>NC_060138.1:353013575-355413575 GCF_021461385.2 Schistocerca piceifrons | reverse complement strand
TTTCTTTCAACTAAGAGGTATTGAAGGTCAGCATTTAGATGTAAATTTCATAAAGCTGTACAGTTCACTTCTCAAAAATACTCGAAAAAATCTGTTTTCAGAGTTTGAGGGATGATGGTATGTGTAAAATGTTTCACTGTGTCACACAGTCATCAGTAGCTGTGTGTTTAATATTCAATAATTGTACTTGTTCCTATATTGAACTTTGTGAATACGTGTGTTTGTGGTACTTTTATACATAGCACAATGAACGGAAGGCCGAATTGGGATGATTGCCAGAATACTAGGAAAGATGGACGTACATAGACATTTTAAGTGAAAACCAAGGTTCAGTAGGTAAGCATGTCATACATTATCAGGGACTGAATACAGGAAAATTGCGCGTAGGGATGCCACCAACTGCTTGGAGGAGCCATCGTGGCTGAGCTGTGGTGGATAGAAGTCCAAAAAATAGGAAAGGAGATTGCAGAAGATGTGTGTGCTGTTGCTCCCGAGGCTGAGTGTGAGCATCCTCTCAAACTCTCATACTGCTTGTGTACCTCAGAACCACATGTGACATTCTTTCCACAATTCTTGGTGGTCGCATCTGGCATAGTCTTGAAGCATGCTCTGTCAGCAATGCTAACTGATGCTATCCGCCTCCGGCCTGAAATACATGGGTGGACAATAATTTTGAATGTGACAGAAATTTCAGTTTTCCATAAATTTTCAGTAAACCCCTTAGTTAGGTGATAGCCTGCACAGAATACTCATTTTCGGGATATTGGAGATGGAAGCAGACAGATTTTCTCTTACTGATGTGGTGGCCATGTAAAGTACATTTTGACAATTTTTTTCTGTACGCTGGATCTAATAATTTATATGAAACAGTTGAATGTAAATTCAACATGCAAATTTGGGGGGGGGGGGGGGAGAGATAGGAAAATTGCTCTTCAGATGGTAACAAAAAGCTCCTGAAGCAGTGGTTTGGCTGTTTTGCCTACTGGAAGGGCAATAATTCTGTGGTCATAACTGCACATGGACAGACAGTAAAATTTTGTGTTGGGAAGCTTTCTGTGGGATTCATCCTCTTACAAGTGTATAAAGAGATGGAATATGGAGGAGGAGAAAAAGACCCAAGTGCCTTGCCCCAATGCTTTACACCAGTACAATAAGTACATGGGGGAGTGGATTCGGCACTAACACTTACTGAACTGTGCAGAGTATCACTGAACTCAAAATGATGGTATCTTCATCTGTTTGGATTCTCTTTAGATTTCTGTGTCATGTATGCACAGCTCTTACATCAGTGAGAAACAAATGACAGCAAAATCTCACTGAAACAATTCCAAGTGTTTTCTGAGAAGAGGAAACTTGGCAGGCCATCATTGGATGCTCAAACAGCCCAGAAGTAGTAGACTGCAGCTCATGTGCCAGTGAACAATGCACAGTATGACAAGTTTTGGCCACTTGGCAGAGTGTCGGTCAAAGGGAATGTAAAATGTTGAACTGTTCTGTGCTGTGTGCCAAAGAGGAATTGTTTTATGACATTTCACTTTTCAGACACAGGAACAAGATTGTAGTACCTATGAGCCTTGTATGGGTAATGTATTTCAGGAAAAAAAAGTAGATCAGTGTTAGACAAGTCCAGATCCATGTAAAATTTTTCATGTGACAATATACATTTACTTTAAGTTACACAATATGTTTTTCTTCATAATATTTTTGTATGTGCCTAATAACGGGTTAATGGAGTGCTCTGTGTGTGTGTGTGTGTGTGTGTGTGTGTGTGTGTGTGTGTGTGTGTGTGTGTACCAACTTCACCTCAAATGTTAACCTGTTAAGTGGGTAGTTCGCGCGCGCGCCTCTTCCACAGTGGGTAATATATGTCAGCGCACACGTTCGCGGTGGTGCTGCGCACTGTTCTCACATTTTCTTTCGCATTTTTATTGTTGAATTTAAATTGATATTGGGTGAAGATGAATAAAATATATTGCAGAAGTTAACAAAACTGTATTTTCACAATATTACATACCATTTTCAGTGTGAAACATTTTAAAACAAGATTCTGCACACAAGGAAACTTTGCATTCTGCGCACCAGTATGAAGTCTCTTTGCGAATGCCTTTTCTCATACACACCACACACCTCCTTGTTGGTCTTTTCTTCGTTGTGGGCGGCAGAAGGTCTGGAAAATGCCTGGGTGTAAGGCGTGTTGCTTTTGGTGTTCGAGGTGGGCGTCCTACTGATGTCCCTTGATGTGGTGAAGATATGGTCAACTGTTCACCAAGACTAATCAGGAAGCTCATTCTACTTTGTTCGCTACCATGCTTCTTGTACAGATTTTATGCATTGTAGCATGCAATGTCCAACAAGTGGCGGAAAAGCTTCTGATAGTATTTTTTCTGCCTGCTTCTGGCCATCTGGTAGCTTTGTAACTGAGAATCGCACCTATCCATGTCCCCCATATTCTTGTTGTAGTCAACGACAACTTGTGGCTTTTGAACGATTCCCTTCTTAGAGTTTACATTTATAAATGTATCGTCAGGGAAGGTGCTGACCATAACGACGTCTCTTTTGTCTTTCCATTTCATTACCATCTGCTTGCCTTTGTACCCTGTTATGTACTCCCCTTTCTTCAGTTTTTCCTTTTTTACAAAGTCAGGGAACCCCTTCCTGCCTTGCCGCATTGTGCCGATAACATCGGTGTTATTGCTGGTTAGTTTGTCCACCAAATCTGTACTGGTGTACCAGTTGTCAAGATAAATGCAGTGGCCTTTCCTGAGTAGATCGTCTGCAAGCTCCAAAACAAATCTAGAGGTTATTTTTTCATCTGGATAGTGGCTACCATAATTAGTGTCCTTTCCAGTGTAAACAAGAAAGCCCCATACATACCCGGAACTGCTTTCACAGAGTTCGTACAATTTGATGCCAAATCTGCTACACTTTGATGGAATATATTGCTTCCATCCAAGCCGTCCTTTCCAGAGCAACAACAATTCGTCAACGGTGATGTTCCTTTCTGGCATGTACACTGATCTGAATTTATGCCGCAGATGCTCCATAATGGGGTGAATTGTGAATAGTTTTCTGCTGATAGTGCCTAGTGGATCATATGAGGTATTGTCAGCAAAGTGGAGGAATTTCAATAGAAGATGAAACTGCTTTTCACTCATCACTTTCCTGAAGAAAGGTGTGTCAACTGATTCCCTCTTTGAAAAGTACATTTTGTGGTCTGGTTTGTGAAGAATTCCTTGAAGTACAAACATTCCAATAAGTGTTTTTACCTCGTCGCGTGTAGTATTCTGCCAACTGTGAACCCTGGAGTGTGCTGCTAAATTGGGATGAGAAGCTATGAACTGTTCTGCATATAAGTTCGTCTGTTCAGCTATCATTGTGCACAAAGCATCATCCACAAAACACATAAAACAACTCATATTTTTGTTTTAGAGGCGCAACTGTACCACTATTACCACTGAACAAATATTGAATACGAACTGAACTAGCACGCGCAAATTCACTAGGTACTGTCTGCTGCAGTAGTGTCTCGTTGTCAGATGTTTCTGAATCGAAGTCACTTTGACTAGCCTCAACATCTGTATCTTGAAAACTTTCAGACTGTCACTGAAGTTATCGTCACTTTCTAAAAGCAGCTTCTCAATCTCCGAATCTGATACACGACTTCTTTTCGCCATTGCAAAAGATCACTCACTAACGCTGCAGTAAACACAGACAAAAAGGCGCGCTTTTGCGGCTGCCTCACAGGACACATTTTCTCGACGCGCGTTCGGGTGGACAGTGTTATAACTAGCCTAGAACACGCTGTGTTGCATGACAAGAGCTGCCATCTAGTGGACGAAGCTCAACTAATACCACATATAAATAAATGGCAGGCCGATAACTCGTCATTCCCACTAGCTACTAGCCACAGAACGCAGTGGAAGGATATATCCGTCGAACCCACTGTGCAATAGCAGAGCATGGACAGATATATCCGTCATACCCACTTAAAGGGTTAAGGAGAAAAAAAACAGTTGCAAAATATCAGTCCCAGCAATTGATCTTGAGCAAAAATTTGGGCTAGAATTCTGATAGTACCCAGTTGTGACCCAAGAGTACAGCTTCTAAACTTTTGTATGCACCAGTTGTGTGTCACTTGCGTTTCCCCACTGCAGTCGCCTAAAGTCCAAGCACAAAGTACTGTACAGCTGATTGACAAGCAGAAAACTCTTATTCATGTGATGTTGAGTGGGTGGGAAGAGGAGGAAGAGGTGGCCACATTATTCTACATCCAGAGTAGTAAGTAATGTGCGAGTATGTAATGTGTCAACCTCATACACACATGTTCAGTATTATTTCAACAGTATTCTCCTATTGATATTTTGTAGCTATATAGATTCCTCAAAATCGAAATTAACAAACCTAAGCAATTGAAGAATGACCATGAAATGAAATTAATGATTTTTGATTTTGCAGATGTACTTCACTTTAACAGTATGAGCTTAAAAATAAAAAAAATTTACGGTGATGTTAATAATTAAATAGTGCTGTGTTACTTCTTTAACAACCATGTTAATTTGTTTCATTCATTTACACTACATTTGCGAACCGCAACATAAAAATATTCAAAATTGAGAGGTCTCTGGCAACAGCTACAGGCTAGAAACTTCGCACTTTGACATAATGAAGGAAGCATGTTACCAATGTAAAAACAGTAATTCACAAACGTCACTCACTCCACTGTGTAGTACTTATCGCTCAAGCAGCTGCAATGGGATGGGGCAATTGGCAAACAGTTGGTGCAGATGAAAGTTTAAAAGCTGTACTTTCAGGCTTAACTGCATAGTGTCAGAATCATGGCCCAAATTTTCACTCGGGGATACATTGCTGTGGGTTCCTGTAGTCATGTCCTAGTTCATGAACCACGGGCAACGTATGAGTGGCCAAGTAAGTGGTCCTGACAGTCGGGATACCAGTTACTTTGGAATAAGGCTCGGCATCTCGGACATATTCTGAGTCGTGGTCACCTTTGTGCTCATACGGCAAAGACTACCAAATCCACCGGTTAGTCCCTCAGCCGTTAGGGGTAAAACCCAATGGGACTCGGGGCAAGTAAGGCTAGCAACCTGCTTCCCTGGTACTTTAAGTATGATGCTGGCAACAATCAGAGCAAAATGCCTCGGACCTTTGGCGGTGACGGAGTCCCACCTCTAACTGACAAACCAGGGACTCCTAAGATACGACTTGGCAAACAAATGGTAATGAGATGGGGAGCTATTAATATCAATGGGGGCTACTCTGGGAAGATGGTAGAGCTGGCAGAGGCTGCAAGTAAGATGGGGCTGGACGTTTTAGCTGTTAGTGACATTCGGGTAAGGGGTGAGAAAGAAGAGGTAGTGGGAGAATACAAGGTCTACCTGTCAGGAGTCAAAGCAGGAATAGCACAATGGGGTGTAGGGCTTTACATCAGGAAAGAAATGGAACCCAGCATAGTAGCAATAAGGTATGTAAATGAACGACTGATGTGGATAGATTTGACAGTGTCTAGGAAGAAAATTAGGATTGTGTCAGTATATTTGCATTGTGAAGGGACAGATCAAGATAAGATGGATAGTTTTTATGAGGCACTCAGTGATGTAGTTGTTAGAGTAAAGGACAAGGACAGTGTTCTGCTCATGGGTGATTTTAACGCCAGGATTGGAAATCGAACAGAAGGGTATGAAAAGGTTATGGGTAAATTTGGAGAGGATATGGAGGCCAACAGGAACGGGAAACAACTCATGGATTTCTGTGCCAGTATGGGCTTAGTAATCACAAACTCCTTTTTTAAACATAAGAACATTCACCGGTATACTTGGGAAGGCAGGGGAACCAGATCTGTCATTGACTATATAACAACAGATCAGGAATTCAGGAAGGCTGTGAGGGACACACGTGTATTCAGGGGATTCTTTGATGACACTGATCATTATTTAATCTGCAGCGAAATTGGGATTGGGAGGCCGAAAGTGCAGGAGGTCAGGTCCGTATGCAGGAGGATAAGAGTGGAGAAACTTCAGGATAAGGGAATCAGGCACAAGTACATAACAGCGATCTCAGAAAGGTACCAGTTAGTTGAGTGTAGTCAATTACAGTCATTGGAAAAGGAATGGACAAGGTACAGGGACACAGTACTAGAAGTGGCTAAAGAATGTCTTGGAACAGTAGTGTGTAAAAGTAGGATGAAGCAAACAGCTTGGTGGAATGATACAGTCAAGGCAGCCTGTAAAAGGAAAAAGGCGTATCAAAAATGGGTACATACTAGAACCCAGGTAGACAGAGAAAGTTATGTTGAAGAAAGAAACAAAGCCAAACAGATAATTGCAGCATCCAAGAAGAAATCGTGGGAAGACTTTGGAAACAGGTTGGAGACTATGGGTCAAGCTGCTGGAAAACCATTCTGGAGTGTAATTAGCAGTCTTCGAAAGGGAGGTAAGAAGGAAATGACAAGTATTTTGGACAGGTCAGGAAAACTGCTGGTGAATCCTGTGGATGCCTTGGGCATATGGAGGGAATATTTTGAAGAGTTGCTCAATGTAGGTGAAAATGCGATCAGTAATGTTTCAGATTTCGAGGTAGAATGGGATAGGAATGATGATGGAAATAGGATCACATTTGAGGAAGTGGAAAAAATGGTCAATAGATTGCAGTGCAATAAAGCGGCTGGGGTGGATGAAATTAAGTCGGAACTCATCAAATACAGTGGAATGTCAGGTCTTAAATGGCTACCCAGGATAATTGAAATGGCCTGGGAGTCGGGACAGGTTCCATCAGACTGGACAAAAGCAGTAATCACACCAATCTGTAAACATGGAAACAGAAAAGATTGTAACAACTACAGAGGTATCTCTTTAATCAGCGTTGTGGGTAAAATCTTCTCAGGTATTGTTGAAAGGAAAGTGCGAGTATTAATTGAGTACCAATTGGATGAAAATCAGTGTGGGTTTAGGCTCTTAGAGGCTGTCAGGACCAGATCTTAGCTTACGGCAAATAATGGAGAAGTGTTATGAGTGGAAAAGGGAATTGTATCTATGCTTTATAGATCTAGAAAAGGCATATGACCGGGTTCCTAGGAGGAAGTTATTGTCTGTTCTACAAGATTATGGAATAGGAGGCAAACTTTTGCAAGCAATTAAAGGTCTTTACATGGATAGTCAGGCAGCAGTTAGAGTTGACGGTAAATTGAGTTCATGGTTCAGAGTAGTTTCAGGGGTAAGACAAGGCTGCAACCTGTCTCCACTGTTGTTCATATTATTTATGGATCATATGTTGAAAACATTAGACTGGTTGGGTGAGATTAAGATATGTGAACACAAAATAAGCAGTCTTGCATATGCGGATGACTTAGTTGTGATGGCAGATTCGGTTGAAAGTTTGCAAAGTAATGTTTCAGATCTAGATCAGAAATGTAAGGACTATGGTATGAAGATTAGCATCTCCAAAACGAAAGTAATGTCAGTGGGAAAGAAATATAAACGGATTGAGTGCCAAATAGGAGGAACAAAGTTAGAACAGGTGGACGGTTTCAAGTACTTAGGATGCATATTCTCACAGGATGGCAACATAGTGAAGGAACTGGAAGCGAGGTGTAGCAAAGCTAATGCAGTGAGCGCTCAGCTACGATATACTCTCTTCTGCAAGAAGGAAGTCAATACCAAGACTAAGTTATCTGTGCACCGTTCAATCTTTCAACCAACTTTGTTGTATGGGAGCGAAAGCTGGGTGGATTCAGGTTACCTTATCAACAAGGTTGAGGTTACGGATATGAAAGTAGCTAGGATGATTGCAGGTACTAGTAGATGGGAACAATGGCAGGAGGGTGTCCACAATGAGGAAATCAAAGAAAAACTGGGAATGAACTCTATAGATGTAGCAGTCAGGGCGAACAGGTTTAGATGGTGGGGTCATGTTACACGCATGGGAGAAGCAAGGTTACCCAAGAGACTCGTGGATTCAGCAGTAGAGAGTAAGAGGAGTCGGGGCAGATCGAGGAGAAGGTACCTGGATTCGGTTAAGAATGATTTTGAAGTAATAGGTTTAACATCAGAAGAGGCACCAATGTTAGCACTGAATAGGGGATTATGGAGGAACTGTATAAGGGGGGCTGTGCTCCAGACTGAACGCTGAAAGGCATAATCAGTCTTTGATGATGATGATGATGATGATACATTGCTGGTGCTGATGTATTGCAGGTGTTCATTTTTCATCTTAAAATATGAGGTCAAGCTGGTGATGTGTGCTTGTTGGACTAACATATGATGAGCAAGGTTGTGAGGGGTGTTAAAGATACATTCTAGCTCATTAACAGTGTTAGAATATTGCTACAAAACTGAGAGAGCATCATCACATAGTTAAACAAAGTCAAAAATCTAATTAACAAACACAAACTGAATGAAGTGAAAATGAAAGCAAGGGGAGAAGCATTCAATCAATCTGAAAGTAAAATTTTGGTAACTAATCCAAATAAGTCATAAGAGATTCTGTGACCCTAGCGATACAAAAACAAAATGTTCCAGAGAGAATATAGAAATACTGAATTCAGTCTATGAATTTTTTTCATCTCAAAAGATTGTAATACAGTCTTCCTTTCAATCATTTGCACAAACACTGAAATAGGTGAAATTGAGATAGAACTAACTCTTGATGGTGCTCTGAAAGAATGAAGTAAATACTATAAGGATAACCTCCAAAAGCTCAACCCCCCCCCCCCCCCCCACCCAAAAAAAAACACCTCTAATCTGTGAGTTCTATATCAGAGACAGGGAGGCCTCAAAAATGTATCTTGGTGTGAACCATCCTTGGAACATTGCTTTACTCCAAATTACTTAGGAGGAACATTGAACCACTCTTCTCCTTCAGACACTGCTGCTCCAATGCCACAGAGAAACCCAGTGCTCATGATAACATCTTCAGAAGGTCAAGAGGCACAAACAAGGAAGCTAACAATTCTTTGCCCCTTGCTATTATGCATCAGACCACGCTTCCTCTGTTTGGTGTAACTCACCTCATACCAAAACAGCAGACTCCGCTGTGAGCAAAGCTTGCAAGGTGATTACAAGTTGCTTAAAACCTACACCTATTGAGGAGCTTAACTGGATTGCCAACACCATACTTCCAAATATTTGTCAGAAAGCTACTCCTGACTATGAATGACTGAAGGCCAAGAACATTGAAGTTCACCCACAGTTTCACCATGGACTATCTCGTACCTTAGTGTAGGCTAAAATCTAGGAAAAATTTCCATCATATAGTAGATCCTTTGAAACAATTATGCAAGATTTTTATATGGAAATTTGTACAACATGATTGTATGGAACCTTGAGAGCACCTTCTAGGGCCAGCCACAATGAGGAGGGCGGTTGTTTGATGGAGGACTGCTTAAGAACTGGTGTCAGTAGGGCGAAGACCCCCTTACTACGATGCATGACCTTATGCTTGCAAATGATGATGCCCTACAGTGATGGGCAAACTCATTTACTGGTTCACTGATGATCATTCCTTTTCGGAAAATATTTTTACCTGCTCACTATCATTTTTATTCAGTTGTGCTTGCTACATCGATTTAAAATAAAGTTCTAGAAAAAATACGAAGTATCCACAAGTATTACTTCTGCATGATAAATTCATTGATTACCTTATGTAGGCATGTTGTTTATTTCAATTTCATTAACCAAATGTTTACTCAGAAAGCATCACATTAGTCAGCTGATGTGATGTTCTTGTGATTGCTAGCCACATAGGGGAAGGCCATAGCAGGCTGAATGAGGTTACGAATTGTGGAACCTGTTAACGACCCAGCTTGGACAATCCCAATTGTCATTCACTTTAGTGGGAAATTTTCATGGGCTTTTTTAGCGTTATATAACTAGAAGTAAACTGTTGTCTGTCAAACCAACATAGCAGTTTTGCTTTACAATGAGCTGGTGTGTAAATTAACTGCAAAATAAAGTGGCATAATATCTGTGTGGAAAGTAAAAATTCATTTGGAGATATCACATCTTCTGACTCAGGAGCTGAGAAATTGCGTACTAAAATTTGAAGCTTCGTGTCAGCAATGAGGACAGCTAATAAATATGCTGGGAGATTGTCAGAACTTTGTAAGTGAAAAGAAACAATATTTGAACTCCATCACACATCATTGCTTTGGAGATTCTTGCAATTGGAAAAGATAATGAGTTCGTGATCACTAGTTAGTTGAAGGGGTCCCTAAAGTTCATGTGTGGAATCACTCCTCACTTATTTAAGAAAGATAACTTTTGAGTGACCCAAGACAGCCATTAAGAGGTGAATGTGAAACCTATATGAAATTCAGCACTAAATAGGTATTAATGTACTGAATCCTCTCTGGTCATAATTTTTTTCCATTTGATCAAAAAATTAATTTTCTGTATAGAAATTGGAAAATAGGTTATTTATTGATAACTGAGATAAATTTAGGAAATTAGAATTTTGGACTTTAAACTAACACTTGTCCATGATGGCCTAGTGAGTGACAAAATTTATTTTCACGTAAACGCTTCATTATTTTTATTGCCCTAATGAAGTTCATAAATATCACAATCCAGTTGCAAAAGGTTTGCTTCTGTATCATAGCCGTATGATTCATGATCACTGCCTGGAATAGTTCTTACTCTTCATTAGAACATAGTCCATCATCACTGTCAGACATTGCAATATTCAATCTCGTCAGAATTTTTGTTTCGCAGTCACTCAGTGATGCCAGCACTGATTCATCAGATATATAGCTATTGATTTTTCTTATGTGTTTTAGTTTGCTCTTTCTTCTCCCATATCATGTTATAATTCATGCTTGCAACATTGCAAGTAAAAGAGCTACATGGTGGTTACCTACTACGTGCTATAACTGTTCCGTGTAACTTGAGAGTCACAAAGCTATTATTCAAATAAATGCTAATATAAATGAGAATAATTGCAATTATTTGGGATATGTATGAATTAGAATACTCACAGAATACCAGCAATATTTTTCCCTTCTTATGATACAAAATAAATATGGAAAAACAATTAGTCAAGTAACAGCTCAGTAGACACTTCAACATGTGCTTCGCAATGGATATGATATGATAACATAAATGATAATTAATAACCTGCCAACAACAGGAAAGCGCTGCCATATTTAAACTTGGATCTTACAGTCGTTAACAAAGGTCCATTCTCAGTCACTTACAGAAAATAACAACAAAACTGGTATGTGACTTCGAAGTCACATGGGGCTGTAGTGGTTTAAAATATGGATTTTACACAAAAATGTATTCGAAAAGTTCACTACTAGCTCAATGCTCATAATTCTACATACAAATTTCAGTCATTTAACTTACTATGGAAAAAGGCAGAACATAGATTTGTTGAATGGCTTTTTAGTTAAATCATTAATTTCTATCACAACAGCATAAAATATGATCACTTTTAGAGGTATGCGTGTTTCCAGAACAGTTCAGTAGCAATTTTAATGGCCAGAAGATGATGTGACTTACCAAACGAAAGCGCTGGCGTGTTGATAGACACACAAACATACACACAAAATTCAAGCTTTTGCAACCAACGGTTGCTTCATCAGGAAAGAGGGAAGGAGAGGGAAAGACGAAAGGATGTGGGTTTTAGGGGAGAGGGTAAGGAGGAGTCATTCCAATCCCGGGAGCGGAAAGACTTACCTTAGGGGGGGAAAAAGGGACAGGTATACACTCGTGCGCGCGCGCGCACACACACACACACACACACACACACACACACACACACACACACACACATATATATATCCATCCGCACATATACAGACACAAGCAGACATATGTAAAGGCAATGAGTTCAGGCAGAGATGTCAGTCGAGGCAGAAGTACAGAGACAGAGATGTTGTTGAATGACAGGTGAGGTATTAGCGGCAGCAACTTGAAATTAGCGGAGGTTGAGGCCTGGTGGGTAATGGGAAGAGAGGATATATTGAAGGGCAAGTTCCCATCTCCGGAGTTCGGATAGGTTGGTGTTAGTGGGAAGTATCCAGATAACCTGGACGGTGTAACACTGTGCCAAGATGTGCTGGTCGTGCACCAAGGCATGTTTAGCCACAGGGTGATCCTCTTTACCAGCAAACACTGTCTGCCTGTGTCTGTTCATGCGAATGGACAGTTTGTTGCTGGTCATTCACACATGGCTCTGCCTTTGATCGTGTACACCTTCCGGGTTACAGGACTGGAGTAGGTGGTGGTGGGATGGTGCATGGGACAGGTTTTACACCGGGGGCAGTTACAAGGGTAGGAGCCAGGGGGTAGGGAAGGTGGTTTGGGGATTTCAAAGGGATGAACCAAGAGGTTACGAGGGTTAGGTGGACGGCGGAAAGACACTCTTGGTGGAGTGGGGAGGATTTCATGAAGGATGGATCTCATTTCAGGGCAGGATTTGAGGAAGTCGTATCCCTGCTGGAGAGCCACATTCAGAGTCTGATCCAGTCCCGGAAAGTATCCTGTCACAAGTGGGGCACTTTTGGGGTTCTTCTGTGGGAGGTTCTGGGTTTGAAGGGATAAGGAAGTGGCCTTGGTTATTTGCTTCTGTACCAGGTCGGGAGGGTAGTTGCGGGATGCGAAAACTGTTGTCAGGTTGTTGGTGTAATGGTTCAGGGATTCAGGACTGGAGCAGATTCGTTTGCCACGAAGACCTAGGCTGTAGGGAAGGGACCATTTGATATGGAATGGGTAGCAGCTGTCATAATGGAGGTACTGTTGCTTGTTGGTGGGTTTGATGTGGACCGATGTGTGAAGCTCACCATTGGACAGATGGAGGTCAACGTCAAGGAAAGTGGCATGGGATTTGGAGTAGGACCAGGTGAATCTGATGGAACCAAAAGAGTTGAGGTTGGAGAGGAAATTCTGGATTTTCCTGCACAGGCGCAGTTGTCGCGTATGAGTAGTACCTTCTCCTGCTTCTGGATACAGAAGTGTGGTTGTCAGCTGTCTTGCTTGTCTCTTGTCTTCACTAGTTTTATGTATCCTATATTTAATTTTATGTCACAAAACAGCAAGTTATTAGCAAATAGGCAATAAAGAGAGCAAATTTTCTGAAGAGTTCTTGTTCTCCTGGTTACAAATAATCCCATCCAGTATTAATTGTCAACTGGGAACAGGAGAGGCACCACAGGACATTTTAATTTCCCCTGTCCTGAATATAGTTTGATGGCATCCATTACAAAATATACACGTTTGAATTCCACAGAACGAAATACAGTAACATGCAATAGAAGAATACTGTGTGAAGAGGCATGGCACTGCACTTTGGCTCACCTATGACCAAATAACATGTCTTACATTTCCTTGAACATATATATTTTATGTATCGGACTGTTCAGAAAGATGTGTGCTACAAAATGAAAAGTCCCATCTCAAACGCTCGCGGGAGGGCAGGGGGGGGGGGGGGGGGGCACTATCTACTATTGCCGTGGTTCGGAAGTATTGTAAATTCGGGGCTGATGCACAGAGCAATCTGAGTTGTAGTGGAGAGATGGAGTAGTCTCCATGTGACTAGTGTTTCCGTTTAGTGATTTTGCTGTTTTCTGTTCGTTTACTGCTCTTACATCAAATAAAAATGGAACGGATTTCTGTGGCCAGGAGCTGTCAAGTGAATTAAAATACATTCACATAATTACGGTTTGTTACAGAAATTTGGCTTCTTTTTTTAGTCTTTTCCACTGAGGCAGTCAATTTCTTTGAAACGAGGTGTTTAATTCCACACTATTGGCTAGTTTCAACTGTTCACTGCATTTTCAAGTACATGTTTTCATCTTCTAGCACGTATGGCGTTATGTCATAACAAAGAACCAAACATGAGATAATACAGTACTGATTCTCCAAGAAAATTTACATTCTGAAAACCACACTGAAAAGCTTAATATCATGCCAAGGCCTACTTCATTGGGAATCTAGACTTACAAATGTGCACTTTAAGCTGAATTATGCATTTTAGTATGGTTCACAAAATTCCGATGCTCTTGGAGGATTCTCTGATGTCTTGTTTCTTTTATGACATAATGTAAGATATTTTTGTGTTTTACATGTGCGAACGTACGGGCTTCTTACGTTGTCGTAGCTGCGCAAGCTCACTGACACCTGTTATATGGTGCTCCTTGGCAGCTGCTGGAACGAGCCTGTTTCTAACAGGTCGCAGGAAAATATTGTGATTGGTGGTTTGGAAAGCGGTACTTTTAAAGTAAATTCTCTTTTACGCAAGATGAACTATGTGCAAGAATGTACGATGAATTTCTTAAATCACAGAGGGCTTGACTCTCATTCAAAAATCAACTCTTTGATGATGAGCCATTTAGAAGAATTTCTAGCCCAGAACATCAGACATTTGTGTCATTAATAAAAATATTACGGGCACATTTGTGTTATGCATCATAAAGTGTAACACGTTAAAAAAAGATCAACATTATATGTGAAACCTTAGCTTCTCTCGCAGCTTATTAATCTTCGAGACCATTATTATATGTGAAAGCTTTGATTTTCTTGTAGCAACTCTATGTATATTAATTTAAACCATTAACTTTTCCAATTTGTGTATTTGTGCTACTCAACAGCGATGTTTCTATTGGTTGGCTACATCACGTGTCCTATGCTCTGAATATCTGCTGCCATTGTCTGGCAAGATCAGGTGACATGAGCTATGACTGTCTTATAAAAGCGCATTGCAATCTCGATATCGATGTTTCGGAAAGTAACATGCAGTGTTTAGTGAAATTTGAGTTTAAACTTTCACAATACAAAAATATGCAGCATACATGTTACTGTACATCAAAGGTCTTTCCAAAACATGTTTTTCCCCCTCTCAGTTTTGTTTCCTAAAGTGCCAAAAAATTCTACACTGGTGTATAAAACCATAACCATTCAAATAACTGATAAGTTTTACAGTTCCGATGGAAAGTACACTGTCACTTAACATGGAAGAAGTGTATTTTCAACTGGGAGAAAGTGTATTTTCAACTGGGAGAAAGTGTATTTTTAACTGGGAAAAATCTAGGAATTTTTTTTCCTTGTCTGCTTGTACACCCTGATACAGAAGCGAAATATGTGTAACCACACCCACAGAAATCACAACAAATTTCATAGCTGTGCAATTATTATTATTTCTTTTCGTTTATGTATGAAGATAGTAACTGTTCTCGAAAGAACAGATACCATTGATGACCATGCAGCTTCTCTAGAATAAATTAAATTAATTGAAACCCTCAGCTACTGACAGGTGTTGTTGATATTCCTCGATAGGGACAGCTGAAAATGTGTCCCCCCAACCGGGACTCGAACCCGGGTTCTCCTGCTTACATGGCGAACACACTATCCATCTGAGCGACAGAGGACACAGGTGAATAGTGTGACTGCAGGGACTTAGCACTTGCACGCTTCCCATGAGACCTGCATACCCAATTCTCAAGAAGCCTCTTGGAAAAAAAGGGGGCCATCTTATAATCAATGTCAATCTATACTTGGGCAAATATGGTATTTTATACAACATAATATTTTATGTCACATAAATATAAAAAAGTTGTACTGGAACAAGGAATAAGTGACTGCCCAAAAAAGAACAGTATCAAGGAGGGAACAAGAAATGAAGGAACCAGACTGAGCAATGAGACCGAGGCAGGAGTAAGACTGGCAGAAGCGAATGGTGAACAATCATTCTTGGCAATGATATCAATGGTGAACAAAGTGAACGACTGTTCTCAGGAAAGATACCAACTGCGACCGAATGACTGACTGCGACTGAAATGAACAGTGAATGACAGTTCCTTAGAAGCTATTCCTCGGTCTTTCTGGTTCACTTTTGTGAACTCTTTCATTTTACACATTACATGATACCATAGGTGTGGTCCAATTTTGGACACGTCATCTGATTTGCAAATTTGATTGTTGATATTTCTGAATTACTTGTGCATACTGCAAAGGTAGGCTTCTGACTCAAGTAAATTTAAAAATGGAATTGAAAATCAACTTACATATTTAAATAGGTACTGTTTGTGGTTAGTGGGTTTAATGTGGACAGTGGTGTGAATGGAGCTATCAGAGAGGTGGTCAATCTCAAGGAAGGTGGCATGCTGGCTTGAGGCAGAGGTGAAGTGTGTGGGAGAAAAGCCATTGAGGTTGTGAAGGAGTGAGGATGGGGTCTTGTGGCCCTGAGTCTATATCATGAAGTAGGTCAATGAGTCTGAACCAGACCAGAGTTTGGGATCTTGTGAAGCTAGTAGGGTTTCCTCTAGATGGCCCATATACTTGTTGGCGTAGGAGAGTAACATGTGGGTGCCCATAGCTGTGCTGCAGATTTGCTTTTATACCTTCACTGCCTCAAAACCCAGGGCACCCGGATGGTGCCCTCCACTATCAGCTTTTCTGAACTGCATGAATGGGAGCTAACCTTAAAACACATTCACTACTCCCAAAATTATCCTGGCCTCAACCTACGATCACTTACTGTCCCCACACACTCCATCCAACATTTCCAACCCCGTTGTCCTATTACCTACTCCCAGTTCACATCCCCTCGCTCTCATTGTGCAAGTTTTTTGCCCATGCACTCACCAATCTTTTCCCCTCCCTGCTCCTCTCTATTTCCAATCCCTGTGCCCCTCCCCTCCCTCAAACTTTTGATGCTGTTCCTGGCAGGCTTGCCCTGCACACTCTGCCAGACAGTGCTCTTCTCTTTGCAACCTGTACCCTGCTATCCCTCCCCCTTCCCTGCCCCACTATACTGCTCTTTTGTTCAACGGAACAACCACAGTCTGACCAGAGCACTCTGAGACATCACTCAGGAGTGCATGAGGTGTGCCTGCTTGTGTGAATGTTTGTGTATGTTTTTCTTTTCTCTTCTGAAGAAGACTGACCAAAAGCTCAGTATGTAACAGTCTTTTTGTTCTGCCTATCTGCTACTAGAAATGGGATCTTTACGGTGAGTAGCTGACTATCCTTTCCATAACTGTTGATATTCCAACCTGGAATGTCCATTGTTTTATTTTCCAGTAAATATGTTAACAATATATTGAGTACAGAAATTATTAAGTAATATAACAAATGCAAGAAACATACACCAACATAATCTGTGTTTATAACCGCATACTGTACTGCACTACTGGACCAAAAACTGGTTCTTACAAGGGAACCTCCCCATCGCACCCCCCTCAGATTTAGTTATAAGTTGGCACTGTGGATAGGCCTTGATAAACTGAACACAGATCAATTGAGAAAACAGGAAGAAGTTGTGTGGAACTGTGAAAAAATAAGCAAAATATACAAACTGAGTAGTCCATGGGCAACGTATGCAACATAATGGACAGCGTGAGGTTAGAAGCGCTGTGGTCCCGTGGTAGCGTGAGCAGCTGCGGAACAAGAGGTCCTTGGTTCAAGTCTTCCCTAGACTGAAAATTTTACTTTCTTTATTTTTGCATAGTTATTATCTGTCCGTTCGTTCATTGGCATCTCTGTTCACTGTAATAAGTTTAGTGTCTGTGTTTTGCGACCGCATCGCAAAACCGTGCGATTAGTAGACGAAAGGACGTGCCTCTCCAATGGGAACAGAAAACATTTGATCGCAAGGTCATAGGTCAACTGATTCCTCCACAGGAAAACACATCTGATATATTCTATACGACACTGGTGACGGCATGTGCATCACATGACAGGAATATGTTGTCGACCCACCTAACTTGTACACTTGGTGAATGGGTAAAAATATTCTTCTACCTTGCCCGATTTAGGTTTTCTTGTGGATGTGATAATCACTCCCAAAAAAGTGATGAAAACATCAGAGTTTGTCACATAAATTGAAAATAAAAAATTAAATTTTTCACTCGATGGAAGATTTGAACCAAAGACCTTTCATTCCGCAGTTACTCACGAGACCACGGTGCTCCGGCTTTCCCATTGTCCTTAATGTTGCATATCTTCCCTTGAACTACTCAGTTTGTATATTTTGCTTATTTTTTCACAGTTCCACACAACTTCTTCCTGTTTTCTCAATTGATCTGTGTTCAGTTTTTCAAGGCCATCCACTGTGCCAACTTATAACTAAATCTGAGGGAGGTGCGATGGGGAGGTTCCCTTGTTAGTGATTCTCTGTGGTAGGTAAGGTCTTCTTTCAGGTAAGGTCACGTCCCCGACCAGAAGTACGGCTCGTTCTTCAGTTTACAGACCACACCACATGCCTGTGAAAAGTATGGGTCATTCCTGTTTCCATGAAAGTCCATCAGACAGATGTACATAATTACAACCACGTATCTCCAATGTCAGCCTATCGTAGTATTATTCATAAAAATTATGTGAGATTTCATAACACAGTCCTTGTGAAACTCTACTTGGTTCGTTCATTGGTGAAATATGGGATTCCCTTACTAGTTCCAAACTTTAATATAGTGAACAAATTACAAGTTACTGAATATCGGATTAGATTTTTAACTGGATTCAAAGCTTGCTAGCAGATATTCTCAATAGGAGAAAATCGACAGATGGAAAAGATAATTTTGGGAGAACACCAGTAGTGTATTACACAACCTTTATTGTTTACAGTATACATAAATTATCTGGTTGACAATCTCAGAAGGTCCATTCCTGTTCATAGATAGTGATATTATCAGTAGGAAGATTGCAATGCCACAAGACAAGCGAAATACAGAAGACTGATGATTGGTGCAGGGGTTGACAATTGCCCGGGAACGTACAAAGATGGCCCAGAAAGTAATGCACCTCTTTTTTTTTCTTCAATAGTTCTTTATTGAACATAATGAGAATTATACACATGAAAAAATGGTGTTTTATCTACACATCCTGTTTTTCCACATAATCTCCATCCCATTCTATGGCCTTCCTCCAGCTCGAAACAAGGGCGTGTATGCCCTGTCCATACCAATACTTGTCCTGGTGATGGAGCCAGTGCTTCACTGTGTGAATCCAGGTTTCCCCTCCTGTCACAATCTGGGACAAGAAGGCCTCCCCCTCAGCTTCAAAACATTGCATCAAGTAAATACAAATGCTTTTTCTGTGTGATTTGTGATCCACCAGTAGACACTTTGGGACCCATATTGCACTCACATTTGAATATATAACACTGCGGATAATGACATCCACACTTCCTTTGCTGACTGAAAGATGCAGCGCCAACAACCGAGTCGTAATCTGTCTGCAGGTTTGCCACAAGTTCTGGAAATCAGGGGATATCAGAGAATTCCAAATGTATCATGGAAATTTGAAAAAAAAAAGAAGACTGGATAAAACTTGTATTTGTCTCAATTGATGAAATGGTTTGTTTACTGAGATCTCGTGTGTCGTTGCTGGGTGGGTGCAGCTGAAGGCATGTGCCGTTTCCCTACTCCTTCATCTTATTGCGTCTCCCCCCTCTACCGGTCCCCTCAGCTTGCAGTCAGTGCTGCCACTAGTTCTTGCCACTGTCCTAGCAGCTGTCAACGAGAGGCAGGGAGGCGTGAGAAGTGGTTTGTTTGAGTCTGATTCTCAGAGACTGTTGACACAATGGGTGTAAATGGCGGTCATTTGTGCATGAGATGCATCTGAGTGATAGTGTAAATGTATGTGCACTCTCATTTTCTGACAAAGGCTATGGCCAAAAATTTAGTTTTGAGAGTGTGATTGTCTTTTCTGTGTGCCTGTCTGTGGCTCGGTGATCATCTGTACGGTAAGTTGCAACCTATCATCATTGTTATTGATTATCAGAGTATTTGCACAAGTAATCTGTTGCATAGATTGATCACAGCAGTCTCACTTCATCAACATGGTGTCTGTGACAAGTGAATAGCTGGCCACACAAGTGGATTTCCATGATAGGCCAAAACTGCAGGCCATTGCTGTGGTCATCGCTTAACGCTTTGGGCCTGCTGATCTGAAGCCCATAGTTTCCCACTAATGTGTTGGCCCTGCCTCTCGGATCCAGTCTGATCTGCCCGCAGGCCAGGACTGTGTGTGTGGTGTAATGCAGCAGAGTTCCATGGTTTATCCATTGACCAAGGACTGTGGTGCTCCTTGCCAGGCCAAAGGCCACAGTTGTTGGATTTCAGGAATTCGACTGTCTCACTGCAAGTACATTGTACAGTGTGGGGTTTTATAGGCATGTTATATATTTTATCACATTTTGACACTTTGAAAGTAGTTTATGTGTTAGAAAGTATGGACCATAAGAAAAAGAAAAGTGGTGGTTGCTGGCTGTTTGTACAGTATGTACTCACGTGTAAGAAAACTCTCACAATATCTGTAATATAATAGACATTACATAGTGTTCCCTCCACCCCTAGACCCATGTACCTCCTCGTTGGTGGGGGAGGCTTAAGTGTCGCAGCAATACAGATAGCCGTACCGTAGGTGCAACCACAATGGAGTGGTATCTGTTGAGAGGCCAGACTAATGTGTGGTTCCTGAAGAGGGGAAGCAGCTTTTTCTGTAGCTGCAATTGCAGTGCTGGTGCTGCAAATGGTTGAAAGCAAGAGGAAACTACAGCCATAATTTTTCCTAATGGAATGGAGCTTTACTGTATCATTAAATAATGATGCTGCTCTCTTTGGTAAAATATGCTGGAGGTAAAACAATCCCCCATTTGGATCTATGGGCGGGGACTACTCACGAGGATGTAATCATCAGGAGAAACAAAACTGGCATTCCACACATCGAAGTGTGGAATGTGAGATCCCTGAATCATGCAGGTAGATTAGGAAACTTCAAAAAGGGGAATGGTTGGATTAAAAGTTAGATACAGTGGGAGTTAGTGAAGTTCGGTGGCAGGAGAAACAAGACTTCCGGTCTGATAAATTTAAAGATATAAATACAAAATGAAATAGGGATATTGCAGGAGTGGGTTTAATAATGAATAAAATAGGAACACGGATATACTACTACAAACAGTACATTGAATGCATTATTGTAGCCAAGATAGACACAAAGCACATACCTACCACAGGAGTACAGGTTTATATGCCAAATAGCTCCGCAGATGATGAAGGTATTGGAGAAACGTATGATGAGATAAAAGAAATTATCCAGATAGTTAAGGAAGATGAAAATCCAATAGTCACGGGGGACTGGAATTCGATAGTAGGAAAAGGAAGAGAAGGAAAAGTAGTAAATGAATATGGACTGGGGGTGAGGAATGATAGAGGAAGCTGCCAGGTAGAATTTTGCACCGAGCATAACTTAATCATAGCTATCACTTTGTTTGAGAATCATGAAAGAAGGCTGTCCACGTGGAAGAGACCTGGAGACATTCGAAGGTTTCAGATTGATTATACACCAAAGCACCAAAGAAACTGGTATAGGCATGCGTATTCAAATACACAGATACGTAAACAGGCAGAATACGGTGCTGCAGTCGGCAACATCTATATAAGACAACAAGTGTCTGGCACAGTTGTTGATTCTGTTACTGCTGCTCTAATGGCATGTTATCAAGATTTGAGTGAGTTTGAACGTAGTGTAATTGTTGACGCACGAGTGCTGAGAGACAGCATCTCCGAGGTAGTGATGAAGTGGGGATTTTCCCATATGGCCATTTCGCAAGTGTACTGTGAATATCAGGAATCTGGTAAAACATCAAATCTACGACATCATTACAGCCAGAAAAAGATCCTGCGTAAACGGAACCGACAACGACTGAAGAGAATCGTTCAGTGCGACAGAAGGGCAACCCCTCTGCAAATTTCTGCAGATTTCAATGCTGGGCCATCAACAAGTGCCAGCATGCAAACCATTCAATGAAACATCATCTATAAGGGCTTTTGGAGCCGAAGGCCCTCTCGTGCACCCTTGATAACTGCACAACACGAAGCTTTATTCCTCACCTGGGCCGGTGAACACGGACATTGGACTGTTGATGACTGGAAACATGTTGCCTGGTCGAGCAAGTCTAGTTTCAAATTATATCAAGCAGATATATTATGTCATGAATACATGAACCCTGCATGTCAGCAGGGGACCGTTCAGGCTGGTGGAGGCTCCGTAATGCTGTGGTGCATATGCAGTTGGAGTGATATGGGACCCCTGACATGTCTAGATATGACTCTGACAGGTGACTTATATAAGCATCCTGTCTGATCATCTGCAGCCATTCATGTCCACTGTGCATTCTGAGGGACTAGAGCAATTCTAGTATGACAGTTCGGCACTCAACACATCCAGAATTGCTACAGGGTGTCTCCAGGAACACTCTTCTGAATTTAAACACTTCTGTTGGCCATCAAACTTCCCAGCATTGACATTATTGAGCTTATCTGGGATGCCTTGCAACATGCTGTTCAGAAGAGATCTCCTCACCCTCGTACTCTTAGAGCTTTATGGACAGCCCTGCAGGATTCATGGTGTTAATTCCCTCCAGCACTACTTCAGACATTAGTTGAGCCCTTGCCACATCAAGTTACGGCACTTATGGGTGCTTGCGGGGGTCCTACACAATATTAGGCTGGTGTACCAGTTTCTTTGGCTCTTTAGTGTATAGACAGAAATTTAGGAACCAACTATTAAATTGTAAAACATTTCCAGAGGCAGATGTGGACTCCGACCACAATTTATTGGTTATGAACTGTAGATTAAAACTGAAGAAACTGCAAAAAGGTAAGAATTTAAGGAGATGAGACCTAGATAAACTGAAAGAACCAGAGGTTGTAGAATTTCATAGGGAGCATTAGGGAATGATTAACAAGATCAGGGGAAAAGAATGCCTTAGAAGAAGAATAGGTAGCTCTGAGAGATGAAATAGAGAAGGCAGCAGAGAATGAAGTAGGTAAAAAGATTAGGGCTTATAGGAATCCTTGAGTAATACAAGAGATACTGAAATTAATGGACGAAAGCAAAAAGTATAAAAATGCAATAAATGAAGCAGGCAAAAAGAAATACAAACGTCTCAAAAATGAAATCGACGGGAAGTGATAATGGCTAAGCAGGAATGGCTAGAGGACAAATGTAAGGATGTAGAAGCATATATCACTAGGGGGGTAAGATATACGCTGCCTACAGGAAAATTAAAGAGACCTTTGGAGAAAACAGAACTTCCTGTGTGAATATCAAGAGCTCAGATGGAAAACCAGTTCTAAGCAAAGAAGGGAAAACAGAAAGGTGGAAGGAATATACAGAGAGTCTATACAGGGGCGATGTTCTTGAGGACAGTATTATGGAAATGGAAGAGTAGGTAGATGAAGATTATTTATAATTTATACAGAACCCAGATGACAGTTAAGAGAGTCGAAGGACACGAAAGGGAAGCAATGGTTCGGAAGGGAGTGAGACAGGGATGTAGCCTATCCCTGATGTTATTCAATCTGTATATTGAGCAAGCAGCAAAGGAAGCAAAAGAAAAATTTTGAAGTAGTAATTAAAATCCAGAGAGAAGAAATAAAAACCTTGAGATTTGTCGATGACATTGTAATTCGGTCAGAGATAGTGAAGGACTTAGAAAAGCAGTTGAACGCAATGGACAGTGTCTCAAAAGGAGGATATGAGATGAAAATTAACCAAAGCAAAACAAGGATAATGGAATGTAATCTAATTAAGTCGGGTGATGCTGAGGGAATTAGATTAGGAAATGAGACACTTAAAGTAGTAAAGGAGTTTTGCTATTTGGGGAGCAAAATAACTGATGATGGTCGAAGTAGAGAGGATATAAAATGTAGACTGGCTATGGCAAGGAAAGAATTTCTGAAGAAGAGAAATTTGTTAACATTGAGTATAGATTTAAGTGTCAGGAAATCTTTTCTGAAGTTATTTGTATGGAGTGTAGCCATGTATGGAAGTGAAACATGGAAGATAAATAGTTTGGACAAAAAGAGAATAGAAGCTTTCAAAATGTTGTGCTACAGAAGAATGCTGAAGATTAGATGAATAGATCACATAACTTATGAGGAGGTACAGAATGGAGTTGGGGAGAGGAGGAATTTGTGGCACAACTTGACTAGAAGAAGGCATCGGTTGCTAGGACACGTTCTGAGGCATCAAGGGATCACCAATTTAGTATTGGAGGGAAGCGTGGAGGGTAAAAATTGTAGAGGGAGACCAAGAGATAAATACTCTAAGCAGACTCAGAAATGTATGTTGCAGTAGTTATTCGGAGGTGAATAAACTTGTACAGGCTAGAGTAGCATGGAGGACTGCATCTGACCAGTCGTTGGACTGAAGACAACGACAACACAGTGGGTGTTGACAAACAGTAACGAACATAGTAGAACCAACAATAAATTGATGGTCACTTATATTGTTGGTTTACACAACTTTTCTCCGCCTTATTCACTTCTTTCAAGAGGCCTACTTTTTCTGAGGTTATTTCTGTAATCAGTGAAGGTATTTTAAATGTGTCTTGTGACTCCAAGGAAATGTGTGTTTTTGTCACCAAATCTGTTTCGTTTTATTGAAATAAAATAACAACAGTGGTCTTAATGAAAAATATATATCATTTGGCTTGCTTTCTTAGTTTAAAAACAGTTCATTACAAAAGGTGTTGATGTTAGTATTCAAGATTTTTGCTCACATGTTTAGAAATACAGAAGTCCTTACATATTTTGTCAATTTATGTCTTTACTTACCCTTTAGATCTCAAAATCTGTCATGGAAAAATGCTAAAACTTGTCTGGAAATCAGGGAAATATCAGGGAATTTCTCATGGGAAAACTTGTGGCAACCATGGTCTGCCCTCACGAATGACATCAGCTCACTGCAATATGTCAGGTGTGATAGCCATGGATGGTCTCCCAGCCCGCTGCAAATCGTGGAGCTCCGCTGAACTCCCTTCTGATGACCTCACCCTCTGTGCTCAGCGACTAACTGTACTTCTGGCAACAGCAGATGCTCCATAGACTTTGCACAAGCATTTGTGAATATTCCCCACAGTTTCTCTCTCTGCAGTGAGAAATTTAATGACAGTATGTTGCTTGTAATGTACGTTACCTACAGACGCCATTTTGAAGCTGTCCTGCAGCTACACTCTCTGTCAGAAGTGATGGAAACTTGGTGTGCTCACTCGGGAGACTTCAGATAATACATACACAATGTTTCGCATTTGTAGCATTGTTTTCGGCTGAGAAAAAAAATGTGGTTCGTTACTTTCTGGGCAACCCTCGTAAATATATGTAATGTATTACACATAAAAAGGCAAAAAAATTACTATTTGATTATGCTATTGGTGATGAACTACTGGAAACAGTAACAACCATAAAATAATGAGCATTAACCATCAGCAGTGACATAAAGTGAAATGACGACCTCAGAATAATTCTAGGAAAAGCAAACAGCAGGCTGAAATTCATTGCAAGTATGTTATGGAAATGCAATTTACCCATGATAGAAGAGGCTTATGAAACAATTGTGAGGTCTGTTTGGGAGTGTTGCTCATACATTTTGGCTCTCATACATCTTGACTATTTTATATGGTTGGTTTAACAGAAGAGAGAGAAAAGAACCAACAAAGAGTAACATGTTTCATCATAGCATCATTTAATAAGCGTGAGAGCATAGCAGAGATCCTCAACAAATTCCAGTGGCAGTGCTACAAATTCCAGTGGCATGTCTCTCTAAGACATGCATCGCAGAGAACTTGGATGAAATTCTGAGTGGTTACATTCCAAAAAGAGTGGCAACGTATTACTTCCTCCCACATACATCTCACAAAAACAAAGGTTCCCACTAGTTATGGAAATCAGGAAATATCAGGTAATTTCAGATGTGTCAGGGAAATATCAGAGAAATTTTAAAGAACACTGGAAAAATCTTATTTTTGTCTCAGTATATGAAATGGTTTGTTTACTGAGATGTCATGCATCGTCGCTGGATGGACGCAGCTGACTATGTGCACTGCTTTCCTACTCCCTCATTCTTACTGCTTACTCCCTTCCTACCATTCCTCTCAGCTTGCAGTCAGTGCTGCCACAATTTCTTGTCACTAGCCTAGCAGCTGCCAACGAGAGGCAGGGAGGCATGGGGAGTGGTTTGTTTGGATTTGATTCTCAGAGACTGCTGATACAGCAGCCAGAGATGGCGGTCATGTGTGCATGCATTGTGTCTGAGTGATTATGCGAAAGTGTGTGTTCCCTTGTTTTCTGACAAAGGCTGTAGCTGAAAATTAGTTGTGAGAGTGTGATTGTGTTTTGTACATGCCTGTTTGCGGATCAGCAATCATCTTCATGGTGATTTGTTACCTACCCTAATTAGTATTGATTCTTCGAGTATTCGTGCAAGTTATCTGTTGCGTGGATTGAGCACTGCGGTCTCATTTCATCAACATGGTGTCTGTGATACACGTGGTCTCTGACAGTGCAAAACTGCAGGCCATTTCTGTGGGCATCTCAATAGATCGGCCCTGCCGATCTGAAGCCCATCGTTTCCCACTGATGTGCAGGCCTGCCCTTCGGATCTTGTCTCACCAATCTGCTTTGCAGGCCAGGTCAGTTTGTGCATTGTGTAATGTGGCAGATTTTCATGGTTTATCCATGGACCCAGGACTGTGGTGCTCCTCGGCAGGCCAGAGGCCATGGCCAATGGATTTCAGGTATTGTGACTGTCTCACCACAAGTACATTGTACAGTGCAGCATTTTATAGACATTTATTCTAGTATATTTTGGCACTTTGAAAGTAGTTCATATATAAAAGTATGGATGATGAGAAGAAAATTGTGGCAGTCGCTAGCATTTTGTACACTATGTCTCATATATTTCTCAAAAGAAAAATTACATAGTACCTGTAAAATGAAATGATCTTGTGACATTGATGGCCAGGAGGCCCCCATCTGGGGAAGTTCGGGTGCCGGGTTGCAAGTCTTTGTTCAGGTGATGCCACATTGGCATACTTGCTTGTCGGTGATCATGAAATGGTTACAAGGTAATAAGGACAACACCCAGTTCACGAGCAGAGAAAATCTGCGACCTGACTGGGGATTGAACCCTGGCCTGCAGCATGGTAGGCAAGCATGTTACCACTCAGCTACTCAGGTGGATCACAATACCTCTAAAACAATAGACATAAAACAGTGGGTAACAACTGACAATAATGAAGATTTTATTGGCGGTTACCTATAGTGTTGGTTTGCACAACTTTTCCCCACCTTATACACTTCTTCCAAGTGGCCTACTTTTTGTGAGGTTATTTCTGAAATCAGTGAAAGTATTTTAAATCTGTCATGCGACTCTAGGGAAATACATATTTTTGTCAGCAAATGTGTTTTGTTTTATTGAAATAAAATAACATCAGTGCTTGTTTTCTCCATCTAAAAACAGTACATTACAAAAGATGTTATGTTGCTGTTTCAAATTTTTTCTCACACATATAGAAATACAGAAGTCTCTTTATTTGTCAACTTAAGTCTTTATTCACCTTGAGATCTCAAACTTGTCTGAAAATAAGGGAAATATCAGGGAAGTTCACTTGGTGCAACTTGTAGTGACCCTGAAACGATGATGAGAAATCATAGAAATTATATTACATACAGAGGCGTATTGGTCTTCCCATTCACAAATGGACAGGAAGCAAGGTGGAAGTGATAATACTACCAGAAGTACCATCCACTACACACTGTAAGGTAGTTCGCAGAGTATATTAAAAAAAAAATACCGTTTTTTGTCAAGTGGATCTCTCTCTCTCTCTCTCTCTCTCTCTCTCTCTCTCTCTCTCTCTCTCTCTCTCTCTCTGTGTGTGTGTGTGTGTGTGTGTGTGTGTGTGTGTGTGTGTGTGTGTGTGTGTGTGAGAGAGAGAGAGAGAGAGAGAGAGAGAGAGAGAGAGAGAGATTGATTTCGCACTGGGTTTTGTCTGTTCAGCAATCTTCAGTTCCCTCTTTCAGATCAGGCTATGCCTAATTAGATAAGGGCTTCCCTCCTCACACCAATGGACAACTGCAGGCAGTGTAGGCTACCAGCCAGTCATTGTTGTGCACATTATGCCCACGAATGAGCTTCTCGGCCACGCGTGCCTTGTGCCATTGACCAATGCAGCAAGATTGTGTACACTATGTACTGGTTGCAAGACTGCTTACATGTCAGCTGTTTGCCCAACAGTACCCATGCCTACCTGCCTTTCCCCCAGACAGGCAGTCAAACTGAAACAGTCTATTTTAGATGGTTACTTATTCTGCAAGAGCTTATTTTTGTTTATGAATTACTATATTCAAGTTATAACACCACTGATACTTTTTCCTCCCCCCATCACCAATCAGTAATTTGAAAACTGCGCAACTTGGGTCACTTCTTGACGTAATCCTCCTGCAGCTATAAACATTTTCTGCAATTCTGACACCACGATTCTATAGCTGCTGCAAACGCTTCTGTAGGTGTTTGGTTTGACCACTGGAAAATTGCTGGTGCAGCAGCGGCATAGCTAGTGAATGTGTAACCACGGAGTGTGTCTTTCATTGTTCAAACAGCTAAGTTGCTAAGAGTCGATTCAGGTCAGGTCAGGTCATTGGGGAGCTAGAGAAATCAATTCGACGATGTTGCCATGAAAAACTACAATGTCACATTCACCTGATGGCCTGGTGCATTATCATGGTGAATGAGTGCAAGGGTAGCCTTTTCTGGCTGTTTTTTGACAGAATGTTGGAAATATCCTTTTCTTAAAAACATATTGGTAGGCCGCAACTGTCACTGTAGTGCCCTTAGGAATGCAGTGAATAAGGACATAGTTACCACCATTTTTTCAACACCGATGCTTATTCGAAATTTTTTTGGTGGCACTTCCATTGAACTAACTGGCACTTTGCTTCAGGACTGAAATATGGAATTCATGTCTCGTCCATTGTCACACGAGGTGAAGAGAGAGTCTTATTCATGACATCAAAATTGCCTGGCAACATGCTGTGTGCACAACCTTTCTGGTCATCCATCAGCATTTGTAGGCCCAACCTGGAGGACAGTTTTCACATTTTCAGCTCCTCATGCAGGATTTTGTATACAGATCCCACAGAATGCCAATTTGAAGCAATGTGTTCCATATGCATTTGTTGATCTTCCAAAACAACTTCCTCCACTTGCCTGATCATGTTGTCAGACCAGCTGCTGTGGGGCTGATATTGTTTCGTTTTGTTGTCACATGATACTGTGCCATCTTTGACCTGTAGCCCACTCGAATGTACATTAGACACATCCATGACACCATCACCACATGTCCCACTCAACTGGCGATGAATTTCAATTGATTTCACACCATGCAAGTGGAGAAAATGAGTTATTACAAGCTGTTCTTGTAATAAAAAGACACCATTGTAAGTATGGAAAACAGTCCTCACTCCCCCACCTGTCTCTGGAGCTGTGTGTGCTGTACAGTGCTGCCATCTGTCATGCATTCATAACAGATGCTCGCACATTGTTAAACTAACTACATGTTTCTGTCCTGCAAGGAAAAAATCTCGGGTGTTGTCATTTGAATGCACCTCATATAGGGAGAATAACTTCTCAAGTATAGTCAGTAAATTTCACATCAATTTGTGCTTCAGAAGTGTGGAGCAGATTCCCTGAATTTGGTTTTAGCCTTGTAACACATTGTATGGAGTGGGAATGAGGTGCTCTGACTTCCATCTGTTCCCAAAACATATAATTGATGACCATTTCAGAATGGTGAGAGAATGTAGACTCTAGTTGAAAATTTTATTTGGGCTGGTGATTGTCCTGTTTTCTATGTACACCTCTGTAATGCTGGAATGTACTCAATGGGCAGGGTGGGAATCTAATTTTCCTGAACATCATTCTTTGAGGTCAAGATGTACTTCTTATTCAATGTAGCGCCTGTATAGGTTAGTGCACTTTGTCTTAAATTTTTGTAATGTGATCATTCAACCTCTGACATGAGATTCTGGAGGATCTGCAAAATACTTTTCTAAGGCTGCTACACCCTTGTCATTGAAGTCGAAACATTTTAAAACTAAGGCAGAAGTCCAAGGATGACAAATCTGGTGAATAGGGTGCACATTCCAGCATTTCATATTTCAAATGCCTCTCTTTTCCTGCTGTCATATCATATTCGTGGATGGGTATATTTTCCTGGTGTGTTTTTTTTACCCCAGTTCAGACCTCTTCTTGACCCACAACAAGAGTAATTTCTTTTGTGTCATAGAAAACATCGTTTGAAGCTGGCTCATAAATTAGACTTCCATTTGCTTTTTGTTGGCATTCATTGGATACTGCACTTAAACAAAACCTCCTTGTAGTTAATACTTCATGCAAGATGTGCATGCTCTTCATTCTCATAATATTGCAGCATCAGCTATTTCATATACATTTAATCACCATTAATCCAAACATAAATTCCAAGCACAGGTACCGATATGGGTGCATCACATGCAACTGTCCGTCAAATATAAAAATCAATAACTCAAGAACGAAGTAAGATATCGTTCTTCTGTTCTCAGTTTTAAATAAAGTTTCAATATCTCACATACGTTTTGTATACTGGTATGTAAGAGATAAAATCAACCAAATGCAAAGTTTACACAATGTGTTTTTACATCTGCAAACTCTTTAAAATTTTGTGTAATGTTTTATTAATTTGATGCAGTGCAGTAACGATGATGAGTAACGAAAAGAAATTCAGTCCTTTATCGAGCAAAGATGTCAGATTGTAAGATGTGCAAAGGTGATATATTTTCAGTGAATACTTCTTTTAAAATTGGTTGATAAGTATTGCATCATAGCGTGAATACTGTCTTGTAGCATAGGTAACAGTATTTGGTGAGAAGTTCAGCTGAAACAAAGCAGTGTTATACTTGGAATGTAGAGTGTACTTCCATAGCAGTGAAGGGGTTAATGCCATCACTTTTCCACAAAAAGCAATTTTGCCTTTTGCTATTACGAAATAGTCATATTTCTTCCAATTTAATCTGAATAAGAATTTCACATACAGTTAATTACTGGACATTGCATAGACATGTTTTCATGGACCTCAATGTTCATGCTCACATCAGTGTAATTAATCTTCAGTTAAATTTATGGGGAATAATACTGAGCATGATGAAAAGTACTAAAGAAACTGAATTTATGATTGGACAGAGTGAGCCATCCCAGTTTAGGTTTTCAGTGTCCCAAGTCACTTAAGATAAATGACAGGATGATTACTTGAAAGAAGACTAGCACAATTGTCAGTCCAAGGGAACTAATTCAATGTGCCAAATAACTTGTGTGTCCACAGGATGTAAAACCCTAATCCAGTTAAGCATTATTTGGACTCTGCCACTTTATCTCAGCTACAGCAATCCTCCTTCACATACTAACAGTAGAAAATAGAGGGTTGGATGTTTGTCTCAATGAAGTGTTGCATAAATTTCAAAAATTTCAAATTTACTTGCACTCATACTCTTGCTTCTCACAAAAGTCTAGTTATCTGTTAAAAAAACAAGTCTTCCACAAATTGCTGCTTCAAGCATTCATCAGCTACTACATATCACTCACGTAAGAATCATTTTCACAAAAACTGGTTTTTAACCACTCGCATAGATAGATATGAATAATTTTTTTCATGTATTGTTTGTGAGTTGAGTGGGAATGCACAGTAATATATGGTACAATAAGTCACCTGTCACATACTTCAGTGATTTGTAGATCATGCCTGTGGATGTTGAGTAATGATCATTTCCATGATAAATTGTAATGATGCAGAATGAGTCATTTTATGTTCACATCGCAAATTATTTTGTAAATATGGCTATGTGCTGGTCATTTTCAAATGCTTTAAAAAAATAAAAATGTGTGTAGCAGTTCCTACCCACCATCGTTTTACACATTCCATTCCATTCCATGGAATAGAAGTTGTCAAGAGGAAAGATTTTCAGTTTGTTTTCAAATTTTACTTGGTTGTCCCATTCTGAGATAAAGATGACCTAATCTTATCCTCACGATCTATGTGTGAGCAATACATAGGGGGTTGTGTTTCTGAAGCTTTGTTAATAGATTTTCTTGGAATAGTTTATGTCTATATTCAAGAGTCTGCCAGTTCAGCTTCTGTTACACTCTCCCATGGATCAAACAAACTTGTGACCATTCATTTTGCCCTTTTCTGTATATTAGATCCAGTTGCACAAGTGTTTTGTAAGCAATCTCTTTTTTAGACTGATTGGACTTCCGCAGTATTCTGCCAACAAACTGAAGTGTACCCCATGGCTTACGCATGACTGGGCCAGATTTCAAGAATGATTCATTGATATTATACTCAAAGGATACTACGTGTCTTTGTTTTGTGAAGTGCACAATTTTACATTTTTGATCATTCAAAGCAAGTTGCTAATCGTTGCACCACTTTTAAATCTTAACAAGATCTGACTGAATATTTACGCAGCTTCTTTGAGACAGTATTTCATTATACACTCCTGGAAATGGAAAAAAGAACACATTGACACCGGTGTGTCAGACCCACCATACTTGCTCCGGACACTGCGAGAGGGCTGTACAAGCAATGATCACACGCACGGCACAGCGGACACACCAGGAACCGCGGTGTTGGCCGTCGAATGGCGCTAGCTGCGCAGCATTTGTGCACCGCCGCCGTCAGTGTCAGCCAGTTTGCTGTGGCGTACGGAGCTCCATCGCAGTCTTTAACACTGGTAGCATGCCGCGACAGTGTGGACGTAAACCGTATGTGCAGTTGACGGACTTTGAGCGACGGCATATAGTGGGCATGCGGGAGGCCGGGTGGACGTACTGCCGAATTGCTCAACACGTGGGGCGTGAGGTCTCCACAGTACATCGATGTTGTCGCCAGTGGTCGGCGGAAGGTGCACGTGCCCATCGACCTGGGACCGGACCGCAGCGACGCACGGATGCACGCCAAGACCGTAGGATCCTACGCAGTGCCGTAGGGGACCGCACCGCCACTTCCCAGCAAATTAGGGACACTGTTGCTCCTGGGGTATCGGCGAGGACCATTCGCAACCGTCTCCATGAAGCTGGGCTACGGTCCCGCACACCGTTAGGCCGTCTTCCGCTCACGCCCCAACATCGTGCAGCCCGCCTCCAGTGGTGTCGCGACAGGTGTGAATGGAGGGATGAATGGAGACGTGTCGTCTTCAGCGATGAGAGTCGCTTCTGCCTTGGTGCCAATGATTGTCGTATGCGTGTTTGGCGCCGTGCAGGTGAGCGCCACAATCAGGACTGCATACGACCGAGGCACACAGGGCCAACACCTGGCATCATGGTGTGGGGAGCGATCTCCTACACTGGCCGTACACCACTGGTGATTGTCGAGGGGACACTGAATAGTGCACGGTACATCCAAACCGTCATCGAACCCATCGTTCTACCATTCCTAGACCGGCAAGGGAACTTGCTGTTCCAACAGGACAATGCACGTCCGCATGTATCCCGTGTCACCCAACGTGCTCTAGAAAGTGTAAGTCAACTACTCTGGCCAGCAAGATCTCCGGATCTGTCCCCCATTGAGCATTTTTGGGACTGGATGAAGCGTCGTCTCACGCGGTCTGCACGTCCAGCACGAACGCTGGTCCAACTGAGGCGCCAGGTGGAAATGGCATGGCAAGCCGTTCCACAGGACTACATCCAGCATCTCTACGATCGTCTCCATGGGAGAATAGCAGCCTGCATTGCTGCGAAAGGTGGATATACACTGTACTAGTGCCGACATTGTGCATGCTCTGTTGCCTGTGTCTATGTGCCTGTGGTTCTGTCAGTGTGATCATGTGATGTATCTGACCCCAGGAATGTGTCAATAAAGTTTCCCCTTCCTGGGACAATGAATTCACGGTGTTCTTATTTCAATTTCCAGGAGTGTAGATAATTGCAGCATCTGCAAAAGACTGAAGTTACTATTAATATTATCTGCAAGGTCATTTACAACATGAACAGCAAGTAATCTAACACACTTCTCTGGGGGACACACAAATTTACTTCTACATCTAATGATGGTTCTCCATAATGTGCTGCATCCTTCCTACCAGTAAGTCCGCAGTCCAATCACAAATTTCATTTGATACCCCATGTGATATTACTTTTAACAACAACTGTAGGTATGGTGCCGAGTCAAATGATTTTCGAAAATCAATGTGTCTGTCTTGATCCAAAGTATGTCTTGTAAGAAAAGTGCAAGTTGGATTTCACATGATTGATGATTTTGGATTCCATGGAGGAAGTCATTCTGATCAAAATACCTAATTATTTTTGAGCTCAGAATATGTTCCAATATTTTACAACAAATAAATGTCAAGGATATTCGGTAGTAGTCTTGTGGATCACTTCTTCTAGCCTTCCAGTGGATGGGTGTGACATGTGCTTTTTTTCAAGAACTAGGCACAGTTTTTTGTTCGAGGGATCTATTTCAATGTTTCTATAAGATTGCCATGAGCTAATGATGCATTACACATTTCAGATAATCCAGGGCTTATTATATGGGAACATATCTTTAGTACTAAGTTAGAAACAACGCCAAAGCCATACAAGTTTTTATTTTTGAGAGGGTGTGTAATTTTCTTCATTTCATGGGGCATAGTTGATGATACATTCATATGACTGAAAATTATGAGCATTCCTTTTTCTACATACTGATGTGATTTTTCTTTTGAAGTGTTTGTCCCTATACCTTATACTGTATTTAAGAAACGATTATTAAACATTTGCAACCTGTAATTTATCGTTTATAGCCCTTCCATTTAATTCAATAGTGATATTATCCTGTTCTATAGTGAGTTGTCCTGCACCTTTTTCACTACATCTCATATAGTCTTACGTCTGTTGTCAGACAACTGATTTCTGACATAATGTGCATGTTCCTTGATTTTTTAAATAACCTTTCTTAGTAATCTTGAGTAGTTCTAATTTGCAACCACTGCAGGGATGTCTACTTGTACTTGTCAACAGATTCATTTACCTTTGCCTTTTACTAGACATTTTAATCTCTCTAGTGGTCCATGGTTTTTTACACAGCTGATTCATTTAATATCTAATTAACTTGTGAGAAAAGGTATTTTCAAATAATTTTATGAATGTATCATGGAATAAATTAAATTTCATTTCAGCATTTGGTTCATTATAAATTTCATCCCTGATCATCTCTTAAACTGTTTGTAAAAACATTTCTTCTGGAGTCATTAATTCCACCTGATTTCCACTGAGGTATATCAATATCTTTTTTATCCTAACTAGCTGTGCATCATGATCAGAGAGCTTTAGTACTGGGTATACAGGTACGAGGGTAATCCCAAAAGTAAGGTCTCCTATTTTTTGCATAAGTACATGGACCTGTTTATTTCTACAGTGGTTTACATCAGTTTACAGCTTGAACATGAGCTATTTTTCGACATAATCACCATTTCTGTCAATGCATTTTTGTAGATGCTTTGGTAGTTTTTGTAAGCTTGTATCATACCAGCTCGCCACCATGCTGTTCAGAAAGTTATGAACCTCTTCATTCACCTCGTCGTCTGAGCTGAATCACTGGGACCACAGTTAACGCTGACAGGTACTGTGAGACTCTGAAAAAACTCAAACGGGCAATTCAGAACCGGAGAAGAGGAATGTTGAGCAGAGGCATACACATTCTCCAGGATAACACTCGCCCACACATCACTCGGCAAACTGTTGCTCTCCTGCAACAGTTTCAGTGGAACATAATCACCCACCCACCCTATAGTCTTGGCGCCCTGTTCCCTATGTTAAAAGAACATTTGGCCGGAAAGCAATTCAGCTCCAACAATAAGGTGAAAGAAGAGGTTCATAACTTTTGAACAGTTTGGCATGGGCATGGGCATACAAAAACTGCCACAGCGTCTACAAAAATGCATCGACAGAAATGGTGACTATGTTGAAAAATAGCTAAATGTTCAAGCTGTAAACTGATGTAAACCATTGTAGAAGTAAACAGGTCTTTGTACTTATAAAAAAAATAGGAGACCTTACTTTTGGGATTACCTTCGTACTGTTTTGCTTTGCAAGAAAACATTACCAGTTAGTCCTAGTGTCTTTATCCACCTGTATTAGAAAATTAATTACTGAGATCAAATATTAGAATCTAAATAAGAATTCCAGATTATTTTTCCTTTTCTTAATCCTCCAGAAAACCTAAATTGAAATAACCACAGTCTATTAACTCCTTCCTACTGCCTGAAAGCATAGTCAGGAATCCAAATCCCTCATAAATGGTTCAAAATTTCCCAGTGGGAATCTATATATACTTACAATTAAATGTCGATTATTTTTCCATATCAATTCACAAGTACATGTTTCTATGTTCTGAGCACTAGAAAAGCGACTTGTTTCAATGTGTTTGAACTTGGCTCTGTCTTAAAATACCTTCTCCTTTTCTTATATTAGTTCTAGATGAGAAAGATACTAGAGTTTTATATTTAACTTCTCTAATCTTTTGGTTATACGGTGCTCATGTAGGCGCAAGATTTGGGTCTATTCAGAGCACTCTAAATTTGACAAGAAGCTCTTCTGCCTTATTACTCAATCCTCTAATATTCTGATGAATAGGCTAATGTTGCCATGCGTTCTAAAGCACTTTGTGGGGCTTTCTTGTGATTTGAATTCTTTTCATAATGGGGTGCCTGAATGCTGATTTTCGTCAAAAAGAATGTGTCCTTCTCTCCGGGGATTCCTATTTGAGTTCCTATTGCTGCAATACTTGCGTGTTGTTCAAACATACTGGTAACAAACCAAGCAACCCATCTCTTAATTGCTTCATTATAGCTATTCAGGTGTTGATCATGTCTAGTATAGCCCCATGTTCCAATTGTGACAGCAGGCACTACATTCATATGGTATTTCATTTCAGTCAGCAGCAGCCTGCTCAACTTGGTGTTCACGTGGCTCTCAGCAGTGTTAACCAATATCTGGTAAAGATGCTTTAGGACCTCCACAAAACTGGCACCTGTGTAACTGCTATGCCTATTTCATCCAGGTCATCCCTACTATAGTAAATTCTGTCTTTACCAGGCTTTTCTGTGGTCTGCCTACTATGAAAATCTGATCCTGGCCAAATGTACTATTTGGCTCCACAATACTGTGACCTGTTATCATGTTCTTAATTTGTCCTGTACTCTCTGGCCTACATCCCTGCCATGTTAATTATTCAGCTGTTACAGTCTTCTCTGTCTGCTCCTTCGTTACCAACCTACACACAGTCTCTTTAGGAGAGGTCTGTTGCACCCTACTATGATATACAACTGCATGAGACTCTTCCCCCTCCTGCCTCATGTAACAAGTCAGACTTATTATATACTGTAAGCTCATATGTAGATGAAGTAGTCAAAGAGCTGCTCCTCCTTTTTACCATTGCTTGTTACTGTTACAGCATTCCATGATTCCCCCCCCCCCCCCCCCTCCCGCCTCAACCTATCTAGTTCAAATTTCATGTAATCTAATTCAGCCTGAAGAGCACAGATATTTGCCTACAAATCTTTTCCTCCTGTTTAGTGATTCTTTTGTCTTTTTTACAAAGTTTGCAGTTCCATGAGAGAGCTTCACTGAGTTCCTCATTTATTTGCTCCACTGCAGTCACCCCAGTGGAAATCTAACCCACAGTCTACACATACAACTCCCTGCCTGACTATACTACAGCAGCATCTATTTCCATACTTACCATGTGTTGCTACACAGCTGAAAAATTAGGCCTGCAGCACAGCACTTCAGGTGTATCATATGACATGAAAAGTTAATTATTTCTGCTAGAAACAAAAAATTTTACTCATTGAATTGTGGTATAAATTAATTAACTTATTCTCAATAAAATGTAACATTGACGTAACTTGAAAGTATACAAACTGTACGTAAACAAAGTACTAGTACAATGTTTCTGAATCAAACAACTTAAATTTTGCGCTACTTTCCAGAAATATAAATTTGATAATGAAGGGATACACTCTGTTTAAATTGCCTGAAAGAAAAAAAGAGCAATTACGTGAGATTCTGTAAGTTTACTGTGCCGCAAACAATTACAACCCAGCTTTATGAATTTTTACTTGTTCTGCATTAATATGTAAACAAAAGTGGAACTTTTAATAGTAAGCTTAAAATTGCACTAAGATGTGTATTTACTGAGTAATCTGTACTCAACTAATTGTTATTACACAAAAACTCTCAGGGCTGCGGACCCAGTACCAATGATAACACTTCATACAAAAACAAAGTCGAAGTTTGCGTGGGTATCTTCCACAGCAGCAGTTAAAATCTGTTACTAGTGGTTACCTGTCTTTAGCTTACTGCAATTTAATAAAAAGAATTACAACAGATGCGCTTCGCTTTTATTTACAAAACATCTTCCATTGTTATTAATGTTTCTTTACGTATTCTGCTACTTCCCTCCTTGCTAGCAGCGGTTGACATCAAAGGGCTACAATTCACGTTTGCACTTGACAGTTTTTACCATTCTGCAGTTTTTCTTGCACTGCATTATTTACATTTCACTTTTGTAAACTGTTTCTCATTCCAAAGAGTAACAATGTGCCAAGACGCAAATGTGAAATGAAGTCTTTCGATGTCAACCACTGCTAGCAAGGAGAGAAGGAGCAAAATATGTTTTTAAAAAGGGAAGATGCTTTATAAATAAAAGCGAAACCCACCCGGTATAATTCTTTTTAATTAAATTGCAGTCAGTTCAATATGGATAAAGAATAGTAACAAAGAAGTAATTTAAGTGAAGTACCATAAACACGATAAGCTGTTGTTTAGAGTTGAATACAACATGGTAGCAGCTTATTGGCACATGTCAGTAACTTGTATGTTTATAATAAAATAAAGAAAATGAAAAAAAAATTTCAGATCAGAAGTGGATGGTAACACATTACTTAATCATTCTGGTAGGAAGTAAGGAAGACTTAAAAGAAGTGTTGAATGAAACAGGCAGTTTTCTTAGTCCAGAATTTGAATTAAGAATAAACAAGTATTAAGCTTATGACTAGAAAGTGGAGATTAGCTGTTTGGCAAGTATCAAAATTAGTCAAGACATAAATGGTACATGAAAGAATTTTAAATATTTAGAACCATGTTGTCATAAAATTACCAGTAACAGGTGTAATGTGGGTGGGATCATACTTCTCATTGGATAATTACTGATGGGAAACTCAAAAGGCAATGTGCTTGTCTGTCTGCAATCACAGGCAGTTGATTACTGGATACGCCATTTTGCTGCTGAGGCAATGCATAATCTGTGGTTCGTATACACGCTGTTGCATCTAACACTTAGTGGATAGGGCAAGTCAAATTCTGGAGGTCTGTTGTATTTATTGTTGGGATGGCATAGTAGAGGTCTTTGGTCATTTACTTTCCAGTGTTTGCAGCCTCAATGAGTCCTTCAAATATTGAAAGACTTCTTGATATGAGTCTTGGATACAAAATTCTGTCCTAACCAGAATGCATTAGTAACTTTTTGTTGTACAGCACTTTCATGATATTTTTATGTGAGAGCATTTGCATTATGAGATATGGTGGGGCAGCTGATATCAGTCTTATTGTGCAGTTGAGCTGTTGAACAGTATTGCTAAAATTTCCATTCCAGAACTGAACATTGTATGATCTCTTGGTAAACAAATGAAGCACGTCGGTTATTTGAGACTGCTAACAGTGGAAAACTATGTTGTGAGTATCCCTGTGAATAAACCTTTCTTGAAAGTTCATAAATCATGATGATCTCACTTACAGCATCACATTGTACTTTTAAAAAAAAAAAAAAAAAAAAAAAAAAAAAAAAAAAACGCTAAAGTTTCAGGAGGTTAATCGGTATTGAATATTGACTTCGGTGGACAATGGAGTACTTCAGAAACTCGTGCCAGAATATTGGATACATTAGTTAGATAATGCATTAATTTTGTGCTGCCGGTGTGTATGGTGGGAGCATCATAAAATAAGCAAAGATATTGAGTATGTAATAGAGACTTCAGAGCATGTCAACTGCAGTATGTAAACAAAAGTAGTAATAAAATCTTCTAGAGCTGTCAGACACACCAACTTGTTAGTTTCATGAGCTTTCAGCCATTGTTAAGTGATAATTGATGACCCTGTAATTGATGGCCATTCTTATATACCTTTGCTACTGGCTGTGGATCAGGTTGTTCACTTCATGGAAAATTATTTAATTGCTTTCATCTTGTATCTCGTACAACTATTAAAGACTCACACTGGTGAGATCCCAAGCTGTATTGAGCAGTGAGCTGCTATCCTTCAGGCTTTTTCTTCTAATGTTTTCATATCAATTACTTCCTTTATTATGCTATGTTAGAGACTGTTTGTCTGTGTGACAACAGAAGTATCATACAGTAGCAGTCCTAATGACTACATACATACTGCAAAATCCACCGTATGTTGCATAGCTAAGTGTGCCCTGTACCACTGATAGTCAGTGCCCTTCCTGTTCACCTCTCAAATGTAACGAGGGAAGAATGACTGTACAGGCTCTAATTTTTCTTACTGTGTCTTCGCGATCCTTACACTGGCAGTAGAATCATTCTGCAGTCAGCTGCAAAAGGTGGTTTTTTAAACTTCCTCAATAGTGTTTTGTGAAAAAAAATGTCGCCTGCCTTCAGGAGATTCCTGTTTGAGCTCACGGAAAATTTCTGTAATAATCTCATGTTTATTGAACTTGCTGTTGTTGTTGTGGTCTTCAGTCCTGAGACTGGTTTGATGCAGCTCTCCATGCTAGTCTATCCTGTGCAAGCTTCTTCATATCCCAGTACCTACTGCAACCTACATCCTTCTGAATCTGTTTAGTGTAGTCATCTCTTGGTCTCCCTCTACGATTTGTACCCTCCACGCTGCCCTCCAATCCCTTGATGCCTCAGAACATGTCCTACCAACTGATCCCTTCTCCTAGTCAAGTTGTGCCACAAACTTCTCTTTTCCCCAGTCCTATTCAACACTTCCTCATTAGTTATGTGATCTACCCATCTAATCTTCAGCATTCTTCTGTAGCGCCACATTTCGAAAGCTTCTATTCTCTTCTTGTCTAAACTATTTATCGTCCATGGTTCGCTTCCATACATGGCTACACTCCATACAAATACTTTCAGGAACGACTTCTTGACACTTAAATCTATACTCGATGTTAACAAATTTCTCTACTTCAGAAACGCTTTCCTTGCCATTGCCAGTCTACATTTTATATCTTCTCTACTTTGATCATCATCAGTTATTTTGCTCCCCAAATAGCAAAACTCCTTTACTACTTTAAGTGTCTCATTTCCTAATCTAATACCCTCAGCATCACCGGACTTAATTCGACTACATTCCATTATCCTCGTTTTGCTTTTATTGATGTTCCTTTCAAGACACTATCCATTCTGTTCAACTGCTCTGAACTTAACAGTAACAAATGTAACAGCACACCTCTGAATTTTTTCAGTGTCTTCTTTTAATACAATCTGGTGGAGTTTCCAAACATTCGAGCAGTACTCAAGTACGACCCTCACAAGTGTTTTATGAGTAGACTCTTTTATGGATGTGTTAAACTTTTCTAGTATTCAACTAATAAACTGAAGTTGTCCAATTCATGTTCCCTGCAACTATACTTGCATGCTCATTTCATTTCATATCGCTTTGCCTAGATATTTAATCAATGTGGCTGTCAAGCAGCACACACATGGTCTCTGTGATCTTCAGGCACTGAGACACAACTTTCATTGTCCGTAAATGACAGAAGCCATGTGTGGATATGTTTATGATGTTTTTCTAAATCTGATAGCTTAGATGATTTTAAAATGTGCTGTTAAATGTACCTATCTGTTACACAACGCTGCCTCATGTGGTGACCAGCAGTCTATCTTGTTTCATATTGTTGTTATTGCATACCCGGTTTTCCATTATCTATCTCCATTTATGCATCAATTCATGCTCAGACATGAAGATTATGGTTGTGGTGCCATGGTACGCTTGGTGTAATTCATGCTCTTGGCCCCATCGTTTAGTCCCCATGCAGTTCTGTCAGCATTAATCTGCAAGAAAAATTGCAGTGCAGTCTCGAAACTAAAACTAATTCTATACACTTGCTAAATAGAACTTCGATAAGGGAGCAAGCCAGAGACAATTTATATTTGCCAGCCATTTCTCCCCAGAACTAACTGCGCGAAAGGTAGAATTGTCGTCTTTAAGTGTGGCATTATTGTTTCATTGGAGAAAAAGTGTAGTGTATTGATGAAGGTATTTGATCACCCAAAAGGACCATGTAGTCTTCAACTAAAGTCATGTAGGCTTTCACCATAACTCGTGTAGGCTCTGGAGAGTAACAATACATTGAATGAAATGCCTACACAGAACAAGCTGCATTATTAGCTTCCCATCTCTATAATAGATGCTACAAACTCCGCAGTTCCATAATTGAGGGTCTGTGCTGTTATAAACAAAGTAAGAGAGGAGTATTCACTTACAGCACCATATTACTATCTTCCAGTCATTGTATATCCACATTGCAAGGGCTTGGTAAGATTTGCACCTTCCTAACAGAATTTTGTGCCAGTTCTGTATCACTCAGTCATGTATGTACAGTCTGTGGAATGTGTATTAGACTAGGGCTGAAGAGCCAGGAATATCATAATGCTGATATAGAACCTTTTTGTGCCAGGTTAGTTCTTCTGCTGTTTGAAGTTTGTCTATTCATTGGATTGGTTAACAGATGGTTAACAACTGAATTGCCATACAACAGTGATATCTTCCATACATACATATTTATGCTGTGAAAACTAAAATATGCACATAAAATAATGCCATAATGTGCTTATACATCGATAAAAAATGAATTTATATTTTTTTAGCTTCAAAACAAGAAGTTGTAATTAGTTTTATTCACAGAACAGTTTCATTTTGAGTGGGCCCCTTAAAATAACATGTAACAAAACCACTTTTATATTGCCATTTTACATAAATGTTTTGTACTTTGTGTGCTTTTCTATAAAACATATTTTTACTTCACATGAACTATTGGATCCATTTACAGTAGCAACTACAGGGTGTTTCAAAAATGACCGGTATATTTGAAACGGCAATAAAAACTAAACGAGCAGCGATAGAAATACACCGTTTGTTGCAATATGCTTGGGACAACAGTACATTTTCAGGCAGACAAACTTTCGAAATTACAGGAGTTACAATTGTCAACAACAGATGGCGCTGCGGTCTGGGAAACTCTTATAGTACAATATTTTCCACATATCCACCATGCGTAGCAATAATATGGCGTAGTCTCTGAATGAAATTACCCGAAACCTTTGACAACGTGTCTGGTGGAATGGCTTCACATGCAGATTAGATGTACTGCCTCAGCTGTTCAATTGTTTCTGGATTCTGGCGGTACACCTGATCTTTCAAGTGTCCCCACAGAAAGAAGTCACAGGGGTTCATGTCTGGCGAATAGGGAGGCCAATCCACGCCGCCTCCTGTATGTTTCGGATAGCCCAAAGCAATCACACGATCATCGAAATATTCATTCAGGAAATTAAAGACGTCGGCCGTGCGATGTGGCCGGGCACCATCTTGCATAAACCACGAGGTGTTCGCAGTGTCGTCTAAGGCAGTTTGTACCGCCACAAATTCACGAAGAATGTCCAGATAGCGTGATGCAGTAATTGTTTCGGATCTGAAAAATGGGCCAATGATTCCTTTGGAAGAAATGGCGGCCCAGACCAGTACTTTTTGAGGATGCAGGGACGATGGGACTGCAACATGGGGCTTTTCGGTTCCCCATATGCGCCAGTTCTGTTTATTGACGAAGCCGTCCAGGTAAAAATAAGCTTCGTCAGTAAACCAAATGCTGGCCACATGCATATCGCCGTCATCAATCCTGTGCACTATATCGTTAGCGAATGTCTCTCGTGCAGCAATGGTAACGGCGCTGAGGGGTTGCCGTGTTTGAATTTTGTATGGATAGAGGTGTAAACTCTGGCGCATGAGACGATACGTGGACGTTGGCGTCATTTGGACCGCAGCTGCAACACGGCGAACGGAAGCCCGAGGCCGCTGTTGGATCACCTGCTGCACTAGCTGCGCGTTGCCCTCTGTGGTTGCCGTACGCGGTCGCCCTACCTTTCCAGCACGTTCATCCGTCACGTTCCCAGTCCGTTGAAATTTTTCAAACAGATCCTTTATTGTATCGCTTTTCGGTCCTTTGGTTACATTAAACCTCCGTTGAAAACTTCGTCTTGTTGCAACAACACTGTGTTCTAGGCGGTGGAATTCCAACACCAGAAAAATCCTCTGTTCTAAGGAATAAACCACGTTGTCTACAGCACACTTGCACGTTGTGAACAGCACACGCTTACAGCAGAAAGACGACGTACAGAATGGCGCACCCACAGACTGCGTTGTCTTCTATATCTTTCACATCACTTGCAGCGCCATCTGTTGTTGAAAATTGTAACTACTGTAATTTCGAAAGTTTGTCCGCCTGAAAATGTACTGTTGTCCCAAGCATATTGCAACAAACGGTGTATTTCTATCGCTGTTCGTTTAGTTTTTATTGCCGTTTCAAATATACCAGTCATTTTTGAAACACCCTGTACTTGCTCCATTGTTGTGGAAATGTTGTTCAGAACTTCATTATGTTTACTAGTTGCAATTTATACTCCACCAACTTTATTTGGGGCAAAACTAAATTTAGAGACAGTGAATGCACTTACTTCTTTGCATGCAAGTTCTACGTTCTACACAAGGAGGCAAAGAGCTCTCTCTCTCTCTCTCTCTCTCTCTCTCTCTCTCTCTCTCTCTCTCTCTCTCTCTCTCTCTCTCTCTCTCTTTCTTTTTCTCTCTCTCTGTCCCACACCACTTGCGCCTGCTGTTTTCTCTCCTTGAAGTTTGCAATCATGGGACAAACTCCACATAGGGGCTCTATTACTGCTACTTCTACTCTCAAAGTTAATCATGAAATGCCTCTTGCTCATTTGTTTAATGTTGTGTTTCCTTGGTTAGCTGTGGTGAACATTGCTGCGGAAATAGAGCATTCATTGTACGTAAATTAACGTAAAAATTAATGTGACTTAGTGAAAGAACTGGAAGCGAGGTGTAGCAAAGCTAATGCAGTGAGCACTCAGCTACGATCTGCTCTCCTCTGCAAGAAGGAAGTCAGTACCAAGACTAAGTTATCTGTGAACCGTTCAATCTTTCAACCAACTATGTTGTATGGGAGTGAAAGCTGGGTGGATCCAGGTTACCCTATCAATAAGGTTGAGGTTACCGATATGAAAGTAGCTAGGAGGATTGCAGGTACTAGTAGATGGGAACAATGGCAGGAGGGTGTCCACAATGAGGAAATTAAAGAAAAACTGGGAATGAACTCTATAGATGTAGCAGTCAGGGCGAACAGGCGTAGATGGTGGGGTCATGTTACATGCATGGGAGAAGCGAGGTTACCCTAGAGACTCATGGGTTCAGCAGTAGAGGGTAGGTTGAGTCGGGGTAGACCAAGGAGAAGGTACCTGGATTCGGTTAATAATGATTTTGAAGTAATAGGCTTAACATCAGAAGAGGCACCAATGTTAGCACAGAGTAGGGGATCATGGAGGAATTACATAAGGGGAACTATGCTCCAGACTGAATGCTGAAAGGCATAATCAGTCTTAAATGATGATGATGATTGATGTGACTGTTCAACACACAACCTGAAGCTCATGTGGCAGAATCCAGAGAATGTCATTGGTGGGTGCACACTTGGTAGACTGCTCCTTGCTGCAATACATCATCCCTCAATCCATAATTTTATATTCTCACTCACCACTGTAATAAACTACAAAATATTCCTTGAATTGGAAATATTAAAAAAAAGACTGCTCTACTATAATGATATATGGTGTTGATGTTGACTGGTCAGTTTTGTTTAGGCATTCAGTTACAAGTATTTTGATGTATGATAGTTATTGTTATGTTTGTAAAATGAATTTTTTATAGAAAACCTGTTAATAATTTTACTTCCTTTACTGCAGTGGCCTTTCTTTATTTTATTTTTATACACGAGGCTTGATAACTGTTGCTTTTCTCTGTTTTTCAGCATGGCCTTATGACTCAGCTACTTCGCCTGGCACAAAATTGTCTTACATTTGACTTCATTGGCACATCAACGGATGAGTCATCAGATGACCTGTGTACTGTCCAGATTCCAACGAGCTGGAGACCAGCATTCCTTGACTTCACAACTTTGAAACTATTTTTTGATCTGTATCATTCCTTGCCAAATACTCTTTCACCTTTGGTAAGCTGCAATAAATATATTTCCTTTAATGTCACCATTGGTGTGAAAAACTAAATGTTGTGCCTTGTGTATAATAATGTAGGACTAGCACATAACTTAGACACGCTAAATATCATGGAAGTAAACAAAATATATTATGACTGAAGTCCAACATAATATTTTATTTGAAAAATAGTGCCGTCAGATGATACAGCGGCTGTGGCTATTAGTCTCCACAATTACCATCTCCAAAATGTCCAGTGTCAAATAAAAACAAAATAAGCAGGCAGAAACTGGTGCACTGTAACTTTGGAATAGCTAGCTACATATGTGACCCAATGATATAGTATGGCAGTAACATATTTTATAAAATATTGTGATTTGAATCCCACTAAAGACAGAGTTAACTCCTCAGTTTCTTTCAGTTGCAACAGATAGTTGCCAAGTTAGTTGCCTGTGCCAGACTTTCCTCTTTCATGTTCTAAAATGTCATAGGAGATGCATTTATATATTCACTGTATTTGTAATCTGGTTGTTCCACTTAAAAGTAAAACATGAGTCTGTTATATGTAATTTTGAATATTTTGTTAGAAAACAAGAATTTCATTGCCCCATTTTCAGCAGGATTCTTTCGTTATGGATACATAGTTCTGCCATATTTTCATGTAGTTGACAAACTGAGGGCTATCAATGATGAATTTCATTTACTTCCAGTGTCTCCCTTTAGATCAATCTGATAAATCTAATTTATATTTAAGCAAAGTTCCACATTGTATTACACAAATAATTGCAGTGAGCTACAGTCTTCTAGGTGTCACACATGCATGTGACATACTGCCATGGTTGCAGTGTTGAAACCATTGATTCTGGGGCCTTATCAGTTGATTGAAGTATTCTGGCTACAGTTGAGTAGTAGTCCACTGGCAACTTTTAAGCTGGTAATTTGCTCTAGAGTTCAAGTTCTGCTAACAGAGTGTGTGTAAATTCAAAGGAATGATGATTTGATTTTCCTTTGTGCCCTGTCAACTAGCTCATGCAGTCAGTCATGGATTTGTTGCAATAACGTTTCACTCAGCATTTACACCAAAATCTTTGAGGTGGTAGCAAAGATTGATGATTCCGGTGTAATTCTTGTACTGGATTGCAAACCTGTCACTGAAGTACGATTTTCTACAGGTTTCCCACTTTTTGTATCAGTAAGCCTGCAAGTTTTGTCAAATAGACTTGAACTGCAACTGTAACATGTTTTAGGCTGTCACTAATTACACAAAAACTTTTGCTTAGTCTTTACTAATTTTCAAAGAAATATGCAGATACGGGCTGTCGTGTGGGTTAAATGTTTCCCAGTGAAAATCTTGGATGGCATTCAGGTCAACAAAGGACTGATTCTCTGCAAAATGAAGCAATGCAGTTACTTCATGAGGCTTATTAAGGTTTTACTTATCTGTTTTGAGATATTGTGTCTGATTTTTTGGAACAAAGTGGTGATACAGTCCAGTCAGATGTTTTTGATGCCATGTCTGTGACAAAATCAATCTACCACCAATAGCTTAGTTTCAAGTGATGCACAACCTGTCCACTGTTAGTACTCCACAGTTTTTTCAGGGTCAGTGTTCTTGCATAGATCAGTGGAATATGAGTTATTTTCTCTCAGGGCAAATCTTGCATGAAAGCTTTTGATTCAGTATTGCAAACTGTCAAACCCATCAAAAATTTATAGTCCTTGTCAGTGATGTTATGGCAAGCATCAGTTCCTAATCTATTGTGTGCCCCCTCCCCAACCACCACCTCCCCCCCCCCCTCCTCTCTCTCTCTCTCTCTCTCTCTCTCTCTCTCTCTCTCTCTCTCTCTCTCTCTCTCACACACACACACACACACACACACACACACACACACACACACACACACACACCTGAGTGACAAACATTGACCCACCATTTTGACGTGAGATCACATAATTTAGAAAAGCCAATTTATTGGCAAGCTCATTTCGATAAAAATGAACATTTCTTTGAAATTGCTTTGCAACAGGCACTTTTGTTTCTGAACTTTTATTCCATCAATTCAGACAGAAACACAAGTCTTCATGCTAAGGCAGATCCTACTAAATTCATCATCATCATCAAAAAATTCAAGTGCTTGTGTCTTTTAACTCCATCAGAAAGAACTTTACGTGCTTTTTGCGTAGTGCTACAGCAGGCCCTTTTCAATTTTAAACTTTCTGTTTCAACTATTCTCTCAGAGACACAGTTCTGCAAAGGCTGTTTAATGAGTCAGCACCTTGGTGCTGGTGTGAAAATCTGAATTTTCTCAGCTTGACAAGATTTGTGCATTTTTCTTTCAAGTCTGACAATAGCCAAGTATAATCAGAACAGTTCATGCACTTCACTCCTGTTGACTTGAACCTGCTGGCTGTTGCAGCTCACCAGGATGGTAGCCACTAGCATATGCCACTTGGCTACTTATTAAGCTTTGTGTTTGATGTAGCCTTTTAAATTGCATCTTAATGGCCGTCAGAATTTTAAGAGAGGAAGCCCCAAGAGAATTCAAAAACTGATTTTAAAAATTCTTATGTTTCCACCTCCATTAGATGAAACCAAAGCTGTAACAGCAGCAAATATAATATGGTGTTCTATTTGACAGTTTAAACATAATTTTTGCCCATTTGACGAACCGTACTTGCTGATTCATGAGGGTTCCTTAAATTTGGCTCAGATTTTTCCAATTGTGATGATTCTTATTATCAAATGGATTACAGCTTAATCACTGCAGAGATTAAAATTTTGTCAGCAAAATGGGTTTATAATGGAGACAAATTGTACATTCAGGCCAAAATGACTCGAGAACAGTGAACAGTGTGTAGTGACCAACAAGAGTGACATCTATCCAGCTTCAATGATCCACAGTTTTACATTAAATTTGAAAAACGTGATACAGTTGATGTACAGGTACCATCTCATCAGTAAATGAAATACAGCAAAAAATAAAGAAATTAAGGAATAAAAAGGCTTGTGATGAAGACCAGACAGATACTGAATTATTAAAGAATGGAGGACTACAACTGCAATTAGAACTACTGTCCTTAAAGCCGGTATTACATGACATACCTACAAGTAAAGTGTAGATGGCCTGCCACCTAATGGCAGAATAGGTGAAGCTACTGTTAGCAGATGGTTTATCCACTATGGAGAAACAGGTGCTGTTCTATTCTGCCCTGGATCCACATGTGTGCTGTGGAGGAGGTGCATATGCGCATGTGAAAAACACAGCATTGCAAATGGGCTTTCCGAATGTTACTGTTTTCACCTGTGGTCAGCAGAAGAGATATATGTGAGCTCTTGAGTGCTCTTTTGGTTGTTGTGTAAGGTATTTGACACATTTTTCAGTGAATAATTTTTTATAAATATGACAATAAAACAAATGAAAATTGGCTTTTAGTTTTGCTGTTGAGAAAGCTCTATATCAAATGATAGCTTCTTATAATAGAAATGGAATGCAAAGAAGAAAGTATAAGCCTGTTTATTGAGACACACAGCAAGGAAAGATCTCGAGAGACACTGTAACATAATAAGGTATGTCAACAAATTAATTCAGAGTTTATATGTTTTACATAAATGTGCATATAATTTTACTTTCAGTATGTTTATGTATCACCATAATTGGTGAAAGTACTGCATATTTGATTTCATGAGAGAATAGCCACAAGAGTCGGAGTAGTTGTGGAGCTGTGATGAGAGAGAACTGTAAAAGCCATTTTGCATTTTTGCAGTCACACTATTGTGCAGAACTGAAAAAGATACGAGACACTGAGATCAGTGGTGCAGGCACAGTAAAAGTGCACATACCAGTACGTGAAATAGCTTCCGTCGTTACGACACGACATGCGCAACTCCCGTCATGTGCAATCTATAGCAGCTTGTCGAAACAAGGCACGGGTGCAAGAATGTAAACATAGATAATCATTTGCTTGTACCAGCACGACACATAATGAAAATTTTAGTTCATAGTTCTGTTTAATCATAACTTAATTTCATTCTAGCTGCACAAAACCAGGAACTGCTTAATAAATACAAACCTAGACCTCTCAGAAGTTTCAATATGAAAAAATATCAGCTTTACAAAATTATCACCTTTCACACTCGACATTGTAAACAAGCCTGCAGTTCCGAATATATAACCTTGGGATGTTGGAGAAGACTTACACTTCAGCAGTGTCATGTAATAGAGCTAATGAAAAAGTTGGCAGTTTCAGACTTGTTCAGGAGAAAATCTTCAACATTTAGCAAAATTTCATTCTAATGGTGCTAACTTGAATGCAGTAGGTTCATAGTGTAATACTGTCTTAATATAAACAGTCTTACCAATTTACATATTAAACAGTCCGATCCCAATAACTGAAGAACTAATTAGGGACTACCAGTGTGGTTTCCTTAGAAATAGATCCACAAGAAATCATTTATTAACTCTAAGACAAGTAATAGAGAAGGTGTCGGACTTCAGTGTACACTTATCAGCCAGAACATTATGACCACCTACCTAATAACCAGTATGTCCGCCTTTGGCATGGATAACAACAGTGACGCATCAAGGCATGGAAACAGTGAGGCCTTGGTAGATCACTGAAGGGAGTTGGCACCAGATCTGCACACACAAGTCATCTAATTTCTGTAAATTCAGGGGAAAGGGGGCGATGGGCTAACATCCCAGATGTGTTTGATCAGGTTCAGATCAAGCGTGTTGGGCCAGCACATCAATTGGAACTAACCACTGTGTTCTCCGAACCACTCCATCGCTCTCCTAGCCTTGTGACGTAACACATTATCTTGTTGAAAAATGACACTGTTGTTAGGAAACATGATTGCCATAAAGGAGTATATGTGGTCTTGCAACCAGTGTATGATACTTGTTGGCCGTCATGGTGGCTTGCACGAGCTCCACTGGATTCAAGGATGCCCATGTGAATGTTCCAGATTCATGCCCTCTCTTCAGCATGATGAAGAAGGTATCAGGATTCATCAGACCGTACAACACTCTTGACACTGCGGCAATGTCTTATTCCGATGATCATGCCCAGTTTAGTCATAGTTTCCAATGTCGTGGTGTTAACATTGGCACATGCGTGGGTTGTTGGTTGTGTAGGCCCATCATTATGAGAGCTCAGTGCACTGTATGTTCAGACACACTTGTACTCTGGCCAGCATTGAAGTTATATTTTAGCTCCACAACAGTTTGCCGCCTGCCCTGTTTCACCAGCCCACCCAGCCTATGACGTCTGACATGTGTAATGAGGGGTGACCATCCAACACCACGACATCTGGACGTGATTTCACCTTGGTTTCGCAACGTGTTGAAGAATCTGACCACAGCTCTCCTCTAATACCTGACAACTCGTACAGTTTCCAAAATGCTCGTACTGAGCCTCTGAGCCGTCACAATCTGTCCTCGGTCAAACTCAGATAGATCGTGCACCTTCCCCATATTACACACAGACAGCACACTCACTGATACTACATGCACCATGTGTATGACTAACAGTCATTCCTCAGCGTGTGACACTGCTATTGCCTAGATGAGTTTTCATTGATAAAAGTCAGTGACCATAATGTTCTGGCCGGTCAGGGTAGATGTCCATTATATAAAATGTGTATAGATGAAACTTTGATGCATAGAGACACTAGTAGGAGAAACTGAAAACTATAAGGTGTGCACTGGACTAAGATAAGGGGACGCCATTGACAGAACACATACAGAAATAGACATCTAGCGACAGCAAACAAAACACTATTTAATTTCATCGAAATTCTAAAGAAAAGATTACACAGATATGAGGCATTAATATTTATGAAGAAAGATGAAGAAAAATTGTTAATATTTGAAAGCAGAATACTAAGGAAAATTTTTGCATCTGTATATGATGACAATAACATGGAATGGAAGGTAAGAGAAAGTGGAGAATCAAAGGAACTATGAAGACACCTTAGCTTCATTGAAGTGCTAAAGAAGAGAAGGTTGAATGGCAGGACATATATCAAGAGTGATGGCGAATAGACTACTTAAATAGCGTTCTGCAAAAGAAAACATAGAACAAGAGGAAGAGGAAGGCTCAGAATTTATGGTGAAATATTATCCACAGGGCACAGTCAGGATGAGCATTAACACCAAATGGACGGAAAGTGCACTCGACGTATAGAAACGGGAGAACCTCATAGAGCAAGTGTATGGCTGTTACGGCACTTGCCACATACTAAGTAAAGTAAAAATAAATGTAATTGTGCAGCTGAGAAAATAACTAACGCTTCACATATTGTTGAACATCTCATTGCTAATGATTATTGCGTCAACTTCATCTCAACAATAAATAAAACAAGGAAATTGTTTTGTTCCTTTGATTTTTAGCAAAATTCCATTGCTCAAGTTATATTCTCAAGCTATATTCCCAAAAATTCTAGTTTCTGTGAGAAGTTGATAGCAAAACAATCAGATGTAAGCCTTTCAGTGTTGATTTTATGTGAGTGGGGACTAAGTTTGCTAAAAGTTAATTGTTCTTTTTTATATCCATATTACTACGGAATAGCCCAGTGGCCATTTGCATGAAAAATGTACTGGGTAATTGACCTTCAAGGAAAAAGTATGTGTGCAAATGTGATATTTTGGAGAGAAATAGATGCTCTTCCAAATGGTAGTTGGCACAAATGTGGATCAGGTGGCCTTTCTGAATTACCGAGGTTCAGTAATCAATTAATTTTGCAGCAAATTTGTGTTCTGGCAACTTCACCACCAGCAATCTCAAAAACTATGAACTCAAAAGTGACAAATTTTTACAGGTTTAATAAACAAGTTACTAGGTAATATGACCACAAAAGGAGAGGTTTCTAAACCAACTGTATGAGGAAATGAAGTTGCTTCAACTTGGAAGAAATTGTAACAAGAAAATTTATAGAAAACTTTAAGAGTGACACTTGGAGTACAGATCATGAGCCAACTTATATAAAAATTACACAATATGTTGCAATGCAAGCTTTTCAACTATCTTGCCAAGTTGTCAGCTTTACTACAATTAACCACAGAATTACAGCACTTTGAACATGGTTTAAAAAATTTTAAATATCACTACGACATATTCACACCCTAGAAGCCCAAACCCCCAGAGTATAGAAATTTGAGAGCTATAAATGTGTGAATGTTCCTTAGGTTTCACTGCAGAAGAGGAGAGGCTGTTAGAATGTTAAGTGTACTTATTGGTGGTAGTTTGCCACTAAGTAGCTGGATTGGTGGAATTGAAGTAGTTTCATAACCACAAAGGTGTAAAAGACTCGGTAGAATAATATGGGAGTACTGAATGTTTCTTAGCTTGGATAATTAATTGATCCCTTGTTAATCATAATGTGAGAATAAATACTGCATTAAAATGTAACAGAAAGATACATTACATTCATACGTTGATTGATTGAAATTGATACTTGAAGTTCACAACATCTGTGGAAAGTATGAGGATAAGTATGTACATGTTCAGTGGATGTGTGGAATGTGAAACAGGCTACGAAAGATTATGAAAAAGTGAAGTGCTTGTGAAGCTGCTGAAATATGATATGCCATGTAGAAGGTTCAGATGGCTTCATAGAAAGTATTTTCTTAGTTTTTTATTGTGTAATAAGCAAGCAGTGTAAAATGTCGGTATACACATCTTTACAGAGGCAGAAATGTGTGGATTGAAAATCTTAAGCAGTTGCCTGGCAGAATTTGTCAACCTCATGAACAATGCTGGTATCTTCCGTTATGTCATATGTAGCTATGTGCGACTGGGCAGAAATGACACTGTTACATGTGGAATTGATGTATGCTCAGTCCAACAATCACAAAGTATGAATTTCACAATTAAACTATAAAATATAATCTTTAAATATGTCTGCTTGTGTCTGTATGTGTGGATGGATATGTGTGTGTGTGTGCACGCGAGTGTATACCCGTCCTTTTTTCCCCCTAAGGTAAGTCTTTCCGCTCCCGGGATTGGAATGACTCCTTACCCTCTCCCTTAAAACCCACTTCCTTTCGTCTTCCCCTCTCCTTCCCTCTTTCCTGATGAGGCAACAGTTTGTTGCGAAAGCTTGAATTTTGTGTGTATGTTTGTGTTTGTTTGTGTGTCTATCGACCTGCCAGCGCTTTTGTTCGGTAAGTCACCTCATCTTTGTTTATATATATATATATATATATATATATATATATATATATATATATAAAAACAAAGATGATGTGGCTTACCATACGAAAGTGCTGGCAGGTCGATAGAAACACAAACAGACACATACATACACACAAAATTCAAGCTTTCGCAAAAAACTGTTGCCTCATCAGGAAAGAGGGAAGGAGAGGGAAAGACGAAAGGAAGTGGGTTTTAAGGGAGAGGGTAAGGAGTCATTCCAATCCCGGGAGCGGAAAGACTTACCTTAGGGGGAAAAAAGGATGGGTATACACTCGCGCGCGCACACACACACACACACATATCCATCCACACATATGCAAACACAAGCAGACATATTTAAATATGTCCTTTAAAAAACTCAATCTCCGCTAATTTCAAGTTGCCGCCACTCATACCTCACCTGACATTCAACATCATCTTTGCCTCTGCACTTCTGCCTCGATTGACATCTCTGCCCAAACTCTTTGTCTTTAAATATGTCTGCTTGTGTCTGTATATGTGTGGATGGATATGTGTGTGTGTGCGCGAGTGTATACCCGTCCTTTAAAAAACTGATGAGGCAACAGTTTGTTGCGAAAGCTTGAATTTTGTGTGTATGTTTGTGTGTCGACCTGCCAGCACTTTCGTTTGGTAAGTCACATCATCTTTGTTTTTAGATATATTTTTCGTATGTGGAATGTTTCCCTCTATTATAAAATATATATATATAATAGAGGAAAACATTCCACGTAGGAAAAATATATCTAAAAACAAAGATGATGTGACTTACCAAATGAAAGTGCTGGCAGGTCGACAGACACACAAACGAACACAAACATACACACAAAATTCAAGCTTTCGCAACAAACTGTTGCCTCATCAGGAAAGAGGGAAGGAGGGGAAAGACGAAAGGATGTGGGTTTTAAGGGAGAGGGTAAGGAGTCATTCCAATCCCGGGAGCGGAAAGACTTACCTTAGGGGGAAAAAAGGACGGGTATACACTCCCACACACACACACACACACACACACATATACAGACACAAGCAGACATATTTAAAGACAAAGAGTTTGGGCAGAGATGTCAGTCGAGGCAGAAGTGCAGAGGCAAAGATGTTGTTGAATGACAGGTGAGGTATGAGTGGCGGCAACTTGAAATTAGCGGAGATTGAGGCCTGGTGGATAACGGGAAGAGAGGATATATTGAAGAGCAAGTTCCCATATCCGGAGTTCGGATAGGTTGGTGTTAGTGGGAAGTATCCAGATAACCCGGACGGTGTAACACTGCGCCAAGATGTGCTGGCCGTGCACTAAGGCATGTTTAGCCACAGGGTGATCCTCATTACCAACAAACACTGTCTGCCTGTGTCCATTCATGCGAATGGACAGTTTGTTGCTGGTCATTCCCACATAGAATGCATCACAGTGTAGGCAGGTCAGTTGGTAGATCACATGGGTGCTTTCACACGTGGCTCTGCCTTTGATCGTGTACACCTTCCGGGTTACTGGACTGGAGTAGGTGGTGGTGGGAGGGTGCATGGGACAGGTTTTACACCGGGGGCGGTTACAAGGGTAGGAGCCAGAGGGTAGGGAAGGTGGTTTGGGGATTTCATAGGGATGAACTAAGAGGTTACGAAGGTTAGGTGGACGGCGGAAAGACACTCTTGGTGGAGTGGGGAGGATTTCATGAAGGATGGATCTCATTTCAGGGCAGGATTTGAGGAAGTTGTATCCCTGCTGGAGAGCCACATTCAGAATCTGATCCAGTCCCGGAAAGTATCCTGTCACAAGTGGGGCATTTTTGTGGTTCTTCTGTGGGAGGTTCTGGGTATGAGAGGATGAGGAAGTGGCTCTGGTTATTTGCTTCTGTACCAGGTCGGGAGGGTAGTTGCGGGATGCGAAAGCTGTTGTCAGGTTGTTGGTGTAATGCTTCAGGGATTCCGGACTGGAGCAGATTCGTTTGCCACGAAGACCTAGGCTGTAGGGAAGAGACCTTTTCATGTGGAATGGGTGGCAGCTGTCATAATGGAGGTACTGTTGCTTGTTGGTGGGTTTGATGTGGACGGACGTGTGAAGCTGGCCATTGGACAGGTGGACGTCAACATCAAGGAAAGTGGCATGGGATTTGGAGTAGGACCCTTGTAACCGCCCCCGGTGTAAAACCTGTCCCATGCACCCTCCCACCACCACCTACTCCAGTCCTGTAACTCGGAAGGTGTACACGATCAAAGGCAGAGCCACGTGTGAAAGCACCCACGTGATCTACCAACTGACCTGCCTACACTGTGATGCATTCTATGTGGGAATGACCAGCAACAAACTGTCCATTCGCATGAATGGACACAGGCAGACAGTGTTTGTTGGTAATGAGGATCACCCTGTGGCTAAACATGCCTTAGTGCACGGCCAGCACATCTTGGCGCAGTGTTACACCGTCCGGCCACCAGGCCTCAATCTCCGCTAATTTCAAGTTGCCGCCACTCGTACCTCACCTGTCATTCAACAACATCTTTGCCTCTGCACTTCTGCCTCGACTGACATCTCTGCCCAAACTCTTTGTCTTTAAATATGTCTGCTTGTGTCTGTATATGTGTGGATGGATGTGTGTGTGTGTGTGTGTGTGTGTGTGTGTGTGTGTGTGTGTGCGAGCGAGTGTATACCTGTCCTTTTTTCCCCCTAAGGTAAGTCTTTCCGCTCCCCGAATTGGAATGACTCCTTACCCTCTCCCTTAAAACCCACATCCTTTTGTCTTTCCCTCTCCTTCCCTCTTTCCTGATGAGGCAACAGTTTGTTGCGAAAGCTTGAATTTTGTGTGTATGTTTGTGTTTGTTTGTGTTTGTTTGTGTGTCTGTCGACCTGCCAGCACTTTCATTTGGTAAGTCACATCATATATATATATATATATATATATATATATATATATATATATATATAAAAACAAAGATGAGGTGACTTACCGAACAAAAGCGCTGGCAGGTCGATAGACACACAAACAAACACAAACATACACACAAAATTCAAGCTTTCGCAACAAACTGTTGCCTCATCAGGAAAGAGGGAAGGAGAGGGGAAGATGAAAGGAAGTGGGTTTTAAGGGAGAGGGTAAGGAGTCATTCCAATCCCGGGAGCGGAAAGACTTACCTTAGGGGGAAAAAAGGACAGGTATACACTCGCACACACGCACATATCCATCCACACATACAGACACAAGCAGACATATATATATATATATATATATATATATATATAGAGAGAGAGAGAGAGAGAGAGAGAGAGAGAGAGAGAGAGAATTTTTTGCTTCTTGTGACACCTGAACAGATTCAGTTGAGTGATTTCATTGTTGTCTGTTGCCCTATACAGAACTCTTAGCATGCCACGTGAGTTGCTTAATTTGCTGTGGTAGTGCTGTGAGTGTCTCTCATCTTTTTTAAGGAAACTCTTTCTACATTGAGTTGTACCCATGTTCACTGGCCACAAAACAGGCTGAGCTCCATTATATTCAGTGCCTTGGATTTTTTGCTTTTGGGCTATTACTTTTCATCAGATGTCACTAGCAGCAATTTTGGCAAGGCAGTATAAATTCTTTGGAATAGTATATGATAAATAACATCTAATAAAGGTGTATAGCTACACCCCTGATTTAGTATGGTAGGATTTGTGCTGTACATGTCGTCAGCAGGTTAGCTGGATTGGCAATTGCTGAAACTACAAGAAAAAAACACTAGCTGTGCAGCAGTATTGAATAGTATCTTATCACAGGTATCTGTCCTCTCTCCTCTCTTGTTTAATTTATATGGATCTAATATTCCTTCAACATAGTCCAGAAAGTTAGGCTATATAGATGATTGATCAAGGACTGTCTAACACAAAACCTTCAAAACAAGTGAAGAAATCCTACCTTCTGTGATAGACATCTTAATCCAATACTTCTGTAATGGAGATTACAACCTAACTCAAATAAAACAGAAGTTGCATGTTTCTGCCACCTGATAGATTGGCATCTTGAAGTCTATTTTGAGGGAGATGAACTTCACCATAATGTGCATCCAAAATAATTTGGGACCACATTAGGCAGGACACTTTTCTTTTAAGGAACAGTTGACATAAACATCTGCTAAACTTGAAAGCAGAAATAACATCTTTAATAAGCCCTGTGGCCCTAGTTGGAGATCAGCAGGAAACACACTTTGAGTATCTGCACTCAGATTGGTTTATTCAACAGCAGAGTACTGTGCATCTGTCTGGTATAATAGTTCATTAGTGAAAAAGATAACCGTACTATTTAACATATCCTTGTGCATTTTTAGTAGGTTTATATGATACTGTTACCTATCTTGAGTCACATTCCACCTCCTGAGATCAGACAAAAGAGTGCTCTTCTATGTGAATTGTTGATAACCCCAGTCTTCTAGTATTGAATGATGTATTCCCTGTGGAGCAAGGGAAAAAAAGAAGAAAAAAGAGTGAGACATCCCCCTCTTAAAACAGTCAGGATTCTTGGTGAAAGTGAATTCATCACCTTCAGTGAATGGGAATGTTACTGGTGACAGAACTCTCATCCACAAGCCTGAACTTGCTCTGCATCCGGGAGGAGCTACCTAGATTTGAACAAACTCGGGAAATTTAGACTACCTTGAATCGCATCGTAACGGGCCATAGAAGAATAGTGGGACAAACCTTCATCACCATCTTGTGACTGCAGTACTGAACAGCAGACAGTTGTTCATGTGTATCAGCCATGTCCCACAAATGCCTACAATTGTGCTGTTGAAAATTTCCTTACAGTGACAAGTAGGGTGTTGAACTATACAAAAGGTCTTGATATTTGCCTATAGCTATTGTCATTTGTTATGCATTCTGCTGGAGAGGATGTAATCTTTGTATATGTATAGATAAACATTTGTTTCAGAAACTCTTAATGTATACAATGTGATGAATAAAAATCCACTATACAGGCCATGTGTACTCAGCTGTAGAGTTACAAAAAGCAAGCACCGAATTGTTCACAATTTCTGCTTGTGCTCCCCGAGTTTTCTTGCTGAACATATGTCTACAAGTTTTAGAAGAGTATTCATCTGATGGACGTAGTTCTTTTAATTGTTTTTTTCATCGACAGTGACAAGCATGTTTTGTAAAAACAAGATTGGGAGACATCTGTTTTGGAATCATACACTAATATAATGGTCCTGTTGTGAGACAACACTAAAACTGCTAAACTTCCTAACTAATAACACAAATCACATTATTCATTATTTAAAATGCTGACATATTAAAACTGGTGTCATTTGCATAAGTATTTCAAAATATTATTCAGTTGGGAATGAATAAAATGAATTTATGTGCAAAAACATCTTACAGAAAAAAATTTGCTGAAGTGCCAGATTACTGACTATTTTTGTGTAGCATTTTATTAATGGTTCTACTCTGAAAATTCAAATCTTTTATAGATTTTATTTATTTAGTTATATTTTGATGCTCACGTCTTTTCAAAAGAAGCATATTAACCTTTTCAAATTTTGTTAGAACCCACAAAAAGTACTGATTTTGAGAGTTTTCAAAATGGTGTTCTAAGTCCATTTAAAACTGATTTTTCGCTACTCATTTCTTCTCTGAATAAGTACTGAAAGATGTATTCTGTGCAAATGTATTCTAGTGAGGGTAGAGTCAAGTAATAAGTATAACATTGAAAATTTCAGTTGACAGTTGCAAGTTTCTATGCGCCTTTTCGAGTATACAAGAGAAAATATCTCTACTATATTTTTGTTGGTTTTTGAATAAATTGATAGAATTTTTCCATAAGTTTAATAAACACAACAGACACACGTAACAGAGGCTTCAGTCATCAATAATACATTCTCCTTCACTATTTATAACAATCTGCCAATGTTGGGCCAATTTTCTGATTTTGCAACTGAAGAAATCACGTGGTTTTGAGGTGAAGAACTCGTTGAGCTACGTTTGGAGTGCATTATATATTTTCAACTCACATTTTCATCTGGAAGGAAGCTCCTTGAAGGTTGTTTGATAATGAGCAGAAAAGGTGAAAATCTGAGGGCGCAGGATCTGGTGAATAAGGTGGGTGTGGAATGACTTCCCTTCCCAACCTTGGGTAGTATTTTTTTTTCCAGTCTAGCAGAATGTGGGCAGGTGTTATCAGGGAATAGCATCACTTCACGCAGTCTTCCTGGTTGTTGTTCTTGGGTTACGTCTGCAAAGATATCTCAGCTGTTGACAGTAAATGTCAGCAGTGATGGATATACCTTGGAGAAGCAACTCATAGTACAACACACTGTTGCTGTTCCACCAGATGCATAACATCATCTTTTGTGGATATGTGTGTAGGTCTTTGGATGGGGAGTTGCTGCTCTGTTTGGGTTCAACCATTCCTTTCTGTTTCTTATGTTACCATAAAGACGCCATTCCTCATCACCAGTAATGGTATGGGATAGGAATGGTTGGTGTTGTGCACGAGCCAGTTGATGACGAGCAAGCAGAGATGTACATATGGCCACCTGCTGATTTTTGGGGCTTGTGGTACCCATACACACGATTTTTGAACCTTTACCATTGCATGCCATGCAAATGTCGCTCGATAGTGGAATCATACCAGTTCATTACATTTTCCCTTTCTCAAGTATGCTGACACAGCTTATGTGCATTAATGCATTTAAACAATCTTCATGAAACCCCAAAGGTCTTCCTGAATGTGGTGAGTCACTAATGGTGAAAAATTCCTTCTTAAAATCAGAGAACCATTTTGTTGCCGTGCTCCGTCCAGTGGCATTATCATCATGCAAGGTGCAAATGTTCCCGGCCACCTCCGTTGCTGTCACCCCTCTACTGAATTCAAACAGAGGAATGTGTCTGAAATGCTCAGATTTCTTCATTTGGCACTCTTTTGTACCGTCACAGGTCTACTCACTATCTCCAAATGACAATATGTAAACTCAGATAGTAACAGTGAAATACAAATACAAATGGCATCGGCAAATAAACCCCTCACAACCAAAATATCAACATGCAAAACAAAAATGCTATGAACTTAATGCACCAAGTTAATATTGTCTATTTTTGCTTTTTGCATGGGGCACACAGCAAGAAAAATATTAACCATGAAGTTCATTTTCACGTTTTGAAATTGTATATCAGCGACAGTCATGTGGAAAAAGAGCCTTTTTGCTGTAAACTAACAATGTTCCCAAGTTTAAAAAATCAGTCGTTTTTTCCAATTTTAGGAATTTACATTAGTGTTAATTTTGTGTGCCTGCTTTTGTGTTTAGAGCCAGATATTTACAGCCTAAAAATTATGCATTAATTTAATTGCTATGCATTTATCAACAACAGTATTTTTTCTTTATTTCTTCTTGGTACATGCTCCAATTTGACTTTGGTAAAGTAAAACAAATATTTTTTGTTTTCTTTGAATTATATGTAATTGAGATCCATCAGGAGAGATTAATAAAATGTTAATAATGAATGCAAAATAATAAAAAATACTACAATCTATAGTTCACATTAGCAAAAACATGTTGGAGGGTAAAGTTGTTGACATGTAGCTGAGAAATAATTTGTATGTGTAGCTTCAGCTCGTGGCGCCAGTAAAGCTGTCACTGCTGCTTATGTGATAGACAGTGCTGCTCCAAGGATTGTGGGAATACCTGATCCCTTTTTTAAGGTGACTGCCCTGGCATTAATTTAATGTTCACACAGATACTGTATATCAATTTGGAGCTGTTTAAATTCATAATGAAAGAAATTTTAACTTAAAATTTCATTGACTGAGTTATGGTTTATGAATATGTCATTATTGTCCTTGTTTAAACATTGGTTTATTTACAACTATTAGATATTCATCACAATTTTAATTTTTTGCAGGCACTGTCCTGTCTTGTTCAGATAGCATCTGTTCGGAGATCTCTCTTTAGTAATACAGAGAGAGGAAAATTTTTAACCCACCTTGTGAATGGTGTGAAACACATACTCCAGAATCCTCAGGTATGTAAGGTGTGTCTTGCTGAAATAATGCATATAAGATGATAAATGAAGAACATAACATTCTTCAGGAAAAAAAAGAATGTCACCCTGCTGCTACCAAATTCAGCATATGTATTCAAGCTAAGGACAAATAGTGAAGACATTTTAAAATAGCAGAACTTGTGATTTGGATACCATATGATGAGCAAAGAAGAATAGGGCAGTACAGAGATTTGCCTGTAGTTCACATATTCTTCTGCCATGTCCTCAATTTTCCTTCTCAACTTAACCAAGTTATGGCACTTCGTATTTACTAATAGTTATGTATGTTTCAGATCAGTTTTAATTCCATGTTTTTCTCCATATCACACTTCGTTTTCTCCCACCTTCCTGTTTCTCTCTCATTATATTACACCGTATGTTTCTTGCCACTTGTTTATGACAACAGGGTTTTTTCTTTTTTGCCATATCCCAAGTAATTCCTTGAAAGTTTCTTATCCTTCCCTTATGCTTAAAAAATCAAGATGGCATCAGTATTCCCTTTATATCCAGGTAAGTTGGGTTAAAGTTTATAATAATAAACATCCTGAAAAGCTTTAGCATTCAATCTTCCATAGGTGTCTGGAAGTCCGTAATACTCATTGATAATTAGTAGATCTCAATTTTGGTAGGTAGCACAATAGAGCAAGTAACTTAATGTTATGTATAAAAAAATCTAAAAATATTTAGTTTATAGCAGTTCCACAGTTTTTCCTATGCAGAGGCCTCTGGTTGTTAAGAAACACTGTTTATCATTGTAGTTAGAAACTTACTGAATTGCTTGCTGAATTAGCCAAGTAAATTAACCAACTTGCCAACAAGTTAAATGCTTCAAATGAAATTTCTAGTTTCTGAACTGTTGAGCTTCCAGTGCTATCTACATTAAGATATACCAATTCTGTTTATCTAGTAAATAGATTTCTTAGAACAAAGTAAAATAAATTTAAAATTTGCATTCATTTGTTATTGACTTTGCTAAGATCTCCATTAATGCTCAAAACATCAGTATGAGGGAAAAACCTTTTTTCACAAAGCGCCCAGCATCCGTCGCATCTAGAAATAAACTTTCCTGTAGACAGAAGGGGATGGGGTCTATACAAGCTGAGCAAATAAAGCCGAAAGGGTGAATGACAAACGCTGTTTATGTGGTTGGGTTTGCAAATTATCAGCGTTGTTATAATTACTAGCGACTTCCATAGATTCAGACAACCAGAGTGGAAATAAACGACTAACAGGAATAACAGGCAACTAAGATTACTTATTGTCTTCCCTGTGTATCCAAGAAAATTAAATTTTGACAAAACACTTTTGGCCAGACCGCTACACTACTAAGGGCCAGTTATACAGTCCCCGGCTAGCAGCCGCTAAAGTTCTATTCTGGGAGTAGCGCAGAAAACGCGTTGTACGTACATGTAATAACGCTTAACCGGAGAACAAATGCGGGATAACTACTCCGGTGATTGTGGCAGGGTTGCTGAAGTTAACCAGAGAATAAATTTTGACACTGACAGAAATAGTTACAGAATTAGTGGTGACAAGAAATTCCAAATTAGAATGAGGAAGGAGAAGATACGGAGACTCTCACAAATTACGGAAGAATATGACGATTCCAAATTTATATAAAAATTTCGTACTGCTACTTTTCGATCTCATGCTTCAGAAGCTAGAGTGTATGAATGAAATGTGAAACTATTTCCTAACATAAAACTTTTTGCTTGTAGTAGGCCTAATAGGCATTTGATATTGGTTCTTCGTGAATTATATTCTGTCGTGTTATAAAAATGACCATTTGTGCCAAAACAGTCTCGTTTATTTGGTGTGTGTAACAATTGCTGCAATATTAGGAAGGCCTGTTTCGTTTTATCTAGCACACAGTGGCAAAATACACGTAATTAGATCGAGAAACCACACCAGTCGTGGGTACTATTTGTACTAAAAGCTTTTGTGGTATTAAACAACGACATTTCGTTTGTTCATGGAGCAAAACATTGACGAACTTTGATGAGGTAATATATTATTTCCCAGAAAGGAAAGTACGCCATATAAAGCTGTGGCAAGATTAGAGAGAAAAAAATGCTAGGACTTAAGGATTGAGGAAATGTGTACTGTCTTGCTTGTCTCTTGTTTTTACTCGTTTTATATATCCTATATTTAGTTTTATGTCACTCGAAACAGCAAGTTATTAGCTAATAGGCAGTAAAGACTGCGAATTTTCTGAAGAATACTTGTTCTCCCGGTTACGAATAATCCCATCCACTATTAACTGTGATATTTTTTTAAGAGGGGCAGGATGTCAAACTGGCCGATTGGGAGCAGGAGAGGCACCACAGGACATTTTAATTTCCACTGGCCTGAATATAGTTTGATGGCACCCATTACAAAATATTACATGTTTGAATTTCACAGAGCGAAATACAGAGACGTGCGATGGAAGAATGCTGGTGAAGAGGCGTGCCACTGTACTTCGGCATACTTAAGACGAAATGTTTTACGTTCCCTCGATCATATATGTTTTGTGTATCAGACTCATCAGAAAGATGTGCGCTACAAAATGAAGATATTTTTGAAAAGTCGATTTTTAAATTTTTTACCTGCTACCTCTAAAACTAGAGGGAGGAGGAACGTCACTATCTATTATTGCCCCGGTTCGGAAATATCGTAGATCTGGACCTGATGCGCAGAGCAGTCTGAGTTGTTGTTTGGAGGTGGTAGTCTCCATGTGACCCCTGTTTACATTAAATGATTTTGCTGTTTCCTCTTCGTTTATTGTTCTCACGTCATTCACATAATTATGGAAGGCTAAAATATTAGCTTCAGATTTTATTTTGTTTCCACCTTTCTGACAGTCAAGCGTTAATTGCCTTGCAGAACAATGAAGTTATTTTTGTTGTTTTGTTAAAGAAATTTGACTTTTATTAATCTTTTCTGCTGAGACAGTCAATTTATTTGAAACGAAGTGTTTAACTCCACACTATTGACTAGTTTCAACTGTCGCGGGAAAATATTCTGAATGGTTGTTTGAAAAGCGTTACTTTCTAGTAAATTAAATTTCCTTTTACACAAGTTGAACTCTGTGCGTGAATGTCCGATGAATTTCTTAAATTGGAGCGTTTGACTCTCATTCAAAATTCAAATCTTTGACGATGACCATTTAGAATATTTTTGAGAGCAGAAGTTCAGACATTTATGTTGTTGTTAGAAATTTCACTGGCACATTTGTGTGCGCATAAAAGATCAACATTATGTGTGAAAGCTTAGCTTCTCTTGCAGCTTTTCAATCTCAGAGGCCAATATTATACGTGAAAGGTTTTCTTTTCTTGTAGCAACACTATGTACAGTAATTTAAACCATTACCTTTTCCTATTTGTGTGTTCGCGCTACTGAACAGTGATGTTGCTATTGGCTGACTACATCACATGTCCTATGCTCTGAATATCCGCTGACATCGGCTGGCGAGGTCACGTGACATGAGCTACAACTGGCTTACAAAAGCGCATCACAATCTCGATTTCAATCCTTCGGAAAGTAACATGCGGTGTTTGGTGGAATTCGAATTTATACTTTTGTAATACGAAAATATGCAGTGTACATGTTGCTGCACATCGGATATCTTTCCAAAACGTTTTTTTTTTCCCCTGACTTTCGTTTTCTAAAGTGCCGGGAAATTCTATGCAGGTGTAGAAAACCACAAGCATTGAAAGGATTGATAAGTTTTACAGTTCCGAGGAAAAGTATACTGTTACTTAACACGGAAAAAGTGTATTTTCATCCGGGAGGAAGTGTATTTTTAACCAGGAAAATCCGGGAATTTTTTTTGCTCGTCCACGTATACACCCTGTATAATATCTCAGGCATGTCTCACTCCATCTGGATGTTAAAAAAACATGCCTTCAGTGCTCTGAGATTCTACATATTGTTTTATATATGTTTAAACTTCAGTTAAATTTCATCCAAACTGATTCTGTTTGGCCAATACCCTTGCCACTGTGCCGTTTTATGCATATTGAGTTACATGATAGGGTTTTTGTTGTAAAACATATCATTTTACTTGATATAAACTTTTTAAGTTCTTGAATGCCTCGACCATCAGCTGATCTTTTCCTTTTCATCATGTCGTGTGGCTTTCTTTGCATTATTAGATGCCTGTTTTTTGTAATATCCTAAACAATTTTCATTTGCTCACATAGCATCTTCCTTTGTAGTGTTTCATAATTTTGTGTTCATAGTGCCCTGCACCTGTATGATATTGATGACATTGTTTTTATATAGATAGATAAGGCTGATTCTTTTATTGTTTATTTTATTTTGGCCAGGCAGTATTGAGCCACATGTCCATCTTCAGCAGTTGTAAATTTACTGTTGTTCATTTACAGAATTTCTATTGGTTTGTTAGAATTTTTACTTTTAATTAGTTTTTAGCATGTTCTCAAATGAAAGGGGTCATTTTTAAGTAGTTCATGTACTTTTCATCATTGTGGTTCCTTTATTTGTTGACTAAATGTTATACGCTTTATTTTCTCTTTTACTTTGCTTTTTCTTAAATCATATTTGATATTTCATGGCTGATACATGATGAGCATCAACACTTTTAATCTAATACTTTGACTCCTTTAAAATAAATTGTAAAAGTATATGTTTGTAGAATTAGTTTGTAATCTAATCATTTATACTATTTTACCTTGTGATTTTCTTTGTGAAATCATTTCACATTAGTAAGTCTCATTCTAAAAACCTTAATGCCTCATTTTTCATGTTGTCTGTGATACTCATATTATCTTTAAGTCTCAAATCTCTCAAGCTATATTTTACTTTTGCCATTTGGATAGTAAGATAACTGGTGTCCGGAGTAGAAAGGGTATAAAATTTAGACTGGCAATTGCAAGAAAAGCCTTTTTGAAGAAGATAAATTTGTTAACATTGAATATAAATTTAAGTGTTAGGAAGTCTTTTAGGAAAGTATTTGTCTGGAGTATACCCTTATATGGAAGTGAAAGGTGCATGATGCAGTTCAGACAAGAAGAAAACAGAAGCTTTTGAAATGTTGTGTTGCAGAAGAATGCTGAAGATTATGTGTGTGGATCACATAACTATTGAGGAGTTACTGAATTGAATTGGGAAGAAGTTAAATTTGCGGTATAAATTGACTAAAATAAGGGCCTGTTTGAATTGGACACATTCTGACACATCAAGGAATCATCAATTTGGATGGACGGGTAGCAGATCGGGGAGGGAAACCAAGAGATGCATATAGTAAGTAGGTCTGTATTGATGCAGGTTGCAGTAGTTACCCAGAAACAATGTATTTTATTCCAGATATTTCTGATATCTTTGGCAGGACACATTTACTGCAGATAAGTCTGAAATGTAGTCTTCTGATTCATTTATTTATGTTGTCAATTCTAACCTCTTCAGCAGTTTCTTGTGAAAAATCTGCTAAAGAACAATATTAAATAGTTGTAATTATCTTGGTGTAAATACAAGGCCTGGGTAAAAAGGAATGAGATCCATTATTTTTCTCTGAAATGGCTTTATTAACAGCAGTACATCAGGGTTTCCACTGGGTCTTGAAATCAGGGAATATCAGAGAATTTCAAACACGTCAGGTAAACCAGGGAAATATCGGGGGGGGAAAAAAACCCACTGGAAGAATCTCATTTTTGTCTCAGTAGATGAAATGATTTGTTTACTGAGGTGTCGTGAATCGTTCACCAATTCTTGTAGCTACCTTAAAAGCTGCTGACAAGAGGTAGGAAGGCATGGGGAGTGGTTCATTTGGATCTGATTCTCGGAGACTGAAGATGCAACAATCGTAGACGGCAGTCATGTGTATGAGTTCTGTCTGAGTGATTGTTTGAATGTTTGTGTGCTCTCGTTTTCTGACAAAAGCTTTGGCTGAAAATTTAATTGCAAGTGTGATTGTCTTTTCATTGTGTCTGTCTGCAACTCAGCAATCATCTTTACGGTGAGTTGCTACCTATCCCCATTATTATTGATTCTCAGAGTATTTAAACAAGTTATCTGTTGCATGGATTGATCACTGTAGTCTCATTTCATCAACAAACTGTCTGTGGCTCGTGAATAGCTGGCCACTTTTTTTGGTGAATTTCCATGGTGGACCAAAACTGGGGACCGCTTCTGCAGGTACTTTTAATGGATTGGGCCTGTTGATCTGAAACCATTCATTCCCATTAATGTGCAGGCCCTGCCCATCACATTTAGTCTCACCGATCTGCCCATAGGCTGGGTCTGTTTATGTGTGGCATAATGCAGTAGATTTTTATGGTTTATCCATGGACCCAGGACTTCGGTGCTCCTCAGCAGGCCAGAGACCATGAGCGATAGATTGCAGGAATTGCGACTGTCTCACCTCAAGCACATTGTAAGGTGTGGCATTTTATTTGTTCTAGTACATTCTGGCACTTTAAAAGTAGTTTACTTGTTAGAATGCATGGACGATAAGAAGAAGAAAATTGTCAGTTGCTGGCTGTTTGTAGGCTATGTACTCATATATCACACAACACGTAATAGATGTAACACAGTGGGTAATAACCGACAATAATGAGCGTGGTAGAACCAACAACACGGGTAATAACGAACAATGATGAGCACAGTAGAACCAAAACAATTCTTCCCCACCTTATATACTTCTTTCAAGAGGCTTACTTTTTTCTGAGGTTATTTCTGAAATCAGGGAACGTATCTTAAATCTGTCTTGTGACTCCAAGGAAGTGCATATTTTTGTCACCAGATGTGTTTCATTTTATTTAAATAAAATAACAACAATGGTCGTAATGAAACACACATCCGTTTGGCTTGCTTTCTCCATGTAAAAACAGTTGATTGCAAAAGATATTGATATTAGTACTTCAGATTTTTGCTCACATCAGGAAACTTAATCTTTTTTTAAGACATTTCCTTGTTTGCACTATTGTTTCTTGTACGGTAGCTACAAAGACAGATTGTCAACTTACGTCATAACTTACCCTTGAGATCTCAAACTTTGTCAGGGAAAAATGCTAAAACTTGTCTGGAAATCAGGGAAATGTCTGGGAATTTCACTTGGAGAAACTTGTGGGATGCCTGTTATTACAGTTACTCACCTTCAGTATAATCGAGGCCTTTTGTCAAATGCCTGGAAGGCATCGTATAATTTCTGTGGATGTCCTGTCCTGACTGCCCTATGGCATGGATAATGTCATCTCTGATGTTGTACTGGATCCCTCGCACTGATTCTTTCCCTTTGGCAAAGAGATCATAATCGCAGGGAGTCATTTTGGGTGAGTATGGAAGATGTTTTAGGCTCTCCTGCTACCAGCGGTGCAAGAGGTCCTGGACAGCAGCAGCAGTCTGGCATCATGCATTGTCCTGCAGAATGATGGGTTCCTGTTCCATGAAATTTCGTTGCTCTCACCTGAGCACTGGACAGAGGTGGTGTTGCAAGAACCTAAAGAAGTAGGCAGCATCTACCGTCACCGTTGGTGATACGGCGTGATGCAGTATTGCCCTGTCTTTGTCATACGCCACAATGAACATCACCTTCATAGCATGTGGTGTACTGCTCACTTCCTGTGGACAAGGAGAACCAGGATGCCTCCATTCGTTGGATTGACCTTTCAAGTTTGGTATACACAAGCATACCCAGGTTTCACCGATAGTGACGATGTGTCAAAGTCATTCAGTTCCCTTTGGTACTGGCCCAACAAATCACGTGTGATGGCACAGTGATGCAATTGTTGCACCTCTGAGATTTCATGGGGTATTCAACCTACATGCTGCAGTTTTGCGGTACCCCAGAAAGTCGTGCAGAATGCGGAGCACAGCTGCGTGGCATACTCAGACTTCTGCTGCTAATTCATGCACAATCCAGTGGTGATCAACATCCAACAAGGAAGCAAGAAGTTGAACTGTATTGTCCTCCACGTGAGTTCATCCTGTACGGGAGTGATCCTTCACAGCATCTCCACTTAATCAGAATGCTTTAACCCATCGTGTGACTATGCTGTATGACAACTCTGCGTCACCACATGCTTCACACAGTCCCTGGAAACATTCTTGGGTACTCCAGTCTCATACTATTTCAATTTTGAGCCCTGCATGTTCCTCTATCTTTGTAAACATGTCCAATATTGTTGTGATATTCAGTGGTCTACACACCTGCTGTAGATTGACAGAATACTGTCCCCACTTGCTGTACAAACTCTTCTCAGAGGTCTTTGTTGGGTCAACACAGATGGCAGCTCACTGACTCGTTGGTTTGACATTACAGCAGTGTTGGCACTACTTGTATAAGATGTCAGGGTGGCACTAGGCAGCTAGTTTACATATTTATGATTAAAAAAACTTGTCAGGACAGAAGTTTCTGTGACTATTACTTCTGGTAAATAAGCTAGATTGTGATTTGATATTGTTACAGTTCAGTATTGCCTGTGCAGCTTCAATGATTCACTTACTTCCATTATACCACCATCTCATAGATTATACTTGGGGGTTGTTGAATTACAGATAGATGCTCCACTGGCATGATAAATGGGATATGTCAGATAATTTGCTAACCCTTGTTGTGACAGTCATAGGAAGGAAAGGCAGGACATGCAATATCAATGCAGTTCATCACAACCATACTTTGGGTGCCAATGACATGGGTGCTGGAGTTAGTTGCCATGGGAAATTGTGTATTAATGACAGGAGACATCATTGACTACTGTGTATTTAACAGCAAATAGACTGGCTACATTGAAGGAATCACTAATTTGATCATGCACAATGATAACCCATGAGCAGTCATACCATCCTGAAACACCCACGTCACAGTAGGATTCGGAAGCCACTGCCCCCAGACACAATGGTGTCCAAAATTAAAGCAACAAATGGAAATTTTTCAAGATATCATTTATTTTGCCACAAAACAGTAGAAACATGTGATAGTAAAGTAGGAACAATGTAAAGAATACAGAATGTAAACAACTGTAACATCCATAATGGTAGACAAAAATTTTTCATTTTTTTCCCAACTTAACAGACTTGAGCACGCTTTCTGACAACTCATTAATGTGTTCAGTATGGGGTGTGACCACCACTGGCAGCTATACAGGCCTGGCATCAATGATGCATGCTGCGAATGATGTCTTCAATCTCACATTGCAGCAGTAATCCCCATTCTTCCTGCTGAGCTGCTCGCAAGTCTTGGAGAGTGGCTGGTGAATGCTGATGTGATGTAACCCATGTCCCTAGTGCATCCCAGGCATGCTCTGTGGGACTCAAAGTGGGACAGCAAGCAGGCCACACCATTTGTGCAGTACCTTCCGTTCCCAAGAAAACGTCAAGCACCTGTGCTGTATCAGATTGAGTATTATTGTCCATTCATCCATCAGTATGAAGTATGGGCCCACAGCAACTCACAACTACTGCACATATGGTCCCAAGATCTTCTCACAATACCTGACACCAGTCAACCTTGCCAATTCATCTGTACAATTCCATGAAGAGGTGTTTGTGTGGTCAACATAATCCCTGCCCACACAATTAGGGATTGTCCTCCATATCACTCTCTTCCCACAACGTTCGGGTCCTAAAATCATGTTCCACATTCCCCCACATGTGAATCCGAGACTCACTCTCCAAACCAATTTGGAACTCATCTGTGAGAAGAACATTAGTCCACTGTTCGGCCATGCAGGTGGCATGTTGACAACTCCACTCTAGACGTGTCAGAGGTACACACATACAGCTGGTCTCTGACAATAAAGGCCACTCTGCAGAAGCCATCTGTACACCATATGCCTCGATACAGCACATCCAGTGAATGGTGCTACGTCAGATGCCAGTTGCCATGCAGTCCCAAGACGGTACCATCATGCCCTTACAGCCAAATAATGGTCCTCTCTTTCTGATGTCACATGTAGTCAGCCCTGACCTGGTCTTCAGGATACAGTTTCTGTCTTCATAAACTGTCACCACATCAGAGAAACAACAGAATGATTCACATTAAGCTATTGGACCACATCAGGTAGTGACTGTCTTGCTTCCATTCTTCCTATAGCCCTCCACTGCAGAGAGTCTGGTAGGCATCTTCTCTGCGCCATACTCCACCATCTGTGGGGGTGTACACAGCGACTATGGATGTGGGACTACCCGGAAACCACTATGCCATTTGACGGGTGCCCAGACATCATTGTTGGCATGGTTGTCTGTTGACCAGAATGCCATCTTCGATGCGGAACAGGATTGTACGGGTATCTTTCGACAATTTGTACGACTATATTGGTAGTTAGACACAGGATGGGGAAATAGCAGTTTGTTGCTTTACTTTCGGGCACTAATGTATGTACCTTTGCCACTGCACATCACATAAAACTATAATTATCAGTCCTATGATTACTACAATTATGCACAAGGAAGTCTGGATAAAGTGCATGTGAGGCAATGATTTGTAGTTCACATACACAAAAACCATATGATATGTCCTCCTTGACACCATGGCACTTTTTAAGGAGGATTCAGAGATAATCTCATGTATTGGATGTTCACACAGAAAGAACAGGACTCCTCCCAAGTCTTCCTTCGTCTCTTGCTGACAAGCAATACTGGTATCAGCTGTTCAATCAAGCGTGTACCTGTAATTATTCACCTACAAAACCACAGGATCATGTTGTACATTTAGAAAGATAATGCACATGTGCACTCTTTAAAATTGTGTAAGAATAGTCTGAGGCCTCTTGGTCAGCATTTTTTTTTTTTTTTTGTTTTTTTTGTTTTGAAGAAAAAAAGAAATTTAAGGGAACACACCTAACACCAACTGCTCTTGTTGAAATGGGCAGTAGCCCTATGACTTCCCATGGGACTGTGACCTAGAAATCAGCTTCCTCTCATACTTGCAAATGTAATTAATCTGGGCCTATCACTTGACCATTGTGGTTATGATGAATCTGCTAATAGAAATTAAGGACAGGGAGGTAGATTTCAAAGACAGTCTCAAAGAAACAATATTGAACAAAATCCTCAGATGCAGGTACTGGAATCTCACTTAATTAATGTGATGGTACTGAAATAAGTGAGACAGAGTACATAAAACTTTTCAACATGTACAAATTATTCGATGTGAAGTTGCTGCTCAGCCATTAAGAGAAAGTCACATGTAATACAATCTGACAATATAAAGAAAATGATAGTTGCTATTCACCATCTAGTGGAGGTGGTGAGTCACAAGTAGGTACTTGAGATGCCGAGTCACTGATAGGCACAACAAAAATCAGAAAATTAGCTTTTACACACACACACGTGCGCACACACACACACACACACACACACACACACACACACACACACACACACACACACACACACACACACACGAGTGGGCGCGCGCGCACCAGCACAACTCGCACACATGACCACTGTCTCTGACTGCCGAGGCCAAAGTTAATTTTCTGACGATCTTTTTGTTGTGCCTATCTGTGACTCAGTATCTCCTCTATTTGCTGAGTAGCAACTATCCATTTCATAATATTGTTCAATGTGTTTAAGTTGTGACCTTTTAAAGTTTTGTATATTATATATGCATTGAATGTGTTTTTGTACATTCAGTGTGTCTTATTATCCACAATAATACAGTTTTTAGCTGAAACTGGCCAAGAGAAGTCCATTAAATGCAAGTTTTATTAACATTTTCAGTCTTGGCAGAAAATGAAATATTTGAAAATCTTTATTGTACGTTACAAGTGTAGTATATATACGTTGTATAGTACTTGAATGGGATGTGCAGTGCCATTATTTTTTTGCTTCATTATATTCATTGGCTCATCATAAGAAACATGATAGCATGAATAGTTTTTGTGATTTTTAAGTTGCAGTTTCATCATTGTGAACTTGTTTGGTTTTCTGGTAGGATGAAGTAATACAGTTTTTGCTTGAAATGGTATACTTTATTGTCACATATTTGCGATGTTCTCTGCTGTACTACAGAACAATGCAACTCTCTGTTGAAGTGTTGTAATGTGTTACTTTTTTCCAATTCAGCTTACAAGTACAGTTATATACGGTGATTTGGTAAAAGCATATGAGACTTCTTATAGCTGCCAGAATTTTTACCATATTTAACAAAAAGCCACTTAAGCATGGGACTACATATCAATAAGAAGTTTATGTACCAAATAATAGAGGACCTAAACACATGTAAAAAGTGACAAAAGAGTTAGCTTTTGGCGAGAGGAAAGAGTATTCCCTATCATAGCACTGCAAGACTAGCATCTCCAGGAGAAAAAATACAGTGGGGAATTTAGCATTATTCCTGTTTCAGGGTGTGGAATTTGGAAGGTATTGGGGGAAGCCATGAGAAGTTGATACTCTGATTCCATCCTAACGCAGATTTGGGTTGGGTGTTAGTAGAGAACTGTCTGTGAAATGTGAAGACATACTCTTAAAGTCCCAGCCCAGCACATAGTTTTATCACACATAATAAATCTTTTCTTTATATTGCATCTGCAAAATCACAAAGATAGAAGACAGCTATCATCTGCTAGTTGTGGGCAATCTGCATCTAAAGTAAAGATATAAATATAAATGTCTTCTATGCCCTTTAAAAACATTTTGTTAATTATGCCCTATTGACTGTTAATTTACATTGATTGTTTCAGTAATATGAAAAGGTTTTATAAATACTGCTGCCAGTCTCAAAATTTGACTGCTTAAATTATTTAATTATCAACACGTTTTAAAGTTAGTCGTCTATTTCTGTGACTCTTTTGAACTTTTTAGCCTTTGTTCACAAACATGTAAAGGTAAGTTGAAGCATAATATTACAGACAAATCAATTTGTTTGTGACTGGTAGCAGTATTTGTAAAATATTTTCGTATTGTTAATGGTGGATGATACAAAAAATGCTTTTCTCTTTCTAAAGGGATTGAGTGATCCAAGCAATTATCATGAATTCTGTCGTCTGCTGGCACGACTGAAATCTAATTACCAGCTTGGTGAATTAGTCATGGTAGACAATTATCAAGAAGCTATTCAGCTCATAGCAAAATTTACTGTTCAGAGCTTGCAGGTAAGACTGTACGACAAGTGTACCATAAATAATATATTAATAGTTATTGCCTGTTCAGTAATGAGGTTCACTATTTTAACTATTCAGGTAATAGAAATTCCACATTTCACATGTGTGTTCTGCCCTCAGAAGAAATACTTCACTCACCTCTTTTTTAACCTCTGCAGTTCGTTCTGAACTGTGACCTCTTCAACAGTTACCTGCAAATTATCATGATCTGGTGTTGGAGCTTACTATTCCCTGCAGATCATTTTCTGCAGTTCCTCCACAACGCCATCTGGTTCTTGGTCAACCCTATCTTCTTTGACTCCCTATATTTCCATTTAATGCTGTTCTTCAGTTCCATATCATTCATCTGTGCCACAGGCCCCTCCCATGTTAATCTGGCTGATTTCACTATTCCTCTAATAGATTTACAGCTCATGATTGTACTACCTCTCCATCTTACTCTTTCACAGGTTGGGCCAATGATTCTTCAGAGTATGTTTCTCTGAAAGGGATCTAGCATTGGAATATCTTTTGATGTCAGTGGCCAATTTTCTGAGGTATATGTAAACACAGGTGTTTAAAAAATGGTTAGTTTGATGATATGAGTTAAAGTCCTAAAGAATATAGTTTTTTACTGCAAAATAGGCTCTGTTGGCTGCTGTTAATCTCACTTTAATTTCATAAGGGATACCATTTGAGTGAATGACTGTTGACCCAGATATTTAAACTACTTATCTCTCTAAAAAGGTGTAAGTGCTCAGTGTTAATGAGGATTGCTTCTTCTCCTTGTGTGCTTTCCCAGCAGCCATCTATTTTTTTCTGTTTGTTGATATTCATTCCCATATTCTTGCTGGCCTGATCAAGTGTAATGAATGACTCCTCCATTGTCAAGTTCTTGCACCTATATCCATGCCATCAGCATAAATGAGTATCTTCACTGGTTTATAAAATATCATTCCCTGCTCAAGAGATTTGCATGTCATGACCTTCTCCAAGGTATCATTAAAGTGAAGACACAGCAGTGCATCTCTGTGCTTTACACTATCTTGTGTATCTATTTGATCAGACACCATTGCTCATGTTTTTATACTACTCTGTACCTCATTCATTCACTCATTCCTTCATTCAGTCATTCACTCATTCCTTGTCATTCTCACAAGCTCTAATAATGCTCAATCCTCACTTTAGTTGTTTTTTGTCAACATATACTAAGGCTGCTGAGTAGAAAACATACCATAACAGTTTTACCAACAAGTGTTGGTGAAACAATCTTTATGATTTTCACATTGCTTCTTTTTAGATAGTTTATCAGTCTTTTGTTATTTGTTATCTGTATTTTATTTCATAATGTTACAAAAAATAATTTTTGACAGGTGTGTGTGTGTGTGTGTGTGTGTGTGTGTGTGTGTGTGTGTGTGTGTGTGCGTGCGTGCGTGCGTGTGCACGCGCGTGTGTGTGTGTGTATTTCTGTCATATTTAATTGATTATTTTAGGTTACTACTTTCATAAAGGTTTTCACAATATTTTTCTGTTTTCTGCTTACTTTTCAGATGTGGCAATTTGCTCCAAATAGTGTCCACTACCTTCTAAGCTTGTGGCAGCGAATGGTTGCTTCTGTACCATATGTGAAGGCTACAGAACCCCATATGCTAGAAACATACACACCGGAAGTGACAAATGCATACATTACATCCAGACTTGAATCAGTTGCTGTTGTTGTAAGGTAACAACTGTTACTTATTAATAATGAAATAAACACTAATGGGTTGGAGGGAATGTCTTTTTATCAGCTACTGAAATGACATATCTGGTGAAATGAAAAATGTATGAATGAAGTTGAATTCCTACCACATTAAATTTTAAAAAGATTCTTTTGTGAGGGTAAAGGGAAAGGTAAGAGACAGGTTAAAGAAAAGGAAAGTTAGGTTGTTGAAATGAAGAGAAAAAAAAATCACTCAAAATCCTTGTCCAGGAAACGTGGGTGTTCAATAATAACAAAGAACTAAGAGCCAAGTGTGAAATGTCAGATGACTGTTAATAATGAGCTTTGAAATATCGATTTTTGTTGCAGTTGTTTAAGAGATACGTTTATTTCCTGTGTCTAGTACATCCCTCACCTATTTCAATTCAGTTAAAAGTGCACAGTTCGAATGCTCCTTCTTGATGCTATGTGGCCCAAATTCCTGCAGCTTGTTCTTTGAAATAACCAATAGTCTCCCTCACTGACAGTAGACATCACAGAACAACCAGAATAGCCTGTTTCTGGTGCAATGGCAACATGAGATAATGACTGAAAGAGGGAAATTATTTGTACAAATCTAGTGCCTTCTTCATGTTTGCTCAACATTTTGACAAGTTTTTGCAGGTTCAGGGGGCATATTGCAGTCAAAAAACTGAGTCTCATTCTCTCAATTGCCATTAATGGAATAAGAATCCCAGTCAGAAAATGCCCTTTTTTTTTGTATACAAGGACTAGGAAGAGCAGTTGAACGGAATGGACAGTGTCTTGAAAGGAGGATATAAGATGAACATCAACAAAAGCAAAACGAGGATAATGGAATGTAGTCAAATTAAGTCGGGTGATGCTGAGGGAATTAGATTAGGAAATGAGACACTTAAGGTAGTAAAGGAGTTTTGCTATTTAGGGAGTAAAATAACTGATGATGGTCGAAATAGAGAGGATATAAAATGTAGACTGGCAATGGCAAGGAAAGCGTTTCTGAACAAGAGAAATTTGTTTACATCGAGTGTAGATTTAAGTGTCAGGAAGTCGTTTTTGAAAGTATTTGTATGGAGTGTAGCCATGTATGGAAGTGAAACATGGACGATAACTAGTTTGGACAAGAAGAGAATTGAAGCTTTCGAAATGTGGTGCTACAGAAGAATGCTGAAGATAAGGTAGGTAGATCACGTAACTAATGAGGAGGTATTGAATAGGATTGGGGAGAAGAGAAGTTTGTGGCACAACTTGACTAGAAGAAGGGATCGGTTGGTAGGACATGTTTTGAGGCATCAAGGGATCACCAATTTAGTGTTGGAGGGCAGCGTGGAGGGTAAAAATCGTAGAGGGAGACCAAGAGATGAATACACTAAGCAGATTCAGAAGGATGTAGGTTGCAGTAGGTACTGGGAGATGAAGAATCTTGCACAGGATAGAGTAGCATGGAGAGCTGCATCAAACCAGTCTTAGGACTGAAGACCGCAACAACAACACAAGGGGCATCTGGAAATTACTAACAATCACATTGTTTTACAAGTACCACTCAAACTACAGTGACCTCTCTTATAGGACGATGAACTGATCCTAGTACTGTTAACATTGTGGATAGTGAAAGGACAGTACTTGTCTTTTGTGAAGTACAGAAAACTATGAAAGGGGACTTTCATGGAAAGAGATGGATCACATGCTTTTTGTGGAAGTAAGGAGCTGAGACAACAGATTTTATAAATGTTTAACTGCTGTGTATGGTCTAGAAGCTCCTGTTTATTGGGCAGATCATTGGCAGCAGTGGAATAATGAGCAAAGTTGGAATCACTACAGTTTATTGTTATGCCACTTTCACCGGATCTCTCTCTCTCTCATTGCTTTATTTGAGTACATGAATGCTGCACTGTAGAGTAACAGATTCAGCAAGAATGAAGAACTGCAGGCAGCTGAGCGTGAGCACGTGTGTAGTACCCACAAACATTGGCTCTGTGACATTGTAATGAAGTTGCCAGGAAGGCTGTAGTGATGTATTGACATCGGTGGGGATTATATTGACAGATGCCAGGTGCAGTGATTGATGTTCATTAATAAATCATGTCCAAAACAACTGTTGTAAATCATTTCCAAAAACCCTTTGTATATATTGCTCACACCACATAGAATAGCTATTTGGTATTTATCATATAAATTATTCTGTTAGCTTTGTAATTACAATGAATTGTCAGGATATCGCTGACGTATTTCGGATCAAGTCTGTCTCATCTGTCTGATATCAAATTCCCTCCCAGCTGTAGTTATTTTCGCTAGCCATCTTTGGGGCTGGAAAACACTGAATTAGATAGGTTGGGAGAGAGACTACTATTACATTTCCACTTCTCGAGCAGATCACCACCACCACCACCACCACCACCACTACAATCTTTTCAGATTAAATAGAAATCTACCTCATTAGTAGACTCTAGTATGACGTGGCGTGCAATGTAGTCACTGTGGAGATGGAGATGACATTTTATTCATTTGTCAGGGTGGCTGGTGTCCTCTCCACAGCCTTAAATAAATATTTACAGATATCAGAATGACAGAGTAGGATATATTACTGTCACATTATCATTTTGTTGTAGCTTATATGGGTCTTAAAGTTCATGACAACTTCAACACACATCATTTAAGTCTCATCTGCATCAGAAATGGACATCATTTTTAATAATTGGAAGGGCGCCCAAATACATGTTGCTGTTCTGTGCAACCTCAAAGAAAACTGGGTGTACAGTTTCTTAAAAATACCTCTGTATCATGAGACCTTGCTTTACAATCAGTTCTCAGCATACGCACCCATAACTAAATAGATTGACGATGATGATAATTCTCATCATGGAACATTTTTATTGTATCTTCGAATGGCTCTAAAAGTGCCAGGAGTTCTTTTGCATCATCATTCTCGCAGCCGGTAACTTTTCAGGCACACCTTTTTCTGCAAGCATTTCCAAGATTTTTTCGTGCTGTGTACTATAGACTGTAGTGTTCTAAACAAGCCGTAAGATTTTTTCGTGCTGTGTACTATAGACTGTAGTGTTCTAAACAAGCCGTTCCACCAAGTCTCCATTTCTTGCTTCAGGCTGATCTGTATTGAATTCACCTAATCAGTTTTCTCTGTGAAGTGGACAGAGTTGTCGGCAGCATTATTCATGGACTACACCATTGCAACCTCATTTTTTGAAGTAATCATTGTGAAAAAAAGTATGTCAGGACTGTGTTCAAAATACGTGCAATGCATGTATAATGCTGAAAGGACTACAATACCTTGCATATATTAGTACCTCAGGTAATAACAAATACAATCTTACTAAGATGCTGGAGATGTGCTCTTAAGTTAAATGTTTCCTCAGTATAGTTTTTAATAAATTCCACAGATTTTTCTGCTCGGAAATGTGAGTTGTTGCCATATTTTGTAGTGTCTAAACTTGATAAACAACGTGTGCAGTAATAGATACATAACGTCTTTCTTGACATGTATTGTTTCACATATTCATTATACATACACATGCATTCTAGCCTGCGATCTGTGGAATGCTGGACATCATATGCTACCTTGTTTGATCGGCTTCTTTTCAGTGTGTCATGCTAATGTCATAGCATATGATAATAGTCATTTTGGAGGTGGAGTGCAAGTGCACTCTACTTTCTTCACACTCGTTTCAGCATCCCATGCTCAAATGACCCAACCATCTTCTCTAGTATCCCAATCACTGCTCAGTCACTTGTGGCAGGATCAAGGCCACTTCTGAACTGGCATTTACAAGCTCCTGACAAAGAGTGAAATCTTTACCTGATATTGATGTAAATGGACGAAGATATCTGGCGCATGTTCCTATGCACTTTTTAGCTATCATAGATTTCACTGAAATTGGTAATGCTTCAGAACTTACACTTTATCATGTTCTGCAGATATGTGCAACGGACGTTTGGTGATGGAGGCTCTGTAAGGCAGGAGAGCAGAGTGCCTGCCACAGTACATCTTGCTGACATGAATCCCATCTTTATTAATTACTAATGAAAATCCCTCCCAAATGCTGCTATAAACACCATCTTTCACACTCAGGATATATTCTTTCATTTCAAGTTAGGTTTCACATTCGCCTTCATCTCAAGGTGACACGCCTTGATCCTGCCGCAAGTGACTGAGCAGTGTTTGGGATACTAGAGAAGATGGTTGGGTCATTTAAGCATGGGATGCTGAAACAAGTGTGAAGAAAGTAGAGTGCAGTTGCTCTCCACCTCCAAAATGACTTTATTATCATATGGCAGATTTTTGTGGAATTACATGTACCAAATAATTTGAGTGAGATAAATGGACAGAGACCTCTGGTGGTTAGTCCGTGAGATTTCTGTGATGCTCGGCACAACAATTTGAAAAAAACCAAGTGCTCGGTTGATATTGGCCCAAAGAGAGGGAAGGGTTCACATTCCACCAGTAACAGTCATGTTGAGCGTCTCCTGCAAGCGTGGTGTTACTAGAGTACATATATTTCACAGAATGCAGGACCCTATATTAAGCAAAATTTCGATGATTCTAGTAGCATAAATTGAAGAAAGGCTTAGAACACCAGTTGATATCTAAATGAGACAATACTTCCAAAATTCTGTATGAAAAGCCAAGAAATTAAAACAAAGAGAAGAAAGCGCAGAAAGATGGGAAGCTAGGAATTGTCTGATTGGACAGAGAAAAGCTTTCTCAGAGGAAGCATTTTCTTAATTTAGGTGAATAGTCTCCTCTGAAGGACACTGTAGATAATGAGTACTTCCTTGAATAGTACAAATAAATGAAATTTCTTAGCAATGTAAGTCTTCCTGACATGTAAAGCATTATCCACACCATCTTTCTTGCAGTGGAGAATTACTCTAGAACAGGCTGTTCAAGTTCGTATGCCCACTCGGGAGCATGCAGGCAAGCTCAGGCATAGATGGACAGGAGTGGGCAAATAACCGGTGCACAGGCAGTCTTGCTGCCAGGCTGTAGCTTACGCAGTCATACTCAAGTGGCCGATCTCAGTTGTTCACAGGTGCCCTTGCCCAATGGGATAGCATTGGAAAAGCCTGCTCTAGAGTAGTAGTACAATCTGCAGAGCTATAATGTGACACTTTTCATTCAGACAATACAAAAATAAAAACTGATTTGATGTGCTGTTGATGACAGAACCTGAAAATACCTTGAATTAGTAGAATAAAAGAATTGGAGGTGATGGAATGAGTAAGTGAGCTGAGAACTATACCAGGGTTGCCACAGGTTCTGGAAATCACGGAATTTCAAATGTGTCTGTGAAATCAGGGAAATTTGAAAAAAATAAAAAACTGGAAAAATCTAGTTTTTGGTCTCAGTAGATGAAAGGGTTCAAAAATATAAAAAGATGGCATTTCATTATTTTGATCGCTATTTTTAATTTTCTATGACTGGTTTCAGGCTAGCTGCCCATCTTCAGATCATATATTGCAGTTACAGAGTAACCTGTCACTACAGAACTATCGGTTCTCTGTTATGATGGTTTTATGACAGATAACCATTAGTTCTGCAGTGACAAGTTACTCTGTAACAGCAAAATATGATCTGAAGATGGGCAGCTAGCCTGAAACCGGTCATAGAAAATAAAAAATAGCAATCAAAAGACTAAAGTGCCATATTTTTATTTAATGAACGATCACGGAAATCCCATTAAGACTATCGTGTCTAGTTTTGATAAAAATGAAAGGGTTTGTTTACTGAGATGTCATGCATAATCACTGGTTGGGTGCAGCTGAGCACATGCACTGCTTCTCTACTCCCTCATTACTACTTCCTCTCCCCTTCCTACCACTCCCCTCAGCTTGCAGTCAGTGCTGTCACCACTAGCCTTGAAGCTGCAGACGAGAGCAGGGAGGTGTGAGGAGTGGTTTGTTTGGATCTGGTTCTTAGAAACTGTAGATGCAGCGGCCAGAGGTGGCGGTCATGTGTGTGTGAGTTGTGTCTGAGTGATTGGGTGAATGTATGTGCACTCTCACTTTCTGACAAAGGCTATGGCCAAACATTTAGTTGCAAGAGTGTGTGTGTCTTTTCTATGCTCCTGTCTGCAGCTCAGTGATCATTTTTATGGTGAGTTGCTACCTGTCGTCATTGTTATTGATTATCAGAGTATTTGCACAAGTTATCTGTTGCATGGATTGATCACAATGGTCCTATTTCATCAACATGGTGTCTGTGAGTCCTGAATAGCTGGCCACACTAGTGAATTTCCACAACAGTTGAAAACTGCAGGCCATTTCTGCAGGTATCTCTAATGAAACGGGCCTGCTGATGTGAAGCCCTTCCTTTCCCTCTAATGTGTGTGTCCTGCACATCACATCTAGTCTCACCAACCTGCCCGCAGGCCGGGTCTGTTTGTGTGTGGCGTAATGCAGTGGATTTTTGTGGTTTATCCATGGTCACGTGAATACTAGGTTATAAATACAAAAATCAAATAGGGATAATGCAGGAGTAGGTTTAATAATGAATAAAAAGAATAGGCGTGCAGATAAACTATTACGAACAGCGTAGTAAATGCATTATTGTAACCAAGATAGACACGAAGCCCACGCCCTCCATAGTAGTAAAAGTCTATATGCCAGCTAGCTCCGCAGGTGATGAAGAGATTGAAGAAATGTATGATGCAATAAAAGAAATTATTCAGATAGTTACGGGGGATGAAAATTTAATAGTCATGGGGAACTGGAATTGAGAAGTATGGAAGGAAGAGGAGGAATAGTAGTAGGTGAATATGGACTGGGGGTAAGGAGTGAAAGAGGAAGCTACCTGGAAGAATTTGGCACAGAGCATAAGCTAATCATAGATAACACTTGGTTTAAGAATCATGAAAGAAGGTTGTATATGTGGAAGAGGCCTGGAGACACTGGATGATTTCAGATAGATTATATAATGGTAACAGTGAGATTTGGGAACCGGGTTTTAAATTGTAAGACAGATGTGGACTCTGACCACAATTTATTGGTTATGAACTGTAGATTAAAACTGAAGAAACTGCAAAAAGGTAAGAATTTAAGGAGATGGGACCTGGATAAACTGAAAGAAGCAGAGGCTGTAGAGTGTTTCAGAAAGAGCATTAGGGAACGATTGACTGGAACAGGAGAAAGAAATACAGTAGAAGAAGAATAGGTAGCTCTGAGAGATGAAATAGTGAAGGCAGCAGAGAATCAAGTAGGTAAAAAGATGAGGGCTAGTAGAAATCCTTGGATAACAGAAGAGATATTGAATTTAATTGATGAAAGGAGAAAATATAAAAAAATGATCCCAAAGAAAGCAGGTGTTGACAGGTGTGTAAATTACCGAATTATCAGTTTAATAAGTCATGGCTGCAAAATACTAACACAAATTTTTTACAGACAAATAGAAAAACTGGTAGAAACTGACCTCGGGGACGGTCAGTTTGGATTCCGTAGAAATGTTGGAACGTACGAGGCAATACTGACCATATGACTTTTCTTAGAAGATTGATTAAGGAAAGTCAAACCTACTTTTCTAGCATTTATAGACTTAGAGAAATGTTTTGACAATGTTGACTGGAATATTCTCTTTCAAATTCTGAAGGTCCCAGGGTAAAATACGGGAGCGAAATGTTATTTACAATTTGTACAGAAACCAGACTGCACTCATGAGTCGAGGTGCATGAAAGGGAAGCGGTGGTTGAGATGGGAGTAAGACAGGGTTGTAGCTATCCCCGATGTTGTTCAGTCTGCATATTGAGCAAGCAGTAAAGGAAACGAAAGACAAATTTGGAGTAGGAATTAAAATCCTTGGAGAAGAAATAAAAACTTTGAGGTTTGCTGATGACATTTAATTCTGTCAGAGACATCAAAGGATCTGGAAGAGCAGTTAAACGGAATGGACTGTGTCTTGAAAGGAGGATATGTCTTGAAAGGAGGATATAAGATGAACATCGGCAAAAGCAAAATGAGGACAATGGAATGTAACTGGATTAAATGAGGTAATGCTGAGGGAATTAGATTAGGAAATGACACACCTGAGTAGATGAGTTTTGCTCTTTGGGGAGCAAAATAACTGATAATGGTTGAAGTAGAGCGGATATAAAATGTAGACTGGCTATGGCAAGGAAAGCATTTCTGAAGAAGAGAAATTTGTTTACATCGAGGATAGATTTAAGTGTGGGGGAAGTCTTTTCTGAAATTATTTGTATGGAGTGTAGCCATGTATGGAAGTGAAACATGAACAATAAATAGTTTAGACAAGAAGAGAATAGAAGCTTTCAAACTCTGGTGCTACAGAAGAATGCTGAAGATTAGATGGGTTGATCACATAACTAATGAGGAGGTACTGAATAGAATTGGGAAGAAGAGGAATTTGTGCCACAACCTGACTAAAAGAAGGAATTGGTTTGTAGGACACATTCTGAGGCATCAAGTGATCACCAATTTAGTATTGGAGGGCATAAATCGTAGAGGTTGACGAAGAGGTGAATACACTAAGCAGGTTCAGAAGGATGTAGGTTGCAGTAGTTACTTGGAGATGAAGAAGCTTGCACAGGATAGAGTAGCATGGAGAGCTGCATAAAACCAGTCTGTGGCCTGAAGACCATGACAACAACAACAACAACAACAACAACAACAACATCCATGGACCCAGGAATGCAGTTCACTCAGCAGGCCAGAAGCCAGAGGCCAGAGATGATGGATTTCAGAAATTGTGACTGTCTCATCGCAAGTACATTGCAAGGTGTGGCGTTTTATAGACAATTTATTTATTTTAGTACATTGTGGCATTTCGAACATAGTTTATATATTAGACACGATGGACAGTAAGAAGAAGAAAACTGTGGCAATCACTAGCGGTTTGCACGCTATGTGCTCAAATATTTCTCGAAAGAAAAATCACATAATACCTATAAAATAATAGATGTAACATTGTTCGTAATAACCAACAGTAATGAACATAGCAGAACCAACATTTTATTGGCAGTAACCTATATTATTGGTTTACACAACTCTTCTCCACCTTACCCACTTCTTTCAAGAGGCCTATTTTTTTTTCTGAGGTTCTTTCTGAAATTGGTGAAGTTATTTTGAATCTGTCTTGCGACTCCAAGGAAATGCACATTTTTGTCACCAAATGTGTTCTGTTTTATAGAAATAAAATAACATAAATTGTCTTAATGAAACACAGTGGTCTTAATGAAACACACATACCATTTGGCTTGCTTTCTCCATCTAAAAACAGTTCATTACAAAAGATATTGCTGTTAGTACTTAAGATTTTTGCTCACATTAGGAGTCGCTGTCTACTTGCAAGTTTTATTTAAATATTTCCTTGTTTGGCACTATTATTTCTTGTATAGTAGCTACAAAGTACTTACTCTTGAGATCACCCAAATCAGGGTATTTCACTTGGGGACACTCGTGGCAACCATGTATACTAATAAAATCGAGATAATGAGCAGTTGTATGTTTGATGATTGTATGACATGGTGTCAATCGACACAGTGCAGCTGTTGGTAACTTAAGAAAAGATTAAATTGCAAATTATTATTACATAAAAATATCAGTTGTTACTATCTGGAATGACTGCATTTGTGTCATCACAAGTTAACTGTAGAGACACTATGCAATCAGACCTGTTTGGTAGTTTGAGGCACATTCATTTGACCTTTTCACTGAAATATGCACTAGCTCAAACTTAAGTTTACCCCCCTCCCCCATACCCAGCCACTCTTTGTGTGTGACTTCTTCACTGGAGCATTAGAAACATGGAGATAGCATCTGCAGAAAAATAGCATATTGTTTGTGGTGGAAGATGTTCTTGTTAAAGACTCGTGTCATTGGATTGTTGTAAGTGAAGATATGTAACAGTAGCATTCTTCCACAAAATATTTACAGTATAGTATTCCTCTATTTATTGTTTGTTAATCTTAGCCTGAGGTATGTGCGAACAAAATTAATGACTTGCCTTGTTTTTCTTGTGCTTGCAGACAGTTCTTTAAGCATTATACTGAAACAGAATTGAATTAAGCTATCTCCTACTTACAATGCTACTACATATGGTGCAGTTACATTGGATGTTTCTAAACACTGAATAGCAGTTATAAGTCGTCATAAAATTGTTCAAAATCATAATATCGAAAATCTTTATTTTAATGTGTGAGCTTTTAACTATTGTGATTCAATTTGCTGTTGATTTTTGTGTCTTGTAGAGATGGCTTGGAAGACCCTCTTGATGATCTGGGTATGGTACAGCAGCAGTTGGAGCAACTGTCAGTTATTGGACGCTGTGAGTACCAGAAGACATGCACACTATTAGTTCAACTGTTTGATCAGGCAGCTGGAGCCTACCAGGAGTTAATGTCAAATCCAAATTCACAGCAGATTGACATTACCATACAGGAAGGTATGGTTACATCTACATAAATGTGCTGTCTTAATACATGCTCTTTCTCTGTGAAACTTTTAAACTATTTCCATGTTTGGTGTATAATAGTCATTTTGTTACAATTGTGAGAGAGAGACAATTATGAAAGAGACTATTGAAATCGTTTTTCACATGAGAGTAACCTTTTGACGTAATTACTGAAGAAGCATTTTTAATACATCACTATCAGAAGCAGTTCAAATAACACAAGAAATTTAGGGCCATGTGCACCTAATCGTAGGCTTTTTTATTATTGCTTCTAAACGAGGTTATGGAATTTTTCCCTTTGTTAATATTGTAATGGAATATCCTCTAGAGAGGGCGTAAATAACAGGAGTAGTAAAGGTAAAAACTTAACTGTGTACTTGAGGCAGTGTGTTGCCAATAGGCACATGAACAAGACTGAAAATGTTGTGAAGCTCTTGACATGATTCATCCAAGTTGACTATAGAACACAAATACATGCGTCCCTCCCCCCTCTCTCCCTCCCCCTCTCTCCCTACCCCCCTCTCAATCCCCCCTCTCCCTCCCCCTCTCTCCCTACCCCCCTCTCAATCCCCCCTCTCCCTCCCCCCTCTCCCTCCCCCCTCCCCCTCTCCCCCTCTCCACCTCCCCCCTCTCTCCCTCCCCCACCCCCTCTCTCCCTCCCCCTCTCTCCCTCCCCCTCTCTCCCTCCCCCTCTCTCCCTCCCCCTCTCTCCCTCCCCCTCTCTCTCCCTCCCCCTCTCTCTCCCTCCCCCTCTCTCTCCCTCCCCCTCTCTCTCCCTCCCCCCTCTCTCTCCCTCCCCCCTCTCTCTCCCTCCCCCCTCTCTCTCCCTCCCCCCTCTCTCTCCCTCCCCCCTCTCTCTCCCTCCCCCCTCTCTCTCCCTCCCCCCCTCTCTCTCCCTCCCCCCTCTCTCCCTCCCCCCCTCTCTCTCCCTCCCCCCTCCCTCTCCCTCCCCCCTCCCTCCCCCTCCCTCCCCCTCCCCCCTCTCTCTCCCTCCCCCCTCTCTCTCCCTCCCCCCTCCCTCCCCCTCCCCCCTCCCTCCCCCCTCTCTCTCCCTCCCCCCTCTCTCTCCCTCCCCCCTCTCTCTCCCTCCCCCCTCTCTCTCCCTCCCCCCTCTCTCTCCCTCCCCCCTCTCTCTCCCTCCCCCTCTCTCTCCCTCTCTCTCCCTCCCCCTCTCCCTCCCCCTCTCTCTCCCTCTCTCTCTCTCCCTCTCTCTCTCTCTCCCCCTCTCTCTCTCCCCCTCTCTCTCCCCCCCCTCTCTCTCCCTCCCCCTCTCTCTCCCTCCCCCTCTCTCTCCCTCCCCCTCTCTCTCCCTCCCCCTCTCTCTCCCTCCCCCTCTCTCTCCCTCCCCCCTCTCTCTCCCTCCCCCCTCTCTCTCCCTCCCCCCTCTCTCTCCCTCCCCCCTCTCCCTCCCTCCCCCCTCTCTCCACCTCTCCCTCCTCCGTCTCTCCCTCCCCCCTCTCTCCCTCTCCCTCCCTCCCCCCTCTCTCCCTCTCCCTTCCTCCCTCCCTCCCATTACCATTGTCTTCATACCTTCATCACCACCCTATTAATCTAATCATCCCATAGTTTCCTATCCACAGTCTTCCACTTACTCTGCACTGTTTCTATGTTGTGTTCCCTTGCAGCCTCTCCCTCCTGGCTACTGGTCACATTTCCCTCCCTCTCCATTTTCTTCTTCCTCCCAACCCTCAACTTAACACTGTCCGTCAGCTATGAGGCTTGCTGATGGCTAATTGCCTCGCCTGCACAGTGAGTGGTTATCTTCATTTCTTACATTATTTTTATTGTAACGAAGACTTTCCAGTAACAGTTTATAAGTAGCACTTTTTGCATTGGTTTGGCACCAATGAAACTAAAATCCTTTCCATATTTTCCTTCATATTATGAATTGGACAGATATTTTACTACTGGTAATTTATTGGGTCATATACACTTCTGTTTATCATATTTTGTATATAAAATGATTCCAAGAAAGTTAAGTATGGTAGTCCAGATAGTGATGGAAGAAGGCATTTGTTTCCCTGTGTTCAGTGAAAGGTACTGTCTTTTCAGAATGTTAAACAAAGCAGATTCCCGTTACTTTATGATAATTTGCTTTGGGCTTGATTTGCTTTGTCCATTTTGTTATTCATCATTGATGACATAATATTTATTTGTTCATTGTTTGTATATTTTTATTGCCAATGAAGAATACAATTACATGTATGTGAAGATTGCATAAGGAATGTCAGGATATAAATACATACAAAAATAGGCAATTAAATGATGACAAAATTATAAATAGGTTTATTTAGAATTTATGGCCATAATATTCCTTCAGAGCATAGAAACAGTTTTGAATTAACAAATTCTTGGCAGAGCCCTTAAATTTTTTCAGCTCCAATCGCTTTATTGAGTATGGTGGTTTGCTGAACAGCTTAACTGATGTTGTCCTAAAACTGCTTTTGGTTTTGGAATAAAAAGTTTCTTTTTTTATACCATTACATTGCCTTGTGTTATGGCTTTGTACATTGGAATGTACAGTAAAATTTGATAAGTTTTTCTTGACATATAAAAGACAGTGATAAATACACACACATGTTAATGTCATAACACTAAGCGTGACGAATAAATTTCTACAGTGCCTTTTAGGTGAGACTTTGCAGATCAGTCTCACTGCTTTTTTGTGCTATAAAGAGGCATTTGGAGTAACAGTTGTTGCTCCATGAGATAGCTGCTTAGGTCAGATGGGAATGCATATAGGCATAGTATGCAGAAAGCAGGCTTGCCTCATCTACTGTCTTTTGCAACTTTATAATCACAAAAAGAGAGTTGAAAATTTTTGACATCAAATAATTAGTATGTGGCTGCAGCTGAGATTATAATGTAACATGGTGCCAAGGAACCTAATGAGTAGCTTTGCATTCTCTAAGGTTCTATTCTTGTAAGAAATATTTAATTTTCGCATTTTTTCTATATTCGTAGACAGTTTATTGGTGCTGCACCAGTCAGAGAGTATATCTGTTTTGAGTAAGGCAGTGTCATCAGTGTTGTTGTTGAGAGAACTGGATGCCATACTAAAACACACATCATGTGCATATAAATAGCCCTTTGAAAAATCATTTCTTATATTGCTTGGAGGGTTGTTCATATATAATATGAAGAGAAGGGTGCCCAAGACTGACCCTTGGAATAACTTGTTGAAGACAAGAGGTCAAGTTTTATGGGATAAGTATGACTTGATAATTTCAGCAGCAGGGTCAGAAAAACCTACAGTTTTTAGTTTAGCAGTAGAGTATTGTGAGAGAGAGTGTCAGAGGCCTTTGTTAAATCAAAAAAACTTTGTGCTTACATTAAATTTTCCTTTCTTTGCCTCAAGACAATTAGCTATGTAGTTCATAACATCATCACTAGTTCATAACATCATCACTAGTTCATAAATTTTTCCTAAATCCAAATTGACTAATAGAGAGTAGTTGATTATTTTCAAAAAAATTATTATTTGATCACACATTAACTTTTCAGTTACCTTAGAGAAAACAGATACAAGTGAAACTGGCCTGTAGTTGCTAGCCAAATTGTTGTCACCTTTTTTGTGGATTAGAATTACTTTGATAATGATCAGTTTTTCTGGAAAACAGCCCTCATCAAAACACTTATTAATTACAAAGGACTTTTGCTATACCACAATGTGCTCCTAAAATAGTGGGAACACCTCGAATTTATTTTATGAGCATAACATGATGTCATGGGAGCAACGACATATACGACATAATCTGCTACTAAAAAATCATCCATAAAATACTTGAAAAAAGCCTAAGGCCAAAATTGTATGATCGTACAGGAAATAAAGAGAATGGCAGCTGAAGGCTTCAAGAAATCTTTCAAAAACTTCATTGCAGCTGCGGATCCTATCACATTGAAAATTATGCAACTCTTAAGTTTCAATATCTTGAAATTAATATTGTAGATGTCAAATGGATCACTGTAACTAAGTGAAAGAATGGATGTATACACATCTTCAACTGAATCATGCTCAAAATGAAAAATATTTTGTTATATTTTTCATTTTATAGGCCATACCTAAATAATAGTTTGGTTCATATTTGCTATTGGGTATTTTATTTGCAACATTGGTTACACTATTTACAAAATGATTATTAAAAGTATTTGCACTGATCTTGGCTATAGTCGCAGAATATTTCCTACCTGGCACTGAATTGACATTAGTTATCTTCCATATTTGTGTAGGGTTATTAATAGCTTGTGCGAACAGTTTGCAATTATATTCTACTTTAGATTTTCTGATGTCCATTCTGTATTTGAGTTTTAGTTGTTTATACCTTGTTCAGGCAAGTGGACAAGAGGAGTTCTTTGCTATGGAGTAGTATTTGAGGCACTGGTCTTTTAAGTTTTTGTAATTATGGCTGTACCACCTTTTCATCTTTTTAGTAACTGATGCCCTAGCTGTTGTAACTGTTTTGTTCCTTAGTGATAAGCCTAAATTAAATGCCCACAAGTAATGCTGTTCTGCCATATACATATAGCCAGTTTATTTGCATGAGATAGCCTAAAAATACAGATATATTGTAGCCACTAATACTTCTCTGAGTCTTATTCAACATAGATAACTTGGAACTATTGCTAATAACTGTTTCTATACTTAAATTCATAATGATTGCGTAGTGATCAGAATAAAGTGTATCAGTAATGTTTGTATAATATTTTGAAGGATGAGAGTAGTAATAATAGTAGCTATTTATACAAGTTCCACCATTTCATATGGCAAGGCCTAGTGATAATATTTTTGAGCATACTATGCACACCATAGCTATTTATTAGGCGGTTTAGTTCTAAATTATCCTAATTACTCAGGTTGAAATCAGTATTAAAATCTGCCATTGTAATTACATTCTCTTTCATTGAGAATACCATATTTAATAGTGTTCAAATCCTTCAAGAAATTTTTTCTTAATGTCTAAAATTGGGGTTCTGTAAATACAAATAATTTCCATTTTATAAGGTACAACATAGCAGAAAGATACTTCAAAAATTTATTCAAAAGCTAAATTTTTTGTAATAGGCAATGGTTCTAAAACTATAGTGACAGAGCCATCTCACTTTTTATTTGTGCAGCAAAAATGAGATGCTAGTTTAAAATTTGGGATACAAGCTAAATTAATGAGATCAGACTTCATCCAGTGTTCAGCTATACCACTAATATCTAAGTTCTTTATGAAGCCAGTACGTACAGAATATCAAATTTATCTATTAACCCTTGAATGTTAAGAAACAGGACAGTCACAGTAAAAACTTGCTGTACAAAAATTCAGCAATGACACATAATGCTACAGTAACCTCAGCACAGGTTTATTTGAATGGCACACACAGTCATTGTCCTTGTTGGTGCAAATGTTGCACCATACAACCTGTATCACTAGCACCATTAATTTAGGTGCATGTTACACATTTAAAACTGTGTATATGTTCATGTAACGTAGCACTCAACTTACATGCTGTGATCACACAATGGTTAATGTGGGCATGACACTGCAGGCTGTGCTGCTACAAAAAACTGCAGACCCAAGCTCAGTGGGGAAAAATGCTCTCCCATTGTGTCTTAAATTATTAGCGCATTTAAAGCAAGTCTTAAATAATTGTTGATGTCCATGTTGTAACAAATAAAAAAATAAGTAGACTAGCGCAGATTGTAAGGTAACAAGTTTTTTCAATCACTTTTCACTGATTTCAGTTTTTTTGTTTTTAAATTCCATTTTATCTGCTTGAAATCAAGTTCCATTTGGAAAATAAGTATTATGCTATGCAGTGTGGTTTCAGTTGCCTGAGACTGCAGTCGTGTGTGTGTGTGTGTGTGTGTGTGTGTGTGTGTGTGTGTGTGTGTGTGTGTGTGTCCGTCCGTCCGTCCGTCCGTCCGTCCGTCCTCTATTGTTGACGAAGGATTTAATGGCTGAATGCTTTAATTGTGAGAGTCTTTTTGTTGCGCCTATCTGCAACTCAGCATCTCTGCTGTATGATGAATAGCAAGTTTCCTTTTCATAATATTGTTATATTCCATCCTGTATTTTCCATTGCTTGATATTATGCTATTACTTATATGCAAAACTGTGCTGTTAATTTTGTGGAGTAAATAAATTGTCTATTACAGGAAGGCTTACGTGGTTAGTATACATCATAGGTTCAGCGATAGGAGGAAGAGTTTCATTCAATAGTAATGAAGAACATGATGCAATGGATGGAGAACTAGTCTGCAGGTATTTAACTGATCCACATTGCTTTTCAGTGATAAAAATTTGTACTTGTTTTAAGTCAGCAGCTCTTCCTTATTCCATTCAAATAAGAGGCATTCCAGTCTTATTCATTATGTCATTAAAAACAACTTAATATTCAAAGGAGTTTTATCTTAACAGCAGTGTGTACACCATATTTAAGTTTTGTGGTGCATTAAATGTGTGTGGAACGCTGGAATTGGAGGAGATATTCACTCTGCTGATATTTGTCTGCCAGTCGCAGAAGCAAGCTTCTTAGTCTCCCGCATAGCTTCTTGCCCCATGGTTTCATCAAGGTAGAATGCAGCCTACCCAATTTACCTGCATAGATGTTGAATGTAGCCGTTGCCACTGCTGAAAACTGGCTGAAAAATTTGTGCTGAAAGTATGCTATTGTCAGTAATGTAGTACACACCAAAACTTGAAGTTCAAACAGTTTAGTACCACATCAGTATTGTCATAAATACTTTTATGCCCAGTTCAGGTCTCATTACTTCAATTTGGTATAGATAAATTGGTAGCTGTGTACTACACTCAGTATATATTATACAGTGGTTGTAGTGAGAGTGCAGTAACCTAGTGCCAACACCATAGTTTACTGTGCAAATCTGGCAAAAAAATTGATCAAAAGAAGTCATGTAATAAATTGCTATATACAATGATAACACAATTTAGAAGGATATCACTCTGTTCTTCAACCTGCATAGATGCATTAACGTCAGTTAGAAGTACCTAGTAAGACTTTGTTCTCACTGTACAACATAGTCATGATAGGTCATTGTTAAAGTTCAAAACAGACATGTAAAAGTTCACATTAAAAGTAATTATCAAAAGTTGTCACTGAATTATTGAGTAATAAGTGGCTGGGCATGAAACACCTCACGAACGAGGTACAATTATTATTGTTTAACGTATCCGCAGGATCGACTGATGTACATTTTCCATGTTGGGGACATGGGTGTTACTCCATTACAGTCTTGGCACACATTGAATCTTTAGTGGTAGAGGTGGGTCCTATAACGAGTGGTGTAAGAATAACCTTTTATTTTGAAAACTACATAGTGTTGTAAAAAGTTTTAACTGTTTTGGATGAAATACCAATAGAATTGTGGATTACAGAAACCGTTCCTGATTATAGATTTAGAAAGATAAATAGACACTGTTTTTCTTCTGCAATGTAATGAGTAAATGAGAGGTCATTTACTTGAATAAATGGGATATTGAAAATTATATTACTTTATATAAAATTGTTAATTAATAATGCAATTAATTAGTGCTGTATGTAACATTATTCTGAAAAATTTGGGCAGCAGAAGTACGTAATCAAAGTCCAGAGTCTTACAGTAGTTACTATAGAATTTACATTGATGTGTGTCAGCCCCTCAGAATCTCAAATTCAATTAACATGGAAGATAAATAATTAATTGCAGGGAAAATAAAATATGTTACCTTAAAGTTGAAACATTGTAGTATACAGGGTGTGAGTCAAAAGTTTCAAGACTTAACTCAGAACTAGAAATTTATTGGACATTTAAGTACAGTACACTGAAATTCTTCAAAATATCATCCTTCAGCATCAACTCAGCACTGCCAGCGCGTCTTCCACTGTTCGTAGCCCTTCTGGAAGTCCTCAGGCGTCATGCTGTCAAGGGCTCTTGTCGAAGCCTGATGGAGTCACATCACTTCCCTTTTAGGCTTGTCTTGATTTGGGGGAAGAGGAAAAAGTCACTTGGAGCCAAGTCGGGGCTGTAGAGTGGCTGCGGCAGTGTTGTCACATTGAACTTGACCAAAACTTCGGCGGCAGCACGCGACTTGTGAGTGAGCACGTTGTCGTGGTGGAGAATTCAATTGCCCTTGGTCACCGGGTGGACGCAGCGAACTCGATCCCTCAAGCAGCGGAGCACCCACACTAAGACAACGGCCATTGTTTAAAAGTTCCCACATACTCTCCACATTTTGATCCGTTTGGCTTGATGATGGCCTCCCAGAGCAGTCGTTGTCTTCAACATTCCCACAGCTATCTTTGAAATGTTTGTGCCACATGAAAACCACTGCATGGGGCATGGCTTCTTCCTTAAAGGCATCTTGAATCATACTGAGTCTCTGGTGGTTTTGTTCAGTCGCAAGCCAAACTTAATCGCATAACGCTGCTCCAAGTGCTGCTCCATTTCCGCCTTTCCCACTTTTCGACCGAGGTCAATGACACACACTCACGCTGCAAGCGATGCGCACTCTCCAGGGTTCGTTGGCAACTGCTGCAGCGTCAGTTCATTCCCTGAGATCCCCCACTTCTTCCCCCACCCGGCGCGGAACTGGTCCGCTTCTGAATCACACCTTGTAGAATACTGTAGGTTATTATAATGAAATATGTATGTTAGAATTCTGAGGATTGTTTTAGTTTTCAGTTAAATTATTGTAATTTTGCCTTTTAAAAACTGATACTCTGACAAAGAAATTCCCTTTAGCCCACTACTGCAGAATAATACTGCAACAGTGAAACATTAACGGGAGACTAACACCAAACTAAATCTTTAGTTGAGAAAAGAAATTAAAACACAGTAACACACAAGCACCTGCCAATGGCAAAATGTGTTAAAGCCGTCAGGATGAATATACTTCATGACAACAAACTGCTTTAATGGTGGTTTGAGAAACCTTACTTTCAAATTTAATTTTCTTTTACACCAGATAAATTGTGTTGTATTTGAGAATACACAAATAATTTCTGAAGTCGTGGATTAACTTAAAACTTTTGAGTACCAGCCATGTAAAAAAATTTTGGCGCCAGAAGACTAGGCATTTATGGCACAATTTAAAACTTTTTACTGTCACATTTGTGTTTGCTAATCTTAAAATTGCACACCAGTATTATATGTGAAAGCTTAGCTTTTCCTGTAGCTTTACAGTATGTATGTTAATTTTAACCACTAACTCTTTCTTTTTGTGTGTTTGCGCTACTTATGTGTATGTTGCTGTTGGCTGACTGCATCATGGATCGTGTGCTCTGAATATCGCTGCCATTGGCTACTGAGACCACTTAACACAAGCTGTCATTGGCTGACAAAAGCACATCGCACAGTGCAATCTTGATTTCAGTGCTTTGGAAGCTAATGTGCTGTATTTGGTGGACTTCATATTTGTACATTTGTAATACAAAAATATGCTGTGTACATCTTTCCAAAAGCATTGTTTTTTGCTGTGTTTCATTAAAAGTGCCAAGAAGTTCTATGCCGGTGTACGAAACCTTTACCGTTTATAGACCGATAATATGTACAGCTCTAAGGGAGAGTATATTGTCACTTAACACAAAAAAATGTGTACTCTCATGCATGTTATTTTGTTTTGTCACGCAGGAATAGTGTATTTTGAGGGAAAAGTATATTTTTAACCATGAAATCCCAGAAAACACCTTTTGTCCCCCCACCCCTTCTTTTTTTCCACATATACCGTGGTCCCTATTATCTATTATATACGTGACTATTTTTGCTAATTCACTGCATTTAGAAAAAAATTATGCTAATTACTGGGGAGGGAAATGCAACACATGGGGGCTACCCAACTTGCTAAATCTCAGAATGATCAATCTGAGGCTGGTTGACAAACATGTATGGTACAAAAAAGGTGCCTCTCTTCACCCGCATTGTGGCTCCCCAAATACTCACTGAACTTTATCAGTACAAAGAGATAGTATTCCTTACAGATGAATGGCTGCATTCTTCATTAAAACGTGAATAATTTCAAAAACTGTGTATCGTAGCTTAGCTAGCGCACATACATTTACTTGAATTACGCTTTAAACGTTCGACATCCCAGTATTAAGAGATTATGCACTTGAAGTTAGAGCAAAAGGTAAGCTGAGTTCGTCACTTAGACATAACACTTTAGCTGCATTGCTTTCACTGTCCACTTATATACAGTTGCTGTAACTATTCATGGTTCACTTATGATCATCGCAATTTCCATGTTACTCACCATGATATTGCCCACTTGCCAAAGGGGGATTCAGAGTTAGTATGGATCTTCCTAGACCCTTACCTTTCCAGTCTGCCAGTGTGCATTGTATTTTAAATAGATGTATGCAATAAGTTTCCTTTACTTTACGTCTATGGTCACAAACATCTTGTTAACAAATTACCGGTTTTGCTCTATAATGACCATCATCAGATGTGTCTCATAAAAACAAAGGCCTAATGTATTGCAGTTATGTTTTTATGAAACAGATCTGAAAATGGTAGAGTAATGGTGGTGTACTTGTATGTGGAGAACTTGTTTGCGCAGCAGTTGCCAACATAGTGTAGCTGAGATGGAATAAGGGGAACCAGCTTGCATTCGCTGAGACAGATGGAAAACCGCCTAAAAACCATCCACAGACTGGTCGGCTCACTGCACCTTGACACAGGTCTGCCGGCCGGATTCGTGCTGGGGACCAGGTGCTTCTTCCCAGTCCGGAAAGCCATGTGCTAGATCGCACGGCTCACCAGGCGGGCACCATAGACCTTACTTTTCAGTCACATGACCTTGCAGATAGTGCAAATTGGAAATTTGGTACTGATATCCATTTGAACAATCTTTTGCGAGTCTTAGTATAGCTTCACTGAGAGAGATGAGGATTTGAATTTGAAAGATTGTTATATTATTTCTCATCTGGTCAAGCTAATTTTGTCATGTTAAGGGTCATACTAGGACATCACAAGTCCCCAAAAACCCAGTTAAAAGGTTATGACAATATAAATATTGACTGTAGTGTTATCTTTCATTTTCTTTCACTGGAGGCTTGCACCTACATCTACATAAATACTCTGCAGGACACTATATGGTGTAAGGGGAGAGGGGGATGTAGGTAGGTTACCTTTTGTACCAGTGCTAGTCTTTTCCTTACCTGTTTCTTTTTCCGTTCATTTTTGGCGGTTGGAAAAAGTGATTGTCTATAAGCATCTGCATGAACCCTAATCCCTTTCATCTTCACAGTCCTTAAGCAAGATGTATGCTGGTGGCAGTAGAATCATTTGCAGTCATCTGAAAATGTTAGTTTTCTCTATAGAGTTTTGAGAAAACATTGTCTCCCTTCCAGGGATTCCCATTAGAATTTATGGGGCATCTCCATAATATTTGCATGTTGATCGAACTTACTTTTAACATGCCTCCGTATTGCTTCATTCTCCTTCTTTAATCCAACATAGTGGGGATCCGAAACACTCGAGAGAAGTACTCAAGAATAAGTCAATTTAGTGTTCTCCATGCAGTCTCCTTTATAGATGAGCTACACTTTACTGGATTTCTCCCAATAAACTGAAATTGAGTAATCACCTTCCCCATCACAATCTTTACATGCTCGTTCGATTTCATATGGGTTAGCAGCATTATGCCTAGACATTTAATCTACCTGATTGTGTCAAGAAGCACACCACTAATACTGTATTTGAAAACGGCAAGATTATTTTTTCTACTCATCTGCATTAACTTGAATTTTTACACATTTAGAGCAAGCTATCATTCATAATAACAAATAGAAATTCTGTCTAAATCATTCTGTATCCTTCAGCAGTCACTCAACAATGATAGTTCTCCATATATTTTCCGCTTTCATCCATTCTAATAACTCAACATATTTCTCTTTTAAGATAAATTAGCAGATGCAGTCGCAGTATAGATGATCGCCAGTTACTTTCTAGAATATAAGTATGCGTAAATGTTGTTGAATAATTTATGTATTGAAAATTATAAGTGGAACATACTTGTGTTACTCTTTTTTGTGTATCAATTGTTGTATAAAGGAACTAGTTTACCATGACTTGGAATAAATATCTTTGTTACAGGGTGCTGCAGCTGATGAACTTGACAGATTCTCGATTAGCCCAAGGGGGTTGTGAAAAGCTGGAACTAGCAATGCTTAGTTTCTTTGAACAGTTTCGAAAAATATATGTTGGAGACCAGGTAACCAGTTTCTGTAGTTTTTTAGCGTAAAATGTGTTAGCACAGTGTAATGTGAACATTGAACACACAAATCTAATTTGGTACTGGACAGTAGTCAAGAAGTTACACAATTATGTATTTTGTTAATATGGTTTATTATAGATAAGTTTCTGTACAGTTTGTAATTTATTTTACACACGCAGAACACACTTGTTGACCCAAATAAGGGGAATTGTAAGCTGTGCTGAGTACAGAGTTTTATCCCCTAGTGTTGCTCATATGTTGAATTAATTTCGTGTTCAACTGAAGGGTTTTTTTTTTTTTTTTTTTTTTTTTTTTTTTTTTTTTTTTCCCCCCTCAGTAATTAGTATTGTATCAAATGCAAAATTTATACAATCAGTGTGTGCATTTGTCGGTACAGAAAATGGAAATTAAATTCAAACCAGGGTGTATACGGCCCGGGAGATCCGGGAAAAACCCGGGAATTTTTTCCTGCGGGACAAATCCGGGAAAAACCCGGGAATTTTTTAGAATTCCGGGATTTTTCATTCTTTTAGATTTCAGTTACATTTTTGTAGGTTTGACGTGTAAGATCTGATACGCTGACAAAGAACTTTAGCCCACTACTGCTGAATAATACTGCAGCAATGAAACATAAATCAGAGAATAACACCAAAATTGAAGTTTAGTTGCGTAGAAAATGAGTAATTTACACAATGCACAGACCAGTTTGACGACACTGAAAAGTGTCAAAGGCTTTAGGTCGAAGATTATGCAGTACGTCCGTAACAACTAACGTGCATTCGATGTGCTTGCATCGCAATTGTTTACATTTCTAACAGATCACTGGAAAATATTACGAATAGTGACTTGAGAAGCGTTACTTTCAAAGTAAATTTCCACGCAAGATGATGTATGTTGCGTGTGAGAATGTGCAGTGAATTTCTTAAATCACAGGGCGTTATAACTCTCATTCAAAACTTACTGGTAACACTTGAGGATCAGCCATTTGAAAAATTGCGGACCCAGAAGATAAGTCATTTATGCCACTATTTAAAATTTTACCGCACATTTGTATTTGATGTGACATAAGGTGTAACACACGTTAAAAAAAGACCGAGCTTCAAGTTAGTTTTCATATTTAATGTTGTTCTTTCATAGATAAAAAATTATGCAATCGATGGCAAAAAGTATAATTGACCTTCAAAAAAAAGTGAATAATATGTTGCTGAGCAATGTCACAAGTCTCTTCATGCCAGAGCACTTAGACTTTTCTGTAGTATAGAAAAGACGAAATGTTCTGGCATGCAGAGCAATACCAGTTAGCTTCTTTTCTACTTTTTTGCCGGTGAATTGGATCTTCGTCTCCGAACAGCTCTAACGTTCGCTACTACTTCTTTTTAACTAATCCTATAAATGGACAACAGAAGGCAGCACCAGTCACGCGACAGGTAGCGGGACATCCGTACCTTGATCTGGTACGAAATTAGTCCAGTTTTAGAGCGAAAGCCTGTGTCAAGCGCAGCTACTATATTCCCCGCTCTACAATTTGCTTTCAGTACGGACAAGTATGTCTTCTACCTCTTCAATTCCTCATTTTTTCTGATTTTATTATTTTTTATTTAAATACAAAAGCTTGCGGTTTAATCGTTGTTAAAGACCTTTAATTACTGTCTTTCGTTTTAGATTAATAAGAGATTTTTTCCGTAAAATATTTTGTGCATTTTTACAGTCCTTTCTTTTCGGATTTTCGTGTTGCTAAATTTTAGCTCTGGTCTTTATTTTAATACTTAATTTCTTAAATTACGTTTATTTCTCAAATATTTTTTAATCACGAAAGTTATTGTTTGAAATGTATATTCAAACATCTGAGGGAGTTAGCAGTTTAAAATAAATAACGCTATCATATTCATTTGTTTTAAAAACATTTTATTAAAGAAACATTTTAATTATTATTAGACAATACGACAAATAAAACAAATAATTTAGAAGGAAGTACCATGTTTAACAACAAATACTGTAATTTAGGAATTGATCTTGGAGAATAACTCACTTGGAGCTGTTTGCGAGAGCATTGATTCGTTCTATAATAGGTTCTCGCTCTATCTGAGCGTTTTGAATAGTCCCCTCAAGTTTTGCCTTCTTCTCTTTAAGCTGTCTTATTTCTGCGTCAACAATCTTCCTTTTAGTCAGATGATCCTTTTTCCTGGATGACTCGTCGTTTCGATTTTTGAGGTCTTCAGCATATCGATCTCGTGAGTTTCTTACAGTGTGTATAAGAGACTTTGTTATAGGCACTCCTTGGATTCCGCCGTGTCTCTTGACGGCATCGTACACCAGTCTTCTGCTCACTACAGATTGTTCCCTCATATTCTCGAGGAGGCACTCTTTGTTCACCGAGAATCCTCGCTCCGCAGCTGCTTGACCGTGCGACAAAGTGAGCGCGATTTCCATTGCCTTCTGCAGCTCGTGGCATGTTGCATTCTGGTTCTTGAGACATTTAATCCAGAACTCATCCAGCCGTTGCTCCTTTTTGTTGAATGTTTTGAATTTTGTTTTGCAGTTCTTCTTTACATCAGATGCGTATTGCGCTTCTGCTTTATCGGCACATACACCGTTCATCCAATTGCTCTCCACCAAAATCTGCAGAAAGGAATGAAATCGTTTGGGACCAGCCTCCCTGCACGCTATTGTGGGATCAAAGCAGCTTACAGCTTTTGTCAGCCTAAAGTGTAAGGGAGGTTTCTCCATCAACTTTGACACAAGCTTGATCATTCCTCTTCTGCATTCGCTCCGGAACTTAGCGATTTCAAGGGCTGTGAGAGACTTGCACTTTCTGAATTCATTCTTGACGGTGAACCCAATCTTGACGTAGTTCACATCCAAAAGATTGGATTCTTTGTCCAAACTAACTAACGGCGAGATCTTCGTCGGCTGGACAAATCGTGTCATCGTTGTCTCCATTATCTCTGTCAAAGCAGAGTGGAGGAACGGTGCTAGCGGCCAATCGGATTGAAAATCCTTTAGGAAAGGTGTCAAGTCTCCAGCAAGAGTCTTGAAAAAGGCAATTTTCGGACCAAGTAGCTTGTCCTTGAGGTGATCCTCCACTACTCTGTAGCTAGCACATTTTGGTTTGTGTTTTTCTTCCAGTTTTCCAACAAATATTTGCAGAAACGGAAGCATTACTAGAGCTCGCTCAGCAACTTCCACATTCTCCAGCCATCGGATTGCGCAAAACTTTAAGGGAAACAGTTCCGATTCCGTTGTCAAAATATACAGAGCTCTTCTGGCAGGGACATCCTTAAAAAGATTGTACAAGGCACGTAAAAACTGAATTATCATCCACTGTGTTTCTTGAATTGCGGACTTGAAGGCGCTGTGAACAATGTGAAGCCCACACGTTCCAATTTCCAATAAAACGGTGTCTACTCCTTCAATTTCTTTCAAAAAAATTTTAAGTTCCCTTAAGAACGCGAAGTTGACGTTAGGGCCGTCCATCGATACTTGTAAAAGTTTTTTCATTGCTTCGCCGGGAATTTTTTTCTTGAAGGACTCGAGTAGCTTAGCTGCCGTCGAACTGCCTAGAAAAGCCAATGCGTAGTAACGGGTGCACACTAGATTTTTTTTAATGTCCCAATAACGCACTAAAATGTCCATCTGGATTCTTTTGCAAACCTTGTTCAAGGATTCGTCAAAACAAACAACAATGCTTGATGCGTTTACGAGGTCAGATTTAATTTCAGACTCAAAGAAGGGAGCTAGTCCATATTGCACGATATAACCGATTTTGTCCTTTTGTAAACGCATGCTCTTGGTCACTTCACTGTCGGGGAACATTGCGGGGAAAAGCAACACGTCGTTCGCAGAACTACGCAGTGACTTGTGTGAAACGATGCACTCCAAACACCACAGTATTTCCGCCTTTGTTACTTCGTCCTTTATTGCCATCCAATCAATTCCTCTCAGTTTATCCACGGGTTTTGACATTGCAATAACATCCTTCCGCGGAGGCGCAACAATTCCAGTGGCCAACGCACTGTTGTTGACCCAGCTGAATCCGCAGATGTGGTAGTGGAAGTAGAATCTGTCTGCTGGGTTGAAGTGGTCGCCACCGGTCGGGTGTAGACATACAAACTTGCTGTGCTTCTCATGGCAGCTGCTTTCGCGACATGCTTCTTGGATTTTGTCATGTGACTTGTAAGAGCCGATCTTCCCATAGTACAGATGTTAATGAGGGTCCCTGGACATAATCCACATTTAGCACTATAAAGATCTGTAGGTACTTTCACCAACCAGTCCTTGAATGCTGGATCTGAAAGCCAGCTATCTTGAAAACCAATCGACATGGCGCAGTCGCAGTGGTTGTTGGTGGGCAACCTTTATTGGAGAAAGAAGAACGATGGATGTAAATAAGGCTGTGCCTCGTTGTTATGCATAATGAAATACGACACAAAGAGTGTTACCTACCTTGTCAGTTTATAAAATTTTGCCCTGCACGTGCGCAGAAATGAATTCAACAGGTGAGCCGAGCACACTGACTACTGACAGACTGTGATTTGAAAATCGAACGAGGCACGTTTGACAACACTGTCTCTGCCAAGCAACAATCGGCGTTAATTACGATATTATTGGTAGCGCTGCATTTGTTGACCCTTCAAGAAACTATGAATGACAAGACGTATCAACCAGTTTTACTCCAGTAACCTGTTGCAAGTTTGTAGCTAATTTTACATGTACAGTACAGCACCTCAGGTATAAAGACGGAAGATATTAAGGCCACCGCGCTCATCGACCAAAGTTCTGAAGGCTTCGCCACCTTTTCGTTCTAGCTTATTCCTTATCATGAGGCTTCTCCTCCTATTCTCTCTCTCTCTCTCTCTCTCTCTCTCTCTCTCTCTCTCTCTCTCTCTCTCTCTCTCTTTCTATCGTCTGCTATTGGTTGCTTGCTCTCGTCTCCCATCCACGATTACTAAGTTATGAAGTCTGCCGGTTACGAACGACTTGGCCTCCCAGTTAATCTACAGCTGAGGCGCTCTACTGTGTGTAAAATTTCCGAAGTGCTTTAGGACTTGGTAGACCTTCTGTTGTACATATACCGAAAGTAGATGTATGAAATACATCAAATACAGCAGTTTAGTTTCCGAAGCATTCTTAGGTTCCTGCCTAGCCACGCCCTTCGAGAAAAAGCAGCAAAACATTGTTAATGTCCAACATTATATGTGAAAGTTCAGCTTTTCATGAAGATACAGTGTACTTACATTACTTTATCCCATTAACCTTTCGTCTTTGTATGGTCATGCTACTTAACAATGATGCTGCTAGTGGTTGAGTACATAACATGTATTATGCACTGATCGAGGCCCACGAGAAAGACAGGCCGTGGCGCGTACGTCACGAAGAACAGCCTGAGCTCGCTCGTTCCCGTAACTCAGCGGGCAAAATGCGTATTTAAATCTGTTAACTCGCAACCGGGTGCGTACCTACTAATGAGAATTTCATCTTGTACTGGAATCCGTTATTATGAAGTCTTACTAATTACTGTTCGTACAACAAAATTTAAAATCAATTCTCGATAGAAATGGTATAGCCGCTCGTTTACAGTATTTAGTCTCTTCTTCGTAACAGTTCTCCTTTCATAGATGATGTTGTGCCTTACGCAACTGATAATCATTTTGGTATGATTTTAATTGCCAAATTAGAGCCTGTTAGTAGGCCTACGGACTTCCTATCATTGTAGGACTAATAATAGTGGATTCCAGTAGTCGATGCAATTCTCGTTCATACATACACATTTAGTTATGTTAACCGGTGTAGAAACGCACTTTGCTGAGTTGAGCGAGCTCGGCCCACGTTTGTAACGTATGTGCCGTGGCCTGTCTTTCTCGTAGGCCTCGTGCTCTGAATAACTGCCGTCATTCGCTAGCGAGATCACGTGTCACGTGACATGAGCTATGACTGGCTGACAAAAGTGCATCGCTCAACGCAATCTCTATTTTAAGGCTTCGGAAGCTACCGTGCTGTAACTTGTGGAATTTGTGTATATACTTTCGCAATACGAAAATAAAATCTGTCTATATTGTCTCGCATCAAACATCTTTCCAAACGCATTGTTTTTCCTGTTTCCTTAAGTGCTGGGACGTCCTCAGCCGGTATAAGACCTTCACTATTCAAAGGACTGATAGGTTTTACAGCCCGAGGGAAAGTATACTGTTGCTTAACACGGATGTATTTTCACCCGCTTTATACGTAATTTCATCCGGGAGAAATTGTATTTTCACCCGCTTTATACGTAATTTCATCCGGGAGAAATTGTGTTTTTAACCGGTAAATCCGGGAAAAATCCGGGAAATTTTTTTTCTTGTCCACGTAGACACCCTGCAAACTCTCTTGAATATTTTTCTTCATGTGACAATGATATTCTCATTCTTTGTGTGAACAATTTATTTAATAAAATGGATTACACTACCCATTAATGAAAAGAAACTTCCTGCAAATATGCAATACCTCTTGACTGCTGAATATAGCAAATACAAGGGAAACATGATTTTTTTCTTTTTATGTCAATTGGAGTCATTGTGAATACATTAGCTGATTAATGATCATTGTAATTAAATAGAAATCTCAAAATTTGCTCTCCATTAGGCTGTCAAATTAGAGCAACCATTTCCACAATACAAAAACATTGTTTACAAAAACAAGCTCTGCAAAATAATGGCTGCTACCACATAAATGACTGTCAGCTGATGCAAAACATTGTGTAATAGAAGCACCCACAAAAAAAAAAAAGAGAGAGAGAGATTTATTGTTAAATTTAAGATTCTCCTGCCGCTCCCTTCACATGGTTTCTTAAAAGTGCTAAATTATGAAGGAGGTCATTTCCAGGGTTATTACATTATTGTTTGTGTTTGTTTAAAAGTATTACGTTCATGGTCACTTTTCCGCCATTTGCATGGATGGATATGTGTGTAAATGTTATGCATATACCACACTCTGCGTTTGAATTTGCAGTTAAATCATTTTGTTGTGCACTTGTGACAACTTTTTAACTTGATATGAATAACAGACGTGCATTTAACACACTTTGTAGAACTGAAGTCACCCTTACCACTAAAACAATCTCTATTTATTTTATAATACTGATTATTGGTCTTTTATTCAGTTCAGATAGACATTACGGTTCTTCAAAAGCTTGGTGGGTGAGTGAATATCATTTACTGTAATTTTTTAAAATGGTTTGTCTTGAAGCTTTTAGAGCTGACAGACCATTAAAACTGGTTATCCAAAACTACATGGAATGTTAGTAACTGTTTACTATTAAAAACAGTGTTGATCACGATTTATTTATCAAGGTGACCGGTTTCGACCACTACTGTGGTCATCTTCAGACCATTGAGTAGGAACCTCTTTCTGTTGGAGAAAGTAGTGATTCTCCAACAGAAAGAGGTTACTACTCAATGGTCTGATGATGACCACAGTAGTGGTCGAAACTGGTCACCTTGATAAATAAATCGTGATCAAGACTGTTTTTAATAGTAAATATTTGTAGGACATTGATCACTGCCTTTCCCATAATGTATTCAAAAGTAAGTTAGTAACTGTGATTGCTTTCTCTCTATTGTTTATTATTATTATTATTATTATTATTATTACTATTATTGTTTTTTTTTCTAGGTTCAGAAAAATTCCAAAGTATATAGAAGATTATCTGAAGTTCTTGGGTTAAATGATGAATCTATGGTCCTTAGTGTGTTCATTAGGAAAATGTAAGATAAATTTCATACTTATATTTCTAATATATTTTCAGATTACATAATCTACAGAGAAATTTCAAATGTAATTGGTTTTCGTAGTCTCTGAAGTGCATATGTACAAGATAACCTTGAATGATAGTTGTAGATGGTACACACAGTCATGTTCCTTTTATTTTCCTTCAAGCTTCTCTGCATTTATTGTATGTCTCCTAGTGAATTCAGTCACATAAATACATGGAAATATTGTGTTAATGTCGTGTGCAGTACAAACTATAAACTTATCTAAAAATAACTTGTGCTTCTATATCGCCAAGAGGAAAAACCAACACTCTTCTCTAAAGTGTAAAATATGCACATAAGTCAATCTGTTTTGAGATATAAAATTTTATTTGCCACTTTCTCATAGTTTTACATTCTTTATTTTTTTTATGTGCTCTGGCTTGTCATTTTATTGATGACTGTGGATGACATGTCTTACATAGCTGACACTCAGTATTCGAAGTTTTGTCTCCTTTATGTCCATTCTTCAACTCCTCTTCTCCCGATAAACCCCTTTGTTTTTTCTTTCATAGCATTCCTTTCATATCTGTTATCATCTTCCTCTCCCTGTCCTTTCCCAACCCCCTCCAAATTGAAAGAGTTGCAGCTATCTTTTATCCATACTCGCAATAGCTCAGTACACTTAGATTACCATGACTGAGTACAAAATTAATCATATCGTCAAGTGGGGTTATTTTGGATGGTTTTGTGGTTATTTTCACTGTAACTTACATGGGTTTTATTAGATTGTGTTGTTTGTTGCAAGAGTGGGGGGTTTTATGTGTAACAAATAAAATATTCTAAAAACAGAAAGTCTTTGTGTACGTATATTTGCCTGAGAGACAGATAGATAAAGTGTCCAAAATCACCCCACCAAAGTTTCAAAGTATATCAGGGGAATTCAGACAGAAATTGACTTCCTATTAGGTGTTAGTGACATTTAGCATGTCCTAAGGTTATCCATCATTATTAATAAGTGCTAAGGAGTAAGATAATGAATTTTGTATGTTAAGTCAATTTTTATTTTTTAGCAAATTGAATTACAAATTTTTAAAGTTCTAAATCAAAATATTAGAAACAGGAACAAAACAAATAAATTCTACTTAAAGATCAAAATTGCTATTCTTACTCAACACCCAAAATTAAGTTGCAGATACATCAAACATTGTTCATAAAGCTGTGATGGCCTATAAGTCTAAAGCACATCTTCTCTAACAATAAACATCCCTCTCGTCTCAAATGGTGGAGGAAGTACTTGCAAAATTTGGCCTTTTTGCATTGCGTCTTCATCAGGGACATTACACAAATTTGTGTCTACTGTCGTCACTTGAGTGCAAGAATTTCGTATGTACTTCCCTTGCACCAATGTTTTCAGCAGAGTTTGTTGAAATTTAGTCAATATCTGCTTCAGAAGAGATGAAAAAGCATCCTTGGAAATGGTTCCACGAGTGTGCTTCTTCCATTAAATTCAAATGGCTCTCCACATTGCTTTCATTGATCTGGAAGAGGTTATATCCAGCAGTTGGGGGGACTGGGTGCTGTTAGGAGGAAGGAGAATTAATGACTCACATTCTCTGATAACTTGCAAAAACATGTGACTGAATAAGTTGTCCCCAACCATCAATGTTGGCCCATTTTGTTTCTTCAAATAGGGCAAAGTGACTCTAAAGAACCAGTCTTCAGGTATCAGCAGATCAACCCATCTGCTTTTTTTCCTGTTGAAACGGGTTTCTTGTAGACCACCTTCTTGCCACTTGGTCCACAAATGCTCATATTTATAAATGACGTGTGAATTGAGCAGTTAAGTGTGCTTACTCCTTCGTTCTGTAATTATCTACTGCTTGCCGATATCATCTGGCATGTTGGTTTTGCCATAGTTGATTATGGTGCTAGGCAGGAGATTTTCCATTTTGGCTCTTTATTGGAGAAATAAATTTTAACTCTCTCTTTGTTCACTTCCACCCGAGCTATTTTGGTGTTTTCATGCAAGCAAAAGGAGAAATTCTCTGAATCCGCTTGAGGAAGAAATGCACCCATTTTATTCCTGGTAAATGGTTAGAAAATTTTTCTTTTTTCAGCCAGATTTATCAAGGTGGTGATTCACTAAATAACTAATATCCCTTTAGTGAAAGGAAATCCCCAATGTGGAGCGCTCGAGATACCTTGCTTCAACATTCCTTTTTCTTCCTCATTTAGTATTGGTTCTCTTTCCAGTTTTTTTGGATGTATTTCTCGCACTTCATTGTGTAGGGACGATCTACGTATACTATAAAAATCACACCCTTTTTCCATACAGAAAAGCAGCTTTACCTATGGGGTCCGGGTGGATTGACACTGTACTTCAGTACCTTTCCTGCTTTTATACAACCTCACATTGTCCAAAAGCACCACACACAGTGCACAGTTTTGAAAAAAGTGTCATTATTTTATATTACCTGAAAAATTTGACCAACTTGTACAAGGATTGTCTCAATGTTGTAAGGTACTGAGATTATCAACTGCAGTTATTATACTTTCCACATGACAATAATGTGCGACTTTTCATCACTGAGACTGGTCATCAAGCATTTACGTTGGTAAACAGTTGTCCCAAAATAAATCACAGAACATGATAAATACCATCTTGCACTTAAAATAATTGGTGTGCAGAAATAAAAACAAGCGACAATTTGTTTGCTACACAGCCAAAAAGAGCAAATAAACCGTACTGTCTGAAATCCTCCTTGGTGTCTGAAATCGCATTGCTTGCTGGTGTGTTTAAAGAATTATTCACTTTCTTGTGAATATTGTTAATGTTTTCTACAACCTTCATCATTCTTTTTCTTTCTTTCTTCCTTCCCTCCCTCCTTCCTCCCTCCTTCCTTCCATCCTTCTTCTTCTTCTTCTCCTTCTTCTTCTTCTTCTTCTTCCTCCTCCTCCTCCTCCTTTTTTATAAAAAAACCCACACAGTTATGTAACTGTATATTTGTCCCAGGCTGTGCTACATTGCCGAAAAATTGATAATTTCCGACAATAGCTTATGAGATTCATACACAAATTTTTTATCTGGTAAAAATCAATCTGCATCTTTTAATAACCACTGCATGAGAAATAGTTCTTTTACACTGAAGCACCAAAGAAACTGATACAGGGATGCGATTCAAATTCAGAGATTTGTAAACAGGCAAAATAAGGCACTGCAGTTGGGAACACCTGTAGAAGATGACAAGTGTTTGGCGCAGTTGCTAGATCTGTTACTGCTGCTACAGTGGCAATTTAACAAAATTTGAGTGGAGTTCTTCATGCTTTCCTGGCGATCTGTTGACATCTTGGATATTCAAGAATCCAGCCAGATGTTCGCGCCGTTCTCGCACAGTATTTCAGTCACACGATATACAGTCTCAGGTAGCACCTGAAGAAGACAGCGAGGCACGCTGTTGAAATATCGCTCGAGAATGACGTGAACATCCAGCTGAATTCCCAAATATCCAAGATGTCAAAATTTAAGTGGGTTTGAACGTGGCCATATAATCGGCACATGAGTGATGGGACACAGCATTTCCATGGTAGTGATGAAGGGGGTATTTTCCTGCATGACCATTTCATGAGTGTTCCGTGAGTATCAGGAATCCGGTAAAACATCAGATCTCCAACATCTCTGTGGCCGGAAAAAGATCCTGCGAGAAAGGGACCAACAATGACAGAAGAGAATTATTCAATGTGACAGTAGTGCAACACTTGTGCAAATCGCTGCAGATTTCAGTACTGGGCCATTGAGAAGTGTCAGCGTGCAAACCATTCAACGAAACAACATCGATATGGGCTTTCAGAGCCGAAGGCCCACTCATGTATCCTTGATGACTGCACGATGTAAAGCTTTACACCTCGCCTGGGCTCATCATCAGCAACATTGGGCTGTGGATGACTAATCATATTTCCTGGTCAGATGAGTCTCGTTTCAAATTGTATCGAGTGGATGTACATGTACGGGTATGGAGAAAACTTTGTGAATCCATGGACCCTGGCTGTCAGCAAGGGACTGTTCAAGCTGGTGGAGGCTCTGTAATGGTGTGGGGCGAGTACAGTTGGAATGATAGGAGACCTCTGCTATGTGTAGATACAACTCTGATAGGTGACACGTACATAAGCATCCTATCTGATCAGCTGCATCCATTCATGTCCATTGTGCATTCTACCAGACTTTAGCAATTCCAGCAGGACAGTGTGACACCCCACATGTCCAGAATTGCTACAGAGTGGCTCCAGGAACACTCTTCTGAGTCTAAATGGGATGCCTTGCAACATGCTGTTCAGAAGAGACCTCCACTGCCTTGTACTCTTATGGATTTATGGACAGCCGTGCAGAATTCATGGTGTCAATTCCCTCCAGCACTACTTCAGACATTAGCCGAGTCCACACCACATCTTTTTGCGGCCGTTATGTGTGCTTGCGGGGCCCTACACAATATTAGGCAGGTGTACCAGTTTCTTTGGCTCTTCAGTGTGAAAAGATGTGTGTTTATTATGGTACATTGATAGTTTTTACTTATGGACTGACTGGCAGCAACTGAATAAAACACAATTTTAGTGAAATACGCGTTTTGCCTTTATTTTCTGCAAGGCATCATCAGTGGCCTGGAATATGTACATATGTTTGCTATTTTATTTACTTTTTTGTCATTGTGCCTATAGGTTATAAACAGTTCTGGTGGTTGGTATTTCCTATTAAGTAGTAATGTTTTGAACTGTACTTACAGATTGTGTGGACAATTTCTTACATATTACGCACCTGTTGCGTTTTTGGTGTTGTTCTTCTTCTTATGAACGCCAATTTGCGGTTTTTTCCACATTCCACAGCACTATGCACTGAACGCTTGTTTTAAAGCAATGTTTTGGTTTCTGTTACCGACTGTCAAATGTTTTTGCCCAAGATCGAATGTTATTGCCAAACTTATGAGTGTAACTATTGAAGTATCTGTGGTCTGTTCGTGTATGCATTTGTGTTTGTGTGTGTTTTTTTTGGTGTGATATATATATTTTTTGTGCTGTGTGTGTGTGTGTGTGTGTGTGTGTGTGTGTGTGTTTGTATATATATATATATATATATATATATATAAGGGTGTTTTTTTTTTTTTTTTTTTTTTTTTTTTTTTTTTTTTTTTTTTTTTTTTTGTGGCCGTGTATGTGTGTGTGTCTCCAAATGGTGTGGGGAAGAGTAATTTTTTTTTTTTTTTATGTTATCATTTCCTTTATTAAGTGTAGTAGGGAGCCTGTGCTGATGTGTGTTTGTTCATTTATCACATGTTTGTTTTCTGCTATGGCTTTCTGGGTGTGGAAGTTTTCTTGCATTTGTATAAGATGTTTGTCATGGTTGCTTATTCTCATTATTTTCATTTCTTGTTCCATGTTTGTAGGATGATGGTTGTAGTGTTTTAAATGCTCTGCAAATGTGGAATGGTTTGTTTCATACTTCCAACATCTGATATGTTCTTTCTATCTTGTTTCAAAATTCCTGCATGTCATGCCTATGTATACTGCATCACAACTTTGACATTCAAGTTTATATATTCCTTATTGTTGGAATTTGTCCCTCTTGGTAGCTGGCTGGCTTAGGTGTGATTGAAGGGTTTGCCCAGCCTTATATGCTATTTTGAAACCCTGTCTCTTTAGGATGTTTGCAACTCTGTGTGTTAGTTTATGTGTGTAGGTCATGGTGTACCATCTGGTTCCTTTCTGTGTGGTGTTGTCATTGTGTGTGTTTGTTGAGTGTGTTTGTAAGTTTTCAGCTTGTGAGTTCTTCTGTATTCTGGAACTGCTGTGTTTGTTTTTTATTTGTGTTTTTATTTTTTGATTGAGCTTGTGTACCACATGTGTGTCATACCCGTTGTTCCTAGCTATTTGTACGATTGTACTCATTTCTTGTTCATAGTTTCTCTTGCTGAGTGGGATTCTGTTTAATCTATCTAACATGTGTCTTAGTGCTGCAAGTTTCTGGCTGTGGGGGTGGTTGGATGTGGAATGTATTATTGTGTCTGTGGCTGTTGGTTTTCTAAAGATGTTAAATGTATGTTTACCATTTTCTTTTTTAATTGTAATGTCAAGAAAATTTATTTGATTTTCTTTTTCTTTTTCAAGTGTGATTTTTATGTTCTGATGAGCTTTATTTATTTCTGAATGGAGTTCATCTAGTTTTTCACTTGGCTCATCTACCAGACAAATAATGTCATCCACGTTTCTGTACCAATATATGATTTTGAAACTTTCATTTGCGGTTATCTTATCAAATATCTGATTTTCTAGGTGACTGATGAAAATGTTTGCTAGTGTTCCTGATATTGGGGATCCCATGGGCAGTCGATCAGTTTGTAGATAATATTCTTTCTCAAACTGAAAGTAGTTTTGTTCAGTAGTCAGTCTGAGCATATCTGTAATTTCTTTTATTGCGTCTGTGGTGAGGTTGCTGTGGGATGAGAGATTTTGTTCTATGATTTCTATTGTTTCTGTGATAGGGATGGAGGTATACATATTTTCTATATCGAATGAAATCAGTGATGCTCTGTGTGGTACCTGTATATTTTCTATTAGGTTTCCTGTGTTTATCACTGTTCTGTTGTTTTCTACTTTATAGTGTTTTGTAACTAACTTCTGGAGCTGTTTGGCTATGCGGTATGTTGGGGCTTACTTGAAGTTGATAAAAGCTCTCATTGGCATTCCGTCTTTATGTACTTTCGGTTGACTGCGGAGTGTTGGTGCTTGTTGGTTTTTCTGTGTTAAGTAGTATTTCTGTTTGTCTGTGAGTGTGTGTTCAATGTTTTTCAGTGTTCGTTTCACATTTGCCTGGAATCGTGTGGTTGGATCTGACTTCAGTTTTTGTATGGCGTTGGTGTTTATGTATTCCTTGGTCTTTGTGATGTATTGCTCTTTGTCCATGAGTACTGTTACATTTCCCTTGTCTGCTCTTGTTATTAATACGTTATTGTCTGTTAACTTTTGTTTTAACCTTTTCATAGTAGCTGCTTCTGTTTGGTCGTTCTTATTATGTGTCTGCTGTGTTTGTTCTATTATGCCTTTTATTTCTTCTTTTACTAGTTCTCTTGTCAGTCCTATATTTATTTCACAATTATTTTGTTGTTCTTCACGTGTAAGGATGTGTTCGGTTTCTACTATGAGTTTTTCTACGTATTGATTGTTCACTTTGCTATCGGTGCAGTGTTTCAAACCTTTTCCCAAGAGCATTTTTTCATTTTCGTGTAGTTCTGTCTCTGTTAGGTTAACTAAACATAGATGGAATGTGTGTTGGTGTTTGTGTGGTTTCACATTTAAAATGTAAATGTATTTTTGCGTCTTTTTTACTGTTAGTTTCATTATCTTCTGTCTATGTTTGTTTTGTAAATGTTTCATTGCTGTGTATGTGTTGTGTTCTGTTTTTTCTACTAGTGCCATGAAAACTGCGGCGTTTCCTACGTTTTTTGCCAATTCTAGATGAGTCTCATAGAGCATCATGTTTAGGTGCTGTTTTTTCGAATAGAGCATCTTAATTTCATGTAGTAACCAATATCGTTCTGCAAATGATTTCGACTTTTGTGCCACTGTAGAACTGTTTTTAACCCTTACATTAATGTAACTTGGAATTAAATCATTCTTTTTGCATGTTTTGTTGAATTTTATATGCTGTATCATCTTATGGAGTCTCAGATGTATTTTCTTGAACCTGTTGTACACGTTGACAGGGAATGCTTGACATAGCTGTATTGACATCTTCAACTTTTATAGTCCTGTCTTCCTCAGTTGCTTGTAATATTATGGTATATTGATAATTTTTACTTATGGACCGACTGACAGCAACTGAGGAAGACAGGACTGGGCAAACCCGTCAATCACACCTAAGCCAGCCAGCTACCAAGAGGGACAAATTCCAACAATAAGGAATATATAAACTTGAATGTCAAAGTTGTGATGCAGTATACATAGGCATGACATGCAGGAATTTTGAAACAAGATAGAAAGAACATATCAGATGTTGGAAGTATGAAACAAACCATTCCACATTTGCAGAGCATTTAAAACACTACAACCATCATCCTACAAACATGGAACAAGAAATGAAAATAATGAGAATAAGCAACCATGACAAACATCTTATACAAATGCAAGAAAACTTCCACATCCAGAAAGCCATAGCAGAAAACAAACATGTGATAAATGAACAAACACACATCAGCACAGGCTCCCTATTACACTTAATAAAGGAAATGATAACATTAAAATATATATATATATATATATATATATATATATATGAATATAATAGAGGGAAATCTTTCTTTTTATATATATATATATATATATATATATATATATATATATATATATATATATATATATATATATACTCTTCCCCACACCATCTGGAGACACACACACATACACGGCCACAAAAAAAAAAATTATGTAACACCAAAACACACACACACACACACACACACACACACACACACAGCACAAAAAAATATATATCACACCAAAAAACACACACACACACACACACACACACACAATGCATACACGAACAGACCACAGATACTTCAATAGTTGCACTCATAAATTTGGCAATAACATTCGATCTTTGGCAAAAACATTTGACAGTCAGTAACAGAAACCAAAACATTGCTTTAAAACAAGCGTTCAGTGCATGGCTCTGTGGAATGTGGAAAAAACCGCAAATTGGCGTTCATAAGAAGAAGAACAACACCAAAAACGCAACAGGAGCGTAATATGTAAGAAATTGTCCACGCAACCTGTAAGTACAGTTCAAAACATTACTACTTAATAGGAAATACCAACCACCAGAACTGTTTATAACCTATAGGCACAATGACAAAAAAGTAAATAAAATAGCAAACATATGTACATATTCCAGGCCACTGATGATGCCTTGCAGAAAATAAAGGCGAAACACGTATGGCACTAAAATTGTGTTTTATTCAGTTGCTGTCAGTCGGTCCATAAGTAAAAATTATCAATATACCATAATATTACACGCAACTGAGGAAGACAGGACTATAAAAGTTGAAGATGTGTGTTTGTATAAATTTTCTCGTCATTGTAAATGTGTCTGCAGCTCCATCCTCCCATTGCTTGGATGCAGCTTTTTTATCTTTTGGCTTTTTTATAACAGATATAGAAATTATTGGATGGAGCAATTCATAAAATAAAGGAAGAGCAACCGCTCACCTATAGTGGATTGATGCGTGGAGAGCAGTTATACACAACAAGAAACAGCATTCACACTATTTTTCGAACACTAGTTCCTTTTCCAGCAATAGTACACACATTCACACACACGCCCAACCAGACAGATGCCTACACATTTGGGTGTCTGTGTGGTTGTGTGTGTGAATGTGTGTGCTATTACTGGAAAAAGATCTAGTTCTCAGAAGCTAATGTGAATGCATTTCCTGTTGTGTGTTACTGTGCTCCATGCATCAATATACCTTTGGCTTTTATGATTATTTTTGTTGAAACATAGAACAACTTTACTATATGATTGTAGATGCTTACTAAATATTATTTACAAAGTATCTTTGACACCTGTTCTCAGATCCTCATTTGCTATAGGTATCATATGAACTTTTCATGATTCTTGAAAGCAAGTATTGTCACACATGAATCTTTGGCAGATTAAAGTTGTGTATTGGTGTGGAACTTCAACTTAAATCTTTCTTTTCAAGAAACACTGTAATATCTCATGTAGAGTTGCATCATGTTACATAGGACATTGTGGTACATCTATTTTTGTGACATCTGTATTATGCCATTTATTGTGAATCATGAAACTTATTGTCTTTTGCAACCTGGAAGAGTTGAGATTTTCCTGCAAAAGATAGATCCATCTCAGGTGCTCCAATCACTTCTGTAACTTAATTCTGCAGTAGCACCTAGCTAATTTCAGTTGCATGCTAGACAGTGTAAGTCGCTTTACAATATTGGATTTTAAGATGCTATGAATATATGAATCCAGTGTAATTTCGGGTATTTTCACTCGTATAACAAAGAGCACTTCACAAATTACTATGTGGACTGCCCACAGTCTAAGCAGTGAGACCTTTCCACCCAGACTGTTTATGCACTGTTATCCTTGCTTCTTCTCATTAGGGGGTCCTCAGCCTGATTTTGAATGTATTAGGTTTTACTGGCCCAGTTGCTGGAAAGTTAGTTTAGGATTGACTCAGGTTCTAGTTGAAGTACATAAATTCTGAAGAGTGCAGGACAAATAGACTCCTTTATTCATCACTGTGTAATTTCATCTAATGAATGAACACAGTTCCTCGCCGTACAGTATGACTGTAAGCAGCATGTTTGTGTTCATTTATCCAAAAAGTCCACCCCCAAACTCTTGCATTTTGTTTAACAGTGCCTTACATAAAAACCTGTGTACTTACTTACTCTAAAGGCCACCAGATATATACAGGGTGTGCTGTTTATAAATTTAATCTGTTTAACTGCCTGTTTTATTCATGGATTAAACACAGGAAGGACAGCTCACCGTGCACCCCCTTATGAGCCTATATTTCTATAATTTTTGTAAAGTGATTATTGCAATATCTGTTTTTCCTGGCGGTGTTGTGGGTAATGTGTCCTGTGAAACCAGTTGCAAGAAAAATATTACTGAGAAACAAATGCTCAAATTTTTGTGTTCTTGTAAATACTTTCTTTCTGTCCTTCTATCTCAGAAGCAGAAGAATATAATGCTACTGATGAAAAAAAAAATAATGTTATTACAACTTGTCACACATCTGAAGACCATATGTGCTGACTTTGTGGCAATAACTGAAACCTGAGTAAAGTATTAAATTGACAGTTACTTCTAGTTAATTCCTAAGTCATATTTTTTCGTTCAGTTGGTCCTCCTCATTCAAGTGATGATGCCATCTCTCATGCCAAAACCAGTGTTATCATCACCTGTTCAAGTGTGATCTGCTCCCTCTAAATAGTGCAAGTTAGATATTTATTTATTTGTTTGCTGTTTTATTTTAGTCTTCTCTACATACAAGAAGAGGCCAAATGTTTCACAGGAAGTGGTATATCTGAACATAACACAAAGTATTTTATCATAATTTCAAATGTGTAGTATAACTAAGCATAATGGTGTTTAAGAAAGAAAATTCATCTAAAATATATACTTACAAAAAAATAAATAAATAATTATTAAAATGTACATAGTACCCCTGTTGCCATGTGGTTCACAGATGTAAGTTCATCGTGAACCTAGGAGGCACATGCTACTGGTCTAATGTACTATTATAATTCTAGACTTCACTATACTACATAATACTACACTACTGTAGCTGGTATCAGAATGAAACTAGAGTTCCTAATTTTATCTAGAGCATTAGTCATTGCACACTGAGGCACAACTCGCGATTCACAGGAACAGTGCTGTTGTGCCACCCAAGGTGTAGGCATAGAGAGATGGCTCTTAGATCTAAGGAAATCCTTCCTTGTATTTCTTGAGGCTCATTTCTTCATTGCCTCCAGAAGTTTGTTGTAAGTGGATGTTCTTCCATGGTACATCGCATTGTCATAATGTATGATTTCTTCTTGGTTATGTCTTGGCCATGTAAGCTTGCAGTTCAGAAGCTGATTTTGCTGTCAGTAAGTTCAGCTCGTGGCAGAATTCTGTTACGTTATAGATGGGTATATTATCAAATAGGGTCCTGTCCTGGGCTGCAACATCTTGTTTAATGGCACACTCCTAGGCAATGTGATTCGGGATCCTGATTGCTCCACATTTACAAGTGACTGTGATGCAGTGTATATTTTCTGTAAATAGCTGGGATATGTACCATGTCGTGGTAGGTAGTGCATAGCCTCCTTGGTTGGGAGGAAGTATGACGTTCTTGATATTTCTTTTATGTTTCATTCACCCATGTGCTTAATTCTTATCTACTGACAAAATTACACACACCTCTCGTCCTTTTTGTCTCACGCCTTATTCGTTTGTGTGCCAGTTTTTATAACCTTGTAACTTTCTGTGTGCTGTGTCAGTTATTGGTCTGATAGACAACACTCTGTTAAGCCTACCGTATTTACTCGAATCTAAGCCCCACCTGAAAAATGAGACTCAAAATCGAGGGAAAAAAAATGTTCCCGAATTTAATCCGCACCTGAAATTTGAGACTCGAAATTCAAGGGGAGAGAGAAGTTTTAGACCGCACCTCGAAATCGAAATGAAGTTGGTCCATTGTAACATGAGACAATGGCTGAAGATAGAGCTACAGTAGTTTGGTTCGAGTCGTAAGCTTAACAGTTAAGCTTTACCATGTAGCCATTGCTGTGTGTCAGGTGCTCTGCGTTATCGCTTCCCGCGCCCGGGTTCGATTCCCGGCGGGGTCAGGAATTTTCTCTGCCTCGTGATGACTGGGTGTTGTGTGCTGTCCTTAGGTTAGTTAGGTTTAAGTAGTTCTGAGTTCTAGGGGACTGATGACCGTAGATGTTAAGTCCCATAGTGCTCAGAGCCATTTGAATCAGGCGCTCCATCCGTTATACGGGTACCCTTCCTTTTTCATGTGCTTCGTCTGGTTTGAATCGATTGCTTATTTTGCTTTGATCTGATAAGTACCATTCTCTTTGTTATAGGTGTTTACGTCACTCTAAGCTGAAAATGCATTATTGTACTGTGTCATGCATTGTTTGTCGCATTCTGATAATGAGTGTTTACAACCTGTCGCCGCTCGCAGCATGGTTTGCTTTTGTGCGCACTACCGCCGCTAACAATAAAAAAAAGAGAGGAATTGTCTCATAAGCGAAACAATGGCAAGAGACTGCTATTTGTTGTTACTTACACTGCTGCTTTCTTTGATAATGATCAACAAGAACCAAATAATAGACTGCGTGTGATAGAAGATATTCTGAACAAGCGTTTAGCAAAAAAATTTTCTCTGTTAGAAAATCTTTGCAGACGCCTCTTTAGTACATTACATTCTGCACAGAAATTAGAGTCATCTTAGATTTAAAAATCCAGTCAGTTGACGTGCTTCATTTCTGACTGTATCACTATTCAGCAAAAGAATAATACCAATATAAACATGACATGATATGTTTATTCTTCTGCGTTTGCTGTTGTCTCACTCTAGTTTTGTAGTTTATTAGGCAGACAAGATTTAAATGAGATAGCAGCAAACACGAAAGAATACATGGCATAATGTTTGCATTCTTGTATCTTTTCTTTTAATTTATTTACTGACGCAAAGGTTTTGGCACCAGTATTTTTGTGCCTGCAAAGCAAGCCTGTATAGCGCTACATATATTCGATGGCACCTACCAACATTTTCCAGAACTTCCGCTTACTTTGCACTCGATTCTAAGCCGCAGGCGGTTTTTTTGGATTACAAAAACCAGAAAAAAAAGTGCAGCTTAGATTCGAGTAAATACGGTATGTTTAGTTCTTTTAATGTGCCCTACATCTCTGCAGTGCTGATTTTCCATTTCTTACAGCCTTCTGAAAGTGTTCAGTTGTAGCATCTAGATTTACACTTTACAATTCTCCAAGTGGTACTGTAAATTACATTATCATAGTACAGTGCTGAAGACTTCTCTGTTTTAGTTATTGAAAATCGATTGTCATTTGTTCTCCATTCAAACTTTTTTGTAGAGCTGCGATTTCTGGTAATGGAAACATTCTCCTTCTGAGTGTCGTACCTGAAATTAGAAGTCCTATTTCAGTTTGTTTGAATGTACCTTGGATTCTTTGATTCTTTATTATTGCATTTGGAGTGTTTGTAACTTACTACTTTGTATGAGCTCCATCGCTGTGAATCTGGCTTTCGAGATGTACTAAGTCTTACCGAATCATTGAAGAGAAAAACTTTCTCACTTACCTTAAATTCCTGCGCGTCCTGTTTCTCATCATATTGATCCTTATTGGTTTTCTTAGTCTTTAGTGTCAACTGCCTCACTATTGTGTGCTTCCTGCTTTCTTGCTCATAATCAATTCACATGTGATTCATAATAGTAACTTACCTCTCTCGACTCTTGTTGCAATATTGCTTGTATGTTTGCTTTTCTTCTATAATGATGCGTACCCTGTGCTGCTGTGAGATATGTTGAACATAAAAATTTGCATATAGTACCCACTTCTCCCAAAAACATTGATCACCTGTTACAAAATGTCGTAAATATTCAACCATTGTATGGTGACTTATCTCCAGTGCACCATTAGATTCTGGATGATAAGCTGTAGTCTGTACCTGCTTAATCCTTAACAATTTTCGTAATCTTTCAAAAGCACCATTCAAGAAATTCAAACTTCGGTTCATTAAAAGAAATAAAGGAATGCCATACCTCAATAATTATGTTCCACAAATACTTCAGTTGCTGTTTCTGCGTCTTGTGTTTCTATCAGCACTGCTAATGTAAGTTTAGCCAAGTCATCCTTAAAAGTTAACAATGGAAAATCCATGTTGGAATATCAAGAATATTAGGAGGAGGATAGATTGCTTAGCTTTCGGCCTAAGCCTTCTTCAGAAAAGAAAACACACACACACATTCATCGAGGCAAGCACACCTCCACTATGTTCATTGAACACTTTCCAAACTGTGTCTCAGCTGTGTCAGTAATTTCTAAAAGGTGTTTGTGTTCGCTTGTGTACACTTACTTTTTTGCTGTGATGGACACTTCCATACATAGTCATCAATATCATGCTTCATTCTACATCATTGTTCATATGACTTTAGTCTCTCGAAATTCCTGTGCGTTCCTTGATCGCCTCCCAACAGATTATCACCCATCTCTTTTAAAATACTCTCCTTCTCTTGGAGACTAAATTCCTATTTGCCATCTGCTTCTGTTTCTGCTTCTGGGGTTACATGCACGTGTCGTACACTCAAGAGATTTCTTTTGCTACCTGTTTCTGCCTCAGAGTTCTCTGCATTAGTATTTTCACAAACGATCTGTTCCTGGTGTGTAAGTTCCTTTTTTTCTGTAGGCCTTATTCACTCAGAGCATCTGCATTACTGTTTAACCTGTCTGGCTTGTAGATTATGAGGGTGATTTGAAAAGTTCTCGGAACGGAATAGAAAAAAAGTACTTACATCACTGAAGCTGTTTTTTTATTTTTCAATGTAGTCTCCTTGAAGATTAATGCACTTGGTCCAACGATGTTCCAGTGCCTTGATCCCATCTCAAAATTGAGTTTCCTCCACACCTGCAAAATAGTTGTCAACTTCGGCTATTAATTCTTCGTTTGAATGAGTCTTTGTCCACCAAGAAAAATTTTCAGTTTTGGGAAGAGATGGAAGTCTGATGGAGCCATATCAGGTGAATAAGGTGAGCGTGGCAACAATTCATACCTTAGTTCGTGTAATTTTGCCATGGCGACGGCACATGTGTGGGTGCGCATTATCTTGATGGAAGATTACTTTCTTCCTTGTTTAACCTGGCGTTTTTTTCACGTATATTTTGTTGCAATTTGTCCAGGAGATTAGCATAGTATTCTCCAGTAATTTGTTTGCCTAATAGGGAGATAGTCTGCAAACAGAATCCCCTTCACATCCCAGAACACTGATGCCATGACCTTTCCCGCCGCCGGCCGGAGTGGCCATGCGGTTCTAGGCGCTACAGTCTGGAACTGAGCGACCGCTACGGTCACAGGTTCGAATCCTGCCTCGGGCATGGATGTGTGTGATGTCCTTAGGTTAGTTAGGTTTAATTAGTTCTAAGTTCTAGGCGACTGATGACCTCAGAAGTTAAGTCGCATAGTGCTCAGAGCCATTTGAACCTTTCCCGCTGAAGGAATTGCCTTTGCTTTCTTTGGTGGCGGAGAATCAGCATGTTTCACCGAGTGAGGTGGTCCAGTGGTTGGCACGCTGGACTCGCATTCGGGAGGACGACAGTTCAAACCCCCCGTTCGGCCATCCTGATTTAGGTTTCCGTGATTTCCCTAAATCACTTCAGGCAGATGCCTTTGAAAGGGCACGGCCGATTTCACTCCCTGTCCTTCCCTAATCCGAGCTTGTACTTTGTCTCTAATGACCTCATTGTCGATGGAACATTAACGCTAATCTCCAGAATGTTTCCACTGCTTCGAGTGTTGTTTTGTATAGTAACGCACCCAAGTTTCATCTTTGGTCACAAACCGGTGCAAAAAATTTTGTTTCTTTCTCCTAAAATGGGCCAAACAATTGTTCTGATATGTCCATTCTCATGTGTTCTTGATCCAGTGTCAAGAGTTGCGGCACCCATCTTGCAGATAATTTTTTCATTTCTAATTCTTCAGTTAAAATGTGATGCACTCTTTCGACGCCTGGCAAGGATGAGCAATTTCACGCACTTTCAATCAGCGATCCTCCATGACTATTTTGTGGACATTTGGAATGATTTCTGGAGTAGTGACACTTCATGGCCGACCACTGTGCAGATCATCTAAGCTCTCCCGGCCAATTTAAATTCATTTGTCCACTCGGCAACAGTTGAATATGAAGGAGCAGAGTCCCCCAGTGGATTCTGGAAATCGGCATGAATGTCCTTTGCTTTCATTCCTTTCTTTACAAAGTACTTAATCACTGCTCGAGCCTCGATTTCCCCCCCCCCCCCCCCCCCCAAATAACTACACGGGAACAACAACAGAACCATATTACTGCCCCAGATGTCTTCCAAGAGCACTGATGTGGCATGTATTTACAGGCAACAGTTCAATGAATGTCACATGAACAACTCATTGTGCTAGCACTAACCTCATACCTTGTAATTGTGCTCCTTCAGTCTTCACTTTAGGAGTTTCGAGCTTGGATCCTTCACATTAAAGGTCCATGATAATGGCTTGTGGTATGTCACCACTGTAAACCTTTGTTCATATAGGTAGAGTCAGAATAGCTTCATTGCATATGCTATGGCCAACAATTCTTTTTCTGTGATACTATATTTTAGTTACACAGTGTTCAATAACCTGGATATGTATGCAATAGGCAAGGCTTCACCAACTTTCTTGCTTTTGTGTAAAACTGCCCTCAGAGGTTCCTTACTCTTGCATCTTATCACAATGAATGGCTTCCCAAAGTCTGGAGACTGAAGTAGCGGTAGATTAACAAATATCTCCTTCAGTTCCTCAAAAGTGTTAGTTTGCCTTTTGCTTCATTCATATTCCATTCCTTTCTCTAACAGTTCATGAATTGGCTTTATAGTTTTGCTACATTTAATAAGAAATCCTTGATAACAAAGCCTGAGAACCCAGTTAGTGTCTTTTTCATTCGTGTGTGAAGGAAGATCTTTACCTTATACACATTTGCCATGTTAGTTCCCTTCCTCCGGAGATCCTTTCTGCCTGCTGCTGACTGCCATCAGCCCACTGCTTTTCTTAGCCAGAAGGTGTCTGCTGCCTTCTCAGAATGGTGTCTACCTTCAGATTTCTGCTGTAAGTACTGTCTGCTGCTGCCCTCCCTCCTCCAAATCAGTTCAGAAAGTTGCACATCGCCACAACTTTCTGCAGGTGCTACTGTTGCTGTATCAAAATTTATAAATTCCTAATCACACAACCTACATGGCTCCACATAACCAAACCTACCCTTGGCACCATATTTATATGTTGTGTCCCGAATGTGGATTTTGCATGGAATTGAGCAACAGGGGTTTGTGCTATAGGGAGTTCAGTCTATTGACTGAGGTGATGATGAGACTTGATTGTCTTACTTAAATTCTGTAAAGTTGGTAGATTGAATTGGAGGATGAGGAGATTAATAAGCAACTCAAAAGAAGTGATTAACTTCTAATTTCATTTCAGGTATCAGCGAGTTCCATAGCTGAAGTGCCTCCACAGTACTGGCCAAGCTCTTACACAGAAACAGGGGTGTTTTACTACTGTTCAGTCTGCTTACTCAATGCTGTGCATCCTCCAATGACTGTTTCCTGCTTGACCCTCCCCTGGTCCTAGTATTTTGTTCACCTTCCCCCTCCAACCTCGTCAGTCCGTGACATGACATAGCGCCAAAAGATTCACATCCTCATATGGCTACTCTTGCACTTTATTCTTCAATTACCTTTCAGTGGCTGAGTGGAGGGGATAGGAAGTCATTACCTGTTTGGTAAAGAACTGCCTTTTTAAGTCTCTCATCAGATTCTTATGACACAGTGTGTCCTCCACTACAAGCCTTCTGCTTTTCTCTCTCGCTGCTCACACACTCTGTTTCATCCATATATTGCATAAGGCATTTGCTTAATTAATTTTGTCTTCTTATTTATCCTTTGCTGTTTAAAGGTGTAATCACCCAGAAAAATTTCAGTCATGCGCGCAAACAAACCTGCAACTACTTCATGGAAATAATTACTAGTCCTTTACACTACCAGTTACATAACAACTGAAATGTTTTTATCACTGTACTGCTAACTGTTATTAAACTGTTTTGCTTCATTAACTATGTCAGCTTACTTAACCTTTGCTGTCTAAGGATCTCATCTCACTAAGCCTCTCAAATAACTTACTCCACAGTCCTCAAACAACGGAAAGTCCATGTTGGAATATCAGCAGTTATGAAAAGGATAGACTGCTATTCACAATGAAGATGACACATTGTATTGCAGACAGGCACAGCAAAAAGAAAGTTACACGCTAAGGTTTCGACCAAAGCCTTCTTCAGAAAAAAGGAACACACACACACACACACACACACACACACACACACACACAAACAAAGGAAGCACACATCATGCACATGACTGCTATCTCTGACACACACACACACACACACACACACACACACACACACACAAACAAAGGAAGCACACATCATGCACATGACTGCTATCTCTGGCTGCTCTAGCCAGGCTACAACTGTTGCGTTGAACAAAAGTAGCAGTTGAGAATGGGCAGAGAATGGAAAGGGGTAGCGTTTTGCCGTGAGCAGCCGCAGTCCCATCATGTGTGCGTGATGTGTGTCTGAACGTGTGTGTGTGTGTGTGTGTGTGTGTGTGTGTGTGTGTGTGTGTGTTTTTCTCTTCCGAAAAAGGCTTTGGATGAAAGTTTAGTATTTAACAGCCTTTTCATTGTGCCTATCTGCAACTCAGTGTTTCATGTCTATGGTGAGTAGCAATCTATCCTTTTCAGAATTGTTATTCCACACTCTTCTTTTTCCATACCCTCTGACCTGACGCTAATGGTCCCTGTGGTTGCACATGCTGTGCCCAGCTCTGTCTTTAATGCTGGCCAACTTCAAGAACATTTACAGGATTTGTGCTTTAGTTGTGGGTGTGGTAGTCCTTTACCTTATCATATTCACCCTTTTCAAACCTATATTGTATACCTCTCATTCGTACAGCTAAGTCCAGTGGTGATAAGCCTAGTATCATCATCAGTTCCACAGTACTGTTGTTCTCTGTGCAGTTTTCAGGCACAGGAGTACGCTTTCCTGTGCTCATTGAAGTGCCTGCACTGCTGTTTTGGCTGTATGAGCCCATACACTCCCTCGACCCACAGCATACAATCTCGATTGCTACTTTGTTCAGGATTTTATACTTCTCTCTGACAAACAGTATTTATATGTGCATAAAAATATTGATTTTCATTTATGTTTATACCAAGTTACCTGTATACTTGTTTCGTCTTCAGCAGATGAGCATTTGTTCTGATTAAGGGATTTCTTGAGCTTGATAATGTTTCTTTTTGTAATGTATAAACTGTTTTGTGTGCTGCTATTGTTTATTTTCCACTAATTTAGTGCTAATAGGCGACACAGCCTCTTATGTCTGTCATATTCTGAAGATCGCTCAGTAATGGCTGTATGCCAACATTCCAGAGTTGTGGACCACAAACAGAGCCCTGCAGGCAGCCTTTGATGATCTTTTTCACAATTATCGTTCTGGACGTTCCAGTTTCACCTGCGTGTCAGTATAAAGATCTCATAAGCTATTATTGAGACACGTAGAACAGTCCATGTACTTCAGTCTTTGAAAAGGGCAGCCCACCATTAATTATTGAATGCCTCAACTATATTAATCATTATTTCTAGAAGTTAGCTGTGATGATGCAGCCACAAACCTGTTGTATTGAAGTAGAAGTTTTCTTGTATTTCATTATAGTCCTGTTTTGTTACATGCATAGCTAACTCCAGTAAATGCTGTCATCACAGCAGTTAATTTTTCAGGAGGGTAATTAATCAAATCTATTATGTTCCTCCCAATCACCTGAATTACTCAAAATAATAATTAATAAACCTTAGTCTGGTCGTTACAGTCACCTTGTAATGTCTCTGACAGCACAAAACACCAACAACGTGATTTTGTATTCTGCCATAGGCATAATCAAATCGGGTCATAGCAAGTGTGTGTAATTCATCTTCTTCAAATGTGATATTAAGTTCCGGTCAAGAGCAGGAAAAAAGGAGAATTTTTATGTTCTTACACATTGGTTCAAATTTGTTGGCAGAATGTTAATTTAGCTTTAACATCAAAGTCTGTAGAATACACATGACTGAGAGTTGTAAATTAAGTATTCATTGGCTGTTTTATGTTTGTATTGCAGAATAACTAATCTAAAGTACTGGGGACGAAGTGAGCAAATAATATCAAAGACCTTGCAGCTGTTAAATGATTTGTCTGTTGGGTACAGCTGTGTCAGAAAATTGGTTAAACTTGAGGAAGTACAATTTATGCTAAACAACCATACAGTAAGTATTGTAGAAACTAAAATGTGTTGTATTTCAGGGGTTTATTGAAAACTAGTTTCCACTGTGGACACATTTGCTAGTTCTCACTGTGAACACATTTGCTTGAATCAGCTGTTAAGTATTTACTAAATATACCACATGATTCTGAGAACTTGTGTGTTCTGTATCTTAAAATAAATTGTAAACAAAAATGCTTCAGCTGCATTTCTTTGTTAAATCTCTGCTCTCCAGTAATCAAAAGACCATAGTCTGATCCAAACTGGATAAATACGAGGGCTACCCAGAAAGTAACAGATTTTTTGGTCTATCGCAGCAGTGGGTGGGATTACAGGTGCCATCTTGGTGCCATAACGTTCCTACACGCTGGACACATCCAGCGGTGATAACATGTGGTCTGTGTTTCTGCTGCTTTGCATTCTGTGACATGTTAAAATGTGTACTGCAATGGAAAATCCTGCCAGTTGTGAGGTTCATTCTGTGATCAAGTTTTTGTTTGCAAAAAAACTGCTAAGCAGATGTTAAACACTGACAAAGTTAAGTGGATGATAAACAAAACAAGTTTCAGGGAAAACTTAACACAAAAGCTTTGCCTTTTCACAACAACACACTTCCACAGACAGCTAATTGTACCCGAGAGCTCCTATGGTGTTTTGGATTGGAAGTGATTGATCATCAACTGAGCAACAACCACCTCTTTCCAACAATGAAGACATGGCTCACTGCATAATGCTTTAATACTGATGCTGAACTGCATGCTGGTATAATCTAAAGGTTGCAATTGCGCACAGCAGATTTCTACAGAAAGATGTTGCAAAACTGGTGCCATGGTATGATAAGTGCCTCAATTTGAATGATGATTCTGTAGAAAAATAGCTGAAGAGTGTACCTTTAAACTGTATATAATAAAACTTGGTTTTTCTTTATTTTTAATTTCTAATTCCAAGACGTCCGTTACCTTCTGGATAGCCCTCATATCTCAGTTTCACTCTCAGGTACTGTATCATAAAGTGATCTATTTCAATTGCTTGCGCAAGGTGTTTACATGTTATGCCAAAAAAATGTTGCTCACATTATCTACTGCTGTTTCAGTTTAAAACAAACTCGGTTAGTATCTGATGTATTGAAGTCATGTACTGTAGTAACACCTGCATCTCGTGCAGCAGTCTCATCTCCATCACCTTCTATCACTTTTTGTAATTAGCATAAGGTGCAAGTGCCACAAAGAATTCATGGCACACTGCCTTCAACCCTGTCAGAGAACTGATGACTTAATATCACCACATTATCATCAACCATTGTGCCCCTAGACTTCCGTCTATTTTACAATTTATTCAGGGTGTTCCCAAAATATCTTTACAACTTTGGACATGTATATTTAAAAATTGGGGATAGGTGGAAATGTGTGGTTTGCAGCATAATGTTCACAAGCACCTAAGGTTTTAGTAACCGTTGAAGAGACTTCTGTAACGTTGAGGATATGTAAGTGGCACTCCAGTTCCCCCCATGTCCAGTGTAGCATTTCCTCATTAACTTACACAATTGTAGCTCTGATGCGAGCTCAGAGTTTCTGCAGGTCCTGCACTGGACCTAATGGGGTTATGTGTGGAGGCATTGGGATCCAGGAGATGGGTCCACCTCTGCCATTCCATTCACCTGGAAATGTTGTCCAAAGCCTTCAGAACGATCAAGGCCCAGTTAGGAAAGGCAGTATCCTACCAAAGCATGATGTCAGAATGCAATTCTTTGAACTGTGGAAATGCAAACATGTTCCAACATGTCCATATAAACAGTCAAGGTTATTGATGCCTATGCAAAGAACAGTGCAGAATCAGTTTACACCACACATTTACCTTTGGACTGTTGCACACTATTATCATGCTAAAGTGAGGGTTTTCAGAGCCTCATATTGTCAATTTACCTTCCCAGACATGTGAAAGTGAGCTTTGTCCGTGAACATCACATTTTTCAGATAGTCTTGGTCATCATTGTGGTACTCAGAATATCAGTTGCAAATGCTTTGTACTTTGGCCAATTGTTGAGTTTGAAATGCATGCAGCAGCTGCACCTTATAGACGTTCAATTTCAGTTTCTTGTGTAGCACCTTGTACACTGTGGTTGTTCGTAACTGCAACTGATGGATTGATTTGGTTGGCTCCAGATAAATGTCCATTGCACCCATACCACATCTGCCCCAATTGTGCTTAGACACCCAGAACTCATCCTCTTCATGACATTTCTGGATTCCTTGAACCTCATTTACCATTGTCTAATGGTAGGACATGGCAGTGGTGTTCTTCTGCAACATATCCAGAAGCACTGCTGGACCTGAATCTCCATCAACTATTCCACACAGTGTGCTTTCTGCTGGAGGTGGCCATTTTTATCAATAACTAACTTGCAAAAAGGAAGAGGAAAAAAACTATAGTTGTGTGTGAACATTTTGCTGCAAACCATACCTTTCTATCTATCCCCATTTCGGAAATAAACATGATCAAAATTGTAAAGATCATTTTGGAACACTGTTTAGTTTGAATAACATGTCACTGTGATTACGGCACTGAACTCAGCTTTGGGAGGTCACAGTTCGTAGGAACGGTTTTTTTTTTTTTTTTTTTATTTTTTTTTTTATTTTTTTTTTTTTTTTATTTTTTTTTTTAATAGGAATGATTTTTGCAATTGCTATGCTGATTCATCACCTGAAGAGTTTCCTTGCTTAGTTTTTACACTTCATATCTGCCCAACAACATAGTACAAAACTTCTCCTTATCTTTTTATATTTAATCATCAGCAATGTTAATTTCTCCAAGGAGCACTATTTTAACAGTGGGTTATTATCTTTCACCATACGTATAGGTACTACTTAAGTTTCATGCAATAGCAGCACTCTCACAAAGGTTTAAGCTTGAATGGTATCTTGTGTCGTGTACAACAAACCTGTACAAGGGGTTGTAGTAAACTTCGTAAATTATAACGTCAAAAAAATCAGGCTGACGCATTGAAACTTGGTGATGGTGTCAACCCTTCTGTACGTATTCATGCTTCAGTTGACCCATTTTTCCAATTGACTGATGACTTGGTGGAGGCCTTGGTTGTAGACGTTTGCATTTTGGCTGCTAACCTGGTCATTCTGGAAATGCCTGTGGAAATGCCTGCCAGCCAATAGTTTCTTCATTTAAGGAAAGAGGAAGACTTACTGGTGCCATGTCAGGAGTATATTGGAGGGGGGGGGGGGGGGATGGCAGAAATTGACAACCCAAGGAAGCAGCACGTATGGCTGTACCCTGTTCAGAATGAGTTGGGGCAGTCACATTTTTAATTTTGGAAATGTGGTGCAATATATTTGAAACTGACTCATGATTGATTTTCACTTTTTTCCACTAGTGTTTCAGTTGTCATATACTGGTCTTCAAGCACCAGAGCCTCCACTTCTCGTACAACACTCAGTTCTTCACAGAGAGATGGGCCATCAGTTCATTCTTCACCATTCAGACTTGTTCGACCACAGTAGAAGTGTCTGTGCCACCTATCCACTGTCCTATATTTGAAGGATCGAAGCTACCCTTACACCTCTTTGCTACTGAGCAGTTTGCATCACTGACAGGGATGCACCATAGTTCTAGAAGGGAGAGATTGGCACCTGGAGATCTTTTGGTGCGAAGGATTGAGTCAGTTGAGTGGGAGCATGCTTGCAGGGCAGGTCCCGATTGCCTGCATTTCCCTTGATAGTCTATTTGGTCAAAAGATTATACTAAGTCACAATGGAGCCATCATGCAAGTAGGTTGTGTACATGTTTGAGCAAAATGAGAATTTTGAAGCTCAGGATTAATTTGGTATCAGGAGAGTTGTTCTATAATTAAATGGCAATTACACATTAAAGAATCAGCAATGGTAAACTTGTATAAGATATTGATGGATGGGTGGCTGTAATTGTAATGCGAGTGCACTCAGAATTTATAGTGGAATAAATTAACTGTGTCGTACAAAAGTGTTCACAAATTACAACCTCTTCCTAATTATTAGAATATTTTGGGAGAGAATGAATTGTAGAACAGTATCAGAGAAGAGACAGGGCATGCGCCATAGGCTCACATTTAGAACTCAGGTTGCCTTGGGAGTAAGTTTGCCCTCCATAACTGCCTACTTCTGAATGTCTGATGCCTATTTTTCCTGAACAAGTGGTTTCATCCGTATATAACTAGAAGAATGCAGAAGGCTGAAATCAACAGTACAGGTAGTCGCAAAAATAAGCAGAGTCCTCCAACTGGGGAGTTAGCAAGAATGGTGTCCCACAGGGTTCAGTTGTGGGTCTCTTAATCTTCTTAATATATATGAATGACTTGCCACTATATTCACAAAGATGCAAAGCTAATTCTTTTTTCTGATGATACAAATATAGTTATCACACCCGACAAACAAGAATTAACTGAGGAAATAGTAAATAATGTATTTCAGAAAATTATTAAGTGGTGCTCTGCAAATGGACTCTCATTAAATTTTGAGAAAACACAGTATATACAGTTATTTATAGTAAATGTCATAACACAAATCAAACAATGGATAATACAGGATAGAATGTAACAATATTATGAAAAGGAAAGTTGCTACTGTTACCTTAGACTGCAGTCTTTTGTGTGTGTGTGTGTGTGTGTGTGTGTGTGTGTGTGTGTGTGTGGTGTCTTTCTCTGTTTTTGACGTTGGCCTTATAGGCAGAAAGCTTTATTTAGAACAGTCTCTTTGTTGTGCCTATCTGCAACTCAGAATCCATGCTATGTGGTGAGTAGCAAGTTTCATTTTCATAATAAAATGTCATAACACCGTAGCTAAATATACACTACCGGCCATTAAAATTGCTACACCAAGAAGAAATGCAGATGATAAACTGGTATATGTTATACTATAACTGACATTTGATTACATTTTCATGCAATTTGGGTGCATAGATCCTGAGAAATCAGTACCCAGAACAACCACCTCTTGCCGTAATAACAGCCTTGATACCCCGGGGCATTGAGTCAAACAGAGCTTGGATGGCGTGCACAGGTACAGCTGCCCATGCAGCTTCAACACAATACCACAGTTCATCAAGAGTAGTGACTGGCGTATTGTGACGAGCCAGTTGCTCGGCCACCATTGACCAGACATTTTCAATTGGTGAGAGATCTGGAGATTGTGCTGGCCAGGGCAACAGTCTAACATTTTCTGTATCCAGAAAGGCTCGTACAGGACCTGCAACATGCGGTCATGCATTATCCTGCTGAAATGTAGGGTTTTGCAGGGATGGAATGAAGGGTAGAGCCACGGCTCGTAACACATCTGAAATGTAACGTCCACTGTTCAAAGTGCCGTCAATGCAAACAAGAGGTGACTGAGACATGTAACCAATGGCACCCCATACCATCACGCCAGGTGATTCGCCAGTATGGCGATGATGAATACACGCTTCCAATGTGCGTTCACCATGATGTTGCTAAACATGGATGCGACCATCATAATGCTGCAAACAGAACCTGGATTCATCAGAAAAAATGACGTTTTGTCATTCGTGCACCCAGGTTCGTCGTTGAGTACTCCATCGCAGGCGCTCCTGTCTGTGATGCAGCGTCAAGGGTAACCGCAGCCATGGTCTCCGAGCTGATAGTCCATGCTGCGTCAAATGTCGTCGAACTGTTCGTGCAGATGGTTGTTGCCTTGCAAACGTCCCCCTCTGTTGACTCTGGGATCGACACGTGGCTGCACAATCCGTTACAGCCATGCTGATAAGATGCCTGTCATCTCGACTGCTAGTGATACGAGGCCGTTGGGATCCAGCACGGCGTTCCGTATTACCCTCCTGAACCAACCGATTCCATATACTGCTAACAGTCATCAGATCTCGACCAACAAGACCAGCAATGTCACGATACGATAAACAGCAATCGCAATAGGCTACAATCTGACCTTTATCAAAGTCGGAAACGTGATGGTACGCATTTCTGCTCCTCACACGAGGCATCGAAACAACATTTCACCAGGCAACACCGGTCAACTGCTGTTTGTGTATGAGAAATTGGTTGGAAACTTTTCTCATGTCAGCACGTTGTAGGTGTCGCCACTGCCGCCAACCTGGTGTGAATGCTCTGAAAAGCTAATCATTTGCATATCACAGCATCTTCTTCCTGTCGGTTAAATTTTGTATCTGTAGCACGTCATCTTCGTGGTGTAGCAATTTTAATGGCCAGTAGTGTAGATTTTGAACGGAAGTCTGTTGTTAAGGCAGAAGATTCAAAATTTCTGGGAGTGTGCGCTGATGAGAAATAGAGTTGGAAAAACCATGTTCATGATCTGCTGAAATATTTGAGTCGAGATATTTATGCAATTAGGGTTATTGCAAATTTTGGTGATGAACATATCAGCAAATTTGCCTGCATTGCTTATTTTCATTGACTGCTTTGACGCGGCATCATATTTTGGCGTAATTTGCCATTAAGAGAAAAATCGTCTAAGGAGCCTGCAGACATTTATTTAAAGAACTGGGATATTTACAGTACTCTCAAGATACATATATTCACTTAATGAAATTTGTTGTTAATAATCCATCCAAATTCAAAAATAATAGCAAAGTGCATAGCTACAACACTAGAAGAATGGATGATAGTCACTATTCTGGATAAATCTGAATTTGGCACAGAAAAGGGTGAGTTATGCTGTCACAGAAGTCTTAAGTCTTTGGTCATTTACCAAATAGCATTGAAAGTCTGACATACAGGTAACCAACATTTGTAAACCAATTAAAAGAATTTTTGAATGACAACAGATTAATTTTTAGATATGAAGTAGTAATAGTAAAAAAATCATATTGTGTAAAGAAATCTTATGTTAAACTGACACATTCTATATAATTAAAAATGTCGTATTCACGATCTGTGGTAATGGGACAAGTATTAATGAACAGTACATCAATAAATAATACATTTCTGCCAACTCGGCATGGATTGTTACAGCATAGTTCCCCTACATATGCAGAAAACTAATTAGCACATGATACGATATTTTATCAGTGGGCTACAGAAACCACCCCCCCCCCCCCCCCCCCCCCCCCCCCCCCCCCCCCGCCGACCCCCGGACAATATACTCACCTACAAAAAGTAAAAAACTCTGACAATATACTGTGGTAATGTGGTGTGGGGATTTTGGACTGCAGACTTCCACCTACAAAAAGCAAAAAATAAGAAAAAAAAATTTCTTGAGTTGATTATCAAAATTTGACTTCGCCTCATACATTTTGTTGCTGCTTAACTTTGTTTAGGCCAGTAGAATAAGTAGCACTTTAGGGTTCTGCATTCAAGAAATTCCTTGTGACACATCGGTCTACCTGTGTTTCATATAAGTGGCTGCAATTTCATGTGAATAGCTTATTCAGTTTTATTTGCAAACTTGGGACCAAAATGGTATCTGTTGTCTTTGTTGGATGTAATAAAATGTGAAATAGAAATTTAATAATTCTTGTGTCATTATATTCTGCAGGCTACAATGTAATGCACACGACTATTGTGTTATTTACAAGAAATAGAGCTTGATTGAATTTGTAGATGCTTTGATGTTCTAGTCTGCAGGCTGCAATGTAATGTACACAGCTATTGTATTTGTTCACAGGAAATAGTGTTTCATTGAATTTGTAGGTGCTTTGATGTTCTGAAGTAAAATATAAATTAAAAGCAGTAAAAATATTGAATTTCTGTGAAGTATATTTATCTACTTTCTGAAACCTCTCTCCTCTCAGGACACGTTCAGATTTCAGAGCTTATAGTATCAAAATTTTTGTTATGGTGAATTTATGTATGAATTCTTAAATTAGTGATCACTACATTGGACTGACTTATTTTCATGTGAAATACTAGAAAATGTGTTAGTAAGATAATCATTAAATTTGCATTAATTTCTTTTTGTTTCAGAGTGAACATTTTCCATTTTTGGGAAATAGTGTGGCTGTAAGTGAAATGCGATGCAGATCAATGTTTTATACCTCACTGGGTCGGCTTCTTATGGTTGATTTGGGTGAAGATGAGGACAGATTTGATAGCTTCATGTTACCACTAACAGGTTTGTACCTGTAATTGTATCTTTGTGTGTAGTTTATATGGTTAGTTTTCACTCAAGAGCCTTTAATGCTGTTGTTGATTATGAGTATTATTGATTTCTTAGTGTGAATCTTTTGTCTATAAATGTTGTTACATTAAGTTTTTAGTGTGCCTGTCATTGTATGACTTCCCATTTTTGAATGGAGGTCAAGATATTGATAAACTTGATTTTGGCGTAGTGAAAGTAGTAGATTTTTTCATGTATGAGATTGCGTGGAAGTCTTGCTGGTGTGTTGTCAGTAATTTAGTGTGAGAACAATATGCGTAATTTTTTTTAATCATCCTTATGTTATACAATATTTTTGTAACAGGATTCAGAATCTCTTAAATTATTGGTACTAGAATACAGCTTGAAGAAGCTCCGATTTTGGCACAATTTCTGACTCCATTAGTATGCACTAATATTAATTAATAAGTGAATATTTTACACCATAATGAGGTTAACATACATTTACATGCAGGTATTGGATGTGAAGGCAACTTAATGTTGCTGTTGTGCTTACCCTCATACTGCTGCTAGTGGCACTGCCACTTCAATTTGTTCTCATAATGATACTGTACGGTCCTGGGCAACTGCAAGTGATGTCAGTCTTTGTAAATATCCATAATTGTTGTTCTGTTAAATAGACTTGTCACGTCTAAAATGAAGCAATTCTTATTATTCCTTTAAAACCGTCAAAGAATTCCATTCAAGTATTGGTAAGAAAGACATTTGTAATTTAGAAACACAGTGTTCGTACAAACTGTATGGGTCTTATTTCTAAAAGTTCAACATTAAACACTCTGCTGTGACTTCAGCAGCATAAGGGGTTGGAAAAAAGGGGCTTCTCAAAACTGAGGGAACGTAAGTTTTACAAAAACATGGACTGTTCGAATATATTTAATACCTTTGAGTTACTAACAGTTGTGTTTAGTTTTAGAAGCACTGATCACTATAATTGGCATAAGATCAGTTACATAAAACAACAAAAACAGGTGTTAGAGTGGCCGGGTTGTGAGAGCGAGATTGCAGCGGTATATTGTGAACTGTGTGAGAAAAATACGTGTCGCTTGCTTCACACACCATTTCATCTCATGACAGCATTGTGGAGCCAGTATGTCATGTACAGAAAAGTAATCATGTACATTAATAGTGGGACATTTGTGATGGGAGATTCCTTTTACCTTCAAGATCATGTTCTGAGCTTAGGACAGGAACATACTGAAATTAGATGAAGACTTACTAAACTGTTGAACTTCTGACCCAAAATAATAAAAAGGTTTTCATTGAGTTCTAATGCTGTGCCATTAGAAATTAATAACCTTCTGTCATCTCAGATTTGTGAGTGTCTTTCTTCTGCTCAAAGTGTGTTAAAAGTGAATAGTGTTCTTTCCAGTACTCATTGTATATGTAATAAATATGTACCTACATCAAGATATCAATGGCTTCAAAAAGTCAATCCTACCACTGGGCACTTCTCCATGTTAATTAGTGCAGTCTCGTGTACCATAGGTTTAAATTTCCTTGCCCAGTACTGTCTCATTCCATTTGAATTCAAAATGATAGGGTTTGAGCCTTTCATAATATTTGCCATTGCGAAAGATGTCACCCAGATGTATTCTTGTAAGTTGTTTGAATAGTTTATACAATGGGAGAAACTCGAGTTTCACAACAATACAGCTTCTTGTCTTCGGCATCATCTGCCCCGCATCTCTCATGTCTCACCCCACCACTCCCACAAGAATTTCCTAGAGCAGTTTCCACTTCCTCCCGAAGCTTAATAATCAGTTGTGATACTACTACTACTACTACTACTACTTTGAAGTTATTTTTAGTGTGTCCACATTCTTTTTCCCCTTTTTTTTCTTCCTTGTTTCCAACACCAAACTGAAGTAGGTAAAATGATGGTGGCATTGAGATGAGCTATTTAAATCCCAGCTGCAAAAATACTGAGTCCTTTTTGATTTCACCAGTCATTTGAAAGTAATACTGCAATGATGCATCAGCATCTATTGTCCTCCTTATATCTCTTTCGTAGCTGTACTAAGGCTTAATCTAGTGAACTCCTTGGTGATAAGAAATCAGAAAGTAACATATATGATAGTAAATGACTTTTTGAATACTTGGAATATATTGCAACTTACCTCTTCTTTTTTTTTTCATCTTGGTTTCACCTGATTGGTGGCAAAATAAAAATTGATTGATAAAGTAGCAGTTGACATCTTCACCCAAGCTTACCGTTTTGTGCCTTTCGTGGTATCTCTAACCTCATCCAATGAAGCAACGTTCTGAACATAGTAATGAACTCTTTGATGACCACTTGTGTAACTTCAGAAATGATTTTAAGTGGAGCTATGTGCCACCAGTAATTTTAATAAATAATCTTCATCAGTTTTATGTAGATTTATTATTATTATTATTGGTTGTAATATCTAAGTAATTAATTTTGTAGTGAAGGAAACAATATACAGTAGTGACCATAAGTTAAAGGACCTTCAGAAACTAGATGATATAATGAAGCATAGTGATAATGTATGCACTACAAGATATCTTAGCAACATCATGACATTGATAAGGATTCAATATTATGACAAATAAAGTTGCTACTCACCATATAGTGGAGACGCCGAGTCGCAGATAGGCACAACAAAAACACTCTCGCAATTATTCTTTCGGCCATTAAGGCTTTCATCAACAATAGACACACATACGCAAATTCAACTCACATACACTGCAGTCTCAGGCAACCAAAACCACACTGCGAGCAGCAGCACCAGTGCATGATAGAAGTGGCAACTGGGTGGGGGTAAGGAGGAGGCTGGGGTGGGGAGGGGGAAGGACTGGGTTGGGGGTAAGGAAGAGGCTGAGGTGGGGAGGGGGAAGGATGGTATGGTGGAGGTGGCAATCAGTGAAGTGCTGCAGGTTAGACTGAGGGCACAGGAGAGGGGGGCTTGGGGGGGGGGGGGGGGAGTAGTAGCGGATAAGGAGAGAAATAAAAAGACTTGGTGTGGTGGTGCAATGACGGCTGTGTAGTGCTGGAATGGGAACAGAGAAGAGGGTGGATGGGTGAGTACAATGACTAACGAAGGTTGAGGCCTGGAGGATTATGGCAATGCAGGATGTATTGAAGGGAAGGCTCCCATCTGCGCAATTCAGTTAAAGCTGGTGTTGGTGTGAAGGATCCATATGGCACACTCTGTGAATCAGTCATTGAAATGAAGGCTATCATGTTTCGCAGCGTGTTCAGCAACAGGGTGGTCCATTTGTGTCTTGGCATAAGTTTGTCGGTGGCCATTCATGTGGACAGACAGCGTGTTGGTTGTCATGCCTACATAGAATGCAGCACAGTGGTTGCAGCTTAGCTTGTAGATCACTTGACTGGTTTCACAGGTAGCCCTGCCTTTGATGAGATAGGTGATGTTAGTGACTAGACTGGAGTAGGTGGTGGTGGGAGGATGTATGGGACAGATCTTGCATCTAGGTCTATTACAGCGGTATGAGCCATGAGGTAAGGCATTGGGAGCAGGGGTTGTGTAAGGATGGACGAATATATTCTGTAGGTTCGGTGGACGGTGGAATACCCTTGTGGGAGGGTTGGGAAGGATAGTAGGCAGGACATTTCTCATTCCAGGGCACGACGAGAGCTAATTAAAACCCTGGTGGAGAATGTAATTCAGTTGCTCCAGTCATGGGTGGTACTGAGTTATGAGTGGAATGCTCCTCTGTGACTGGAGGGTGGGACTTAAGGAGGTGGTGGGCGACTGGAAAGATAAGGCACAGGAGACTTGCTTTTGTACACTAGTCTGTCTTGTGCAAACCTCTTCATCTCAGAAGAACCACTGCAACCTACATCAATTTGAACCTTCTTACTTTGTTCATCCTCTACAATTTTTTCCCCTTACACTTTCTTCCTATACCAAACTGACGATTCCTTGATGCCTCATAATATGTCTTTTCCACTAATTCCTCCTTTTAATCAAGTTAAGCCATAATTTTTTTTTTCTCCATTGTTCAGTTCAGTACCTTCTCCATTAATAAAGCGATCTACCCATCTAATTTTCAGCATCCTTCTGCAGCACCGTATTTCGAAAGCTTCTCTTCTCTTCTCTTCTCTTCTCTTCTCTTCTCTTCTCTTCTCTTCTCTTCTCTTCTCTTCTCATCTGAAATATTTTCACAGCCATCCAAAGCTACCCTCCAGTTAAGTACCTTCAGGAAAGACTTCTCCATACTTACATTTGTCAGTTGTCTTTTTCAGAAATGCTTTTGCTTAACCCTTTTAGTGCCAAATACGATCTGATCGTAATCCAGATTTTCGGCGAAAAATGCCAGTAACGATCTGATCGTGATGCCTTTCTCATTCGCTAGGAAATACTAACAACTTTGCCTTCAAGCGCGGAAAAAATGAATAAGAAAGGCATCACGATAAGATCGTTACTGGCATTTTTCGCCGAAAATCTGGATCACGATCAGATCGTATTTGGCACTAAAAGGGTTAATATAGGCACTTTGCATTTTATATCTCCTCTACTTTGGACCTCTCAGTTATTTTGCTGCCCAAAAAGCAAAACTTATTTACCAATCTACCCTGATCTCTTTTAATTTAACACTGTGAGCATGGCCTGGTTTAATTCAAATACATTCCATTTCATTAACATTAATCTGTACCAAGTGAGGTAGTGGAGTGGTTAGCGCACTGGACTCGCATTCGGTTCAAACCCATATTCCGCCATCTTGATACAGACTTTCCATGATTTTCCTAAATCACTTCAGGCAACTGTCAGAATGGTTCCTTCGAAAGGACATAGCTGACTTCCAATGACCTTGCTGTTGTGTCTCCTCCCCCAAATCAGCCAACCAATTAATCTATACCTCTTTTGAAGGTAATACTCATTCTATTAACTGCTCACCCTATCCTTTGCCAACACACAAAAAGCTTTCTTTGAGTGTGCAAATTTTATAAATGTAGGATTTCCTTTCTTTAACTTATCGCCAAAGATAATTAGCAGGGTCAGTATTGCCTCGTTTGTTCCTGTATTTCTCCAGAACCCAACTGATCTTCCCTAAGGTATGCTTCTACCAGTTTATCTATTCTTCTAGTTAATTTGTGTAAATAGTTTGCAAAGATGACTTATTGAACAGATTGTTTAGTAGCATTAATATCTGCTATTTTTTGAAATTGGAATTATTACATTCTTCTTGATGTTCGAGGGTATCTTGCATGTCTCATATATCAATGTATCTCATATATCTTCCACACCATTTGGAATATTTTGTTAATGGCTGGCTCTCCCAAGAATATTAAGAATTCTGATGGAATTTTGTCTACTCCAGGGAGCCATGTTTTGACTTTGATCTCTCAGTGCTATGTGGAATTCTCCTTGCAGTATATCTCCCCACTCATCTTCTATCCAGTATGGCTTGCAGTAATGCATTACATTGCTAGTTAAATGTTATCAGGAGATTGGAAGTAAGATAGCATTTTTAGGACTTCATTCTTTGAGCCTAGCCCTGTCTCATGGACATGAAGTTTAATTTCAGGCCTGGAGAGGGATCTGGTCACCAAATAATTGATGTCCTCATGTTACAGGTACTTGTTTATTAGGTCAGCCATGTCAGGGTAAGCTTTGTTATTTTTCAGTTGAAAATCAGATCTGTATGCACCGCAGAAAGGTTTACGTTAACAGGTTGTTGTCATCGTCGTTAACTGCAGCCATCACTTGTTTCTGCAATGACTCTCAGTGTGCTATCCCAAAACAGAAACACTGTTGTTGCTGTATCAGCCCCGTTTCACAATATAAGCATGGTTCTAATTTGAACAGAGAATGACTTTCCAAGATAAAGGGCGACTTATGTGTGGGCGTAATTATCCCACTTCTATGCACTGTTTGGTGCACAAGATTCCATATTTGTTAAGCCATGTATTGCCTCTGCCGGAGAAATGCATCTGAACATACAAAGAAACATCTCGAAACCCGACAACTCAATGTGTGAAGGGATTTTTGTAAACTAGAAACTGCCATGTGTCCCTTAACCAGTGCAGATAATTTGTTATTTTGGATCTTTTCTTGTCACTTAGGGCAAGATAATGATACTGACACTGGGCTGTTGCACATGGTTGTCCATGCCCATACTTCAGTTGGAGGTTTCCACTGTCCTGGAGTCTTCTCCACATTCGTGGAATGTGTCTGAGGGTGACATTCAGCTTCCAGCCAACTCACACCAACTTTGGTCATCCTCTGATATGGCAAATATCCATATAATGTCACTCAAATGTGTTTGCTGCTTCCATACACCCCAAAATAATGTACCAAGTCCACATAAAGTACCGGGTTAAAACTACTATATTTAAGATCTCAGCACACACAAACTGTTGCAGGATCAGTATACAGTGTTGTACTTGCATGCACTGTATATTTTATGTTTCCAAGTTCTGTTACAGTTTACTCTGTGCACTGTCACTGTGATGCAATATTTCCTTATTTCTCAAACATCCCTCAATTTATGGATGGGAATGTTCATTCTGGATCTGTGGTGCAAGAAGTTTTAGTTAAAGGAGGAGTTCGTACAATCTATCAAAGTAATTGCTAGATAAGTTCACAGAGATATAACACTCACTTGATTTGATCTGTTAGAAACGATTTGTGACACCCTGTTATTTTGAAAACAGTGGATTTGTTTATAAATATCTTTCCTGTTTTACCAGTTATGATTATCTTTTATTTATATTTTACATGATATGTTTCAGGAAATTATTCTCATTTTCAAGTGCGTATTTCTTTGTTTTCTATGCAATTTTTAATAATGTTTGTGATGCGTGGGGTTGTGCATTGTTATCTTGCCTTTAAGTTTTATCTTGGTCCATTCGTGCAGAGTCTCACATACATTAAACATCACACATAATTTTCTGAGCACAGTATACATCGAAAAAACAAATTTACAGATGCAAAGATGTTTCTAGATGTCAGCAGAAATAATGCTATAGGTCTTCGACAGAATATTATATAGTTCTGTACAGAGGGTATTTATCTTGATAAACTGGATCATGTTATATCTATTAACAGTGGTGCTTATTTCTCTGTGTTACTATTTTTATATAAGTATACAGTCGACGCACGTGATGAAATTCACTGTTTCTGTTTCAGCTTCTTCATTTAATATTTTATACTTGTATTTTTTGTAATGTGAACATATTTGTAGTTCTTCTAACAGATCTATTTTATGCCTTTTATTTAGTTGTTGGGGTAATTTGATATTTTGCTCTACTTTTCTGAATATGTTTCCTGTGTTGGGTGTGTGTATGGCTGTTGCTGAAGTAGTGTGTCTTTGTGTGTGTGTGTGTGTGTGTGTGTGTGTGTGTGTGTGTGTGTGTGTGTGTGTGTGTGTGTGTGTGTGTGTGTGTGCGCATCTGGTGTTGAAGTCTCGACCTGTTTGTCCTAGGTAGAACATCGAGCATTCCTGGTATGTTACTTTGTATATTCCAGAGCCTTGAGTAATATGAATCATGATTACACTTTGTTTTCTATTAGCTTTTGCTGTAGTTTATTAGATGTAGAAAACCCAGTTTTACTGTGTGGTTTTCGAAAATATTTGCTATCTTCCATGATAAATTGCCAATGTGTGGGATGATCTCAATATACATTTGTTTTTGTCTTTCTCTTCTATGATGTGGTTTATGTTGGGGTTTTTCTTCACTTTGTCTAGTACTGTGTAAACAATGGAAGCAGTATAATCACTGGCAGCTGCAATCTGTTTCACTATGTTTATTTCGTATGTAGATTTTCTTCGTTTAAAGGTATTTTAATTGCCCTATATAGTGTTGATCTGTACGCCGCCTGTTTACGATTGTGTAGATGACGTGAGTTTGCAGGGAGTGTGATGTCAGTCATTATATTTTTCCTATAAATTTTAAATGTGTATGTTCTGTTGTCTACTATTTAGGTTCAAATAATTTGTTTTGTTCATTTTCCACTGTAAATGTAATTTTCTCATATATATACTACTGAAGCAGTTGTGAATGTCTATTATGTCCTGGGCATCCCATTTTGCCAACAGCAGCATGTCATGTCCATATACCCTATAAAATTCAGTTTTTGCAGATATACATGATGCTAGGCCATCTGCATCCTTATAAATGTTGCTTCCATGGTTGACGCATTATTAGAAAAAGTGAAGAAAGACCTAGATATGAACCACACCACAGAAGAAAAAGACAAAAACAAATATATGTTGATAGTGTATCACAGAAGACTACAAATATTTTTGTAACTCACAAAGTAAATCTAATGAACTAGAACAAAAAGTAATACACAACATAAAGTTTGATCATGACCCATATACTCAACTCTGGAATATATAAAGTAACATGCCAGGAATGCTCCATCTTTTACCTAAGACAAACCAGCTGAGATTTCAACACCAGGCATACAGAGCACATTAGACAACAGACACGCTACTTCAGCAATAGTCACACACACACACACACACACACACACACACACACACACACACACACGACACGCATTTGGAAAAGTAGAACAAAATGTAAAAGTACTCCACCGACTAAATGCAGAGTGTAAAATGGATCTGTTAGATGAGCTGGAGATATATTCACATTACAAAAAATATGAAGACAACAAATATTAAATGAAAAACTTTGAAGTGAATCAGTGAATTTCAGATGCTTTGACAGTAACTTGAAAATAATAGCTCACAGAAAAAGCACTATTGTAAATAGATATAAACAAATTATGATACAGATTATTAAGATAAATATCTTTGTTGACTACATCTAAAAACACCTTTGTAACTGCTTATGCAAGTTAGTTATTCTTGATGTATAGTGTGCACAGAAAATTGTGTTTGATTCTACAGAAATGGACCACAGGAAAACTTAGGTAACAGAACAATGCAGAATTCCACAGATCAAAACCATTATGAATAAATGGCATAGTACATTAATAAAATGGGAATAATTTCCTGAAAAACCTCATGTAAAATATAAATAAAGGAAAACAGAGACTGGTAGCAGGAAAGTTATTTATAAAGAAACCCATTACTTGTCATTTGTTTAAACTTACCTCAAATTTGTTAATGAAATAATTTTTCTGTAATTATTTCAGCTGCTTTTGAATCAATTGGCACTATGTTAGCATCTGCTGAAACTCCGCTTTTCGCATCTGAAGAAGCGAAGAAAGCTCTAATAGGGCTTGCACGAGATCTGAGAGGACTGGCTTATGCTTTTAATACAAAAACGTCATATATGATGTTGTTTGATTGGATGTATCCTTTCCTGCAGACAAGGTATATTTTGTATATGTGTAATATGATTAAACAATGGAAAATGTGGTTCAGTTTCAAACTGTTGTGTCTATTACTTACAGAGTGAATTAATAAAGCATGAATACCTGTTTAATACATTCTGCAAAGCTAGTCGTGAATGTATTTGAGAAAACTGAGAGGGTGCTCTTAACACTTCTTGGTAGGGCTTGCTTACCCGTCCCTTCAGCATGTTTTGAGCAACACTATTCCATTTAATGCAAACAGTAAGCTTTCTGAAAGAAACTTGAAGGTACAGACAAGAGGTAGTTTGAATTCCACTAGTCTTTGTTCTGCTGCATGGGTTCCTCTGAAGGTGAGCAGCTAAACATACCTTGTTTTTCCTATTGCTGTTTTCATTGAAGTGCCATTGAAGCCTCTGTGTGATATGTACATCATAAACAAGTTAAACTTGATTTGGAAAAATCTGAGCACATATTACCACGTTGCATGTAACTCAGGATTAGTGTAATGATTTCGAGAAGAACTGGTTGTCACAGCGTAAAGCTGTTCAGTTTGTATAATGAAAATGATGTGCAGTAGTTATCAAATATAATAATGGATTGAAATGAATAGAATAATAATGAATAGAAAATTGATGACAAAGATAGAATGTGAGGACTATTCAGTGATTTATGAAGATTTAGATGTGTGTCTCGGGGGTCCAGGCAGCCAGCAGACACAAAATCATGGTGCCTTTGGAGTAAGACTGTATAATTTATTAAAATATTGTTACATAAATAAAATTGCCAACATAGCTGGACATCCAAAAACAAGAGTACTATTTTATGTAATAAATGGCAATGTATGAGAAACTCATCAGCAAGTGTAGTTAAAGTTGGAGGGAGGGAATTCATGTAATTCAGTAGATTAAATTTGAGAACGTTGTACAATATAAGATGATTTTTCAGCATTATACCAAACTATTCACAAGCTCTACGCCCGTTGCACCTAAGTAGTGGCAACTGTTACAACAAGGTAGATGTCTATCAGTAATGGTACAAAATGAACAATAATTCAGAATATGATCTGGTGTATGGCATAAATTAAAAAATTCTGAAGAAGAACAGTGATGATTAAATAGAATTTATTAACATTGAGAACTGTTAGACCGTACAGAGCAAAAACAACTCTACAGTATAGTACCAGTATGAGAAATTAAGTACAATCAAGTATCAGCAGTATGAAGAGAACTCCGGCCAAATAAAATGAAATACGCTATACTGTTGTTTGTAGTGTGCATCAGACATGGTTTATATAAAATAAGTATGAGAGTAAGTATTCAAAGTAGAAATAAAGGAGCATAAATATGCAAATGCCTTTCCTTCATAATAGTTTTGTGTTATTGACAAAGGTTAAGATTCCTGAACGCATGCATGCGCATGCTCACTGCCCCTCCCTCCCCTCCCCCCCATGCTGCCCCCCCCCCCCCCCCCCCAAGAACACACACACACACACACACACACACTATTAATTGATTAATTGAATCTTTGCAGATACTATTGAAATATAAATAAAATTACACACAAGAGATTGCTTATATTCTGTTATCAGTCTGTATGGGCTACCCTGGAGAGGCAGGTACTTAAAATATGCCTTGTTGTCCCCATTGCCCTATTTACTTGGGCTCTTTCTGTTTCTGATCACATTCAAAGGCTGCCCAGTGTGCAAAAGATCTGCTTGTCTCTCCTTTATCCTTTCATGGGGGGAAAAATTACTCCTATCTTTATGTACTACCAGTTTAATCAGAGTTATAGTTAAAGTTATTTGACCATATATTATTTGTATAAAAAGGGACATAAAAGCAATGTGTAACAGTCAAACACACAATTCAACAACCAGTGCAATCAGCCTTACAACCATTTTTAATTAAAAGAAGTTCTTTCAGTTTATTGCTTTCTCTTAGACCATTTTCTGTGGCCATCTCCTGAGCAGGGGAGAGGGGCCTGATGGTGGTGATTAGGGACAGAAAAAATATTTTAGTTGAAGGCCAAGTTTGGTATTGTTTTTGCCAGTTTTGGTGCTATCTTCTGGCTACCTGTTTTCCAAGTACCATATGTCCTCATTTCATTGTTTCTCGGTGTTACATTGAAAACGATGGTACAGAAACCTCCATGAATGTTCATTTCAGTATTTATTTGGTATTACATTTACCATTTGAAAGTGGTGAGAGCATGATCTTAATCAAAGCCAGAGTTCTAGGTTAGATCAAAAATTAGGAACTTGGTTGTGAGTTGGTGAAGCCAGAGAATGGGATTCCTTAAAAAGCTGTCATACTACTCATGCAGCATAATTTCAGTTATTCTATCTGTTGTAAGTGTCAGTGCATTTTGCAGGATGTCATGTCATATACTGTGACAGAAACAAACTGAACATGTGCCATGTTGTTTTATATGTTTGCAAAGCTACAATTCCATATTTGGTCGCTTTCATATTTATTCATGCATTCTGTGAAAATAAACACTTCAGTTGGTATGTTGCATGAAAATCACACCAAAATGCGTCATGTTTGGTACGGTTTGTTGTGCAAAAGTGTCGGGAAATGTGACATTGATGAATAAAATTGTTACTGAAAGAGAGATCATTAGATTTAGGCCATTTTTGTTGTAGTCAGATGCAGGGCATCAGTTGTTTACATGGCGATTAACAATCATTTTAAGGCTGTATGTGAACTTCAGTATTGGCACAATAACACAAGATCAAATTTCAATATTAAACAACTATTGATTTCCAATATTAGTAATCTGCTGACCTCAAATTTGACATCTTTTCATGGGAGTGTGGAAAATGCCAAATTTCAGGACTTTCTATTAAAACTGCCAATTTCGTATTGGACCATTAAAAACTACTGATTTCACATTATTTTAGTCATTAGCATGTATGTGAAATTTTTGTATTCCTAATAGTCATAAACATAAACTGGAAATGTATGAGAAGCTGCCACTCTGCCCCAAAAGGACCAAAGTGCATTATAGGAGGCACCTAGAACAAGCATTTGGCAGTCAAGCTACTCATTTATAATTCCAAAACATTGGTTTGAATCCTCGCAAATGTGCTGGTCAGGTTGTGCTGTTGCTGTTCTTCGTGCTAGTAAATTTGACTTTCTCACATTCCAGGCCCACTGACTTTTTAATACTTAAAACTGCTTCAAACAGAATAATAAGCTTGGTTTTACTGTATGCAAACCATTTATATGCAAATTTAAGCTGCACCTAAACTTTTTACATGATAGTATAGTAAAAAGTAAATCTCAAATATAGGCTGCACTACTAAATTTACAAGAAAGTTCAATTAGTCTTTTGAGTTGCTTCTCTCCCCTTCCCCTTATTCAACACCACATGACTACAATGTACTTCTAACTTGGCAGAATAGAACAGTTCTGCTGTGAGGTGCAGACTGTTTACATGTGACACATGTTCATGGAAATACAAGATTTTTACAGAGGTCTAGTGACATGACTAATTCCAGGGACAGTGTAAGCAATTTGAGAGTGAGAGAAAAGTTGATCTTTTGGTTTGTGAGTGACGATGGAAAAGGAGTGTACTAGTTAACTGCAAAATTTAAATTTCAAATTATCAGCTTTGTAGAGGAATATGTAAAGCCGGAGCTTGATGTGGATTTGATGTTGATGAAAAAAACATTCGTTGGTTGTGTGCAAGTGAAGAGAAACTCCTTAATAGTTCAGAATATTGGTGTGCATTTCGAGGGTAAAGGTTGAAATATCCAAATGTGGAAAAAAGACTTGCTTGACTTTGTAATTGGGAAAGGAAATGTGGATATTGCATTCCTACTGAAATCATTCAAATTGAAGGCTGATAGGATGTAAAAGAAACATTTCACCAGTAAAATTTAACATTTCACATGGGTGGGTTTTGCAATTTATGCAACAAAACACACTATCTGTTTATACAGTTTGATATCTTTCCAGCATTGCATAATCCGACATCGATGCAAAAATTATTATTTACTTTCCCAAATAGGGAATGTACACCAAACGCTGATTAATTTTGATATGCTGAGCTGCACTACAATAAATAACATAGGTAAATGTACTATGCAAATATGTACATGTGCTGAAAAGCAGCAGTCACAGTGATGTTAAGCATTACAGCTGATGGACAGAAATTGCCACTATATGTGGTTTGTAATTGGAAAACTCTGCCCAAGGGAGAAATCTACCCACCTGGTATCATTGTAAGAACTTGTAATGGTGGATGAACTACAGAGGAACTGATCCTGTACCGGACTTAAGCAATTTGGAATAAGTGGTGAGGAGCTCTTCTTAGCTCAAGATCAATGCTTGTGTTGGATAGTTTCTGCTGGTACACAGGTGACTTGAGTGAAACAGAATCCGAAAAAAGGCAACTGTGACCTAGTGGCATGGCAAGTGTGTTGCAGCCTTTGGATGTGTTTTTCAGTCATCCATTCAGAGCTAGTATAAGACAATTCTATAGAGATTACATGATGAACAATACAACTTTGACACCAGGAGGCTGGTTGTAGTATGCTTCTGTGTCATAAGTGTGCTGTTGAATTTTGGCTGCTTGGCAGTCAATGCTGGAAGAACTTGTGGTGAAAAGTTTTTAAAAAGCTGACTTTCCAGTCATCTTGGTGGGACTGAGGACAACCTCCTTTGTCATACTGACTTTGAGCAGAGTTCTGGATCATGCAGCGACAATGACGAATCGCGTGCTGGTGACACTTGGAGTTATTGTGCATGATCTGGGTGGACTGATAGTGTGGAGTAACAAGGACCCACTGTATAATATTTCAGTGTGTTCAGATTTAATGTATGTGTGGTTATATATTTTCCGCAAAAGCAATAAAAAATTGTTAATTGTGTGAATTTTACCTCTATCATCTAAACTAGATTTGATCACAGTTCTTCATTTTGTGGCCACAGTGTTCATAAATGCTTTGCACTTGTTAAAGGTATTTGAAATCCATATTTGCAACTATTAACAATGTGGGAGCAGATGACATTTCCAGATATAAGCAGAATTAAGACAAAAATACAACAACTGACAATGTTTTCAACAGATAAAACAAACTGTGTAAAGTGAAGTATATGCATCTTCAGAAGTATCCAAAAGGCATTCAAATACTTTAATAATAAATTTGATTAATGCAGCAACTGCTACATATTATGTAGCAAAGAGTAGCTTCATTGAACTCATCATAAAATTTAAACCATATCAGATTCAAATGCATATCACATTCCTTTGGTTTGGAATTTCATGTGTTACATAACTCTACATATCTTAATGAGCTTGTAGACACATTCAGCATACTGTCGCCTGCTAACTATAGTTTGCTGTTCTGAAACAGCTGTGGGTTCTAACTGAGGTCATTTGATTTATATCTAAACGCCATCTCACATCAGTCACTGTGCCGCAGCTCTTTAGAAAGTGAACAGGTTGTACAAACAAACTGGTGCAGTTTTGTGAAACATTGCTAAACCATGTTCAAACAGTGTGATAAACTTGGTTTTATTAAAATTATCACATGGCACTGCAAACATCACATAACCCCATACTTTCAGTAAACTATTTACTGGGGAAAAAATGAGTAGGTAATTAATTTAAACATTTTGTGGCATTTGCCACATAACCCTCAGGCTTCGTTTGGGCAGGTTTCTGTTTCTTTAGTTACTCTTGAGATTGATATGATTCTCACTCATAAAACATTTCCCTCCAGACTTAGTCTCAAAACCATAATGAAAATTGGTCCTTTGGCACATTCTTTTTACTCTAGTATTTGTGTTTAGGGCCTTTTGCCATAGTGCATTGCCTGTGTGTAGGTAATGGTGCAAATGATGTTGTTTGGTTGTGTGTCTTTTAATCAAAATTCTATCAATTACAGTTCTAAATAGTCACCTCATGGGTCAGTAGCCTTGCCATAAATGATCTTACGGAAAAAGATTTTCAAATCTCGTCCAGTGCTGTCTCCAACTATCAGTTCTTCCTTCTCCCATCCCGTCTGGTAAGTCTCCCCTGACCCCGGGTTCAAGGAGCCACTGGCTCTGAAAGCTTGCAAATTTCAATATCTTTATACATGTGGTCTCCTGCCTGCACTTGGCGAGTAATTTTTTTAATCTACCCAATTACATTATATTTTCAGAAACTGATGATTTACATTGATTATGAGAGTAGATGCCTTTACTCATGATGGACTGATACCATTTTACAAACAGGAAGATCTGAAAGATTCACTGGCATACTGATATTAATAAAATATCTGCAAATTGGACAATTTTTAAGAGCAATGTCTACTTCATGCTGAGCTGAACAACTGCAAAATACCACAGAAATTAAAAATTTGAAGAAATCTAGAATGAGAACTCGGAGAGTTTATCCACCTCTTTTGCCATCACTTGGTTCATCCATATTTGCTACACTCTTATTTACAGTTCAGGTAACAGTATGACTACACATCACACTATGCAAATACCATTAAAATGTATTGACTATCTTGTGGCAAAGAGTTGTAGCCTTCACAGAAAAGATTTCCTTAGATGTAAAGGAGGGTGTGGGGGAATTAACCACTTTTATCGCTGATAAGTAATATCCCCCCCTGCAACTTTCGTCACTTTTTTTGCCATGATTCATGAACTAACTGACTGACTAACAATATGTTCCATTTACTTGCAGTTACATTATTATAAGTCTTTGATTGTTTGCCTAGTTTTGTCCTACACTTGACTTGCCCTTTTTCTTCATTCATAGGAAGATTAGGGCATACAATGTTTTAATGTCGTATAGCTGCATATGTTAAGTTTGAGCTTGTGAGATCACCACCATCTGTAAGAATGGCTTCTGGTCAGAAAGGAGAATTTGTCTAAATAAACAGTGTGAAATTGTCAGTAGTGTTCCAGTGGCTGCTTTGGGAACTACTGCTTCTTGTAAGGAAGAGCAACCTCCAAAAGGAATATGAAAACATTAGTGTATGCCAATGTAAAGAGAATATTGTTCAATCATCTCTATATGTTTGAACATCAGAGAAACATCGAGGAATTGTTTAACAAACTTGACTTAACATGCTACTGGATTGATTGCAAAGGTTCAAGTGTGCCCCTTGCAAAGAACTTTATAGCCCTTCAGAAAACATCTACAGTATGTTTCCATGTAGCTCAGTATAGCAGTAAGGAGTAAGGAACTGGGTAAATGACATCCTGTTTTCAGATCACTTTGGGGAAGATGGTAGGGTGTTTGGAGGGGGGGGTGACTGGCTGGCTGGCATGCGTGCTCGTGTGCATATTGTGTATTACTAACTTTCATTATGAGTCTTTATGGCTCTTCAGACTACTTGCATTCCTGATACTAGTACAGTGGAATCTCGTTAGCATGTTTCTGAAGGGGCTGCAGATTTTAAACACTATAAGCTACAGAAAAATACCTATTTCACAATAATTAGATTTTTGCTTCGATGAAACTGTGAAATTAAGGGTACCATATTTGGGATAATATACAATCTGTTAATGCCACACTTCCTGACAAACTGTCTCAGTTAATTATAATTGAAAGTTCACATTTTCAAGAACACGCTCTGAATATCACATCCAGAAACATTTAGAATTACATGGTAGTGCATTTTTGCTTCTTGTACACTAACAAGGAGAGGTCCCCAATAATGGGATCCATCTATTGAAACCATATGTATGGTGATGTAAGTTAAAGTCTCACGTATGTAAGTTAAATTCTCAGGTATTACATCCTAAACCATTCACATCGGTGGTTGCTTGTTTGCGAGTAATTGACAAAATAAAATGTTTATAATTTCGTGTGAAGCTCTACAGCTTTAAATAAGCAACATATTGTGATTCGATTGCATTGTGTAATGGTTATAGTACTAGCTTCATATGCAAGAGCGCATGGGGGTCAAATCCTATTAGGTAGTTCAAAATTTTTTATTTTAAAATGTTTATCATAATGACTTTGATCATTATTTTCATTTCATTAATTAGTTTGAATGTAATTTTTTATTTCTGTTCCTTTGCCACATCATTTTAATCACGATATTAATTTATTCAGTTGCTTTCATTTTTAATTACCATCATTCATTTTTGACTTGAAATCTTTGTGCATGTGAAGTTGATTAATTTATTTTTATTTATCTGTCACTGCCAATGGCCTTGCCGCAGTGGTAAAACCAGTTCCCATCAAATCACCGAAGTTAAGCTCTGTTTGGCTGGGCTAGCACTTGGATGGGTGACCAACCTGTGTGCCGAGCGGTTATGGCAAGCAGGGTGCACTCAGCCCTTATGAAGCTAACTGAGAAGCTACTTGATTGAAAAGTAGCAGCTCCATTCTCGTGAACTGGCATACTGCTGGAAGAACAGTGTGTTGACCACATGCCCCTCCATATCCGCATCCAGTGATGTCTGTTTTTAGACTACTGTAACATTTAAACTCTTGAAAATGCCAATCTATTCAAACATTTAAATCACAAATATTTATTGCACACTGGGCAAAATGAAGTAGGCAAAAATTTGAATGAAGGAAGGGATTAGAAGTAAAGCGAAAGTCAAGCAAAATGAGAAATAGAAATTATGAAGGGAATAAAATGTACAAAAATATAGGATGACGAAACAGAAGAAATTAAATCGATTTTAATCCATGGGCGTTATTAAAATCACATGCACTAAGATTCCAAGTGGAAAAAGAATTACAGGAATTAAAAATAAGAGCAATTCAAAAAGTTAATATGATGATTAAAATGATGTACCAAAGGAATAGAAATAAAAAATTTCATTTAAACCAATTAATTGAATAAAAGTAATGATTGATATCATTTCAATAAAGATTTAAAAATAAAAATTTTTGTAGCACCTACCATGGGTCGAACCCACTTCTTGCATATGACGCTAGTACTACAACCATTACACCAAGCAACCACTTTATATTAAGTTACTTATTTAAAGCTTTAGCCCATCACGCAAAATTTAAAAAAAAAAATTTCGTCGATTACTGGCAAATGAGGGCCCACCATGGTGAATGGTTGCAGGATGTAATATCTGGGACCTTAACCTGCGTCACCACGCAAATGGTTTCAAAAATTTGATTGCACTCTCCTTGGCTAGATCCAATTTATTGGATGTGTATGCTTTTATCATCAGCCAGTTGGAATGCAGGACAGTCATGTGACATGAGTGTGGAGCCTCATGTGTCCAAAATACGAACCTAGCTTGAGGTGTAGAAAAAATAAAAATACTCTAATATTTCAGATGTTATTACAATTCTCTATACAAACAATTATTGTTCATTTATCATTTCTCCATTAGCAAATCACTTCCGGTGACCGCTGCCATACCTTAACTAAAGACCTGGCAAAGAACCCAAGAAAATTCTGGTCGTATGTAAAATCGCTAAGGGGGTATAACACTTCCATCTAGGCACTCATTCACCAGTATGGTGTGCCTGTTAAAGATAGCAAAATGAAAACTGAAGCTTTAAATTCCACATTTAAGAAATCGTTCATGCATACAAACGCACTGTCGTTTGACCATCGCACAGATTTACATATGAGTGACATAGTAACGAGCATCACTGACAGAGAGAAACAGCTGAAAACAGGTCCAGACAGAATCCCAGTTCGCTTCAACAAAGCGTTCTCTAGGGTACTGGTGCCTTACTTAACTTGCATTTATTGTGAATCTCTCACCCATTGGGAAAAAAGTGCAGTTCATTCCTGTAAGTAAGAAGGTTAAAAGAACAGACATGTAAAATTACAGGCCAATATCCTTAACACTTGTTTGCTGCAGAGTTTTAGAACATTTTCTGAGTCTGAATATAATCAATTTCCTAGAGACTGAAAACCTTATGTCCACTAGTCCGCACGGTTTTAGAAATCATCGCTCATGTGAAACTCGGGCTTGCTTTTTTCTCATGATATACTGTGGACTATGGATGAAGGACAACAGGCAGATTCCACATTCTTAGATTTCTGGAAAGTATTTGGCATGGACCCCCCCTCCCCATCCCCTAGACTGTTACTGAAGGTACAAATATACAGAATATGTTCTCAGATGTGTGAGTGGCTCAGACTTTTTAAGCAATAGAACCCTGTATGTTGTCCTTGATTGCAAAGTGTTTATCAGAGACAGTGTATTGCTAGGGTGCCACAGAGTAGTGTGATAGTACAGCTATTATTTTTTCTCTGTACATAAATGATCCAGCAGACAGGATGGACAGCTGTCTGCAGTTGTTCGCTGATGATGAGTGACTGTAGGATGGTGCAAGATGACTCAGACAAAATTTGTAGTTGGTGTGATGAATGGTAACTGGCTCTAAATGTAGAAAAATATTAAGTTAATGCAGATGAGTAGGAAAAACAAAACCAGAATGTTCAGTTACAGCATTAGTAATGTCCTGCTTGGTGCAGTCGTGTCATGTAAATATCTGGGCTAACATTACAAAGCAATATGAAATGGAATGAGCATGTGAGGATTGTGGTAGGAAAGGCGAATGGTTGACTTTGGCTTATTGGGGGGATTTTAGAAAAATATGATTCTTCTGCAAAGGAGACCGCATATAGGATGCTAGTGCAACCTATTCTTGAGTATTACGTAAGTGTTTAGGATCTGTACCAGGTCATATTAAAGGAAGACATTGAAGCAATTCAGAGGCAGGCTGCTAGATTTGTTGCTGGGAGCTTTGAACAACACACAAGTGTTACGGACACGCATCAGGAACTCAAATGGAAATCCTCGTAAGGAAGCAATGTTCTTTTCGAGAAACACTATTGAGGACATTTAGACAACCAGCATTTGAAGCTGACTGCAGAACAGGCCTGCTACAGCCAAGATACATTTTGCGTATGGACCACGAAGATAAGATACAAGGAATTATGGCTCATACGAAAGCATATAAACAATCATTTTTTCCCTCACTTTATCTATGAGTGGAGTAGGAAAGGGAATGACTAGTAGTGGCAGAGGGTACCCTCTACCAAGAACCGTATGGAGGTTTGTGGAGTGTGTATGTAGATGTAATTGAATAGGGGTTGTCCTTTCAGTAAACTACCAGTATATCATAATCTTAACCTGACTATACTGTAATACAGTAAGATACAGTGCATAGTCTCGTCTTCACAGAGGTCTGAAAAATATGTGAGTAGTTAATTGTTTCTTTTGTCCTTATTTTAGTATTGTATTGTCCATCTATGTTATTACATTCATCACTTCTTCATAGACTTCTAAACTCAACAGACAATACTTAACTGTGCCCATTGTTCCAGTAGCTTTTGATATTGAAGAACCAACGAAGGTTCTGGTTTGTCTTCATCTTCACATTCCTGTTTCTCTGCCATCTGCTGCTGCAATACTTCATAGTCAGTAATGCCTTCGTAACATTCACAAAAACTAAGGTAGTCAGTGTTTTATACTTGCTCCATTATTATATGACATTGTTCAGCTGCGTTTCCTTCATTTTCTGGCGTGATGCTTTCTATAAGTATCTGATGAAAGCCAGCCTTCTTGAAGCAGTTTGAGAGTGTGCTTTCTCATACAGATTCCCAGCCACTTATGTGCGCAAATCTTCCTGTATTTTTGTTTCAGGAATTTTGAAAGATCTTGATCAAATGGCTGAAGGTGGTTGTGTAGTTGGGAGGAAAATCCACTACATTTATATTACCTAGATACGACGTATCTTGGAGATGCGATGCACATTGTTCAATAAACAGTACAATTTTCCTACTTCTAACAACCAGCCTTGCATCCTAGGCATGCAAGAATAGTTGGAATATAGTTTTTGTAATCCGTGCTTTCACATTAGATGTATGTGTTGTGGGTGAGAAAAATACTGACAATGCTGCGAGCGATCTGACTACGTTGTGTTGTTCTAAATAATGTGTGTAGACCGGTGTGTTAATCTCTTTTAGATGCTTAGTCTCAAGTTTCAATGATACAGCCATCATGTGATTTTTGAGAGTGCCATCAGTGAAGTTGTGCTTTGTTAAGAAGATCTAACAGCTGAATTTTGAGCAACATTATGCCATCAAGTTTTGTGTTAAACTTGGGGAATCTGCAATTGTGACGTTTGAAAAGTTCATACAGGCCTATGAGGAACATGCCTTATCAAGAGCATGAGTTTTTCACTACCACAGATCATTTTTAAAATGCTGAGAACATGTTGAAAATGAACCTTGCTCAGTGAGATCTTCAGTTTCAAAAACTGACAAAAATGTGAAAGTTGTGTGTGCTGTTGTGTCACCAGACAGCTTTGTTCCTGCAGAACTATCAACCAAGTGTTTTTGCAAATATGTCCTTGAAAGGCTCTGGAGGAGGATGAATCAAGTGAGACCAGACATTGCAGACAAGTGGAGGCTGCATCATGACAATGCCCCATGTCACACGCCCATTGAATTTTTGACCTCAGAAGACATTCCTGTTGTTCCACAGCCCTTGTACTCACCTGATGTGAGCCCTTGTGACTCTTTCCTTCTCCCAAAATTGGAAAATTCCTTAAAAGGGTGTCGTTTTGGGACTCTGGAGAACATTCAAAAGAATGTGACTGACAAGTTAAAGGCCCTACCAGTTGAGTATTTCAGTGTGGGAATGACTCTGCTGATGTGTAGTTGCCAAAGGGAACTACTTTGAAAATAACAATATTGTTGTTTGACAAAAATAAAAAACTTTGCTAGATTAAAACTCTGTCTCGTCACTTTCTCACACACTTCGTATTTTCATGGAAATGTCAGCAAATTTTTAAATCATTGTGTACTCTTTGCCTTTCCAATTATTAGTGGCATCATCTTTTCTGTTCAACTCTCATCACAACATAATAAGAAATTAACTAACCCCTCTTCACTAAATTTTCCATTGTGGCATTTCGCTCCCCTGTACTCCTAAGTTCTATCGTACAGATGGTGAGAAAATAAGCCTGTTTCATCTGCATTAAAAACTTCGTTGGAACTGCAGCTTTCTATGGTTGATGGAAGATTATTTTTCCATGACTAAACAGTCCCAATGTTTATTCTACCATCCTCATGTCAAACACATTTGTACACTAAATTGTCAGTTCTTGACCCTTTCGATCCAGCCATTTGATGATTTGAAATCTGCGAGTGCTAACTTTCATACCAAATACGTTGCTTTAGCGCAAACCACAATGGTATACGAGGTGCTATCCAAAATTTTTGGGACTAGTGCTGCCATCTGTTGAAAACCTTACCTTTGGACTAACGGTCACCATCACCCTCGAAGTAGTTCCCATCGGCACGTACACACCAGTCACAGTGCTTCTGCTGCTGGTCAAACGTTTTCTGGAAGTCCTGTTCTTTGAGGGTGTTTATCACCGCCAGCAATGCTTCTTGAATCCTCTCTGGAGTGTCGAACCGACGGCCTTTCAACTTGAGTTTCAGTTTTGCGAAATCACGAGGTGCCAAATCTGGCGAGTATGGTGGGTGGGGTACAACTGCCATGTTGTTTTTTTGCAAAGAAGGTCCTGGTGAGCAAGGACGTGTGACAGGGCGCGTTGTCATGATGCACCAGCCAGTTCCTTTGATGTCGAAGTTCGGGCCGTCGTTGCCACGTTTTCACGGAGCCATCGCTAAATGTCACAATAGTACATGGAATTCACTGTTTGGTTGGGTGGGACTAATTATTTGTGCACAATTCCCTTGGTATCAAAGAAAACGATGATCATGCTCTTCACTTGGGGAGCCCAGGCTCTTCCAGTGGGAAAATTGTTGCTTTGTCTCTGGATCATAACAGTAAATGGAGTTGAATCATTGCAAGGGTCTCCGTAGCACTTTTCCTGAAATGCACACAGAATTTGATACACACCCGCTGTTCTGTTCACAGATCCATCATAAAATCACCACACACCAAACACAGAGTATTACGGAAATCACTGTGGACACCCAACATGTCCTCCCAGCTGAATGCCACTCTGCACACTGACTTATCAGATATGCAGCACCAGTCCGGAAAATTTTGGATTCCACCTTGTATTTGAAGCATGAGCTTATTTAATTCACTTCAGTACCACATTTTCCAGTTCTCAAAACTTACTCTCATGAACTCATCTTCGTTTGCTATAGCCTCCTTCCAAACTAGCTGCTTCAGTTATTTTTCATTTGCTCACTCTTGTACTTAATTTTGATGGAAAAATGTTCATGCAGTACAAGACGTAAACTATGGCTACTGCGCTTCATATCAATTGCCTACATCTTAGCACAGACGACGTGGCAATGATCTGTTCTGAAAATGCATTACGCATTCCAGATGGAAATGCATTAAGTTCTGTTAGTTTTGACCAGTCTGTAGCCTTTTAAAGGTGTCCTCTGTGCAGACAGCAGCACGTAGGTTGTAGGTCCATTGTCTTGAGGCTGGAATGAACTATTATCAAGGGACTGATGTTATGTAATTAAATAATTCATTCACTCTTTTCTACGGATACCACTCGTATTTATTGTAGCATAACGCAAGAAACTGTAAGTTACGAACATTATCCATGTCACATGTTATTAATGTATTTACTAACTTTATCTTGTGACATCAGTACTTGATTACGTGTTATGGATTCTTAAACTGCTCTAGACTCATTATTCCTGCACAAAATTAGGATTTGACTGATGACACAAGATATATGTCTGTCTGCCATGACTGCCCCTTCTGACCTGATTAAAACTTTACTGAATTTGCATAAAATTGAAATATAACTGTCTGCAGCTGACAACATGTCTGTCCACCATGACTGCCCATTCAGATCTGATTCGGCAGTGCCACTACTTCACTTGGGAGCCTGGTCTAGGTGGGGCTTGAAGACACTTAAAGAACTTTGTTTTTTCATTAGCTTTTGTTTTTAGCTTTGCATGTAATTCTGACTTTTGAAATAACTAGATGACAGCATGCTATTTGTAGATAAGTTTAATGCACCATTATTAAAATATTTGAAAGAAAGTTAGCATTTTGATTCTCAGTCTCTGAACATATCAACTGATTGCATTGGTAGGCTGCATATATATATATATTTTTTCTTTTTTTTTTTTTTGGGGGGGGGGGGGGTGGTCCTCACTCAAGAAAGGTGCTGTCTGGTACTGGTACCTCACACCACTGATAACGCCATACGCATGATGCTGCAACCTCTTCTGCTCTGAGGAGAGAACCTTGGAGCCGTATGAGTCTCGTACAGATTCCTGTATGGAGGACATAGTGATAGACATCCCTTGGGTTATGAAGCAGCTGAATGGGTTGAAAATAAATAAATCACCAAGTCCTGATGGGATTCCAATTCGGTTTTACAGAGAGTACTCTATTGCATTGGCTCCTTACTTAGCTTGCATTTATCGCGAATCTCTTGCCCAACGTAAAGTCCCGAGCAACTGGAAAAAAGCGCAGGTGACAACTGTATATAAGAAGGGTAGAAGGACGGATCCTCAAAATTACAGACCAATATCCTTAACATCAGTTTGTTGCAGGATTCTCGAACATGTTCTCAGTTCGAATATAATGAATTTCCTTGAGACAGAGAAATTGCTATCCATGCATCAGCACGGATTTAGAAAGCATCGCTCCTGCGAAACGTAACTCACCCTTTTTTCCCATGATATCTTGTGAACCATGGATGAAGGGTATCAGACGGATGCCATATTCCTTGACTTCCGGAAAGCGTTTGACTCGGTGCCCCACTGCAGACTCCTAACTAACGTACGAGCACATGAGGTTAGTTCCCAAATGTGTGAGTGGCTCGAAGACTTCTTAAGTAATAGAACCCAGTACGTTGTCCCCGATGGTGAGTGTTCATGGGAGGTGAGGGTATCATCTGGAGTGCCCCAGGGAAGTGTGGTAGGTCCACTGTTGTTTTCTATCTACATAAATGATCTTTTGGATCGGGTGGATAGCAATGTGCGGCTGTTTGCTGATGATGCTGTGGTGTACGGAAAGATGTCGTCGTTGAGTGACTGTAGAGGATACAAGATGACTTGGACAGGATTTGTGATTGGTGTAAAGAATGGCAGCTAACTCTAAATATGGATAAATGTAAATTAATGCAGATGAATAGGAAAAAGAACCCTGTAATGTTTGAATACTCCATTAGTAGTGTAGCGCTTGACACAGTCACATCGATTAAATATTTGGGCGTAACATTGCAGAGCGATATGAAGTGGGACAAGCATGTAATGGCAGTTGTGGGGAAGGCAGATAGTCGTCTTTGGTTCATTGGTAGAATCTTGGGAAGATGTGGTTCGTCTGTAAAGGACACCGCTTATAAAACACTAATACAACCTATTCTTGAGTACTGCTCGAGTGTTTGGGATCCCTATCAGGTCGGATTGAGGGAGGACATAGAAGCAATTCAGAGGCGGGCTGCTAGATTTGTTACTGGTAGTTTTGATCATCACACGAGTGTTACGGAAATGCTTCAGGAACTCGGGTGGGAGTCTCTAGAGGAAAGGAGGCGTCTTTTCGTGAATCGCTTCTGAGGAAATTTAGAGAACCAGAGTTGAGGCTGACTGCAGTACAATTTTACTGCCGCCAACTTATATTTTGCGGAAAGACCACAAAGATAAGATAAGAGAGATTAGGGCTCGTACAGAGGCATATAGGCAGCATTTTTCCCTCGTTGTGTTTGGAAGTGGAACAGGGAGAGAAGATGCTAGTTGTGGTATGAGGTACGCTCTGCCACGCACCGTATGGTGGATTGCGGAGTATGTATGTAGATGATGTCTGCTAAAGCCAGAAATATCAGCAATAGAAACACACTTCATACGTGAATTTTTACGCACTTTCTCAATAATGTTCCACTTTTCTTCATTTTTTAACTGTCTTTTTGTCCTTGAAGTATTGGCACTCGGTTTCTTGCACGCGCGCGCACACACACACACACACACACACACACACACACACACACACACACACACACGGACTGAGAATCACTCAAGTGCTAAATAGGAACAAAGAGTGCCAGTGATTGAGCTGCACACTAATAAATATTTGGTTTATTTTTTGGCTACTACAGAAGTCTTACTGCCAACCTGTAGGTACTACTTTGTCATAACTAGTGTAAAAAACAATCTGTATGACTTCCAGAGCTGCCACCACTGAATAATGCTATATCCCTGCACATATCCACATATCCTGCAAAAATCCTGCACCCACCACTCTCATCTCTTAGCGGCAGATGTTGCTGTGGTCCAACAGTACAGATTCCATCAAATCTGAAATCACTAAACAGAGGAGGAGAAGAAATAAACAAGTTGTTTTAACATGCTTTTAATGCAATTGGGAGTGAGACTTCCAAAAACAGTCATATTATGCATTGAAAATGTGGTAACAAGGGACGTACTAATGTGATTCCACTGTAATAGATGTCATCATTGCAATTAGGACAGTGGTAGAAGCCTATTAATCTAAATCATGTCTATGTGACATGATAAATGGGATATACTGTAGCATCTGTTAGTATATAAAGAAAATATATACTGTGGCAAGTTGTCAAATACATTTCTACCCATGTATTGACTCCAATACTTCCAAGTATTTTCAGAGGCTACTATTTTGTCCTATTATAAATATTCATGCTTTGCTCTATTTTTTGAGAAAAGAGAGAGATTATTGAAGATGGGAGACATCAGTGGATAAATGTAGTGTGCAATTGTCAAAATACCAAATTTTTGAAGAGGTCTCTGCAGCATGTACCAGAACTACCATCAGATTTAATACTTGCAACATGATTATGTACTTGGAAATATTATACTTGTAAGTTAAGGTTTCTCAAAAATGATTCTGTGATTAATTAGTTAATGAAATATTCAGCATTAACTTTTTTCTTAATTTTTAAATCACCTATAGCTGTAACAATGCATACTGCAAATGTAACGGAACTTAAGTGCTTCATTAATTCTAGAGTGTGGGCTTTTATAATAAAGGTTGCAACATATTTGTAGTTCCTAAAACATAACATTAACCACTTCTTGTATTTCATTGTTTGAGTGGACACAAGTCAAATCCGAAATTTAATGATAATCAAAGCATGTGTTTATGTTCTAAAATCTTTCATTAGCTGCTCTATCACGTAGAGGATTAGTGTGGTTTTATGCCTTCTTGCTATATGTTTATTTTGAAATGCTGTTGGGTATTCAGCTGGATAGTGTCATCCAAATGGTGTAATATTTCAGCAGACTGACTTGTTGGCATCTTCAGGTAGTAATCTTCAGGGCTGCCTGCAGGTAGTAACAAGTCAGTTTGTCAAAATATCACACCATCTGGATAATCTCACTTGGCTGAATACCCAGAAAGAATTTCTAAAACAGTTCTAAGGTTACTTTTTATCCATACACCTGAATCATCTACAGAAAGGTAAAATTTGTAGTTTCTGTCATGAATGTGGTAGACCATTAATGTGCATCAGAAAGAAAGACAACCGAAAATAGAACCTTTGATTAAACTATGCCTTGGTGCTTCAGATTGTTAGCGCTGTTGCTATGCAATCACCATGGAACCTATATTCTCTGTTGTTATGCAGGTAGAAAGAAAACCATGAATGTGTTGTATTCCATAATATTTTAATTTGCACATGATAATATGATTGTTCACACAAGCAGAAACATTAGCCAGGTCACAAAATATTTACATTGGTAATTGTTTCTGATTTATTGGCTCTAAGTTAAGTTATTTGCATGTTCTGTTCATCATAATTGCACCCTTTTGTTGTTACGCAGAATGGGAAGGTAATGGAAAATATGGCAGTATACTAACCATTTACATGATTTCTTAAGGTTTTTTTGTTTAACATGCATACCGTGATTCAACTCTTCTGTGGAGTAGGAGGTATCAAGCAGATGTTATTTCATTTCTTATTTAAAGTTAATTTCAACAATTTTATGAAAAGGATAGAGTGCTACTCACCATATATTGGAGATGTTGAGTCGTACACAGGCAGAAAAAGCCTACTAAACGCACAAGCTTTAAGCCGGAAGGTCTTATTCCGAAATAGACAACACAGGCAAATGCAGACACAGCTCACACACACATCACCACTGTCTCCAGCTGCTGAGACCAGACTGTGAGCAACTGTGCATGATGAGAAAGCAGTTAGGGTGGTGGGAGCGAGGAGGAGGCAGGGGTGCGGAGGGGGAGGTAGAACAGGTTATGGGTGGTGGACAGTAAAGTACTGTTTGTGGGAGCATAGAGGGACGGGATGGGGGACAATGACTAACAAAGGTTGAGGCCATGCGGATTATGGCAATTTACAATATATTGCAGAGAGTTTCCAACTGCGCAATTCATAAAAATTAATGTTTGGTAGGAAGGATCTAGGTGCCACAGGCTGTGAAGCAGTCATTAACGTGAAGAATGTTGTGTTGGGCAGTGTGTTCAGCAGCTGGGTGATGCAGCTGTTTCTTGGCCACAGTTTGTCACTAGCCATTCATGCAGACAGCCAGTTTGCTGGTTGTTATGCCCATGTAAAATGAAGCACAGTGGTTGCAGTTTAGCGTTTAGATCACATGACTGGTTTCACAGATAGCCCTGCTTATGACCACACTGCAGTAGGTGACATTGGGGGGATGTGTGGGACAGATCTTGCATCTTGGTCTATTACAAGCATATGAGCCGTGAGACAAGGGAGTGAGAACAGGGTTTATGTGGGGATGGATCAGTATATTAGGTGGACAGCAGAATACAGCTGTGAGAATGGTGGGGAGGATAGTGTGTAGGACATTCCTCATTTCAGGGTACGATGAGAGACAGACAAAACATTGGCAGAGAATCGAATTCAGTTACTCCAGTCTTGGGTGGTTCTGAATCACATGGTGAATGCTCCTCTGTGGTTGTATGGTCTCCAGTCAACCACCACCTCCGAAACCCCCACTTATGGCCACAGAGGAGCCTTCCCCTTGGGTCAGAACCATTCAGGACTGGAGTGACCAAACCACATTCTCCGCCAGGGCTTCAACTACCTCTTGTTGTGTCCTGAAATGAGGAATATTCTACCCACTATCCTTCTCACCCCTCCCACAGTGGTATTCTGCAGTCACCGAACCTATGCGATATACTCATCCATCCCTAAACAACCCCTGCTCCCAGCTCCTTACCTCATGGCTCATACCCATGTACTAGAACTAGATGCAAGAACTGTCCCATACATCCTCACACCACCTGCTACTCCAGCACAGTCACAAGCATCACCTATCCATCAAAGGCAGGGCTGTGAAACAAGTTACGTGATCTACAAGTTAAGCTGCAACCACCATGCTGCATTCTATGCGGGCATGACAACCAACAAGCTGTCTGCCCACATGAATGGCCACCTACAAACTGTGGCCAAGAGACAGCTGGACCAACTATTTGCTGAGCACAAAGCCCGACACAATATTATTCATTTTAATGGCTGTTTCACAGCCTGTGCCATCGGGATCCTTCCTACCAACACCAGTTTTTGTGAATTGTGCAGGTGGAAACACACTCTGCAATACATTCTACATTCTCGTAACCCCCCTGGCCTCAATCTTTGTCAATTGTTGTCCTACACCCACCTATCCCCTCCCCTGTTCCCACTCCACAGCCTCCTATTCCACAAGAACACCTGCAGTCTGTTTACTTCTCTTGTTTTCCACTAGCCCTTCCCCCGTCCTGCCCTCCCTTGGGCATCCCGACTGCACCTAGCTGCCCTACCCTCTCTACACCTCATCCCTGTATCCTCCCCCACCTGCCCCCATCAGTAAGTAACCAGCTCTCCCTCCCCCTTCCCACCCCAGCCGCCTCCTTAGCCCCACCAAACAGTCTGCTTCTCCCATCATGCGCAGTTGCTCACAGTCTGGCACTAGCAGGCAGACACAAGTGATGTGTGTATGAGCGAGCTGTGTGTGTGTGTGTGTGTGTGTGTGTGTGTGTGTGTGTGTGTTTTTCAGGAGGCGGCCTTCTGTCCGACAGCTTACATGTTTAGTAGTCTTTTTGTTGTGCCTTTCTGCGTCTCTGCATCTCCACTATGTGGTGAGTAACAATCTATCTTTTTCATAATATTTTTATTATTCCATCTTGAATTTTTCATTGTTAAAGTTAGTTTATAAGCCATTGCATTATTTACCTCACTGGGTAGGTAGTCAAAGATTTTTATGGCTGAATACCTTACTCTTTTCTGTCAAAATTATTTAACTGAGTGGATAAAAAATCTACTCACCAAGTGGTGGCAGAGCACACACATAAAAGATGGTTGTGAGTGGCAAGCTTACAGAGCCAGAGTCCTTCAGGCAGAAGGGTTGAAGGGGAAGGAAGAGAGGTGAAGGAAAAGGACTGGAGAGGTATAGGAAAAGGGGTAGATTTCCGGAGAGTTGCCCAGAACTGCGGGTCAGAGGAGACTTACCGTATGAGGTGAGAAGGAAAGACTGATACTGTACGGTAAGTCTCCCCTGACCTGCAGTTCTGGATGACTTTCTCAAAATCTACACCTTTCCTTAGACCTCTCTTGTCCTTTTCCTTCACTCCTCTTCCTTTCCCTTCAACCCTTCTGCCTGAAGGAGGAGCCACTGGCTCTGAAAGCTTGCCAATTACAACCATCTTTTTTAACAGTGTGTTCTGCTGCCGCTTGGTGAGTAGATTTTTTTTTATCCATCCAATTAAATAATTTTGTCAATAATTGATTGTTTTCATTGTTACTCCTTTCTGTGGAACACTCAAACTGAGTGATAGATATTTTTAAATATTTCTCCTCTTAGTATTATGTCTTTTGTTTTGAAAGTATGGTTGATTTGTGGACAGGATGTGTTACCCTTATTATATGCTTCTGTTCACTACAGCAGAATATGATGCCATAAGTGAACAAAAATGGGAAAAGAACGTCCACTTTTTGTTTTGGTATCCAAATGCTGATACTATTCATAATGCAAAAGTCGTAGAGTATAAACATTTAGGATGGTCTGTAACAGATTATTTCCAATTCAGGTTCTTATCAGTATCAACACTTAGAAATTTATATGGATGTGTTAAGGGTTCTTGTGTACATTTATTTATTTATTCATTTTTTCCCAGTAGGTTCCAGGAGGTGGTAAGTAATCACACTGGTTGATAATTGTTAACATACCAACTACACTCATGCTCATAAATTAAGGATAATGCTGTTATGTGGTGAAACAACGCTCTGGTGGGCGGTTTGTGGGTTTAAATCACCTCGGGGTGTGACCATGTGGTGCATTTGACCTGCAGTCATCGCACGGTGGTGCTGGCAGCAGTCCACATATGCAGAGATGTGTTGGTGCATGTCAGAGTACGGTGCAATGAGTAAGTGTGCAGACATTTTCAGTTGTGCTAATGGTGACTGTGTGTTGAAAATGGCTCAAAGATCACATATTGACGATGTTATGAGGGGTAGAATGCTAGGGCGACTGGAGGCTGGTCAAACACATCAGGTCGTAGCACGGCCCCTCCATGTGCCACAAAGTGTGATGTCAAGATTATGGCAACGATTCCAGCAGACAGGAAAGTGTCCAGGCGCTACAGTATGTCCGCCTTTTGAGGGGTGATGCATGATAACGCACGGCCCCACCGAGCTGCTATTGTGGAGGAGTACCTTGAAACAGAAGATATCAGGCAAATGGAGTGGCCTGTCTGTTCTCCAGACCTAAACCCCATCGAGCACACTCTCGATCGATGTATTGCTGCACGTCTTCAAACTCCTACGACACTTCAGGAGCTCCGACAGGCACTGGTGCAAGAATGGGAGGCTATACCCCAGCAGCTGCTCGACCACCTGATCCAGAGTATGCCAACCCGTTGTGAGGCCTGTGTACGTATGCATGGTGATCATATCCCATATTGATGTCGGGGTACATGCACAAGAAAGAGTGGTGTTTTGTAGCACTTGTGTTTCGGGCGGTTTTCTCAACTTATCACCAATACCGTGGACTTACAGATCTGTGTTGTGTGTGTTGCCTATGTGCCTATGCTATTAGTGCCAGTTTTGTATAGTGCAACATTGTGTGGCACCACATTCTGCAGTTATCCTTAATTTATGAGCATGAGTGTACTTTTATTGTGAAGTGGACTGACAACTCCAGGATAGCACATTTCAGCTTGTCTGAAGAAAGCCCCTGAGGTAGTGATGTCGAGGGAAATATAGCTAGTTGAGTCCTTTCTTAAATCGTAAATTTTTCGTACCAAGCATATATCTCTGCACTAAATGATTGACTTTATATACAACCTCCTTGAAAATTACTGGTAGTAATGCATAATTATTTGCTGTTATTTTATTTACTTTTTGTTGAAGTGGCCTGACAACACCTTATTCAAGACTGACATGGAAAATACCTATATGAAAAGGTTCATTAAAGAAGTAATAAAATGTATTACAAAGTTCACTTGAGTAACATGATTATTTTAGTACTGGTCTCACTACGACACCATAAATATTGTCATAAAATTTTGTCTTGTTTCTTTTTTATTATTATAGTCATAGTTTTTAACCCATGAGTCTGCTGCCAAGATTACCATCAGTGTTAGTGTAATATTCAATTTTACCATTACTTATGAAGTATGAAAAATAGAAAGGCAAGGTTCACTAGAGTAAACAAAATTGTGCCAGGAACTTAAATATAGTCCTTATTTTAACATTAATGGAAATGGATAATTAACTGTTTCAGTTGTAAATAGTTTTATCGGTTCAAAATCACAACTGGTTTCAGGGGATATAAGCCCATCTTCAGCTGTACAAGACTGCAAATGGAAAATGGAGATAATTATACTTTGTTCGTTCCCCTTTTGCAGTCTTGTGCACATGAAGATGGGCTTATAATCGTCCAAAACTGGTTGTGATTTTGAACCAATAAAACTATTATCAGTTGAAGCAGTTAATTATATGATTGAACCATGAAGTGCAGTTGTGGATGTCCTTTGAACTAAATCTTATTTTATAATTAAATTTGACATAACAATGCCATTCTGGCGAAACTGGTGAGCTAAGGCTATTCTATTCATAATGTGTTATGCAAACATTAGAAACCAACATAAACTTCAAATTTGATTATATGTTCTGTGTTAGTATTACTTAACTGTGTATACCTTTGCTGTTACTATAAGTTACATTTCTAATGTTTTTCTGAAATTAATGCTTATCTCATCCTTAAAATTTCAGCATATTTCTGACACTTTGGTTGACAAAATTTTGATCACTATAAAATGAAACTTGTTACTGAAATTGTTAGAAAATGATGTATATGCCTTAATTGAGTTTACAGATATCCCAGTTACACCCCCATCCTTCTGCATGCTGTGGAATTATGGTACCACGATCCTCAGGTTACCACGCCAGTTCTCAAATTGTTTGCAGAGTTAGTACAAAATAGATCACAAAGGTTACAATTCGACGTATCCTCTCCCAATGGCATCCTGCTGTTCAGAGAGGCAAGCAAAGTAATATGCAGCTATGGTAAGACATTTTTCATATCAATACCTTTTCTCAAAACATTTGTATGTTACCATTCAAAGTTTAGGTTTTTAAATCATTCATTTTATGTTACGTAAGTGATATTTTTAAGGAGAGTTGAGCTGTTGTGACTAACTGTGACCATGCAGTACACACCATTGTTAAAAGCTGTAATAAATGTGAATATTTACCAATATTTTGAAAAGTATAGTTGCTGCTCACCCCCCCCCCCCCCTCCTCCCCCCACCCTCCCTCCTCCTATAGCAGAGTTGCTGAGTCACAGATAGGTGCAGTAAAAAGACTGGCAGTTAGTGAGCTTTTGGTCAGAAAGGCCTCCTTCAGAAATAGATGACGGGGCACGTGCATGTGCGCACACACAAATGCAAGTGACCACAGTCTCTGGCTGCTGAGGCCAACCTCCCATCCCCCACCTCCTTCTCGCAAGACTGGCAATCTACGTCTTGTGATCTGTTTTTCTGCGAAAGCAGAACTGACATAATGGCCATCTGATCCCTTTTGGTGTTGTGAGGGTCATACTCAAACGCCATCATGTATTAGGATTAGTCTCTTCACTCATTTTTAAATAAGAAAAGAAAACAACAAGCAACATAAAGCCAACTGGAGTACACAAAATATTTGGTAAAGACTACAGTGCATTTGTTTGCTGAGTTTGGTAGTGTTGTAAACATGGTGCTTCAGGTCCGACCTCTTCCAGTATCTTAAGCAACCGTAGTTGAAAACACTCCCCACCTAAAACTGTCACATAGTATGTTCACGTTTGTATACATGTACTCTAGCTTGAAAAATGATCTGCCCTAAACCTACTGAAGTTGTTAGTCTTGCTTATGTGCCTGCTGATGACTCAATGCCATTACTATTCGGCAAGTTGTTAGCTTTACCTGTAAATTATTTACATTCTACAAGAACTTCCCATACCATATTTGTAATATTTTTAAATTTTGATAGACATCTTAATTTTGCTATTCCAGAAACTTGGGTCCTGTATCATTATACTGATTCTGACATTTCTCACTTCATGGGTATTTTCCAGGCAATGCTCAGTGATGCCCTATTTGCTTCGCTATTTCATTTGAAAGTGTCACTGATGTTTCCCACATACAACCTTCCACAGTGACATAACATACTAAATGCAATTGCTTCACATGTGCAAATCCCACAGTACTTAAAGTTAACTGCCTGACACCTTCAGTAATAGTTGCTGGTGACGTTTGGCAGGTTATACTTGCTGGTGTCCACACGGGAGTGGTTGTCTATTACACATTACTTTACTCAATGGAATTTTTATCTCACAATTTGAAACAAAATTTTAGTAAACAGAGGACATTAATACTGCATGATCAATTTGACATACAACCAGGTAAAGAATGTAAGTAGATTATGATATGTAAGGCTTTCCGTATGCTGTTTGCACTTCGATTCTCTCACTGCCTTTAGCAGTGTATTTTTCCTCGTTTGTTACATGGTAGGCTTTCAAAGCACATGCCGACTTCGGCAAGTCTCAACATCACCATGAGCATCTCTGAAGATGTCCAGCACAGCTGTGCAAAATTCAGGAACTGAAAAGTTTCTTCAACGAAGGCCATACAACCATCAGCAGTTATGAGATCTGGTTGTGAAAGCCTTCATTGTATGAATATTGTAGATCTTCAGCAAGCTGTTCCAAGAAAGTTTGAAATATTGTTAGATCGAATTGCATATAGATTTGTTGGCAGACTGTTTCTCTGTGGTGTTTCTTTCATCTATAGGTACATTCATTTCCTTAGCTAAAACTGCGATTACTAAATATTTTGATAATCAGTATCCATAGATAGCTTCAAGCTTGCTTGTTTTAATTTTTCTATTCTTTCTTGTTTAAGAAAGAAATAAAAGTATAGCTATGAATACAAATGATAAATTCAAATGACTTATAAATTGTACCTCAGCAATTCATTAACTCCATTTGCTTGTAGCTGAGATAAGTATTGAGTAACTCGTACTGTTTTCTTTTTCTGTTTTAACAGGAACGCACATATTAAATGTGGATGTACCAAAAGACCAGATATACCCAATGAAGTTGAAAGGAATTTCTATATGTTTTTCAATGCTGAAAGCTGCTCTGTGTGGTAGTTATGTTAATTTTGGTGTTTTTCGATTGTATGGTGATGAAGCCCTTGATAATGCTCTCAATACATTCGTGAAGCTATTACTCTCAATACCGCAGTCAGATCTGTTGGTAAGTGACTTTTTTTCAAGTTTGTGTTTTCAGAGTAGAACACACACATACACACACACACACACACACACACTGAGGCACCAGTTACTTCGGATGTAAGATGGAGTTACCAAAAAAAAGTGCAGTAAATTTTATAATATCTGCGACAGTGGAATCAGATGTCAAATGAGACAACTCTGTGGAGTTGTATACATGACATACAATGTCCATTAATGTAACATCTGCTAGCAGTCAGTGTTGGTTGAGTACATGACTATTTTTAGCATGTTTCATTAGTTGTTAAGTGTATTCATATTTCTAAGGCTGACATGCTTTCTCAGTTTTATTATATCCCTACTGTTTATCTTCCAATAATATCTTAATATTTACTAATGACGTAACTGGATCAATAAAAAATTTACTCAGTAAGCACCAGCAGGAGAACGCACATACATATAAAGGTACTGAAATTTGCAAGTTTTCAGACCCAGTGGCTCCTTTTTCTGGCAGAAAGGTTGAAAGGGGAGGAAGAGGGGTTTAGGGAAAGGATTGGTGAGGCTTAGGAAATGTGGAGAGTTCAGAAAAGTTGCTCAGAACCCTGGTTCAGGGGAGACTTACTGGACAAGATGAGAAGGAAAGACTTAATCAGTCGCTTGCTGAGTAGATCTTTTTGTCTATCCAATTACATTTTATTTCCAAAAATTATGTTAATTGATATTTACTTAATTATGTTGTTTTTCAAAGAAAATTGTTTACTTTACTGTAACATTAGATGCATATTTACAATATATTTCTGTTTGTCACGCAACTAAACAACAAACTGCTACTTGTCATCAGTGCTGTATTAAGCCAGTTCATGGCTCATAGACAGTGCTAAGAAGAGGCCCTTGGTTTGCTTTAGTCTCAAAGTTTAGGACATAAAACAAAACAGCTCTTTACAAAAAAAATTCTCTGAATTTAATTTGGACAAATTTACAGATATCACTTGTCAAATCTTTGTCTCTAAGCAGGTCACACTCAGTGTTCATTAAGGTGAGCTCGCAGGGACATTCTTGTGCGATGGGTCCTTAACTCATATTTAACATGCTTTAATGTTAAAACAGTACATTCTCCACGGCAGTTACTGATCATCAAGGACAAGTAGATGCATAAGACTATTTCTACATCTGAGAAACACGATTCTAGTAAATTTTCCATCAAAAGTTTAGAAAACTACGTTCCAGGATCTCGTACTTTTTGCTGTTGATAGCAGCAACCACATCTGCTTTGAGCAGCTCAGCAAACTGCATCAGTTTGTCACTAGGCTTTCTTCCAAATTGTCCGGGTAAGCATTGGCATTAAGATCTTTTCCGCTGTTAAAGACTTAAATTGCTGAAGTATTCCAGTTACACTAGTTACTTCATAGTACACTTCCATGCATTTAGCTAATGCAGACAGCACATTATCAGTTATGACAATAAACACCTGAATTTCAAAACGTTGTCCAGGCTTTGAGTATAGTAGAGCCGCTGAAATGGTTGCACTTTCTATTTTGCTTGTGTCGTCGTGAAGTCTGTTGCTTTGTTTGTTACACCAGGTCAGCACTTGGGCTTTTACTTCAGTATCTGAAAATGTGAACTGCATTGCTTGGATGTAACCATGTAAAAATTTATAAAGGGCATATCCCATGTTAAGATCGTGATCAGATGACTGCAGCAAAGCACTAGTTGCTTGCATGCACTGTTGGATTTTGTTCCAAGCAATAGTCATTTTTCCCAGACCGAGCAAGGTGGTGCAGTGGTTAGCACACTGGTCTCACATTGGGGAGGACGGCAATTCTAATCTGTGTTCAGCCGTCCTGATTTAGGTTTTCCGTGATTTCCCAAAATCTCTTCAGGCAAATACCAGAGTGGTTCCTTTGAAAGGGCAGGGCCGACTTCCTTCCCTGTCCTTCCCTAATCTGACAGGACCAATGACCTCACTGTTTGGTCCCCGCTTCCCGAGTCAACCAAACAACTGTTTTTTTCCCATTTCAAAGTTATCTATCATCAAAACTAGTCTTTAAGCCTGATTACAACACTCTACCTTTTGATTTAAGTTTTTATGTATATAATCTAAAACTTTTTTATTTGTGGTAAAATTTCATACAAATGCATTCGTAGCATCTGCTCGGGCAGACCACCTAGTTCAGAATTGGAATTTTTGAAGTAGTTTATTTCATTGTTTTCAAAAGAAGACCCCATCAATAGGTATAAATGGAAAAAAATGTAAAAGGCTTTCAACGAAGTAGAAGAAAAATTATGTTTGTGTACAACATTCTGTAGCACACACGACAGCCAAATTGAATGAATGTACAAAGTAAGGAATGTATTCTGCATATTTATTTATGTTTCTGAGCCACTGTACTTCCCACACGTCTTACTGTCATTGTTATAGCTTTGCCCACAGTATTCTTTGATATCAGTGTTATTCTCATTTTAAAACTCTAGTATCAGTATTATGGCCGTCCATGACCAAGAAACTTATAAATGTTTCCACTGGTCCAGGCGCTGTCACAGTCTGTAGGTCTACAGGCAATATGTCTGGAATGGAATCCAATGAAACAAAATATTATTTGCATCTCATAATTTTGCAAATAACATGGTCCTGTCTACTTGATGCATTTAGGTAAATAGATTGCTTGCATGTCATTTTTGACAGATATAATGTATGTCCCTTTCCTTTATTTGCATGAATATGTATAAATTGCACAAGAAAAATATCAGCTTCGTCTGTTAATTGGTACAACCATTGTAAATCATTTGCATTGTAAGATGATTCAAGAATTTTATCGCTGCCCAAAAACACAAGACCTAAGTCTGCTAAAAAAATTAAACTGTGAGCAGTTGTTCTAAGTGTGTCCACCAATACTTTTGTTCCATCTAAACCTAACTAACAAGTTGAGCATCAACAAGCGCATCCTTACTTTTTTGGAACTAATAACAAAATTATTGCTTGCCTATGTGAAGTGCTTTCTTCATGCCTTTTCAACAAAATATTCACATTCTTCCAGTCCTGAATCTGTAACTTTGCAGACAAAACAGAAAAGTTTGCCTTTAGATTCTGCATAACCTAACCAGTCTCATGAGTTTTATTCATTAGTTTATGTACATATGTGAAAAATTATTTTTGACAGAATTGTAGTTTATTTTCTTTGCCGTACATTTTCTTTGAAGGCAACAAAATTAGTGTCATATGTTGCACTTTTGTTTCCATTTGTATTCCAATAATCTTGATCAATGTTGCTCAGCCATTCAGCAAAGTCCCTGGAGTACAATTTATTTTTGTTTTGTTTTTGGCTTGTACAACATTTAACAATATTAGAAGCATATAATATACTCTCCACCTCTCTTCAGCTTGAAGAAAATGTCTCTGGGATGAGAGGGCTTGTTGTGCTTTTAACTTGGCTTTGAAAGACAATGTGGCTGAATTGGGAGGAGCTTTTGTCTGTTCAATTACACTATCACTTGTAGAAAATGTGGCTACATTGGAAAGAGTCTCTCTCTCTCTCTCTCTCTCTCTCTCTCTCTCTCTCTCTCTCTCTCTCTTCCTCTCTTCGATCACAGACCCTGTAGACCACGTGCTGCATCAACGGTCTGCATCCACCACCTTCTATCTCTCGCACCCTCTCTGCACCCTCAGAAATTCCTAATGCTTTGATGCCCTTCTCTATGTCATCTTTCCACCTTGTACGAGGTCGGCCCAATGGTCTTGTTGCCTGGAGAATTCCTTCAAATGCTTTCTTGGTGATTCTGTTGTTTTCCATTCTAGCCTATTGCAGTCTCGTACTTTGTAATTTCTGGATGATAGTGGGTTGCTTCATTAACTGATAAATGTCATTGTTCTTTCGAATTCTCCATACGCCATTCTCCAACAGTGGTCCACAGATATTTCTCATTACTTTTCTTCCGAAAACATTCAGTTTTTCTCTTTCATTCTTTGTAAGCATCCAGCTTACTAAACCGTACAGTACTCTGGGGCAGATGATAGTGTCACAGGTCATAGAAAGTATTTTATAACGTGCCTGCTGCCATCATCTGTACAGTGAAATGTGGCTTCTGTATTTTCTGCTTCAGTATCTTTAGACTAAGGGGGGGGGGGGGGGCACAGGTTGAGTGTTTTTGGTTTAACCCGAGGGAGGGGTTGTATATTTTTATATTTTTACTTCCAGTTCCATAGTGTCGGCACATATCTTTAGACCTGACGCTCATGTTGTCTACATCAGTACTATAATTTACACTCATTTCATTTTGAAGCCAGCACCAGTAGGCTGCATCAGGTATGAGAACCAATAAGCTTTCAGTATCTATACAGTTGTCTCAAGGTTAGGTCCCAGGTTACACAGCCTTCAGTTGTCCACCCTGGTGGGCTTTCATTTGTGAAGAATGTACAAAAAATGTGGTACGGAAGACCTTCAAAAATATCATTGAGTGCATAGGTACTGTCATAGTCTCACTGTACACTGGCAGTAACATAACAAAACAATTTGAATATACCTTCAGCAGGAGAGTGCAAAGACCAGACTCAGTCAGATGCGTAGACACCAACACTCTTTCATTCCAAACCAACAGTGCTGCGGTGAAACTAACTAAAAGTTATATTTGTTGAACAACATACTTGCAAAGAAAACAGATGCACCCGGTCAGTAGTAGGTACAAATATCAACAAAATTCTCAAGGGGAACAAAGCACTAGAAGTTGTGAGAACAAGTGTCAATAATTTAAAAAAAAAAAAAGAAAAAGAAAGACTTTCAAAAATTAATGTGTTTGTTTATTTTCTTTTAGGTGTGAAAATAAATGTAACTCAATCTTTGGAATGCTCTATTAGAGAAACGTCTGCGTTGACTTGTACCCAAAAAAGCATTCCATAAAGAAAACACTATGATAACGTGTTTGTATTTGACAGTTCACCCAGAATAACCATTTTCATTGTCTGATGTCACTGTGCCAAGAAAATACTAGACACTAAACTCACAATTGTGGATGAGCCATTTAAGAAAAACATGTGCTATCACAGTGTTTGATTTTCATACTTTTGAGATCTAAATGTTAGTATCATTTAGATGTAAATGTTATAGCTTACTCAGCATATTGTAAAGTAGTGCACAGGTGGCAAAGTTTTCTCCAAATTCATTCATTTTCACTAACACAGCTTATTCGTTGTGTACCCTAAGGTAGTAAATAATATACTGAATTGTGGATCTCAAAAAGATATGTGTAACAGCCCATGACAGCACATTTTTATCTTGTATGGTTTGTGTACAATCACCACTTGTCTGTTTGGTAATTATGTGACTCACCTCATGTGTAATGCATGTTACACGTGCGCAAAGAAGTATCACTTCAAAAAGTGACCAAAGCTATAGGATTGTAAACTGCATGTCATGGGTTCAGTTCCAGTGGCATGCTAATTTTTTTAATAATATTAATCAAAAATGATGTAGTCTTTATTCTTATCAGTTTAATTTAGTTTCAAATATAATCATTTTTTAAATTTTATTTTGAGTCCTTGTTCATGTCGTTACAGTCATCACTTGGGGTTTTATTACTTCGCTATCATCTTTTTCTGCCTTTTATTTATTTATTTTTTTTTTTAATTTGAAACCTTTGCTTATGTCATCATAATTATGGTATTTTTATTAATCTGTCATAATATTTAAATTTCTAAAAATTACCTGTGCATCGATTACACATAGCTGACCAAACATTCTAGTTGCATTGCAAAAAGTTTTTGAGATTCTTGCCCAGAGGCACATGCAGGGAGAGGAGTGGGGGTGGGGGCTGCAGCTGGGTTAGGGCTGGCAATGTACGTTCAGCGATGAACATCTGCTACACAGAAGTTACAGAATTTAATGAAATCTCGTTACAAAGACACTCATGTCTGTATGTGCTACTTATTTTTAGTAATGAATATGAAATTGAATTCAACATGTCTATACTTTAATTAAGCAGCAGTGAGAAGTGTTATGATGTCTATCAAATTCTTCCGATATCTACCAAATGGAACTGGGTGGCTAAGCTCACTTAGTTTACTAAGAGTTTTACAGACTGTACTTGTCACATTAGTCCCAAAATGATGTGTTTAATTTGTTTTAACGTTATCATCATACAAACATTTAAACATAAATTCTTTTCAGACCATGGAAAAATATAAATGTTGCATTAGTACAGTCTCATTTTTTAAAACAAATTCACTTCATTAAGTTTGTGCAATATAATAAAATAATTAGATAAATAAAAGATCTACTTACCAGCTGGGGACAGGAGAACATGTTGCACAGGCATTGAAATTGCCAAGGTTGCCAGGGAAGGAAGAGTAGTGAAGTAAATGGACTTGCGAGCTTTAGGAAAGGACAGAGTTCAGAAAAGTTGCCCAAAACCCCGGGTCAGAGGTTGCGTACTGGATGGGATGAGAAGGAAAGACTGATTGTTGGGTCCTGCGCCTAACAAAATATGGGGATGGGGAAAATAGACAGGTAGAAGATAAAAGTTATAGGAAACTAAAAGGGAGTGAAGAAAGGAATAGTTACTGAGAAGTACTGAAATTAAAGAAATTAACATAAATTAAGAACAGGTGGGTGGTTAGAACCAAGGACATATTGTAATGACAGTTCCCACCTGCAGAGTTATGAGAAACTGGTGTCTGGGTGGAAGAATCCAGGTGCCACATGTGTTGAAACATTCACTGAGGTCATGCCTGTGATGTTGTAGAGCATGCTCTGAAATAGGATATTGTATGTTTCCAGTATACACCTTGTGCCTATGCCCATTCATCCTAACTGGTAAGTCAGTGGTAGTCATGTCAGTGTAAAAGGCCAAATAGTGTTTACATAACAGCTTTTGCATTATATTTTCAAAAATTAATACAGTAAAAAAAACGTGTGACTAGGGCCTCCCGTCGGGTAGACCATTCGCTGGGTACAAGTCTTTCGAGTTGATGCCACTTTTGGGGGGGGGGGGGGGGGGGGCATGGGCATGGCCATGGGCATACGCATGAATGAAATGACAAAAGTTATCTCTAAGATACCCCAGTTCATCAGTAACCTCGGCACTGCCAGAGCACCCTTGTGTGGCACTTAAAAACTGTTCCTGTACAGAAATAGTGTCAGTCACTGATTACTAGGTGTCAGGTAGCCATTTCTACTCTCCTCAGCTGAGTGCTGCTATATTACTGAACTAGTGCTCACTGGCCACGTGCAGAATCTAAAGGATGTCAAAAAGGATGACAGTTGTGACAGCGCGAAGTAATTAGTGACTGGCTCTCTGTACAGGTATATTTTTAAAGTAATCAACAAAGACGTGCAAGAGGCACCGAGGGTGTTACTGAATTGGGGGTCCTAGATGGACCCTTTGCTGTTTTTTTCATGCCGGTTTCAGTGTCATCCCTGACACCGTCATCACGTCAGAGGGCGCTGCGAAACAGGAGGGCTGAAAAAGCATAAAAACCCTTTTCTGCTTCAGATCACATTCAAATTGCATGGAAATTTTTTGAATAATCCACAGTGGTTCTAATTACAGTCGTGCCGCTCTCCATAGGCATGCAATAATGTTCATTGGTGTTGTTGCTCACAATGTTGTTGTTGAATAAGGGGATGTTGAATGATGGGTGTCAGCTGTGTAAAAGGTTGCCAGTAACATCATCGTATTGTTGATTGCACTGCAAACTATCATTCACGATTGCCAAATTTGTGAATATTAAAACCCCAAGAAAAGGGGAGGTTTCATTAATGCCCTGTAGGTCACCTCCTGAAGCCTTTTCATGATGATACTACACTGCAATGTGTGTGAATTATTTTCTTCGGCCACTCACAAAAAAACTGCTGTTCCATGTTGATTATGAGTGGCAGTGTGTCCGAAATGCATTCCTAGGGCACCCATAACCAAACCGTGTGACTTCAATGCTGAGTGACCTAGTTATTACCATCACAGAAACATCGAAAGAAGTGGTGAACTGTGGGTAAGAGGTGATGTGATGACCTACCTATCATGTGATACATCCATGGTGACACTGGGCAGAATTTTTGTGAGTTTTAATGCCAAAGTGACATCTTCAACTTACAGTTCACATGAACTTTTTAGCTCTGATCTTTTTTTTCACGTGTGTAGACACCTTGCTGTTTGAAGTGTTGCCAAGCCCGAGAGTGGAGTTGCAGATTGCCACACTTTTACAGAGCAAGGCTGTAAGCACTTTTTGAGCCAAATTTCAAGCTTCTGCACCGCAATTGGAGACAATTACAAGTTTTTGAAAAAGTAATCCTCTAATTGTGTTGTGCAGTGTAGTAGACTTACAAAAAAATGCAGTATCCATTAACTACTTTTTATAGGTAAGTAGTAGAACCCTACTCAAATTGATTGGGATATTATGACTACGTCAGGCACCGTTAAGGAATTCCCTTTTAAGTTTTGCGGTGTTGTCAACTTAAGAAACACAGTGTGCGGAGCAGCTGGTTAATAATAAGAAATATTGTTCGCTGTCTTTTGCGAAACTATTTTTGTTGTCAGCCAGAAAGCTATGGAGAACATATTGACCATAGTTTCCAGTGTGCAAGTCCACATTCTTCTTTTGTTCCCCGAAAGAAATGTTTATACTCTCTGTTTGCTCAGCGGGCTCAGGAACTATGATTATAAATGAAAGTTTTAAGCTCTAACTGACTGATTCGCCCTGACTTCTAATAATCTAAGTTAATTGCTCGCCACAAAAGTGGAATATAATCTCACCACTTGTCATGCAGTTTTGTTAACATTATGGGCAGCACACAAACAGTTACTTCCATTAAATCTAAGCAATCCAGGACAGCATACAATCCTTGCGAGTTCACTTCCTATTTGTGCTAAAAATATGCATTTAGTTGCATCCTGGCTGTGATGTCACCTGAGGCAGCAGGTAAGCCAGCATTTGACCGACACCGACCATATGGTAGCTGGGTGCTAAGTGAAGATCATCAGTACCTCTCAGGGCATATTTATATATGGGCGCAGAGGACGGCCGAAGGAAACACCTGCCATCATCCACTCTATCCCCAAGTAACAGCATCTAAATTGCCGCTTTCGTGGACACACATAGTTTTATAACACTGTTGTGTATTAATTTAGAATCTTCGTAATTTCTGTGGGAATGGAATCAAGTTGTCTATAATCACAGAAAAACATTTAGCTCACATGCATTTAAACTTTGCCATCTAGAATTTTTAGAACAGGACTGACAGTAGAACATGACCTCTGAACTACAACTTTAAGATACCTTGTATTGATTGTTATTTACATCAAAGTCTTAAACTTGCTATAGCTCTATTATTTAAGGGATTTCATCAGGTACTGTAATCAAATTTTTCTGTCATTAATAGAAGTGATACTTAATCTATTACAAACAAAGAAATTTTTGTTCCAAATTTAGTTCTCAGTATAGTTAATGTTTTAAATCAGACTGAGGCTTCATAAGAATTTTTGGCTCTCTGGTTTTATTATTTAGTACCACCTTTTTTTTTCTTAAAACAATGCTTTTCGGGGAAAGATATTTGTCTGACCCCTCTGAGATTTGACAATTTAAACACTTATTTACTGAAGCATATTTCGACAAAGTATGGAAAAGCTTCTTTAATTTTTAATTTCATCCTTAATTATGGCGCAATACTTTGTATGCTATACACAGGCACATTATGATGACACGGCTCTAGTAGCACTGAACCAGGGTATATCCTGACACACTCGCTCGCCTCTGTATCTCTCCAATGATACAGCTCTTGTTTCGGCACAAGTGTATGGTGCGGTCAGGGCTCACTTTTAGAAATGATCTTTAGTGTTCTACTCCAATATTGACATTAAAACACAAGTATTAATCACAAAACAAATGCTTATTATGACCATTGCATCAGCACATTCTACCACTCCCCCAATCATTTTTGATGGTTGCCCTCTTGCTCTTCATCATTATCATGATTCTCTCATTGTTTTATCCCATGAATGTCATGGTTTTAATGCTGAGTCTTGTCTATGCTGCTGTTGTGCTTTATCCCTTTTTTACTGTACATTCTCACTGAGGCAACCATTTTGATTAAACACTGTGTTCTTTTATACACTGCTGCCATTTAAGTGCAATAATTCCATGGAAAAAATATTTATTTTCATGATCTTTACACTTTCTGATTAGGATTTGGTCTTGAATATGTGGTATATTGCAAATTTTAGTGCTGTCACAGAATGGTGACCACTTTTTAGAACCATAGTAAGATAATAAGTTCGCATAATATTACTGTCAAAAGGGATAGCCATCCACCAACTGTCTCTAACATTACCAAAACCCATTAAACAGTGCCGAACCCATAGAGAAATGGAGAATGGCAACAAAGCAGGAGAAAAAACAGGTGCACAAAATATAGTTAGGTAGAAATCGCTTTAAGCGTTTTACTTATTGTTTCAGATTAACACTTTTCTTCAGGTTTCAAAATGATTCATCACTTTTTTTTTCCCAGTATCTTTGAACTTTTGAGGAGATTCATATTCCAATACCTGCAACAGCTCTCAAATTGCAGAAACTTGCTATGCTCTGAGCGGAGGGGGCACAGTGGTGAGATATGACACTCACATTTAGGAGAACAGCAGTTCAAAATCCTGTAGACCAGTTCAGATTTGGATTTCTTTCAATCCCTGTGAATCATTTAAGGCAAATGCTTCGACGGTTCCTCTGAATGGGCATCGCTGATTTCCATCCCCAGTCCCAGCTTGTGCCCTGTCTCTAATATGTCTCAATGACAGGACATCTACATCTCCATCTACATAAATATTCTGCAAACCTCCATACAGTGCCTGACATGGGGTACCTTGTATCGCTAATACTTGTTCCCTTCTCATATAGAGTGAGGGAAAAACAACTGTCTGTGTGCCTGTATATGAGCCCTAATTTCTCATGCCTTACCTTCATGGTCCTCACGTTAAATAAATGATCGTATCAGTAGGATTGTTCTGAAGTCAGCTTCAGATTCCAGTTCTGTAAATTTTCTCAGTAGTGTTCCTTGAATAGTGTGTTACCTTCCCTCTAGGGATTCCGATTTGAGTTCCCAAAGCATCTCTATAACACTTACGTTTTGTTCAAACCTACCGATAACAGATCTAGCAGCCCACCTCTGAATTGCTTCAATGTCTTCCTTTAATGCAACATGGAAAGGATCCCAAACACTCCAGCAGTATTCAAGAATATGTCGCACTAGCATCATATGTGCAGTCATCTTTTACAGATGAACCACAGTTTCATAAAATTCTCCCAATAAACCAAACTCGACTATTCGCCTTCCCTACCACAATCCTCACATGTTCATTCCATTTCACATCGGTTTGCAACATTACACACAGATATGTAAATGACGTGACTCCATCAAGCAGGATGATACTAATGCTGTATCTGATCATTATGGTTTTGTTTTTTGTACTCATCTGCTTTAGAGTAAATTGTGCTTCATCACACCAACTAGATATTTTGTCCAAGTCATCTTGTATCATTTCACAGTCACTCATCTTTGACCCCCTTCCCATACACCACAGCATCATCAGCAAACAGCCGCAGATTGCTGCGCAACCTGTTAGACAGATCATTTATTTATATAGAAAATAACAGTGGACCTATCACACTTCCCTGGAGTACTCCTGATGAACCATTGTCTGTGATGAACACTCACCATTGAAGAGAGCATATTCAGATCTATTACTTAAGAAGTCTTTGTGACACTGACATATCTGGGAATCTATTCTGTATGCTCATGCCTTCGTTAACAGGCTACAGTGGGATACCATGTTAAATGCTTTTCAGAAATCTAAAAATATGGAATCTGCTTGTTGCCATTCACCCATGGGCTGCAGTATATCATGGGAGAGAAAGGCAACCTGAGTTTCAAAAGCCTTGTGATCCTTGGACATAACTTTTGCTCTCTACAAAATTTGTTATATTCAGACTCAGAATATGTTCTAGAATTCCAATGCAAACCAGTGTTAAGGATATTGATCTTTATATTTGTGAGTCGATTCTTTTATCCTTCTTATACACAAGAGTGATCTGCTCTTTTTTCCAGTCGCTTGGGACCTAGCACCGGTTGAGAGATTCGCGATAAATGCAAGCCAAGTAAGGAGCCAATGCCGTAGAGTACTTTTTGTAAAACCGCATTGGAATTCTGTCCCAACCTAGTGACTTGTTTTCAACTCATTCAGTTGTTTCTCTCTGCCAGGGATGCTCATTACTATGACATCCATATTGGACTCTGCGTGATGGTCAAACAGTGGTATGTTTGTATGATTCTTCTGCATAAACAATTAATAAACACAGAATTTAAAACTTTGACTCTCGTTTTGCTGTCTTCAACTGCCACACCAGACTGCTCAGTGAGTGACTGCATGGAAACCGTAGACCCGCTTAGCAATTTTACATAGAACCACAATTTTCTTGGGTTCTCAGCCAGATATTATGGTTGTAGTTGTTGTACTCTTCGTGCATAGATTTTTCCATAGACACACAAATCTGTACTAACTTTACACTACTCTGCCTCACCTCCCTTTGAACAAAATGTGGCTAAGTCAGATTGGACAAGACCAAAGCTGTTGGTTGGAGAAGGAAGTGGGAGATTAATAATTATGAAAAAAAGAAACTGGGTGATCATTTATTATGAAAATCCATCAGGTATTTGAGTGTGATTGGAATGTAAGCCCAATTATTGGCACTCTGTTTTGAACAGAGTCTTCTTAATAATCTTCCTTCCATTCTCCTTATGGCAAAGAAAATAGGCCTTATTCTCTATTTGATAGTTTTTTAGAATGTGACAGTTACACCCCAACTTTCAAACAATTCACCTCTTACTGTGTGATGAGGTTGGACTCTCATAGTAACAATGCTAGATTTTTGTGATTGGTTTGAAATTGTGTGGCATATTTCCTTTGTTGTATTGAGACAAAAGAAGTAGGCATTATGACTTTCAAATATGCTACATGTATTGTAAATGCCTTCTGAGGTAGTGAGCTTGGATTCATTTACATGCTAGATTATGAATGGTGTGATTGGTTCACAAACCAAATTAACACAACTCCCCCTCCCCCACCCCCCACCGACCTAAAATCCTTGCCCTCCTACCTGTCTCAGCTCCCCTTCAGATGAGTACTATGCTGTTTTCATACTTCCACCTCATACATACAGTATTGTGGAAACTGTTCAGTGAGAGAACATAAACAACTGAATGTTTGTGACTAACAGAAGAGACTAGAAAATTTCTACTTATCTTTTAGCTAATATTCTGATAGTGATATTCAGATTTGCAGCCACTAAGAGAAGTTTCAAATCAGTGATGAATTGGATACAGCAATTTTTATCTAACAGTAAATTTTATTTAATTAATATAACAGATTTTGGTTTCTACTTAGAAATAGCTTTCAAAGATATTCTTATCAAAATTCTATTCTCAAGCTGCATCTTGTAAAGGCAAGGGAAGACACTGCATCTCTAATAGGTGCAGTTAACTTTTATAATGCTTTTACTAGGAAAACAATATGTAACTGATCTATGTACATTGATCCCATGACTTTTTATGAGGGTTGTGCCAAAAGTAAGGTTCCCAATGAGTTACAGCCTCGAGGGAAGGTGCTAGGCTAAATCTGACAACAGTGCTGTGTGCAGTGGTTCCCCCACTCTCAAGCCCGCTCATTCGCGATTTGCTACATCACTCAGTGTTGGCTTGGCAGCCGTCAGAGATGGAAGTGTCGCTCACCGCTCCTACCAAGTGCGAGATTCGAGCAGTAATCCGGTTTCTCCACACAAGGAAGTTACCGCCCGTGGAGATTCATCGGCAACTGACTGAGGTTTATGGTGAAGAGTGCATGTCCATTCAGCATGTCTGCAAATGGTGCAGGGATTTTGCTGAGGGTCGCACAGAAGTTCACAATGAAGAACAGAGTAGAAGACTGTCAGTTTTGGATGCCATTGTCCAGAAAATCAACAGTGAGCTGCTCAAAGATCGGAGGGTCACTGTCCGTGAACTTACTGAATGCATTCCTGAAGCTTCCCACGGCACAATGGAAAGAACTTAAACAAAAATGGTGGGTTATCGCAAGATGTGTGCTCGCTCATTCCCCTGGATGCTGACTGACGGACACGAGGAGCAACGCGTTGACTATGCTTGCAAGTTTCTTCAACAATGTGAGGGGGAAGGCAACAAGGAGAAGTTGTTGGACTCAATCATCAGAGGAGATGAAACGTGGGTGTTTCATTACACCCTCGAAACAAAACAACAATCTTGTCGGTGGTGTCACTCCGTTTCACCGCCACCAAAGAAATTAAAACCAAACGCAGTCAGCAGGAAAGGTTACGGTAACTGTGTTTTGAGGTTGGAAGCGGGTACTCCTCATTGATTTCATGCAACCTGGGACAAAAATAAACTCGGACAGATATTGTGAAACATTGACCAAACTCCAGCAAGAGAGGACGACTGACGGAGGGAGTAGTGCTTCTTCATGACAATGCTTGACCCCACGTCACTCGTCAAACACAGGAGCTTTTGAAGAAATTTGGGTGGACTGTTATGCCTCATCCCCGTACAGCCTGGACTCAGCCCCCAGCAATTATCATCTCTTCCCCAAGTTAAAGGAACACTTAGGTGGCACATGCTTCCTCAGTGGGTTGGTGGGAAACTCCTTAAACCTAGAATACAAAAGCTGGAGCATAGTCTTCAAAAGAGTGTTGAAAAAAATGGATACTGTGTTGAAAAATAGACAAAAGTGTAAGCTTTTCAACGACGTATAAATTAATAACAATAAACAATCTTTTCTATTTGTAAAAAATATGGGAACCTTACTTTTGGTACAACCCTCGTAGGTGTAGTTTTGTTGTAACACCAAAATAATGTGTGATTTAAGAGTAATTGGTAAAGTTGCTTTCTTGGCTTTGTTTATATGTTTGAGTAATTGATACTGTGTCCTACATATTAGTGTTCCTTTTGTATTCTGAATTACTATAGGTGCTTGATAAATTAGTGTACAGATAATATTTAATATATTAATAAAAAATTTCTCTTACAGGATTATCCGAAGTTGTCTCAAACGTATTACGTTTTACTGGAGTGCCTTGCACAGGATCATATGAGTTTCCTCTCAACACTAGAGCCACGCGTATTTCTCTACATACTGTCATCAATCTCTGAGGGTCTTACAGCTTTAGGTGTGAACCTCAATTTCTTCACAGGTATAGTCGCAGACATCTTCATTAGACCCTATACCACTTTTTTGACCTTTGTTTTAAGGCTAATACATGTCATTAGCTGTGCAAAAGCATGATATGCAGTTGGCTTTCTTTGTGGTTTTCTTCACCTTATTTCAAAGAAATTTAGCACTTAGTATTTGGGTCAGGATGAATATGTCTGTGACTGTGTTAATCAGTGATCCTTATCGTAGTGATTGCTTCCATCTGTTTATTTGTTTTTATGACACTGATAGTGGTATGTTTTTAGTTATTTAGCATGTCATTCAAGTATGTAGAATACAAAGTTCTTTGTGCTTTATAGTATCTATTCCTCCATTTTTCATGTTTTTAAATGTGCATTGTTTGTTGAGGTAACTATTAAAGTGTCAAGAGTGCTGTCAGGCACATCAAGAAATGCATGTTAACTTAAAAATCATATGAAGACTGCAATTGTTCCAGTTTTGTGATATAAATAATAGAAACTATTGTTTGTTTATGAGTTATTAACCCTATCATTTGCATTACAGACACAATGGTGTGCACTGGTTGTTGTGCAACTTTGGATCATATTGTCACATATCTGTTCAAGCAGTTAACACAAAAAGGTAAATATCTTGATTCAGGATTAATAGGTAGGCAACAGTGATATATGAGCATGGATGTTTATGGACTAAGTTGTTGTGTTCTGCAGATTTTTGCACGGTGTAAAAATAAGTGTGCCACAGATATGCAAAGCCCACTCCACACTTTTATTACATACACATTAAAATATGTTGCATTATTAGTGATTTTTACCAACAAATTAGTTAACACACTAGAAGAATCTAAAGAAAATAGCAACCAAGCAACCACAATGGACAGAAATATGACTCAAGCCTTAGTGTACTGCATAAGCCTACCTTCCATTTAGGTCATATTTCATATCCATCCTGGCAAATGCTACAGGTATTAACCAGTCCCATTTCAAGTACTAGTTTTTGAAGGAAACATTCAGTTTATTAGGTCTGAAAGACTACCCTTTACACAGGCTAAATAAAACATACACAGTTTCCATTCTGGACCAGCGCATTCAAATTCACATTGATGCTCCTCGAAAAATATAGGAAGTCCAGAAGCCCTTAAGAAAAATTTCTGTGCAATTTAAGGCTATTTTTAATAGGGAACAGGCACATTTTGTTGTTGGATTTGTTTATGTTATTATTTTATTAAAATAAACTGGGAGCATGAAGAAGAGAAAAGTCAGTACACTGTGTGTTCTCATTTTCTAAATTAATGTCACACTGGGAGGAGAGAGGTTCAAACACGTGCGAACTGTCCTGATTTAGATTTTCTGTGATTTCCCTAAATTGCTTAAGGCAAATGCCATGATGGTTCCTTTGAAATGGTGTGACCAATTTCCTTCCCCATCCTTCCCTCATCCGAGCTTGTGCTCCGTCTCTAATGACCTAATTGTTGATGAGATGTTAAACACAAAATCTCTTCCTCCTCTTGAAAATTTATTTCTGTAGAACAGGTAACAAATCTTGATGACTGAAAGACTGTCCATACTGCAGTACTCAACCATTACCCTAATATATTTTGATCGTACCTCATTAAACATTGGTTGAATTCCTTCGGTATAAATCTTTCTGCCTACATAAATATTTAATTTCATTGACCAGGAGAACTTTTGTGTAATTTGTTGGGGCAGAATAAGCTTAGTGTGAAGTTGTAAAAAATAAATTTTCAGAACATGAGCTTAACTCTTAAAATAGTGAAAAATTAATAATTCATTTGTAAGATTTTGGATCTGTTAATTGTTAACATTCTGACAGCCCTAAGTTTCTTTTATGTATGTCTAAGGAACCTTTTGTTGTTATTGTTTTTAATTTATGTCAAATATCAAATTGAGTTTTTTTAATCTTGCATCTCATAAAAGTTTTATGTAATTTTTAAACAATATCATTTCTTCAAAGTTACTTTTATTAATTTTTTTTAACTTGACTTCATCCCTCAGTTGTACCTTTCTATTTCTCTGATCCTGGAAAAAGTAGCTATATATTTCATGTATTACTTTTTCTTTCTAGTGATATAACTCTACAATACACTTTATTAGTTCTTTATATACACTTTTTATGTATAAAACAAAGGGAAGAAGACACGACGAGGTGTTCCAGCACCGAGTGACGTTTTCCTCCAAGTACTTGAGCTACACCCAGAAATTCTTCAGCAAATTCTCAGCACTGTACTCAATGTTATTATGTTTGAAGACTGTAGAAATCAGTGGTCTATGTCTCGACCTCTTTTAGGCCTCATTTTATTAAATGAAGAGGTAAGTTTGGTTGTAGAATATGAATACTGACAAATATTTTTATTTTATCCATGGTACCATCTTTTATTGTGAGTTGAAAATAACTCTACCAAGAAAATGACTTCGTTTCATAATTGTTTTATAGCCACACATTGTTGAATTATTCTTTGACTTTAATCTACCAAATTATTCAGATTCAATGGTACAACAAAGATAACAAACATCTGGCTGAATCTTTCTTACATAGGATAATCTTTCATGATCGTACTCAGGAAGAGGCAAACAAAGAGAGAGTTACACGACATGGAAGTATGTGAAAATGAGTCAAACTTTACATCTGGGTAACAGCCTCTTCCTTGTGCTTAGTTTCTGACGACTTTGTGATCAGTGCGTCTTTATGATTTAGTCTTTGTTTCTTTTCTTCCCTTCACCATGCTGTGTCAGTCCCAGATGGATGTATTTTAATATACTGGAATATTATGGTAATTGCCATGACAATTGACTATGGCAATTGTCAGGTCAGCAATTCACTCAACTCTTTACACACTGCTTGTATTCAGAAGGACAATGTTTCAGATCCCCAATTGGCTATCCTGATTTAGATTCTGTGCTTTTATTAGAGAGCTGTCCTCCTTTCTTAAGGTAGATGCTGGAATATTCCTCTGAAAGGGCACAGTCAATTTCCTTCCCTGTTATTTGCCTTGTGCCCAATCTCTAATGATCTGGTTATTGACAGAATGTAAACCCTTTCTTTTTTCAAATCTTAAGTTAGTTAGTTAGTCATAATTTCTGTGGCTGATTTGTAAGATACGGAATTTGGAACAAAACTCTTCACATGATATTTAATATACTTCATATTTCAGTGTGCTTCCATGCTGATTATTAGTAGATGATTTATATAACAGTGAAAAAGTATGGGATTAATAACAGAAATAAGTGTGTAATTCATTCACACTACATAACATAAGAGTTTTTGGGGCAAAAGTAGTTAGCTACAATGAATTTTCTGACTTCCTTTCATATCTGTCAAACGTCCTATACTATTAAAAAAGAGGACTGATAATGCTCATTGTCTCATCTTTCATTGTAATTGTATTTTTTTTCTGAATTGTAATGTATTACTTGCAAAAAGTTTTTGCTTGAAGTTGCATGTTTTCTGACTTCTGTTATAGTATTTCAATCAGCTGAGGGAAAATATAATAAGGAGTCAGCCACCAGACAAACAAGCTGCAATGGCACAATGGTTTGAAAATCTCATGGAAGGAATTGAGCGGAACTTGTTAACAAAAAACAGAGATAGGTAGGTCAATTAGTATTGATTTATTAATAAGAGTTATAAAAGGATGCTATTGTTCACTTTTGTGTACCTGTAGACTAGTGTATTTGCAGGTAGGACTGACTTAAATGCAGGTAAACATGAAATAATCCCGTATCATGAAGTCTTTTTTTGAAAGCCCCAATGAATACTTTTTTTGCTGGTAGTGTGAGAGAGAGCTCTAAGAAATTGTGTCCTTCAGTCTAACTTCTCTCTGTCTCACATAGTTCTCCAACCCCCCCCCCCCCCCCCCCAACCCCACCCAAAGCAAAGCAGCCTCCTTAATCTGTTAACATACGCATCGATTTGCATGTGCAGTCTAACCTCACCACTTCAACATTTTTGCAGGGGACCATACAGCACTGTGTTTATCTAAGAACTAGTTGGGGACATGAGTTTGTGAAAAATATCTTACAGTGAAGATGAAGAAAGTTCAGCTACTGCTGGGCCTTGCACGACTTCCTTTTCTGCATAGTTATTTCTGTCCACACAAGCTCCTTACCCAAGAACTTGAATTGCTTCTATTATTCTTGTTGTAGCATTTGACAAAAGTTATATCTCACTACAGTAGAAAAAGAGTACCAGTCAGTTTTGCAGTACATTTATTCTTGAAAATGAACAGTGTATCATTACTTCAATGAAGTGTCTGTAGAGATTTCAAAAGGCTGTGCTTTGTACTCTACCACCTGAGCTTTGTACTCTACCACCTGAAAATAATTTTGGGGTACAGAGGAGTAATTTAAGTGTATAATACTCGTACTGCAGTTTGACCTCATACATTGTTCACTGAAAACACTGACAAGGGAATTCAGACAGCTTTGGTGGAATTCAGGATATACTATCTAATTCAAGAGAAAGAGCTCCACAAATTAAGTAAGTCAATAACATGTTGGTCCACCTCTGTCCCTTATGCAAGCAGTGACTCAGCTTAGAATTGATTGACAGTCAGTTGGAGGGCCCTACCCGTAATGCCCTAAATGTTCTCTATTGGGGAGAGATCCGATGACCTTGCTGGCCAAGGTATAATTTTTAAGCCAAAAGACAAGAAGTAGAAATTCTCGCTTTGTGGGGGGGAGGGGGGGCGGTGGCATTATGTGTAAAATTTTGTCACTGTACCACTGTACTGTAAGTGTGTCACAGGTGACAAACCAAAGGGGTCCTGCTATGAATAGTAGAGATGGGTCAAACTCGTTCATTCCAGTGAACTACTTCATTCATTTCACTCTTTGCCGTGAATCGTTCAAATGAAGTAGTTCATTCGTGAAGTACGGAAGCCTGTCGAAGTTGCCCAGTTCGCCGCTCAGCCGCTGCTACGCTCGCTTCGCCTCGCTCGTACAATGAAGCTTCGTAATACTTCATAATTTTACCAACAGATGGCCGAACTATACAGTAACGTGCACGCAACGTTTTACGCTCTTACAGCGTCTGAGTTAACTTAAATAGAGCATGGTCGAAGGGGACAAAGTAAAGATAAACAGAGAAGCCTGTTACATATAAAGAAGGTATTACATTTAATCTTGCTCGAAATTTTCTCATGAAGCGTCCAAAAAAGTCTTTATCTGCCAAATGAAATATTATTTGTTGTATTCATGAACTGAAAAATAGGGCTACCAACGAAATGCATTCCAATTTTATGTTCCTTGTAAAATTTAATCCAAAATAGAATGAGTATGTTTACCACTGTCACAGTCTATATACCTACGTTAAGAAATTATTCAGAAGTTTTCCTGTAGATTTTATTTTTGTTGAGAATAATAACCCTCCAGATTCAAAACGTAAACTGTCACCTGTAGTCATTGGTACGATTTCAGGTAAAATCCCTCTTTCAGTGTTATTAACAAACCTTTTATTTTCATGTTGGCTGTGCGTGCTCACACAGCCAGCCCCTTCGTTTATATCTTTAATATTCATTTGTCTGCAAGCGCTGCCAACGGTAGGCTACCCGTAGACGCGAAGTATAACTGCACAAATAGTCACAAGTAATGTCAGCACTGCACGTAGCAGCTGACGCTGCCTTCCCCTCGCCCCTCACCTCACCAACCCCTCGTAAACCTATAATTCCCCACAAACCCCGCGCGATTCGTCGACAGGCAGCAGAGGGAGGACTGAAGTGAAGGGAGGATGAGTGACGTAGCACCGATGTAGTTGGAGAGGGAGAGGGGAAGAGAGTGAGTGAAGTAGAAAAAAGTGTGGAGTGTGCTATCTGTGAAGAGTTTGAAGTACCAGATCATTGAAATTGAGTGGTTAGTTCACACTTCACGGAAGTGAAGCGTTCATTTGAACGACTCATTCACGAGCTCCCCATCACTAATGAATAGAAATGACCCCAAACTGTAAGTCCTCGTTGTCAGACTGTTTGGTGGGCAACAGTCAGTTTGGTATAACACTGCTGTGTGGGGCATCTCTAGACACATCTTCAATGGTCATCAGGGCCCATTTTGAAGCAAGATTTATCAATGAAGACAATTCTACTCCAGTCAAGGAGATTCCAGGCCAAAGACATGTCTGGAGACACCACAGACATCAGAGGGTTACCAACCTGACTGCCACCCACCATGCAACCCGACAACCACAAGTGATGGTGAGGGGTGCCATTTCTTTTCATAGCAGAACCGCTTTGTTATCATCTGGAGCACCCTTACAGCACAGTGGGATGTCAATAATATTCTGTGCCTCATTTTGCTGCCCTTCATGGCAAGCCATCCTGAGCTTGCATTTCAGCAAGATAATGCCCATCTGCACATGGTGCGAGTTTCTACTGCTTGTCTTCATAGTTGACAAACCCTACCTTGGTCAGCAAGGTCACCTCCCCCACTTGAGCAAGATGGTGCAGTGGTTAGCTCACTGGACTTGCATTCAGGAGGACAGTGGTTCAAACCCATATGCAGCCATCCTGATTTAGGTTTTCCATGATTCCCTAAATCGCTTCAGGCAAATACTGGGATGGTTTCTTTGAAAGGGCACAGATGACTTCCTTCCCTAATCCGATAGGACCGATGACCTCGCTGTTTGGTCCCCTCCCCGAGATCAACAAACCAACCAATCACTTCCCCAACAGCGAACAGTTGGATCATTATGAGTAGGGCCCTCCAATCATCTCAGAATTTTGACAATCTAATGCATCAGTTGGACAGAGTTTCGCACAATATTACTCAGCAGGATATCCAACAACTATGCCAATCAGTGCCAAGCTGAATAAACGCTTGCATAAGGACCAGAAGTGAACCAATGCATTACTGACTTGCTCAATATGTGAAACTCTCTCTCTTGAATAAATCATCCATTCTTTTAAATTGTAATCATTTGTTTGTCTATACATGTACTTTACATCTACTGATACCCTTTCTATTTGGATAATTTTTAAAGAAAGTGTATTACATCACCGGATGTTAATCTCGAGCTTGTCTGCATATGTAACTCTCACAACTTTGCAAGACAGCATTAATCTGAAAAATCTTTGCTCTTTGAAGTGACACTTTTGACTCAAGGGCATATAGTGAATTGTCCTGTGGCATGTGACAGTGCAACTTTGAATGTTCTATTTAAGGCAGAATACAAATTGTTACGTGTTCATGAAAAGTTGTCGTCGTCACTTTGGGTTGTTGCTCTCAGAATGACAGTAACAGAACAACACATCTACATCTACACTCTGCAAACCACCATGAGGTGCATGGCAAAGGGTACATCCCACTGTACCAGTGATAGGGATCTTTCTGTTCCATTCACGTATGGAGCATAGGAAGAATGATTGTTTGCATACCTTGAGTAATTATTCTAATCTTTCCCTCATGATCCCTATGTGGGTGATACATAGTGAATTATAGTATATTCCTAGAGTCATTTAAATCCGGTTCTTGAAACTTCATTAATAGACTTTCTCGAGATGATTTACATCTGTCTTCAAGAGTGCCAGTTCAGGATTTCTGAACAATGAGAGCAAGTTGCCAGTCGTTGCACCACTTTGAAGTCTTATCAAGATCTGACTGAATATTTATGAAGTTTCTTACTATTAATATTGTCTGCAAGGTTATTAATATACACTGAAGAGCCAAAGAATCTGGTACACCTGACTAATATTGTGTAGGCCCCCCGAACACACAGAAGTGCCACAACATGACGTGGCATGGATTCGACTAATGTCTGAAATAGTGCTGGAGGGAATTGACACCTGGAATCCTGCAGGGCTGTCCATAAATCCATAAGAATATGAGGAAATGGAGATCCCTCCTGAACAGCACGTTGCAAGGCATCCCAAATATGCTCAGTAATATTTATGTTTGGAGAGTTTGGTGGCCAGTGTAAGTGCTTAAACTTGGAAGAGTGTTCCTGGAACCACTCTGTAGTAATTCTGGATGTGTGGGGTGTCACATTGTCTTGCTGGAATTGCTCAATTCTTTTGGAATTTACAATGGACATGAATGGATGCAGGTGATCACAAAGGATGATTATGTACATGTCACCTGTCAGAGCTGTATTTAGACATATTGGGGGTCTCATATCACTCCAACTGAGCATGCCTCACGCCATTACCGATCTACCACCAGCTTGACTAGTCCCTGCTGACATGCAGGGTCCATGGATTCATGAGGTTGTATCCATACCTGTACACGTCCATCTGCTAGATACAATTTGAAATGAGACTCATCTGACCAGGCAACATGTTTTCAGTCATCAAGAATCCAGTGTTGGTGTTGATGAGCCCAGGTAAGATGTAAAGCTGTGTGTCGTGCAGTCATCAAGGGTACACAAGTGGGCATTCGGCTCCGAAAGCCCATATTGATGATGTTTCGTTGAATGGTTTCCTTGCTGACACTAGTTGATGGCCCAGCATTGAAATCAGCAGCAATTTGCAGAAGGGTTGCACTTCCGTCAGATTGAATAAATCTCTTTAGTCGTTGTTGGACCTATTCTTGCAGGATGTTTCTCTGGTGGCAGCAGTGTTGGAAATTTGGTGTTTTACCAAATTCCTCATATTCACGGTACACTTGTAAATGGTCGTGCGGGAAAATCCCCACTTCATCACTATCTCGAAGACGCTGTGTCCCACCGCTCGTGCACCGACTACAACGCCAGGTTCAGACTCACTTAAATATTGATAACCTGACATTGTAGTAGCAGTAACTGCGCCAGACACTTGTTGTCTTATATAGGAATTGCCGATCGTAGCACCAATTCTGCCTGTTTACCTATATCTGTATTTTGAATATGCAAGCCTATATCAGTCTCTTTGGCACTTCAGTGTGCAACGTGAACAGCAAGGGTCCCAACACACAAGTCTGGCAAAGTATATTTCTGTAGATCCTGACCCGGATTGAATCTGCCTGAAAGATTACTTCGAGGGCTGGGGAACCACCCAAGCCTGGATGCAGTTTCTATGCTATTTCCCACATCTCACTAGGTAAATATATTATGACATTTCTGGATATCCTCTGTGATAACCAACATGAGTTCCGAAAACCGCTCGCTCTGTTGATCCATGAGACAGAAAAAGCTGTAGCTATACCACATTTACCCATGTATAAGATGACCCTGATTATAAAACAACCCATGTTTTCTAGAAGCTTCTTGAGAAAAAAATTTATTTTTAACATATTCTGACTCATCAAAATTTCAAACTGTATTGTTGATGTAAACTACCTGCCTAAAAAGTTAACAAGTCAACATTATACCTATTTCGATAATGCAAGGAGAAATAAAATAAATGAAAATAAATAGTTTACATTAATTTATGGAGAATTTCATTTTCTACATTTTCGCCTTATTGGCCCTGTCTGCTATGGTATTTATATCTTGTGTTATCACGAATATTTGAATGTTTCTCCTGAATATGTTGCGATTTCAGAGATTGTGGTTACCATGGCACCTGAGAATACTGCTGTTTTTATATGAATACATATCAGATGACACTTCTATACTGACATGAGAATGTTAAAATGTCTCCTGTTTCTAAACACAACATCTGCCAACTGCTCTTTCATTGACTGCATAGAACCAGCAGCTGAAACACCTCCTTTCATTTCTGTCCTACATCACGGTGCGCATCGACAACACTGCAGCACAAAACAGATAAGTACATCACTGGCCCCAATCTATAGTTTTATCGTCTCCTGCAGAAATGAGTACTATTGTTATGCAGTTGTCCCATTTTAAAGTCATTGTAATTCCAGTTACAAATAGATTCAGGCTAACTGCAGTTCAAATGTGGTAGATGTTCCTGAAAAGCTAAAGTACTCTGTATAGATTCCCATGGTTGGCAATACGACATAATTTGCTGCCCACTCACTCATCTAGCTCTCATTCAAGCTGGTACCACTGTTCCCACTCCAGTCCTTCCATAGTGCTGTGCTTGAGCAACTGTCAAGACACAAACTGCAATATCTTCTAGATGCATTTCATATGTAACAACAGTAACTAATACATAAATAAAGGATTGTAATCATATTCCATCCGATTCTCAAACTTTCGCCCGTGACCTACCGATGTCTGTTGGTGCTATCTCCATGAAAGATTATGCCGCTGTAATTTATTCTAGCATCAACAGTTACAGCTTAATGTGATTTGTTTTGTTTGTTGTCTGGATTAATCATCCTCCTTGTTTTATCTGAATGTCACCATTATGTTCTAAAGCTGGTAACTTTTTATCCGGTGTTCTAAGAAGTGAACAGTGACCAGATTTCTCATTTACAACCCACTTAGTAAATCATTACAGTCTCTCATAATCAAATAAAATATTGATCAGGGTTCAGGGTCAAGTACTGTTTTTTGAAGGACAACATTTTCACTTTTGAATATTACCTTTACTCAAAAAGCTGCATTACTGTAGTGTTTGTTTATCCATACATATATAAGAACTTTTATTGCAGATATTATCAGATACGAACGCATTATTGTGGCCAAGATAGATACGAAGCCCACGCCTACTACAGTAGTCCAAGTTTATATGCCAACTAGCTCTGCAGATGACGAAGAAATTGAAGAAATGTATGATGAAATAAAAGAAATTATTCAGATTGTGAAGGGAGACGAAAATTTAATAGTCATGGGTGACTGGAATTCGAGTGTAGGAAAAGGGAGAGAAGGAAACATAGTAGGTGAATATGGATTGGGGGACAGAAATGAAAGAGGAAGCCGCCTGGTCGAATTTTGCACAGAGCACAACATAATCATAACTAACACTTGGTTTAAGAATCATGAAAGAAGGTTGTATACATGGAAGAACCCTGGCGATACTAAAAGGTATCAGATAGATTATATAATGGTAAGACAGAGATTTAGGAACCAGGTTTTAAATTGTAAGACATTTCCAGGGGCAGATGTGGACTCTGACCACAATCTATTGGTTATGACCTGTAGATTAAAACTGAAGAAACTGCAAAAAGGTGGGAATTTAAGGAGATGGGACCTGGATAAACTAAAAGAACCAGAGGTTGTACAGAGATTCAGGGAGAGCATAAGGGAGCAACTGACAGGAATGGGGGAAATAAATACAGTAGAAGAAGAATGGGTAGCTTTGAGGGATGAAGTAGTGAAGGCAGCAGAGGATCAAGTAGGTAAAAAGACGAGGGCTAGTAGAAATCCTTGGGTAACAGCAGAAATATTGAATTTAATTGATGAAAGGAGAAAATATAAAAATGCAGTAAGTGAAACAGGCAAAAAGGAATACAAACGTCTCAAAAATGAGATCGACAGGAAGTGCAAAATGGCTAAGCAGGGATGGCTAGAGGACAAATGTAAGGATGTAGAGGCCTATCTCACTAGGGGTAAGATAGATACTGCCTACAGGAAAATTAAAGAGACCTTTGGAGATAAGAGAACGACTTGTATGAATATCAAGAGCTCAGATGGAAACCCAGTTCTAAGCAAAGAAGGGAAAGCAGAAAGGTGGAAGGAGTATATAGAGGGTCTATACAAGGGCGATGTACTTGAGGAAAATATTATGGAAATGGAAGAGGATGTAGATGAAGATGAAATGGGAGATATGATACTGCGTGAAGAGTTTGACAGAGCACTGAAAGACCTGAGTCGAAACAAGGCTCCCGGAGTAGACAATATTCCATTGGAACTACTGACGGCCGTGGGAGAGCCAGTCCTGACAAAACTCTACCATCTGGTGAGCAAAATGTATGAAACAGGCGAAATACCCTCAGACTTCAAGAAGAATATAATAATTCCAATCCCAAAGAAAGCAGGTGTTGACAGATGTGAAAATTACCGAACTATCAGCTTAATAAGTCACAGCTGCAAAATACTAACACGAATTCTTTACAGACGAATGGAAAAACTAGTAGAAGCCAACCTCGGGGAAGATCAGTTTGGATTCTGTAGAAACACTGGAACACGTGAGGCAATACTGACCTTACGACTTATCTTAGAAGAAAGATTAAGGAAAGGCAAACCTACGTTTCTAGCATTTGTAGACTTAGAGAAAGCTTTTGACAATGTTGACTGGAATACTCTCTTTCAAATTCTAAAGGTGGCAGGGGTAAAATACAGGGAGCGAAAGGCTATTTACAATTTGTACAGAAACCAGATGGCAGTTATAAGAGTCGAGGGACATGAAAGGGAAGCAGTGGTTGGGAAGGGAGTAAGACAGGGTTGTAGCCTCTCCCCGATGTTGTTCAATCTGTATATTGAGCAAGCAGTAAAGGAAACAAAAGAAAAATTCGGAGTAGGTATTAAAATTCATGGAGAAGAAATAAAAACTTTGAGGTTCGCCGATGACATTGTAATTCTGTCAGAGACAGCAAAGGACTTGGAAGAGCAGTTGAATGGAATGGACAGTGTCTTGAAACGAGGATATAAGATGAACATCAACAAAAGCAAAACAAGGATAATGGAATGTAGTCTAATTAAGTCGGGTGATGCTGAGGGAATTAGATTAGGAAATGAGGCACTTAAAGTAGTAAAGGAGTTTTGCTATTTGGGGAGCAAAATAACTGATGATGGTCGAAGTAGAGAGGATATAAAATGTAGGCTGGCAATGGCAAGGAAAGCGTTTCTGAAGAAGAGAAATTTGTTAACATCCAGTATAGATTTAAGTGTCAGGAAGTCATTTCTGAAAGTATTCGTATGGAGTGTAGCCATGTATGGAAGTGAAACATGGACGATAAATAGTTTGGACAAGAAGAGAATAGAAGCTTTCGAAATGTGGTGCTACAGAAGAATGCTGAAGATTAGATGGGTAGATCACATAACTAATGAGGAAGTATTGAATAGGATTGGGGAGAAGAGAAGTTTGTGGCACAACTTGACCAGAAGAAGGGATCGGTTGGTAGGACATGTTCTGAGGCATCAAGGGATCACCAATTTAGTATTGGAGGGCAGCGTGGAGGGTAAAAATCGTAGAGGGAGACCAAGAGATGAATACACTAAGCAGATTCAGAAGGATGTAGGTTGCAGTAGGTACTGGGAGATGAAAAAGCTTGCACAGGATAGAGTAGCATGGAGAGCTGCATCAAACCAGTCTCAGAACTGAAGACCACAACAACAACAACATTATCAGATACAACAATAGTTTGTAAAATGATAGAATTTAGTGCTTTTTTTGTCCTGTTTGTCACAAGATCGCCAAATTTTAAGCAGAGAAATAGACTGCTGTAGTGGCTGCATCATAGTTTCTCATGTATCCCTTGCACTAGTGCTGCATAATTCAAAAGTCACATGATTGTTTGAGCAACATTGATACTATATTGAGAATTTTGGCATATAGGGAAATCATGAGCGTGTTTGACAGTAAGTATTTTTTCCCCAGCATCAACCTTCCAAAATCTTCAAAATAAATCTGCATGTCACCTCAATAGTCAAAGCTGTATTCTATTAAACAAAGTAACAGTGTTAGCCTCAGCAGGAATAGGTTAATCTTTGAACATAAGATGACCCTGTGTTTTTCTGATGACGAATTTGGGGAAAGAACCTCATCTTATAATCTGGTGAATACAGTAGCTGTGTAGGTAGGTACCATGTTCCTTGACTTCCGAAAGGCACAAAATGAACAAAATACAAGCTTGTGGGGTATCAGACCATCTGTGTGACTGGATTGAAGAGTTTTGTAGCAAACAGAACACAGCATGCCATTCTGAATGGAGAGAAGTCTTCAAGTAACTTCAGGTGTGTCCAAGGGGAGTGTTATAGGACCATTACTTTTTTACAATATACAGGATGTTTGTTTCAACTTTAGACAACTAAATATCTCTAAACCAACGCATCATATGGAGGAAAAAAAATATTCTAGGTGAAAAGTTCATATTAGGAAAGGGGGTTGTTGCCTTTGCTACAACTGGCCATCTAACTGCCCCTCCTGTGTGGGCAAGGTCAGCATCATATTTTGTGATGGGAAAGCCCCCTCCCATTTTATTGCATATGTGAGTTCTGTGCAAAAAAAAATACATACAGTTTACTCAAGCAGTTGTTTCCCATTCACAGTAGATGGCACTATATCAACAAATATCAGGTGTATTATTCCATGCCGTAACTCTTGCACTAGTCACTATGCAATATCAGCGGAATATGAATGACGACATTTAAATATCTGAGCTTAACATTGCAAAGCAATACAAAATGGAATGAACATTTGAGGATTATGGTAGTGAAGGCAAATGGTCGATTTTGCTTTATTGGGGGAATTCTAGAAAAGGTTGGTCCATCTGTAAAGGAGATCGCATATGGGACACTAGTGCAATTTATTCTCGAGTATTGCTCAAGTGTTTGGATCCATACCAGGTCTGATTAAAGGAAGACATCAAAGCAATTCAGAAGCAAGTTTCTAGATTTGTTGCTGGCTGGTTCGAACAACACACAAGTGTTACGCACACACTTCAGTAACTCAAATGGGAATCCCTGGATGGAAGATGACATTCTTTTCAAGGAACACTATCAAGAAAATTTCCAGGATTTGAAGCTGAGCACAGAACAGTTTTACTACCTCCGACATACATTACGCGTAAGGATCACAGAGGTAAGATACAGGAAGTTAGGGCTCATATGGAGGCATGTAAGGAGTTGTTTTTCCCTTTCTCTGTTTGTGAATGGAACAGGAATGAAAATGAAAAGTAGTGGTACTGGGTACCCTCCGTCAAACACTGTATGGTAGATTGCAGATTATCTTTGTGGATGTAGAGCTGTTACAATAATAATGTAAAATGTCCATGAAGTGATGTGACCAGTGTATCTGCCATGGATACTCACCGAAATCAAACACCCCAATGGTGAGAGGCAATGGGACTCACCGAAATCCAGCACCCCAATTGTGAGAGGTAATACCGTTTCCGTTTCCAATGAGACATTGAAACAGCTTTGTTGTACTGTATAATCAAATTTGTGACTCTAAAATAAGTTTTGAACATAAATTGAACCATTAGAACACAAAGTCTTACATATACGTCACAAATGAAATGTAGAATCAAATGTGTCGGTTCTTAACTGCAGGAACAGATGCACTTGTTTGTTGATCACAGTGCCATCTGCCGTGAATGGAAAACAATAGGTTTAATAAACCATAGATATTTTTTGTGTAGAATCCAAATATGCAGTAAAAATGGTGTTCCTATATGAAGTTGAGCAGTTAGGAGCTGGCCAGTTATAACACAGACAGATGTCCCCTGTACTAATATTAACTTTTCAACTAGAACTGTTTTGTTTTCATGATGCGTCACTTCCAAAATATTCAGTTGTCTCGTATTAAAACAAATGCTGTGAATATGAATGACTTTGTAGATATTATCGGAAGCTCTGTGAGGCTTTTCGCGGATGATACTGTTGTATGCAGAGAAATCGTGATGCTAGAAAATTGTAGTGAAATGAAGGAACACATGCAGGGGATTGAAGCTTGGCGCAGGGAGTTGCAACTGACCCTCAACATAAACAAATGTAACATATTAACATATTGTGAATTCAGTGACAGAAAGACTGTTTATTGTATGGTGATAAAATTTCAGAACAGTCACTCAAAGTGCTCACGTCAATAAAATATCTTGGACTGTGCATACTGAGTGTTTTTGAAGTGGAACGACCACGTAAAATTAGTCGGACTCGTGCAGATGCCAGACTGAGGTTTATTGGAAGAATCTTCAGGAAGAAATGTAGTCCATCAACAAAGAAAGTAGCCTACAAAGGGACTGACGATCATGTTTAGGCTAAGCTCCGAAAACTTTCCTTACTGGGTGATGTGTAATCATTGTTTAGTTATCGAAAATTAGGTACTCATCCTTCCCCCTCCTCTCACCCCCTACGCACACACACATAAACACACAACTTTGGTATCACACCTCAACAGAATATGTAGAACAATAGTGATACTTGGTTAAGATTGTATTAATTGAAAATTAATCAGTAAATTTGCTAAAAACAGTTAATATTATTTTCACAAAAATAACATTTATTTCTGAACATAATCTCCATATGACTTCATTTGGCTGAGCAAAGTTCCAGTTTCTTTATTCCTGGGGGGCGGGGGGGAGGGGGGATTTGATTTCCAACTTTATGTAATACTCATTTGCGGATAATTTTTCTGATAAATTAAACATAAGTTACTTATTGATGTGTCATAAGAACAAAGTCCACAGCACGTATAAATCGTGAAAAAATGGAATGGGTATTAGATGTATGGAACAGCTGAAGAATAGGCTTTAACATAGAGCTTAAATAAAACAATTACCCTTTTAATCCTAGTAATGGTAACAAATTTTTTGTAACATGTAGTATGGAAGGGAGGGGAAATTAAAAGACAAATTTTGTTAATTGTTGTTAACTTTTAATAACAAGATCCTTCCTAAATTCACACTGATGTGTAAGTAGGATCCAGAACCCACAAATAACTTTCAGCGTGATTTTAGCAACACCAACACATTGTTTCTAATGTGTACACAGAGGGAAGAAGTACTTTACGCAAAAAATTTTAAAATATACTAGTTTCAAAATGTTGTGACTTTCATTCACAATGTGATTTTTAAAGATATAGAGATGTGTAAGAAGGGTCCTGAACTTGAGGATATAAATATGACATTTGTTGTGAAAACTAATTTTTGCTACTATGACTTAAATTTGTGGGTCACATTGTACTGAAAAATTTAAAACAGTTACGTGAGTGTTGAACTGTGCTACTTATCACAGAACTGCATTTGCAAGCTCATACTTCAGCTAATAACTGAAGTACTGAAGGCAGGCTGCACCATTCAAGCATCATTCACTTTTCCAGGCAGGTACTAGTCATATATTACAAGTACTGATTTAAAAACTTTCTCAATTCTAGTTCTTTGATTTTCTGTTTCTGAAATTCTCTTGGGCAGCTATGATCATCATTTAAAACCATGTTTATCTTACTGAGAATAAAACAGCAATGCCAGAACTTGAAACACTCATACTTTAACAGGAATCTCGTGAAAAGTTTATACTGGGATTTAAATGTTTGGTAAGAAACCACCTTAATTACATAGTACAGGAAAGTTATTTATCAGAAGTTTTCTGTTGAACATAATAAGCAATGGAGTCATGTTCTGATAAAATGGATCAGACAGAGTTAGGGGTCCATGAACTATGGACCTTGCTGTTGGTGGGGAGGCTTGCGTGCCACAGCGATACAGATAGCCGTACCATACGTTCAACCACAACGGAGGAGTATCTGTCGAGAGGCCAGACAAACGTGTGATTCCTGAAGAGGGGCAGCAGCCTTTTCAGTAGTGGCAGGGGCTGAGCTGGCCTTGTAACATTAACCAAAACGGCCTTGCTTTGGTGGTAATGCAAACAGCTGAAAGCAAGGGGAAACTACAGCCATAATTTTTCTCGAGGGCATGCAGCTTTACTGTATGGTTAAATGATGATGGCGTCCTCTTGGATAAAATATTCTGGAGGTAAAGTAGTCCCCCATTCAGATATCTGGGCGGGGACTACTCAGGAGGGAAAAAAAACTGGCATTCTGCAGATCGGAGTGTGTAATAATGTCAGATCCCTTAAACGGGCAGGTAGGTTAGAAAATTTAAAAAGGGGAATGGGTAGATTAAAGTTAGATGTAGTGGGAATTAGTGAAGTTCGATGGCAGGAGGAACAAGACTTCTGGTCAAGTGAATATGGGATTATAAACACAAAAGCAGATAGGGTAATGCAGGAGTATGTTTAATAATGAACAAAAACAATGGGAGTGCAAGTAAGCTACTACAAACAGCATAGTGAATGCATTATTGTAGCCAAGTTAGACAGGAAGCCCATGCCTACCACAGTAGTACAAGTTTATATGCCGACTAGCTTCGCAGATGTTGAGATTGAAGAAATGTATGATGAGATAAGAGAAATTACTCTGTAGTGAAGGGAGATGAAAATTTAGTAGTCATGGGGAATGGAATTTGATAGTAGGAAAACGAAGAGAATCAAAAGTAATAGGTGAAATGGAATAGCACTAAGGAATGAAAGAGGAAGCCACCTGGTAAAATTTTGCATGGAGCATAACTTAATCATAGGTAACAGTTGCTTTAAGGATCGTGAAAGAAGGTTGTATATGTGGAAGAGGGGACACTGGAAGGTTTCAGATAGAGTATATAATGGTAAGCCAGAGATTTAGAAACTAGGTTTCAAATTGTAAGACATTTCCAGGGGCAGATGTGGACTATGACTGCAATCTATGGGTTATGAACTGTAGATTAAACCTGAAGAAACTGCAAAAAGGTAAGAATTTAAGGAGATAGGACCTGGATAAACTGATGGAACCAGAGGTTGAAGAGTGTTTCAGAGAGCATTAGGGAATGATGGACTAGAACGGGGGTAAGAAATACTGTAGAAGAGGAATGGGCAGCTTTGAGAGATGAAATAGGGAAGGCAGCAGAGGATAAAGTAGGTGAAAAGACAAGGGGTAGTAGAAATCCTTGGGTAACAGAAGAGATTTTAAATTTAATTGATGAAAGGAGAAAATGTAAAAATGCAGTAAATGAATCAGGCAAAAAGGAATACAAACATCTCAAAAATGAGATTAACAGGAAGTGCAAAATGGCTAAGCAGAGATGGCTAGAGGTCAAATGTAAGGATGTAGAGGCATAGATCACTAGGGGTAAGATAAATACTGCCTACAGAAAAATTAGAGAGACTTTTACAGAAAATAGAACCACTTGTATGAATATCAAGTGCTCAGTTGGAAAACCAGTTCTAAGCAAAGAAGGGAAAGCAAGAAGGTCGAAGGAGTGTATAGAGGGTCTACACAAGGACGATGTGCTTGAGGGCAATATTATGGAAATGGAAGAGGATGTAGGTGAAGATGAAATGGGAGATACGATACTGATGAAATGGGAGATATGATACTGTGTAAAGAATTTGACAGAGCATTGAAAGACATTAGTTGAAACAAGGGCCTGGGAGTAGACAACATTCCATTAGAGCTACTGATAGCCTAGGGAGAGCCAGCCATGACAAAGCTCTACCATCTGGTGAACAAGATGTATGAAACAGGTGAAATACCCTCAGAGTTCAAGAAGGATATAATAATTCCAATACCAAAGAAAGCAGGTGCTGACAGGTGTGAAAATTACTGAACTATCAGTTTTATAAGTCACACTTGCAAAATACTAACACAAATTCTTTACATACGAATGGAAAAACTGGTAGAAGCTGACCTCGGGGAAGATCAATTTGGATTCTGTAGAAATGTTGGAACACGTGAGGCAATACTGACCCTACGACTTATGTTAGAAGCTAGGTTAAGGAAAGGCAAACCGATGTTTCTAGCATCTGTAGACTTAGAGAAAACTTTTGACAATATTGACTGGAATAATCTCTTTCAAATTCTGAAGGAGGCAGGGGTAAAATACAGGGAGCGAAAGGCTATTACAATTTGTACAGAAACCAGGTGACAGTCGTAAGAGTCGAGGGTCATGATGGGGAAGCAGTTGTTGGGAAGGGAGTGAGACAGGGTTGTAGCTTATCCCTGATGTTATTCAATCTATATATTGATCAAGCAGTAAAGGAAACAAAAGAAAGATTTGGAGTAGGAATTAAAATCCATGGAGAAGAAATAAAAACTTTGACGTTTTCCGATGACATTGTAATTCTGTCAGAGACAGCCAATTACCTGGAAGAGTATGGAACGGAATGGACAGTGTTTTGAAAGCTGGATATAAGATGAACATCAACAAAAGCAAAACGAGAATAATGGAATGTAGTCGAATTAAATTGGATGATGCTGCGGGAATTAGATTTGGTAATGAGACACTTAAAGTAGTACATGAGTTTTGCTATTTGGGGAGCAAAATAACTGATGGTGGTTGAAATAGTGATGATATAAAATGTAGACTGGCAATGGCAAGGAAAGCGTTTCTCGAGAAGAGAAGTTTGTTAACATCAAGAATAGATTTAAGTGTCAGGAAGTCTTTTCCGAAACTATTTGTGTGGAGTGTAGCCATGTATGGAAGTGAAACATCGACAATAAATATTTTAGACAAGAAGAGAAAAGAAGCTTTTGAAATGTGGTGCTACAGAAGAATGCTGAAGATTAGATGGGTAGAGCACATAACTAATGAGGAGGTACTGACGAGGGAACCTCCCCATCGCACCCCCCTCAGATTTAGTTATAAGTTGGCACAGTGGATAGGCCTTGAAAAACTGAACACAGATCAATCGAGAAAACAGGAAGAATTTGTGTGGAACCGTGATAAAAATTAGTAAGATATACAAACTGAGTAGTCCATGTGCAAGATAGGCAACATCAAGGAGAATGTGAGCTCAGGAGCGCCGTGGTCCCGTGGTTAGCATGAGTAACTGCAACTGCAGAACTACAGGTCCTTGGTTCAAGTTTTCCCTCGACTGAAAATTTTACTTTCTTTATTTTCGCAAAGTTATGATCTGTCCGTTCGTTCATTGACGTCTCTGTTCACTGCAATAAGTTTAGTGTCTGTGTTTTGCTACCGCACCGCAAAACCGTACGATTAGTAGACGAAAGGACGTGCCTCTCCAATGGAAACCGGAAATATTTGATCGCAAGGTCATAGGTCAACCGATTCTCCCACAGGAAAACACGTCTGATATATTCTATATGACACTGGTGACGGCATGTGCGTCACATGACAGGAATATGTTGTCGACCCACCTAACTTGTACACTTGGCGAATAGGTAAAAAGATTCTTCTACCTTGCCCGATTTAAGTTTTCTTGTGGATGTGATAATCACTCCCAAAAAAGTGATGAAAACATAAGAGTTTGTCACATAAACTGAAAACAAAAAATTAAACTTTTCACTCAAGGGAAGACTTGAACGTAGGACCTCTCGTTCCGTAGCTGCTCTCGCTAACCACGGGACCACGGCGCTCCTTGGCTGACAGTCTTCTTGATGTTGCCTATCTTGGCATGGACTACTCAGTTTGTATATTTTACTATTTTTTTTCATAGTTCCACACAACTTCTTCCTGTTTTCTCGATTGATCTGTGTTCAGATTTTCAAGGCCTATCCACTGTGCCAACTTATAACTAAATCTGAGGGGGGTGCGATGGGGAGGTTCCTTTGTGATTAGAAATGGGGAGAAGAGGAATTTGTGGCACAACTTGACTAGAAGAAGGGGTCAGTTTGAAGGACATGTTCTGAGGCATCAAGGGATCACCAATTTAGTACTGGAGGGCAGCGTGGAGGGAAAAATTGTAGATGGAGACCAGTAGATGAATACACTAAGCAGATCCAGAAGGATGTAGGTTGCAGTAGGTACTTGGAGATGAAGAAGCTTGCACGGGATAGAGTAGCATGAAGAGCTGCATCAAACCAGTCTCTGGACTGAAGACAACAACACAAACACAGGGTTAGGAGTCTTGACTATTTTTAAATAAGGAAAGGTTTCCACAAGGCTAGTGCAAATTATGAGAACATTTACATGTCACAAGAACTGAGTAGATCCAATCTTTACCCTTGACCACATGAATAACAAAAATACTTGGAGGTTATAATTAAAATTCCACTACTTGAGACAGTGTAGACAGTGACCTGTGTACCAAAGGGGTACTCAACTTTATGGGAATGCTGTCCTGACTGTGCTGCAGGATTTGTGTTCTGGTAGTGTTAGTGTCATGAGTTACTGTTAGTTGCGGTACTGGTATGGCAACGTAAGGTCGAAACATATGCATCAGTGTGCATTGCAGTTGCAGACATAGTGTGTCCAGCGAACCTTGAAATCTTGAAAAAGCCAGGAATTTTCAAAATCAGAAAAACATGTAAAAACCAACAGATTTTATTTAAAAACATTGATTTTTTAAAAAAATTTCTGTGCTACACCCGTATTGAAGTAGTATCAGTTTAAACCATATGTGGTATTTCAAATAGCATTTAAATATTCAAATGAGAATATACACGTTATATACTCAATACTTGTTAGTGATCCAATATTTACCCAATAATCTGTACCTGTTTTATACTCGCTGAGATGTTGTGTGAGGCTGGTGTCCAAGGAAGCTAATTGGTGCTACCATGTGAGAGGTGGGGAGAGACAGGAGGTTTCATTACTTCGCAGTCTGGCTTAAAATACAGATCAGCTACTATGGTAAAAATATACAGATGTAAAACGTTTTGTAAAAGCGTTTATAGAGATGTTCATAGTCAGTTTAGTGCAGTGTCCAAAATTACATTAAGCCTGTTGTAACCCTTTCAACTATTAACAGTCAAAAACAAGACATCATAGTCATGAAGAGTAATGACTTGTACTAATACGCGTTGAACAGATGTATGGGGCTGAATGACTGCTCAGTGGTGGCAGACTGACATATCATGCATACAAGATTAATCTCAATAGTAGACACAAAAAAACCTCAGTTGCATTCTTGAAATTCTTTTTTCTGTTTTTTTATGGAAGTGGAAATTTCATATTAACTTTGAGGAATATTATAAACTACTTTCAGTCTTGAGTAGTTTATTAATTTGTGAATGTGTGTTATTTATTAGCTAATATAGATATAGGAGGTCCAGTATGAAACAAAGCAATATGTTCAAAGCCACAGAACGATTCATGGAATCAGTCTACAGTGCAGTCATATGCACTATCAGATGACATTACAGGTGCTGAAATTGTGTGGGGTTTGCACACCGTTGGGAGCCATTTGTCCATTCGGAGCTCAGCAGGCTGTGTAGCTCTGTTCCCATTGTTATTTCCGCCAGTCAGATTGCAAAGAAAATGCAGTTGCAAAAATCAAAACTGTGTTACAGCACTGGACACTGATTGGCATCATACACGAGATGTAAAATTGCTGACCTTATTGACAAATGTGAAATGATCATACTCATATTTGATGAAGGTATGAATACTGTTCCTCGAAAAACCCAGATATCCATCTGGGTTTCATGTACGATTTTGGGACTGTGATAAATCGTTAATAACACATAACTTGGATTCTGTTTTTCTGAAACATACAAGGGCAAATGATTTACTTGAAAGTGTAAAAAGATCGTTGAATTTGGAAAAAATTAAAATACAAAAAGTTGCTGTTATCAATGGATGGACCAAATGTGAATTTAAAACTTTTGAATTACATTAACAAGGAACTAAAAGAATCCTTCGATTGTCCTCAACTGCTACCAATTGGTGCCTGCAGTTGCATGTATTATGTGGCATATCCAAAAGTAATTGGGAATTTTCATTTTTTAGAACACTTTATTAATTATGTAATGATTTATTTGCATGAAGATCACAATACACTGTGAAAATCAGATCTCCATCTTTTCCTGTCATTTTGTAGAACTAGATAGGCTGCTAAAGCTGTAGAATTTCTTGAATACATTTGAACTTGCGTTATTGAGATAAATAAATCGAAAACTATTCCTCAGTTATCAAGTTTCGAATTTGTTTTTGAAACCGTCAATGATAAATTGCTAGCTCCAAAATTGACATTCTTCAATTCAACAGCACACTTGTCGGAACCATTTTTACTTGATTTTCAGAGAGATGACCCAATGGCTCAATGTCTGTATGATGTACTACATAATCTTGTGAAATTTTGATGCAGCAAGTTGTGAAACTAGACATCTTAAAAAAAGAGCAAAAACTCATCTTTGATTAAAATCGACTTAAGGGATATAAAGAATGATATTGCAGCAAGACAGTTCAATCTGAATTTTTGCTACAAGAAGTGCGCTTAAAATAAGAATGTGTCTGAAGAGGAGATATTGTTGCTGAAGGAAAACGTGCGGTTATGCATTATTTGCATAGTTGAGAAGTTGCGAGATAGATCACCGCTCAAATACAACTTTGCGCATGTGATTTCCTGCTAGAATCAAGAAATTTTGTTAAACCAGGAATTAGCTCAAAGAAGATTGACAGTATGTCTTAAAATTTTGGTATGAAATGGAAGAATGTTGGATTCAAAGGCAGACCGTGTCAAACTTGAATTTGTGAATATCTGCAGAGAAAAGAGAATTGAAGATGAGATAAAATGTTACAGGAGAAGTGAAAATCATCTTGATAAATTCTGTAGTCATATAATCAAATTCTTCAAAGGCATGCCCAAATTTCTGAGATTTTGTGCAAATTATTTTAATAATCTCACATGGGAATGCTTCTGTTGAGTAAGCTTTTTTTGTAAACTCCGAAATCATAGTTGAAAATCAAACAGAAAAAAGCCCTCTTGTTCAAAGATATGTATATGACTTAGTCAAGAAAGCAAATGGAGTGGACAATTTCAACATCAACAGAAGTATTATACACTGTTTTCGCAGTGCACATTCTTTGTACTAAGACGATATGAAACACAAGATAAAGAAAGGTGAAAGAGAAGAGGAGGAGTGATTATTGAACAAACAAAAGCAAGCTGAAATCAAAGAATTAGAAACGAAAAGAGTACCTTTGTTGACTGAAGCCTCAAAGATTTTGGCAGAGATAGAAAATTTAAAGAAATTGTTTATTCATTTTTAACATGACTAAATTCTACAGTTTGTCCCTGTAATGAGCGAGTTTCAATGCACGAGGGTGGATCAAATATAAATGGGATTTTGTTTTTTATTTAAATTTATTTATTTAAAAACTGAAGGCAATTATAATTTATTTTTTCACATAATCTCCATCTTTGGAAATATATTTGTCTCAGCGTATGGGCAGCTTTTTGATGCCCTATCATGAAAAGAACTGGATCGTGTCACCAGCCAGTTGCGCACATAGTCTTCCACACACTCGTCATCTTCAAATCATCGCCCTCCTAGAGCTTTTTTAAGCAGTCCGAATAAATGGAAATCGCAGGGCAATAAGTCTGGGCTGTAAGGAGGATGATCAAGTGTAGTCCAGTGCATTTCCTGTAGGTTGGAGACAGTTAGAGCTGTATAATGGGGTTGCGCATTGTCATGGAGGAGGATGACCTGTTGAATGGAGTGGTCTTGTTTTTTTGTAGCGATATGCAACTCTCGCGTGGTTCAGCAGTTCGCAGTAGTAAGCAGTATTGATTGTGCGTCGCTCGTACAAAAAAATCAATCAGCAAAATGCCATGCTGATCGAAAAAAACCGTTGAAAGAACCTTGCCAACTGACAGTCGAGTCTTCTTCCGCAAACCTTGCTGTAAGCCTCTGACAGTCCTCCAAAGGTCTCAGCTTCAGATTTTGAGTCAAAGCTTTAGGGACCCATCTGGAATACACTTTACAGAACTGTAGGTTGTTTGTGATGACTGCCTGACAGCTCCCATAGGTGATTCTGACTTTTTGTGCAATTTCTGATACTCTCACCCCTCAATCATTGTCAGTAATGTCTTTAACCGCATGAATGTTTTTGTCTGTAATGCTGGTTGGAGGATGGCGATTGTGTTGCTGATTTTCCACACGTCCTTGTTCTTCCTTGAACTTTTCATGCCAGGTAAACACATGCGTCCTTGATAATGTTTTATCAGTGAATTGTACAATCAATCTTTGGCAAATTTCCACCACTGTAACTCCTTCACAAACAAGAAATTTGATAATTATGCATTGCGCAATGGAGGGGTGCATATGTTGCTCATACATCATCAGCGTTACTGACAAAACGGCGGGAAATATCTGACAACACTTTCTCCTAACTTATAACGATCCCACCTAAGCATAACAGAAGTGTGGGGCCAGTCCTACTAACTGATGATGTTCAGGAACAAAAATCCCATTTATATTTTATCCCCCCTCATATATACATTGTAAAAACAGAAATTGTACTTTTTTATTTTGTATTTTTTATTACCTGTAAATCAAGATTCAGTATTAAAATTTTAATTTGTATCTGTGGTGTATACTACTAAAGAAGTAACTTGTAATTAATTATGCATATTCCAATAATTATCAATATAAAGTTTTGAAAAAAGAATGTTTTAGTCTCAAATTCAATAAAAAAAGTTACATGGAAAAAATTTGCCTTAAAAACCTGGAAAAAATCCTTAACTTGAAAATGATCACTCACAGGATACCTTGAGACAGTCAACATGCATCTGGCCATGGTGAGTAGGGCTTCACTTGTACAGCTGTTCTATCAAAAGGGCAATAGTGCTGCTGATTTTCGCAAGTGTCGATGTATTAAAAAACCACAGAGAGATCTTCTTTCTTTCCGCTCTGCGGTTGAAGAACGTGATTCGGAAGTTCAAATTGAGGACAGTTTCGGAATCACTCCTGGGAGAGACCAGTGACCAGTTGCACCACAAATTATTGAAGAAGTTAATGTTGCCTTAGCTGAATATTCAATGGGCCACTGTTGTTTCTGGCATTTGTAGAGCAATCTCTAGTGCAGTTCCAGTCTGTCATGGGTACAGATGGTTGTCACATTGAGCAACATTTGTAACCTGGAATGTAAACATCGTACACAATTATCAAATGTTATTCTCTCTTGTGGAAATAAAAGTGTGTTTCTTTCAATGGTTTATTCATCATTTCTCTTCCGCATGTCCTTAAAAATGTTTCCACCAAGTTTCATTGTCCTGCAATCACTGTTTTGTTGTGGAGGCCCTTCTCAAGTAGTGAAAGTTTAATTATAACCACGCTGTACATCTAGCATTATTATGGATCAGGAGAAAATGAAATCTTTAAATTTTACATAAGATATACAGGGGTAAGCAAGCTCACAGGTAGGTCATGATAGAAATAATAGACAAATTCTCTCTCCCATTAAAACCGTGTGGTGGCTTAATCAACAATAACAAAGGAAATTCTCATAAACAAGAGAAAACAGACTTAATATGTGTGATTGAAGTGTAATCTAAGAACAACTCACACATATGTGCAGGGTGTTAAAAAGAAAAAAATATTCAATAGTTTGAGAGGTGGTGGTACGGAAAATGTCCAGTAAACATGTGCTCTAAAAAGGAAGCCTTAAGAGCTGTGTGCACTAGTTTATCTTCACTACTTGGAAACACAGCTCCTCTTCTGAGCAAGTGCTCATCATAGTTCTTAAGTTACGAATTTTAGCACCCATGTGAACTGCAAGTGTCCATACTACCACGTTTCAAAATATTTGCTATTTTTTAACATCCTTTATATCTGAAGGGGACATTAACATTGGTTGATTTGTACCATAACATACCTTCATACGCACCACATGAAAATCCAAACCATATACTTAGAGTGTTTTACAAATACAAGAACAATGCTGCAAACACAATAACAGGAATAGAAATATTACAAATAGGTAACTGAGCATACAACATTGGTATTCCAAGAGATACTTTCCAACTCTGAACACCACCACACCTCTGTCATGTGCACTCTTCCCACTCATCTCAGCAGACTGACTGCTAATCCAAATGTGTTGTGCCATCACTTTGTCACTTGTAATAGCGATCCAATTAAAACCAAATTACAGCTTTGTATGCTGAGGGTGCAATTGCAATTTTGGTAGTGAATTATTCCTCATCACCCCCCCCCCCCCCCCCAATATATATATGACAAACACAAATATTTATGCTCTTCAAAATAGAAATAAATTTTAAAAGATGGTTTGTTTTAGTGATACCTGTAGTGTTTTAATTCTGCCACTGTAGCCTTCTGCAATTCAAAAAGAAAGTTTGCTGCAAATATAATATGCAGTGTGAATAAAATATGAGATATACGCACATAATCATGTGAACCATAAATTGAAAATAGATTAAGCAACCAAGGAATGACTGAACACAGATAAAATGACAGTGAAAATAGATTATCCACATATCTGGCTAACAAGGGGAGGCCGCCAATTGTGAAATTCAGATTCGATTCATACTGTGCATAATAAAAGCTCATGGCCAGAGGTGTAATGTGGCAAAGCTCCAAGATGCACTTCTCAGCCGTTGTCGAGAAAATCGACAGTTAAAAGAAACCGTTGCGGTGAAATACTCTCGACGATTAACAATTTTCTACAGCGTCGTGGCGCAGCGGTAAGCGCTCGGGTTCGTAATCCGAAGATCGCCGGATCGAATCTCGTGCCATGCAATTTTTTTTTATTATTAGTTTTTGTAATTCAAATTTTTATATATATATATATATATATATATATATATATATATATATATATATATATATATATATATATATATATATATATAAAAAGAAAGATGATGAAACTTACCAAACAAAAGCGCTGGCAGGTCGACCTGCCAGCGCTTTTGTTTGGTAAGTTTCATCATCTTTCTTTTTAGATATATAGATATATTTTTCCCACGTGGAATGTTTCCCTCTACTATATATATATATATATATATATATATATATATATATATATATATATATATATATAAAAAACAAAGATGAGGTGACTTACCGAACAAAAGCGCTGGCAGGTCGATAGACACACAAACATACACACAAAATTCAAGCTTTCGCAACAAACTGTTGCCTCATCAGGAAAGAGGGAAGGAGAGGGGAAGACGAAAGGAAGTGGGTTTTAAGGGAGAGGGTAAGGAGTCATTCCAATCCCGGGAGCGGAAAGACTTACCTTAGGGGGAAAAAAGGACAGGTATACACTCGCACACACGCACATATCCATGTGTGCGAGTGTATACCTGTCCTTTTTTCCCCCTAAGGTAAGTCTTTCCGCTCCCGGGATTGGAATGACTCCTTACCCTCTCCCTTAAAACCCACTTCCTTTCGTCTTCCCCTCTCCTTCCCTCTTTCCTGATGAGGCAACAGTTTGTTGCGAAAGCTTGAATTTTGTGTGTATGTTTGTGTTTGTTTGTGTGTCTATCGACCTGCCAGCGCTTTTGTTCGGTAAGTCACCTCATCTTTGTTTTTATATATAATTTTTCCCACGTGGAATGTTTCCTTCCATTATATATATATATATATATATAAATTATTAATGAATTGCTTATGCATGTTGGTGAAGGCGGATCGCTATACGTATTCGTTTCGGAATATCGTTTCTACGTCTTCCGTTAACTATACGTGGTTAACATTATGAAGACAATTAATAACATTTGTGAAATACAACTTTGTTTGCGGAAAATATAATGATGTTCGAAGTCGCCAGTTTTTCCACGACAAACGACTTTCAACAACTTATTATATGCATAATTGTTGCAACTGATTGCCGGGAATTTTTTTTATATATATATATATATATTTGAATTATAAAAAACAAATACTAAAAAAAAAAAGGTTGCATAGCGCGAGATTCGATCCGGCGACCTTCGCATTACGAACCCGAGCGCTTACCGCTGCGCCACGATGCTGTAGAGAATTGTTAATCGTAGAGAGTATTTCACGGCAACGGTTTCTTTTAACTGTCAATTTTCTCGACAACGGCTGAGAAGTGCATCTTGGTGCTTTGCCACATTACACCTCTTGCCATGAGCTTTTATTATGCACAGTATGAATCGAATCTGAATTTCACAATTGGCGGCCTCCCCTTGTAAGACAACATTGTCAGTAGACTTAAAAGAGCTGATTTCTAAAACAGTAGGTATTCCCAACCAGGTCCTAAGAAAATATGCTATACAGTGGAGCTAATGAGATACATTGTGCACAACATCACGAAGCATGCAGAATTTTATGAGAGACCCATTTAAAACTTGTTTTTAGGAAAGAAGAAATGAACAGTATCTTGAAACAACACACCCAAGTGTTGCAGTTGGTTTTGTTTAATATTTATACATGATTCCAGATGAAACCAGTTAAGCATTTACTGGAAACAATCTCTTGCTTAGAGGCCCATTCATATTCATTCCTTACTCATTCCTCTCAACCTGCCATTGGATATTACTCTTGTGTTGATTGTGCGTAAGAATCCTTGGAGCTTGAGTGTTTTCAGGTGTGAGTTGCATATGAGAAAATCATACAGGCCTGACAAAAATCGTTGACTAAGAATTGAAGATATCATTAATAGATGTAAGCTACACATTTTTAAGTGGCCAGATAGTGGTAAAATGACAGTGTTTGTTGTGCTGTCCCCCTTTCTCTTTCTTTCTTTCTTTCTTTCTTATTATTATTATTATTATTATTATTATTATTATTATTACTTTTGTGATGTCTGGAGTTGGTTGAATAGTATTCAAATTTAGTAGTTTACTATTAATGAAGAATTAACTACCGCACCCCTGTTTAATTTTAATTAATGAAAGCAATTTGTATTGATTTATTGAAATAAACACTTTTTAAATATTTCAATTAATAAATGTCAAGTAGGGTAAGGTGAGGTAGATGCAGGTAGCAGCATAAGTTGATGCAAATGAAAATTTGGGCTATGGGCAGGTCCATACCAAGGCTATGGTGAGATAGCCCGCATAGGTGGTGCAGAAACTGATCAGCTAAAAAAAGAAGGGAAGAAAGACAGCAGTGTTCACTGAGATGTGGGAAATAGGGAGTATGTGTGAGCTTGTCCATCCATTTGGGCCCACCTGAGGTGGTCCTAAAGTATGCTACACTGAGGGGCAAGGTGGAGAAAGGGAAACAGATTAGTCACATCACTGTGACTGCAGCTTTAGTAGACAGAGTGTGGAGGGAGTATGAACCACCTAACACTGACCCTTAGAAGTTGGTGGGTAAGGAAAATGAGTCACTGTGGAAGGATGCACCAAGATGAGGGAGGAGAGTGAGGGAGGAGGGTAGCAAGTCCTGGTACAGCTGCTAGCAGCTCAGTAATTTCGTGTTTCTGTCACTTGTACTAAGCCAAAATAATGTCATACTGAAATTCTTTGATATAATACTGAAAAAAAAAAAATACACAGAATAAAATTATATCACAAAATTTCTGGTGGGGTCAGGCCCCTGTGTCCCTTAGTAACAAACCACTCATGCACTTTTTATAAATAACTTTGTACACAAAAACAGAAGTAAAATAAATAGAAGCATTTTGGAAGGGTTCAGATGATAGTGGTCTTTAGGAGACAGTAATTCTGTATGCAACCCATTTTTATATTTTCTGTCATTATTTCATTGAGTAGGTTGTCACCTGTTTCTTCTCTACTCTACCATGTCTTAAAAAAACAGGGGTACAGTAAGCATTTGTGCAATTTGGCGTGATATTGTGGTGGAAACTTGTTTAGTGTTTATGTAGTTCTCAGAACCCATTTGGTCTACATTTTTACCTCCTTGTCACATATGCGCACATTCATGTGACTGGACTGTCAAAACACAACGTACATTTCTGTAGCTGTTGACAGAGACTTGTTTGCTGGGTCTCGTTTATACCTAAGTAAATTAGAATATTTAAGGGCTTAATAGGACCAATGCAGAAAAATATAAGGAATTACTGTATATAAACTGCGTAACGACTTTATATTTTTCAGATTCACGCAGAATTTGTCCATGTTTCGGCGAGATATCAATGATTCCTTGAAGGGTCCTAATATGACGGCAGCATCAGTGAGTGATATGATGACATCATAGTGACTATGTAATCTTTACCAGGAATGGAGTGTGGTGTAACTGAAGTGACAGTGATATTGCAAGGTTGTTTAAGTTGTGAATAAAACAAAATCACAGATGAGCCTTTTTCTATTTATTAATGCAAAATATATAACCTAAGTAAAATGAAGGCAAGTTTGGACAAACACTATTTCAAAATTTGTCAAGTGCCGGATATTCAGTATAAATGTGCCATTGCTATGTATCACTGTATCTTTATTACATGTATTTCATCCTGGTATTGTGCAGACATTAAACAAAAAGTTGTGGCTGCCAAGGTGAACATATGAAAGACATTTTCAGAATGTGACTTTCAGAGTATATTGATATGCAATTGTGTGTGAACACAGTGCGTATATTCGTTGTAAAGTACATGTGATTCTTATATTCTGGTTTTGTGAGTGTGTCTTGCCGCTGACGTGACAATGTGAATACTAGAGAAAAGAATGATTGTGGAATTAATTGTACTGTGATTTGTTGTGAGATTACAATGTATGAAAATCTGGAATTTACTGTGATTGTTGCAGTGAATTGTGGAATATTTGGTTGATAATATTATTGTATGTAAAAATGTCAGGAGAATGTATCATTGTCACACTTGTTGTTTCTATAGCTCGTTCCATAAATAAAGAACTTGCATTCAACATTTTTTGTTCCTATTTGAAAGGACTGAATTTTTACCAGGCACAAATTGTTGTGAACTGCCAACAAGAGACGTAGCCATGTATGTTACTCTGTTATTATTAAACTGTTGTTAAGTGTCTGTATGGACCATTCTCAGTCACTTTCTTTTGTTGTGTATCAAAGAAAAAAACCTTTTGTGTGAGTACTTTATCTCAAAATTTTGTTCTACAGCTGTAGACCATTATTCATCATTAAGAGCCCTATAAAATATGTGACGCTTTTCTATGCATAGTGTTGTTGTTGTATATTTTATATAGCTTCTGCACATGAAGTAGAACGTACTGTTCACATAATTTTAATGTAATATAGTCTTATTTTTGTATGTATTGTGCATTGATAAATAAGAGCCAATCCAAGAAAAATCTTTGTTTCTTCTGGCTAAACTTGTACAAACCTTTGCTGATGCAATCCAAAATCTAAACCAAATATTAATTTTCTGTTGAGTTTTCTAAATCTTGAAAACACAGATAAGTTCACATCCACTTCCTTTCCTAATTGTTCTCAAGAAGAAACATGGGCTCCATTCATCTTTATTCAAGCAACATCTTATTTAGTCTGACGAGACTGAATGGCACCATCTGAGACAGTATTGGCCCAGAAAAATCTGAGGTGGTCATCAGGATTTAAAGCTGTGACATTGGGACATGAATCTAAAGACCACAGATCACAGTCTCTTGGGGCAAGAACATTATGTTATAAGTAAGTTATTTATAATGGGTAGCTCCGAACTTTCATCCTTTCACTAAGTAACAGACAAAAATTGGAACCTTTGCCTTTCATGGTTGAGTGCACCACCAGTTGCGCTATCTAAGCACGGTTCATAATCCATTTTACTTCCGCCTCAGTACCTCATCTCGTACCTTCCACCAAGCGAATTTTCATATCACTGCACATACTGATGTTGAATGAAAATTCGTTATGGAGACAAAAACTATTCAACATTGTTTGTGCAAAGATTAGCTCAACTACTGTAGGGCTGAGATTGTAATGATGCCTCAGCTATTCAAAAGTATATCATGAAAAATGAAAGTTACCTATGTAAAGTAAGATGAAGAAGCAATTGGTTGCTTAGTGTCACCCCTAACTAATTTAAGTTGCTATTCATAGGCCTCTGCTTGAACAGACTGTCTTGTCTCCTTAGCTGTTCATGAAAACTCCTTCGAATTCAGGGTTGTTTGTCAACTACTCAAAAGCGGTTTGCATAGACCACCAAGCATATTAAAATGCAACCAACAAAATGAGCACAACTGTAGTGCCCTCTTGAGAAATCCACTGCACAATTTTTAATTTATAAGATTTCAATTTCTGTGTGGTGTCCTGGATGCAGGTAGGCATTAGAAAATCTGTAAAGTACAGGACATTTGTAGTAAAGAGATCCACATCTCCAAGACAGTTAGCACATTAACAGCTGTATCACTTTTTATTACATTCTATTAAGTTATATTACAACAAACTTGCACCCAATCTGAACTTTAATAAGGAATTACACTGAAGAGCCAAGGAATCTGGTAAACCTGCGTAATATCGTGTAGGAGCCCCGTGAGCTCGCAGAAGTGCCACAACACGATGTGGCATAGACTTGATTCATGTCTGAAGCAGTGCTGGAGGGAAGTGACACCATGAATCCTGCAGGGCTGTCCATAAACCCATAAGAGTATGAGGAAGGGGAGCTCTCCTCTGAACAGCATGCTGCAAGACATCCCAGATATGCTCAATAATGTTGATGTCTGAGGAGTCTGGTAGCCGGCAGAAGCACATAAACCCAGAAGACTGTTGCTGGAACCACTCTATGGCAGTTCTGGATGTGTGAGGTGTCATATTGCCCTGCTGGAATTTACCAAGGCCGTCATAATGCACAATGGACATGAATGGATGCAGGTGATCAGATAGCATGCTTAAGTACGTGTCACCTGTCAGAGTCATATCTAGACATATCAGGGGTCCCATACCATTACAGAACCTCCACTAGTTTGAACAGTGTCCTGCTGAACTGCAGGGTCCATATATTCATTAGGTTCTACCTATACCTGTACCTGTACACATCCATTCTCTGGATGCAATTTGAAATGATACTCATCCGACTAGGCAATATGTTACCAGTCATAAACAGTCCAGTGTTGGTGTTGACGGGTCAAGATGAGGCATAAAGCTTTGTGTCATGCAGTCATTAACGGAGCACGGGTGGTCCTTCGACTCCAAAAACACATATCAATGATCTTTTTGTTGTGTGGTTCGCATGCTGGCACTTGTTGATGGCCCTGCATTGAAATTGGCAATAATTTGCAAAAGGGTTGCACTTCTATCACATTGAACGATAATCTTGAGTCTTTGTCGGCCACGTCCTTGTGGGATCTTTTTCCGGCCGCAGCGATGTTGGAGATTTGATGTTCTACCCAATTCCTGGTATTCGCAGTACACTCATAAATGCTAGTATGGGAAAATCCCAACTTCATCGCTACCATCCCTTGAGCGTCGACTATAACATCACATTCAAATTCACTTAAATTTTGATAATCTGCCATTGTAGCAGCAGTAACCAATATAACAACTATGCCAGACACTTATTGTCTTATATAAGCATGCTGACAGCAGTGCAGTATTCTGCCTGTTTACATATCTCTGTCTTTGAATACTTATGCCTATACCAGTTTCCTTGGTGTTTCTGTGTAGGTACTACTTAATTGTTAGAACAACGACTTCATCGCTGTAACGGGACATCTACATCATTCAGTGATCAGAATTCTGGTGCAGCTTGTCATCAGAGTTAATAAAACAGTTAAGTCCGAAACTATATACTCACAAAACAATCAGTTGTCACCATGGCCAACAAGAGTAGACTCAAAAAAGTCACTGAAAAACACACACAAAGGAAAACAGAATTACATTAACAGGGTGTCTACGATCTGGGAAAAACCCGGGAATTTTTTCATCTGGGGAAAACCAGATAATTTTTTTGAATTCCAGGAATTTTTCATTGTTTTTGTTCTCTGTTAAATTTTGTAATTTTGACTGGTAAGAACCAATACTCTAACAAAGGATATTACTGTATCCTGCTACTGCAAAAGAATACTGTAGCAATAAAACATGAATGAGAGAAAAAACTAAAATAAAACTTGAATTGAAAAGGAAATGTGTCATATACAGCAACAAAACAGTGCTCATACAAGCATTTGCCAACAGCAAAATGAGTCAAAGGCTTTAGGAAGACTATGCAATGCTTTGTAACAACAAATTGCCTCCTATGAGCACGACGTCACTACTGTTAACATTAGATTTGATTTAGCAGTTATGAGTGGGATCATGCGCATGCGCAGTTTAGTAGTATCTTCTTCTGCTTCTGGCTACAGAAATGTGGCTGTTGGCTGTGTAAGCAGTCACATAAAAAAAGGGGGGGGGGGGCAGCTAGGTCCTACCGGGAAAAATTTTACTGGTGCGCCCAAGCTGCTTGGCCCATGCATGTGCAGCAGCCCTGGATCTAGGAGTTGAGGGGGAGGAGGGGGGGTGTTAGCAAATTCATATTCTTATATTCATGAGGAAAAAACCTTGTTTCACAAAGCACCTAGCATCCACCGCACGTTGGTCTATCGATTATTCGTATGACTTTGAAACTTGTCCCTGTCGGTTTTTGATCATTGTTGAACTCATTCTAAGTTGATTTCGGAATGAATCATAAGTTGATTTGTGAATGCGTGCATAGTGTACGTGATGTCTCTGTCAGTGGAATCCCTGTCACATCTAGAAATAAACTTTTCTGCAGACAAAAGTGGCAATACAAGCTGAGTAGAGTATAGCCAAATGAAAGAAAGCCAACCACTGTCTGATTATGTGGCAGATTGGGTTTGAGAATGATGAGCGTTGTTATGATTACCAGCGAAATCCATAGATTCAAACTACCAGAGTGTGAATAAATGACTAACAGGAATAACGGGTAATAAAGATTATGTGTTATCTTCTCTGTGTATCCAAGAAAATGAAATTTTGACAGAAAATTTTTAGCCAGATCACTATACTAGTAAGGGCCAATTGTTTAGTCTCTGGCTAGCAGCCGCTTTAAGGTCTATTCTGGAAGTAGCACAGAAAATGTGTTGTATGAACACGTAACAATGCCTAACCGGAGAATAATCGTGGGGTAACTAAACTGTTGATTCTGGCAGAGTTAGTGAAGTTAGCCGGCGAATAAGCTTTGAAATTGGCAGGAATAGATACAGAATTAGTGATGACAACACTGTTTGTTAGAACGAAGAAGGAGAAGAAATGGTGACATCACTTAAATTATGGAAGAATACGATTACAAATTTATATAAAAATTTCACACTACTACTTTTCAATCTCATGCCTGAGAAACTGGAGGATATGAATGAAGTGTAAATCTATTTCCTAACGTAAAGCTTTTTGCATGTAGTGGGCCTAATAGGCATTTGATATTAGTACTTTGTTAATTATATTCTGCCGTGTTATAAAAATGACCATTTCTGCCAAAACAGTCTCGCTTATTTGGCATGTGTTACAATTGCTGCAGTATTAGAAAGGCTTATTTTGTTTTATCTCGCAGACAGTGACAAAATACTGGTAATCAGGTCGAGAAACCACACCAGTCTTGGGCCTATTTGTAATTACAGCTTTTTCAGTATTAGACGACGACATTTCGATTTTTCATGTAGCAAAACGTTTGACGAACTATGATGAGGTAACAGATTCTTTCGCAGAAAGGAAAGCACGCCATGTAAAGCTGTATCAAGATTAGAGAGAAAAAATCTAGGAGCTAAGGATTGAAAAAATGTGTACTGTCTTGCTTGTTTCTTGTCTTTACTGGTTTTATGTATCCTGTCCTTAATTTTATGTCACACAAAGCAGCAAGTTGTTAGCTAATAGAGAATAAAGAATGCAAATTTTCTGAAGAGGGTTCTTAGGATGTCAAACCAGCCGACTGGAAGCAGGAGAGGCACCATAGGACATTTTAATTTCCACCGCACCGTCCTCAATACAGTTTGATGGCATCCAGTACAAAATATACACATTTCAGTTCCACAGACCAAAATACAGTGACGTACGATAGAAGAATGCTGTGTGAAGAGGTGTGGTGCTGCACTTTGCATCCTTAAGATCAAATAACATGTCTTACAATTCCTCGGATACGTATGTTTTATGTATCAGACTCTTCAGAAAAATGTGCGCTACAAAATGAACATATTTTGGGAAATCCGATTTTTTGTTTTAAATTTTTGACGTCCTATCTCAAACGCTCGAAGGACGCCACTATCTACTATTGCCCCGGTTTGGAAATATCGTAGATACAGGTCTGATGCGCAGAGCAGTCTGAGTTATAATATGGAGGCGGGTAGTGTCCATGTGACCCATGTTTACATTTTGTGATTTTGCTGTTTCCTCTTTGTCTACTGCAATCACGTCAAATTAAAACAAAATTGATTTCTGTGGTGGGGAGCTATCATGTGAATTAAAATACATTCACATAATTACGGAAGGCTAAAATACTGTATTGGTTTCAGATTTTATTTTATTTCCACCTTTCTGACAGTCAAGCATTAATTGCCATGCAAAACAATGAAGTTATTTTTATCAGTTTGCAGAAGAAATTTTCTTTTATTAATCTTTTTCGCTGAGGCAGCCAATATATTTGAAACAAAGTGTTTAATTCAAAACTATTGGCTAGTTTCAACTGTTCGGTGCATTTCAAGTGTACGTTTTCATCTTCTAGCATGTATGGTATTTTGCCATAACAAAGAACCAAACATGAGATAACAAAGTACTGGTACCCAAGGAAATTTACATCCTGAAAACGACATTGAAAAGCTTAATATCAGGTTGAGGCCTATTTCACTGGGAATCTGTGACTCATTTAAAAATCAGCTCTTTGACGACGAGCCATTTAGAAGAATTTAGAGCCCAGAAGATCACACATTTATGTCGTTATTAAAAAATTTACTGGCACATTTGTGTGATATATCTTAAAATGTAATACGTGCATTAAAGACCAACATTATACGTGAAAGCTTAGCTTCTCTTGCAGCGTATTGGCCTTAGAGAGCAATATTGTATGTGAAAGCTTTGTTTTTCTTGTAGCAACATTACATATATTAATTTAAACCATTAACTTTTCCTGTTCGTGCTACTTAACAGTGATGTTATTGGATGACTACACGACGTGTCCAAAGCTCTGAATATCCATTGTTATCGGCTGGCGAGATCACGTGACATGAGCTATGACTGGCTTACAAATACGCATCGCAATCTCGATTTCAATGCTTCGGAAAGTAACATGCAGTGTTTGGTGGAATTCGAATTTATACCTTCATAATACATGTTACTGCACATCAAACATCTTTCCAAAAGGTGGTTTTCTCCCCTGAGTTTCGTTTTCTAAGGTGCTGGGAAATTCTACACCCGAGTATAAAACCATAACCATTCAAAGGATTGATAAGTTATACAGTTCTGAGAGAAAATATACTGTCAATTAACAGGGAAAAACTATGTTTCCATCCAGGAGAAAGTGTATTTTTAACTGGGAAATCCGGGAATTTTTTTTCCTTGTTCGCGTATACACCCTGATTAAAAGTTCATAGTCAGCTTGCTGCATTTTCCAGCACTCATAAAGACTCGCAGTTCAGGATAGATCAAAATTCACTGATTCCTGCTTCCAAATGTCCATGTAACACAAACAAAACAGCACTTGGTACTCCATAATAATAACATAGAAAGCAGAATGTGTCATACTCTCTTCTACGTACCTCCATTCAGTACATCTGGCTCACTCGCTGCATTGTGGAAGGGGTGTGATCCATACCATACCAGTAGAATAGAGTAGAGGGGAAAGCTGCATTCAGGTGACTATATGGCTGGTCGGCTCCATCTCAGGTGCAGTCTGGATGTGTCTGAGCTAGGGGTGCTTGCAGTGGTAACAGGTCAGAGAGAGAGCTCGGTTGGTAACTTCCATCTTTGTACATGATGCTATCATTGGCTCTAATTGTGATGGCTGTCTTCATTATTATGCTCCAAAATCCAATGACCCTTCACAACACTCCAAGTGGTTCAAAATCAAACATATAACCTTTAGTAAGCTGTGTTCAGAGACTGTTGATTTAGCTTCCTGTCTAAGATGAAGATGGCTTGCATACTCCAAGCAGTACTGTAGATCAATGTTGTGTCTTTTCGATGTATCACAGTGGTCAGAAGGTAAGTTTTAACAATGAGTACTTCAATACCCTTGCAATTTTATCGTGTTGGTGGCCGCAGAAATGCAAGTCACTTGCTCTCTTCCTCAGTCAATTTGGTGCACTGCATGTTGTTTATGTTGTCTTCCATCTTTGTGTGTTGCTGTTCCATTCTTCTGGAAGACACCTCTCAGTTGTTGCAGTTTGGTAGGCTGGTTCCCTGATCACTTGTGATCTGAGTTCAGTGGGCAAGAATTGATATTTCCAAGAAATTGATCCCTGATGTATGGTCACACAACGATGATAAGATCTACATATCTGTAGAACTGTTTGGTTTTGAAGTGGTCTCAACAATTATCTCCTCAGAATGCACTGTGTATAGGCTCTTCCTCATGGTAGGGGATACATCATAACCTCACTGTCCCTAGATTATGACAATGCCTGCCACACTGGAAGTAAGTGATTGTGAGAACATCTAGAAAAATCTCATCTTCTGTGAGTCAAAATGCACTATTGATGTCTGCTAATCTTTCAGAGGCACTCATGAACAATGACACTTCATCGAAGCTCACCAATAGGTCATCCTTGTCAAGTAGGATATCCTCCAGCAATTCCATGAACTCGTGAGATTTTCACGCGGTGGATACAAGTTTCAGTAGTTTTACCAGATATTTGACAAGTTATTATAGCTGTGAGCTGAGAGTACAAAAGAGCAGCAGTCTTCTTTGTCACAACCAATAGCACACCATTTGTGAGTTCCTTCTGTTGGGTCTTGCAGCAGTGTGGAGGTTTTCTGTGGATATTCAATGACACATGATAAGACCGTCCCATGGTCTTTGTCACTGGAGCACAATTGTATCTTTGTCTGTACTGTACATATCGCTCTGCAGTCAGCTGCTGTAATGTTCATTTTATTGCACTGTGAAGACTCTGTGTGTTTCCAATTATTTCTCTGGTTGCTTTCAAGGCCAGATGAAATATAGCCTGTTTCACACAAGCTGTAAGCTTACTGACCTGCCAGTTGTGCTCCTTGGTAGTTGTATTCCTCTGAAAGTTCATTTGTCAATTGATAATGATTTGGGGCGGCTTCTGATTAAGTGTATGTTGTCATGATTTTCACATTTATACACTGTCAAATCACACTGTGATCATCTGTCAAAAACTTGAATAACTACCTTTTGCAGTGCAGACTGCTGCGAGAGGTGCAGGAACTGACAGGGATGTGAAGCCATGCTGGCTCCGTTGCCATGGCCAGCTGCACTACGTTTCGCAGTTGAGGTTCCGTGGAATGAACAGTCTGATTGAAGTGGTTACAAAGATTCTCAATTGGGCTTTAATCTGGGGAGTTTGGTAGCCAGGGGAGTATGGTGAACTCATCCTGGTCCTCTTTGAACCATGCACGTGCACAGCAAGCTCTGTGACACATTGCATTACCTGCTGATAGATGCCATTGTGCCAAGGAAAAAGAAACTGCATGTAGGGGTGGACATAGTTTCCAAGGATAGATGCATACTTGTTTTGATCCATTGTGCCTTCCAGAGTGATGAGGTCAACTAAAGAATGCTTTCTGGCCTGGACCCTTCCAACAGCTGTTGCACAATGTTTGGTTTCAGACATTTCACACTGTGCTTCCTTATGGCTATCTGTGCAGTGGAGCATAAAATGCATTTCATCTGAAAAGGCCACTCAGTGGACATCAAGTTGCAGCATTGTCATGCAAATTCCAGCTTTCATTGCCTGTGAAAAACAAGTGCATGTACCATGTTCCTGCTGCATAGTCCCATACTTAGCAACATACGCTGAACATTGTTGATAGCTACTAGGTTCATTTGGGTGGTCAGCTGCTCAACAGCTGCACATCTGTTAACCCACACACATCTCTGCAGCCTCATTCATCCCTACCATCTATGGCCCATGGTGCATCATAGTTGCCTTGGCGCCACTTTTTGATAGAGCCATTTTGTCATGCACACTGTACTTTATCTGCAGTGACAAGCCAACAGTTCAAAAACTTGGCTGTTTGAGAAATGCTTTCGCTCTTGATCTGAAAGTCAATGATCATGCCCTGTTGGAAGTCAGATAAATTGCTGTGTTTCCAGATTATGACAACTATTACACTGTTTTCCGTGTCCCTCCAACACACTTTATATACCCTCCACTGCAACTGCTGCCATCTGTGAGCAATTTATTGCACATTTACCTCTAACGTAGGCAGTGGTCGCATTAATATGACTGGACCATGTATACATCTCTCTCAGTTATGTTTGGCTGTAGATCAGTGTTCATCTGTTTCGGTTAACAGGTTTGCAAACTTAACAAATAACTGCACAATCAATAATAACATAATAATGTATCACTGAAACATATTCAGATTGACTAGAACTTTGTATACTGTACACGAGGGGCTCAGGTTTGATTCCCAGCAGGGGACTGGGTGTCGTATGCCCATCATCATTTTTATCATCATTGACATGCAAGTTGCTGAAGTGGCGTCAACTAAAAATATTTGCAATATGGCGGCCGAAACCCGAAGGGGATATCACGGCCAATAAATGCCATACAATCATTTCATTTCATTTTACTGCATGTTAACCAGGGACCAGCTATAAACAATATTATACTGGCTGACTTGGAACATTAAATAGTGGTTGTTCTTGTTTTTTTCTGGCTATAGACTGGGTATGTCTTTGTGCCTGGTCCTCATTTAAAGACATGCATAGGAAAAATATTATGGAATATTAAAATATAAAGTTATTACATTTCAAGTAGTAATATAAAAGTATAGAATATACATTCTTATTAGACATACATTAATTTTGCTAATAGGTGGCTGATTGCCCTGAAATTGGTACAAATGGTGGTTCTGTTATAAATGGGAGAAATTTGTGTCTGCACTGGGATTTACAAAGCCCACCAAGATTGTTATGTGAACTCAAGTTTTGTAATTGAAATGTTTCATAAACTAAGATGTTATTCTAGAAAAATTATACATTTTTGGAAACAGAAAAACACTGAATTTTCAAAAAGATTGCTTCTTAAGTTTTGAACAGTCTGGTAAGTGATAATTTTGAATAAAGATAATTTTTGAATTACACATTTTTCAGAAAAGATGTTCTTGAGAAATATTAGAATTAGGCTTTTCAAATAATCTCAAAAGAGTTATTGATGCAGTCAAATGTTGAAGTGGATGTGGTTTTAATGTATCATGAAGTCTGAATATTCCTGTAAATAAAAGGTTTAGTTCATTGTTTATACCGCTATCAGCAGCTTGTAAACTATATACTGAACCATGTTTCAAAAAAATACTGGTTGGATAAGAATTTTGAGATTTCACATATACATTGTATACACAGGGAATGGAGAACAGAGAAGGGAAAAAAGGCATATGTTAGATGTGGAATTATAGCAAGAGGAACTATTCCACCATGTTACGATTCACAGTGATGCAGCCATTCTTGCAACTATTGGAAAGGAAAGCTTTTCACAAAGAAATTGCTTGTCCATTACTGTAATTTTGCGCCATGTGTTCTGGAATCAGTGCATATGGAGTAGCGAATACATTATTTCCACCAAGAAAAGGGAAATACATCATGTTAAAGAAATTGGGTAAATATCATATACCCAAGCAAGGAAGGTCTACATGCAAAGCAACCTTTAATTGCCTGCAGGAACTTTGGCTCAACCTTTAAAAGTCTGTGGGATCTTAAGAGTTTTTTTTTTTTTTTTTTTAATGTGTCATGTGGCAACACTGTCCTGTTTGCCACTGTCCCCTCCACAGTATCTTCTCATCAGCAAATCATTTATGTAGCAGAAGCATTGCAGTTCAGTTTGTGGCTTCTCATTGTCAGTTACATATTACTATAATATCATAAAATGTACGGGTCTGTCTGATGTGGTGTTCCGCATTACACATGAAATGCCTCAGTCTATTAGACAGGATGTTTTGCATTACATGTAATTTATTTTTTCTTCTACTCCTGTTTTGTGGATTTTTGTTTTAGGAAATGCCATGGTGCATAATGCTTCAGTATGTGTTCATAAATCAACAAGAGCCACAAGGAAAGAGGGAGTACAGAGAGGTTGCAGGAGAGCAGTGGTAATTCCGAGGTGGAAAATGATTACTCGGATGCTTATTCTGACTTCACAATTATTGATGTGAAAGAAGATGATCTGAGAAGAAAAAAGAATGATAATATAATGACAAGTGAGAGCAGTAATGATGGAGATGATGATGACAATTGTGGCAGTATATTGGAAGGTGAACAAGAAATAATTACTGACACCAGACATTGAAAACAATGTGGCATGCCATATCTTCTGTTGGAAAAAACATCAAGAAATATTTTGAATAGATCCAGAAAGAACAATAAGAACACCAAATCGTAACATAGTGAGACCATTACCTTGACTGACTAGGGAAGCTACTGATTTAAGTAATCCAAACATGCTAGCAATTTGGGCGTGTTTGCTCAACCAAGATATGATGTAAAATATTGCTTTACAAACAAGTAGCATACTTTTGTCAGTGAAAACCAACCCGAAGACTAAACAAACCAATCTACCTATCGCAACACTGATTCTGTGAAACTTTCATCCCTTGATTGGTTTTCTATTGTTCACATCTATTTTCAAATCTGGACATGAATATGTGACCTCTCTATTTGCCTAGGACCTGTATGGAAGACCAGTATTTAAAACAACCATGTCTGTCAAACAGTTTGGTAACTCTACATGAAGTGGGGAAACAAAGTGACCATGCAGCTGCCATTTCTGAAATATTCAACAGATTCATACATCATACCCAGCAGATGTACAGTGGAACCCCACTTAACAAGCAGCTCCCACAGCAGGCAATTCGCATAACGAGTGATGATTTAGTGTGACATCACCAGCCGTCCGTGCACGGTGTGGGAAACATTCAATAGCATGTACACATTTCACTGTTGACAGCATCATATGAACATTGTCTTTAGTATGTAGTGCAGTCTGGGTTTAGCATTCTTTCTGCTACCATCTTTAGTGCAGCTTGTGATCACACATTTTTCTAAACTTTTGTTCACACAGTGTTTTTTGTGTGAAAATTTTAACACCTTTCGTAGAAACATCCCTGAAGATAAAGTTGCAAGAAGCCAACCATAAGAGAAAGAAAATTAAACATGAAATCATTGAAAAATATGAGTACACACATACAATCAGTCTACATCAACTGTTTGCACTGCCCTCAAGAACAAGGACAAGATTAAGGAGATGTTGCTTCAAAAGAAGTGACAAGAGTATCTAAACAATGGTTTCATATTCTGGACAATGTCAAAAGGTTGCTCCTTGTATGGATAAATGAAAAGCAACTGCAAAGTGATGCTATTAACGAGAACAACATTTGTAAGAAGGCGAGAATGATTTTTGCTGATGTCGTTAAGAAGACCCAAGGATGATCAGCAGCTGAAGAAGTGTTTAAGGGAAGCCATGGATAGTTTGAGAAGTTTAAGAGAAGAACTGGCATCCACAGTATTGTGAGCCATGGTGACACAGCCAGCTCAGACACAAAGGCAGGAGAGAACTTTGTCAGCAACTTCAAGATACTCATAAATTCTGAGGGTTATATGCCGCAACAGGTTTTTAATTGTGATGAGACAGGTCTATTCTGGAAAAAGATGTGAAAGTGTACCTTTATAATGACAGAGAAGAATGCATTGCCTGGTCAAAAGCCAATCAAAGACCGTTTCACACTGCTATCCTGTGCCAATGCAAGCAGCAGTTTGAAAATTAAGCCACTGCTTGTTTATCATTCAGAAACTCCACAGGCCTTCAAGAAGTGTAAAGTCTAGAACAGCATGTTAAATGTGATGTAAGGATCCAACAACAAGTCTTGGATGACACGTGATAATTTCTGTGAATGGGTCGATGAAATGTTTGGTCCTTTGGTGAAAAAATATTTGCTTGAATTGAATCTGCCCCTCCATGTCTTGCTTGTTATGGAAAATGCTTTTGCCCATTCTCCAGGCCTATAAGACCACCTCCTTGAAGAATCTCAGTTCATCAGGATCCAATTTCTGCCTCCCAACACCACTCCATTACTCCAGCCTATGGACTAGCAGACTATTTTTAACTTTAAGAAGCTCTACACTAAAGCACTCTTTGAGCATTGCTTTGAGTTGGCTGAAGCCACCAATCTTGCTCTCAGACACTTTTGGAAATATTACTTTAAAATATAGGTGACCCCAGCTGCATCAAGATGGTTGAAAAGGCATGGGAAGGGGTTACCAAGAGAGGTCTCACTTCTGCTTGGAAGAAGTTTTGGCGGGAGTACATTGGCGAATGTGACTGAGGCATTTGAGTCAGTACATGTGGAGTATGTAGTCAATGAGATTGTCTCTTTAGCCAAAAGCATGGAACTAGAAGAGGATTACAAAGATATCGATCAGCTTGAGGAAGATCACCCTGAAGTGCTTATGAAGTTGCAGTGGGTGTCACATCAAGAATTCGTGGAGAGTTCTTCAGAGGAGGAGGAGTAGGCAGTAACAGCAAAGCAGAAATCTTCTGGCACAATAAGAGAAATGCTGAAAGCATGGGAATCTGTTGCATTGGACACTGAAAATTATCGCCCCAATAAAGCATTGGTTAGTGTGCTACAAATTTATTTGATGGTAACCTGTATCACATTTTTGCCAGATGTTGAAGCATCGGCAGAAACAAATGACTATAGATAGCTTGCTAGTAAAAAAGAATTTGTTATGAATCATGAACAATAAAGTACATAATACCATATGTATAATTTTCTTTGAATAAATGGCACGAACAAGTTAAAACTTTTAGTGCTTTTTCTGCATGGAATGCATTATTGTATTTTACATTGATTTATATGGGATAAGTTGTTCTGTTTAATGAGAGTTTGGCACTACAAGTAAGATTCTGGAATGGATAATATGAGGTTCCATTATCGCCAAAGTGAGAATGTGACAGTTGATAAAATGCTTGTTCCTTTCAAAGGGAGGTGCGGATTTTGCTTGTTTATGCCAAAGAAACCCGCCCAGTATGGCATCAAGGTACAATGCGTAGGTGACTCATTTGGTACATAACTTTTCAATGCTTACATTTAGACTGGAAAGGACAGTGGTGGCATTGGACTACTTGAAGAAGGAAAGAAGCTTTTGAAATCTACTCATGTGACAATGATCTAATGCAAATATAGTGAAGTTTCAAACAGAAATGTCTCTGCAGATAACTGGTTTTCATCCATGGATCTAGTAGAAGAACTGAGGAAATGATGTCTGACATTTATTGGGCCCGCAAAAAAAACTCAAAACTGTTATTCCTCCAGAACTCAAGTCTGATAAGTGTAGACCACTTGGATCAGTTCTCTGTGGTTTCACAAATTATTTACCTGTTTTTTTTCTGTGGTTCCCAAGAAAAAAAATCAGTTGTTCTGATATCTTCTGTGCACCACAGCACTGAAATGGATCCCAGCAAGAGGAAACCTGAAATGATCTGCTATTATAACATAATGAAAGGTGGGATAGACATTCTGGACTTAAAATGTGCCTTGTACTCTTCCAGTAGGAGTGGTAAGAGAAGACCATTAGCTCTTTTTTAAACTTATAAGCATAATTTGTGTAAACAGTTTCATACTCTACTTGTGCTACAGTCAAAAGGATGAGGCTCATCAAAAGATTGGTCCACTCTGGTAGAACCACACACCAGATTACAGTTCACCATTGCCACTCTGTCCAATGATATCAAGAACATCGTACTGCAAAAAATCCATGAAGAGGAATCTATTGCTGGAAGAGATGGTCAAGTTCCAAGCAGTAAACTTGAGAAGAGAAATATCTGCTCTTAGTGTCCATCTTCCAAAGCTCAGAAGACTTCCTACAAGTGTATACAATGCAACAAGCTAATTTGCCTGGAGTGTGGTAGGAAAATGTGCAGTCAGAAATGAATAAACACTGGTTTTCATAAACTATTACAATATTAGTTTTCAGTAACAATGAACCACAACAGTTGTGCAATAACTACAGATAATTTTGAATAAATAATACTCAATTTGATGTTTCATACAAAAATATTGTCCTAAAAGCTTAAACACAGTAATGAAAATGACAAATTCATGAAAAAATATGCTGGAGGGAGAATCAGGTCTCTCTGACCAGATGTTTCCAATTATGTACATTCGACCTATGTTTATGTTTAAGGGTTAAAATGCCTGTTTAGACACACCAACACAGACTACGTAAATACTGCTAGCATAAATACTCATGCTTTCTAGTGCAACAGCAAAACTGCTCATAGTGAAATGTTAGTCTTTGCTGAAACAGGAGTAAAACGGTTTTGCTCATTTTTTGATAAAAAACTGATTAGTAATAATATTTATTTGTCACTGTACACTAACATATTAGAAATATCAAGCTATACAGAAATAGAGAAATGTAGTACAAAAATAGTTTCACTCTATTTATAGTACAAAACACACTTTAAGCATCTGAATTAAGACTCGCTTACCTAGTAGCAAGTAACATTCTATTTGCTCTGATGAGAGCTGTGTCAGAGTACACAATCCATGAGACAACAAAAGTGCTGAGGCACCATTGGCCATTCTGAGCCATGCCGCCTCAATTTCTAACCACAACTCTATGAGACTGGACAGACACACAAGCACCCACTTGTCTGTAGAGTGCTTCACAAACCTTTCTAACAAGATTTGGGAGTTATTGTCTTGAAGATATAGGTGACCTACAGATTGTTGTAAGAAAACAAGTGAATGTACTTAGTAAGACAGTAGGGATTGCAGTAGCCTCTGCACTCTATAATATGGAACTAGTTCTCTATAGTATGGCTACTGACTGGTTGTTCTTGTCCAACCATGAACTAGTGGGAGGTTTGCTGTATTGTCCCTTTATCAGCTGTTACAATCAACCATACCTGACAGCAATTCCCTCATGTAGATGCCAGCACCTGCTGCTAGGCCTCCCCTCTGGCATCAGGCATGACATTGTATGGGAACAACCCACAGCCAGGTTGAGACCTGAGGTTTTTGGTATTCGGTGATTGACTGATTGCCATGACTGGCAGTGGAGCAGATGGAGTGTGGTGCTCTATTAACTTGGTGGTTGATAGTGTTGCAAGCGGGCTTCCATCCCCAGTTTCTTGTCTCCCAGAGTCCTCAAAATGGTGTCCAATGTTTTGTGGTGTAGTATACAGGATGTAAAAGTCAGAGAACAATAGTGCTGAAATTATGGAGGTGCCTGTCAGCCTATGCAGCAGCCACTATTGTTTATTCTGCTGGAGTGTGTAGCAATTGGTGGCATGAAATGAATAAACGGCAAACATTCTGAGTTGACTGAACCTTTATTGAATTTAAAGTATAGGAACCATGAATTCAAGGAAAGGGGGAGGAACCATATGTGCAGATACTGTGCCAGGTATCAGATAGTAGGGTCCAAGGAATGAAGTTTACTATTTATTTTGTTGCTACAGGAAATTAAAAACTTTGTGCAAGGTGAACATCATGAAAAACTAATGTTAAAAACTAAATGTTCGATTCAGATGGTTTTTTTCATTTGTTTATATTAGTTTATTGGATCACTGGTACTCCCCACAACTATGATTTCATCACTTAAGAATTAAATACAATTAGAGTAGTTGCTCAGAATGATTGCCTCCAGTGTCACAGCATGCCTGACATCTGCATAACACTGATTTTTGTGCTCACTCAACGATATCAGGCATGGTGCGAACTATCTCACATGCTACATATAGCCTTGTCATTGGGTCTTCCACTGACTTCAGCAGAGTTTTGTACACACCTTCAGATAGCCTGACAGGAAGAAGTCCAGTGGGTTGAGATAAGGTAACCAATGTGGACATTATAGGGGCACCTTGGCCAATATAGCGATCTGGGTTCTGGGAACTTGACTAAGTGTGTGGATGTCCCATTGTGCTGGAACTACGAAGGTCGACAGACTGCAAGTGGCACCTCCTCCAGTAATTCTGGCAGCATTTCCTGGATGAGCATTGTGCAGATGTCACTTGTCACTCTAGGGGGAAGCATGCAGGGTCCAGTCAAGTAATTGTAGACCATGCTGGCCCATATGTTGAGTTGAACATTTCCTGATGACATCACTTTGGGTGGTGAGGGGATTGCCTCCAACCATACATGGCAATTGCAGGGATTGAACACACTGTCATAGGTGAAGGATGCCTCATCTGTGAAAAACAAATATGCAGCATGATATGATTGCCTGGTGCAACTCTGCAGGAACTACTGCCCAAACTCAACATGTACAGCAAAACCGTGAGCCGACAGTGCCCATGTCTTCTGAAGACAGGTTGGATGCCTTCCCTCCTCATGCAGCAACTGCCAAACCACTGACTGGGAGCTATTCATTGCATGTGTCAAAGTGCGGATGCTCACAGATGTGTGTGCACCAAATATCTCTAGTATGTCCCCAGTGAATCATGGTGTGCATACACTTTGCACGTGACCTCTATGATGCCATGGCCTATGAAACCACCCGTTTCACCCAGATGCTGATGGATGGCCACAAATATGGTGTAGTGCGGCTGACACCTATTTCAATATCATTGGCCACAGATATATTATGCTGGATGCCCATTGCCTCTTGCCTTATCGTACACAAAATGCATGTTGTGCTGCTCAGTCCAGGTGAACGTCTCCATGATCCGGCACACAAGCAGCACATGAAAGACTACAACTGAGTGCTGTGTTTCTACTGCATATGTGTATCATTCCCTTTTGCCACTGTTAGTGGTCTCTGTAGTGTTGGTGTGAGAGGTAAGGCCACATTCAACACCATCTAACATCCAGGCTGCTTTAAGGTACAGCGAGACATTCTACTTGTGATCTGTATGTGTACAAACTCACTCCTGCTGTTGGAGGGGAGGCCTAATGGCAGGTGCCAGGGCCTATAGCTTGGACACACTGTAGCGTCATTGCATGACATTTCCAGACAGGAATTGTGCTCAGGTAATTGAAGAGGTTAGGGTGACCACTTGCATAAAGTGGAAATTCTTGATTCAGTTACTGATCCAGCATAAATTTTCATCTACCTTCATTGAGTTATATCAACTGACTTATTGTGGAAAAAAAATTAGTTTCAATTTTGGGCACTAGGTGTATGTTTCCATATGTAATGGATCAGGAATGGGACATGAAAGAAAAGGTCAAACAAGTGAGAATGGTATAATATTCATGTTATTATTAACTGTTGATTAGACAATTTGTTCAAAATGAGCACCGGAGATGTTGAAAAGATGCTGCATCCAAAAACAACATGATCAATAGTTGCTTACAGCAGTTCCGATGAAAACTGAGCAATGTGTTCCTGTATACTGGCTTTCAGAGCATGGAGAGACTAAATGTGTCCCTGGTAAACATGTTCCTTTAGATATCCCCTGAGCCAAAAGTGAGGATTCAGAGCAGGTGACCTTGCAGGCCAAGCATCTGGGAAACTTCTGGAGGTAATTCATTTTTGGAAGGTTTCATTAAGGAGATCTTTGACTGTGTGTGAAACATGAGACATCATCCCATTTTGCATGAAAACAGTGGTTTTCACACAGTTGCACTCTTCCAAAGCAGGAATCACATGCTATGCAAGGAGATGTTGATAATGAGTAGAAATCATGGTCCACCTGATGGGCCCCCTGGGTATATTCTCTTTGAATAAAAACAAACCAAGAATAAAGGTGCTTGTGAATCTACAACACACTGTCACGTACGGTGAGTGAAATGACCCTTCGTGCACAGTACATGGCTTAACAGTACCCAAAATTCAGCAGTTCTGTGTATGTTCCTTGTCACTCCATAGAATATTGCCTGCCACATGTCATCAACTTTGGTCCATGCCAGAAACTGAAGAGCAAATTCAGAACATTTGCTGAAAATCATGAGGTTTCAGTTGCTGCATTGTCTGAATCTTCTGTGGGTATTAGTGTAAAATAGACAATAACACTTCCTATACTGTTGACTATGGAAAGGACAATTCTCGTGGCACTGTACAAGCACCAGTGCTCAGGGCGTGTGCTACATGGCCAATTAAAGCAACAGCAACTTCATCAATAACTTCCACTGGGATAGGATGCCTTCACCGTCCAGGTGCCTTGTGAACCTCACCTGTGTTTCCAAGTTTAATTATCATATTCTTTAAATGATTTAATGACACTAGGCCACACCTCAGGTCTTTCAGTTGGCAATACTCTCTCAATGCAGCACTGTAATTGCTACCATTCACATAAAGCAGTTTCACTAGCAATGTACTGTCTCTCTTCTCGACAGCCATAATTGCAGCCCACACTGGACCTCTGACAGGATACTGAGCTTTCAGTGCAGATGCACAGTAATGTTCGACCTCTTGTGGGAATACATCAGGGCTGCAAGGGAAAGGAATAATGGACAGAGTGCACAGTGTATGGAGATTTGGGTTGGGTGGGAAATGTGCTTGGATAGCTGAAGCAGTTAAGGTGACTATTCGTGTAAAGAGGGGAATTTGGGTTCGAAACCAGGTCTGGCACAAATTTTCATCTGCCACCATTGAGTTGCATCAAAGACCCAATGCAACAAAAATCAGAAATTTTCTTTGTCAAGTGTGTTATTTTAGTGACTGAATAAACATTCTTTTAGTTATTTGTATTACTACCAAGTAACTACTATTTTTAAGGAAAGTGAATGGCTCAGCTATGTCACCTGTGAGTTTGGCTTTTTGGGGAATGATCTTGAGAAAGAAGATAATCTAATAATAGTAGTGATGTAGCCAACAGTTTTAATTGTAACCTTCATTACACAACTGGGGATGCCATAAGGAACACTGGTGAGAAAGTGTCATACAACAATGTGAATAGTGTGTCACCTTTTGACCAGATATGATGAGCCTCATTTGAGCTTTGTCCACATGAATGACAACCGACAAACTGTGGCCAAGAAACAGCTGGACTGCCCAGTTGCTGAGCACGCTGCCCAACATGATGTTCTTCATTTCAATGACTGCTTCACAGCCTGTACTTCTGAATACTTCCTACCAATTGTACTTTTATGAATTGGGCATGTGGAAACTCTCCCTACAATGTGTCCTACTTTCCCATAACCCTCCTGATCTCATCCTCCGTTAGTCATTGTCCTTTACCCACCTATCTCTTTCCCTGTTCTCATTCCAGCACTACACAGCATTCTATTCCACCAACAAACCCACAGTCTTTTTACTTCTCTCCTGTTCCACTCCCCCCACTCCATCCCCTCTCACCCCACGTCTAACCTCCCAACTGCACCTAGCTGCCTACCCTCTCCACCTTCTTGTATGCTCCCACAAGCAGTAATTTATTGTCCCTACACTGCTATCCCTCCCCTGCCCAGACCAACCTCCTCCTTACCCCCACCACCCGGACTGCTTCCCCATCATGTGCAGTTGCTCGCTGTCTGGCCTTGGCAGCCAGAGACAGTGGTCTGTGTGTGTGTGTGTGTGTGTGTGTGTGTGTGTGTGTGTGTGTGTGTGTGTAATCTGCCCTTTTCATAAAATTGTCATTGTTCCATCCTGGATTTTCCATTGTTTGATCAAAGATTCTTAACCATACTTATGGCTTTCCACTGATAACCACACCTTTTGTGCCCTAAAACACTAACTGTTGCTTTCAATCACGTTATTTGTTCTCATTATTATGTTACCAATGTGTAACAAATAGTGAATTACTATTTCAAACTCATACTATGTATAAATTGTGTTTACTATTTCAAACTTAACTTCTCATATTTTATAACAAGCAGACTATTTGCCAAATCATAATTTATAGTAGCAATAAAGTAATAGCAAACAAATACAATGAGACTTAAACTGTTAGTTGTGAATCGCTTGTAGGCATATTCATTTATCATCTGAAGAGTATGTGCTAAGATTGAGTTTTAAACCTTTCATTTCTACACTTGAATTATCAGCAAACATTACAGTTTTTGAACTACCCTTTTAACTGCACCAGACAAAACCTCATGGTACTCCACATATTATATTTCCCGTGTCTGAGTTTAGTTTTATGCATGAGTCACATTTCATTATGAAACCCTCTTTTTCTCTTCTGGCATACCATCAATGTAAGAGGGATGTCATCAAAGTCACAACAGTTCAGTCTGATAAGTACAATTTTGTGACCCAACACAATCATAGGCTTTGCCAAAGACACAGTATATTCCAACAGGATAACTTTTCTTGTTCAGCAATGCCAGGACTGCATTTGTATTTTGTATTGCTTTATCTGTGGAGAATCTTTTTGTTGTTGTTGTGGTCTTCAGTCCTGAGACTGGTTTGATGCAGCTCTCCATGCTACTCTATCCTGTGCAAGCTTCTTCATCTCCCAGTACCTACTGCAACCTACATCCTTCTGAATCTGCTTAGTGTATTCATCTCTTGGTCTCCCTCTACGATTTTTACCCTCCACGCTGCCCTCCAATGCTAAATTTGTGATCCCTTGATGCCTCAAAACATGTCCTACCAACCGATCCCTTCTTCTAGTCAAGTTGTGCCACAAACTTCTCTTCTCCCCAATCATATTCAATACCTCTTCATTAGTTACGTGATCTACCCACCTTATCTTCAGCATTCTCCTGTAGCACCACATTTCAAAAGCTTCTATTCTCTTCTTGTCACTTCCATATATGGCTACACTCCATACAAATACTTTCAGAAACGACTTACTGGCACTTAAATCTATACTCGATGTTAACAAATTTCTCTTCTTCAGAATCGATTTCCTTGCCATTGCCAGTCTACATTTTATATCCTCTCTACTACGACCATCATCAGTTATTTTACTCCCTAAATAGCAAAACTCCTTTACTACTTTAAGTGTCTCATTTCCTAATCTAATTCCCTCAGCATCACCCGATTTAATTTGACTACATTCCATTATCCTCGTTTTGCTTTTGTTGATGTTCATCTTATATCCTCCTTTCAAGTCCGTTCAACTGCTCTTCCAAGTCCTTTGCTGTCTCTGACAGAATTACAATGTCATCGGCGAACCTCAAAGTTTTTACTTCTTCTCCATGAATTTTAATACCTACTCCGAATTTTTCTTTTGTTTCCTTTACTACTTGCTCAATATACAGATTGAATAACATCGGGGAGAGGCTATAACCCTGTCTCACTCCCTTCCCAACCACTGCTTCCCTTTCATGCCCCTCGACTCTTATAACTGCCATCTGGTTTCTGTACAAATTGTAAATAGCCTTTCGCTCCCTGTATTTTACCCCTGCCACCTTTAGAATGTGAAAGAGAGTATTCCAGTCAACATTGTCAAAAGCTTTCTCTAAGTCTACAAATGCTAGGAACGTAGGTTTGCCTTTTCTTAATCTTTCTTCTAAGATAAGTCGTAAGGTTAGTATTGCCTCATGTGTTCCAACATTTCTATGGAATCCAAACTGATCTTCCCCGAGGTCCGCTTCTTCCAGTTTTTCCATTCGTCTGTAAAGAATTCGTGTTAGTATTTTGCAGCTGTGACTTATTAAACTGATAGTTCGGTAATTTTCACATCTGTCAACACCTGCTTTCTTTGGGATTGGAATTATTATATTCTTCTTGAAGTCTGAGGGTATTTCACCTGTCTCATACATCGTGCTCACCAGATGGTAGAGTTTTGTCAGGACTGGCTCTCCCAAGGCCGTCAGTAGTTCCAATGGAATGTTGTCTACTCCGGGGGCCTTGTTTCGACTCAGGTCTTTCAGTGCTCTGTCAAACTCTTCACGCAGTATCATATCTCCCATTTCATCTTCATCTACATCCTCTTCCATTTCCATAATATTGTCCTCAAGTACACCGCCCTTGTATAGACCCTCTATATACTCCTTCCACCTTTCTGCTTTCCCTTCTTTGCTTAGAACTGGGTTTCCATCTGAGCTCTTGATATTCGTACAAGTGGTTCTCTTCTCTCCAAAGGTCTCTTTAATTTTCCTGTAGGCAGTATCTATCTTACCCCTAGTGAGACAAGCCTCTACATCCTTACATTTGCCCTCTAGCCATCCCTGCTTAGCCATTTTGCACTTCCTGTTGATCTCATTTTTGAGACGTTTGTATTCCTTTTTGCCTGCTTTATTTACTGCGTTTTTATATTTTCTCCTTTCATCAATTAAATTCAATATTTCTTCTGTTACCCAAGGATTTCTATTAGCCCTCGTCTTTTTACCTACTTGATCGTCTGCTGCTTTCACTACTTCATCTCTCAGAGCTACCCATTCTTCTTCTACTGTATTTCTTTCCCCCATTCCTGTCAATTGTTCCCTTATGCTCTCCCTGAAACTCTCTACTACCTCTCGTTCTTTCAGTTTATCCAGGTCCCATCTCCTTAAATTCCCACCTTTTTGCAGTTTCTTCAGTTTCAATCTGCAGTTCATAACCAAGAGATTGTGGTCAGAATCCATATCTGCCCCTGGAAATGTCTTTACAATTTAAAACCTGGTTCCTAAATCTCTGTCTTACCATTATATAATCTATCTGATACCTTTTAGTATCTCCAGGATTCTTCCAGGTGTACAACCTACTTTTATGATTCTTGAACCTTTTATGTATTCTAAACTAAGAGATATTTAACAAGTTATGCACAGTGAAATGAGTCAGTTGCAATTAATGAAACCCTCTTTTTCTTCTCTAATGAGATCCCATCAATGAAAGAGGAATGCCTTCAATGTCATAACACTTCAGTTTGATAAGTTGAATTTTCTGACCCCACACAATCAAAGGCTTTAGCAAGGACACAGAATATACCAACAGTCTCATAACAAATAAATACCCCACTCATATGATTATAGTTGGTGGGGACTTCAACCTTCCCTTGATATGTTGGCAAAAATACTTGTTCAAAACCGGTGGTAGGCAGAAAACATCTTCCGAGATTGTCCTAAATGCTTTCTCTGAAAATTATTTCGAGCAGTTTCATACGATTATAGTTGGTGGGGACTTCAACCTTCCCTTGATATGTTGGCAAAAATACTTGTTCAAAACCGGTGGTCGCCAGAAAACATCTTCCGAGATTGTCCTAAATGCTTTCTCCGAAAATTATTTCGAGCAGTTAGTCCACGAACCCACGCAAATTGTAAATGGTTGCGAAAACACACTTGACCTCTTAGCCACAAACAATCCAGAGCTAATAGAGAGCATCATGACTGATACAGGGATTAGTGATCACAAGGTCGTTGTAGCTAGGCTCAATACCGTTTCTTCCAAATTCACCAGAAACATATGCAAAATAATTTTATTTAAAAAAGTGGATAAAGTATCACTAGAAGCCTTCCTAAGAGAAAATCTCCATTCCTTTTGAACTGACTATGCAAATGTAGATGAGATGTGGCTCAAACTCAAAGCTATAGAAGCAACAGCAATTGAGAGATTCATACCTCATAAATTGGTAAGAGATGGAACTGATCCCCCATGGTACACAAGACAGGTCCAAACGCTGTTGCAGAGGCAACGGAAAAAGCATGCGAAGTTCAGAAGGATGCGAAATCCTGAAGATTGGCTAAAATTTACAGACGCGTGAAATTTGGCACGGACTTCTATGCGAGATGCCTTTAATAGGTTCCACAACGAAACATTGTCTCAAAATTTGGTAGAAAATCCGAAGAAATTCTGGTCGTATTTAAAGTACACAAGCGGCAAGATGCAGTCAATACCTTTGCTGCGCAGTGTCGATGGTACTGTTACCGACGACTGTGCCGCTAAAGCGGAGTTATTGATCACAGTTTTCCGAAATTCCTTCACCAGGGAAGACGAATGGAATATTCCAGAATTTGAAACACGAACAGCTGCTAGCATGAGTTTCTTAGATGTAGATACCTTAGGGGTTGCGAAGCAACTCAAATAGCTCGATACGGGCAAGTCTTCAGGTCCAGATTGTATACCGATTAGGTTTCTTTCAGATTACGCTGATACAATAGCTCCCTACTAAGCAATCATATACAACCACTTGCTCACCGATAGATCTGTACCTACAGATTGGAAAATTGCGCAGGTCGCACCAGTGTTTAAGAAGGGTAGTAGGAGTAATCCATCGAACTACAGACCTATATCATTGACATCGGTTTGCAGTAGGGGTTTGGAGCATATACTGTATTCAAACATTATGAATCACCTCAAAGGGAACGATCTATTGATACGTAATCAGCATGGTTTCAGAAAACATCGTTCCTGTGCAACGCAGCTAGCTCTTTATTCGTACGAAGTAATGGCCACTATCGACAGGGGATCTCAAGTTGATTCCGTATTTCTAGATTTCCGGAAAGCTTTTGACACCGTTCCTCACAAGCAACTTCTAATCAAGCTGCGGGCCTATGGGGTATCGTCTCAGTTGTGCGACTGGATTCATGATTTCCTGTCAGGAAGGTCGCAGTTCGTAGTAATAGACGGCAAATCATCGAGTAAAACTGAAGTGATATCAGGTGTTCCCCAGGGAAGCGTCCTGAGACCTCTGCTGTTCCTGATCGATATAAATGACCTGGGTGACAATCTGAGCAATTCTCTTAGGTTGTTTGCAGATGATGCTGTAATTTACAATATAGCAAGGTCATCCGAAGACCAGTATCAGTTGCAAAGTGATTTAGAAAAGATTGCTGTATGGTGTGGCAGGTGGCAGTTGACGCTAAATAACGAAAATTGTGAGGTGATCCACATGAGTTCCAAAAGAAATCCATTGGAATTCGATTACTTGATAAATAGTACAGTTCTCAAGGCTGTCAATTCAACTAAGTACTGGGTGTTAAAATTACGAACAACTTCAGTTGGAAAGACCACATAGATAATATTGTGGGGAAGGCGAGCCAAAGGTTGCGTTTCATTGGCAGGACACTTAGAAGATGCAACAAGTCCCCTAAAGAGACAGCTTACACTACACTCGTTCGTCCTCTGTTAGAATATTGTTGCGCGGTGTGGGATCCATACCAGGTGGGATTGACAGAGGACATCGAAAGGGTGCAAAAAAGGGCAGCTCGTTTTGTATTATCACGTAATAGGGGAGAGAGTGTGGCAGATATGATACGCAAGTTGGGATGGAAGTCATTAAAGCAAAGACGTTTTTCGTCGCGGCAAGATCTATTTACGAAATTTCAGTCACCAACTTTCTCTTCCGAATGCGAAAATATTTTGTTGAGCCCAACCTACATAGGTAGGAATGATCATCAAAATAAAATAAGAGAAATCAGAGCTCGAACAGAAAGGTTTAGGTGTTCGTTTTTCCCGCGCGCTGTTCGGGAGTGGAATGGTAGGGAGATAGTACGATTGTGGTTCGATGAACCCTCTGCCAAGCACTTAAATGTGAATTGCAGAGTAATCATGTAGATGTAGATGTGGATAATTTTTCTTGTTTAGCTGTGGCATAATTACATTTGTGATGTCTTGTATTGCTTTATCTGTGGAGAATCCTTTATGAATACTAAACTGAGAGGCATTTAACAAGGTCCTGACAGTTAAATGAGTCAGTATTCTATTACAGGCAACTTTACCGAACAGTTAAGAGATGACTGGGAGAAGTGATACAGGTTTGTAATCTGCTTATCTCCAGTTTTATAGATTTGTGTTTCTATAGCATATTTGTCTGTCAGGATGTTTACACCCCATGCCACTGATTGATTACAATGATAGCTTAAGGGTAATTCTATCAAATCAGCACAAGAGTTTAATATACTGCTAGAATCACAAACATAGCTAGCGTAATTACAAGGGTGGTTTGAAAAGTTCTCAGAATGGAATAGAAAAAAAGTATTTACATCACTGAAACTTCTTTTATTTTTTAATGTAGTCTCCTTGTAGTTTAATACACTTGTTCAATCAATGTTCCAGTGCCTTGATCCCATGTCGAAAATGAGTTTCCTCCAGGCTTGCAAAATAGTTGTCAACTCTGGCTATCAATTCTTCAGTTGAAGTGAATCTTCATCCACCAACAAAAATTTTCAGTTTTGGGAAGAGATGGAAGTCTGACAGAGCCATATCTGGTGAATAAGACGGATGTGGCAACAATTCATACCTTAATTCGTGTAATTTTTCCATGGCGATGGCACGTATGTGCGGGTATGGATTGTCTTGATGGAAGATGACTTTCTTCCTTGCTAAACCTGACCTTTTTTCGTGGTCTTTTGTTGTGGTTTGTCCATGATCTTTCCCGCCGAAGGAATTGTCTTTGCTTTCTTTGATGGTGGAGACTCAGCACGTTTCCACTGCCTTGACTGTTGTTTTGTCTCTGGGGTATAGTAGTGCACCTAAGTTTCATCTGTGGTCACAAACTGCCACAAAAATTTTGTTCATTCCTCCTAAAACTGACCAAACATTGTTCCGGTATGTCGATTCTCACGTGTTTTTGATCCAGTGTGAAGAGTCGCGGCACCCATCTTGCGGCCAATTTTTTCATTTCTAATCATTCAGTTTAAATCTGATATACCCTTTCAGATGACATCTCCCAAGCGTGAGCAATTTCATGCACTTTCAGTCGGCAATCCTCCATGAGCATTTTTGCAATGATTTCTGGAGTAGTGACACATCTTGGCCGACCATTGTACGGATCATCATCTAAGCTCTCCTGACCAAATTTAAATTCATCTGTCCACTTGGTTGAATATGAACGACCAGTGTCCCCAAGTGTCTTCTGGAAATCAGCATGAATGTCCTTGGCTTTTATACCCTTGTTTTCGAAGTACTTAATCACTGCTCAAATCTCAATTTTTTCAATCTTTGCAAATCACTATGTGGGAACAACAACAGACCCACATCAACACCATAGCTCTATTCCAAGAGCACTGCTTACAGGCAAAAGACGAATGAATATGACATGAACAACTTATTGTGCTAGCGCTGACGTCATATGGTGATTCCAAGAACTTTTCAAATGACCCTCGTATTACGTTTAGTGACTTGATAAATTCTGCTCTAGATTTTTTCAAAACTAATATCTGTTGGTGGTGAATGTAATGTTCGCAAAAATCAGTTAAATTCATATGTATTTGGTGTTTATTACTGGGTGTAAGTTGAGTACTACAGTAAGGAAGTAGTCATTGAATTTGATGGCCAGTGATTTAATCATGTCACCATTTCTGCTGGAACCATCATCTGGGAGCTCGTTTTCATAAGGGTTACAATTTTTATCAGTTTCTTGTTTGATAATATTCCAAATAGTTTTTGCCTTATTCTTGAGTGTTTTATTTTTTGAGCATAGTACGTAAGTATTGATTTTTTTTTTTTTCCTAATAAAAGAGTTGAGGATTCAACAATACTGGTGGTAATGTAGCTTCAAATCTGTGACTACTTCTTGTCCTCTGAAATAAAGAGCTCTTTTGCTAGCACGTGATGCTTATATCTCAGGAGTTATCCACAAATTACCCTTACGTATGTTCAATTTTTCTCTTACTTGTTTCAGGGGACAACATGACTCAAAGTGCAGTAGGGCCATGTTTGACCCTCTGGTAGGCACAATCAGCCTGATGGGCACAGCTGACATGCTTTTGTTCCTCTCTCCCAACTTAGGCTGTGTGGGAGATTCCCACCATTAGTACCTCCCCACCTTCAGTTTCTGTTTACAGCCACCTCATTAGTTTTTGCATGACCTCCATGGAGAGCAGACTTCACGTTAGTGGCCTCCCAAGCTCATTGCACCCCATTGCGTATCACTTACAGAGTTGTGTGTTTTTAGTTTTCATCAGAGGTGTTAATTTGCTCACTTGATTTGAATTTTCTCAATATTTTGTGAAAATACAAAGTGTACTGATCTTGGCGTTTCAGGCACATACATCTGAATATGTAATTATCCTCTTGTTCTTTCTTTTGCGGTCCAGATTCTCTACATATATGGCTCAGAATCATTACGATTTGTCTAATACAAGTCACCTCAAAGAAATATAGGCTTTGCTGTTGTGCAGAGATGAGGAAGAGCCTATACTCTCTGAGGATCTTGGTGATGAGAGTGACATTGATTCACAAGATGAGGTGTCTGCCCCTGGTAGCTGAGTGGTCAGCGCGACCGAATGTCATGCCTAATGGCCCAGGTTGGATTCCCAGCTGGATCGGAGATTTCCTCCTCTCAGGGACTGGGTGTTGTGTTGTCCTTATCGTCATCATTTCATCCCCATCGACACGCAAGTCGCTGAAGTGGCGTCCACTCGAAAGACTTGCACCAGGCAAATGGACTACCCGATGGGAGGCCCTAGCCACATGGCATTTCCATTTTACAAGATGAGGTGGAAGAACATGAAGGGGCTTTGCTACTGAAGATGAAGAAGAAGGAGATAACAAAAAAAGAAACTTTTATTTGGGAAGAGATGAGAAGACCATCTGAGCCAAAAAACTATCTGGGAAAAGACATCACATAGGATCTCACACCATAACTCAGCTTTCTGGAGTCATAGGAAAGGCTAAATATGTTAAAAGTGCAGTTGAATGCTGGAATAATTTATTCATTGATGACACCTTTGACACAGTCATCAAATACACAAACCAACACATTGACATTATCAGGAATCAATTCTCCAGAGAGAGAGAGAGAGAGAGAGAGAGAGAGAGAGAGAGAGAGAAGTTCCACAGATGTAACTGAACTAAGAGTTTTTATTGGCTTGTAACTTGTAGGTGCATACAGAGTGAATTGTCAAAATTCGAGAAACTTTGGGGGACTGAAGGTGATGGCACTGAAAAACTCAGTCTTGTGACGAACCTCAAAAGAGTCTAATACATTGCCTTCATTTTGACAACCAAACTACCAGAGCCCTATGGAAAGAATTTGACTGGATAGCCCCTGTTTGTGAAGTGTTTGAAAAGTTCTTGAAAATTGTCAAAAGAGCTATTACATCAGGGATAATGTCTCAATAGATAAAATGCTTCCACATTTTCATGGCAAATGTTTTTTTTTTAAATAAAAGATAATTGCCATCAGTTTTTGTTGATATAGAAGGGAAGAAACAGCACAGCAGTATGTTTGGCTTTAATGTTGGTAAGTTTTTGGTTTCCTACATACCATGCCAGAACAGAAATGTTTCATGTATCTTCACTCCATAATGAGGAGGCCATTAATCCCACATCTGGAGATAAAAGTAAAACAGAGATAGTCACAGTCTACAGTTCAACAAAATGTGGTGCTAATACTGAGGATCAAATGGTTACTACTTATAGTGTGAGTCAAAACACAAAGTGTTGACCAATGGTCATTTTTTTCACATTGTTAAATGTGGGTAGTATCAACTCCATGTTATTTACCTTGGAAAGCAACTGGAGGAACTGCATAGAAGAGTGTACCTAAAATCACTGGCACATCAGCTTGTTCTTGGAGAGCTATGCAGAAGAAGCATAGAGAAGATTGGAATATCCTCCAGCTTGCTAATATGAATCAGAAGATTTATCTCCACAGAAGACAGGAAGAAACCACCACCTGTCCCTCACCCCAAAAGACGTGGATGCACCACCTGCACTACAGAAATGGGTCTCAGAAGGATATCAAACGACAAATGTAAAAACTACCTCAAAGCAATATGCTTATCCCGTGCAAATATGATCTATTAATTTTGCTTCTCTGTGTGCCAATGTGTTTCTTCTGGTAAAGTTGAAAACATGAAACAGGTGATTTTAAAATCTGTGCCTGTGAGACTCATTGCGCCCGAACACAGAGCCCCCAGAAGTGCGCCTGATGGAGGGTTAACAAAAAATTAAAATTTCTATCTGATGTAAACATCAAATTAGAAGTATTGATTAAAAAACAGTAACTTATAATGAGCAAAAATGTTCCGTTTTGTAACTGGAGTATGCCTATTCTCAATAACAACAACGGGGAATACAAAGCATAACAGCTATGTAAAGAGTACAACCACAGTCCTACGTTAGATTGTGGTACATCAAAATCAGTTAGAGTATTCTTTTTTTGACTGTCGAGCATACTGCCACGAAATTTTATCTGTGTGAGCAATTGCTGCGTTGAGAAACTGTCTCTTCACCCATTTCGCTTTATTAATATAGTGATATTCCCGTATTCGTAGTTCTCTGATCTCTCCAATATTATATCTTTTCGATTGTCGACATAGTCGATGTGCAATTTGTAAAAGGAAGTTCAGCCTATTACTAAAAAGAGGGCGTGGTGGCGTCGAGACGCCGCGTCAAGCTTAGAGTAACAGAACGTCCTCACATTAAGACTTTAAATGGTCATTAAAGAAGCAGTGTTAAAGCTTTTGATGGTATTTCGTAGCCCCAGAGGCATAAAATTTCCACTCAACGTCAGCTGAAGTTATGGACATGCGTATTTTGCTAGATAACATTCCGTTAAGCTAACACCTGTGTTCCAGTATCTTGTTTACGTAATGTACATTGGAGTCTGTGCTAGTTAATGCCCGTATGAATCAGTCGTCACGCAGGTGCACGCGGGAAACAATATTTTACAATGAAACTCGCAGTGGTGAGTTCAGTTCGTCATTAAAAATTTTCCTCCCGTCAATTTTATTTGAAGGAGGTGTGGTCAATTGTGTGAAGTTTTGAATTGACGTCAGAGTTCCGATTCTTTTACGACAGTACTTTATTTGTTTATGATATCTTTATTAATGGTTGTGTGCTAAGTATCGTCCAGTAGAATTTTCTGCAGGATGCTGTTTCACGATAAAACTTTTTCTTAAGGGATTAGTAACGCGTTGACATTAAATTTGGCAAAGCTTGTCGGATAATTTGCTGTTTACAGGCCACAATTGCCCCCTCCATGGATTGATCTCGTTAATAAATATTAAATGAATAAACAACGCATCTAAGTTGTTCAGCGTCCAAGTGAATATTACAAAAACTATGAAACCCATTTTGCAGGTTGGTTTCATTGATCAACTCTGTGTTGGGCCACTCCACCAACAGGGCTCGACAACGTTAATATATTCCATTTTAGCACTTAACATCACTTTTGTTGTATACTAACACTTATGTTGTAGTATACAAGATCACGTTACTGGATATGAACCAGATTCTGTTTTTCATTGTGATCTTCAGTGTGTTTTGTCAAATTTTGCTGTGATAACAGTGCTAAGATGTAAATCTGTTATACCATTTTCCCTGTCGACTCAGTGTGCCACTCATTAAGTTACAAGTAAATGACAGGAGCAATTTTGATGAGGAGAATAAGGAAGAAAATTGATCACATTGTTATTGAAGTGCTTAAATTAGTGTTTATTGGAAGGGGTCAGAGGATATATGGGAAGAGATTTCAGCCTGGTTCCTTCTTATATAGATCTTGGCACTTTTCTTCTGTTCTGATACAATTTTTCATCTCGAGCAAAATTTAAAAATTTTAAGACCACAATGATTGTTCAGAACTGCATAGCAAAATGCTTAAGCTTTCTGAAATGCTTGTAGGGCCTAATGTGTTTGATAAAAACTATATCTTGGGGTGCCTGGACAAGTTGATCCCAGTTTTTATGAAGTAGTCGGTGATTAAATTTCAGGCTGCAGGTGTCCACAAAACCAATCCTCACAGCAGTAAACAGAGACATTAATAATAATAATAATAATTTTATTGTCATTCAGCCATTACAGCAATAGACAATGTCATATACATACTAAAATACAATTAATAGTTTGAAAGAAACAACAGGTTTGTTGTTAACATTATAGTATTATATTACATTTGATAAATTCTCTTATATCATAGAATGGATGGAGGACTAGCCAGTCATGAATTGTTTGTTTGAATAATTGTTCATTAATTGAGGAAGATTATTAAGTAATTTGTACCCCATGATTTTGTAGCTGTTGAGTGACTTTGACAATCTGTGGTGAGGAATATAGAGGCACCTATTCCTTCTTGTATTGTGGCTATGTACAATTTCTCTGGTTTTTGTTTCTGGTAATTTCTTCTTCGTATAAATTAGAACATAGTATATGTACAAGTTTATAACAGTCATGATTTTCTGTTCACAGAACAATGGTTTACAGTGTGCCTTATATGCAGAACCAGTAATTATCCTAATTGCTTGTTTTTGCATTATTAATATGTCATGTACACAGCTAGAGTTCCCTCACAAAATAATTCCATATGTTGTTATACTTTGAAAGAATGAAAAATAGGATGTTCAGACATATTTCTCAGGAACACAATCCATAAGTCGCCTTAACAGGTAAATAACTCTTGACAATTTACCACTAATATATTGTACATGTTTGACCCCAATATAATTTATCATCAATGTATACCCCCAAAAATTTGACATAACTTGGATCATCTGACAGAAGCTTGTCTCTAAGACTACAGACCATCTGCTGTGTTTTGTTTTCATTCAGCAGGAATCCATTTGCCTTGAACCAATAGGATGCTTGGTCAATTGTCTTTGCTGCACGTTTTAAGGCTATTGAAATCATCACTAGCATGAAGAAATGTTGTATCATCTGCATACAACACAGTGGTGGACTTGATAAATGACGGCAGATCATTTATCATTATCAGGAACAAAAAGGGCCCCAGCACAGATCCCTGCGGAACACCTACCTTGACTTGTTCTATACTTGACATTTCTCTCCCTACACAAACAACTTGCTTACGATTCTGAGGATATGATTTTATTAATACTGTTTGTAAATATTCTATTATAAACCCAGACTAAAAACACGAACCATATAATTCTTAGGATGCCTAAATTTACTGTTATTTGTTGCAGTAAATGAGTTCTTTTTCATCCAAATAATTTTGTTAAGTTCATTATCTGTTGTACTTAGCCGATTTACCTTCACGTTAATCTACGTCAATACTATGCAAACCACTGTGAAGTGCATGGCAGAGGGTACATTCCATTGTACCAGTTATTAGAACTTTTTCCTATTTCATGCAGATGGAGAAACTATCGTAGAGGCTGCCTGTTCAGTTGCTTTGCCATCTTTGTCACACTCTCCCATGGGTCAGACAAATCTGTGACCATTCGTCCTGCCCTTCTCTGTACACGTTTGATTTCCCCTGACGTTCCTTTTTGGTATGGGTCCCACACACTTGAGCAATATTCTAGGAGGGTTTCACAAATGACTGCTTAGAAATCTCCTTCATAAACCAATTGCATTTCCCTAGTATCCTACCTATAAACCATAGCCTGCTGTCTGCTTTAGCCACGACGGAGCCTACATGATGCTTTCACTTTGTATCCTTACTAAGGGTTGCACCCACATATTTGTACAATTTTACAGGTTCAAACTGTGACTTACTAATATTATATTCATCTTGCATTTGTTTGTGTTACTTAGTTTAAGTTCACTGTATACTCACAAGCTGACCAGTATGAGTAAGTCTGTATCCCAGTCTTTCTAGTTCCACGACTTGTGTGTTGCCCACTTAATAGCTTAGTTTTGATATCTGTAACTGCTGCATTATGTTAAGTAGCTGAGTCTTTACAATCTGAGTTCCTTATCTTCAACTTATCATGCTCATCATGAAACGGCTAGAGGGATTAGTAAACTTCTTAACTTCCAAGCAGAATGAGGTAATATTAAGTGGCGATAGTAACAAGCTACAATCCCTAGTACAATTTGCAACAAGAATTGTGGCCACCAGCAATAATACTATTGACAACATTTTTTTATGGGCTTAGATTCGTTCAGGCTGGAAAGTCATAGTGTGATTCCCACAGTTAATGACCTCACAGACCGCAATGATTAACTGCTGATGGTAAGTATCAGGGTGCATAACAAAAATATTTCGAAACTGTAAGGGTAATAAATTAAAATGAATTGAGGAATTCAAGAATAATTTGCATAATACAGACTGGAAAAATGTACTCTGTGCAAGCTGGTGTTAACAAAAACTGTGTTGTTTAACAGTCAGGTCAAACTGAAAACTGCTTTTCTAAGAACTTAACTAGTGGAAACAGATTAAATGCACCTCGAACATGAGTTACAAATGGAATCAGCATATCATGCAAAGCTGCAAGAAGGCTCTCCTTGGCATCAATGGACACAGATGTTGAGAGGGTTAAATCACATTACAAACTGTACAGTAAAATTGCAAACTAAATCATCAGAGCCTCAAAATGTACATATGCTCTAGGAAAAAAATAAGCTCCTTTGATAACTGTTTGGAATATAGTTACAATGAATAGGGAAAACCAATCGGGAATAAATTTATTTAATGGTAGATAGTGAACCGACCATAGAGAGCCCCAGTATTGCAGAAACTTATAAAGAAATTGCGTCAGTAAAAGTTATTTAGATTTGAACACTCCCCTGGTGAATAGCCTACTGTTTCTTAGAAATGTCATTCAAAATTATAAAATTCAGGTTGGTCTTGCCTCTGCAAAAGAAGCGATCAATGTCATTACGTCTTTCAAAAATGAGATTTAATTGTACTGAAGTCAGTAATAAGTCAGTATTAACCTAGAAGTGCATAGAATTACTTGTATAATGAATTTTTTCACAGTGATACCTTAGAAATACTTGAACCCACTATTGTCAGCACACTTCACTAAAAAGTAGACTAAACATTAGTAAAGTATTACAACCTTTTCTCATCATTACAGCCAATTTTTTTGAAAAATAAAGAATCATGTACAGTATAAGGAATGGCGCGCAAAAAAACCAGCCCTGAGTGCAACCTGCTCTCCAGTTATGCATGAATTGTTGCCCGCCACTACCAGACACAGCAGCAAATAGATAATCATGTAATAATTAGATAATAAAGACATAACAAATAAGCTAATGTGAAGATCAGAACAACTTTGAAACGATAAGTGACAGTTGGCAGGTGACAATGGGCAGTGTAGTATTTGGGGCAAGTTTTTCATGTGCCCTCCTGTGCTTTATGTACAAGAAACATGCTGAGTGGCAAATATTATGGAATGTAATATTTTAGGAACAAATAACTTGCTTATATAATTGTCTTAATCATAGCAAGTTGTTTGTTCCTCAAAATATTACAGTCAGTAAATCAGAAATTACTGTTATGGCTATTGTGTGAACAGTGATGTCCTCAAGCAAAAGCTAAAATATTATGGAATAATAAGAACATGAACTCATGGTTTTTGTTAATTTTACAACTTCAAAATGCCTTTTTCATGTTGCAGTATTCCAGCAAGTAAAATGCATTTTGAAGTTGTAAAACAGACATTTATATACAGTACTTGGGGCAGAAAATGACCACACAAACAAACTTGTTATGGTTTTTATCTATCTGAATGGTAGATAGCAGAGACTATTAGTACCATGGTGTTTCATAGCTATAGGCACTCATAGGGATGTGGGCCAGACAAATGCCCAGTGAGCAGGACATTTATACTTTGGCATTTGACATGGAGTTCATCCAAAGCAGTTTTAAATGCCCAAAACCTGGGCAGTTGTAAAAAAGTGCTGTTCAAAGTTTTTAATGCTAGAATGTATAATTTGCCAATTAGAATAGTAAGGGATGGGATGGCACATGTTGCTGACAGCTGCTTAATATAACACACTTTAACATTTATGTCGTGATTATTGAAGAAAGACAAAAATGCTTCATTGTCATATGTAGTGACATCTGTGACTGACTATAGTTTTCTGTTCTTTATCTTTTTCCATTTGACTGCACTGCTGTGAAGACAAAATGAGAACACTAACAAAAAAAAAAATTATTTACAAGGAATTGATGCCCAAGACACTAGAATCATTTGATTCCTTTGCTAGTCAATTCCTAGAGAATCGGCTCTTCTTGGAATCTGGATCAGCACGTGACACATTTGGCATCCCTAATTAAAATCATTATGGATAAACTTTTTTGTTTTACTCTAGTACCAGCTATTCTAAGTAAATATTAATGCTATTACTGTTATTGCAAATAGTAGATGAAATTTTGAATGAGCAACTACTTCTAAGGTAGAAAGAAATTTGGTGTGTGTTCTACCCATCTTGCAGTTAATCATCTTGATCCAGCAGTACAAGGAAGTAACCTGAAGCCCGTAGAGATACTTAATGCAATAAGCTTCATGGCACAGCAAAGAACAGCGGACTAAATGTTATTCAGGTTAGATAGTGCTTGGCTGGTGATGGGGACAAACAAGGACTTTTGTCCACACAGTTTGTGTGGGAAGGAGTGGATCCTCACCCTCAGGAAGATAAAAAATATTGTCTAAGTCCTCTATTGTGGCGGAGAAGTTTAGAAGGGACTTGTGAACTGGCAGAAGTTGTTGTAAAGATTTTGGGTGCACCTGTTGCATCTGATGCTACAGAGCATTCCTTCAGCACTCTTAGAGGGATCCACACACTCACATCAGAGAGAGCTGAAAAACTAACAACAACATACCTCTCGTGTAAAAAAGTTGATAAATGGAGTATGAAAACGACCTAAGCCTGTTGGTCCCGAGGAAAAACACACACTGAACAATCCAAGCAAAAACAAAACATAAAGGAACCCAATAGTCAGTGAGGAATCAGATTCAGGAGAATCTGTGACAGTCAGAATTTCATGATTCTTCTTTAACTTATGAAGATCAGGAAACTGACTGGGAACAAATTTTTTATGTTTTTTACTGTAGTACAGTATAAGTAAAAATATTCCCTACAGGGTAGCTACTTAATATAAACAATATTTCAAAAATTACTTCTAAACTTGAGTGAGCGTTATTCCATTTTTTATATATATTATGTACTACCCCAGAAACTGACCTTGGTTACTGGAAGTTTACAGTCCAGTTTATTTCCCCTAGTAACTGTCCACTAACTCTCAAGTAGCTTAGCTTAGTTACCCAACCACTAATGAAGCAGTGTTGCAAAACACCTTTCCAATACAAAATATCAATGCCTGGGCATTTATGAATTTTGGGAATTTGCCCCAGCTTATAAATGCTGAGGAATTTTTCACCACCAGGCACTCAGAATGTGAAGCAGATAAATGCATTAAGTTATTCCACAAGGTTCTGTATTGGGCCCTCTATCGTTTTTTATATAAATCATCCAGAAGAAGCAAATATTATCCTTTGTGCCGTTGATACAAATGTAGGAATAAATAATATTACCCATTCCCTTGGTAAAGGCAGATGATGAAATGTTAAAAAATATTGACAGAGGGTTGAAGACAAATGTATTGCTAATAAATTTTGGCATAACTCAATACGTACAGTGTAATACATTCATAGAACTCCACAAGTTATAAATATGGGTTTCTCAAATAAGGAAATAGAAAGTGTTAATTCTTTGGGACAGCAAATAGGTAATTATCTTAGTTCAAAAACCCCAGTGCCAAGAATCACTGAAGCATCTTGCTTTGCAGCATTTGCAGTGCTTGTGGTTACTGCTAAAAGGGCTGTGTTGGGGTGTGGAGCATCTTGCTTTGGCAACATTTGCAGTGCTCGTGATTACTGATGTACAGAGCCGTGTTAGTGTCTGTAGGCCTCCTGGCTGAAACTTTGGTGAAGACCCTACCAGTGGAAATTTTGTGATACCTAACCTGGGAATATACCATTTTAGAGCTGTTTTCTTATTAAAAGCCTATAATGTAACATTTAAGATTTATTAACTAATTGTGTAAATTAATTTTACTGTACAGTTGATGATTTAATAAATTAAGAAGATTAAAACTGAAGTAACTACTACCATTAAGGTATTAAACACTAGATGTTGTTTGTTGCTGTGGTCTTCAGTCCAAAGGCTGGTTTGATGCAGCTCTCCATGCTGCAACCCACATCCTTCTGAATCTGCTTACTGTATTCATTTCTTGATCTCCTTCTACAACCCCTCCGCCCCATGCTTCCCTCCTGTACTAAATTGGTGATCCCTTGATGGCGCAGAATGTATCCTACCAACTGATCCCTTCTTATAGTCAGGTTGTACCATAAATTTCTCTTCTGCCCAATTTTATTCAGTACCTCGTCATTAGTTTCCTGATCTACCCATCAGTATTTCAACTTTAAAAATAAAATATTGAAACTATAAGGAAAGATGCTTGTTAGGCAATTGCAAGATGATAAAAGGGATGTAACAGCAAGAAAATTTTAATTATAATTAGTTCAAACTTAATACTATTCGAGCCAACATTAAAATGAAAATTACATATTATCTTATTGACTGATTTGTTTACACTTACAATTCATACTAGTGAAGTTACTTATAATACAGGGATGTTTCAATAAGTAATGCAACACTTTTTTTTATTGTCAAGCAATTTCAGTTGAAAAAATGCAGAATATGTTATGGGAAATTATCGAATATTCCCACTTTAGCCCCTATAGCTTCATGAACATATATTACTCAAGTCGTTCTACTTCCTAGCGTCATACGCTTAACAGGATTTATGGAATTTGTAGATAAATAAAATAAAAATAAATTAATAAAATGAATGTCCCATAGGTGGTGGTGGTGCTATATGTAGCCTTCAAGATGGTGTCTGTAATGGAGGTGCATTCCAAGCAGAGAGCTGTCATTGAGTTTCTTTTGGTGGAAAACAAGAGCATTGCAGATTTCATAGGTGCCTGCAGAATGCCTAAGAGACCTGGCAGTGAAAAAAAGCACGGTGTCGTTGGGTGAGGTATCTGTTATCATCGCAGCAAGGTCGTGCAGACATCTCCGATCTCCCACGTGCCCTCCGGCCACACGAGGTTGTGACTTCTGCAATTCTGGAACGTGCAGACACACTCATTCGAGGTGATCGACGGATCACAAACGCCTCGCTGTGCAACTGGGTGTGTCAGTTGGTTGTGCTGACACACTCACCCACCGTTGGGGTACTCAAAGGTGTCTGCCCATTGGGTTCCTCACCACTTAACAGAAGACCATAAAGAGGAACGATGGACCATCTGTGTGGAACTGCTTGCACATTATGAGGCTAACTGTGACAATTTTTTGTTGATCATCATCACAGGTGATGAAATGGGTTCATCACTTTACACCAGAAACAAAATGGCAGTCCATGAAGTGATGCCATTCCACTTCTCCTCTGAAGAAGTAGTTCAAAGCCACACACTCAGCTGGTAAGGTCATGGTGATGGTTTTCCAGGACTCTGAAGTGGTTATTCTGTTTGATGACCTCCCTCATGGTGCAACAATCAACTCTGAAATGTATCACACTACCCTCAGGAAATTGAAGATATGACTTCAATGTGTTTGTCACCAAAGAAATGCAAACAGACAACTACTTCTCCAAGGCAATGCAAGGCTTCACACAATTATGCATACCTAGAGGCTCATAAAACTTCAATAGTGTGTTCTTCCTCATCCACCCTACAACCCAGATCTTTCACCCTCCAACTTCTCTTTGGCCCAAGAAGGATGTACTCGACAGGAAACATGTATGTGGATAATGGGGAGGTTATTGACACAGCAAGACATAGGCTACGTCATCAAACAGTAGAGTGGTACCATGTAGGCTCTCTCAGTAAGGTGGCGTAAGACCGTTGCATTGAATGGAGATTGTACTGAAAAATAGGATTTTGTAGTCAAAAGAGTAGGGAATAATATGGTATGTTGGAATCCTGAATAAAACCTACCTGCTTTCAGGAAAAAATGTGTTGCATTACTTATTGAATGCCCCTTATATCTTCATAAGAAAAGGCTCATAGTTGTAGCTTGTCCTTATTATGAAGTCACAAATAAAGTTGTTATCTGTCAGACACTATGGGTATTAAGACATCTTATATGTATCCTAAAATCTCATAACTTTATTCATTATCTGAAAATAGATCTCAAGAATCCGAATCTGGTGACAGAAAGCTATATATATTTTTTGAGAAATCAGATTCACTTTCAGCTGCAAATATTCCATTAACCATTCTTTTAAAAGTCATAACAATTTTGCCAAATGAAGTTCCACATATTTTATGATGGCTGCTAGGAATCTGGCAGTGCAGAGTTTGAGAGATGAAAGCTGGTTCATATCAGTTGTCTGCTAAAAAGTTGTTGCATAACCTCATACAAAAAAAATTATGTCTATGTCTTCAGTGATTATAAAAATGCAGGCTCCAAGGCTGCAGCCTAGACAGCCTGAGCATATTTGCATATCTTTATATATGTGTTACGGAATCATTTTTGGGGGGAAATTTGATGTACAGGGGCAGTATTTAAGGTATACAGAGCGTGATATAAGAATTATCTCTGATGTTAATCAACAACATCTTGCAGGTAGAGTATTTTGAGAGAGAGAGAGAGAGAGAGGGGGGGGGGGGCAGGTGCATTTCCTTTGTCTTTACTAATACTGCTCTTTTCTTACAAAATAGTGAGGAAAGCATGAATGTAACACTAGGACTGAAAGCAGCATTTACAAAGACATCAAGGTATTGATGGACATACAGAAAGGAATCGGGTGTATGGGTACAAATATCTTCAACAAACTAACAGAGCACATTAAATGTTTTATGTAGATAACATGCTTTATTTTAAGACTGAATTAAAGGACTTTCTGTTAGGCAACCCCTTTTCTGTTGAAGAGTGCTGCGTCCTTGTCACCACTGTGGAGTCTTATACCAAGCAACACATTGCAACACAAATGCACACGTGGATTAACATGGTTCTTTATTTACATGAAAAGATAGCTGCTACTTAACTTTGTGTCCATGTGTTGTGCTACAAGCTCTTCCATAATAGTCCTCTTGCAGACGATATTGGTTATCTTGTTATTACTCTGATCTGGTCCAACTACATACTGTCATAGCCTTAGCTGAACTATGCCACTCCTTGAATAAATGACAGATTTCAACCTGGAATAGTGAGTTGAGTTACTGACTGAGGCCCTCCAGTCAGTGGCAGCGATCTAAATACCTGCGGTTGAGAGGGCATTGGCAGCGTGTTGCTTGTGAGTGTATCTTTGGCCTCTTTCCTGATAAGTACACTTGACCCAGCACCTACTATCGATCTTGATGCTACATCTTTGCTGATTGGTGTGCTGGTGACAGCTTATGTCAGCACATCCCCCACCCAAAAAAAAAAAAAAAAAAAAAAAAATACTGCACTGTTGTTGTGTAGGGAGGATGTGAATGGCAACGGAGGGAGGGGGGAGGCAGGACACTGGACATAGAGCTGAACCGGGAGCAGTGATTGGAGGATGGCACACTCCCGGCCATACCCTGCCATCTGGCTTGTGAGGCAACAGGAACATCCTCCGTAAAACTGCTGCCAGGGCACACATTAGGCTTGAGGGCATGTCCTTAGGCAATGATGCTGAAGAGAAAGACAGTTCACGTCCATCGGGTCAACGAGCAGGGATGGTGTGGGCAAGGGCAAATCATCCATCCAATCCTTGTGGGGTGAGCTGGTGGTACCAGCGGCCAGTTACAAAGGCCACAGGGTCCCATGAGGCCATGAATCTGGAGGAAGAAAAGCGACAGAATCACAGAACAAATGACATGCTCAAATTTGGTTCTGGTGGCAGCACTAAAAAACATCAGGACTTGCAATCAAGTACATAAAAGACCCAATGTGTTCCTGGATCATGCCTCTTTCCCAGCGCCCATGGTTGACATAAACCGTGAAAAGAACAAGATCATGTGGCACAAAGCGATACTTGCAGACCGCTGGCGGCACTGGATGCTGCAGTGGGTGTAGCGTGAGTAGCAGCATCCGATAGCGGTGGCCTTGCAGAAGTTCCGCCAGTGATGGTCCATCTCGTGGGTTTGAGCAATAGGAGGCAAGACAGAGTTGCAGCGCCTTTTCCCATGTGTGGGTGATGCGAAGCTTGGTCATGTGTTGTTTAAAGCTGCGTACAAAGCGTTCTGCTTCTCAGTTGGACTGCTGATGAAACGGAGCACTAGTTAGATGACAAATGCTGTTTCGTTCATAAAACTATTCAAAATCACGGATGTAAACTGTGGTCCGTTGTCCAAAACAAGTGCTTCTGGCAAACCTTCTGTGCGAAATACGGAGGATGACACCTGAATGGTGCTATGTGATATAGTAGAAGCCATGGGCACCGCAAATGGGAACTTGCTAAAAGAGTCTACCAATGCGAGCCAACGAGTATTCGAAAAAGGTCATACAAAGTCTATGAGCACTCATTGTCATGGTGATTGAGTCTTAGGTCAAGCTGAGAATGTCTGTGGCGGATTGTTTTTCTGTGCAAGCAAAACACTGTGACGTCTTCTGTTCAATGTGGGCATCCATGTCCTGCCGTATACAGTGCTGTCACATTAACTGTTTAGTGTGAACAATTCGTCCTTGATGGAGCAATTGCAACACATCCTTTTGAAGCATTTTGAGAATAAGCACGCACTTTATTCACTGTCATTTTGAACTAGAATCACACCTGTTTAACTGAAAGGTTATGCTGACGTACAATGTATCAGCGCACGAGTGAGTTCTGGATACTGTTAAATGAACAAGGCCAAGACTTGTGAATTTGATGCAACAAAATCTTGAGATCTGAGTCTGCTTCCACTGTCTGTGCAATTTTTCTGTAGTCCAAGGGAAAAGATTCCAACAATTCACAGTCCTGTGCTTCGATTTGCCAACAAGATGTGGCAGATGCATCAGAGTCTGGGTCAGTTGGAAGGCGAGATAGGGCATCTACATTGCCATGCTTTGCCGTAGATCTGTACACAATTTCATTCTGATACTGCGAAAGCAACAGACCCTGATCTTGCACTTTTTGAGCTGAGAGTGTAGGAACTGACTTTGATGGATGAAACAAGGATTGCAAAGGCTTTGTGATCTGTCATTAAATAGAATTTGTGCCCATGCAAATAGTGATGGAGTTTTGTCACACTATACACAATAGTGAGAGCTTCTTTTTCTGTTTGCGAATAATTGCACTGAGTCTGCATTAACAACTTTGAGGCAAAAGCAATGGGTCTGTCTTGTGCTCTAATTCTGTGTGAAAGCACAGTGCCAATTCTGTAGGAAGAAGCATTGATGTGAAAAACTACTGCCTCGGCAAGGTCAAAATGCACGAAACATCTGTCACTAAGCAAAGCATTTTTGAGTTTCTAAAATGCATCTTGACAGCCTTTAGTGCACACAATAAGTACATTTTTGTGATACAAGTGATGCAGTGGAGCTGCGATCTGAGCAGCATTCAATATGAACCGAATGTAGTATGTCATCTTCCCTAGTACTGACTGCACTTCAGACACATTGCGAGGAACAGGCAGGTCGTGGATTGCAAGCAAATGAGACTGGAGGGGGTGCACACCCGGACTGTTTATCACACAAGTACTGTAGTTCAGTTTGAAAAGAGTCACACTTTTTGAGATGACACTTGAGTCCTGCTTCTGACAGCACTCAAAAAAGAGTACACAAATTGGCAATGTGTTCCTCTGGTGTATGACCTGAGATAGCAATATGGTCAAGGTAGTTTGGACAAAATGGCACTTGCGCAGTCTGCTGTTCCAAGTAACATTGAAAAATGGCGGGAGCAGAAGCACTGCCGAAGGGCAGACACAAATACTTGAACAGTCCTATGTGTGTATTTACAATAAACACTTTCTGTGAGTCTTCATCCAATGGAATTTGCAAGTAAGCTTCACGCAAATCAACCTTAGAAAAGTAACATTGTGCACTAAGCCTGTCCATGAGTTTCACAGGGCGAGGTAACAAATAAGTGTCAACTACGGTTTGTTAGTTGACTGTAAACTTGAAGTCAACACGAATCCGAGCAAAAGGCTTAGGCAACAAAACGAGAGGACTTGCCCATTGACTAGCTTGAATGGGAGCAATTACATCATTATCTTGCAATTCTTTCAATTCACTGGCTACTTTGTCTCTTAAGGCAGCTGGAGTGGTGCAGATGTGGAACAACTTAGGCTGTGCATTGTCTTTCAGTGTAACATGAGCTACAATATTATTAGCTCTTCCCATTCCTTCTGAAAATAGTTCAGGAAATTCTTTAAGTAAGCTAGCTACATTGTCTGGTGCAAAAGCAGATACGGAAAGTACGGTGTCGTGGATGCTAAGTCCAAACAAATCAAAGGCATCCAAACTGAATGTGTTCTCACTGTCTCTCGATTTCAACACAGTAAAACTCACTGCCATAGTGTGAGATTTGTAAGTGGCAGGCAAACTACACTGTCCAAGTGCTGGAATTTCCTGTCCGTTGTAAGCAGTTAGGTACTTACTAGATTTAGAAAGGCGTAGTAAGCCTAACTCTTAGCGTGTGGCACGATTAAGCAAAGTTACTGAGGTACCTGTGTCTAACTGAAAGTTCACACAATGGCCACCACTCGTAATGAGATAAATAGTAATGAGATAAATAGTTTGTTAGAATGTCACTGCACAGCACTAGGGTGAGGAGGAGGCACAACTTTAGTCTTACTTTGGTCAGAACCTGTCATAGGTTTATAAAAACACAGCGTTCACTGCAACTGCATGAGCCTGTTTTTTCTGGGAGCGGGCAAAATTGGCGTTTTTGTGCTGTTGCAAACGGACTGCTTGGACATGGCCTTCCTTCCTACATGTGTAACACATTGTGTTATGTGATGGGCAGCCCTGTCTTCTATGGCGAGCAAAACGTCTAGGGCAAGACTTCACTAAGTTCACAAGTTTTTTTTACTTGCATACAGAGCTGTCTGCATGGTTGTGTATGTGCTCGTTGTTGTGGCTGCTTGGAGTGGTCGCAAACAATGGGCGACTTGAACCAACAAATCAGGGCCTGGTCAAACTTATCGACCGCTATGGCACCCGAGTCATATTGCTCTAAGATTTTCAGTACTTGAGGAAGTGATGGATCAGAGTACTTTAAGACCTGTTCCTGTATTCTGCTATCTGGGACACTGAATGTTATTGTATCTCTTGTCATGAAATCACTGTAAAAGTTGCCACAATTACACTTAAATTTACACTTCCCAGTCATGCCCGTAAATTCTGTGTACCAGTGATGATATGTCTGTTCTGGCTTTTTCTGCAAGCGAAAGAACTGATATCTAGCTGCATCTACATGGACTTCCTGGTCTTAATACTTCATTAATGCATTGATTGCCTTATCATAGCTGAGTTCATCGGGAGAAATGGTTGGGAATAGTTTTTGTATTAACCTGAACCCTGGGGACTTTGCAATAGAAGGAACTTTACAGTGCCTTGAACACAAGGAACCTGACAATGTGTTTGAAACTAGGTCAGGTATTCAATCCATTCATACTCTTTTTCCTTAAATTGCAGGAACATTGGTATACTGGTTAGCAGCCCTTGTTGGGCTGGCTGGCTGGTTGGTTGGTTGTGCAGCCAGTAGTTGTACTATTGTTAGTAAGGCTGTGATTTGTTAGTTCTGAAACTGAAAAGCTTGTGCTAGACTCACCACATTGGCTGTCTGCAGCTGAGACACAGGGGCAGGGAGGGAGTGGTGGGGGTGGGAAATTCATGGTTTACACATATCTGTTAATGCAAGAAGCAAGAAAAGCCTCTGAAAAGAGAAATTTGATTAGTTTGCAGCTGCCTTCCTGGAATACATGCAAGAACACAAAAATAAATTAGCAAACGGAAATGAGCCCCCTGCTAGCTAAAACACAAAAGAAGCAAGCAAAATCTTTGATCGCCACTAAATTATCCTCCTCCCCACTGTTGTGTCCGCATCGCCAGTGTAGAGATTTGCACCAAGGTTGCAACATGACACAACATAAATGCACATGTGGATTATCGCAGTTCTTTATTTACATGTACAGACAGCTGCTATTTAACTTCAATAGAGTCGACGTGTTGTGGTACAGGCTTTTCCATAATAGTACTCTTGCAGACAGTATCAATTATCTTTGCTATTACTCTGATATGGTCCTGCTATGTACTGTCGTAGCCTAAGCTGAACTATGCTGCTCTTCAAATGAATGACAGACGCCGACCTGGAGTAGCGAATTGAGTCAGTGACTGAGGCCCTCCAGTCAGCGGCGGCAATCTAAATACTTGCAGTTGAAAGGGCTTTGGCAGCGTGTTTCGCTTGCCAGTGTGTTTGGTTTCTTTCCAGATAGGCGCGCTTGATCCAGTGCCTACTATTGATCTTCACACTATATCTTTACCAACTGATGTGCTGGTGACAACTTTTGCCAGCAAAAAGAGTATCTTCAAAGAAACTCTTGAATTTAAATGTTTTAGTTTATTTTAAATTATAATTAACACTGCAATACAGAGGTCTTTGGTAATTTTAATTCATTTCAATGTATTGCACTTGAATTAAATGTACAACTTTGACTTGTTTCCCCACCTCAGAACCCATCTTCCAGTGCAGCTTTCTTCCATTTGAGAACAAATATATTATACAGAAGAGCAGTGAGCAATTAATATTGTGGCACGGGCTTTAAACAGGGAGGGTTTCTGGCTGGGAGTTGGCAAATGTGGACTTAAACTGAAATAACCTCTCTTAACAAACATATATTATAAAATAAAAGCTCAAATGATATTAACAGAATCTATGACAGTTAACAAAAAAAAATAAAAACTACACCACCTAGGAATTATTCTTTAAAGTGGGTACAGCACGGAAAATAATAATAATAATAATAAAAAGAATAGGCCTCCGGTATGTTCTGCCAGTCGTAAAAGGCGACGAAAAGAACAAACCGCTAATAGGGCTAACCCCCCCTTTTAGTGTGATTAGTTGGTTCAAGACAGAACTAAAGAAGCCTCGGACAAGTGCTGTCATGGTCGGGGACGACGCTTGAACCCTATGCCCGGCCACAATGGTAATGACACTGCTAGCCACACGGAAAATGATTTAAATCCAAATAGAGGTGTTTTGCAGGATATGCTTCCTGCAACCACTCTAGAAGGAAAACAAAGACAGAGGATGAGATGGTCAGATGACGGGTTAACCGACACCTCATGTTCTGTTATTACCAAGCAACAATCTTAGGAACCAACACAACTGGATACAGATCACAAGTATACACAACATTTATTACCAGATACCCAGAATTAAAATTTTTAACAGAACAACAACTAGCTGATCAGATCCATGTGATAATAAAAAATAACAGGATACCCCAGTCAGAATTAGAAAACATCAAACAACAAGTCCAACAAATACTGGAACAAAATAATGTACAATCAGAAGAAGAAGAAAATACAGTAATGGACTCAAACATCCCAGAGCAAACAAACAAAGAACACAACGCATCAATTAAACAATCAGAGGAAAACGAAATCTTAAGAAAGCCACCAGAACAAGCACATATAGAACACAAAGTGACACACATGTTAGATATAGAAGAAAAATTTCAGCTGACATGTATAGAATACAAAGACACAAATACAGACAGTAGACCATTCTTGCATAGACCCCCAAATAACCCACAAGTCGAAACAACAATAACAACTATCAACACAATCATACACAACTAAATAAATGAAAATACAACTATGGAAGAGTTACAACTACTGGTTTATATAGGAGCACTCACTACACTAAATATACACACTAGGCAGAGATCAGAACCAACCAACACACAGAAGAAACCCACAAAACCAGCATGGCAACACAGGCTACAGATCAGAATAGAAAAACTGAGAAAAGACACCGGACAGCTAACACAATTTGTAAGAAATGAAATATCAGACAGAAAACAAAAAAGGTTAGGTAAAATCTCACAAGAAGAAGCGATAGAGCAATTAGATGAAAAGAAGCAGAAATTACAAGCATTGGCCAAACAACTTAGAAGATACAAAAAAAGTGAAAATAGAAGGAAACAAAACCAAACATTCAACACAAACCAAAAGAAATTTTACCAGACAATAGATACCACACACATTAAAACATAACATACATTAAAACATAACAGACATGGAACACTTCTGGAGCAACATATGGTCAAACCCGGTACAACATAACAGGCATGCACGGTGGATACAAGCAGAATCAGACACATACAAGATGATACCACAAATGCCTGAAGTGATAATTTTGCAACATGAAGTCACCTGAGCAATTAATTCTATGCGCAATTGGAAAGCTCCTGGAAAAGATAAAATAGCAAATTTCTGGCTAAAGAAGTTCACCTCAACACATTCACATCCAACTAAATTATTTAACAGTTACATTGCAGACCCATACACATTCCCTGATACACTTACACATGGAATAACTTATCTGAAACCTAAAGATGAAGCAGACACAGCAAACCCAGCTAAATATCGCCCCATGACATGCCTACCAACAATATACAAAATATTAACTTCAGTCATTACACAGAAATTAATGACACACACAACACAGAACAAAATTATAAATGAAGAACAAAAAGGCTGTTGCAAAGGAGCACGAGGATGTAAAGAGCAACTCATAATAGATGCAGAGGTCACATATCAAGCTAAAACTAAACAAAGGTCGCTACACTACGCATACATTGATTACCAAAAAGCTTTTGATAGTGTACCCCACTCATGGTTACTAGAAATATTGGAAATATACAAAGTAGATCCTAAATTGATACAGTTCCTAAACATAGTAATGAAAAATTGGAAAACCACACTTAATATCCAAACAAATTCAAATAATATCACATCACAGCCAATACAGATTAAGTGTGGAATATACCAAGGAGACTCATTAAGTCCTTTCTGGTTCTGTCTTGCTCTGAACCCACTATCCAACATGCTAAATAATACAAATTATGGATACAATATTACTGGAACATACCAACACAAAATCACACATTTGCTATACATGGATGATCTAAAACTACTGGCAGCAACAAATCAGCAACTCAACCAATTACTAAAGATAACAGAAGTATTCAGCAGTGATATAAATATGACTTTTGGAACAGACAAATGTAAGAAAAATAGCATAGTCAAGGGAAAACACACTGAACAAGAAGATATCATATTGGATAACCACAGCAACTGCATAGAAGCGATGGAAAAAACAGATGTCTATAAATATCTAGGATACAGACAAAAAATAGGAATAGATTATACAAATATTAAAGAAGAACTAGAAGAAAAAATAGACAAAGACTAACAAAAATACTGAAAACAGAATTGACAGCAAGAAACAAGACAAAAGCTATAAATACTTATGCTATACCAATATTGACCTACCCATTTGGAGTAGTGAAATGGAGTAACACAGACCTAGAAGCACTCAATACACTTACACGATCACAATGCCACAAATATAGAATACACCACATACATTCAGCAACAGAAAGATTCACATTAAGCAGAAAGGAAGGAGGAAGGGGATTTATTGACATAAAAAACCTACATTATGGACAGGTAGAGAATTTAAGAAAGTTCTTTATAGAACGAGCAGAAACTAGCAAAATACACAAAGCAATCACTCTTATAAATACATCAGCTACACCACTGCAATTTCATAACCGCTTCTACAACCCTTTAGATCACATAACATCAACAGATACGAAGAAAGTAAATTGGAAAAAGAAAACACTACATGGCAAGCACCCGTATCATCTAACACAGCCACACATCGATCAAGATGCATCCAACCCATGGCTAAGAAAAGGTGATATATACAGTGAGACAGAAGGATTCATGATTGCAATACAGGATCAAACAATAAACACCAGATATTATAGCAAGCATATTATTAAAGATCCCAATACCACAACACATAAATGCAGACTTTGCAGACAACAAACAGAAACAGTAGATCACAATACAAGCGGATGTACAATACTAGCAAATACAGAATACCCCAGAAGACACGACAATGCAGCAAAAATAATACATCTGCAACTTGCCATACAACATAAACTAATAAAACACGTTCCCACATACAAGTATGCACCACAAAATGTACTGGAGAATGACGAATACAAATTATACTGGAACAGAACCATTATAACAGATAAAACACCACCACATAACAAACCTGACATCATAACTCACCAATAAAAAGAAGAAATTAACACAACTAATCGAAATATCCATACCCAATACAACAAATATACAGAAGAAAACAGGAGAAATAATTGAAAAATACATACAGCTGGCTGAGGAAGTCAAGGATATGTGGCATCAGGATAAAGTTGACATTATACCAATTATACTATCAACTACAGGAGTCATACCACACAATATCCACCAGTACAGCAACACAATACAGCTACATCCAAACGTATATATACAACTACAGAAATCTGTAATTATTGATACATGTTAAATTACCTGAAAGTTCCTAAATGCAATGTAACATATACTGTACTGTTAAAAGGAAGTCACGCTTGATCAAGGTCCACGTCACTTTCTATTTTTAACCAGACATAACGTCTGAGAAAGGAAAGAAATAATAATAATAATCTTATTCTAAGCAGATACAACATCCTTAAACCGTAATCTTATTCAGCCTGAGTAACTTGACTATCAGGCACACTATACACTAAAAATGAACAACTGTAACAACTAGAGACAATCTACTCACATGAATCCCTTCCATGTACCCTACTAGTTTATTTTTCCCTCAACTCTGACAGAACCTGTCAGCCACCCACCAATGGGTCATGAAAGCATAATGCTTGATAGTATCTATATTTCCACATTAAATATACTCTTCAGGGTTCCTCATCTGTGGCTGTAGTCTGCTGACTTCTTCTGAACATTGGGAAAAAGACATCATATACTTTGCAAATAGGCGATGTCCATGTATAGTTTGGCAACACTCTGCGTTGATTGTTATGACCCTCCACGTGCTGCCCAGTTCCATGGCACAAGTTTGTTGCTTCCTCTTTCTGTCTCTTTTGGGGTCTGCCAACAAACTCTTCCAAACTGTGGCCTGTGGTGATTACTTGGGGGCTGCAATGCCGTATCTGCTCCATACTGCGGACTGGTACATCCAGTGCCATCCTGCCGAAACAGAGAACTTAGCCATCATGCCAATGCCTGGCCCCAGCAATGCACCAGCAGATTCTTGGCCACTTCCACAGCAGTCATGGCACTGTTCTCCAGATGATTTTGATAGAATTCCTCCATACAGCAGACTGCCATTCTGTTCTGACACATCAGCAGAGGAAACCTGGGATTGGTGCTGCTGCAGACTGCGTGTCACCCAATATGCCCTCTGAGAAGAGAATAGCACCTGACACTCGCAGGTGTGCCCTGCAGGAAGAGAGCTGTGCTGCAAAATTTCAATTTCGTGGCACAAAATGTAAAACTTTTTAATTAGCTGTGAGTTCAGAAAAACATGATAACACACTGATGAACGCTCATAAATTGGGCATGTTTTATCGTGTTTTTATATTATGTAACAATGCTAAGCTGGGCTATAGAGGTTATTTGCTTCTTTTACTAAGTTTACGGAGACAGGTATGTTACTTGTTAGATGCTTCTCAGACAATGTGAATCAAGGCTGCTAATTTTATTGTTGTAACTTACCATAATGCTCTTACTCATAAATGAATTTTACAACTGCAATACTAGAGATAAAATAATTTATTTATTGAACAAATCATCAAAAACTATTTTCTATGTTCAGAATGGAGTTTTAATTCTAGTGTAAAAATATTTGATGGCTGACTAACATCAGGCAGAAAATTGCAGATATTCAAAAATAAAGTAAAAGAACCCCAGTACCTTACTACCTACTCCTCCTATAATTAATCAGAATATGTGGATACATGAATGGGAATTGCAGTTAAAATTAATGTTCATATTAAACAGATTTTAACTTTTCTGATGTACAGAATGCTGATAGTGGTGTCTGAAATTAGTAAAGTTGCATGGGCACCTAGTATGAATTGGTAAATAAGAACAGCAGCTAAGAACTGTAAGAAAAAGAAGAGCATTGACCTTTTTTCAAAGTAGCTTGTCTTCTGATATATACAAAGTAACTGAGAAGTAAATCCCATAATTATTGATATAAGTAGATTATCAGTAATCAAAATTTGTTGTTAACATACTTTACAACGGTATCCTGTGAGTGCTTCTGCCCATTGATATAGAAGTTGACTCATTCCGTGTTCCTGGTGGCTGTATTTCATTATGGGACATATGAACACTACCAGTGAATGAAAGATCTTTTTTTTTTAAAAAAAAAAAAAAAAAAGTGAGAGAATCTGCAAACTAACAATTTGAACCATATCAATCAAACAGAGTATGAGAGATAAAATGAAATTTGAGAAAAACGGTAATAACTTTGATCAGTGTAGTGTGCACTCTGAGTCAATGCCAGGTATATATTGTATACTTCAAGACTGGATTGTTGGTTGCACTTTATTTTATTTATTTTTATTATACACAATTGCCAAACACAAAACTGACTACTGGCTTTACTACACTATTTGTTGATGAGAAAACTATTCTGATGGCGTGCAGTGACAAAGCTGGCCAAAATAAAAAGTTAAAAAAATGAAATTCATTATGCTCTCACTGAGTGAATGGTTCAGTGAGAACACTGTTGTTGTAAACATACAAAAACAGCTGAAGTCAGTTTCTACTGGTCACCACTAAATTGAGAAGTCCCAAAAACTCCCTAATAACCAAGAACCATCAAATGTAAGTACAGTTTAATATCTAGGTATATGTCATGAACAAAATCTTAACTGGAATACTCATTAAACTATGCCTCAAATAAGCTACACAACACAGGAAGATCTGTGGGAGAAGTAACTGTGCTCATAACACCAGAATTAACACGAGTAACCACAACTATCAAACAGGAGCATACGCTGCTGGCAGAAACAAAACACATGACAATAATATTGGCATACATCCAACCAAACGAAACAGCTGTTGATATAATAGATGAGATAGGTCAGCTGATCACTCAAAGTAAACATGAAAAACCACTAATGATTGCCAGAGACTGCAAAATTTGTACACAAAACTACTAAGCAAAAATAATGTGGAAAAGTTGCAGGGAATAGACTTTATCCTGTTAAGAGTCCCAACATACAACATATGTACCCCACAACAGAAAAGTGCAATGGACACCACATTTATAAGGAGGCCAACCAGGGGGAACATAACACCTCCCTGGTCTGCAGACCAAACACCACTTCGGAAACAAATCCGTCTGGAAATAAGTATTCAAGGAGAATGGTGAAAATCTCAAGAAAAAGTGGAACAAGCAATTTAAAGAATAGACATCGGGGAAGTTAACGCAAAATCAGATGATATAAAACAAATTGAAATGCAAATAGACAATGTGTTATGACTCGCCGATCTTTCAGTGCCGCCGCGCGGTTACGCGCGTTTACATGCAGCACTGTCTGCCAGCCATGCAGCAGCAGCACCACCTAAGCGGCCAGCCAGTCAGCGGCTGCTAGACTTGGACTCAGTTATGATTTGACTGTTAAAGTGTACACATGTCTTAATCTGTGTACTTGATTTGTGACTTTCATGTATTGTGTCGTCCTTGAAATATATTTGTTCAACTTTAAGTTATAACAATTGGCGACGAGGTAGTGATTTTTCTTTTCCATTGTTGACCTACATGTTTCCATGGCTACTTTAGAGCAACTATTGCAAGCAAATGCTTCTCACAAATGTGATTCGTGATTTCGTTGTGGCATCAAATGCGGGACGTCTCTCGTCGTCGTCTCCACCTCCTTACGACGAGACGGCGGAAGACTGGTCTGATTACGAAGAACGTCTTCGAGAGCACTTCTTGGCATTTCATGTCGCAGACGAACAAACATGTAAGTCTCTGTTCCTTTCATGGATTTCACCTCAAATGTATCGGTTGTTGTCGCAATTGGCTCCTTTGAAAGATCCTGCGTCTTTGTCCTTTGCTGAAATGTGCTCACTTCTGTCCATCTATTTTCAAAAGCAAACACATGTGATAGCCTCTCGTGTTACCTTTTATCATTGTCAAAAACAACCGAATCAGTCCTATTGCGCTTGGGCTGCTGAACTTCACGGCCTCAGTAGAGAGTGTCAATTTCTTACTGAAGTTCACAAAGAATCCTACGCCGATTCCATGGTACGGGATGCTGTTATCCGATTGGTGCCCGACAAAGAAGTTAGGCAACGTGCCCTTCAGTTGGCAAATCCGACTCTAGATGAAGTCCTATCCATCGCTCAGTCTTTTGAAATTTCTCACGCCGCTGGCACGCAAATAGAGGCATGGGGCGACGTTGGGGAAATACAACCTGTTGACGAAGCGTGTGGCATGTCCTCGCCGGCCAACATGGCCGCAGTACACTCCCAAGCGCAGCCTTGGCCTAACTGTAAACAAACCTCTAAGAAACTGCAGCAAAACCCACAGCAACTTCCTTCATGTCCGCGGTGTTTTACGAAACATTCACGAGAAGATTGTCCACAACGTTGGGCTGTGTGTCACAAATGCAAAAAAAAAAAAAAAAAAAATGTGTCATATGTCATCCATTTGCAAATCCGACTGCATACATAATGTTCATGACCATGACGCTGATTCTGATTCTGTGTTGTACTTGGTCGAGAATTTCGCATGCAGGTGGATACTGGTTCTGCTGCCACTATCATCAATTCTCAGATGTATCTTCAGTTGGGTTCTCCAATCCTGTCACCTGTCACTAGGCAATTATGGACTTACAATAAACAGAAGATTTCTCTCTTGGGACAATTTGATGCTGAGGTATCTTACAAATCTGTCGTTCGCGCTGTTCCCATATTTGTAGTCGACCATAGTAACGCGGAGAATCTTTTTGGTTTCGATGCCTTTCACGTTTTTGGGTTCTCCATAGATGACTCTGTCAATATTGTCTCTGATGCTATTCCTTATGCTCAATTGGACTCCTTGTCAACGACATTTTTGTCCATTTTTTTTCTCCTGGGTTAGGCCGTGCAAACGACTTTGAAGCTCATATCATGCTCAAATCCACTGCTCGGCCTTAGTTTTTTTGGGCTCAGCCCATTCCTGTGGCCCTTCGTGATCAGGTCAAATGGGAGCTGGACCATCTCACTGCTCCAGGGACCTTGCTTCCTGTCCAGTGAGTGGTCCTCTCCTATCATTGTCGTTGCTAAGCCAAATGGTGATATTCGTCTCTGTGGCGATTTCAAAGCCACTGTAAATGCTCAGTGCCTTATCGACACTTACCCTATGCCTCTACCTGAAGAATTGTTCACTAAACTTGCTGGAGGCCAGTATTTTTCTAAACTTGACCTGTCAGAAGCTTATCATCAACTTCCTCTCGACACTGCTTCCCGGCAATTTCTGGTCTTTAACACGCTTTTCGGCCTCTATCAATACCAACGATTGCCATTCGGGGTTGCCAGCGCCCCTGCTCTCTTTCAGCGATTCTTGGAACAATTATTGCTCACTGTCCCTGGGTGTATAAATTACCAGGATGACATTGTTGTCACTGGCTCCACCACTGACAAACATCTTCAGAATCTCCGCACACTTTTTCATGTCTTACAGACTGCCGGTCTTAAAAGTAATCTTCAGAAATCAAAATTCTTTCAGGCATCTATCACATACTTTGGGTTTCAACTCTCTCGGGATGGTATTCGTCCACTTCAGCAAACTGTCGCTGCGATCGATGCCCTTCCTCGCCCTACGTCTTTTAAGGAACTGCAGGCCTTCTTGGGGAAAATAGCATACTATCACAAGTTTTTACAGTCTGCTGCTACGGTGGCTCAGCCATTGCATCGCCTGTTGCATAAAAACGTGCCTTTTCATTGGTCCGTTTCATGCAATGCGCATATCCAGAATTTGAAGACTATGCTGAAACAGGCCCTGTGCCTGGCTTCTTATCGACCTGGCCAACATCTTGTTCTTGCTACGGACGCCTCTCAATATGGGGTTGGTGCTGTCCTTGCACACCGTTTTCCTGATGGTTCTGAACAACCCATTGCTTATGCCTCCAAAACGCTCACGGATGCCCAACAAAAGTATTCTCAAATTGAAAAAGAAGATTTGGCCATTATTTATGCTCTTCATAAGTTTGGTGTTTTTCTTTATGGATCCAAATTTCATCTTTTACGGATCACAAACCACTTGTTTCCTTGTTTCATCCATCATCACTTCCCGATCAAGGCTGCACACCGCCTCCAGCGTTGGGCTCTTTACTTGTCTCGTTTGAATTATGAGATTCATTTCCGGCCGATGGCTGAACATGTGAATGCTGATGCACTGTCTCGCCTTCCCATGGGTCCTGATCTGGCATTCGATAGGGACGAACTTTTGTGTTTCCACCTGGATGTTGCCGAGCAGTGGGTTGTGGACAGGTTCCCCATCACCGGAGACCGGCTGGCAGATGCTACGGGTTCTGACTCTATCCTCTCCTGGGTTTTACACTGTATTCAGAAGGGTTTTCCACTGAAAATGCTTCGCGGCGTGTTGTGGTAACTGCATCTTTGTGTGCTTTGGTCTTGCGCCTCCTTCACCAAGGGCACTGGGGTGTGTGTCGCACAAAATCTCTGGTGCGCTGTCATGTGTACTGGCCCGCCATCGACTCTGAAATCGCACACATGGTCGCTGCTGCTGCTCTTGGGCATCAGAGGCCGCCGCCCCGAAGTCATCTTTGTCACCATGGCCTTCCCCTGAGAAGCCCTGGGAGCATATTCATGCTGACTTCGCAGGACCTTTTTTAGGTACTTATTGGCTTCTCGTTATTGACGCCTACTCTAACTTTCCTTTCATTGTCCGTTGCACGTCACCTACCACCGTGGCAACCACCAATACTCTAGCTCGCATTTTCTCTTTGGAAGGCCTTCCCTCTACTCTTGTTACTGACAGTGGTCCGCAATTTTCCTATTCCGATTTTGCGGATTTTTGTGCCTGTCACGGTGTCATGCATGTCACGGCCCCTCCATTCCATTCACAGTCAAACGGTGAGGCTGAACGACTGGTCCGTACATTTAAGGCTCAGGTGAGGAAACTCCTGACTTCTTCTTCTACTGATGATGCACTTCTCCAATTTCTGGCCTCTTACCGTTTCACCTCCATGGGCGGCGACAGCCCGGCTGAGCTCTTACGTGGCCAACAGCCCCGCACGCTACTTCATCTTCTGTGGCCTTCCACCTCACGGCTGTGGTTACCTTCGCTTGGCCGGTTCACCGTCGACGACCTTGTATGGGTATAGGGATATGGCAGGCGGCCAAAACGGAGTCCTGGCCGCATCTTATGACACCATGGCCAACGCCTGTATGAAATCCAGATGGACATGGGTGTTGTTGTGCATCATTCGGACCAGCTTCGGCCTCGTGTGCTGGCAACGCATGTTCCGGATGCCGCTATACCACCTTCGACTTTACCTGATGCTCGGGATACTGGAATCTCTCATTACTCACAACGCAGTCCTCTTACCATCATATCGGTACCAGCACAAGAACTGACGCCACCAGGAGATGTGCCCATGCAGGAACCAGATGACCATCATCTGTCGGAGCAACTCTACTAGCCTCCTTCTCCTACGGACACGGACACATCGCCTATGTCTCCTGTTATAACAACCAGACTTGCCGCAACAGGCAGATTGGTGCAGTTCTTAGCATCTTCACCTGCAATAACTGACACAGCTCCTTCTATATGTCCAACATGAATTTTGTCTGTACCTGGTGCTCCAAACTTCATCATACAATTGCTAACCATTTCTTGTGTGTCTATCACCGCCTGCTGATTTGGCACAGCAACCATCTCCACATATCGAGAAAATGACCTATTATTGTTAACACAAATCAATTTCCTATTGGTGTATTATTGAGCAGTCCCAGTGTATCAATTCCGATAATTTCAAACGATTTTGATGCTTCTGGTAGACTCTGCAATAGCACTGACTTACAATTCATGTCTGCTCGCTGTGCACCCCGCATGCCATTCCACACCTATTGATCCACATCAAGTTTCCTTCCTCTCCACCAATATTTCAATCACTCTCTGGTTTGTTGCCCTATACCCTCCATCATTAGATAACATGTAATCATGTGCTTCCTTTCAAACAATGGAAAATTCAGGCTGAAATGTAACAATATTATGAAAAGGAAAGTTCTACTCACCATATAGCAGAGATGCTGAGTCGAAGATAGGTACAACAAAAAGATCACAAATAAAGCTTTCGGCCAGTAAGGGCTTCATCAGAAATGGACAACAGACATATACACAGACATTCACGCAATCGAAACTCACACAAACAACTCCAGTCTCAGGCAACTGAAGCCACAATGTGAGCAGCAGCACCAGTACATGATGGGAGTGTCGACTGGTTGGGGCAAGGAGAAGGCTGGGGCAGAGAGGGGGAGGGATAGTGACAGAGGGCAGGGGGAGGGGGCAGCAGAAAAGGACAGAAGTAAAAAGACTGAGTTTGATTATGGAATGACTGATGTGTAGTGCTGAAAAAGAACAGGGAAGAGGCTGGATAGAAGAGGACAATAACTAATGAAGGTTGAGGCCAGGAGGGTTACAGGAATGTAGGATATATTGCAGGGAAAGTTGCCACCTGTGCACTTCAGAAAAGCTGGTGTTGGTGGGAAGGATCCATATAGCTACAGGCTGTGAAGCAGCCATTGAAATGAAGGATGTCATGTTTAGCAGCCTGCTCAGCAACAGGGTGGTCCACTTGTTTCGTGGCCACAGTTTGTCAGCGGCCACTCACTGTGGACAGAAATTTGTTGGTTGTCACACCCACATAGACTGCAGCACAGTGGTTGCAACTTACTTTGTCGATAACGTGACTGGTATCACCGGTAGCCCTGCCTCTGATGGGATAGGTGATGTTTGCAACTGGGCTGGACTAATTGTGGTGGGAGGATGTATGGAACAGGTCTTCCATCTAGATCTATTACAGAGGTATTAACTATGAGATAAGATGTTGGGAGCAGGGGCTGTGTAGGGATGGAAAAGTATATTGTGTAGGTTCAGTGGACGGCAGAATACCACTGTGATAGGGCTGGGAAGGATAGTGGGCACAATATTTCTCATTTCAGGGCATGACAAGAGGTAGTTGAATCCCTGGCGGTGAATGTAATTCAGTTGTTCCAGTCCTGGGTGGTACCGAGTTATGAAGGGAATGCTTCTCTTTGGCTGGACGGTGGGACTTAGGGAGAGATAAGGCATGGGATATTTGTTTTTGTACAAGGTTGGGAGGATAATTATGATCAGTGAAGGCTTCAGTGAGACACTCAATATATTTTGAGAGGGACTGCTCATCACTGCAGACGTGACAACCACAGGAGGCTAGGGTGTATGGAAGGGACTAGTTGGCATGGAATGGATGGCAGCTGTCTGCTGTATTGCTGGTAGTCATCTTTGAGGTGGAGGTCAACAAATAGGAAAGTTGTTTGTTGGTTGGAGTAGGATCAGGTGAAGCAAATGGAGGAGGAGTTGATGAGGTTCTGGAAGAATATGGATAGGGTGTCCTCACCCTTAATCCATATCACACAGATGTCATCAATGAATCTGGAACAGGTGAGGGGTTTAGGATTCTGGGTGCTTAGGAAGGATTCCTCTAGGTGGCCCATGAATAGGTTGGCATAGGATGGTGCTATGTGAGTGCCCATAGCCATACCCCAGATTTGACAGTAGGTAATGCCTTCAAAGGAGAAGTAATTGTGGGTGAGGATATAGTGGGTCATGGTGACTAGGAAGGAGGTTGTTAGTTTCTAATCTGCCGAGCATTGGGAGAGGTAGTGTTCAGTAGCGGTAAGGCCATGGGCATGAAGGATATTAGAGTAAAGGAGGTGGCATGACTAGTGAAGAGCAGGGCACCTTGTGGCAAAAGGACAGGAACTGGAGAGTCAGTGGAGGAAATGGTTGGTATCTTTTATATACAGGGTGTTTCAAAAATGACTGGTATATTTGAAACGGCAATAAAAACTAAACGAGCAGCGATAGAAATACACCGTTTGTTGCAATATGCTTGGGACAACAGTACATTTTCAGGCGGACAAACTTTCGAAATTACAGTAGTTACAATTTTCAACAACAGATGGCGCTGCAAGTGATGTGAAAGATATAGAAGACAACGCAGTCTGTCTTTCTGCTGTAAGCATGTGCTGTTCACAACGTGCAAGTGTGCTGTGGACAACATGGTTTATTCCTTAGAACAGAGGATTTTTCTGGTGTTGGAATTCCACCGCCTAGAACACAGTGTTGTTGCAACAAGACGAAGTTTTCAACGGAGGTTTAATGTAACCAAAGGACCGAAAAGCGATACAATAAAGGATCTGTTTGAAAAATTTCAACGGACTGGGATCGTGACGGATGAACGTGCTGGAAAGGTAGGGCGACCGCGTACGGCAACCACAGAGGGCAATGCGCAGCTAGTGCAGCAGGTGATCCAACAGCAGCCTCGGGTTTCCGTTCGCCGTGTTGCAGCTGCGGTCCAAATGACGCCAACGTCCACGTATCGTCTCATTCACCAGAGTTTACACCTCTATCCATACAAAATTCAAACGCGGCAACCCCTCAGCGCCGCTACCGTTGCTGCACGAGAGACATTAGCTAACGATATAGTGCACAGGATTGATGACGGCGATATGCATGTGGGCAGTATTTGGTTTACTGACGAAGCTTATTTTTACCTGGACGGCTTCGTCAATAAACAGAACTGGCGCATATGGGGAACCGAAAAGCCCCATGTTGCAGTCCGATCGTCTCTGCATCCTCAAAAGGTACTGGTCTGGGCCGCCATTTCTTCCAAAGGAATCATTGGCCCATTTTTCAGATCCGAAACGATTACTGCATCACGCTATCTGGACATTCTTCGTGAATTTGTGGCGGTACAAACTGCCTTAGACGACACTGCGAACACCTCGTGGTTTATGCAAGATGGTGCCCGGCCACATCGCACAGCCGACGCCTTTAATTTCCTGAATGAATATTTCAATGATCGTGTGATTGCTTTGGGCTATCCGAAACATACAGGAGGCGGCGTGGATTGGCCTCCCTGTTCGCCAGACATGAACCCCTGTGACTTCTTTCTGTGGGGACACTTGAAAGACCAGGTGTACCGCCAGAATCCAGAAACAATTGAACAGCTGAAGCAGTACATCTCATCTGCATGTGAAGCCATTCCGCCAGACACGTTGTCAAAGGTTTCGGGTAATTTCATTCAGAGACTACGCCATATTATTGCTACGCATGGTGGATATGTGGAAAATATTGTACTATAGAGTTTCCCAGACCGCAGCGCCATCTGTTGTTGACAATTGTAACTACTGTAATTTCGAAAGTTTGTCTGCCTGAAAATGTACTGTTGTCCCAAGCATATTGCAACAAACGGTGTATTTCTATCGCTGCTCGTTTAGTTTGTATTGCCGTTTCAAATATACCGGTCATTTTTGAAACACCCTGTAGAAGGATAGGTTCCGAGTAATAGGTTGAAGGTGTTGGTCTACGAGAGCAGAAATTCTCTCAGTGGGTGCACAATAAACGGCCACAATAGGGTGTCCTGGGTGGTTAGGTTTACAGACTTTGGGAAGCATGTAGAAGGTAGGAGTGCGGGGAGTGGTAGGGGTGAGCAGATAGGTGGGCTCTGGGTAGAGACTCTGGGATGGGCCTAAGGATATGAGGAGAGTCTGGAGATCCTGCTGTATTTCTGGAATGGGGTTACAGTTGCAAAGGTTTGTAGGTGGATGCATGTGACACCTGCAGAGTCCTTCTACCAGGTGATCCTTGTGGTTCAAAACAAGAGTGTCAGAGCCTTTATCCACACGTAGGATTATAAGGTCGAGATCAGTTTTTAGATGGTGGACTGTGGTTCTTTCTGTGGACGTAAGGTTAGTTTGCATGTTGAGTGATTTGAGGAATGATGGTGAGGCAAGGTTCGAGGTTAAGAAATTCTGCTAAGTTAATAGGGGATAATTTTAGAGCAGTGGGGGTATCACGGTTGGGTGGAGGAGTGAACTGAGTTAGGCAGGGTTCAACATTGGCCTGTGGTTGAGTCTAATTGGTAGGGTTGGTAGCGAAAAAGTGTTACCACTGTAGGGACTGGGAGAAGGAAAGAAGATCTTTAACAAGTCCTGCAGGATTGAATTTGAGAGTGTGGCAAAACGTGAGGCCTTTGAAAAGGTCATATTTCTGCCGAGCCAAGGCTTCTGGAGGAAAGGTTCATGACTGTGTTTCAGGTCTGTCTAGGTTCTGGGTTCTGTGTGGCGGTGGGACTGAGTTTTGGAGGGTGGCGTAAATGTATTAGGTCTGTGAGACAGGGTTTGTCAGCTATGAGGGGACGTGGAGGATATTTGGAGGTTGTTGTAGAGGTGATGGACAATGGTACTCACAGGCAGGAGTAGGAAGTGAGCAGGGTGCAGAGCTTTTTCAGGTGGCATTCTGCATGTTGCTCTAGTTCCCGGAGGGCAAGTGTATGAATGTGTGTTATGGGTTCCAGGAATTTGGGATTGTATAGTAGGAGAATTTTGCAGATGGAGAGAAGGTACTGTAATGGGGTTTTAGCTCAGTTGATACGGTTTTGCAGCCTGGATTTCTGCCTGACGACTTTTCTTTGTTTCTAACTTGGTACTTTTTTCCTTTGTTACTATTTTCTAATGCATCTCTGTATTCAACGTCTGTCCTTCTTTCTCTTCTTTCCCATGTTTCTCTTTTCAGCTTATAAACCTCACTCCACACTCTGCTTATGAGCCTCACTTTAGCAACCATATCGTCCGCTCACAACAGATGGCTACAAACCACGCTGATTGTTGGTGCAGCATCTTGTGTCCCACTTTACTTCCAGTGATATAATTAATCCTACACCTTCAAATTGATCACTCTTCCTGCGCCACTCTCCTGTATTTTCGGGTGTTATTTCCCCGCATGTTACCGGTGCCACATGATCTTATATCTCATCCTGCAAAACCCCCTTCCCACCCCCAACTCTTTCTCCATTCTGTCCCAGTTCTGCGTCATCCAGTCACATCTGCTGTTCCCTTTCTTCATACTTATCCACCCTCAGACTTGCTGTACACAGTAAAATATATGCGTATATTCTTTTTCTTATTTATATCTTTTCTCTGATGTCATTGTGACTTCACCCTCAGATTTCATCTTGCTTCCATCTGTTGCACCCATTTCATGCTACACGTGATTTTTCACGCGTATGGGGTGTATTTTTGCAAATTTCTTCAGACGTAATTCTGCATTATTTACGTAATTTTTCGCATTTTCTCCTCCACCATGGACCCTTATTCCTCCCATCTGCATCAGTACAGTAAAGTTTCCTTAGTCTTAGCCAGAACCCAGTCCCACATATTACTCCTGTGTTGTTGCTTGGCTCATGGAATCCTCCAAAGTGGCCTTACCATCAAATTACCCATCTCCGATTGCCACCCCTCCTTCCACAATGACCTCCACCTGTTCAGATTCCACTAATCCTTAGTCCTCACCAACATAGTCTTGCAAAACCATGTCAGCCAAGCCCAAACCTCATTGCAGTACCTTGCAAAATTCTCCTTCTACGCAATCCAAAATTCCTGGAACCTCTGAAACTTTTACCCCGCAGGAACTAGAGCACCATTCACACCGCCACCTCAATAGGCTCTCCATCCTGCTCACTATCTCCTCCCACCTTGGAGTACCACTGTCCACCACCTCTACAACAACCTCTATGTTCCCTCATAGCTTACAAACCCTGTCTTGCAGACCACCTACATTTACCCCACCCTCTAAAACTCCCTCCCACCACTAAACAGAATCCAGAACCTAAACAGACCTGCAACACAGTCATGAACCTTTCCTTCAAATGTCTTAGCCCCACAGAAATATCAGCCCTTTCCAAAGGCCTCACCTTTTGCCCCACTCCCAAATTCAATCATGCAGCACTTGTTAATGACCTCCTCTCCTTCTCCTGATCCCTACAGTGGAAACACTTTTTCGCCACCAATCCTACTAATCAGACTCAACCAAAGACCAATATTGAAACTTGCACTAACTCAGTTCACTCCTACATCCAACGGTGATCCACCCCCCCCCCCCCCTCCTCCCTGCCCCCAAATCACCTCCTGTTAACTTATCAGAATTTCTTAACATCAAACGTTGAGTCATCATCATACCCGAATCCTTCAACATGCAAACTTATCTTACACCCACAGAAAGAACCGCAGTCCACCGTCTAAAAACTCATCTCAACTTTATGATCCTTCCTGAGGACAAAGACACCACCACTGTTGTGAACCGCAAGGATTACCTGGCAGAAGGACTCCACCAACTGTCAGATACTTCCACTGACAAACCTTGCCACTATGACCCCATTCCAGTAATCCAGCAGGATCTTTGGTCACTACTCAAATCCTTAGGCCCATCCCACAACCTCTCCACAGAGGCCATCTCTCTACTCACCCCTACCACCCCCTGCACTCCTACCTTCTAGATGCTTCCTAAAGCCCATAAATCTAACCACCCAGGATGCCCCATTGTGACCGGTTGCTGTGCCCTAACTGAGAGAATCTCTGCTGTCATAAACCAATACCTTTAACCTATTACCTTGAACCTACCCTCATACATAAAAGATACCAATAATTTCCTCCAGCGACTCTCCACAGTTCCTGTCCCTTTACCACACGGTGCCCTACTCATCATTATTGATGCCACCTCCTTTACACTAACATCCCTAATGCTCATGACCTTACCGCTATTGAACAGTACCTCTCCTAACGCCCGACAGATTCCAAACAAACAACCTCCATCCTAGTCGCCATGACCAACTACATCCTCACCCATAATTACTTCTCCTTTTGAAGGCATTACCTACTAATAAATCTGGGGTATGGCTATGGGCATCCACATAGCCTCATCCTATCCCACCCTATTCACGGACCATCTAGAGGAATCCTCCCTAAACACCCAGAATCCTAAACCTCTCACCTGTTTCAGATTCATTGATGACATCTTTGCGATGTGGATCGAGGCTGAGGACAGACTATCTACATGCCTCCAGAACCTCAACAACTTCTCCCTCATTTGCTTAACCTGGTCCCACTCGACTCAACAAGCTATCATTCTAGATGTTGACCTCCACCTCAAAGATGGCTACATCTGCACCTCCATCCATATCAAACCTACTAACCACCAGCAATACCTTCACTTCAACAGCTGCCATTCATTCCATGCCAACAAGTCCTTTCCATACAGTCTAGCCACCTGTGGTTGTCACATCTGCAATGATGAGCAGTCCCTCTCGAAGTGTACTGAGTGTCTCATTGAAGCCTTCGCTGATCGTAATTATCCTCCCAACCTTGTACAAAAGCAAATCTCCCATGCCTTATCTCTCCAGTCTGCCCCCACCTCCCAAAGTCCCACTGTCTGGCTTCAGAGGAGCATTCCCCTCATAACTCAGTACCACCCAGGGCCGGAGCAACTGAATTACATTATCCACCAGGGTTTCAACTACCTCTCGCCATGCCCTGAAATCAGAAATGTCGTACTCACTATCCTCCCCACTCCTCCCACAGTCGTATTCTGCCAACTACTGAACCTACGCAATATACTTGTCCATCCCTACAGAGGTCCTACTTCCAACCCCTTACATCATGACTCATGCCACTGCAATAGACCTAGGTGCAAGACATGTCCCACACATCCACCTGCCAACAGCTACTCCAGCCCGGTCACAAACATCACCTATTCCATCAGAGGCGGGGCTACCTGTGAAACCAGTCATGTTATCTACAAACTAAGCTGCAACCACTGTGCTGCAGTCTATGTGGGTGTGACAGCCAACAAGCTGTCTGTCCACAGTGAATGGCCACCGACAAGCCGTGGCCACGAAACAAGTGGACCACCTTGTTGCTGAGCAGGCTGGTAAACATGACATCTTTCATTGCAATGGCTGCTTCACAGCCTGTAGCCATATGGATCCTTCCCACCAACACCAGCTTTTCTGAATTGCACATGTGAGAACTTTCCCTGCAATTTATCCTACATTCCCATAACCTTCCTGTCTCAACCTTCGTTAGTCGTTGTCCTCTCCCATCCAACCCTTTCCCTGTTCCCATTCCAGCACTACACAGCCCTCATACCACCATCACATCCAGTCCTTTTACTTCTGTCCTTTTCTGCTACCCCTTCCTTACCTCTGTCCTCCATCTAACCACCTGACTGCACATCTAAGCAGCAATTTTGTGTGTGTGTGTGCATGCATGCACATGGCTCTTCGAAGACTTGAGGAGAATCGATACAGAGCATGCACTGCATGTGACTGGCTGTGTAAACAGACTGCAACCATTTGAACATAGTTAGTGTGAGAGGAAGTGTCACAGTGCAATGGAGCAACATTTCAAACATAAAGTTCTGTTACAGTTTGGGGAAGTCTGCAACGGAGACACACAGAATGTTGGTGCAGGTGTATGGGAGGGAAGCCATGAGCAGAAAATGTGTTTATGAATGATTTAAAAGCTTCTGTGAAGGGAAGAAAACAACTGAGAATGAGCCACTTTCAGGTTGGCCGTCGACAAGCAGAACTCCAGAAAAGATCGAGAAAGTGTGACAAATTCTGGCACAAGGTCGGTGACACTCTCAGATTGACTGCGGAGGGATTGGGTGTTAGCAAGGACACAGTGCACACCATCATCTGTAAAGATTTGGGTAAGTGGAAGATATGCTACTGATTTGTGCCACACAGACGAGCGGAAAATAAAATGAACGGAAACTGCTGGTGATCACATTTCCATGTGTGATCAGGATCCATTGCTTCTGAACATCATCATCACAGGAGATGAGACCTGGTGCTGCCAATTTGACCCAGAATCAATCGATGTTATGGTGTTCGCCATTTTCTCGTGACCAAAAAAAAAAAAAAAAAGCCATCTGCAAAAATCCAAGTTGAAAATCCTGTTGACCACCTTCTTCAACAACAATGGCATCATCCTGAAGGAATTTGTTCCTGCAGGTGAAACCATTAATGCTTCATTTTTACAGCCCATTTTGAACCAATTGCTACAGCGTATCTGGTGGGTTTGGCCAGAGTTGCACAGGACTGGAAAATGGATGCTGCTCTGTGACAATGCCCCTGGACACTGCATGATTCGTGTGCACCAATTACTGGTGCAGAAGAGAGTAACTCCTTGAACATCCTCCATACTCCCCTGATGTGGCTCATGCGGACTTCTTCCTGTATCCCCACTTGAAGGCGGCCATGAAAGGTGAACATTGTGCAAATGTGAATGCCATCAAAGATCATGTGACAGCCATTCTGTGATCGATTCCACAGGAGGCCTTTGCTGAGAGTTTTCAGAAGCTGTAAAAACATCGTCAAAAGTGTGTTTTAGCGGGTTGCGACTATTTTGAAGGGCAATAAAGAACATTTGTTTGTATCTTTTGTGTTGTTTGTTGTCTGATAGCATTCACCAAACGTTTTAGACACCCCATGTATTGTTACACATGCTTCCTTTAGTATCTCCTCTTTAAACTTTGCTAGTACTACTACCTGTGGCCCTAGCCTTGTTTCCTTGCACAAGAGTCCTTCACATACTAAACTGCAATTGCGTCCTGTACAAGACTATGAGCCAGATGTTTCAACACTGCTATCTTCCTGCTCAGTGCATCTACATTCCTGTGCTTCTTTCCTGGCTTGGGTATTGGTTCGTAGACAAACTTGCAGAGTCTCAGCACCCACTTGTCAGCCTACTAGATGGGTCCTTCAGTCTCAGCCACTTCAATGCAGTGTGGTTGGTTACTACATGAAATTTTTTCCCTTAAAGATAACATCAAGAGTACTTGATGCCATAAATGAGGCTCAGCATCACTTCCAATGTTTTTGAATGGTTTTACTCTGTTACATTGAGCTGTCTTGATCCATAGGCAACCAGATACTTTTCATTGTTAATCTCCTGGCTTAGGACATATCCCAAAGCATGATTAGATGCATCACATGAAAGGATAAACTCCTTCTGAAAGACTGGAAATATTAGAACTGGGCTTGATGTCAAAACTGTATTTAATTCATCAAACACACCTTGACATTCTGGCCACATGAATTTCACACCTTTTCTTAGAAAATGTATGAGTGGTCATGCTGAGTCAGCACATTCTTTCATGACCTTTCTGCAGTAATTTGAGATCCCCAAAAAAGATTGAAGTTCCTTAATCAATTTAAGCATTGGAACTCTTGAACAGCTGTCCTAGCCTCAGGTCTGTCCATACTTCATATTTACTAATTACATGGTCCAGATAGCCAACCTCCTCTTATGCAAAATGACACATCTTTGTGCTCAATGTCAGACGTGCAACCCTCAATCTCTTTAACACTTCCTTCAGGTGTGGTCTATGCTGCTCCATGTCTTTTGAGAATGCGATGATATCACCTGGGTAAACTCGACACTGGTGCAGTTTCAAACCTCTCATCACACTGTCCAATAACCTCTGAAATGTTGTAGATGCAATTTTGAATCCAAATGGCATTCTTCTGAACTGATGATGCCCCCATGGTACAGGAAATGCTGTCTTTGGGAACAGCCTACAATTGATGGTAACCTTTCCTTAAATGCATAGTCAAAAAAGTTCTGACATCGTTTCAAGCTATAAATGGTCTCAGTAAGGTTGTGGGTATGATATATATCTCTTATGGTCTTGTTGTTCAGGTGACAATAATCATAGCAGAACTAGTATTTTCTGGAAGCATCTGTAGACTTTTTTGGTGCAGGCATGATTCCTGCACCCCATGGATGCACCTGTGCTTAGCTCCGTGTTGATATTTGATATTGAATCATAGACGTTACTGGCAATAGGCCCTTTGGGACAAACAAATACTCAAATTTGAACAGCAGTTCTTCCACCTGTGCTCTCTCTCTGTTCCATTAGCTGCTCCATTTCTCTACGTAATGCAGTCTTAATGGTAGCTTGTAGCTACTTGTAATTTGCTGCTTCATGCTCCACTCGTCCTCATCCAGAATGTCTAAACTTGCTATTAACATCCCCTTCCCTAACTTAACTTCTTCAGTGTAAAAATTTATCTATACTTATGGCTATCACTCTCCCGCCATTCCTCTCTTGTAGGTGTACAGCACTTCTCTTAATGAAACAACTTGCTAGATATCTAGCATATCATTCTGTTACAGAGTCCCTACAGCACGTAACATATCTGCAGGTAGATCTCTGCCACCTAGCACACAAGCATATGACTCCCTCCTTAGTGCAGTAGTACACAGTTCAGCTGGCTTGTCTAATACACTAGATGCCCCTCATGACAGTTCTACAGAAGCAACAGCTTCCCCTAGCTGCAATATCATTCTATTAAGTTCTACTGTACATTGCTGAAAGTCAGTTTTAGTGCAATGATGACACAAAAAGTCTAACAACCGAATTGTCCCTATACAAAAAATGTGCCCACCAATCCCTGTGGACTCACATTGTTATCCCTGATCCCACATAACCTGTATTGTGATGGTTTCCATTGCCTATGGCTGACCAAGTCTCTACTGGGAAACAACACATGCACCCTTGTATCGAACAAAAACTTGTACTCTTTGGCTCTTAAAACACCCATTATTGCACATTTCATCTCTGCATATGTGTTTGTTGCATCAAATTTTAACAGGAATGCCTTTAGGTGGACTTTGAGTTCCTCTTGCATTTAACAGCTGCTCATCACCTCATTATGTACCCCTGTGTCCATCACCATGACTTTACTACTGATACCTTCCTTTTCCTCTGTTGTCCTATGGTTGGCAACATTGCCTTTGTAAATGCCTCATTTGTCCATACCTGTAACACTTAATGTTTACAGAAAATACCATAGGTGGTACCCCTCTTCATATGTCAGTTTCTTGACATTCCATCACTAACCTAATAGTAGATCTTTTGGTACACTTGTACGCACCCTTCTTGCTGTGTCCAATGGCAAACTCCTCAGAAAAGCACAGAATGCCCTCTTCTCAACTTCTTGCATCAAAATTGTATTGGCTGCATCAATCTGCCCCAAATCGTACATATTCTCATAAACTTTCTCTGTCCTGCCTGCAAAATCTTCCACAGGTTCCACAATTGTGCTTTGAGAGTTTGCTTCATTCTTTAATGCAACACGGGGAGGGGGATGGCTGTAAAGGTGGTGGGGGCGAGGGGTGGGGGGTGGGGGTGGGGGCTCTCGAGCTCCAGAGAAAGGCAGTTGCCAAGTTAATGAGTTTTTTTATCAAAGCATCTGCACTGTGTAGTATACCAGGTCAATGGTTGGCTGACTGCTGAGTTGTGCTTGGCTGCCTGCTTGCACATCTCATAGTGCCGACGCAGAATCTCAGCTGTGCATTGGCAACCTCATTATGTAAGCTGGCAGTGAGGTTTCTGCACCAGCAATGTGTGTGCTTAACAATGCTGCACCTGCTGCGACCCCAAATGATACCTCGGCTGCTTCAAAGTGGAGGAAGCTGACCACAATGAGGAGCTTGTTCTGCTATGGTGGAAGATGGCTGGTGTGCATGGGGAGCAACCTGCTACCCCCTGGGTAGGAGTCGGACATTCTGCTGGAGTAGACCTAGGATGGCCCGCTGCACCAGTCCAGGAGGGACTGTTGACCCACCCTGGCCTGAACCAATGTCTTCTCTGGCAGTTCCATGTGGCAAACTCATCTGCCACAGCCATGATGTCCTGATAGTGCTGTAAGATGGAGAATAATTTTGTTACAAAATGGCCAGTACTCACACTTGCCGCTGGCAGGCCTGTTGTGTATATGCTAAAATATTACTGCCACTGCTACTGCCAGTGTGCACATATGCCTTGCCCCTTGCTGTATGACTCTTTGCAGCACCAATGATTCCACTGTTTCAGTAAGCTAAACTGCCTCACAACATTGTGTTGGTCTTGTTGAACCAATACAGAGAAAACATCCTGCACTCAGCTGCTGGCCATGCAGCTGCAATTCACCGCTCAGACTCACACTATTATGCCCACACATGATCAGTGCTACACATTTCTGATAGTGGTCAGCATACATAAATGCTTTAAGTATTAGATAACAACAGCAGTTGAGTGGTATAGCAGGAGGAGGAGGAGGAGGAGGAGGAGGAGGAGGGGGGTTGGTTCTTTTCAAAGTAGCTATTTTCCTCCTCACATATATATACAATGTAATCTAGAATCAATTACTGTAGTTATATTTTAATAGATTAGTGTTAATCATAATTTGTTGTTAGTGTACTTTACAGAAGTAGCGAGGAGTGGTTGCTACCAGTCAGTGCATAACTTGGTTCATTCAATATCTTTGAAGGCTCTCCTTCATTGTAGAATTAACAGAACATGGTGTGTGAATGAATAAATGAATGAACGCAGTAACAATGACTTGAGTCAGACTGAGCTTGTTTGACAATATACTACTACGCCATTCCATGTTGCTTCAGCTCTTTGCCAAAGTTTCAATTATATTGGCTGGTGAGTGGTAGCTTGCTAGTTATCAGCAATCCTTGACCAGTAGGTGAGATAGCAGGAGAACATTCTGTGCCGGGTAACAGTTGAGTGCCCTCTGCATCTTGGTATGTTGTGATAGTATAGGCAACATGCAGTTTTGCTTTATCTTACTGACAGGTAACGTCAGAGAGCCCTCAAAGATAGGCCACTGCCCTAAGCATGCAAAATTTAATGCCTGCTGTCAAAATTACCAACTATGTGAGTGGAGGAGATTATGTTGCTTATCCAGTGGTACTCAATATCACCATTCTAGGTGCTGTGCCACTATGTTGATGACAAAAGTAATCTATTAATGTTTGTTCTCCTTGGAACCTCCATACATACATGCATACATCCATCATTATGCTGTGCACAGAATGAGGACTCACTTGAAAAAATGACATGGTACAACTCCTGTGTCCAGTGTTGGCATTGATTGCAGCATTGCCTGTGCTCCTCCCTCTGTTGCCACACAAAGGGAAGCCACAGCAGTCATCACTGTGCTGACAGTCCATGGTGCTCCAGACATTGTTACCCTGTCTGTGTAGAGCAAATCACTGCCTGTGAAGTCATGTGTGATGGAAGCAGAATCTAAGTGGTGACACAGTACCATGGTCATGGTTGTTGTGTTACAGTATGTTATAGGCAACACTGTGCTCTGTGTTAACAGTGTAGGCACTCTGCATGTTTCTTTTTATCAATTTTTCTTACCGTTGTGGTCATCTTGTTGAATTGTGTTTGCCTATCAGGTATTAGCTGATGCATTTCCAAGTGTATTATTGGGTACAGGAAACAACCAACTTACGGGATGCGTGTTGCTCTGACCCCACAAGAATGTATAAAACATCCAAGAACATATCCAGAATGTAACAGTGCCCTTCATTGCTCAAAGGAATATAATTACAATTTTAGTCTAACAAGTGACTAAATATGCAGTTTGTTTTGAGACCTGTAAAATAAAATATCTATACTAAGCCTTATGCAACAAACCAATTGAAATATTTAAGAATCAGTATTAGGTTAAAAATAGAACATTTATGTTTGTGCCAGTTATTCCAATGAAGAAAAAGTTAAAGGATGAAGATGATAAGCCATAAAAAAAAAGTCACATTTCAAGCAACAGAACACAGTCTTTGCCTGATAATGATGATTCTGCTGCTGATACTGAAGACATGTAAATGTGCTCTAAGGAGCAAGCAGTTACTTTAAAAAGTTCTGCTTCTAATTTCTGTTTGTAAGAAATGAGGAGAAAGAAAACTGGCATTCTACGGATCGGAGCGTGGAATGTCAGATCCCTTAATCGGGCAGGTAGGTTAGAAAATTTAAAAAGGGAAATGGATAGGTTGAAGTTAGATATAGTGGGAATTAGTGAAGTTCGATGGCAGGAGGAACAAGACTCCTGGTCAGGTGACTACAGGGTTATAAACACAAAATCAAATAGGGGTAATGCAGGAGTAGGTTTAATAATGAATAGGAAAATAGGAATGCGGGTAAGCTACTACAAACAGCATAGTGAACGCATTATTGTGGCCAAGATAGATACGAAGCCCACGCCTACTACAGTAGTACAAGTCTATATGCCAACTAGCTCTGCAGATGACGAAGAAATTGAAGAAATGTATGATGAAATAAAAGAAATTATTCAGATTGTGAAGGGAGACAAAAATTTAATAGTCATGGGTGACTGGAATTCGAGTGTAGGAAAAGGGAGAGAAGGAAACATAGTAGGTGAATATGGATTGGGGCTAAGAAATGAAAGAGGAAGCCGCCTGGTAGAATTTTGCACAGAGCACAACTTAATCATAGCTAACACTTGGTTTAAGAAACATGAAAGAAGGTTGTATACTTGGAAGAACCCTGGAGATACTAAAAGGTACCAGATAGATTATATAATGGTAAGACAGAGATTTAGGAACCAGGTTTTAAATTGTAAGACATTTCCAGGGGCAGATGTGGACTCTGACCACAATCTATTGGTTATGAGCTGTAGATTAAAACTGAAGAAACTGCAAAAAGGTGGGAATTTAAGGAGATGGGACCTGGATAAACTGAAAGAACCAGAGGTTGTACAGAGTTTCAGGGAGAGCATAAGGGAACAATTGACAGGAATGGGGGAAAGAAATACAGTAGAAGAAGAATGGGTAGCTTTGAGGGATGAAGTAGTGAAGGCAGCAGAGGATCAAGTAGGTAAAAAGACGAGGGCTAGTAGAAATCCTTGGGTAACAGAAGAAATATTGAACTTAATTGATGAAAGGAGAACATATAAAAACGCAGTAAATGAAGCAGGCAAAAAGGAATACAAACGTCTCAAAAATGAGATTGACAGGAAGTACAAAATGGCTAATCAGGGATGGCTAGAGGACAAATGTAAGGATGTAGAGACTTATCTCACTAGGGGTAAGATAGATACTGCCTACAGGAAAATTAAAGAGACCTTTGAAGAAAAGAGAACCACTTGTATGAATATCAAGAGCTCAGATGGAAACCAAGTTCTAAGCAAAGAAGGGAAAGCAGAAAGGTGGAAGGAGTATATAGAGGGTCTATACAAGGGCGATGTACTTGAGGACAATATTATGGCACTGGAAGAGGATGTAGATGAAGATGAAATGGGAGATATGATACTGCGTGAAGAGTTTGACAGAGCACTGAAAGACCTGAGTCGAAACAAGGCCCCCGGAGTAGACAACATTCCATTGGAACTACTGACGGCCTTGGGAGAGCCAGTCCTGACAAAACTCTACCATCTGGTGAGCAAGATGTATGAGGGAGGCGAAATACCCTCAGACTTCAAGAAGAATATAATAATTCCAATCTCAAAGAAAGCAGGTGTTGACAGATGTGAAAATTGCCGAACTATCAGTTTAATAAGTCACAGCTGCAAAATACTAACACGAATTCTTTACAGACGAATGGAAAAACTAGTAGAACCCGACCTCGGGGAAGATCAGTTTGGATTCCGTAGAAACACTGGAACACGTGAGGCAATACTGATCTTACGACTTATCTTAGAAGAAAGATTAAGGAAAGGCAAACCTACGTTTCTAGCATTTGTAGACTTAGAGAAAGGTTTTGACAATGTTGACTGGAATACTCTCTTTCAAATTCTAAAGGTGGCAGGGGTAAAATACAGGGAGCGAAAGGCTATTTACAATTTGTACAGAAACCAGATGGCAGTTACAAGAGTTGAGGGACATGGAAGGGAAGCAGTGGTTGGTAAGGGAGTAACACAGTAGCCTCTCCCCGATGTTGTTCAATCTGTATATTGAGCAAGCAGTAAAGGAAACAAAAGAAAAATTCGGAGTAGGTATTAAAATTCATGGAGAAGAAATAAAAACTTTGAAATTCGCCGATGACATTGTAATTCTGTCAGAGACAGCAAAGGACTTGGAAGAGCAGTTGAATGGAATGGACAGCGTCTTGAAAGGAGGATATAAGATGAACATCAACAAAAGCAAAACAAGGATAATGGAAAGTAGTCTAATTAAGTCGGGTGATGCTGAGGGAATTAGATTAGGAAATGAGACACTTAAAGTAGTAAAGGAGTTTTGCTATTTGGGGAGCAAAATGACTGATGATGGTTGAAGTAGAGAGGATATAAAATGTAGACTGGCAATGGCAAGGAAAGCGTTTCTGAACAAGAGAAATTTGTTTACATCGAATATAGATTTAAGTGTCAGGAAGTCATTTCTGAAAGTATTTGTATGGAGTGTAGCCATGTATGGAAGTGAAACATGGGCGATAAATACACTCCTGGAAATTGAAATAAGAACACCGTGAATTCATTGTCCCAGGAAGGGGAAACTTTATTGACACATTCCTGGGGTCAGATACATCACATGATCACACTGACAGAACCACAGGCACATAGACACAGGCAACAGAGCATGCACAACGTCGGCACTAGTACAGTGTATATCCACCTTTCGCAGCAATGCAGGCTGCTATTCTCCCATGGAGACGATCGTAGAGATGCTGGATGTAGTCCTGTGGAACGGCTTGCCATGCCATTTCCACCTGGCGCCTCAGTTGGACCAGCGTTCGTGCTGGACGTGCAGACCGCGTGAGACGACGCTTCATCCAGTCCCAAACATGCTCAATGGGGGACAGATCCGGAGATCTTGCTGGCCAGGGTAGTTGACTTATACCTTCGAGAGCACGTTGGCTGGCACGGGATACATGCGGACGTGCATTGTCCTGTTGGAACAGCGAGTTCCCTTGCCGGTCTAGGAATGGTAGAACGATGGGTTCGATGACGGTTTGGATGTACCGTGCACTATTCAGTGTCCCCTCGACAATCACCAGTGGTGTACGGCCAGTGTAGGAGATCGCTCCCCACACCATGATGCCGGGTGTTGGCCCTGTGTGCCTCGGTCGTATGCAGTCCTGATTGTGGCGCTCACCTGCACGGCGCCAAACACGCATACGACCATCATTGGCACCAAGGCAGAAGCGACTCTCATCGCTGAAGACGACACGTCTCCATTCGTCCCTCCATTCACGCCTGTCGCGACACCACTGGAGGCGGGCTGCACAATGTTGGGGCGTGAGCGGAAGACGGCCTAACGGTGTGCGGGACCGTAGCCCAGCTTCATGGAGACGGTTGCGAATGGTCCTCGCCGATACCCCAGGAGCAACAGTGTCCCTAATTTGCTGGGAAGTGGCGGTGCGGTCCCCTACGGCACTGCGTAGGATCCTACGGTCTTGGCGTGCATCCGTGCGTCGCTGCGGTCCGGTCCCTGGTCGACGGGCACGTGCACCTTCCGCCGACCACTGGCGACAACATCGATGTACTGTGGAGACCTCACGCCCCACGTGTTGAGCAATTCGGCGGTACGTCCACCCGGCCTCCCGCATGCCCACTATACGCCCTCGCTCAAAGTCCGTCAACTGCACATACGGTTCACGTCCACGCTGTCGCGGCATGCTACCAGTGTTAAAGACTGCGATGGACCTCCGTACGCCATGGCAAACTGGCTGACACTGACGGCGGCGGTGCACAAATGCTGCGCAGCTAGCGCCATTCGACGGCCAACACCGCGGTTCCTGGTGTGTCCGCTGTGCCGTGCGTGTGATCATTGCTTGTATAGCCCTCTCGCAGTGTCCGGAGCAAGTATGGTGGGTCTGACACACCGGTGTCAATGTGTTCTTTTTTCCATTTCCAGGAGTGTAGTTTGGACAAGAAGAGAATAGAAGCGTTCGAAATGTGGTGCTACAGAAGAATGCTGAAGATTAGATGGGTAGATCACATAACTAATGAGGTAGTATTGAATAGGATTGGGGAGAAGAGAAGTTTGTGGCACAACTTGACCAGAAGAAGGGATCGGTTGGTAGGACATGTTCTGAGGCATCAAGGGATCACCAATTTAGTATTGGAGGGCAGCGTGGAGGGTAAAAATCGTAGAGGGAGACCAAGAGATGAATACACTAAGCAGATTCAGAAGGATGTAGGTTGCAGTAGGTACTGGGAAATGAAAAAGCTTGCGCAGGATAGAGTAGCATGGAGAGCTGCATCAAGCCAGTCTCAGGACTGAAGACCACAACAACAACAACAACAAAGAAATGAGGATGATGATAAGAGGATAAATGTCACAATGTAATTGTACAATGCTGCAGTATGATGTACAGATGCTTTTCAAAATGATGAGGGAGCACGTCTTCAGAAATGTATAATTTTTATGGCAAAGGAACACTGGCCATTTGTGTGAGTGTGCACAGAAATGTATCTGAAAGGGAGCAAGATTTTGAAATTGCTCTTTTTTTATACAACAAATTTATTGATTTTTAAGACATGCCCTTTGTGAAGATCATAATTTTGCTGGGGTGTACATAACTTATGCCATCCTTAATGTTTAATAGTTATTCACTTAAAATTTTCTATTGGTAAGTTACTATTATACCTAAGAGCTATAGTAAAGTTATTAGTATATATACATAAATCATTTTATAATATTAGTAGCTTTTAACAATTCATTAACACTTTGCCATCCCCACATCTCATACAAGTTTATTCGCTTTGCGCCGGCAGTGCTAATTCGGATTACTTGGCTTGTCGCCAACTGTTCTTGACATTATTGGGAGATTATAAATTGTTAAGTTTTACTAATCTCATTGTTAGTCTTCATAAGTTCTCAACTCTATTCCCCTACTTTCATGAAATTTCGATGATATACATATGTAAAAAAATTCAAAATTTGTTTGTCTGGTATATTTATTTGCATTGTCTGTGGTACTTAGTATTTCTCTTTCATATGATATGTGGCAAAACAGTCTCCAAGATGTAATGCAACTCCACAAGACTTGCACATTAAGTTTTTTTTTTTAAACATACATGGCAGTTGCATTATTTTCATTTATTTGTTTTGGAAATAAGTGTTACTTGACGTTCCTTTATGTTACTGAAAAGTCTGTCACTCAGATCACGATGAGACATACGCGATGTAGTGGCAACCTCCAAGCTTTGCTTAGAAGCAGGTACATGGTCTTTTATCCATGAATCAGACACTTTCAATAAAAAAATAGTGAAATCGAAGACTCTTGTGTTCTGTATTGAAATATTGACATGTATGGAATGTATTAAATAATGCACAATTAAGGAGGTACATAGCAAACCTTTTTTGACCATTTTATAGTTTTCTGTATATAGGGTAATAACTCAAATATTGGTCTGCCCGATCCACGCCTTTCATTTATTTGTTGTAGTCTAATACACTTTAAGGTTTTTTTTTTAATTGTGTAATTGGTTTTTCTACATTTTCTTTGAATGTCAAAGTGGCATTATGTATTGTAGAGATCATTCATATCATCTTACGTTCGAAGCGAGTACTTCACCTTTCCATTGATAACAAGCTTCAAACACATTGACTTTTGCGCACTTTAATTTTTCCAGAAATTCTCTATTTTGCCGTATAGTTCCACAAACTCGAATTTTCTTTTCAAGTAACTTCTGCACAAGTTCTACATTGTTATAATAATTATCCATGTAGAGATGATGCCACTTTCCATAAGAAGGTGTCAGTATTTCCAGAATGAAATTTTCACTCTGCAGCAGAGTGTGCGCTGATATGAAACTTCCTGGCAGCTTAAAACTGTGTGCTGGACCGAGACTCGAACTCGGGACCTTTGCCTTTCGCGGGCAAGTGGTCTACCAACTGAGCTACCCAAGCACGACTCATGCCCCGTCTGGCAGAAGTAAAGCTGTGAGGACGGGGTGTGAGTCGTGCTTGGGTAGCTCAGTTGGTAGAGCACTTGCCCGCAAAAGGCAAAGGTCCCGAGTTCGAGTCTCGGTCCGGCACACAGTTGTAATCTGCCAGGAAGTTTCAAGGTGTCAGTAGTTCCATCACTGTTTTTGCTAAAGGCTGTCCAGAGCCAGAATATATCTTGAATGAGGAAATGTATCCCATACTCGAATCACACACCACCCCAAATGAGTATGCCATATTTCATAATTTTTGATGGATTGTAAACTTTATAATTTAACCATCCACGCCACTGTATCATTACTTCATCAACTGAGATGTTTTGACTTAGATTAAAAGTTTCTTTAAACTTTTTGGAAAAATAATCAATTATGAATTGCACTTTGAAAAGCCGGTCAACATTATCCAGTTTATTGTTGTTGTTATTATTGGAAAAATGTAAAAATGATAATATTTGTCTAAATTGGTTGCGGGACACCATTCTGCAAAATATCGATGTGTCTATTAATGGATTCATTCACCAATAATCATTGATCCTTACTTTTTTGACATTTCCCATAAGGGTAGCAAGCCTAAACCATTTTCTAAGTTTGGGTCCCGCAACATCGACAAATTTGTAATTTTTTTAAATCCAGTTTCCTTTTATTGCAATTGTGACTGTAGTACTTGTTGGTTTCATTGCTAACATATTCAAATAGATCATTCCCAATATATAATTCTACGATATCCTCGATGCTCTGTGTATCTTTGGGAAATATGTTTGAACCCGGAGGATCCTTCAAATTTATTATTGGTCCTTGGTAAATCAAAGTCTGACCACTGTGCATTGTCTTCTTCATCTGAATCAGTTGGCAACTGTAGCGTTCACTGAATTCTTCTTGGATATATTTCACTATCTTCTGATGATTCTGCTTCACTTTCATTTTTTTGATATCCAGTGTCTTCTTCCCAATTGGCCAAGTTATTCGGAACATCAGACAAGACATCCGCACATTCTTTGTAAATAATCGTATTGTCTCTTTCGTCTACAATGATGAAAGGGCACAAGAACTTAATAAGCATACGACACCACTGTGGTGTCGCTGGCCACTGAGCAATTTTATGCACACGACACCACTGTGGTTGTGCCAGCCATTGACTGCCATTTCACTCATGCCATCACTGTGGTGTTGCCAGACAGTATAGTGTTAAGATTCATTTCACTTGATTATCAATACCTCCTGTTAGTCCTCTCAGGTATGGGCCCCACACACTTCAGCAGTATCCTAGAACCATTCACACGAGTGATTTGTAACCATTCTCCTTTGTAAATTGATTACACTTCCCCAGTATTCTACCAATAAACTGAAGTCTACCACCTGCTTTGCCCCCAACTCAACCAATGTGGTCATTCGATTTCATATTCCTACAAAGTGTTACACCTGGATATTTGTATGAGTTGGCTGATTCCAGCAGTGACTCATTGATATTATAGTCATAGGATACTATGTTTTTTTGTTCCATGAAGTGCAAAATTTTACATTTCTAAACATTTAAAGCAAGTTTCACAACTTTGAAATTTTATCAAGATCTGACTGAATATTTATGCAGCATCTTTCAGATAACACTTCATCACAGACAACCGCATCATCTGCAGAAAGTCCAATTCTGCTATTATAATTGTCTGCAATATCATTTGGTTCCAACACACTTCCCTGGGGCACACCTGAAGTTACATCTAAATCTGACAATGATTCTCCATCCAAGATAATATACTGTGTGCCCCCTGCCAAAAAGTCCTCAGTCCATTCACAAATTTCACTTGATACCCCCATATGATTGTACTTTTGACAATAAGCATTAAATGTGGTACCGAGTCAAATGCTTTTCGGAAATCAAGAAATACTGCATTGGTCTGATTGGCTTGATGCAAAGCTTTAAGTACGTCATGTCAGAAAACTGCGAGCTGGGTTTCACATGATTGATGTTTTCAGAATCCATGCTGGTTGGTGTTGAGGAGGCCATTCTGTTCAAGATACTGCATTATGTTTGAGCTCAGAATATGTTCTAAGATTCTACAACAAACCAATGTCTAGGATATTGGACGCTAGTTTTGTGGATCACTTGTACTACCCTTCTTTCGGATGGATGTGTCCTGCTCTTTTTTCCAAGAACTAGGCATGACTTCTTGTTAGAACGATCTATGATAGATTATAATTAGAAGAGGGGCTAACTCAGCTGCAGTACAGAATCTGACAGGGATTCCATCAGGCCTTGGAGCTTTGTTTAGTTACAACAATTTCAGCTTTTTCTCAACACCAATGACTCTAATATTTATTTCATTCATCTTTTCAGTTATATGAAGGTTAAATTGGGGTAATTTTCTTGGGTTTTCCTTTGTGAAGGAGCATTTGTAAATGGAGCTAAGCATTTCAGCATTTGCTTTGCTACCCTCAATTTCAGTTCCTGTCCCATTCCCTAGGGACTGGACATTAACTTTGGTACTGTTAGCAGTCTTTACATATGACCAGAATTTGACAGCCCACCACATTTCACTTGGCATCTCTCTACTTATAACCCTACACTTTGATTTACACATGTTATGCAGTAATCTCTGTTTCTTTAGAAGTTTGTATCCACGTGTTGACTAGGTTTTACATTGAGGCAGTTTAGTTTCCTGCATTTCCACTGAGGCTTTATATATTACGATAGCAGTGAATCCTGGGGTTTGGCCACATGTGCTCTGTTTTAGGCAAAGAGGAGATTTATGGCATATTTTAAGATTTTTACATTGCTTGGACTATATTTACTCTGAAATAAATATATTATTGTCATAAAATGTATGGTTATGCTACTTTTTGTGAGTGGTGGTTTTTTATACATAAAATACACTTGTCACATTTATCTTTTTACTCGTGGTAGGTCACTGGAGGAAACAAAGGGATTGGTCTGGCCATCGTCCGATCACTGTGTGAAAAATTTGATGGGACTGTGTATCTGACTGCCAGAGATGTTAAACGTGGTGAAGCAGCTGTAGATGAGTTAAAAAAGGTTTGTGACCAAGTGTTGGCAATGATTTTTGTTTGTTGGAGACAAGTATGTATTATAATTCTCTGTTTTGGATATGTAGAATAAATATGAAAGTTAGTGAATTCTGTATTCAATATGAATGAGGATATAAATTAGAAAAAGTACTTTATATTTTGTCATCTAGAATTTAACATTTACGTCTATTTTATCTTTCAGTTAGTGTAAGGAATGAGAAGTAAATGAAGTTCAGTGATAAAAACATAATATGAGGGACATTCAGATGTGAACTGAATTTATTCTAAATACACTCTCCGGGAAGGGGAAAAGTGAAGCACCCAGAAGGGGAGGAGGGAGCACAATGAAACTTTATGGGTTGAGAGAATGTGTGATGTTATTTCAGTGATTACAAAATTAAGTCAAATTTACAAAGAACTTCGTGAAACCCATTTATCAGACTGATTTTGCACCCTCTTTCCCTGGGTGCATGCGCTGGATCACTTGGGAAGGGTGTTGTGAAGCAACTTTATCCTCTAATGAGCAAGCTGAGTGACAACTGGATGTTGATATCTTGGATACTGGCACTGGGATGGAGTTGACGTCCAAGCTGGTCCCACACATATTGTATTGGGCACAGATCTGGGGATCTTTCTAGCCACAGTAGTACCTCATTGTCACACAGACAGCTTATGGAGACACTTTCCATGTGTGGCGACCATTGTCCTTTTGAAAAATGGCACCACAATAGTGAGCATCACATGAAAGTTAACAGAGAGGCTGCAGGATGTCCATGGTATACGGTTTTATTGTCAGGATTTCCTCGATCACTATCCAGCTGTGGCCATATTTACTTAAATAAGGATTTTTGGTTGATTTTAAATTATAAATTTGTTTAAATAAATGAACAATTACTTGTTTTTAATTTATTGGTGACTTAATGACTTGCTTTTCAAGAATATACTGTCGCCTGTCAGAAGCTGCTGCTCTCTTTTTTTTTTTTTTTTTTTTTTTTTTTTCAAGAAATATTTGTCATCATTCATTAAATTTCTGTGAATTTCTTTAATATATGCAGTATCAGGATGTTCATAATATGAATCATTGTCGTAGTTACTGTAATGGACACTGAATTCATCTCAAGGATCCATTCTTTTCAGTCATATGATTTCTTCCATTCCTGTGCCACTGAGCCCTTCAATATTCTGATCCAGACAGATAGTTCACTATTAAGAAAACACCTTCTTCTTATTGGCACTCAATAAAAATCAAGTACTGGATTGGTAATAACAGTGACAAAAGTGGTAACAGAGCGCAGTGAACAATAGTGATGTAAAAATGGCAAACTGATTGAATGTTTCCAGTCATAACTGAATGTGCCAGACTGGTGTTGACTGTTTTCATTTGGTTGCTCCTACAAACTGGTTTCACTCAAATGAATGAATGAGTGAATTAATATGGAAGACTACAATCAAATGAATCAATTGTTTTTCAACAACTGAGTGAATCAATAGTTTCATTTGGTTGTTCCCGTCACTACCGACAGTGTGTGTATGCACAAAGTTACAATGACATACAACCATGTTTTTTTTTGTCAGGCTGTGTAGTTTCTTCCAGTTAAAATTCATTTTCCTCATTGGATAAACAGCTTTTTGACACCACACTATAAAAAAGAACAGACAGTATTAACAATTATGCATCTACTGCCCTTCATTTCCTGCATTATTATGAATATTAGGGAACTTTTGGGCCAAATGAAACATACATCTTTAGAAAAAGTTCCCATATTATGCTTGGAAACAGTTAAAATTGTTGGGGAAAACTGATGACGCTTGTTGATAAAATTCTCTCGAGCTTCCATCCAATCAAGAAGTTAAAAACCCATGAGCTTTCGCTCGAATTCTCCTCAGCTGTTATTGATTGGGTGGTCATCTGCAAGCTGCTGGCTGCCACCTCCCAACACAGAAACATTCTGTCCTGTTTCAGATGATGAAAACCAGCTGAAAGAAATGAGCCATTTACATAAATTGATCAAAGAAAACTGCTACTGCAACCAACAAGTTTTGCAAGCCATTTCATTGAAGACTAGTAAGCAGGAGGCCTCAGAGGAGGAGAAGCAGCAGCTCTTATTTTTCCACTCTATGGCTCAGTAACAGCAAAGATGAACTGGCTCCCAAAGGGGCATATAACTGATTCAACCATAACAGGCATCCAGCAAAGCTTCAATGACTTATACTGATGAGCCAAAACGATATGACTACTGTCCACCATGATGCTGGATGCTGCTTGGGGGTGTTGCAGGCACATAATGTGCTAACAAAATTATGTTAGTGGAGCAGACACAGATGGTAGAGCACCGTAGTAAAGATAAGGGCTGCAAATGGGGAAATCCATTGAGATAAGCAACTTTGACATAGGGCAGGTTATTAATGTAGAGTGTCTCAAAAATGCTGAATCTGGTCAAATGTTCATGTGCTACTGCCGTGAGCATGTACAGAAAGAGGTAGAAGGACAATGAAGCTACCACTAGGTGCTAAATGGTTGGATGTCTACAACTCTTCACACAACGTGTGGTTCAGAGGCTTGTCTGGTCTATAAAGTAGGTGATTTGCAGCAACTCTGCAGAAAGAGCACAATGCTGGAGCATGCATGAGTGTTTCAGAGTGCACCATTTACCATAAATTGTTGAACATGGATCTCCACAGCAGACCTCCCCTATGTTCACATGTTGAACCAATAACATCATTGGTAATGACTGCAGTGGGCACGGGACCATCAGGATTCAACTGTCGATCAGTGGAAATGTTTCAGCTCTTTGGGTGAATCACATTTTTGCTACACTAGATCGATGGTCGTCTCCACAAATGCTGTCATTGAGGCAGACAGCTGCTTGAATTGTGCAGTGCCCTACAGATGCAGGCTGGTGAGAGCAGTATTATGCTATGGGAGATGTTCTCCTGCACTTGCATTGGACCTGTGGTAATAATGGAAGACACATTGAAAACTGTGAACCATCCGCATCCCTTCATACTTGATGTCTTCCGCAATAGCAATGTCATCCTTTAGCACTTCGTGTCTCAGAACAAGAACCACGTTACAGTGGTTTGAGGAGCATTATAGTGAACTCGGGTTGATGTCTCAGCAACCAGATTCACATGATATAAATCTTATGGAACCCACCTGGATCACTGTTGGGTGCCATCACCTTGAGCGCGAATCAGTGGCCTGTTTTTTATGCACATTAAATGACCTCTGCATAAATATCTAATGCCACATACTTCCAAAAACCTACCAGCAAACTGTCGGCTCCCTGATGTGCAGAATCAGTGATGTATTTCACTCCAAAGATGGTCAAACAAGCTATTGAGCAGGTGGTCATAATGTTTTGGCTAATGAGTGTATACGACTGGTGAAAGGTGATGTAGGCCTCAGTAGGCCGGAAATGCACAAAATACCTTATGCATGTGGACAGAAAGGTGTTTCCACCTTACAGTATCCTGAGAAAACAATGGTAGCTGAACACTCTGGAAAACAGACATCAAATTGCATTTGACAAAACGCCTGTTATTAAATGGACAAATGGTTTCTGGGATTGTGTTATGAAAGGAGCAGTTGAGATAAAAATTTCTGAAAACACTCTCAATAGTTAACAGTAGTCTGCAGTTAACCACAGCTTTGGACCTGGTCATCGGAAGATCTGAAGTGAGCACAGGAGTCTTGCAACCCAGACATTGTCTATATGTCACAGGAATAGGAACATCACAGGCAGTAGCACGGTTATATAATAACAGCAGCAGCAACCACATGACAGTTACCACCTGATAGTGGCCAAGAAGCATTTGGCTGAAAGCTCATGGGTTTTAAACCCCCTGACGCAGATGGAGGCTCAACAGAATTTTATAGGCGTGTGTCCTTGTGAAACTATACATTCGTACAGGATGACATTTGTGTTTAGTCATTCCTTCTGTGCTTATTGCTGAAGGAACAAAGAAATGGAAAATTATGGTATAACAGGCTGTCAATCATGAAATCCTTAGAGATCGAGCACACGCTCAAATCAGGGAAAGAAATAAATTGTGTCATTTTCAAAGGAATTGTCCCGTCTTAAGTGACATAGGGAAACATGGAAAACTTACATCTGGGTGGAGATTTGAGCCATTACAAATACCAGCCATTGTCTTACCACTGCCGACCTTGCTTAGTCCAAAGGAACAGTATTTGTAGAACAGTGTGGGACAGGCACTCTCTTCTTTATAATCCTATGTAACTACCTGTGCTACTCCAACCTAAATAACTGCTTTCTGTGAGTGTACCTTATGCTTAAATGGCCACCATATTGAACCAAATGATAGAAAACATTTGTGAGACGTTTAGTCCTTTCATTTATCCATTTTAGATGTAATGATTTGATATTTTGTTATTTGTAGGGCTTTATAAATCAAACAAAAATATTTATAACTTTCTTTTTACCCCATAGGATGGCTTGAAAGTGAAGTTCCATCAGCTTGATATTGATGATCAAAATAGTATTGACAGGTTTAGTGACTTTTTAAAGGAAAATTATGAAGGACTTGACATTCTGGTAAACAATGCTGCAATTGCTTATCCGGTAAGAATGCCATTGTGAAATTTCTGCATTAAGATATCACAAGGAATACAGTGTTGTGTAATGTGGTGCAAGAGCTTATTATCAAAATGTTATAAAGTGAGTGCAGTATGACAATGTGGTTAGCTAGACTGAGAAAACTTTAGCTTTAAAAAAACTTTAACTTTAAAAACTCAGCATGATTTCATAACCAACTTGCAGAAATATTTTTACAAAATTTCTCTTTTAATTATTTGTTTCAAAGGTCGAATCAACTTTATCATTTGGAGAACAAGCAGAAAACACCATAAGAGTGAACTTTTTTGGAGTTTTGGCAACATGTAAAGCATTGTTTCCTCTGCTTCGACCTCATGCTCGTGTAGTTAATCTCTCAAGCTCTGAAGGGCATCTGACAAAAATTCCTGGTGACAGCCTCAGAAAGAAATTTTCAAATCCTGATTTGACAGAAGAGGAACTCTGTGATTTAATGAGGCAATTTGTTGAGTAAGTAATAACTGTTTGCATTTAATTTGTGTGCAACATGTATTAAAATAAGAAACAAGGTTATCATAATTTGAAATCTGCTGAAATGTTTGATGATTATATTGATTGTACCTCTATTAATTGTTCTAAAGTCTGAAATGTAACTTTTTTCATATTCATATATTCCACTTTTTTTCATTGAGTGAATTGAGAATCATTGTTAGTCTTGTTTGAGAGTAGAACAAAATGATCTAGAAGAGAGGAACCATTTGTGTATTTAAATTTCTCGTTTGGTTATCTTATTTTAGATTGTACAGAATTTTAGAAACAGTTATGGGCATTTAAAAAGCAGAAACCATTTCTGTTAGAAAATTGACTATGTCAAGCAACTTATTTGAGAAAAATTCTGTTTACAATCGAGAGATGTATGGCAGAGAGTACTTCCCATTTTACCATCTGTTAAGGTTTCTTCACATTTGCTTTACATATGAAGCACAGGAAGAATGATTGCTCAGATGGCTTTGTGTGTGCCTTAATAGCTGAGCCTTCTATTCATGATTCATACAAGAGAGGTATGTTTATGGATTTCTCACTTCATATTGGTTTTTGAAACTTTATAAGTAGGCTATAATGGGACAGTTGACATCTGTCTTGAAGAATCTCCTAGTAAGCTTTTCTACACTTCAGTGACACTCTGCTATGGATCAATCAAACCTGTAGCCATTATGTGCTGCCATTCCTTGTGTAAAAATCCCCTGTTAGTCCTATTTGGTGTGGGTCCTTCATGTTTGAGCAATGTTCTGGGATGGTTTGCTCAAGCGTTTTGTAGAGAACCTCACTGTACACTCATTGCATTTTTCCAGTATCCTATCAATAAACTGAAGTCTACCACCTGCTTTACATATGATAGAGCCTACATGATTATCCCATTTTACATCCCTACAAATTGTTACATCCAGAAATTTCCAGTAGTTGAGTAATTCCAGCTGTGACTCATTATGTCATAATTATCTTATGTTTTTGCATTTTCTGAAGTGTAAATGTTTCCATTATTGAACATTTAAAGCAAGTTGACACTATTTGCACTACATTAAAATCTTGTCAAGGTATGCCTGAATATTTGTGGAGCTTTCTGTGTGTTTTAGGCCAAGTCAGGACATCTGTACAGTGGGCAGTTAGTTTTACTCCTCCCTTCGCAATCATAATTATATTATGGATTCTGCAGCTTGTAACTATTTCAACACAGCAAATTTTTTACGCATGTATAGAGCTCTAGTGGAAACAAAGGAGTTTAATGAGATTCTTTGTCTTTGAAGGATTATGTTGTCAAACCAAAATATATGCAGAATAACATTACAGTATACTTCCCAAGTAATTTCAACTTAGTTTATTTCATTGCTACACATCTGTGGTGGTCATATTTAGCTAAAACTTATAATTGTGATAATGGTGTTATTTAAAATTGTTGACTATAAATAAAAAAGTTTTCAATTACCTTTTGGATGGATATACTCCATTTATGGCCCAAATTTATCACAGCTGAAGTATTTCAAATCATTACATGATATTCAAAAGGTGCAAATCCCAATAAAGTCAATAGACATGTAAAAATAAATAAATACTCGTAACTATTGGAAGTAAAGGTTGCCCCATCAGGGCAGAAAATAGGAAATGGTTGCAGAAAGGGAACAGGTCAGTAATGACCTTCTTTAGTGAAGAAAGGAGGAAATAGTTGGGGAAGGTTGGTGAGGAGTAATTGTTGTAATGTACCATTCCAAGATTAACTTGTGAAACTAATAATGTAGGAAAAGATGGATTGCTACTTACTGTTTTCAGCCACAGCCTTCATCAGCAGAAGAGAAACACAATCCATTCATACACACAAGCAAGCACACTTTGGCAGTCTTGTGTGTGTGAGATGAGTGTGTATGTGTGTCTGAATGGTGTGTGTTTCTCTTTTGGGATGAAGACTGTGGCCAAAAGCTTTGTGTAAGTGTTGTTTAATTGTGCCTGTCCGCAACTTATTGTGTCTTATTTATGGTAAGCAGCAATCTGTCGTTTCCTACGTTGTTGATATTCCTACCCGGAATTTTCATTGTTTCATAAAACTTTTCAGGCCTGCATGTTATTCTATAAAAACATCTACATTATTGCTCTCAGTATGGGTTAGTGCGCATTACATATTCTTATTTTTGAAGAATATGTAATGAGGACAAACTCATACTGAGAGTAATAATGTGCACACATGTATATGTATCAAAAAGAAGGGTGCATTCATAAGATTGACCTAATGGAAAAACAAAATAATTTTGTCAGAGGTATCTTAAACTGTCTTGTAAAAAAATCTTGTTTTTGACTGAAGATGCTGGTGTTATTGAATGTAGAAACTTTTTAAGATCCAGAGATGATTTTTCTTAATTGATGAAATATTCATAAAATAAGTAAATGCCCCATAAAAGAAAATTGCTCTGAGAAATACATTATTTTTATTCATTATTAATTGTAACACATATTTTAACATCTGCATTGTTACCAACACAAATTTCATCCTCATAACTGACTCCAACTCAGCTGCAATTATTCTGCCACTTTTTTCACGTCTTTCAGGCCCTATTTCTGAGAGCAGAGAAGGTTGCTCTAGTAATTAGTTCTTTTCTGCTTTATTTAGGACGAGACAATGAGGAATAACAAGTAATTATAGGAGATGAATATCCTTAGAAATGTAAATGGTGCACACATTAAGCAAAGAAAAGTGTGAATGAGAAAATCCTGTGTGGGAGAAATTATGCGAATGGAAGAACTGTGTACAGAGGTGGGTGACATCTTAAGAAGAAAAACATAGGTGGATTGACAGTAAAGTTAAAAAATGTAAGAAGAAAGCAAAATAAAAAAACAAAAAGAATAACGAATACAGAAAGAGAATGAAAAATGAAGAAGTGTTGTAGAACCTGTGTAAATGGATGAACATGATGAGACACACAAAAGAAAGAAAATGAAATTATTAGTCCAGTTATGGTAATACTGAAGTTAAGATAGAGTGAAGAGTTTTAACTTGATTGATACACATCCATTACAGCAAAAATTGCCTTAGAAATCATTACTGAAATCCACAAATTAACTTAAATCACAGACTGAGTAGAATTTAATGCTTACCAAGTGCTAAAATTTATAGACATGAACAAAATGTGTCTCTGAAACAATGGTTCTGTACACACAGTTTCCTTCATCTGTCAGAAAAGAAGGTTAGTCAGAGACTGAGCAGGAAAGACCTTTGATCATGAGTTCTCTTGTGGCTCTCTCTGAAGTCCACTGCCATCATTGTTGTTGTTTCTGTTACCATTGACATCTTGGCCATCATCTCCACCATCATTATCATCACCCTTAACTGCCTTTTTGCTGGCCATGTTTGACCAGCACTGCCCATCAGCTCCTATTCATGTATATGTCGTTGCTTCTTATATCTTCCATCAAAACTTATTTTTAATCATCAATAAATGGAAAGACTTGTTATTGTTTGTTTCCATAATTGCTGAACAGTCACTGGAAAGAGTCACAACCATTAAACATCTGTAAGAATGCATACAGAATGATTAAAAGTGGAATGAACACACAAAACGAATCTTTGGAAATTCAAAAGCCGTACTGAGATTCAGTTGAAATAAGAGTAGCTTACCTACGAAGAAGGTAGCTTAGAAAACCCTCAAGCTACCAACAATTGAGTGTTGTTCTCCAGCCTGGGCAGTAGGGAAGTAGGGAAGATCCAAATAAGAACAGTGTTTTTTGTCTCATGATCATTTAGTATTTATGAAAGTTTCACTCTGATACTCAACCAGCTTCAATGACAGATAACTACAAGAAAGACATTGTGTAACACAGTGAGGTTTGCTCTTGACATTCTGAGAGTATACATTCCTAGGAGAGGCAGCTAAAGTATTGGTGTTTCAGTAGCTGTAATACTGTCTTTCCATCACTTTGAAGTCTTAATGAAAGTGCTCACCCTATTTGTCACTGTTATATCCCAGATTTTAAGGTAAGAATCAAGGAGACTCATAAAATGTTGGATCTAAGACTCATCAAAGTCTAACTTCTGTAAAGTTTCTAGCATATTGACAACAACAGAAATATAACATGGACCCTTTTTGTTGCTTAATATCTTAGTAAAGACATCTTGAATGAAACCCAAGCTTCCCTCTCATAGCTGCCGTAAAGCAACCAGGTCCAACAAAAACACCATATATCAATTTCACCTCTGATAGCTGAGGAAATTTCCCTCAGAGATACTTCAACTTTCTCCATTTGGATGAGGCTTTCACAGATTGTTTAATTAGGCTCAGTTTAATTCTTACTAATCATAAATTCCTTTGATATACTGAAGTTACAGTTTTTAATAGCCAATTGTCTCCACTACTTCATGTTTTTATTTGTGTTTTCACAAAGGGTCATGTTAAGTACTGCTACACTTACTGTAGTTTAACTGTGATTTTGTCTTTCAACAATAGAAAAACAAAATGCTAAGAGATAAATGCGATTTGGTTTTGTAACTCTTCATCATTATTTAGGGCAGCAAAGAAAGGTGAGCATGAAAAGCACGGATGGCGAAACTCAGCTTACGGTGTTTCAAAAGTTGGAGTTACTGCCCTCACTTTCATGCAGCAAAAAGCTTTTGATGCAGATGAGCGTCCTGACATTATTGTGAACGCTGTCCATCCAGGTTATGTATCAACAGATATGTCAAACCATAAAGGTCCCCTCACTGTTGAACAAGGTATGTTTAATTTAAATATCCTTGTCATTGTTTATTGAGTAGTGCGATTTTATAACCTGTTGCATGTGTCTATACTTCACTCATCGTTATCAACAGGCAAGCGGCTAGCTTTCCATTATTGTAATGAAGCTGAAACTGACTTAATATTTTCACTACTTTTGCATTTGTACATTAATTCTATTAGATACTTTTATATGTTGCTATTTTCTGGTGTTTTAGTTATGTGCTGAGAATACTGATTTTACAGGTGCTGATGCTCCTGTATATTTGGCACTTTTGCCTCCAGGTGTATCATCGCCCCGTGGTGAATACATCTGGTGTGACAGGCAGGTTGTAAATTGGTTCAAAGGTCCAATGCCAGCTCCCTATTAGTTTCAGCTCTCAGATAATTACAGCTGAACTTAAAAGAGAATTGGAAAAGTTAAATGTCCAGAGAACAAAAAATGTTAGTGTCTAACAAAAAGTTTACACAGCTGTTATCTGAAAAATACAGTGTCTAGATATTTAAAGGACACACACATTGCACCAGGTTTCTTTCTAATGGATGACACTAAAGTAATAAACAAATATCACACCATTACTGCAAAATGTAGGTAGTTGGCTTATTAAATTTTGCTTAGTGATAGCTTCATCTGGGAATATATTTTATGATCTTTATATCTACAAAGAAACTGCAATTATGAGTGAAATATAATGATATAAGCAAAATTCTGAATGTTGTAATGATACAAGCAAAATTGTGAATGTGTTTATGACATATGTGTGTCAAGTGGTCAGCAACTGTTGTATTTGTGGTTATTAAATAAAGTTGTACTCTATATATGTTTGTGCCCCAACATCTTGTGTTTCATTCAATGGTACATTTATCAGTTACTTTTCAGGTTGTGATTTCATGGTAAAACCAAGGGACCCACTATATCTATAACTCCATAAATTTTTGAATAGTTACTTTATTACAATAATGTACAACCTTTTCCAGTTCAGAAAAGAGTAAGTTTCATCCCTGTGCCATCTCTCATATCTCATCATTAGGCAGTAATATAGGAACATTTGTAATCAGCACTTCACTACACTTTTATTGCACAGTTGATAAAGTATAGGAAGGAATAGCACTTTCTCTAATAAAATCCTTTCAGTCTGGTGGCATGGCACAGACTTTTGGCACAGTTGTGTGGAGAAAGTGACCCTTTTTCAAATTGCCCTTATAATAAGAAATGAAGACACTGAAGTTGCTCATTACTGTTTTTACTAATGTGAACTGCTGTAATGTGAGAGGGTTAATGTTTATTGTGTTCAGTGAAATAATAGAAAGGAATTCTGACGTATATTATCAAGTTGTGCAGACTGTAACTTACATAATGTAAAATGCAGTTCATGGGAGAATATCACTAGAGAACTAAATGAGATAGGCCAGTCATTAAACTGAATTGTTGATATTGCAAATAATTATGAACTGTTGCCCAAAGGTTCATGTTCTTCCTCATCAAGGTCATCCCCTATTGTCCACCCAAATTCATTATGTGCATTGCCCGAATGACCTGCAGTTTCTAATTGCAATAATAGTAGGAAGAAGAACATAGAAAGAATAATAACGTAAGTAACAGTGAGCATACGCTGAAAAATTTTTGGGGAAAGTAAAATCTTCATGAACAAAAACAGGCCGAGTCAAACTTGACAACGATATGACTTTTCTCCAAGTCTACATCTGTGGGTGTGGGTAATATCAGTACAACATAAAGTTCAAATTAACTATTTGAAAGGCAAGTAGCCACTTCCGAAACTGGATACTCCAAAATATCCGTCTCTCACCAAGTGATTACCATTGGAACAGGTGACTCTTCCATCCAACTGCATTACTATATGACCTGACATATACAAATAATTAAACTGAACACAACAATAGTGGCACTTGAGCGAGTTGGTAAGTTCCAGACTTAACTGAATGCATAAAATAGATTTATATGATAAAAATAATTCTTATCAGAATCATTTTGTTTTAGTGTTAGATTCAAATGAAGTACTTAAACAACCATTTTGCAACATTGTAGCAAATTAGTTAATGCAATAACTATTCTGAAATGGAATGGTAGAGCTTTATAGGAAGCATGAAAAATAGATATTCTGTAATACACGGATAATACAAAATATCATGACTTCTGTGCACCACAAGATTGAATGCTATATTAAGGCTCTGAGGGGTACAACATTCAGTGAGGAAAGTATATGAAAGGAGCAGAGATGAATGGGGAACAATTCTAGCAATGATAAAGGTCACAACTGGCAAAATTGACAAACGTAAGTCGCTTTGACAAATGACAGATTGTGATGGGCCAGTGCCTGGTAATGAGCATCACAGAAATGGCAAAGTTGATTGGCTGCACACGTGCTACTGCAATGAGCATCTGTGGAAAGTGATTGAAGGATGGTGAAAGCACTAGTAAGTTGTGAAATCTCTAGTGTGGCTTCGGCTGCCAGAGACTGTGTGTGTGTGTGTGTGTGTGTGTGTGTGTGTGTGTGTGTGTGTGTGTGTGTGTCAGAATGCAGGGGTCAGTGCTGGTGCAAGAGCTTCAGATCACACCACGTAGTGCACACCATTGAACATGGGACTCTGTAGCAGATTATCCTTACATTTCTCATGTTGACAAAACAGTATCATCAATTAAGACTGAAGTGGGCATGGGATCGTTGAGACTAGACCATGCCTGGTCAGCTGAATCATGTTTCTTGTTACACCAGGTCATGTCAGGATATGCTGTCGTCCAGGTAAAAAGTTGGTCAAAACGTGCATTCAGATACAAACACAAGCCAATTAGGAAGTATTTTACTATGGGGGACATCACTTGGGCTTCCAAGGATCCTGTGGTAATAATTGAAGCACCGTAACACCTGTGGACTATGTGAACATTATTGCAGACCATGCTTCATGTGTTCCCTGATGGCAGTGGCATCTTCTAGCACATAACTGCCCACATCACAAGGCCATAATTGGACTACAGTGGTTTGAAGTGCATCGTATTGAACTCATGGTGATAACTTCGCTACTAAAATCACCTGACGGAACACATTTGGGATGCTATCAAACTCCAGTTCCACGCCCATAAACCACTGGCCCATAATTTACAGGAACTGCGTGACCTGTGCATAGATATCTTGTGATACATACTTCTGGAAGCCTACCAAGCCAAATCCATGCTACAAAGAATCACTGCTGTACTGCATTCTAAAGGCAGGCCAACATCATATTAAGCAGGTGGTCAATCACAGTTCTAGATTAACATTGTTTAACACACAAACAGCTTGAGTGACATCAACAACTTTGGAAGTATTGAAACATAATGGCATCTCAATAGCTCTGAATTTTGATAATGCACCAAATGCAGATTGTCCCCTTGACAAAATGTTTCATTACATTTGTGCAAAGGAGAGCACCTTGTAAGCCACAGTGCAGAAAGGAACATCAAATGTTTTACCAAGTAATTAATTTAATTGCTGTAAATTATGATGTCATTGTTGCAAACTTCATCCAGAACTATCTGCATCTGCAAACCCAAAGCACAGAGCTAAAAAATAATTTGTAGTTCAAAAAGGCAGGTCACAAACATAGTGCTACCTTTACTTTTATATATTAAATGGTCAAAACTATCAACACAGTTAGGCATGTTCCTCAGTGCATACACATGATGATTTATTTCCTCTCATTTGGTCCCAGCTTGCTGCTTTTCTCTTGATTCTTTCAGTCTGTCTAACATAATATACTGACAATTTTGAGAGAATCTGTGGAAGTTCTCAACAAGATTGAAACCAATGTTCAGTTATTTCATTACATGTAATGTGCCACATTTCTCACCTTTCTGTGACTATGATGGATGTCTTCTTCATTGCTAAATATTTATAAGATGATCTACTGGCTCACAAACCTTGTCAGATGAAGATGAGATAGTTTGATACTGTTTACACCATGACCGTCTCGCCTACCCTGGTAGTGCTAGTCCACTGTGCTTTGTCCATGTCTTGTCTGCACCACATTCCCACCCCACTTTCACCATACATGCCACACTATTTGTCTTGCATCGTGCATAAGGATGTTTTAGGTCACTGTCCTGTTGCATATTTCCTCCTGTTGGTTATTTCTAAACATACTTCACAAAACTGACAAATGTTCTCATTGACATTACTGTAACATGCATCTAACTGAAATAATCTGGTATATGGCTGACCCAAAAAGTCATTTAGAGGCAGCTTAATGGAAGAGATAGATGTGTCATCTGTTCTGCACTTAAAAAATGAGAACTCTTGAGTATTACAATACAAATTCACAGCTAGTTTATGAACTCTTTCCACCATTTCACCTGTTCCATATTTCTTGGTCAGAACACATCAGTTGCATATTAAGCATTTCAGTTCCTTTGTTGCTGAATGCATTGTTATATTAACTTTCTTAACATTGTGTTGAAGTTAATGTGCTCCAATTTTCAGCACCTACATTTCTCTTTCAGTTTTAAATCAGGTTTCTATCACAGTTGGACTTCTCCATGCTCACTCTTTCTGTAACTGTTCTTATTGATCCCATTGGTGTTCTTATTAACAAGATATATACTCCTTGAAATTGATGTATATTCCTCCTTAAAATTACATAAGATATAAATAAGTCACTTTTAATATGATTTTATTTCCTACAGAGTAGAAACTTGTAACTAAGTACATTCTGTTCTTGCTATTCAACATTACTTATCTCCCAATCACTTAATTCGTCTTCCTTCCTGTCACTACTCAGAAAAAATCATAGGATTCTTCTTTATTTATATTGTTCCAAAATATTTTCAGTACTTCCTCTGTATCGGGCCAATCCATTGTCACTGTCACCAGATGAGAGTTACTGTCTTACAAAATTCAAACCTTTCTTTTCTATTGTTCATTAGAAGGCTCACATTTCTTCACCAAAGTTTTCATTTTAAAATGCACACACATTTTCTGCTCCTCCTTTCTCCATATTCTGTGAGAGATATTTCTTTCAAAATTTACATTGAGGTACACTATATGATCAAAAGCATCCGAACACCTGGCTAAAAATGACTTAAAAGTTCATGGTGCCCTCCATCGGTAATGCTGGAATTCAGTATGGTGTTGGCCCACCCTTAACCTTGATGACTGCTTCCACTCTCACAGGCATACTTTCAGTCAGGTGCTGGAAGGTTTCCTGGGGAATGGCAGCCCATTCTTCATGGAGTGCTGCACTGAGTAGAGGTATCGATGTTGGTTGGTGAGACCTGGTACGAAGTCGGCATTCCAAAACATCCCAAAGGTGTTCTATGGGGTTCAGGTAGGACTCTGTGCAGGCCAGTCCATTACTAGGATGTTATTGCTGTGTAACCACTCCGCCACAGGATGTGTGTTATGAACAGGTGCTCGATTGTGTTGAAAGATGCAATCGCCATCCCCAATTGCTCTTCATCAGTGGGAAACAAGTTGCTTAAAGCATCAATGTAGGCCTGTGCTGTTGTAGTGCCATGCAAAACAACAAGATGTGCAAGCCCCCTCCATGAAAAACACAACCTCACCATAACACCATTGCCTCCGAATTTTACTGTTGGCACTAGACACGCAGGCAAATGGCGTTCTCCAAACCCACACCCTGCCATCGGATTGCCACATTGTGTACCTTGATTCATCACTCCACACAACATTTTTCCACTGTTCATCCATCCAATGTTTACTCTCCTTACACCAAGCAAGGCATTGTTTGGCATTTACCGACGTGATGTGTGGCTTATGAGCAGCTGCTCAACCATGAAATCCAAGTTTTCTCACCTCCTGCCTAAATGTCATAGTACTTGCAGAGGATCCTGATGCAGTTTCTGCCTAAATGTCATAGTACTTGCAGAGGATCCTGATGCAGTTTGGAATTCCTATGTGATGGTCTGGATAGATGCCTGCCTATTACACATTACGGCCCTCTTCAACTGTTGGCGGTCTCTGTCAGTCAACAGACGAGGTCAGCCTGTATGCATTTGTGCTGTACGTGTCGCTTCACGTTTCCACTTCTCTATCACATTGTAAAGAGTGGACATAGGGATGTTTACGTGTGTGGGAATCTCACATACAAACGTACGAGACGAGAGACACCAAATCACTTGACCACATTCGAAGTCCAGGAGTTCCGCATGGAGCACCCCATTCTACTCTCTCATGATGTCTAATGACTACTGATGTCGCTGATATGGAGTACCTGACAGTAGGTGGCAGCACAATGTACCTAATATGAAAAACATATGTTTTTGGAAGTGTCCGGATACTTTTGATCACATAGTATATCTGTCATAAAACCTTAGAATCGAAGTTACCCCTTGTTCATTGTTTGTTCATGAATGGAGACCAGTTGTTTCATACATCTAATTTTTTCATTAATACATGTAACTGAAATTGATATAATGTGACATGTTTCCAGCATATGGAGTAAATCAATGCTTCCACTTCTACTACGTCAGCTAACAACAATTTTTGAATAATGCTAATCTACTCACACTGATATTATGGAATTTCTAGATTATACTATGCTCTCTTTAATACTATTCAGTTTCTGTTTTTAGGTACTATTTTCATTCATAGCATTTATGTAACTTTATTGATTTCACAGAACATTATCAGCTGTCCATATACTGAATCAGTTAATAAACCTTACATCCCTAGATCCAAATATTCTTATTAATTATGGAAACAGTGGCTGATAAGATAGTCTTTTACTTTATTTTTAAATATCTTTAAGGTTACAATCTTCCACGTGATGTTTACTGGCAATCTTTTCCAGACTTTTGCAACAGAATATAAAACTGTTCTGAACCCCTGACAGAAACTTACAGTTATGTGGAAGTTATTTCTACTTCTAATATTGTGTTTGTGGATTTCACTTCTCATATTAAATTCACTACAAATACCATTAGAGAATATGTGTGTTGGCATGCAAGAGTAAGAATCTATAGGTCCCTGAAGAGGCTGGTGCAAAGCGTTTGGTTACCAACTTTACACAGTATTCTTAAATGCATACTTTTGCAGAGTAAATACTTTCCTGACATTTGATGCATATCCCCAGAATATTATACCATAGTACAGTACCAAGTGAAAGTATCCCAGGCATCCTGTTCACAGATAGACACAGTGAAAGCAACTTGTAAGTGTAAAGTAGGCAGGACTGAGCTTCTTGGTTAACAGTATCACCTCAGTTTATTGGCCAATTGGATACAGAGGACTTTTATGCATGGGGTTTCATTTATTCAATTCCCACCCTGATCTCTACTCTCTACTAAGGCTGTCCCATTATTCTTCTGACTGTGGCTGGTATGTCTTCTATCTTGAATGCTACACTTTATTAAGATAAACAAACTACAAAATACACAGAGAATATTGCAAGAAACAAACCACAAACAAGTCCAATGGTTGCAAGAAATAAACCACAAACAAATCCAAGAGTCACACTCATGACTAACCAAAGTGACTCAGTATGGCGACAAGTGGTCATCTTGCAGTGTTTGTTCTATTCAGGAGTCAGATATCTACCAGATGTTGTGTCCATTTCTGAGGGCAGGGGCACTGCCATTGACTCAGGCATGGTTGTAACGGCATAGAGGTTTTCATCTCTTCTGGTATGCCCTTTTAAACCATTTGTCTCTGGCTAGAACACCATATTCCTCAGTGTTCAGTGTGCTGGCCATTGCAGCCAGGATCTCTCAGTGTGGATGATGGTCCTGCAACATTCTTAGTCAGATGTTGCCTGGAAATTTTGGTGGAGACAGTAGCTCCGGATTCATGAGTAGTGCAGTGGCTGCGACTTTTGGTCCTGCGGCAGTGGCTGCATCTGTGGGTCGTGGTAACAGATTAATGGCACTGGTAGATGTGGTTGCACCCTACAGTCACAGAGGTGGCATGGCTGCTAGCTTTGCTCCCACAATGATAAAGATGATTGAGGAAATGGCAGGGATGGTGGGCAAAGCATTAGTGCTGTCATCATCTATGGCAGGCAGGTCATGAAGGTGGACAGGGGGGTGGAGAGCACTGGCTAGACAGTGAGAGCAGCTGTACCACTAGTCATGGCTGTGACTGGGCACCGAGGGAGGTGGCGCAGTGGTTAGCACACTGGACTTGCATTCGGGAGGACGACGGTTCAATCCCGCGTCCGGCCATCCTGATTTAGGTTTTCCGTGATTTCCCTAAATCACTTCAGGCAAATGCCGGGATGGTTCCTTAGAAAGGGCACGGCCGATTTCCTTCCCCATCCTTCCCTAATCCGAGCTTGTGCTCCGTCTCTAATGACCTCGTTGTCGACGGGACTTTAAACAGTAATCTCCTCCTCCTCCCTGTGACTGGGCTATCAGATATACAGGTATAAAATTTTATTCATGGTTGTCAGTCAGCAGATGTGAAGCACATTTTAAGGATAGAAATTATCAGTCATCAGCTGCACTAATTTTTATTAAATTAATTTCTTGACTAGTTTCAGCAAATTAATTTGCCATCTTTAGAATATTATACAATTAAGCTTACATCAGAAAGCAATCATCAAGCAAACTCTAGACAATATAGTCCTCCATCGAAATTTTTACATAGTACTGTCAAACAGTTAAAATGTAATGTAAAAAAATGCAAAGATATAGTGACCAGAAAACTTTGCATTGTAAGGAAAATATTTAAAAACCTCAAGACATACAATGATTAGCATCAACAGACTAATCTAGTCTGTTGGTACTAATCATCATATGTCTCACGGTTTTTTTAATATTGCTTTTACGATGCAATGTTGCTTGGTCACCATATCCTCACATTTTTTATGTTACTTTTTAATTGCTTGACAATACTATTTAAAAATTTTAACAGTGGACTCTATAGTCCAGAGTTTGCTTGATGATTGCTTTCCAATGTAAGCTTAATTGTATGATGTTTTGAGGATGGCTAATTAATTTGCTGAAACTAGTCAAGAAGTAAATTTAATAAAAATTTGTGCAGCTGATGACTGATTATTTCTATTCTTAAAAGACACACAGGTGTATCTCTGTTTGGGGGCCAATAAGAGTCATGCCCTTCATCACTGATTGATGTATTGTGCACATGGTTTTGCATTGGTGAACAATGGGACACTCTGGGAAAAGACTGGTCTTCATTGTTTGATGTTACCTGCCACTATGAACACGTGGTTTTCTTGCATGAATGACGCAGTGCCCAGTTTCCAACCAAGGCACTACTATAAAGATTCTGTGCTGAGGTTACTGGTGTGGTGATAACTCATCAGATGTTGTTGTCTTGTTGCTACTGTGTTGGCAGTAATGACAATGGTGATCCACTGATGCCAAGGGCAGTGCTGTACCTGCTGCCAGCAGCTTGACGGTTATGACTGCCTGTACTTTGTCAAGGTCCGTAAGTGAAATACTGAGTGCTAGTATCCTTGACAGCTGTTGAGCCGGCCAGAGTGGCCAAGCGGTTCTAGGCGCTACAGTCTGGAGCCGCGCGACCGCTACGGTCGCAGGTTCGAATCCTGCCTCGGGCATGGATGTGTGTGATGTCCTTAGGTTAGTTAGGTTTAAGTAGTTCTAAGTTCTAGGGGACTGATGACCTTAGCAGTTAAGTCCCATAGTGCTCAGAGCCATTTGCACCATTTTTTAACAGCTGTTGAAATGGCCACTGGCCCTGGGTACTGCGGTGTGCCAGAGGTGTTGCTGGTTGTAGTAGAAGGCAGGGCAGCAAGAGGTAGCTTTGTGACAGTGGTCTGCTACTGTATGAGCAGAATCAGGATTTCCTGGAATGGAAGGCCATCAATGCTGCAATGGACTGGTCCCCTACAATAAGAGTGGCGGTGGTGACCGTTTTCATATAAAGGCAAGACTGCTGAGAATGGCGTTGCTGTGAGTGCACAAGAGGAATGCCCCTATTCTGCTTTATGTTTGTCCATCTTCTTGAGCAAGATCTTGCTTTCCACATCCAATAAAGGAAACATATTGGATCTGTGAATTCTAGGATCAGGATTACAGGTATGAAGAGTGTAGTTGGCATGCACTTTATGGTGTGAGAATCGTGCTGTGACTGAAATACTATGAAAGAAACATGTCACTGCACAGAAAGCAACTAAAAAGGACCATGAACCAGATCACAGCAAACTGAAGCTTTTAGTTGTAACTGTGCATATACTTGTTTTTAGTGTAATTGCATGAGTAGGAATAAAATGATAATGTGTCCATTAATATTAATACTAATTATGTATATGCATCATACTGACTCGTTCCTCATTTTCATAAAAGAACTGTTCAAATGATCTATGGAATATGTATCTAACTAACTAACTAATTTACAGGATTGAGTGGACAGACCTGATTGAGGCTGGTATGAAGTGAGTATAAGTCTCAGTTCCCATGGTGGCTTTGCAACATTGTCTGCTGCAGTAAAAAAACTGTCTAGGTTTGAAATTTTTAACCCAAAAGCTTGAAAAGTATCCAGGCTAAACATATTGTTAACCCTCAAGTGAGTGAGCCGATCTGCATAACACAAGCGGGCATGCATGTACACATAAAAACAGCTGTCTTTATTTTACCAAAGTAAACATGTAAGAGCAAAATAATATTTTAATCTTAGTTTAACTAATAACAATAAAATAAACTTGCATAATATGAGATGAAGGACTGTTTAATTACACAATAATGAACTAAACTTTCATTATAGCACTCTGTCTCCACAGACAGGTGCTACCACACAGTAATGACCCACTTGAAGCATTAAACAGCGCAGTTGCATCATATCCCAGCCGACTGGTTATTTGATTACTCATCATCTAGTAGACAGCAGCCTCATTGTAGGATTGTGCTGCTAGCTCATAATGTGGATCATTTTCTTGCACAAATCATTATTTTTTTCTAACCTAGCTCACTTTTTATTTTACATTACTGCTGCTCACTTGGATGTATGACAGCACAACTTATCACTGTGTTAGCTGAAGCAATAATGAAGGAATAGGTGTCACCTCATTTGTGAAACAACAATCAAACAGTGTAAAATAATCTGATTTGTGTTTGGTACACTTTTACATAGGTGCATCTGCTTGAGGGTTAATGTGGGCACTATTCCGAGTAATCATGCAAACAGAATGTGGCACATCTTTGCATTCTGAGATGACCACGGCTTCTCCTACAACTGAGATCTGATGACGTACATACCCAACAAATGAAGTGTTGAACGGAGCAAAGCTGAACACTTAGTGCAGTAGTTAGTCTCTATGTTTAGTTGTTTGGCTGCTTTTCTGGAGTCTACCTGGAAGGCAATGGTTTGGTTACCTGGGAAAAGTGCAATTTCAAACAGCCAGGGTGCTGTACTGGCAAGTGGTGGTATTAATTTCCATACCCTCTGCAAAATGAGAAACCCAAGGAGCTTATTTGTGACTGCAGAATGCTGCCTCAGTTTTGCCCTCTACGTTAAAACATCTGCACAAGTTCCACTGCTAGGGACAGCACTATCTATCATAGCACTTAAAATAGTTTTGGCTGGATAGTAAAGCTTTATTATTGTTACATTCTTCCCACGTCTGCAGCCAGATCATACTGCCCATCTGGCAACCATTTTCAGGTGAAGACTCCATTTGTTAAATCTTGCCAAAACGTATTCCTGCCACAAGCATCAACCCTTTTTTACACCACAGAGAACCAAACCACCTGAGAGAGACATTGTTGCTGCTGCCCCATAATGCAGTGTGAAGGTACAGTGCCCCAGTGGAGAAAGCTGGCAGAAACAATGAAAAGAATATGAGCCTCCGATAGCCAAGTCAAAGACCATTGCTTTGTAATTATAGATAAAATGGGATTCCACATTTTATTTAAAGGATAACTCTTGTCTCTATTTATAATATTATCTACTAGTCTAATTTCAATTGATTCTTTTCAGGTATAGTCCCAATAGCAGGATGCTGGAGCACATATCTGCCTCACCGTAGATCATTCTGTGTCCCTGTAAGACAGTACCCCACCACTGCAGATTCCTCAGGTTGTAGTAATCATTGCAGCAATGGCTGTGAATAGTACAAATCCTCTGATTAACATTTGTTTTATCACAGTGACAAAGTATTCTGTTAATGCTGAACTACTTCAATCCTAGATCATCTTTAACGAGGTCTAATATTGGCTGGAGGATGAAACACACTTTTAATATTAAATCTTTTTTTTTAAATCCTTCCTATCATAGATTATATGCTGCCAAAATATGGTGGGAAACAAATCTATTTACATATGTCTCATAATGGTCCTGGCACAGGTCCAAACGCGAAAGCGTGATGGATCTGTTTGTCTGTATAGCTATTCTGCTTGAATACAAGCTTACTGTTTTCTGGTTTTTGTGTCAAGGTTTCTTCATCCAAACCTGCATAAGCCCTCCTTACTAACATCCACAGTTTCCCTGTGTATTGATATGGCAGATGACAACTCATCACATGCAATTACTGGTAATGTGTACATTGATTTTTTATAGACACTGTATCCCAAAGTCCGATCATCCTTCCTACAGATAAGAATCCAGGAAAGGAACCTGTGTATCCCTTTCAACCTCCATTGAGAACTTGATGTTGAGGTGAGGGCAATTAAAGTGCTCCCAGTAACAGTTGAGAGTGTCTTGTCCACGTAGTCATATGATAAACATTTTGCTGGCGTACCTCCAAAAACAGACTGGATTAAAAAAAGCCATCCTCAGCACTCTGTTGTCAAAATTTTCCATAGAGAAATAGGTGACTATGAGGGATAAGGGATTCCCCATAGTCACTCTAGTAGTTTGTTCAAAATACTTAAAACCAAATTGTGTAGTTCACATCTGCCAGAGAAATAAAGATATGTAACAGCATTCCGACCAACTTGCAGTTACAGAACACTGCAGACCTGGAGCTGATTTGAGCTGAGTGGGCTCTAAAAATAGATTGTACAACATTCCTGCTAGGTTACATTTACATATCTGCTCTATCACAATGTCATATTCCCGGACATCCTAAACTTCACTAACAGCACCATTCATCACCATGTTACAGCAAAAATTGTAATGAATAACTCCATACATTGTCAAGTAATAGCAAAATTAAAACAAAATGCTTCATACATTGGCATTTGACAGACAATTATGATAAACTACCCTGTATTACAGCAAAATAGTAACATATTGCACATGTCACAGCAACATTGTTAGAAAATACCCAATACACCTCTATGTTTAGCAAAATTGTAACAATTTACACCACATATCATTGTATGCCTTCTACAATTCCTGTCCCACCATTTTTGTAAATACCATTCTTTAGAAGCATATTAAGCTTAGCCAAAACCATAAAGGCATAGACCAGTTGCAGTCTTCTATAATTAAATTTAGTTATTATTCTTTTATCACATGCACCACATAAATTTCTCTGTATGAACTATGTATTCATTGTGACATTTGCCTGCTGTATTTCCTTGTTGATGGTCCTCGGTGTCAATGCACTGTGTTGCTATACTGGGTGAAAAATGGGGGTGGGGGGTGAAAGTCAGACACTGGCTACTTCAAATGATGTAGCCAACAGGTGCACATTTGCACTTATGTAAATATTTTTGATAGTGCAGATAACCAGTATCATAAATATTTACATAAGTTGTGGTGTAAGTAGGACCGATGTTGTTCCTTTGATTACGTGATGTGTTATCATGAGAGATGTCGACCTGTTAACAATTACGGGATGCCAATCATCCGTACAGATTCTCATGTTTTCCCATACTGTGGTTGATGATTGGCTTCTAGATTATGTGAATTCATGTACTTGGATTGACACCCCTATATATAGAGATTTATCCATTAGTATTGATTATAAGGTAGTAGTTCATATGTTTGTGCTCGGTTATACCTACTATGGAGTTCACTATATGATCAATTTGATAGAGAATTCGCTTTCCCTTGTCAAACTCCATACTGGACACATTATCGTCTTTCGCTGTTATGAGTCGGTTTCATCTTAATCACTTAAGAGGCCTTGTGTTCAGAATAATTTTACTTCCCACTCTCAGTGCTTGTTCTCATAGTCAGTGGACAGCTTATATTTCAATTATTAGTCTTGTACAAGAACTGATGTATATGGATAAGTGAAATGAATGAGAGCTTATGGAGTATTGCTATGAGCTTGATCATTCTATTGACCATGTAAGCATACTAGAATTACACTACTTGTCACCAAGGTTACTGCTGTCAATGAGACGAAGACGTTGAAAAAAGGTTTTTCAGTGGCATGTTAACTTACGTTTTTATTCGAATAAGTAGGTTTAAGATTGATTAGCATGTGTTTTACTCCACAGAGTACCTTTCACTAACTAGTTTCCATACTTCTTTTCCGGTTTCTTATTATTCGCTTTGTGACATTATGATTGACGTGGTTTCAGTAACTTGCTTCACTGTCACTTTAGTATGATGCAGTGTTATGCAAACATAACTATTTCTACCTTTCCTGTCCTTTACTATTCTTTAACAATGGATCTTACCCTATATATGTCTGATTAGCAATGCATATTCTTTTTAGCACCGTTTATTATCCGTAAGCGTAACGGCTTGTCACCTAGGTTTTTTATGTATACTCCCATTTCATTTAATGCTTGACATTGATCTGCAATAACACGATCATGTATATATAATTTCATTTGTACTTATTGGAACCACATAAATTGTTAATCAAAATATTCACAGGTGTACTGCCGGTCTATAGTGTCCAACGGTCACAATATTTCGGCGATCATACATGTCGCCATCATCAGGTGAACTGACGGACTGAGCTCCTGTGAACGTGCCGGCACGGAGATCCGTACGCTATGGCTGCTCAGAGGGAACTGGGTTCGGTCGCGGCGGCGGCCGATTTAAATACCCTCCGCCCGCGGCGCGCTCCCTCCGCTGTCCGCGCCCCGCGCCATGGTCGCGCGGTGGAACAGATTGCGACGGCGTCTGAGATGACGTCAGAGTGACGGCTCTGTCCGCCGTGGTCGTCACAACTACACGTTTGCTCGATTTACTCTTGATTAACCCAATCGCTGGTTCCCAAGCCTTGCTAAGATTATAGCCACAGTCACGGTTTATAAGGTCGTCATTGCTGCGAATTTCGATGGCCTCTCTAACAACGCTGTCCCAGTATCTCGACGTCTGTACTAGAATCCTTGTGCGTTCATACTCCATAGCGTGATTTTCCGACAAACAATGTTCAGCGACCGCCGACTTGCTCGGATACATCAGTCGAGTGTGCCTCTGGTGTTCACGGCATCGATCCTCGACGGTACGCATCGTCTGACCAATATACGACTTGCTTCATTGACACGGAATCTGGTACCTGCCGGCCTTCCTAAAACCGAGGTCATCTTTGGCGCTCTCCACCAGTGCACGAGTTTTATTCGGAGGACAAAACACAGTTCCGACCCGGTGTTTCTTCAAAATGCGGGTGATTTTCCCCGAGAGTGCGCCTGTATATGGAATAAACGCTGTGCCTACCTCCTCCCTCGCGATTTCATCCATCTCCACAGGTTGTGCTGTAGTGGTTGGGCGGAGAGCACGTTGAATCTGCCATTCTGTATACCCATTTTTTCGAAATACAGTTCTCAGATGTTCCAATTCCTGCGGTAGACTCTCTGCGTCAGAGATAGTGCGCGCCCTATGTACTCGAGTTTTAAGTACCCCATTCCTCTGTGAAGGGTGGTGGCAGCTGTCTGCGTGCAAATACAGATCAGTGGGTTAATCAAGAGTAAATCGAGCAAACGTATAGTTGTGACGACCACTGCGGACCGAGCCATCACTCCGACGTTATCTCAGACGCCGTCGCAATCTGTTCTACCGCGCGACCGGGGCGCGGACAGCGGAGGGAGCGCGCCGCGGGCGGAGGGTATTTAAATCGGCCGCCGCCGCGACCGAACCCAATTCCCTCTGAGCAGTCATAGCGTACGGATCTCCCTGCCGGCACGTTCACAGGAGCTCAGTCCGTCAGTTCACCTGATGATGGCGACATGTATGATCGCTGAAATATTGTGCCCGTTGGACACTGTAGACCGGCAGTACACCCGTGGATATTTTGATTATCAAATACGCCGAGAGAAACTCAAGAATCACATACAAATTGTTAATTTCCAGAATGATTGCATTTAATGAAAATGGCCAAAATGTAATTAAATTTATTGTATTCGTCCATTATGTAATATGTCTATAATATATTTGTTTACATAATAACTCATAGATTACTGATGTCACATTGGTTGTTGTATGTATGGTATATTTTATAGGGCCTGAAGATGACAGTGTTACAACACTGAAACCAGTTGCCAAAATAAAATCGACACTTTAAATATAACTGGAGGAATTTCTTCATTTTTAATATAAATTTATACCAGCTAATGTCCCACTGTCCTCCATTTCAACTATGGACGTACAAAGATATTTCTAGTTGGTGTGATGAATGGCAGCTAGCTCTAAGTGTAGAGAAATGTAAGTTAATGCAGACAAGTAGAAAAACCAAGCCTGTAATTTTGGGATATAGCATAAGTAGCGTCCTGCTTGACACAATCATGTTGTCTAAATATCTGGACGTAATGCTGCAAAGCAGTATGAAATGGAATGAGCAGGTGAAGACTGTGGTAAGGAAGGCAACTGGACGACATTGGTTTATTGGGAGAATTTTGGGAAAGTGTGGTTCATCTGTAGAGCAGACCACGTGTCGGACACTACTGCAACCTCTTCTTGAGTACTGCTCAAGTGTTTGATCCACACCAGGTTGGATTCAAGGAAGACTTCGAAGGAATTTGGAGGCAGGCTGCTAGATTTGTTACTAATGTGTTTGAACAACATGTGAGTATTACAGAGATGCTTCAGAAACTCAGATGGGAATCACTGGAGGGGACACTATTGAGAAAATTTCGAGAACTGGCATTTAAAGCTGACTGCAGAATGATTCTGTTGCTGTCAACATACATTATGTGTAAGGACCATGAAGATAAGATACGAGAAATTATGGCTTATATGGAGGCATATAGAGGTTCGTTTTTCCCTCACTCTATTTGCGAGTGGAACAGGAAAGAAAATGACTAATAGTGGCACATGGTACCCTCCGTCAAGCACCATTCTGTGGCTTGTGGGATATGTAGATCTAGATCTAGATCCTTTTCATTATATTTGCATGGCAGCGGACATAAAAACAGTTGTCTGGACTATCACATTTTGTCATTTTTCTATCTTTTTCCTAGAAATTCCATGGCATAAAAATTAACAAGCTAGCATATCACTGCAAGTGCTGTAGGATGTGTTTTGGACTATCAAACCATCAAGTAATGATATTTTAGTGAGATGGACACGTCTATGTGCTTCCGTATGAGCTGTAATTGTTGTTGCCTTTGATGTTATTATGTGAGTTACACATTTGTGGCAGGAGATCGTTCTGCAGTCTGTCATAGATGTAACTTCTTTAAAATTTCTGACTTATGTTACACAAAAAGAATGACCGCATATCTTTGAGTTGGTTCAATGTCTTCCTTAAGTTAGTTAGTTACAGGTTCCATAGACCACTTGAATGATTCCTTTAAAGAAATGATACGGAATGAGTCAATTTACAAGATTTGTGTACATGATCAGTGTTAACATTAATGAATATATTATTCTTAGACCTACTCGTGCAACTACACTTAAAAGCTAGTTTTTCTACAGGCTACTAGTTGAAATTCGTCTATGTAATAGGGGGGTTGTCTAGGAGAAATGATTAACTGAGGGGTGACTCACAGCTTACAGCTGCTGCTCTGATACTATTGCCATCCAACTGTGTGGCATCTCACAGCCCAGTGATGCATGAGATCAGCTCGCTGCCATTAACCTACCTGTGGAGCACTTGGCTACAGCCTCAGCATCTATCTGTTAGATGACTTTGCACTCTCCTGCTAATGATGGCAAAGTTTTCTTGTCTTGAAATGCTGTAGCGCAATTAACCTGTTGGCTGCTACTCTAATGCCATATTGATCTTTTTCATAACCTGTATTTGAAAGGTATTTGGTAGTTACGATTCAACTTGTGACTTCATATGAACGAGTTTAGCTCTCAAAAGCAGAGGGTGCATGCTTGGTGCATATAAGCCTCACTTGTTTTGACACATCTAGATCTAGCTATTAACGAGAATGGCTTGTTTAATAGCTGACATTCCTCCCACACATTAATTTTTTGCAGTGAATTTTAATAAAAATGTATACACGCTTTGAACTGTCATGGACAATTTATTTCCCGTTCTCCAAGGTTAAATATCTGTGAGAAAGTAATGTTACATTTCTTCAACAGGTGGCAGCGTAACTCACATCACTCTGCAGCACAGCATGGCATGATGTGAAGCAAGTGGTGGCTGCAGAAGAGGCACTCCCTGTGATGTCCTACATATGTTTAAACAAAACGTAGTTGTTCGTATCCTGTTACACAAACACACATTGTAAATGTTTAATGTGACACCATTTTACATTTAGGATAAGTGCGTTTTTGAATTTCCCACCATTTTATACATGCTTCTACGGTTAGCATAACTGACCTGAAAACTGTGCAGCCCACACCTGTACCCCAAGGTACACCATATTGGACTTTCATTTTGGATTCTGACATCTTCAAGTCTGCCCTTGTGTCTACCATCTTAGAATTTATACTTAGGGGAATTGGGTGGGTAAATCTTATTGCACACTGGTAGCATCACATGTGATATCATTATGATGTGTACCAATTGCATCAAAGACGACAGAGACCATGTATTGAATTTTTTGATCATTCGAGATGCTAAGTTTTAGTAGCCATTTATGCAGACATATTAAAGGAGCAGCTCATTATTATTCTCAATTATTAATTGCAATTTTGGAAAGTATTGATGTGCTTATTTTCTCTGAAAATGTGAACAAGCAAACTTGAAAAAAAGGAGCTCACAGTAACTGGTAAATATAGGAGTGTTTGCAACATTACAGTGGCATCATGCTCAATTAAATGAAATTGTGCACTGAAAGAAGCCCTGTCTTCAAAAATTAAGAAAGGATCACTTTTTCATTTTGTTATTCTTATTTATTTTCATTATTTTTTAATACAAAAATTGCCGCCTAGTAGCAGCGTGGGACAGAATTTAAACTCGGCGCAAGTAGGAAATTGCCTTCAGAAATGATTCAGTTGTTAAAATTAGAGACATAAATGTCTAACGCCAAAGTATATTCTCCATTTTGTCGACCAGTTACACATATGATGTCAGTAAGATGCGAAGTTTCGTTAACATTACTCATCACAATCCTAAAAGCTTGGGACATGACTAATGACACTGTGTTTAAGAAAAGTAATCTGCCCTGACACATGAAGCATAGATGTAGAATGGCATAAGATGCCATAGATTATTTTTCCATGTATTTTAATACCTTTGACCCATTTTCCTCGTAAACAGAATCATTCAGTCCATTATTTATCATCATCTGCAATGAAAGTATGCCTGCAAAAATGTGTTGAATCTAAATGAAAAGTTAAATTTAGCGTCAGAGATAGTCTACTGATTTCCCTGATGTCTCTCAGCAAATAAGCCAGACTGGCACCAGTCTGTCTCCCTAGTGAGGTTGAAAACTTTACTAATACACTAACGTACTGGGGCAACTTCAGACACATTGTACCTTTACACTGCCTGTGATGCGATGTGGCGCGACGCGATGCGATGTGAGGCATAACGGCCAAAGCGATGCAATGTGATGGAGCGTTCACATTGCACACGATACAGCATGCGCGCGCGATCTGTCCAGCTGTTATTGAGCAATCTCGGCACAATGTTGTTTTTCCTCGACCCAGTAAATACTTTTTCATTAGAAAACAGTGCTCTGAGAATTCAACGCAGTCGTGAATGGTTGCATGAAATCAACAAGGAGAGGAGGGCTTTAGGAGAATTTCATCATTTCTACAGTAACTTGAGAAAAGATGAGGATAAATTTTGGAATTATTTCAGAATGACCTCCCCCCATGAACTTGCCGTTGGTGGGGAGGCTTGCGTGCCTCAACGATGCAGATAGCCGTACTGTAGGTGCAACCACAACGGAGGGGTATCTGTTGAGAGGCCAGACAAACATGTGGTTCCTGAAGAGGGGCAGCAGCGTTTTCAGTAGTTGCAGGGGCAACAGTCTGGATGATTGACTGATCTGGCCTTGTAACCTTAACCAAAACGGCCTTCCTGTGCTGGTATTGCGAATGGTTGAAAGCAAGGGGAAACTACAGCCATAATTTTTCCCGAGGGCATGCAGCTTTACTGTATGGTTAAATGATGATGGCGTCCTCTTGGGTAAAATATTCGGGAGGTAAAATAGTCCCCCATTCGGATATCCGGGCGGGGACTACTCAAGAGGACGTCGTTATCAGGAGAAAGAAATCTGGCATTCTACGGATCGGAGTGTGGAATGTCAGATCCCTAAATCGGGCAGGTAGGTTAGAAAATTTAAAAAGGGACATGGATAGGTTAAAGTTAGATATAGTGGGAATTAGTGAAGTTCGGTGGCAGGAGGAACAAGACTTCTGGTCAGGTGAATACAGGGTTATAAATACAAAATCAAATATGGTAATGCAGGAGTAGGTTTAATAATGAATAAAGAAATAGGAGTGTGGGTAAGCTACTACAAACAGTATAGTGAACGTATTATAGTGGCCAAGATAGACACGAAGCCCAAACCTACTACAGTAGTACAAGTTTATATGCCAAATGCCAACTAGCTCTGCAGATGACGAAGAAATTGAAGAAATGTATGATGAGATAAAAGAAATTATTGAGGTAGTGAAGGGAGACGAAAATTTAATAGTCATGGGTGACTGGAATTCGACAGTAGGAAAAGGGAGAGAAGGAAACATAGTAGGTGAATATGGATTGGGGCTAAGAAATGAAAGACGAAGCCGTCTGGTAGAATTTTGCACAGAGCATAACTTAATCATAGCTAACACTTGGTTCAAGAATCATAAAAGAAGGTTGTATACCTGGAAGAATCCTGGAGATACTAGAAGGTATCAGATAGATTATATAATGATAAGACAGAGATTTAGGAACCAGGTTTTAAATTGTAAGACATTTCCAGGGGCAGATGTGGTCTCTGACCACAATCTATTGGTTATGAACTGTAGATTAAAACTGAAGAAATTGCAAAAAGGTGGGAATTTAAGGAGATGGGACCTGGATAAACTGACTAAACCAGAGGTTGTACGGTGTTTCAGGGAGAGCATAAGGGAACAATTGACAGGAATGGGGGAGAGAAAATATAAAAATGCAGTAAATGAAGCAGGCAAAAAGGAATACAAACGTCTCAAAAATGATATCGACAGGAAGTGCAAAATGACTAAGCAGGGATGGCTAGAGGACAAATGTAAGGATGTAGAGGCTTATCTCACTAGGGGTAAAATAGATACAGGAAAATTAAAGATAGCCACTTGTATGAATATCAAGAGCTCAGATGGAAGCCCAGTTCTAAGCAAAGAGGGGAAAGCAGAAAGGTGGAAGGAGTATATAGAGGGTCTATACAAGGGCAATGTACTTGAGGACAGTATTATGGAAATGTGAAGAGGATGTAGATGAAGATGGAATGGGAGATATGATACTGCGTGAAGAGTTTGACAGAGCACTGAAAGACCTGAGTCGAAACAAGACCCCAGGAGTAGACAACATTCCATTAGAACTACTGACGGCCTTGGGAGAGCCAGTCCTGACAAAACTTTACCATCTGGTGAGCAAGATGTACGAGACAGGCGAAATACCCTCAGACTTCAAGAAGAATATAATAATTCCAATCGCAAAGAAAGCAGGTGTTGACAGATGTGAAAATTACCGTACTATCAGTTTAATAAGCTACAGCTGCAAAATACTAACGTGAATTATTTACAGATGAATGGAGAAACTGCTAGAAGCCGACCTCGGGGAAGATCAGTTTGGATTCCGTAGAAATGTTGGAACACGTGAGGCAATACTGACCTTACGACTTATCTTAGAAGAAAGATTAAGGAAAGGCAAACCTACGTTTCTAGCATTTGTAGACTTAGAGAAAGGTTTTGACAATGTTGACTGGAATACTCTCTTTCAAATTCTGAAGGTGGCAGGGGTAAAATACAGGGAGCGAAAGGCTATTTACAATTTGTACAGAAACCAGATGGCAGTTATAAGAGTCGAGGGGCATGAAAGGGAAGCAGTGGTTGGGAAGGGAGTGAGACAGGGTTGTAGCCTCTCCCCAATGTTATTTAATCTGTATATTGAGCAAGCAGTAAAGGAAACAAAAGAAAAATTTGGAGTAGGTATTAAAATCCAGGGTGAAGAAATAAAAACTTTGAGGTTCACCGATGACATTGTAATTCTGTCAGAGACAGCAAAGGACTTGGAAGAGCAGTTGAACGGAATGGACAGTGTCTTGAAGGGAGGATATAAGATGAACATCAACAAAAGCAAAACAAGGATAATGGAATGTAGTCGAATTAAGTCGGGTGATGCTGAGGGAATTAGATTAGGAAATGATAGTAGTAAAGTAGTTTTGCTATTTGGGGAGCAAAATAACTGATGATGGTCGAAGTAGAGAGGATATAAAATGTAGACTGGCAATGGCAAGGAAAGCGTTTCTGAAGAAGAGAAATTTGTTAACATCGAGTATAGATTTAAGTGTCAGGAAGTCGTTTCTGAAAGTATTTGTATGGAGTGTAGCCATGTATGGAAGTGAAACATGGACAACAAATAGTTTGGACAAGAAGAGAATAGAAGCTTTCAAAATGTGGTGCTACAGAAGAATGTTGAAGATTAGGTGGGTAGATCACGTTACTAATGAGGAGGTATTGAATAGGATTGGGTAGAAGAGAAGTTTGTGGCACAACTTGGCTAGAAGAAGGGATCAGTTGGTAGCACATGTCCTGAGGCATCAAGGGATCACAAATTTAGCATTGGAGGGCAGCATGGAGGGTAAAAATCATAGAGCGAGACCAAGAGATGAATACACTAAGCAGATTCAGAAGGATGTAGGTTGCAGTAGGTACTGGGAGATGAAGGAGCTTGCACAGGATAGATTAGCATGGAGAGCTGCATCAAACCAGTCTCAGGACTGAAGACCACAACAACAACAACATTCAGAATGAGTACAGAGACATTTGATTATGTAGTGTCCTCTGTTTCAAATAGATTACAGAAGCAAAACACAAATTTCAGAATGGTTATTACCCCTGAAGAGAAAGTTATGGTCACCATCAGGTAAGTACACAATATTAAGTTTACAGCAATCATTTTATTATGAAAAATTTACAAATTGTGATAGATTCAAACAATGAGAAGTAAAATACATCACAGTTCACTCACTTAAGTATCAAAGTTTTCAGAATCTTGGTGGCTTGAAATAACAGTGTCATCAGGTTGAATTTCAGAAATGACTATTTCATTTTGCGGATTTCCAGCAATTACGATTTCAACTGGATTTTCAGGTGCATAGGGCGACATCAGTGAATGTGCAGTGGAAGTGGTTGATTGTTCCAATTCTTCCAAAAGATCCTGCTGAATTTTTATCCTGGCTCTCAACTGAAGTGCTGGTCATAGTTTTCGCATTGCTGGCAGCAAACTCACTACGAAATGATAGCTGTCATTTTGCGTTTCTGATCTCGACATTTGCTGCTCAATTAGCTTCAAGTTTTGCTTCTCTATATTTAGCGACTCAGAGTTTGTCGATTTCTTGGATATCTTGTTTTGGTTTGTGAATAGGGTGGGTGTGGGAGGGGGAATCGAAACGCTACCCTCTGCACTTACAGTCAGTCTTGGTTGGTTTCACCAGGTGAAACAATCTCTCTCTCTCTCTGTAAGAGCTGGTGAGAATGGTACGTCTTCGTGTGCGTCGATGTGTTGCGATGCTGTTCTTTTACTGTGATGAGCATTAGTTTTCGTCTTCCGTGGCGTCATTATGTCAGTCAGGAAGGTCGTTAGCTCGTACCACAGCCAACTGGATTGGAAAGGCGGCATGCCACCTTCGTCTCCTGAACGTTCAGCACGAGTTTTTTTTTTTAGTTCAGAGCGGAAACTGTCACGTAGGTTCTTCCATTTATTCTTCAGTACCTCACCTGAAAATATAGACGTGAAAATATGCGTAAATAATTAAGTACACTGTACACTTAATACATTTTTTGTCCTTAGCACATTAACTGCAAATCCTACACATCCTTCAATTACGCTCATTTCATTCTTTTTCAGATATTTGTCGGTTCGGATGTCTTTCCATGCACTGTCACAGTCGTTTCGGATGGGTCTAACTACACTCGCACAATGTGTGCATGAAACGTGCGCCACAATATGTGAAATTCTGAGCGCTGTACACCTGCCTTCTCCTACTATACCACTGATTCAAACCGCTGCAAAACACATGTATGCCAACTGGAATTTTCCGAATTGTGTTGGGGCCATTGATGGTAAGCGTGTTCGGGTTAAATGAACCCCTCATTCTGGGACAAATGTATTACAATTACAAAAAATATTTTTCGCTTGCTGTACTAGCTGTAGCCGATGTTAACTGTAGATGAACAGCAGTTAACATTGGAGGCTATGGGAAGCAATCAGATGGTGGCATATTTAGAGCAAGTAACTTGTACAATAATATTTTGAACGAAACTGAAAATTGGCCTCCACCGAAAGAACTACCAGGTACTTGAGTAAAAGCCCCATTAGTGTTGGTTGGAGATGAAGCCTTTCCACTACTGGAAAACGTAATGCACCCTTTCCCTGGACTGTCACTGACTGAGGAAGAGAGGTTATTTAACAGGAGGCTGTCGAAGGCTAAAACGGTGGTGGAACGCACTTTCGGAATTATGGCCAGCAAATGGCGTCTTCTCCGAAAGAAAATCGAAACTTCTGTAGAACGTGCAGACATTATTATTCAGTGCATCTGTGTCTTGCACAATATAATAATCGATAAAGATGGGCCTGACATTTATTTCCCTTCAATTGTTTATTTACCAGGACATAACAGAACACAGTGCTTTAGCAGCATGCTTCCAAAATGACAGAGCAAATAGTAGTGCTTCAAGAAGAGCGAGGAGTGTCAGAGAGGCCTTCAAAAACTATGTCAACAGTCATTAATGCAAATATATTTCATGTCGAAATTATCAAATACTGTAACTATTGTGAACGTCATTTCATTATCAAAATACTGTAATAGTATCTATACACATCTAATAAACGGTTACTGTTACTTATTTCTTGGAGTCTTCTAGCTATTTATTTTACTTTTTTGTACTTACTGTCTGTTCCACAATCACATGGTATTTCATTCCATGCTTGACGAACAAAATCCCTATAGTGGTAATATTTATTTTTCTGGTCCCACAACACAGGGCGTTCACGCACATTGTTAATTAGTCTTTCGACGTCCATCGCAAGCAAGCAATTACTCCAGACGCAAGCGCAAACAAGCAATCGCTCCAAACACTCGCGCGTAACGCAAACTCGGTTGCGACTACAGCGGAGACATCGAATCGCACCGCATCACATCGCTCGGCCCAGCCTGCAGTCTAAACGGGCACCGCTCTGTTGCCACTTTTGAACCAAGCCTACCCACTGTCACGCGATTTCAGCGCGTCATCGCTCCGCTCGGCTCGGCATCGCATTGCGGGCAGTGTAAATGTAGCTACACTGATGCTGTTCTTCAATGATATGTGTAGTTGGTTGACAATATGGAGGACATGCTTTGGCTTTAGACATTTCAGTGTTTAATTTTGACAAATAAACCATTTCTGAAGGTAATTCCCTACTTGTGTCGAGTTTAATGTGGACTCCATACTGCACTGCACGCTGCTACTTGGAGGCAATTTTAATATTTAAAGAAAAATCTGACCTGATTTTGCTTCACACATACGACCTCTGTCACTGCATAACTCTGCCTAACAGACTGAGCCACTGTAATGTTGATGTAATTGACTCCTAAATTTACCATTTACAAAGCATATTGTGAGCTCTCTTTTCCAAAAGTTGGCAGATGCACGTTTTCAAATAAAGCAGACACATCAGTAGCTTCAAAAATTGCAGAGAATATACCAACTGAGAATATAATGAGCTGCTCTTTCAATTTGGCTGCAAAATGGCAACTGCCGTTTAGTGTCTTGAAATATCGCAAAAGTCAATTGTGGTCTCTGTCATCTTCGATGCAGCATGTACACATCATAATGACATCACACATGACTCCACTAGCGTGCAATAACACTCACCCAAATTGGTCTAGGTCTGCCATCTTGGACTGCTATGTTGGATTCTGACATCATAGAGGCTGCTCTCTATATGCCAACCTGAGTTATGTACTAAGCACCAGTGAGTTGGAAACCATGCAGTCCTCAGGTCTGCCATCTTGGATCACCAACTTGTACTATGATGTCATATCTCTGGGAAAAACCCAGAAGGACGAGTGTACATCTTAGATTCTTTACTTCCAACATCTTGAATTTTAGCCACAGACAAGTGAGCTGGGAATCATGTCGACCACCCTCAGGTTGGCCATCTTGGATTTTATAATTAGAACAAGTAACTTTGCAAGCCTGGAGGCTATCCTCAGGCCCACCATTTTGGATTTATGAATATGCCACCAGTAGGACAATTGTCCATCTTAGATTTTATGAATTTCCTACCAGTTTGCACTTAGGACAATTGGGCTCGTACCGGTAGCACAAGGAGCTGTGATGTCAGAGGGATGAGGAAGCTCAGTAGCACAGTTGGAATATTTTGAATTTCCTACCAGTTCAGACTAGGGACAATTGGGCAATTAGTACAAGTGATCCAACAACATAGGCTGGAAGGTAGGAGACAAGGTACAGGCAGAAATGAAGCTGTGCGGACAGGGCGTGAGTCATGCTAGGGTAGCTCAGATGGTAGAGCACTTGCCCACAAAAGACATAGATTGCGAGTTCGAGTCTCAGTCCGGCTCACAGTTTTAATTTACCAGGATGTTTCCTATCAGTGCACACTCCATTGCAGAGTGAAAATCTTATTCTGGAACAACACAGGCTGTTCCAGTATTCTCTAGCCTGCCATCTTGGTTTCTATACTACCTGTTAAAAAACATCTGTTTTGTGTTATACCAAAAACCAAAGGAAGAAGCACCTTCTCAGTAGTAGTATAATTACAGTCTACTTTGTTTAATTGTCTGGAAGCAAATGGGATTGTATGTTCATGACCATCAACTTCTTGAGACGAGATTGCACCTATGGCAAAATTGGATGCATCTGTTGAAAGAATAAAAGGTATACTGAAATCCGGATAGGCTAACACTGGGTCTGTGGTTGGAGCAGTTTTAAGTTCTTCCATTGCCTTTTTGCACTCTGTTGACCAATTAAATGTGGCTCCTTTCTTCAGTAGCTGTGTCATTGGACGTGCTATATTGGCATAAATGGCTATAAATCGTCTGTAGAAACTTGACAATCCAAGAATGATTGTAGTTCTTTCAAATTCTGTGGTTCAGGAAAATTGTTTACACCTTCAATTAATTTTGGATCAGGTCGAAAACCTTCACTGGTTATAACATGACCAAGGTAGTTACCTCCACTTTGTGCAAAATGACATTTATCTATTGATAAAAACAGGTTTCCGCTCCTTATACGCTCAAAAACAGATTGTAGTCTCTCAGTATGCTGCTTCATGTTTCACCAAAAATTATTACATCATCAAGGTAAACAAGTGCTTCTGTTGGGGTAAGCCCTCGTAAAACTGAATCCATCAGGTGTTGAAATGTAGCTGGATCATTACAAAGTCCAAACGGCATTCGATGATACTTGTATACTCCTGTTGCTGTTACAAATGAAGTTTCTGCTTGATCACCTGGATGCACTGTTAACTGGTGATAACCAGTTGTTAAATCACATACTGAAAAAATTCGAGATCTGCCCAAGTAATCCAAGGTTTCCACTAAATTTGGTAAGGAGTAAATGTCGGATGTGGTCACAGCATTCAAAGACCGGTAAACAATACAAAAAAAGGAACTGTGATTCTCCAGTCACTGATTTTTTCTTTACAATTACAACAGGAGAACACCACACTGGGTCTGAAATATCTCTTGGTTTTATAATTCCGGCTTCTAATTGTTCTTTAACCATGTTTTCTACCAACTCTCTTTGACTAAATGGTATTCGGTAAGGTTTCTGTGTGATTGAGACTGCATTCCCTGTATGAATACGATGCTGAACTAAGTGAGTGACAGGTAAATTTGCACGTTCTCGGAATAAATCTGCGTACTCCAACAAACAGACGCTAAATTCTTCTGTTCATCCGGTGTCTTCCAAATCTTGTGCTTCAGCTCATTATTAACTTCGTCTCCACATAATTTTGCGGATCTGTTACAAAAATCTGTGTTTATAACTGATGCATTTGTTACCTCATCTGGGATCCGTATTACGTCACTTCAGCAACTTTCGTACCTCGTGGCAAAACAATATCCTCATTGCACATATCCGTTATTGTAATCGGGGCTTTTGCGACATTCTGTCTCACCTTTGTAGCGACACCTACACTTCTAGCAACATAACAATGCATTGTATCCAGCAACTCACTTTTCCCCGATCGCTCAATTAATAACAAAGTTCCTTCCTTGCATCGGGGTGACTTCAACGTAGAATGTCTTTCCTATTCCCTTGGGAATAGGGAAGGTGGAGTGGTGGCCCGTACGTCCCCTACTCGTTTAAAGATCTGGCAGATTGTCTGTTGTTCGCATTACCTTTCTTCTTGTTGCGACAGTATCTCGACACATGACCCTGCATCCCGCAATGATAGCCAATCGAACAGCTTTGCTTACTTCCTCACTGTACAACCCATGAATAAATGTGTCCAAGGCTCTCTGGTTGGCTTCGAACAACTGAATGCGATTTTCATTTTCGACTTCTACCAACTCGTACGTTTGAGTGGTGATGTTTCGAATTGTGTCGGTAAACTGCTCGATAGATTCGCCTCGTCGCATTCGCAAACTGTAAAGTTGCTCTCTGTAAACTCTGATCTCATTTTTACGTTTAAATCTCTGAACAACAATCGTTCTAAACTCATTGTAATCTTCTGTTTTCACGCATGTGGGCTCCGCACTAATGAAATCTTGTGCTGCTCCCTTAATTCTTAATTTGGCAACCACTAGCTTATCGGAATCTGTCCAGGATCCTAACAGGGCGGCACCTTCAAGTTTACGAAAAAACACCTTCACATCATCTTCGAGTTTTCCGGTAAACACTGATGCTGATGGCAATAATGAAAAATTCTTTATTGTAGTTGTACCTGTACTGCATGAACAAGTCTTTCAGAATGTTACGCTTGCTTCTTCCTGCTTTTAACTGCCGAATCTCTTCTTGCAGTCATTAATAAGTTTACAGATCGACAAATTTACTTTGACTGTATTGCGACATTTCGTCTAATTTAACGTCAATGAGTCACTCAAATGTAACATAAAAATCCATCACTGCCTTTCGTATTCTAGCCAAGCTGAAGTAGACCAACCTGAATTCCAGCATTGGACCTCCCCGTGTAGATGGAAGATGTTCATGCTGCTGCTGCTTAAAGTTCACGTTGTGCTGCACCTCTTCAGGACTGTAGATTTTCCATAATTACCCCCATACTGACACCACTTCTATAAGGGAGTTGTTTGTGTTGTTGTCCCAGATGATAATTAGACAAAATATTTGTCAGGATTTGTAAGCGGGGTCCTTGAGGTATGGCAATACGTGAACAGAGAGAAGTAAGTTTAAACAGTTTTATTAACAAAGGCTGTTTATAAAACACGCACCCTACATGACCAATCATCACTGTGTCTGACGTCCTAATTACGGTCGTATCGAAAGGCTCTATTGTTAACTAAGAAAAGAGGCATATTCGCGCCCGAGGCCACGCTAGTTAATATGGCGCGCTGCGGACACTGGCCAGTCGCTTACTCCCTGCATCGCACTGCGGCCGGACGCACGTGTACTGACCAAGCAAATTGTCAGCATTCCAGATAGGTCGGCTGGTGAGCGCGTGTTACTTACTGTATGGCTGCGTGCAACCCGTAGACCCTTACAATATCTTCATTATGTTGCTTGTTAGATTTGAAATTTAATCAAAGCACTTAACAAATGGTGTTATGTAAATTTATTTCAGCAAACCTTTGGATATCATCATTTATTTCCAAGCTGCTTTTTATTTCGGGATTTTCTGTCACTGTCCTTGAACAGTAGGGTTGTATCATCCACATACGTAGGCCTACTATATTCTCATGATTAACAATTTTTAGATGTGATTCGTGCATAATATGAAGAACAATGGGCCAAGTGTAGATACCTGTGGGACAACAAATGAATACCCCAGGTGCAAATGCCGCTAAATGCGTTTTTTGTCGATTTTGAGTTGAGCACACCATCACATAGATTTTTTTCAGCGCCTACACTAAGGAATAGGTTTTAGGGAGCAAAACCCCCTATAACCCGTTGAAACTGTCTGTAGAAAATCGTGTTCGGTTGCAAAAGCCGCTAACCGCACGTTGCCTTCGTGTGCTAAATATCAACATTTGCAAAACTCGCCCAGTTCAACAAGCATAGCAGTCACCATACCATGTCCGGATGCAAAGCACGCAAACTGACGTCAGACTTATCAGTCTAGACATTCAAAGCTACCTTTCAGTTTGTTACAATAAAAAGGGATATTTTTCTTATTCATTGTTAGGTTGGCTGACTGAAGTAAACGAGCACACAACAATGAAGCTCTCGCTGCCGATGCGTTGTCGAAATATACGCCAGTAAGCACAGTTCAGCTGATCAGTAGGATGTCTTTTGATGTATTTGCGTGAGTGTTTTGAGGAAAATAAGTGATTTTCTGGGCAGTAAAATGCAGAAGATAGTACAAACGAAGTGGGAGTAATTGAAATAATAGGAATTCTGCAAGAAGCCGAACTGATCATTGTGGCTGCAAATGATCAAAACGAGACCGAGGACAATGGAAAAGGAAGGGGCATCCTGATCAGTGGAAAAGAAATGTCTCCAAAACAGAAAGGTAAGATCAGGAAAAGTATTATTAAAGGCCGGCCGGAGTGGCCGTGCGGTTCTAGGCGCTACAGTCTGGAACCGAGCGACCGCTACGGTCGCAGGTTCGAATCCTGCCTCGGGCATGGATGTGTGTGATGTCTTTAGGTTAGTTAGGTTTAATTAGTTCTGAGTTCTAGGCGACTCATGACCTCTGAAGTTAAGTTGCATAGTGCTCAGAGCCATTTTTATTATTAAAGCAATGTTATGCAACGAAAACGGTGTTGACACTAGTGGTTATGACATACATGGAAGGATTAGTGAAAGTTACTGGTAACTTGCATTTCCGAATTCAAAAAGCCAAAAGATCCTGTTCACGAAAAGCAAGCCGGCCGAAGTGGCCGTGCGGTTAAAGGCGCTGCAGTCTGGAACCGCAAGACCGCTACGGTCGCAGGTTCGAATCCTGCCTCGGGCATGGATGTTTGTGATGTCCTTAGGTTAGTTAGGTTTAACTAGTTCTAAGTTCTAGGGGACTAATGACCTCAGCAGTTGAGTCCCATAGTGCTCAGAGCCATTTGAACCATTTTTGAACGAAAAGCAAAATAAGGAAGATCGGTCTAGCTCATGGAGAATCCTTCTACAATTTTCAAGCTGGAGAGGGGAAGAGCAATCTGAAGAGGAGAAAAAATTTCAGCAAAGGAAACGACCTAGCACTAATCACAGCTGGTGTAGAACTTTCCGAAGCCAAATTCGAAGATGTCAAAAAGCATTTGGAGCTCCACTTTGATGAAGACTGGGTGACCTACGACAAACTCAAATTCTAGACAGAGGTGTTAGGCGAGTGGGAAGGCACACTAGAGTCGCTCCTGCCGCTGCTAACCATCAGAAAACGTGGGAAGCGATTTTGAGTTGACAGGAGTGTTGGGGTCAATGTCACTTAGAAGAATTTTCAGATAAATTCATTTTCTAGAATCTTTTTTCGCTGTTTTAACTGTGATGCAACTTTCCGCCAATTTTATTATATTCCAAAATTATGTCGATATTTCACTAAGATAAAAATCGGAGCTTATTTTATTTTCTACAATATCTTCTGATCTCAAAAACATGATGGTGTATATAAAAAAATTAGTGTCGAACTTACGTATTTGTTCCTTTTTTGACGTTTATTAAGCCAGTTTTTCGTGGTAAAATAATGTAATCTCCGTATTTTTATATGCCAATTTTGTAAACTTTTCAGATTTCTCTTCGAACTAAAATGTATTCTGTTTATATCCTCAATAATTAAATTCTGTCATTCCTAACATATGGTCGAATAGCAGATTTCACAACCAAATGTCTGTTTCGTATCTGGATAAATATGTTTGCAAAACCCACTAACTGCATAAATCGGGTGTAACAATTTCTAAGTCAATATTTCACTTAAGGTTTTATGTGTAATTAATTAATTATTTTTCTTAGGACCGGGTAGACATATCAAGTTGAAATCTATGTCACATGCTAAAGTCTATGGTTCCATGGCGGTGTAAAAAGCTTTAGCTTTTAAGTCAATATATTCAAAAGATACAGCCATTTATGTCACATAATTTGATACTCACAAACTTACTTGTTAGAACCTATAGGTACTTCCCATTGACCTAGAACCCTGAAATTTGGAAGAAGCGAGGTCTTGCAGTACAAGTAAGGAAAAAAAGCAGAAAATTGTTAAATTGTGCTTCTATCACATGAAAAATATTTTTTGTCATTTGTTATCCGACTTCAAACTGAAATTTAAACATTGTTGGAAGCCTTGGAACTCCCAGGACCAGTATCTTACCAGTATCAATATCGATAACAGGCAAAAATCGTCCGAGATTTTTGATTTCTGGAATGGATAAACTGTCTATACACATAATTAAGTTTGCCTGGAACTCCCACAACATAAGTCCTATTTACACCTGCCCCATTTCTTCTGATATGTATCAAAGTTTTCACCTTTGCTAGTTTTGTGCACCCTGTAAAATAGTTTTATTTTGTTTCTTGAGATAGATATGACTTTCCTTCTCCACTTTTCTGTGTTTTTTGGTGATGTTGATATTAATATTAATTGCTGGAGCTACTGTATGAAGATAAAAAGAAAAAGTATTCATAAAATTTGTTTCTTCATAATCCAATGAAAAATCTTTTTTTCAGTGGGTGGCTCTTATGCATTTCAAAAACTTCAGCAATAAACTCTACAAAGCACTGACATTTATCAGACACTTTAGAATTCATTGTACATACGCAGACAAGAAACACTAGAGTGAAAAAATAGCTGACTGAAACAGGTTTCACACTCCAGATTTCTTTTGATCTCCAGTCCATATGTTACGATTAGTCTGTGCAGCTGTGATTTCTGAGAAGACATCCTGTTAACCAAAAACAAATGTGTTCTTTAAAAGCTGTCTAGAACAGATAGTTTCGAAGCCAACTCGTGATGGAAGTATTATGGATCTAATGGCAGTAAATAGACCTGACCTGTCTGAGGGCGTCCACATCGAAACTGGTATACGTGACTATGAAGTAGTTGTAGCAACAACAATTACCATACCAATGTCCAAAGGGTAACTAAGGTAGGAAGATTTTTATGTTCAGTAGAGTAGATAATGACGCAGTAGTGCTGTGTTACAGTGAGGGATATTTAGCTCTGGACAGGAACGTGTAGAAGAACTGTGGCTCAAATTTAAAACAAATGGCCACACACTTAATATATATGTATCTGGTACCTAATAGAACTGTTTATGATGGCAGTGTCCTTTAATGGGATACAATCTTTGGAAGGATACTTCTAAGAAGCCAAAAGTGGTGCACAATCGATGTGAAACAAACCATAAGGTCTTTGTATTGATATATGCTAAATGAAACGTGTATGGTTGTCTAGAATGCAATGCATGACACCTTCAGTAACTACCATAGTAAAATTTTATCGAAAGTCCTCTCAAAAAACTCAAAGAAATTGGGTCAGATTTAAAGGTTATTTGACAAAAGATTAGAATCCATCAGCAATGATGAACAAGACAGGGACTGGAATTGGATGTAGTAAAGCAAAAGCAGAAATACTTGACGCCGTTTTCAAATGTTCCTTTACAAATGAAAACCACTACTGTCCTCATTCAATTCTCACACCACAGCAAAGGTGAGTAAAACAGATGTTAGTGTCGGTGGCATGGAGGTACAGGTGAAATCGTTGAAACTGAACCACACTCCATGCAATGGAATGATCACAGAAGCTGCCTTGTAAATACACTCCTGGAAATTGAAATAAGAACACCGTGAATTCATTGTCCCAGGAAGGGGAAACTTTATTGACACATTCCTGGGGTCAGATACATCACATGATCACACTGACAGAACCACAGGCACATAGACACAGGCAACAGAGCATGCACAATGTCGGCACTAGTACAGTGTATATCCACCTTTTGCAGCAATGCAGGCTGCTATTCTCCCATGGAGACGATCGTAGAGATGCTGGATGTAGTCCTGTGGAACGGCTTGCCATGCCATTTCCACCTGGCGCCTCAGTTGGACCAGCGTTCGTGCTGGACGTGCAGACCGCATGAGACGACGCTTCATCCAGTCCTAAACATGCACAGTGGGGGACAGATCCGGAGATCTTGCTGGCCAGGGTAGTTGACTTACACCTTCTAGAGCACGTTGGGTGGCACGGGATACATGCAGACGTGCATTGTCCTGTTGGAACAGCAAGTTCCCTTGCCGGTCTAGGAATGGTAGAACGATGGGTTCGATGACGGTTTGGATGTACCGTGCACTATTCAGTGTCCCCTCGACGATCACCAGTGGTGTACGGCCAGTGTAGGAGATCGCTCCCCACACCATGATGCCGGGTGTTGGCCCTGTGTGCCTCGGGCGTATGCAGTCCTGATTGTGGCGCTCACCTGCACGGCGCCAAACACGCATACGACCATCATTGGCACCAAGGCAGAAGCGACTCTCATCGCTGAAGACGACACGTCTCCATTCGTCCCTCCATTCACGACTGTCGCGACACCACTGGAGGCGGGCTGCACGATGTTGGGGCGTGAGCGGAAGACGGCCTAACGGTGTGCGGGACCGTAGCCCAGCTTCATGGAGACGGTTGCGAATGGTCCTTGCCGATACCCCAGGAGCAACAGTGTCCCTAATTTGCTGGGAAGTGGCGGTGCGGTCCCCTACGGCACTGCGTAGGATCCTACGGTCTTGGCGTGCATCCGTGCGTTGCTGCGGTCCGGTCCCAGGTCGACGGGCACGTGCACCTTCCGCCGACCACTGGCGACAACATCGATGTACTGTGGAGACCTCACGCCCCACGTGTTGAGCAATTCGGCGGTACGTCCACCCGGCCTCCCGCATGCCCACTATACGCCCTCGCTCAAAGTCCGTCAACTGCACATACGGTTCACGTCCACGCTGTCGCAGCATGCTACCAGTGTTAAAGACTGCGATGGAGCTCCGTATGCCACGGCAAACTGGCTGACACTGACGGCGGCGGTGCACAAATGCTGCGCAGCTAGCGCCATTCGACGGCCAACACCGCGGTTCCTGGTGTGTCCGCTGTGCCGTGCGTGTGATCATTGCTTGTACAGCCCTCTCGCAGTGTCCGGAGCAAGTATGGTGGGTCTGACACACCGGTGTCAATGTGTTCTTTTTTCCATTTCCAGGAGTGTATAACATGTGGCATACTCTAGTTTATTGGTAGAATACAGTGCAAGAGATATATAATAAGACTGTAAAGGAGATTCCTTATAAAACACTCATGCAACCCTTCCTAGAATGTTGCTCAAATGTGTAGGAAGCATACCAACTCGGACTAACATAGGATACTGAACGGTCACAAAGAAGTGCAGCACGATTAGCCACAAACTCTTATTAGTCATGGGAGAGCATCACTGAGATGCTGCAAGATCGGATCTGGGAAATGCTTGAAGATAGATTTGTGGCAACAGGGAGTCGCGCAATTGTCATCGAGCGATCAGCTGACCACTTACGAGTGTTAACTGAGTTCGCGCACTCGCCACTAGGAGCGCTGGCTTACATGTGATTACTGCATGCCGGGCATGTGTACGTTCCTTGGTTTCCGAGTTATATATTTAACGTTATTCCGTTGTTCATTAACTACTGAGACTCTCGCTCTTAGCTTCAGTCAACGAACTGTTTCCTGTATTTGTGTTAATTCTGTTTCCGTATTTCTTGTAATTCCTGCAATTTGGAAGCACAATAATTACGAAAAGAAAATGTATTGAATGTAGGAGCTGACTGAACGCAATTCTTCCACAGTAAGAATGTAGAATTAGGGCTTAAGCCTCATGCACAGCAGGACTTTCGACAGTGGTGATCCCGACGTGGTTTTTGATCAAGAAGACGATTTGCAAGGCACAAGAACATCACATTCGATAACAGAAACATGTCAGAGGCAGATGCACCCGCAGTCTCAAGACTGCTAACACCATTCTGGCTCCACATCGCAACATTATGATTTGCGCAAGCTGAGAGGCTTCCTTTGTGCCATTGTGACGTCTGATTCCATCAAGCTTGCTTTGGTAGCTAGTCAATTGGATCATCGATATGCTGCCGAAGTGCAAGATATTATAGCTTTACCATCCAACACAGAAGTGTACTGAAACTCAAGATTAGTAGGCCAGGTATCGGAATCACCAAAAGAGAGAGTGCGACGATTGCTAACACTAGAGGAAATTGGGGTCAAGAAACCGTCACTTGAAGAGTAAGGTCGACGCATGTAGAGTTCCAGACAAACTAGTTCATACCTTGTGGGGCAGTAGATTACTGGCTCAAGTGAAAGCTATTGTTGTGCCACAGATGGATATGCTGCTCGACGCCGAAGCCGATCTGGCTGGCTGTATTCAAGAAGCAATTATGCCTAACTCCTGCTCTGACCCAGCGATGGCGTGTAACAGCACATTGATGGGAACCAGACTCAACTATGAAAGTCTACTGAACAAAGTTGAGGCACTGAACAAATAGCTAAATGACAGCTTCTGGAGCAGGGTCGACGCTCCCAGTAAAGAGATGAGTGAGCTAGTCACTGGCCATAACTTTAGAGAACAGTCCCATTAGAGAGTCGCACTTCATCAAACGCACCCCTCTCTGGTAAGTCAGAGTCAGCGAGCTTTTGTTGATTTCAACAGCGATTTGGAGACCAAACAACAGATTTAAACTTCCATGTGAGTTTGTGAGCATCAGGTCATCCCTCTGAATGGTCACTCATGATGGATTGCAAGTCAGGGCGAGAGTTTTTGATAGATGCGAGATCTAATAGCAGCATTCTGCTGCAGGACAAGCTACACAAGTACTGTCCAACCACCATATTGTCAGCCGCTAACTGTTCTGTTGTCATGATGTACAGCATGTAGCACTTGCGACTGTATCTAGGACTGAGGCGTGATTTGTTATGGGACTTCGTAATGGCAGTGTGATGGAGCCTATCATTGGCGCAGATGACTTGGTGCATTATCGTCTGATTCCCGAATGTCGACAATGCTTGGCTACTGGACACCATCAATGGGCTGTCCACCATTGGGTTCCAGCATCACGCAACTGCATTTGATATAGTGACACAGACGACAGGACATCGGTATGCAAAGCTACTCAACCAGTTCTCTGCTCTCAAATCGCCTCCAGGGGCTCCGCAACAGATACGTCATGATACTTTAATGCTGCACCAGGCCCTCCAATTTCACGCAGGCTCAGCTAAATCAGAGTTTGACATTATGCTAACCGAGGGCATCATCCGCCCATCTAGAGGGTCATGCTCATTGCCTTTGCATTTGGTCCCAAAAAAGAATGGTATGTGGCGACTCCTGTACTTTAAACACGAGAATGACCCCAGACCGTTATCTGGCGCATCTACTACGACACTATAACCAAGCATTGTGTGAGGAACAGGTATTTAGCATGTTAGATTTTGCCAAAGTATTCATGCAAATCCCAGTTTCTGAGAAAGACATACCAAGCATGACTATTATAACACATTTTGGTTTGTTTGAAAGTTTATTCATGGTTTTAAGCCTAAGAAACACTGCGCAAATACGGCGGTAACTGATTGATTCAGTGGTACAAGGATTACCATGTTGTTCCACCTACCTATGACGTACTCATACTCTCAACAATGCAAGAGAAACATGAGTGGAACCTCACAGAAGTTTTTGAGTGCCTTCACTTTAGGGCATTGTTTTGAGTGTCTCTAAGTGTATGTCTGGACAATTGGAGATAACATTTTCTGGGCCACCTTATTTTGTCAGCAGGATCACGCCCTTTGCCTGAGGAAGTTGAAGCCATTTTGAATACTCCTCTCTCACAGACAGCCAAAGAATTACACAGACTCCTTGGAGTGCTCGATTTCTACCACTGCCATCTGCCACATGCAAGCAGAACTTCAAGAACCAACTACAGTAGCTCTGGCTGGTCTGAAAACAAAAGTCAGGGCATTTGTGCAGTGGTCACAATCAATGACACATGCATATGAGGCCGGCAAGAAGAACATAGCTGAGGCCACGTTTCTCACTCATTCTGCTGCAGATGCATCCTGTGTGCTAGTGGATGATACTAGCTAGGTAGCCATTGGTGCAGCATTGCAACAATATGTCAATGAGGCCTGGCAGCCCCTCACTTTTTTTCTCAGAATTTGTCTCCAGTCCAGCAAGAATGTAGTGCATTTGACTGAGAATTGTTAGCAATCTGTGCAGCTGTGAAATATTTCTGTCCCCTGCTGAAGGCAAGAGTATTCGCAATCTACACTGACCATAAACCTCTAACCTTCGCCTTCTACCAGAACAACAACAAATGCTCTCCGAAACAGTTTGTGGTTATCACGTATCGTAAGTCAGTTATAACACACTTTAGACATTGTAAATGCATTTATTAGACACTGAAGTAAGCGAGAACAACATGGCAGTACAAAAGTTGCGCGCTGAGAGAATATAGTACACAAGCCCCAAAGAAATCATAGTCAAAGGTAGGACGCTCTACGCCACAGGGGCCACAGAGCCCCCTCCCGGCAGTGCAGAGCATGGAGGAAGGAAGCTACGTCACCCAAACTCATAATCGTCGTGCCAGCGCGGCGGTTGAAGACGGCAGCCGGCGCGGAAAGTATGCGCGTCGAAAACTGCATTGCACGAGTCCCGTGTGGCCAACTGCTGTGTAAGCGGCGGGACGTTGCTCAAAGTCAGGTCCGCAGTGTCAGGAGGCGGAGCGGCAACGACGGCAGGCAGATCAGAAGCGTCAGAATGCAGGTGGGAGAGGGACAACACCGGCTTTAAGCAGTTAACACACACAGTCTGTGGTCGTCCATTTAGATTAATTATGAACATATTCACACCTCGTTGTAACATGTGATGAGGGCCTGAATAAGACGGTTGCAAGGCCGCTCTCACAGTCACCGTGCAGCATCAAAATTCACATGACGCAAGGTCCAAGGACGAACACTGGCAGGGTGGAATGAGGGCGTGGCGGGGGGGGGGGGGGGGGGGGGGGGAGTGCACAGGCATGTGACATGCACACAAACCTGTTCAACAAGGGCTGGAAGGTCCATAGTATCATCCGACGGTGCATCCTCCACGAACTCTGCCGTAAGGAGGAGGGGGTCTCTGTATAGAATCTCAGCCAATTATGCGTTCAAGTCTTCTTCGTGGGCCACAGGGATGCCAAGCAAGACCCAAGGGAGGGCCTCAGACCATAACCTGCCGCGGCACGTAAGTGTGGCCTTGAGAGTTCTGTGCTACTGCTCGACCAGGTCATTCGCCTTTGTGTGGTAGGCCATGGTGCGGAATTTAGTAACACCTCAGAGCTCGCACAGTCGAGCAAAGAGCGCGGATTCGAACTGTCGTTGCTGATCCGTCATAAGGGAAACAGGGCAGCCGAACTGAGCGATCCACGCAGATACGAAAGAGCGAGCCATGGTCTCGGCTGTGATGTCGATGAGAGAGACCGCCTCGACCCAGTGGGTTACACAGTCGATGATTGATAATATGTATCTGTACCTCTCAGAAGGGAAAAGTGGACCAACCATGTCGCTGTGGACGTGCAGAAGGCGACCTCTTGGAACATCGAAATTTCCTAATAGAGGCTTAGCATGCCAGCCGACCTTGCTATGCTGGCATGGGATGCACATGCTGGTCCAAGTGCAGCAGCTGTGCTTCACGCTGGGCCAGACGAAGCATTCAGTAACCAGCCCCGTCGTGGCCCGTGTTCCAGGGTGGGCCAAGTTGTGTAAAGCATTAAAGAAACTGTGCCAAAGAGCGGAGGGTACCAAGGGATGGGGAGTGCCTGTAGAGACATCGCAAAGGACTGGATTTGTCGACTTATGTAGGACATGAGCTTGGACAGCAAGCGATGAATCATTGTCCGAAACTAATCGCTGCATATTGATGTCTTCAGCCTGAAGTCAGGCGAGCTCATCCGAGTTCAACAGTGCGGTTTTGCATACAGATGCGATTCTCCGTGCCGTGGATATAGCGTGTATCAGAAGAGTGCTGACAGATTTAGCCCATATGGCGCAAACATCTCTGCAGAAGGTTCTTAGCCGGGTTATGAATAGCATTCACGAGAGGCTAGTAAACTATAACATTTGGGTTGCATTCAAAAAGTATTGATATAATCAATCAACCTGCTTGTATTCCGATTATATCATAAACGGTCGCCCCTCAAGGTCACTACGGAAGTGTATAATCGCTTTGTACACTGTGAGAAGCTCACGGTCGAAAGCCGACCACTTACACTGACTCTTAGTCAGTTTCTTGGGAAAGAAGCGGAGTGGTTTGGTGGAGTCGGCGATGTGCTGTTGTAAACAGCACCCTCAGCTGAGTCACTGGCATCAGTCATGATCAAAACACGGGCCTCAGGGACAGGCTAGGAGAGTGTGATCGCTTTGGCGAGTGCAGTTTAAAGATTACCAAATGCATCGGTCATGGGTTTGGCCCAGTCCAACATCCATCTCCCCGTGGTGTTTTTTCTGGAGATGGCGTCGGTGAGGTCCAATTGGACAGAGGCAGCCTGGGGGATATTGTGGCGATAAAAGTTTGCCATACACAGAAAACGAAGGAGTTGAGCATAATCTTCAGGAAGAGGGTGATCAAGTATGGTTTCGACGGTCGGCGGATGTCGGCAGAGACAGTATGGCCTAGGAATGTAATCAATGTGGAACTGAATAAAGGTTTGTCATGGTTGATCACCACGCCATTGGCAGCAAGGGCTGAACGGACTGCGTCGAGGTGGACTTGAATCACCTTAGGAGAGGAGGAAAAGATCCGTATGTCATCCAAGTAAACGTAAGCAAATGGCAGAGGTAGCAAAATGGAATCAATGAACTACATCTGTGCAGCATTTTTCAACCCAAAAGGCATGTAGCAGTATTCAAATAGGCCAAAGGGTGTGATGATGGCCGTCTTCGGAATATCCAGCAGATGCATAGGGATTTCATAGTATGTCTTCGAACAGTCTAAAACAGAGAAGAACTTAGAAGCATGTAGTAATTGCGTGAAATCCTGGATATGAGGAGTGGGATAGTTATCGATAGTTGTGTGAACATCAAGGGACCTGTAGTCCCCACACATGCATAAGGAGCCATTCTTTTTAGGAACAAGTTGGATGGGTGAAGACTAGTTGCTATCGGAGGGGTGGAGCACGCCTGAAGCCAACAAATTCTGAATGATATCTTTTGCGCATAGAAGTTTGGAAGCGTTACGGCGCCTAGCCTTATAACGTACATTCAAACTGTCTGTGGTGCAAATCCTATGACAAATGCCACTACTGATAGTCGATACCCATGAAGAGAGACCAGCGAGGAGGGGGGCAAGAAGAGGTCCAAATGCAATGGCACTTCGTCCGCAGCTCGTGGTCGTGCGGTAGCGTTCTCGCTTCCCGCGCCCGGGCTCCTGGGTTCGATTCCCGGCAGGGTCAGGGATTTTCTCTGCCTCGTGATGAATGGGTGTTGTGTGATGTCCTTAGGTTAGTTAGGTTTAAGTAGTTCTAAGTTCTAGGGGACTGATGACCATAGATGTTAAGTCCCATAGTGCTCAGAGCCATTTTTTTAGCAATAGCAGTTCACTGACCTTGCCAGGTCGGGGCGGTGTGGCTGGTGCATTGGCTGTAGTCGATGAAGGAAGGCATGGCACAGAAGCCACGTGGTGTGAGGAATCCCACATACCGTGAACAGGTGCATCTTGGAGATTCGTCTGTGGCAATGGGGAAATGGCAGCTGTTGGTGGAAGGCTCGACACAGGAGCAATGTGGTGAGGAGGTGGTGAGGAGATGCAGTAGGAGCATGTGTTCGTTCACCTTGCTGCGGTTCTGCAGATATGTGACATACTCGTATCATACACCGTATGTGTGACAATTCAGTAGAGGCAGAGGCAATGCGGGTGCATAATGCATCATTCTGGTTGCAAAGTTTGTCAATTTGTGTGCGAACGTCCGACAAATCAGAGAGCCATGTAGTAGTACATTCGAGCACAGATGCACATGTGGAAAGTGCAGCCAAGGAGGCAGAGAGCGAAGTCTTGCTGATCTCGTTTGTGCATGGGACAGTAGAAACAGACGCACGGTGGAGTGTGGTGGTCTGCAGTTCTGGTGAACGTTCGTAATGGTGTAGAAAGTCCAAACCAATCACAGGTTCATCCACGTCAGCAACATGGAAAGTCCAAGGGAATGTGTGGACTGGTGATAGGCGAAGCAACATCTTGATGGAGCCAAGGACCACGATAGGACAATGTTTTGCAATGATCAAAGCGAGGTTAGCAGGTGATAGTATGGTGCCTATGTGCTTGGCCTGGATAACGCTGACGTTGTCGACGAGAAAGCGAGTGCCCGATCACAAGTCCATGATGTAGAGGAGTTGCACCCCTGGAGCAAAAGGTGTGGCATTGGACGTAGGCGTTGTGAAAAATGGTGGCGGGATGTGGTGCCTAAATATGCCTGTCAGAACCATTTGGGTTGGTGCAAGGCATGCGACAGTTGCATGGGGCCTCCCTGTAAGTAACATGGCACTAGCATAGCGGGTCAGCTTGGAGGCGGGGTTGTGAGGAGTGGGAGGGGGCCACAGCTGGCTGTGTCATTGCTGGTGGCTGCTCAGGCTGTTGCTCGAGTGAGATCGGCTAATGTCGGGAGACCGCAGGCAGTACTTCCTGTAGGCCACTAGGTGGCAGCTCCTGACGGGCAGCTGAGGTGCTGAGGTGGGTGTGCTGGCGTCTGCCGGCAGAGTGAGGAACCAAAGGTGCAGGCATGCCAATTGAGGGTGATGGAGATGTCATCCGTGACAGGCGGTGTCGGTGACGAATGAGAGCATAAGCTCGATCGGTCATTCCTAAGCGAACCTCAAGGGCGTCGGCTACGTGAGATAGCAAGTGAAGTTGTAGATCTTAAGGCAATCTGACCATCCACAAAGTCCAAAGCGCACTGTCAGGTAATGCTTGATCATCAATTAATGCATGGAGGTGCCACCAAAGCTGCAAAGGTGTGTAGTCGTTGAGGTGCTCGTCGTGATTAATCTGGTGGATAGCCTCCGCCAGTGGATGAGAAGGCGCTCGATGAGCAGTCCTTTCGCCATCGAATATTTGTGCGAGGTAGGTGGTGGGAGGAGCAGGTCACTGATGAGGTCTGAATGAGCATGGAGGTGACACACCAGGCAGACGAAACGTTCATCATCATCTGAAACACCATGGATGTCTAGTAGGTGATCCACTAATGCGAAACAAGTCTTTGGGTTATCTTTTTCCAAAGCAGGCAGCTTAGGATACTTGCCAGGCAACACATGTTGATGCAGCACTGGCAGACAAAGATCTGTGTGTGCTGGGCAGGAAGGCCCCAGCATTGGGAGTGCAGTAGCTGTGGACGGTGTATCACCTGAGGTCTGCGTGGGGGGGGCGGACGCATCTAGCACACGGTATGGACTGGGCAGATGCAAAAGTTGGCACAGTGTGTCCCAACTGCCGGCCCGATGATGAACACGGCGCGGGTGTAACGGCCAGTGCTGTTGCAACAGCGGGCAGAATGTGGTCGCGGTGCAGCCACAGGGGGGCTGGCCCAGTAACTGGCGCGGGCGGAACGGCCGATACTGTTACGAAAGCAGGCGGAAGGCGATCGTGGTGTAACCATGGAGCGACGGTCGTAGAAAAGTGCGCGTTCTAGGCGATCGGCGTCGCCGAGACGGCCGTGGGGGGAGTGCTGCCAACTAGGTATATAAGAATGAGCAACACCATGCAGAGGAATGTTTGAATCACAGTTCTGGAACCTTTTCGGCACATCACACCAAACCGAAGGAGACTTCATAGCTGAGGGGTAAACCACAACGTCCTTAACTGGGTTATCGTCCACGATGTCACTAGGAGGCATGCAATGGTTATGTAATGGCCGTTGCTGTGTAGTCACACTTGACGGTGGCCATGCTGGACCGGTTAACGTTAAGTGGCTGCCAACATGGCTGGGCGTATCTTAGATAATCGTTCACTTTTAACCAAATGTGCATTAGGTACACTTGACCACTCATGGTCACAAGCACAGTTAATAGGATGCGTGGCACTAGCACCAAAAGACACTGGTAGATCCATTGTTCTGAAGACAACGTGGGCTGGCACACAGTCCATTAATGATGAAGAGAAGCACAAAATAACTCGAATCACATGACAACGATGTCGGGGACAACACTGTGGTTATTACGTATCGTAGGTCGGTAATAACACACTTTAGATATCGTAAATGCATTTATTAGACACTGAAGTAAGCGAGAAAAACATGGTAGTACAAACGTTGCGCGCTGAGAGAGCATAGCACACAAGCCCCAAAGAGAACATAGTCAAAACGTCAGCGGCGTCACAAATTTAATCAGCTAGGATTTTTTACGCAGTTTTCCACAGACATTTAAACATGTCTCAGGATTGAACAATATAATGACAGGCTGTTTATCGTGCGTCAGCGCCATCACAAAAATAATCGATCTCACACGCTTGGCTCAAGCACAACAGTCCGGCCAAGAACTCCAAGATTGCCTAAACAATACTACGGCAAACCTGCTGCTAACGCTCATTGATGGACCAGAGACAAACACTAACATGTATTGCAATACCTGCAATAGAAAAACTCGCCTGTTCGTTCAGGCAGAACTGCGCAAAAAAGCATTTCATAGCCTCCGCGATATGTGTCATCCAGGAGTAACATCGACGGCGAAGCTTGTATCTAATCGTTATGTGTAGCCTGGGATACAAAACAACTTCCATCGATGGTCTTGCGCGTGCATGAATTGTCAACACAGGAAAATTTCACGTCACGTTCAAGTACCAGTAGGCAAATTCCCACATCGACCGAGAGGTTCGCCTACATACATGTTGACGTCGTGCGACCGCTATCACCATCAGAAGGTCAACAACAGTTGTTAACCATTGTTGATAGATTCACACACTGGCCAGAGGTTTTCCTCTAGATAATGTCTCTGCCGAGACACTACCCATTGGGTTTATATCTAACTGGGTCACTCACTTCAGATATCCACTGATTATAACAACTGACAGAGGATGCCAATTCGAGTCCTATTTGCTTACGTTTTTGCAGTGTGTCACATCACACAACAACAAGTTATTATCCAGCCAGCAATGATATGATCGAGCAGCTGCACCAGACCCTAAATGCCGTCCTCATGTGTCATGAATAGAAGTGGACGACAGCCCTACCATTACCTCTGTTCGGCCTCCGCATTATAAGCAAGCCAGATCTCGACGCATCCTCTACTGAATTTATCTATGGGGAAACACTATAGTTTCCAGAGAGTTTGTCGATCCAGCGCCCTGCCGGGACGTATCACAGTCACTGCAGTTCATAGCACATTTGAGAGATCGGATCTCGCACATGCGACCGCAACCAATGTCACGATATGGCATGAAGCAACGTTCGTTCATAAAGAGTTGAAGTGTTGCATCCACAACATACTACGAAACAAGCCTACACTCAAGCCACCACATACTGCACCACACATAGTAGTAGCAAGACAAAACAATGGACATTTAGGTTAATGGCAAGAGAAACACTGTGTCTATCGACCGACTTAAACCAGCGTTTGTCTTGGAGAAATGTTTAGATGATAACATTCCCCATCACCGATAAATGCCAGCGTCTGATAGCCACCTCCTTCAACCCGAGCGACGCAGCTACAACGTTAGAAGCAGTCCGGGCGCACTTCCTGGCAATTAACGATGACGACGCTCCGCTTCCCAATTGGGGGTGGGGTGAAGGGCGTGTGTGTGGCTTATGGGCGCTCAACATCATGGTCATCAGCGGGGGTGAAGGGGAGGGGGTCTGCGTGGCGAGAGGCGATCACGCATCTGTCAGGGAGGGATCAGCTGATCGCTTACCAGTGTCAACTGAGTTCGCTAGCTGGCCGCTAGGAGCGATGGCTGACATGGTTATTCCTTGCCGTGGCACACGGAAGTTCCGTAGTTTTTGAGTTATCTTGAATATTATTCCGTTGTTGATTATTTACTGAGATTCTCACTCTCTTAGCTTCAGTCAACGAATTGTTTCCTTCAGTTGTGTTAATTTTATTTTCATGTTTCTTGTGATTACTGTAATTTGGAAGCATACTAATTATTAAAGTAAAGTGCATTGAATGTAGGACTCGCCTGAACGCAGTTATTCCACAATAAGAATATGTAATTAAGCCATAAGCCTCACGCACAACGAGACTTGCAATATATTCAAACTACCTCGTGAAAGCTTTCTTACGAAGTTTCAAAAACCAGATTTAAGTGATGTCTGCTGCGATGTGATGTTCGCCAACAGATGCCCAGATCTTTGTGTGTAGACTGGCCTAAAGTATACTAAAATAAAAATTGGAAAGTCACTGTGTCCCTTGTCCGTGTTGTCTCTTTGGTTCTATTGTTGTCCGTTGTCTCTTTGGTTCTATTTATCTGTAATTCTGTAGTTACTTTGGTCGTTGGCGGTAAAAGTGTATTTGAATGCTTCCGGAATAATTGTTTCGATAAAATGAAGGTTGCTGTGGTATGTAAAAGAACGATTTCCATATACAAATTAGTAAAATTTGATTATATGGTAGAAAATGTTTTTTCTTAGGTGACAGGGAGCTGCAAGGAGTCGAAATATTAAGTACGAATTCTTCGGAGTTGAGTTGTCTGCTAGTTTGTTTATCACACGTTTTGATTACTATGTATTGTATCTTTACAAAATCTAAAAAAAACTATGTTAAAATAAAGTCAGTTAATTAGCTATTACTTCAAGTCTGAAAATAAATTGAATTGTACGTTATCCAGAAAACAGAGAATAATCGTATACTGTGTTTCTGTTCTCATTCATTGCATGTGATTAAATAAATATAGGTATACGCCCATTTTGTTTGCAAGACCCATTTTATTTCTTTATGCCCGTGTAGATCAACGGTCAAGAACGTGCATGTGACTGGCATGTGCCAGAGTTTGAGTTTCAATCTGGCCAGGAGTTTCATTACATTTATGTTCTTCCAGTGAGACACAAGAGATCTCCAACTGGTGCTAAGCTTTCTGTCCTGACATTTCATGTGCCATCTTTACCAACTCGTAACCAAATCGCGGTCTTCCATCATAACCTACACCTTGGTCTAATGACGCCGGTCCATGTGTCAGCATAATCTTCTCCGATCTGCAAAGAATATGAAATGGTTTCAAAGTTGGCACTCTAAATACGTCACCTCTTTTTCTTTCCTATCAGTAATAGCATAAAACAATTCTTCCATCGGCTAACAGATGCGTTTCCAACCTGTGTACACTAAAGAGGAAACTCTTTCTGACTGGCGCCGCTCGTGTTCTAGAGTGAAGACCTACTCATCATCATTACATTTTATTTGTTTATTCTTTGTCCGTGGACTCTAGATGGAAATTTCCGCCCCCAGGGATATGGAGTAGGAATTTTTATTTACTACAGGATTGTCATACATTATGGAAGTGATTTCCCATTGTTTGACAAGATTGTCATTTAACCAGTTATATGTTAAGTGGCATGTGACATGACACATTGTGAATCTGGCCAGCTCATTCATATCAAAAATGGTAATTCAGACCTTGAGTCTTTCTTCCCCTCCTGCATTTATTTCTGTGAATGTATAAACAATAAATTTGCAATAAAAGAAAACAGGGCTAAGCTTTAAAATGAACCATCCAGGCACTGTTTTTGTTCACAGTAAAGCACAACCAAAAAGAGCATTGCACTTTCAAGCACATAAAAGGTTATTGCATTTTTTCTGTTACAAGATATTTACTTTCCTTTTAAATACTCACTTGAACTGTATTAACATTTCACCATGAGAGAGATGGTTACATGATTTTAAAAAAAAATAATTTCTTTCATTTAGCTAACTGAGGTTTGTAGATTATTAAAAACCCTTTCGCCCGCTTCACCAGGAGCACTTGTTGTCAGTTTGAAATTTCACTGTCTTGCATAATAATTTTCCTTTTGTCTTGTTCCATGGTCATGTATGTCTTTTTTAAGAATGTGAATATCATTTGTTCTCATTGCCATAATATTCTGATATACATATATATAATGAGTACACTGTCATAATATTATATTGCATGCTAGCTTGTCTACAGGAGTATCTGGGTGGTATTATTGCTATATACCTGACTGCTCTTTTCTGAATTACAAATATTGTTTTTAAGTATGGTAATGGAAAGTTCTCATAGAAAACAAATAGCTTGGGTTAATGGAGTGGGAGAGAAAGAAGGTAGGGAGTGGGAGGGAAGATTGGAGAAGAGTGGTTTATGGTTGGGGTGAAAGCAGCAGGTGCATGGAATGGGGATGCAACACACAACTGGCACTAGTGCGAACATGTAGCACACAGTGATGATGATCATGATGATGATGGTGATGATAATGAAGATGATGATGTGAAGGAGTGGATTGGGAAGAGTGACATAACAGAGGAAAGGGAGGCTGGAGATGAAGGCTTGGGTGCAGGACGAGTGGAAGTTAGAGACCTGGAGCGTGGTGGGAGTAGCTAGGACGAACTGAGACCAGGAGGATTAAAGGGACAGAGGATGTGTCACAATGACAGTTCCCCTCAACATAGAGAAGTTGGTGTTGATGGGAACAGTCCAGGTGTCACAGTTCCACTGAAATCAAGTGTGTTATACTCAGCAGCATGATGTGCCGCTTGGTGGTCAGCTCTGTTCTTATCGATAGTTGGCTGATGGTCATGTCAGCTTAACATGCTGTGCCCCTTACCTGTACTCACGCTATCCTAGGATCGTAAGTTGACTCGTCCATCACCACTCCCTTATCCCCATGAACTTCTTTTTCTCTGCGTTGTCACCCCCTTCAAATCTAGGCCTACTACTCCATGTCATCGTCATTTTGTGCTACACAAACTCACCAGTGTTGGTGCCATGTTACATTACTGCCCCACGCGCCTAATGCCTCTACCTCCTTTCTTCCCTCAGGCACTCCACCCCACACAATCACTCACTCTAGTTAAGCTGCAGGACTACGGTCCTGGCAAGTGTGTTCATCTGACGCAACGTAGTTGTACAGGTGTGTGTACATCCTTCTAATTTTGTTTTGTTTTGTTCTTTATGTGTAAACATGTAAGTAATATGCTTCAAAATACTTGTCCATAATCTAATATAGGTTTTCTGAATTTACTTCGTAGTTTGTTTTTATGATGAAGGATGCATTAAATATGGCACAAATGTAAACCTTAGGATATGATGCAAATCAGTCTATTATCACAACCTGTATTTGACATTCGCAATGTTGGCTATGCTGACTCACAACCAAATTATCACCTTCCAACCCAACCTAGACCTCAGAATATACTACAGATCAGTCTTTCACTGCAACCAAGATTTTTGGATGTGACTGGAGGAGGGGTGATACCACCAAACCCTTGCTTGAATGTCAGCAAAGCTTTCAGTGCCTGTAATCGATTTATCATCTCTACTGTTTGGTGAGTTGTTTTGCGTATGAGGATCTTTTTAAATAGCACACCTTTGTGCCCCCTCGCCCCATATCAAATGTGTATCATGATAGTTGTTAAAAGTTTTGTGCTACTTGCATCTTTAATTGACTTTGTATTTATATTAATATGTATGCTGTACCTTTCACTCTGGTGTAAAACACGGGATACATTGTTTTAGACTGATTTATGAAAATACTGTTTTGAAGAAGTTACTCATTTGCATCTTCAGTAATCAGGACTGTTTCTTTTTCAAGCTTCTCCTTGCTCTGAGCTGCATAGATAACTGTCATAAGTTTCTGTGTTATACTGTCTGGGAGCTTCCTATGAACCGTGCACGTTGCCAAGGTTATGTGCCTCAACAACAAACAGGTGCAACAGGAACAGAGGGGTATCTGTATAAAGACAAGACAAACATAAAGAGGGACAGCAGTCTTTCAGTAGTTTTATCAGTAACTGATCTGACTTCATAGCATTATTCAGCATTCCCTGGCTGTGCTGGTACTGTGAATGTTCAAAAAAGGGTGAAACAACAGCCATTATTTTACCTAAAGGCATGCTGCTCTACTGTATGTCTAAATGATGATGGCACACCATTGGGAAAAATATTCTGGATGTAATGTAGTCCCCCATTTGGATCTTGTGGTGGAGATGACTTGGGATGCTCTCGTCAGGAAAAACAAAATAGACTTTCTACAAGTCATAGCGTGTAATATAAGATCCCTTAATTTGGTAGGTAGGTTAGAAAATTTAAAATGATGATGGGTAGGTTGAAATTAGATACTGTGAGAATCAGGGAAGTTTGGTGGGAGAATGAACACGGCTTCTGATCAAGTGAGTACAGCATTATCAACACACAATTACATAGGGGTAATGCAAAAGTGTTTCCAATAATGACGAAGAAAGTAGGAATATGGCTAAGTTTCTATGAATAGTATAGTGAATGTATTATCATTGGCCAGACAGGCAAGAAGGCAACACACACTATGACAGCATAACTTTATATACCAACTAACTCCACCTGCAGATGCCAATAATGAAGATCTTGAAAGAATGTATGATGAGACAAAAGAAATTATTCAGACGGTTAAGGGAAATGAAAATTTGATCGGGATGGGAGACTGGAATTTGCTAGTAAGAAAACAGAGAGAATAGAGAGAGCATGGACTGGGGTAAAGAACTGGAAGAAGACACTGCTTGGTAGGATTTTGTATACATAGTAATTTAATCACCGCTAACGCTACGTTTAAAAATCGTATGTGGAAGAGACCTGGTGACATAGGAGGTTTCAATTAGATTACATAATGGTATGACACATTCTGAAACCAGATTTTAAACAGCAAAATATACTGTTCAAAAGAATTAAGAGAACATGACTTTAGGCATCTGCAATACTCCACTGAGCAGTCATTGATGTCTAAGTACACTACCAAATTATGCCTTTATCTTTCACAAATTAAGTACGCAGTGTAATATAACTAGGTGTATATCCTTGTTCATTTACATAACAAGAACTGAAACGTCTTACAGTTGTCAAAAACAAAATGGGAACAATCATTCATCCCCTCATCCTAGGTGCTTTTCATTGGACTTTGAGAGCTTCAACAATATGTATGTCTTCTGCATGTGTTTATCATTGCCTGACACCTACATAGCATACCCCATGTAAGTTTATGGAATTCACTCTGTGATCATTCCCATCTTCAGTGAGAGGCTTTGAGAGTTCTCACAGAGGCTATGTTGGACAGGGCATCTACAAACACATCTGTCAAGCATGGACTTTCCATTACTTTAGTATCCTGGATTGGCAAGACATCCCTAGTTATGCTCACCTCATGGGTCCTGTCATTATCATGCATGGTAAGTAATTCAGGGCTGCCACTATATGCAGCAGCATATCACATGGTTCAACAGGATCTGTAACGCAACCGTGGACAACAACAAGATATGTACAGCTGGCAACATTGATGCCTCCCCACACCATCACAGAACCTTGGTTGAATGTGTCAGTTTCCTGGGCAACATGTGGCAGGTACTGCTGACCATGACATCTCCACACATGAACATGGCCATCACCTTGAGTCAGAGAAAATCGTGACTCATTTGTGAGTAACACATTTTGCCAGTGACGAAGTTGCCTGTTGAGATGAGGATGACAGAACTGAAAGTGACCTGTAAGATGATGCTGTGTCAAGCGGGTTACTCGAACAGCATGTGTGGGTCTTAAAGGTCCTTTCTCTAACTTGTATCTTAGAGTCTGATCAGACACAGTGGCTCTGGTGGCCATTCTGAGGCTGTATTTCAGTGCTTTGACAATAGACATACAACATAGATATGGCCAACATTGGCCTTCTCATGGGTTTGTCTCCTTTTAGTGTTGCCACAGTCTATGTATGGCAGGTGGAGGACATTGGCATCTGCCGCAACATGATGGAAAACCCACTGCAGTAGCCACCAGAAAGATCGCGGGAGGCGCACATTGGCACGGCGCATCACGGACGGTAGTTGCCGCAAATTGTGTAGTAACACTGTTCACGTTTACGTCGCACTTCACTTAGCGTAGACCGGGACTGTCCCCTAGGCATGCCCGATGTTAACTGATTGGGCACGGCCCGTGCTGCCAGAGTAGTAGTAGTAGTAGTAGTAGTAGTAGTAGTAGTAGTAGTAGTTGTTGTTGTTGTTGTCATGCCGGCAGAGGTCGCGTCCGAATTCTCGCGTGCCCTCTGGTGGACGGGACTCTACTTGCGGCAAGTACCGTCCGTGACGCGCCGTGCCAATGTGCGCCTCCCGCGATCTTTCTGGTGACTACTACGCCCACCTTCTTGGATCAAACACAGTGCCCTTGTAACTTTCACTGCATTAGGATGTTGCCTTGCATGTGCTTGTTGAATACAAGGTCATCAAGTTACAACTGCCATCTGTGTGCCTCACTAGAGAACACTGGGACACCTGTACTCACTTTCTTCTGAGAGGTTTCCTGATGCCGTAACACGTAACACAACACATAGAAGATGAGTGGCTTTAGCTGTTGCATACATTGTTAATAAAGATCTCAAGCTGTGCAATAAGACCATGGATACCTCCTGTATCCGAATGCATTTAACTTACTGGATGTTGATAAATGTGTTCCCCTAATTTTTCTTGAGCTGTGTATGTCCAGGGGCAGATGTAGACTCTGGCCATAATTTAGTGTTTATCAACTGCAGATTAAAACAGAAAAAACCGAGAAAGGTAGGAAATTAGGGAGATGGGACCTGTATAAGTTGAAAGAACCAGAGGTGGTTGCAAGTTTCAGAGGCAGCATTAGGCAATGATTTACTGAAACAGGGGTTAGGAACACAATAGATGATTAGTAGGTATCCTTGAGACATGAAATAGTGAAGGTAGCAAAGGATCAAATAGGCTAAAAGACAAAGTTCAGTAGAAATCCTGTGGTAATGTTTAAATCTAGTTGACAAAAGGAGAAAATGTAAAAATGTCTAAAAAAATTAGATTGGCAGGAAGTGCAAAATGGTGTAGCAGGAATGGTATAGAAAGGGTGTAGAATCAATCGTATCTAGGAGAAAAATGTATGCCATCTACAGGAAGATTGAAGTATGTATGAGTATCAAGAGTTCAGATGACAGATCAGTACTATGCAAAGAAAGGAAAATTGAAATCTGGAAGGAATATAGACAAGGCCCATGCAAGGGAAAATAGCTTGAAGGCAATGTTACAAAAAGGGAAACGGAAGTAGTTGAAGGTGAAATTATAGATACAATACTGTTAGAAGAATTTGACATAACACTTTACGACCTCAGTCAAAACAAGACACTTGGAATCGGTGACACTCCCTCAGAATTACCGAGACCTTTGTGAGAACCAGCTTGAAAAAACTTGAAAAACTATAAGGGGAAAACTGAAGACCTGCCACAATGGGACTGCAGAATAGTTCCATTCAAAAGTAATCACCACATGCATTAAGGGATGTATTCCACTGGGAGATGAGACGGTCAATTCGTTTTTCATAGAACGCGGTTGGCTGCTGACAGATCCACAACTGCATCCAAGCTGGTATTTCCTCATTGGACTGAAACTAACATCCAGGAATGTCTTCCTTCAGGTCACCTAGGATGTGAAAATCATACAGTGAAAGTTCTGGGCTATATGAGAGATGTTGTTGTGTTTCCCAACTACACTCCTGGAAATGGAAAAAAGAACACATTGACACCGGTGTGTCAGATCCACCATACTTGCTCCGGACACTGCGAGAGGCCTGTACAAGCAATGATCACACGCACGGCACAGCGGACACACCAGGAACCGCGGTGTTGGCCATCGAATGGCGCTAGCTGCGCAGCATTTGTGCACCGCCGCCGTCAGTGTCAGCCAGTTTGCCGTGGCATACGGAGCTCCATCGCAGTCTTTAACATTGGTAGCATGCCGCGACAGCGTGGACGTGAACCGTATGTGCAGTTGACGGACTTTGAGCGAGGGCGTATAGTGGGCATGCGGGAGGCCGGGTGGACGTACCGCCGAATTGCTCAACACGTGGGGCGTGAGGTCTCCACAGTACATCGATGTTGTCGCCAGTGGTCGGCGGAAGGTGCACGTGCCCGTCGACCTGGGACTGGACCGCACGGATGCACGCCAAGACCGTAGGATCCTACGCAGTGCCGTAGGGGACCGCACCGTCACTTCCCAGCAAATTAGGGACACTGTTGCTCCTGGGGTATCGGCGAGGACCATTCGCAACCGTCTCCATGAAGCTGGGCTACGGTCCCGCACACCGTTAGGCCGTCTTCCGCTCACGCCCCAACATCGTGCAGCCCGCCTCCAGTGGTGTCGCGACAGGCGTGAATGGAGGGACGAATGGAGACGTGTCGTCTTCAGCGATGAGAGTCGCTTCTGCCTTGGTGCCAATGATGGTCGTATGCGTGTTTGGCGCCGTGCAGGTGAGCGCCACAATCAGGACTGCATACGACCGAGGCACACAGGGCCAACACCGGGCATCATGGTGTGGGGAGCGATCTCCTACACTGGCTGTACACCACTGGTGATCGTCGAGGGGACACTGAATAGTGCACGGTACATCCAAACCGTCATCGAACCCATCGTTCTACCATTCGTAGACCGGCAAGGGAACTTGCTGTTCCAACAGGACAATGCACGTCCGCATGTATCCCGTGCCACCCAACGTGCTCTAGAAGGTGTAAGTCAACTACCCTGGCCAGCAAGATCTCCGGATGTGCCCCCCATTGAGCATGTTTGGGACTGGATGAAGCGTCGTCTCACACGGTCTGCACGTCCAGCACGAACGCTGGTCCAACTGAGGCGCCAGGTGGAAATGGCATGGCAAGCCGTTCCACAGGACTACATCCAGCATCTCTACGATCGTCTCCATGGGAGAATAGCAGCCTGCATTGCTGCGAAAGGTGGATATACACTGTACTAGTGCCGACATTGTGCATGCTCTGTTGCCTGTGTCTATGTGCCTGTGGTTCTGTCAGTGTGATCATGTGATGTATCTGACCCCAGGAATGTGTCAATAAAGTTTTCCCTTCCTGGGACAATGAATTCACGGTGTTCTTATTTCAATTTCCAGGAGTGTATATTGATTGATAGTGTGGATGTGGGTGTTATCATACAACAGGGTGATCCCATCTGACAACATCCTGCAATTTGACATTATTGTGCGTCGCAGTTTCTGCAAAACTAAACAAAGTGCAAAGTTTCATCATAGTGCTGCAGATTGATTGTGGTTCCACACTTGAGGAATTCAATGAGTAGAGGTCCGCTGGAGTCGAAGGAGGTTATCAAGACTTTTCCAGAACTTGTGTGAACAGCTTTGGATATCTTTGGTCGGGGAGATGTAGGGCGTTTTCACTGTTGGTTTTGCCATTTGCCCTCTGCTGTTGGACAGACTCTATCTGTTGCATGATAATGCCTGCCCTTGTTTTGCCAATTGTACGAAGTCTATGTTTCAGCAAATTGGTCAGGAAACACTGTGACATACTCTGTACAGCCTGGTTCATTCAGTATGTGATTTTCACCTCTTTGGTGACCTGAAGAAAGACTTGTGAGGATGGTAGTTTCAGTCAGACGAGGAAGTACAGGAGTGGGTGCGTTTGTAGAACCGTAAGCGGCTCCGCCCATTGTCTAGGTGTAGCGTCTTTGATTAGTAATCAAAATGTCCTCGGTCCTGGTTTCAAAACACACCACTGCTTAAATTTTGATTATGTAAGAAATCACACTCATTCTAACAGTGGCTTTGTCAAAGAGGACGAGGAGTGGACATAGTTTCAGGGAACTCTCTTGTTCTTGGGGTGGGAAACTGCCCATAAAAGTGGAAGAATCGGCAATGATCAACAACATGAGGATGCAGAACACAGTGGAAACTGCTACGTTAAAGGCACACAATGTGTATCCACAGGACATGTGGCCTGTAATTGAAAGTGTCATGATGATCTCTCCAGTGGCAAAAGATTCTGGAGTAGTCCCCCATTCGGATCTTCGGGAGGTGACTGCCAGGGGGGAGATGTCCATGAGAAAAGATTGAGTAACCAATGAAAGGATAATGTTCTATGAGTCAGGGCATGGAATGTCAGAAGCTTGAACGTAGCAGGGAAGGTAGAAAATCTGAAAAGGGAAATGCAAAGGCTCAGGTTAGATGCAGTAGGGGTCAGTGAAAAGAAATAGAAAGAAGACAAGGATTTCTGGTCAGATGAATATAGGGTAATATTAACAGCAGCAGAAAATGCTATAATGGGAGTAGGATTCATTATGAATAGGAAGGGAGACCGGAGAGTGAATTACTGTGAACAGCTCAGTGATAGGGTTGTTCTTATCAGAATCAACAGCAAACCAACACTGACAACAATAGTGCAGGTATACATGCCGATGTCACAAGCTGAAGTTGAAGAGATAGAGAAAGTATATGAGGATACTGACTGCATAATACAGTACATAAAGAGAAACGAAAATCTAATACTCATGGAGGACTGGAATGCAATTGTAGGGGGAGGAGTAGGGCAAAGGTTACAGGAGAATATGGGCTTGGGACAAGGACTGAGAGACAAGAAAGACCAAGTGAGTCCTGTAATAAATTTCGGCTAATAATAGCGAATACTCTGTTCAAGAATAACAAGAGGGGGAGGTATACTTGGAAAAGACCAGGTGATACGGGTAAATTTCAATTAGATTACATCATGATCACACAGAGATTCTGAAATCAGATACTGGATTGTAAGGTGCACATATAGACTCAGATCACAATGTAGTAGTGATGAAGAGTAGGCTGAAGTTTGAGAGATTAGTCAGGAAGAATCAATACACAAAGAAATGAGATATGAAAGTACTAAGGAACAACGAGGTATGCTTGAAGTTCTCCAAGGCTATAGATACAGCATTAAGGAATAGCTCAGTAGACAGTTCAGTTGAAGAGGAATGAACATCTCTGAAAAGGGCAATCACAGACATTGGGAAGAAAAATATAGGCACAGAGAAGGTAACTGCAAAGAAACCATGGGTAGCAGAAGACATACCTCAGCAGATTGACGAAAGAAGAAAGTACAAAAATGTTCAGTGAAGTTCAGAAATACAAGTTGCTGAGGAATGAAATAAATAGGAAGTGCAGGGAAGTTAAGATGAAATGGCTGCAATGAAAAATGTGAAAAAAATCGAAAAAGAAATGATTGTCGGAAGGGCTGACTCGTCATGTAGGAAAGTCAAAATAAGCTTTGGTGAAATGAAAAGCAAGGGTGGTAATATTAGGAATGCAATGGGAATTCCACTGTTAAATGCCGAGGAGAGACAGAGTATAGGTGGAAAGAGTACATTGAAGGCCTCTCTGAGGGGGGAGATTTGTCTGATGTGATAGAAGAAGTAACAGGAGGTGATGTACCGTAGAAGAGATAGGAGATCCAATTTTATAATCAGAATTTAAGAGGGCTTTAGAGGGCTTAAGGTCGTATAAGGCAGAAGGGACAGATAGCATTCCATCAGAATTTCTGAAATCATTGGGGCAAGTGGCAGCAAAACGGCTATTCTCATTGGTGTGTAGAATGTATGAGTCTGGTGACATACCATCTGACTTTTGGAAAAATATCATCCACACAGTTCTAAAGACTGCAAGAGCTGAAAAGTGTGAGAATTATCGCACAATCAGCTTAACAGCTCATGCATCCAAGTTGCTGACAAGAATAATATACAGAAGAATGGAAAAGAAAATTGAGGATGTGTTAGATGACGATCAGTTTGGTATTAGGAAAGGTAAAGGCAAGAGAAGCAATTCTGGCATTGCAGTTGATAGTGGAAGCAAGACTAAAGATAAATCAAGACATATTCATAGGATTTGTTGCCCTGGAAAAAGCATTCAACAATGTAAAGTGGGTCAGATGCTCTAAATTCTAAGAAAAATAGGGGTTAGCTGTAGGGAGAGACTGGTAACATACAGTATGTACAAGAACCAAGAGTGAATGATCAAGAAAGAAGTGCTCAGATTAAAAAGGATGTAAGACAGGGATCTAGTCTTTTGCCCCTAATGTTAAATTTGTACATCGAAGAAGCAGTGATGGAAATAAAAGAAAGGTTCAGGAGCGAAATTAAAAATCAAGGTGAAAGGATATCAGTGATCCAATTCGCTGATATCAATTCTGTCCTTAGTGAAAGTGATGAAGAATTACATGAGCTGCTGAATGAACAGTCTAATGATTAGAGAATATGGATTGAGAGTAAATCGAAGAAAGACTAAAGTAATGAGGAGCAACAGAAATGAGAACAGCTAGAAACTTAACATCAGGACTGATAGTCATGAAGTAGATGAAGTTAAGGAATTCTACTTCGTAGACAGCAAAATAACCAATGACGGATGGAGCAAGGAGGACATCAAAATCAGACTAGCACTGGCAAAAAATGCATTACTGACCAAGAGAATTCTCCTAGTATCAAACATAGGCCTCAATTTGAGGAAGAAATTTCTGAGAAGGTATGTTGGACTATGGCATTGTATAGCAGAGAAACATGGACTGTGGGAAAAATGGAACATAAAAGAATTGAAGTATTTGTGATGTGGTGCTACAGACAAATATTGAAAATTAGATAGAATTATAATGAAGGAATGAAGAAGTTCTGTGCAAAATCAGAGAGGAAAGGAATATGTGGAAAACACTGACAAGGAGAAGGGACAGGATTATAGGATATCTGTTAAGGCATCAGGGAATGAATTTCAGGGTATCAGAGGGAGCTGTAGAGGGCAAAAACTGTAGAGGAAGACATAAGAGTGGTTGGTTTGTGGGGATTAAAGGGACCAGACTGCTACGGTCATCGGTCCCGAAGACATAAGACTGACATACATCCAGCGAATAATTGAGGACATGGGTTGCAAGTGGTACTCAGAGATGAAGAGGTTGGCACAGGAGAGGAATCCATGTCGGACCACATGAAACCAGTCAGAAGACAGAAGACTCAAAAACTAGAGGGGAGGGGGTGGCTGACCATGTTCTATGAAATGGGAATTGGTCATCTCCTTTCCCAGTTGGTTAAATGTCTTAACGTGTGTGATGATTACTTCTGAATATAACCCTTCCATGGTCCCGTTGTGTAGGTGTTCGGTCTTCGTTTGACTGCCTGTCTTATTCCGCATGGTACGCAGACTTCAAGATGAGTATACGTATTCCAGTTCCAAAGAAGGTTAGTGTGCGTGCAGGTGTGATAATTACTGAACTATCGATTAAATAAATCATACTTGCAAAATACTAACGCAAATTATTTACAGAAGAATTGGAAAACAAGTAGAAGTTGACCTTGACAAGATGTTTTGGTTCTGGAGAAATGTGAGAACATGCAAGGCAATACTGACCCTACGGCTTATATAGAAGACTGACTGAAGAAAGGCAAAACTGCATTTATACCATTTGTAGATTTAAAGAAAGCTTTTGACCGGAATACACTCTTTGAAATATAGCAGGGACAAAATCAGGAAACTAAAGGTTGTTTAATACTTGTACGGATACCAGACAACAATTATAAGAGTCATAGGGTATGAATGGGAAGCGATAGTTGAGAAGGGAGTGAGACAGGGTTGTAGCCTATCCCCAATGTTATTCAGTCTTTACATTGAGTTATCAGTAAAGGAAATCAAGTAGAAATTTGGAGAGGGAAAAGAATTTAAAACTCTGAAGTTTGCCAAAGACATTGTACTATAATTCTGATAGAGGCGGCAAAGGACTTGGAAAAGCAATTGAATCGAATGGATAGTGTCTTGAAAAAAGGTTATAAGACGAACACCACCAAAGGTAAAGTAAGAGTTATGGAATTAGTCAAATTTAATTAGCTGATGATGAAGGAGTTGAATTAGAAAATGAGACACTAAAAGTAGTAGATGAGCCCTGCTACTTGGTAGCAAAATAACAGTTGATGTTCGAAGTGGAGAAAATATAAAATGTGGACTGGTTATAGAATTTCTGAAAAAGAGGAGTTTCTTAACATCTAATCTAAATTTAAGTGTTGTTGTTGTTGTTGTTGTGGTCTTCAGTCCTGAGACTGGTTTGATGCAGCTCTCCATGCTACTCTATCCTGTGCAAGCTTCATCTCCCAGTACCTACTGCAACCTACATCCTTCTGGATCTGCTTAATGTACTCATCTCTTGGTCTCCCTCAACGATTTTTACCCTCCACGCTGCCCTCCAGTACTAAATTGTGATCCCTTGATGCCTCAGAACATGTCGTACCAACCGATCCCTTCTTCTAGTCAAGTAGTGTCACAAACACCTCTTCTCCCCAATTCTATTTAATACCTCCTCGTTAGTTATGTGATTTACCCATCTAATCTTCAGCATTCTTCTGTAGCACCATGTTTCGAAAGCTTCTATTCTCTTCTTGTCTAAACTATTTATTGTCCAAGTTTCACTTCCATACATGGCTACACTCCATACAAATACTTTCAAAAACGACTTCCTAACACTTAAATCAATACTCGATATTAACAAATTTCTCTTCTTCAGAAACACTTTCCTTGCCATTGCCAGTCTACATTTTATATCCTCTCTACTTCGACAATCATCAGTTATTTTGCTCCCCAAATAGCAAAACTCCTTTACTACTTTAAGTGTCTCATTTCCTAATCTCATTCCCTCAACACCACCCGACATAATTCGACTACATTCCATTATCCTTGTTTTGCTTTTGTTGATGTTCATCTTATACCCTCTTTTCAAGACACTGTCCATTCCATTCAACTGCTCTTCCAAGTCCTTCGCCGTTTCTGACAGAACTACAATGTCTTTGGCGAACCTCAAAGCTTTTATTTCTTCTCCATGGATTTTAATACCTACTCCAAACTTTTCTTTTGTTTCCTTTACTGCTTGCTCAATATACAGATTGAATAGCATCGGGGAGAGGCTACAACCCTGTCTCACTCCCTTGCCAACCACTGCCTCCCTTTCATGTCCCTCGACTCTCATAACTGCCATCTGGTTTCTGTACAAATTGTAAATAGCCTTTCGCTCCCTGTATTTTACCCCTGCCACCTTCAGAATTTGAAAGAGAGTATTCCAGTCAACATTGTCAAAAGCCTTCTCCAAGTCTACAAATCCTAGAAACATAGGTTTGCCTTTCCTTAATCTTTCCTCTAAGATAAGTCGCAGGGTCAGTATTGTCTCACGTGTTCCCACATTTCTACGGAATCCAAACTGATCTTCCCCGAGGTCGGCTTCTGCCAGTTTTTCCATTCGTCTGTAAAAAATTCGCGTTAGTATTTTGCAGCTGTGACTTATTAAACTGGTAGTTCGATAATTTTCACATCTGTCAACACCTGCTTTCTTTGGGATTGGAATTATTATATTCTTCTTGAAGTCAGAGGGAATTTCGCCTGTCTCATACATCTTCCTCACCAGATGGTAGAGTTTTGTCAGGACTGGCTCTCCCAAAGCTGTCAGTAGTTCTAATGGAATGTTGTCTACTCCGGGGGCCTTGTCTCGACTCAGGTCTTTCAGTGCTCTGTCAAACTCTTCACACAGTATCATATCTCCCATTTCATCTTCATCTACATCCTCTTCCATTTCCATGATATTGTCCTCGAGAACATCATCCCTGCATAGACCCACTATATACTCCTTTCACCTTTCTGCTTTCCCTTCTTTGCTTAGAACTGGGTGTCCATCTGGGCTCTTGATATTCATGCAAGTGGTTCTCTTTTCTCCAAAGGTCTCTTTAATTTTCCTGTAGGCAGTATCTATCTTACCCCTAGTGAGATAAGCCTCTACATCCTTACATTTGTCCTCTAGCCATCCCTGCTTCGCCATTTTGCACTTCCTGTCGATCTCATTTTTGAGACGTTTGTATTCCTTTTTTCCTGCTTCACTTACTGCATTTTTGTATTTTCTCCTTTCGTCAATTAAATTTAGTATCTCTTCTGTTACCCAAGGATTTCTACTAGCCCTCATCTTTTTACCTACTTGATCTTCTGCTGCCTTCACTATTTCATTCCTCAAAGCTACCCATTCTGCTTCTACTGTATTTCTTTCCCCCATTCCTGTCAATTGTTCCCTTATGCTCTCCCTGGAACTCTGTACAACCTCTGGTTCTTTCAGTTTATCCAGGTCCCATCTCCTTAAATTCCCACCTTTTTGCAGTTTCTTCAGTTTTAATCTACAGTTCATAACCAATAGGTTGTGGTCAGAGTCCACATCTGCCCCTGGAAATGTCTTACAATTTAAAACCTGGTTCTTAAATCTCTGTCTTACGATTATATAATCTATCTGAAACCTTTTAGTATCTCCAGGGTTCTTCCATGTATACAACCTTCTTTCATGATTCTTGAACCAAGTGTTAGCTATGATTAAGTTATGCTCTGTGCAAAATTCTACTAGGCGGCTTCTTGTTTCATTTCTTAGCCCCAATCCATATTCACCTACTACGTTTCCTTCTCTTCCTTTTCCTACTGTTGAATTCCAGTCACCCATGACTACTAAATTTTCGTCTCCCTTCACTACCTGAATAATTTCTTTTATTTCATCATACATTTCATCAATTTCTTCATCATCTGCAGAGCTGGTTGGCATATAAACTTGTACTACTGTAGTAGGCGTGGGTTTCGTGTCTATCTTGGCCACAATAATGCGTTCACTATGCTGTTTGTAGTAGCTTATCTGCACTCCTATTTTTTTATTCATTATTATACCTACTCCTGCATTACCCCTATTTGATTTTGTATTTATAACCCTGTATTCACTGACCAAAAGTCTTGTTACTCCTGCCACCGAATTTCACTAATTCCCACTATATATAACTTTAACCTATCCATTTCCCTTTTTAAATTTTCTAACCTACCTGTCCGATTTAGGGATCTGACATTCCACGCTCCGATCCGTAGAACGCCAGTTTTCTTTCTCCTGATAACGACGTCCTCCTGAGTAGTCCCCGCCCGGAGATCCGAATGGGGGTCTATTTTACCTCCGGAATATTTTACCCAAGAGGACGCCATCATCATTTAATCATACAGCTTAAGCTGCATGCCCTCGGGGTGTTAGGAAGTCTTTTCCGAAAATATTTGTCTGGGATATAGCCTTGTGCAGAAGTTAAACATGGACAATAAGCAGTTCCAACAAGAAGAAAGTAGAAACATTTGAAGTATGGTGCTACAGAAGCATGCTGAAGATTAGAAGGGTATGCTGAGTTAACTAATGAGGAGGTACTGAATTAGTTTGGAGGAAAAGAAAATGTAGGCACTACGTAATTAAAATAAGGGAGTGGCTGCTAGGAAACATCCTGAGGCATGAACAGATCATCAGTTTGGTAATGGAAAAGTTTGTATATATGGGGGGAGGGGGGGGGGGCTAAAATTGCTGATGGAGACCAAGGGATGAATACATAAGCAGGTTTAGTTGCAATAGTTATTCATAGATATAGAAACTTCCATAGAATGGACTAGCATGGAGAGCTGCATCAAACCAATCTTCGGACTGAAGTCCACAACAGTGACAACATTGTGTGAGAAATCATTCACGTAAAGAATAAATAGTGTTGACTGTAGTTGGAGTATGGAAACTTGCAGCACATTATATTTGACAGATTTAGCTCAGATTTTTAATTTGTTGTATTTTCCCCACAATTATGTCCTGATTTCTATGCATTGCTTCCCTTTCATGAAGTACAGTTTTATTATGTCATTTCATTTTCCACACATCCCCTACTGTTACAACAAAGATCTGTATAGTGATGTGTTTTAAACTGGTCCATGAAGATTTCGTAAATCTTCAGTTTCTGTCAAGTGAACTCTTAACATGTTCAACAAAAGCTGTTGGTGCTGTTCTTGGTGACTTATCTTCTCTGGAACAATGTTGTGATGATTGTAGTATTTTAAATTTTGTTATAAAGCTTACATTTCTAGTCTTTATTATAATTCTGAAGATTTTTGTAAATGTGGAAATCATTTGTATTGGTCTGTAGTTTCCCAATTCACCTCTGTTACCTTTCTTTAGTATTGGTTTTGCTTTACATGCTTTTAATTAATATGGAAAAACACATTCCTTTATTGTGGCATTGAACAGGTGTGAGCTTTTTAGCAGGCCTTCCCTGCATTATTTTATGAGACGTGATATAACATAATCTAAAACAGATGAATATTTTACTTTTAATTGCTTTCTTAGACTTAAAACTTCTATCTCTGTTGCTGTGACGAATGCAGTTGTATGCCTAATATGTGTGATATGTGGCATTTTTCTTCTTTCATTTATTTTATCAGTTCATCTGTTACAATTACAATAAATGTGTTGAAGATGTTTGTCATTTCAAGATGATGTAGGTCCTTGACTTGTCATTCGATTGCAACTTAGTACTCAGCTTTAGGTGCCATCAGAAAATGGTAACGGAGAGGCATGTAACTGCGATGTAGCCATCCTGCAATTAATGTGGACTTAACTGACTGCAGATACACTCCTATGTGTAAATATATTATTATGTACCACCACAATAGTCTGATTGTTCTGTGATTAATTTGTTTTCAATGTTCCCATAATGTTGATGAAAAGAAACAAATAAGTATTCCGTTTTTTGTATTCTTTTCATGCTAGTATTTGACAACTTTATACCTTTCTGCTAATTTGCTAACAGTGTTTGTTATTCTGTTTTGCTTTTTTCTAACACATTCATTTGCAAAAGTGTTATAATGTTAATATATAACTTCTGTTAAGGTTACTGGTGGAAACAAAGGCATTGGTTTTGCAATTGCCCGTGGTCTATGCGAAAAATTTGATGGCACTGTGTACCTCACGGCAAGAGATGAGACACGTGGTCTGAAGGCTATTGAAGAATTAAAAAAGGTGTGATAACCATACCTACTTCATTATACTGCATTATTTTTCCGTCATATCACTGTATAAAATTGTGTGTATAATTAAGCAAAATTTCTGTTTCAGAATGGATTAAATCCAAAATTTCATCAGCTTGATATAGATAACTTAGAAAGCATACAAAGATTTCGGGACTACATAAAAGAAAAATATGGAGGACTTGATGTACTTGTAAACAATGCTGCTATAGCATATAAGGTAAACAGATACTGATATAACAAAACCAGTACCTTTTTCTTTTTAAAGCAATATTATACAACAATTTCATATCTAATGTCAAGCATGAAAAATTAGCAGAGATGATAGACAATCTATTTTTGGTACTCTCTCCTACTTAAATTTATTGATCACTTTGATGGAAGCCAGTGGAGGTTGTTTATTTATTGCTGTCAAGTTTATGTTTAGTGTATAAATAGAGACTCTGATTGCCAGTCAGGGTGAAATGGAAGATTAAATGTGGTCAAAAAATTGTGACCAGTTGCTACTGTCAGCCACATGCAGCAGTTATTGAATTGCCAGAACACTTCAAGGTAGAATAAGAGATTATCACTGTGAACTTAAATGCGTGCCATAGTGATGAGAGAGAATTTCATTGTCATCAAGTGATTGGGACTTGCGTCACTGTAGTAACTGCAGCAGAGAGATTCCTGTAAAATTGTGTTCCAACTATGACTCCTGACACTGTGGAGAAGTTAAACTTGCTGTTATATAAAATCTCCCAGACATGCAAACAACACTGCATTATGACCATTCTGTGCGTAATTGGGAAGGGATGGGGAGGAGTTCTTGACAAGTTGAAGCTATGCGTTGACCTGCGAAATGTGCATGGATAATACTGTTCATAGGACACAGCATGCAAAAGGTAAGAATCCAGTTTAGAACAGTGGTCTGGCACACAGGTTTGATTTCTAATACAGCATGTCTGGGGTAAACATGTAGTAATAGAAAATGTAAAAACGTGAGATGTAATTGAGGTGTTTCTTTGCAGTTTGATTCTGCAAGTAAGGTAACTCAAAAAGTTTTCTGTGTTTACTTGTGACACTTGTAACTGCGTGCACATGCATGTAACTGCTTTGATCATCTAAACATGCATCAGTAGCACTGTGGACTCCACAGCAGAAGGTGTTCTGCGTGCTTTGTCCCACAGAGCTAAAGTCTGTTGCACTGGTACAATGTTGTTTTCGGCTTGAGTAAGGACTGCGATCAACTGACGATGTTCCCATTTACATAACAATCAAGATATGGGACAAGTGGCTTTGGGAAACTGGGAGTTTGCTTTTAATATTGGACAAGCACACCATTCCAGAAGCTACTGTTGCATTAATGTGTACATCCTTCCAGCAGATTCCTTGTAAGTCAATCCAAGCATGTAGGCAGTTACAGTTAACTCATTTGATAGTACATAACGTCATCAGTAAAAGGTTGTGCCTGCGGGCATGTAGACTGCTGCTTCATCACAAAATTAAGCTTGAGAACAGGCCATAATAGAAGGTATTCGGACAAAAATGAATGAAAATGAAGTGTTCCTCATTTTCTGTATCTTGGACCAAGCTACATTCCACACTTCCAGCGTGATGAAAATGCACAGTTGCCACATGTGGAAGCTGAACCTCCCCACGGTGATAGTGTAAATGTGACTCTCCAAAAGTGACTGTGCATGTAGATTGTTGAAGGACAGAGTTGTACGCTCATTCTTCTTCGCAGGGCCTACAGTTAATGCAACAATGTACACAAACATGTTGGAGCTGTATGCTGTGCCACAACTTCCTTGTGACATGATCTTTCAACAGGATGGTGTCCATGCCATTTTGCGAACATTGTGAGGGATTTCTTGGATCACGAGTTCCTAGGTTGCTAGATCGGGAGAGGTATTCCATCAATTGCTTTGCTTTCTATAAGCCGAGACATTACTCCAATTGATTTATTTTTTTTCTTCGATGGGGGTTTATCAAGAATCAAGTATACCAGACATCTGTCAATGATCTACCAGATCTGCGCCATCTCATTCGTGGAGATGTCACAAATGTTATGCCTGAAAATGCTGCAAAACACTTGGACGGTAATGGAATACAAATTAGATGTCTGTTGCTCCACTAATGGTACATATATTGAAGTGTGTTAGGTGTATAAAAATATTTTGAGTTGTTATACATATAGAAACGTACCATCTCAATAAATATCTCAGTTACTTTTCAAATTATTACATTTTATATTATTTATATATAGACCTGGACACCCTTTATATAATCAGATCCTGCACTGATATGCAACAGAACTGGTTCCTCTTTTAGGTGACTCTAAGAGACAGTTGATTCCAGATTTGACGGACCATCACAGGACAGATGCACTAAACTGCAGATCTAAATTGCTGATGCAGATTTGTTATAATATTATGGAACCTGTTTTTCACCTGTGTTGAATGACAAATTTGTAGGCTCAGCTGCCTCTTTACAGGGACTAGTGTGCGTTGCGCAAACTGCAGTTGTACTAAACTAAGACTGGTGTACCCTTTCAAGAATTTCAGAGGGTGAGAGTGTAAATTAAGACTAAATTTAACTTCTAGATAGCCTTTGAGATAGTTTCATGTTGTTGTTTAGTAAAGAAAAGTACACACCTGAATATCAGATCTGGTATGTGACTGGGTGAAGAACCTTCTTGTTGCCAGAACTCAAAAGGGGGGGGGGGCTAAGACTTTACGATTTGCCCTCGTAGATAAGTTCCAACCACAGTGAAATTATTAAGCCTGCTGACTACAATGCCCATGCTGTGCAGTGTCCAACCATCACAATTTACAATGTGTGCCTGTGTGATATCTTTTGCACTCTGTTTCTGGGCGATATCAAGGCTGCACATATTGAGTTTTTCAAGTATATGCCTGTTGTAGTCTTATAGTGTGAGGGTACATAGTCAAACAGCGCACACTACAATGGCTCAGTGGCCGGCCTACCTGAACAGACAGCGTAGCAAGTGCTGTGCTGTGTGCACAACAGCCCAATATAAGTCTTGTGTGCCGGGCCCTCAAACTCACTTATGTTTACTTACTTATTGTATGCTCACATAAGAGACTGTATGTTGCTGTTTTCTGTAGTTACAAGACTTTGTTCTGCTCTATACTTCAGTGTTATTGTGGATCTCTTCACATGGAAGCAGAATAAAACTTGGTTTGCATTACTTCTTGTGTCTGTACAATGTTACAGCATATTTGGCGATGAGTGCGGTATTCTACTCCTCATGTTTCTGTTTTGACATACAGTCAACAGTTCAGTGGAAGAAGTTCTTCCGTCTATTGAATAACAGTGACCAGAGGCAGACTCACTCGGTGGTACTAAACAGTTTGGCAGTATCATTTACGTGTGAGGTTCCAGCAACATTGATGCATATGAAAAATGCCTTCAGCAACATTCTCAAGCTTTTGGAGCTGCCAACCCCAAATTATATAAGGCTTTGTTTTTGTCATGGGTTTCTCCCTGTGTTTATCACCTTTTGTGTCAGCTAGCTCCTCTCCAGGAGCCTGCCAGTCTGTCTTTTGATGAAATGTATCAGTTGCTCTCTAATTAGCATTGCAAATGTGTTCATGTTGTTGCTGCTTGCGTTGAGTGCTACTGTTGTCAAAAGCAGTTGTAACAGTTGTACAGAGCTTGGGCAGTGGAAATTCATAGGCTTAGCTGTTGTTGCCAGTTTGTTATTGAGCCCCACCAGGACTCATATGCTGATTTGATAGTTTGTGATGCTATAATACAACTGGCTCATGATAGGGAAGATTGTGAATGTTCTTTACAATGTAAAAATGCTGCTCTTAGAGTCCGCGTAGTCTTTTGAAGTATCTATGGCAGAAGGAAACCAGATATAAGCATGGTGTGAAGTAGCTGCTGTTGCTTCCTCTCCTCCTTGTCCGCCAATCTTTAGCTCATGGAGAGAAAGACCACAATGTGGCCATGCAGTGGTGGCCTCCATGCTGCATTGGGCAGTGCCATGCTAAGCAGCAGCATTCAGTGTCACAACAGCAGCTGTGTGCTCTTCTTCCGTTGTGCCCGTATTGTTTTGTTCAACATGAGTTAGCCACGTGCCCAGAACGTTGGCAACGCGCAACTATTGTTGCTTATGTGTGCGGCTCTCAGCCTCCTTCACCAGACATGAACATGGATGTGAACAGTGTTTCCCAAATGATTGTAGCCACATACAAATTCTACATTGAAGTTATGTGTGATAAGCAAACAAGTGGACCCAGATGTAGCAGTGCCTTTGTTAGATTCTCAATCCAATGTGGATCTTGGGTCACCGGTATTATCCCCTGTATCTTGTTGGTTGGTGAATTACAACAAACAATAAATACCCATATTGAGACAGTTTTCTACTCCCGTTGCGTATAAAGCAGTTGTTAGGCCTTTGACCTTCCTAGTAGTGGATTATGCCAGTATGAAAACTTCTTTGAGTTAGTCGCCTTCAGAATTTTTGAATTCTCTGTTTCTGGTGAAGTGCATCTGGTATTGGATCAAGTTGTGTACGAACAACTGGACATACTCTCTTGGAATATTCCTCCCTGTTTTTGGAAGGTTTAGGGTGTTCTACTGATTTCAGGACTCATATCGCAATGAGAATGACAGTGCACTCCCACTTTTTTCATACCCATTCAGTCCCAGTAGCTTTAAGGTAGCAAGTCAATTAGACCGCCTTACATCCTCTAGTGAATGATCTACTCCATTGGTAATTGTCAAAAAAACTTGACGGCAACCTTCAGCTCTGTGGTGATCTTAAAGTGTGTGTTAAGTCCACAGTCTATTGTTGGTAACCTATTCCTTGTCCCATCTGGATGCACTCTTAGCACGGTTTTCTGGGACCAGTATTTTTCCAAAATAGATCTTCAGAAGCCTACCGAACGAGTCCTCGTAGTGAATACCGCCTTCGATTTACATAAATACCAGTGCCTGCCATTTGGTGTGGCTAGTGCCCATTTCATTTTCTAGTGATTTTTGGAGCAGCTCACAGCCTCCATTCCATGGTGCATTAACCACTTGGATGATATTGTGCCTTGCTCTCAGTGATACAGGCTGCTGGTTTAAAATGTAGCTCAGACAGATCACCATTTTTTCATCCGTCTGTCGTCTACCTTGATTTTGAAGTCTTGCATGGTGGTGACTAGCGTTTATGCCAGCATGTCGATTCCATTACAACTTTACCATGTCCTACCAATGTCAAAGAGCTGCAAGTGTTTCTCGGAAAGATTGTGTATTACAATAAATTTTTTTTCTGGTGCAGCCATGTTCGGCCAGCCACTATGCCCTCTTAAATAAAAATGTTGATTTTCACTGGTCACCCGCCTGTGAGCATGATTTTACTCTATTCAGGTCAAAATTACACTTGGCACCTTGGTTACTTTCCAACTAGGCCAACATCTTGTTTTGGCCACAGACATCTCCCAGTATGACCTAAGACTGTTCTCGCATACAAATATGTGAGTATTTCTGAACACCCTATTGCATATGCTTCCAAAACTGAATCAGATGCAAGAACCGCTGTTCACAGACAGAGAAAGAAGCCCTTTCTATCGGGTGTACGCTCAAAAAATTTTATGTTTTCCTATAGGTTCCAAGTTTCATTTCAATATTGATCACATACCTTTGGTATCTCTTTTCAATCCTTTGACATCTTTATTGGTCAAAGCAGCCCTTCGCCTGCTTCGTTTGTGTCTCACTATAACTAAAAGATTCCCCAGTCCATTGGAGTGGCAGAGCAGCTGAAGACCTTGATATGTTCTCGAGTTCATATACGTTCACTCCAATTGGCAACTGTAGCCTGCCGGAGCTGCTTCATGGTTGCCAGCCCAATATGCTAATTTGTCTGATCAGTGCCTGCCCACCTGGTGGTACCCACCTCGCAGCGATTCCATACAGGCTCCGCTGCCCGGGGCCTGCAGATTTGGTCGGCACCCTGTGTGGATTCCAGTCGTTGTCCATCAGGCCAAGAGTGCCTTCTCTGTGTTGGGCACAGCTCTGTCCACTAGTGTCAAACTGCACACCAGAGAGTCCTCTGCCCTGCAACCCTTTACGCTGGCCCCCGTGCTGCGGCCCACGCTTCCTCTGGCTCCAGCACTGTCTTCACTCAGGGTGCTGCTGGGCAGAGCAGGTAGCACTGGACTGCCTCCATCTTCACAGTCCCTGTCACTGCCCCCCCCCCCTTCCCACCCCCCACTTCCACCACTGCCTTCTTCTCTGCTGCCTACATCGCTGAGTGCCTGCCCAGATGTGGACATGGGTACAGCAACGGCATCACCAGTCATCCCTTATGGCTTCTCAGAGGGGAGTAAGCACCATGCCTGTTGGTGCCCGTGCTCTTTCAGACCACATTCTCCTGTGACAGCACAACAGCTGCTCCAACAGTCATCACCTACCAGTGAAGACACTGACATCTCCAAAGTGACAATTTTTCATCAAGTGGAAGGAGTATTGTAACCCTATAGTGTGAGCATGCATAATCGTATTACATGATACAAGTGCCTCCATGGCTGACCTATAAAGGTCACCTGTCAACTTGGGCAGACGACACAGCGAGCGGTGTGCTGTGTGTACAACAGCTCAATATAAGCCCAGCATGCTGGGCCCTCAGCCTCCCCTATGAGACTGTATATTGATGTGTTCTATAGTTATGAGACTTTGTACTGTTCTATATTTCATTAAATGTTATTGTGGATCTCTTCGTGTGAAAGCAGGAAAAAAGTTGGTTGGTGTTACTTCTGATATTGTGTCTGTATAATGTTACAGCAGTGTCAGTTTAGGACTTGAAACCTTTTTGCTGTATTATAGTGTAGTTGAGATTTGGAAATGTTCCTTGAGTGTTTGAAACATTGAACTAGACTTTTACTCACTGGTGAATGCCAGGTCTTTAGTATAATAACTTTGCAAGTTATTTGGAAGAGTGAGAAGTTATTGAATTTCAGTGAACATGTGCAAATTCGGAACTGTGACTAATTTTGAGTTATGGTGAACTGATCAAAGTGATCACTTGCTTATTTTTGTTGCTCCTTTGCCACTTACTGTCAAAACCTCTTGTCCATGAAGTAAACAGCTAGACATAATCGTAATCTAAACTACTACACATTTCAAACTAATAAACACCAGTTTCAAGTCATTGTGTTTCAATAACCATAATTTAAAAATATGACCCTATAGTATTTTAGGTAGCCTGAAGACAACACTGATAAAATTTTGAGGAGTGTAACTTGACAGCATGTTCATCTGCTCAGACAGTTGACAAGTGAAGTTTGACCATCCAGTGAACAGGGAGAACTGTGAAGGCTGGGATGACATTGTAGCTTCCAGAATCTCATAAACCAGATGGTTGTTAAATTATTTATATATAATAATGAAGAGTGTGCATAATAGAGGATTGGAATTGTTTTTTCGAGCAAATTGTTCCAAATTTTTTGTGTGTGTCAGTTCTGAGATTGTAGTGAGTTCAGCTGGTGTTATTGATGCCTTAGCAAGGAGCTGAATCTGTCCACAATATTGAGGTCTTTAATTGAAGAATATGTGTTAGTAAAAACAGGTTCAAACTATTCTTGGGTGAAGAGTACCTCTGGTCTAGCCATTTCTGGTATGTGTTCATAGTCTGGTATCCTTACCACACAGGACCAATAGAAGAGAGAGAAAAGGTTTTATCGAGAACAGTGTGATTCATGATAGGATTGCGTAAATTCGTGTAGTGTGTCACTTATAAAATCAAACTCCAATGGGACATGTTGCTTTCCCATGTAAATATAAAGGCACTTGGGCTTAAAAAATTATTTTCAAGAGTTCTTTATACAAAATCTTGTTTTGTGCTTGTACAGTTAACTATTCAGTTTACAGTTTCTAAAATAATATGATAATGGCTTATGTTTCAGAAAGAGAATCAACCAGTTATGAGTGATTTGCAACTGATGCATAAATAGGAATAACACTTCCACAAATGTTATCTGTTTCCTCTTTCACTTATCAGTATTAAAAGTTGGTCCTGTCCAAACCACAGTTTTTCTATTGTTGCATAGTAATTTATTTGGTTGATATTTTATAGGTAGTCTGCAGTTTGCCATTAGAAACATTTCCTCTAAAAGGTAATCATGTATTTGCAAGCAGTTCTTTGTTAGATTGAGGAATTTTCACCAACACAGAAATGCTACAACAGAGCACTGCTTTTCATCAGTTATTTGTATTAGATTGAAGCTATAAGCTAGGTGCACAATAGTAGTGGGCTTTCCAAAGAAATTTCTTGTCAGTGCTCTCACATTGCTGCTGAGCCAGAAACCTACTTCTCAATTGTGACTGGAAGAGAAACTGTGTGTGTGTGTGTGTGTGTGTGTGTGTGTGTGTGTGTGTGTGTGTATAAGCACAGAATAGATACCCCTCACCCCAGAAACACACGCGCGCGCACGCGTGTGTTTCTGGGGTGAGGGGTATCTATTCTGTGCTTATTGATTCAGAAGAGTAGTGAATGAATTTGAGAATAAATGGTTGTCACAAATTCATCGAGGCTTATGTCATCTGATAATAAACCATTTTTCCACTAGTGTTAACACAGGAATATGTATGCGAGGTACTCAGCACTATTCTGATTCTGTACACAGTGGTAACTGTAAGAACATCAGAGCATTTCCAGTGTAATGCCACAGAATAATGGTAGGAAGAAAAAAGAAAATTACTTCGAAGAAGTTTAAATATGTTTCTATAAATTTTAGCTACTTTATCATTGACTAAAAATAAGCAGAATGTTGAGCAGAAGGGCTCAGTTGCTTATTGTCAAATGTTTCAGGGGAAAGTGAGCAGAGCAGATGTTATTAACGATAACTGCGAGGCAGATGAACAGTGATCTATGATTTCAAAGATGATGAGGTTTTGAGAGTGTCATTGTGTTACAATATTTATGTGGACCACCTGACAACATGGAAGTACCACAAGTGCTTCACAAGAAGAAATGACTTAGTAGCTGAATTAGCACACTTAACTTCCTGGATGTGACATAGCTCACTGCTCTCCCAGGCACCTCTTAAAAAAAGGATTTTCTTCCTTGTTGTATTTGTGTGTTCACATGTTGTATTTCTCGGTAGACTATTTCGTGAATGCTGTTTCCGAGCTTACAGTTTTCTTTATTTTTACTTTCCTATAATATTTTGCCCATGTTGCTAGTGCTCCCCTAGAAGAAATAATATTTTTATTATGTAAATGATATTTCAGACTAGAGGCAACAAACAAAGTGAAAGGATGATTCATAAGTGGCACTTAGGCATATTTACTAGCTGTGTGTGTGTGTGTGTGTGTGTGTGTGTGTGTGTGTGTGTGTGTGAGAGAGAGAGAGAGAGAGAGAGAGAGAGAGAGAGAGAGACGATCTTCCTGCTTTAAGTGTAACTGAATCTGGAGTTTTAAAATTTGCTTGCCATCCGTGGTACATACAGTTGGAATAATTGAAAAATTTACAATATTACATGTAACTGTACTGAAGTACACTCCTGGAAATTGAAATAAGATCACCGTGAATTCATTGTCCCAGGAAGGGAAAACTTTATTGACACATTCCTGGGGTCAGATACATCACATGATCACACTGACAGAACCACAGGCACATAGACACAGGCAACAGAGCATGCACAATGTCGGCACTAGTACAGTGTATATCCACCTTTCGCAGCAATGCAGGCTGCTATTCTCCCATGGAGACGATCGTAGAGATGCTGGATGTAGTCCTGTGGAACGGCTTGCCATGCCATTTCCACCTGGCACCTCAGTTGGACCAGCGTTCGTGCTGGACGTGCAGACCGCATGAGACGACGCTTCATCCAGTCCCAAACATGCTCAATGGGGGACAGATCCGGAGATCTTGCTGGCCAGCGTAGTTGACTTACACCTTCTAGAGCACGTTGAGTGGCACGGGATACATGCGGACGTGCATTGTCTTGTTGGAACAGCAAGTTCCCTTGCCGGTCTAGGAATGGTAGAACGATGGGTTCGATGACGGTTTGGATGTACCGTGCACTATTCAGTGTCCCCTCACCAGTGGTGTACGGCCAGTGTAGGAGGTCGCTCCCCACACCATGATGCCGGGTGTTGGCCCTGTGTGCCTCGGTCGTATGCAGTCCTGATTGTGGCGCTCACCTGCACGGCGCCAAACACACATACGACCATCATTGGCACCAAGGCAGAAGCGACTCTCATCGTCTCATCGTCTCCATTCGTCCCTCCATTCACGCCTGTCGCGACACCACTGGAGGCGGGCTGCACGATGTTGGGGCGTGAGCGGAAGACGGCCTAACGGTGTGCGGGACCGTAGCCCAGCTTCATGGAGACGGTTGCGAATGGTCCTCGCCGATACCCCAGGAGCAACAGTGTCCCTAATTTGCTGGGAAGTGGCGGTGCGGTCCCCTACGGCACTGCATAGGATCCTATGGTCTTGGCGTGCATCCGTGCATCGCTGCAGTCCGGTCCCAGGTCGACGGGCACGTACACCTTCCGCCGACCACTGGCAACAACATCGATGTACTGTGGAGACCTCACGCCCCACGTGTTGAGCAATTCGGCGGTACGTCCACCCGGCCTCCCGCATGCCCACTATACGCCCTCGCTCAAAGTCCGTCAACTGCACATACGGTTCACGTCCACGCTGTCGCGGCATGCTACCAGTGTTAAAGACTGCGATGGAGCTCCGTATGCCACAGCAAACTGGCTGACACTGACGGCGGCGGTGCACAAATGCTGCGCAGCTAGCGCCATTCGACGGCCAACACAGCGGTTCCTGGTGTGTCCGCTGTGCCGTGCGTGTGATCATTGCTTGTACAGCCCTCTCGCAGTGTCCGGAGCAAGTATGGTGGGTCTGACACACCGGTGTCAATGTGTTCTTTTTTTCCATTTCCAGGAGTGTAGATCTAAGGGGGGCATTGTCACGATTTGAGTATTGGAAAAAAAGTATATATATTTCTGCCGAACAGTGGCAAACCATATTATTAATCTAACCACTCGACTGGTATGTAATGTCTAATAATTGGTTAATAGACTGTTACACTGACAGGCCTAGTCAAATCACAGGAAGTATTACTTAATGGTATCAGTATATACACAAATTTAGTTTCCCAACAGAATAATACCAAACCATCTGGTATACCACAAAGAAAACTTTCATGAGTGTGCTAAGACAAATTATTATTTTTGTGAAGCTTTTAGGTGCTGTATGGCTTCTCCAAAAATCAGTTGCCACATGAAGACAATGAGCTGCAAATATGAGGGTTGGAACTTGAATAGTGGCAACTATTTATTCACAACCGATACAAAAGAGTTAAATGTTTGCACCTGTTACTGTCCTTCAAAGTAGTCACCAGCATTGTGTAGAACCCGTTGCCAGCTATGTGGAAGGCGTAGTATACCATTAGCAGAGCCTGTTCCTTTGATGGTGCGAATGGAGCGGTCTAAAGTTGTGGTGATTCTCGTGTATGACTGTGATGGTGTCATCCTAACGCATTATATTCCTCCATGGCAGACAGTTAATGTGCAGTATTACTATTAGTTTTTGGAGCATCCCCTGTGACCAGCTTTGCGAAAGAAGTGGCGACACTTTCTGCACAACCAACCCATCATTTTGCATGACAGTGCACGGGCGCATACAGCACAAGCTGTGGCTGCTCTGTTCGCTCGATGGGACTGGGAAGTACTGTACCATCCACCATACTCTGCGGACTTAAGTCCTTGTGACTTTGATTTGATTCCGAAGATGAAGGAGCCACTTCGTGGCATTCGCTTCAGAACTGTTCCAGAGATTTAACAGGCAGTACACCACTCCATTCGCACCATCAACAGCACAGGCTCTACTAATGGTATACTACGCCTTCCACATCGCTGGCAATGGGTTCTACACAACGCTGGTGACTACTTTGAAGGACAGTAACAGATGCAAACATGCAGTTGTTGGCTGGGTTCATCATGTACCTGTACAGTTGTAGTTGCATGATAACAGGGAATGTACTCCTGGTGAGTGAGCGAGCTGAGATCTCTCCACGTATGAGGGAGTATATTGGTATCATTTTTTGGCACACTGGAACTCCGGTCAACATCGATCGTGCTAGGTGAATGTTACTGTGGTTGGACAGTGCCCATGTAGAGAGACCCCAGTCAGAGTGGTTACACCAGGATGGATAATTCACATTGAGCCCATCAGCTTGAGTGGGCGTGAGGCACCAGTGTGATTGAACTTCTTACATACTCTATCTGACCTGTATTAGCTGCCAGGATCAACATCTCTCATTGACTAATGTTCACAATTAATAAAAATAAGTAAAAAATACAGGAGTACAAACAATTGGTTGTCAAAATGGTAGCTAGTTTTGCAATGACTGTTGAAAATCTGTGTTATCGGATCTTTGATAACCATGACTGTGCCCTTTCACCCTCAGATGAGGCGGACATCACGTTAGACTCCCTTTTCACTAACACTGGTGATCTCAATCTCCTGCCCTCAGCCAGAGAAGCAGCACTCTTGCTCTGTGGTTTTCCACCCATTCTTCCTCTGCCTCTGTCCTGAAAATGGATAAACTCCCACTGCACTCAGAAGTTTCAGGAGCTACAAAGGAAAGCCCAGTCTGATTCTGAAACTGTGTATTTGCACTTGATGTACCACCCCTCCAACCTGTAACAAATTGTGATTGGCCACCCTTCATCCCAATGCATACAGCCTCCCTCCCCTCTCCTTTCATCGCCCCAAGACACCCACAGAGTGGTCACTTAATGGAACTGGAAGAAATATAACGCTACATCTCAGAACTGCGAGATTGTCATACTACTTCACAGAGCATGCTGAAAAGTGATGTCTTCAATTTTTTTACGTGAAAACTCTTACAGATTTTTTAATAAAAGAAATGTTATTAACATTCTCTGCCTTTATTCTTCATGTCTACACATTTGTAGCCCTCTGCTACTAGAGGGCTCGAATTGTAACATCTACATGGCAGTGTTTAACATGTGTCAGTGTGTGAGAAACAGCTTACTCTAGTCAAGTTTCAAATTCGAAGAGCTCTTCCACACATGGAAATAACCTATCCTTCAGCATGACAATGCCAGACCATACATGAGTGCTGTGACATCTGGAACAGTCTGATGCCTTGTCTTCATTTTCATTAATTGTACTCTATTGCAGTCTCTGCTTGGCCCCATCCGATTTTGATCTGTTTCCAAAATTTAAAGAAGGACTTCACTTTGATAGTGATGAAGTGATGCAAGCAGGGCTGAGGTTGTGGCTCTGTCAACAAAGTCAAACATTCTGCATTGGCAATATCAACTAACTGGTCCCTCATTGGGAGAAATATCTTTATTGATGGGGTAACTATGTTGGAAAGTAAATGTGTAGACATGAAGAATAAGGATGTAGACTGTTAATAACATTTATTTTATTTAAAAAAAGCTTTGACCTTTAACATAAAGAATTAGGAGGCATTACTTTTCAGCACGCCCACGTACATGGCCCTACAAGAAACACAGTTCGCTGGTAAGCGTTCCGTTGCACTCGGGCATTACTGTGCGTAGTATAGAAAATTTTCTAAGCCTGAGGGGGACATCAAGCAGAGTCAATATGATGATTTGCATTATATTCAAAGTGCTGATGTATGCAATGTTAAGATGATAACTCTGTGTATTTGGACAACTACTAAAGTCACCCACAGTAATATTTATCTCCCTTGTGATAAGTAAATAATGTATTCCAGATGGTAAACTTGTTGCAGCAATTCCGTTCACCCTCCCTCTTGGTCAGAGATTCCAATACATACAATCCTCTGTGGGAGAGCCTCAAGCAACATTGAAGAGGCCTCCTGCGTGAACGCAGTGGCTAGCACATTGGACTTGCATTTGGGAGGGCGACGGTTTAAATCCCCATCAGACCACCCAGATTTAGGTTTTCTGTGATTTTCCTAAATCACTCCAGGCAAATGCAAGGATGGTTCCTTTGAAAAAGGGCAAGGCCAATTTCCTTCCCCATCCTTCTGTAATCCGAGCTTGCGCTCTGTCTCTAATGACCTCACTTTTGACAGAACATTAAACTATAATCTTCACCCCTCCCCTCTCTCTCCTGCTTGAGCAACTAATTTCTAATTTTGACGTCAACATTTGAATCCTATTCATTTTAATGCAGCTCGAGACACATTCCACGGCACTGACTTCACAATTTTCTCTGCCAGTCTAATTGGTGGTCTGTGCACAATAACCTTTGTGACTGATCACCTTTCTAGTGATCCTATGGCTTCTATTTTGCCATCCATCAGTTCAGTCACTATGCTGCACACTTCAGAGGGCAGACTGGTAGACCTATACCTCCTGTGTCATATTTGTAGCCCCCACCCTCACCACCAAGAGTCAGTGACAATGTCCACAGAGATGTCTCTGCTGTGATCACCCATACTGCTGACACAGCGTCCCCATTTCCATGGGCTCTTGCTACCAGCAGTCTGTCCCATTCTAGTCTGAAGAAATTAAAGTGACCGTCTAGGACTGTCATAGAGTTTTTCTACAATATGAACTCCACTCCTTGGTGCAATGCCATAAGCATTTATGTGCAAGGGCTCATTTCTTAATCAAACGGAGGAAAATGAATCACTGTAATTTCCCTTTGGGAATGCACACATCATACTCCTAGGCCAAACTGCGTGGTCTATTAGGGCACCAATGACCAATAACCAATCCTAGTATCTCAATAATTGTGTGTCTACTGACCTGTTGTTCTCTGCTGAACATTTTATTATGCATTACATTAACAGTGATGTGAAAATTTACTTGTTATCTTCCTGCCTTCCAAGCACGTAAACAGCAGGTGGAAAATACCTGCCTTTGTTTTACTATAAACAGCCTCGAGACATGTAACTCGCCTTTTAATAAATAGTTATTGCATAGAAGCTTTCACTTGGTCCGTGGTACTGCCCCAGAGTTTGGCTTGATTAACAATCTAGTGATTCAGTACATGAGTCTGGATCATCTTGATGGTTTTCAATAATATATGACTAAGAATGGTGTGACAGTATCATCATTACAATTCCTAAGCCAAGCAAAAACCCAACTTCCATTGACAGCTGTAGACCAGTTATCTTATGAAAGTGCTACACAGATTGCTCAAGTGGATGGTGGCCAATCGATTGTGCTGCGTTCTTGAATCACAAGACCTTTTCTTGTATCACAAGACCTTTTCTCCTTCTACCTGTGTGATGTTACGGAGAGATGGTCAACAACTGACTACCTGGTCTGGTTTTTATGGAGGAATGTTGCAGTACAAGGAAATACTTTTGTTTCAATACTGAGTTCTTTTAAAGACTTACTCAGGGTACTGACCGAAAAGTACTCGTATTGAATTGATTCTACACAACATATCCAAGTAGTGAGTGACTATTTGCTTGTGTCTGTGGTACTGCGTTCCACCTGCCTGCACTGTCCTTCGTCCAGCGGGGCTGTTCATCTGTTAATCAGCTATATTGTTTGTTGTTCACAATCATGGAGTGCTTTGTTAGTGTTTGCTGCTGAAATCTAAATTATGGACATATATTACTACAATGAATGACACCATGGCAAAATGCAAAAAGTTTATGAAAACTGTGAAGTTTTGCGGAAAAATGTCGAATTCATTTACACCAGAACTCACAGAACTGTTCTAGAAAGAAAACAACAGAAAGTCAGCAGTGCCTCTGAGCCTGGTAAAACAAGTGAAAGGTATGTGTGAATCTAATAATTATTATTTTTTAATATTCTTTGATATGCCAACTGCTGTAGAGATGGAAACCCTCAGTCAACTTAAAGATTTTTGAAAGCCTTTGAAACATGTTGCTAGAGAAGCATGTGGAGAAAAGTATGTTACAATATCCAGAATTGTACCTATAAAAATTGTTTTGTCAACAGAACTTAATAGTGTCACCCCAGTCTCACTAATTGCTAAAGAATGCAAGGTCTTTTAATTGAAAGAGCTGAAGAAAAAGTATAGGTAAATTGAATTAAATGACCAACTCTATTGGACCCAAGGTTTAAAAACCGGCATTTTCGAGATCCAGCCATACACAAACTCAAAAGTATGGTTTACAGGCAACAAAGTAGTCAAAGTGAAAGGAGGATGATGCTGTCTTGTCTATTATAACATATGAATATGACTCTTGGAAACATCATAAAGAGCCAGTGCAGGGTTGCAAAAAGAAAAACGAAACACATCAAAGTCATGAAGTATCTCTTTATTTGTTAAAACTTTGTAATATTCTTAAGAAGCTATCCATTTTCAGAATAGACTTCTAAAAAGGTGTATGATGCTGCCTGATATCACATCTTGACTATAGTCCAGACTAAGGTTTCCAAATTGTTGAACTGCTTTTTATCCACAACATTTTGTCAGCTTGATGGTTTAGGGTTATCATCAGTGCACAGTTCCAAGAGGATGGTGTCCCTTAGGGCTCAATGTCGAATGGTATACATTTTCTCATAGCTCTTTATGTTGACTACTATTACATTTGGTACACTCTGATTCTGTGGCCTTAGATGAGTGTCAACATGAAGGAGCCATGTGGAGGGCCTCTTCCTGGGCCCTCTGCCATGGCGTCTAACTTTCTCTTGCTGAAATATGGGTCATGCACTTTTGGCACCACACCATATTCCATCCAGAGCCGAAGCACTACGTTGGGAACCAATGCCTCAAGATAGTCATACAATTTCAAATTAGGTCACCCCTTCAGCAGTGAACTGATGTAGTTATCCCACATCCAACAGACTGTAACAGGTTCCAAGTGGAAATTTAAATGCTCTCTGCATTCCTAACTATACCTCATACATACATAGGCTTTTACAAAGCACTGATCTTGGTGTGTCTTGACAGTATGCCATACGTATGATTTGACAGCACTATCATCTTTTCAACTGTTAGATCCAGTTAATCACTGTGGGATGAGGCTAACTACTGGTGTCTTTCACATGAGACCTGCTGACTGTCTTCTGGTGGAAGTCAGTTTCAGCAATGCCAGCTGCTATTCAGTTACCATCTGACAATTATCAAAGCTAACCAAATTATCAAATTTTGTTCCTCTCTGTGGAGTATCAACCTCCCATAACAAATGACCTAGGTCAGGCTTCCAAATTGGAATGTATTTGGAAAGTCTTCATACCTGTCTTTACCTCCTTCCTCTCAAATGTACCAGTGCTCTTCCCAGGTGTGTAACCAGACAATAGGTCCAATTAGATTTATTGCAAGGCTCTAAAATCCGTTACCCCTGTTGATTTCCATTATAGGTTTCTCGTAGTCCCCTATGACTATCAAGGAGCTGAAATAAAATTTATACTGATTGTTCTAAAGGTGCAGAAAAGGCAGGACGTGTTTTTATATATGCCTAAAGTCAGGAACAACACTCTTTACCACATGCCCTTAAGTATCTAGTTGCTAATTGCTAGAACACCCTGTTTCATCAAGAAGGAAACTTGCAACATGTTTTTTGGTATGCAGTGACTCTCTCGGCAATCTCTAATCTATTGACTGAGGTTATCTTCACTATCTGACAGTGTCTAGTATCCTTGAACTCCTTATGGTCTTCCCCATACTGCATGCTCAGTCATTTTCCTCTGGATCCCGAGTCATATGGGAAACTCAGGGAATGTGAGCTAGCTGATCGCTTGACCAGTTAAGTGACCACACAACTTACACTAGTAATGGAGATACTGGGCTCTGATTTACAAGGAGCGATGAGACTTGCAATTCATTGTAAATAGAACAGAGAATGATGGGCTGCTTCTCTGTCCAATAACTGTATACCATCAAGGAGATCACAGCTGCCATTGTCACAGAAAGAGTTCTCTGTCTAGTGCCAGTTTCATATTGTTTACATCTGACTCATGGTTTTATCTCTGCAACGGAACACTTCCCCAAAGCTAGCACACATCCTAATGGAATGCCCCTTCTTTACAGCTCACCGGTGAACGCAGGGTCTAGCTGTCCAAATCCTTTTACTTGCAGTGACCTCTACTTCATGCATTTTGAAGGGAGCTGTGTTTTATGTTATTGTTTTATATGTGTTTTGTGTCACGTGGGGTCAGGGTAGTTTCTGCACCTCTTGACGCGAATGTGAGGGAGGGAGGGGGGGGGGGGGGGGTGGCAATTCCCTCTGACCCACACACCAGCCTCATTTCAGATCTTTTTCACTCTTCCAGTAGTTTCAACTCATAGCATTATTAATGTTGTCATTATCATCTTATTGCACCTATCTATTGTTGTCAGACATATTTTTGGAGTTGTTTGTAATTTTATTTTTACAGTGTGTAGCTGGAGTCAGCCCAAACAAGTGCTGCTTCTCATGTCTTTCATGTAACACCCATTGTTGACAAAGAAAACACTGGCTCATTCCCTGTCACAAACAAAATTATTTCTAAAGCAGAATTTCATACACTCATTCGACTCAAAAGTCTGCTAATGATGAATGAAGGGATCATGTTGTTAAAAAGTGTCCTGCAGTTACCAGCTATTGAATGTTGGGTCCTGTTTCGATTGCATATGAGGATGGATTCTAGCTACACATTGGTCAGGGGGACTGAGGAAGGCATAGTGAAACACTGAAAGTGGTCACTTAAATAAAATAAAAGTTGAAATATAAATGGCTGAAGGTGTTTTTGATTTGGGATTTGAATGGTGTCTTGGTTATAGGAAGGGAGACTGCAGGCAGTTAGTTGCTATAGATGCTGGTCAACCAAGGCAAAAGATCTTGCTGTGGGAGTGCTTTAACTGTCCACAAGGGGATGGCCGGTAGCTCTTGTTTGTGGAGTTTTGGGATCAAATAAAAGATGCAATGTACAGGGAGTGATTAGGGAGGCACATTTAAGTGAATGGTTTTGAAATGAACCTAATGTTTTGAGTAGCTCTGCGGAAGTCATGTGGGTAATGAATTAGGCAATTGATGATTTAATTAAAAACATATTTATTGCTTTTTTATCTTTGAAATTTTAAATATGTATTGGTATATAGTGAGCCTCTACATAGGCACTTCTAATGAAAACCCAAATTCAAAAAATGTAACAGTTGTTACATTTGTAGGATATAGCAAGAAAACTTGGCAGACATATGTGTCACAGGTAAACAGATTAAAATCAAACAATGGAAAATCTGGGATGGAATGTCACAATATTATGAAAGGAAAGTTGCTACTCACCATATAGTGGAGATGCTGAGTCACAAATAGGCATAGCAAAAACACTCTCACAAATAAGCTTTCAGTCAGCAAGGCCTTTGTCAAAAATAGATGACTGAAACACACACGCAGGTGCGCGCACACACACACACACACACACACACACACACACACACACACAAGTGCAGTCTCTGGCAACTGAAGCCACACTGTGAGCAGCAGCACCAGTGCGTGATGGGAGTGGTGACTGGGTAGGGGTAAGGAGGAGGCTGGGGCGGGGAGGGGGAGGGAGAGTAGGGTAGGGGGGGGGCGGGACAGTGAAGTGCTGCTGGGGAGCATGCAGGGACAAGGTGGAGAGAGGGTAGGGCAGCTATATGCAGTTGGGAGGTTAGACGGAGGGCAGTGAGGGGGGAGGGGGGGGGGCGGAAATGGAGAGAAGTAAAGGACTGGGTGTGATGGTGAAATGAGGGCTGTGTAGTGTTGAAATGGGAACAGGGAAGGGGATAGATGGGTGAGGACAATGACTAAGGGAACGTAAGATATATTGCAAGGAAAGTTCCCACCTGCACAGTTCAGAAAAGCTGGTGTTGCTAGGAAGGATCCATATGGCACAGACTGTTAAGCAGTCATTGAAATGAAGGATGTTGTATTGGGCAGCATGCTGAGCAACAGGGTGGTCCACGTGTTTCATGTTGCTGAATTGATAATGGAGTGAACAAGGCAGTAATCTGAAATGTACAAAGTGTGGAGTACAAACATGTAAAATTAAATCAGGACTTCTTTCATGAAATCATTGCTGTTATACCAGTAACAATATAGCTGTTTTTATACCAGTAACAATATAGAAAAGAAGGTGAGGTTTCTACTGACACAGTATATTTGCGAGGAACAGAAGATGGAAGAGGTATGGCAAGACCCAGAAATATATCAGTCAGTGAGTCAAATTACTCTTCTGTATCTTTATTTGTATCTTGTACTGTACAATGTTCAACTGTAACAATTTTGCCATGGTACAGTTCCTTGTTGCCTAAAAAAGTAATTTGCAAATTGATTGTGAATCTGTTTACATGCTTTTGAAGTTCCTCTTGATATATTTAGAAGTGCAGTAATAGATGAAATATAATCATCTTGTTTCTGTGTCTCTCAGATAACATTAACACTCTGTAGGCAATAAGAATCAAAACTTCCTTATGAACTGTAATAGTTCGTTTTCTCACATTACATTTCAGAAAAGGCAAAACACCAAGGCCATAATACCAAAAGTGTTTTCTACAGCCATCAGTGCCTTGTACAATTAGGAACTAAAATTATTTCTTTTTAGGCTAAATTGAATGTTTTTGGATATGGCTTCATGATTTTTTCCTGTAGTGGAAGAATATCACACACTAGGAATACGAATGATAGTATCTTTGCCCCATCACATAGACATTAATGAGATGGCAAGTTTAGACTTTTTGTGAACTAATTCACTTATAAGAACCATTCCTGAATATACTTCCATGTAAAATTATTCTTTGCTAACCCCGGTCATCTTACAAAAAGTTGTAGTAACATCAATGACAGCAAGTAGCACAATGTTAAATGTTGCAATTGTGAATTTTATTCCCTCTTTCAGAACGGCAAAGTAGGGCAATTTTTCCCATCAGTTGCTCCCACACAGTGGAGGAAGTAGAGGACCTTGCAGAACACATTTGGTTTTTCATGTTTTTCGTCTTCAGTCACCAGCATTTGAAACAAATAAATTTGATTCGGGTTCCACAAGTACCAGTTCAGGAGAGAGTATAAGATGCTGCAGATTCATCTTATGGACTGCCTAGTACTACACCTCACAAGAGTGGTTGAAAAGGGGGGGGGGTGTCTTTGGAAATGTGAGAACATAAATGAAGCTGGACTAACGTTGTTGAAGATGCAACTAAAAGATAAGATGAATTCAGTCAGTGCATCTGGAGAATATGTTACTCGTGTATTACATAAACTGCCTCCTTATGACAGGACAGGTGTCAAACACGAATTATTTTAGGGTCTCTCTGAGGCAGAAATAAAATTATACAGAACCATTGTTGCGCACAGGTAGCACCATATCTGTGGCTGGAAGACTTGTGTGACTACCCCAGGACAGTTCTGCGGAGAGACAGATATTATCCACAGTTGGACTTTGGAAGGACAGTGTGTGACATTATGGGAGATGCGAGCTACCACACTGGCCGGTAGCTTGTGTCGGCCTGTCACTGCAGCTGGGCAGCCTTATGCCTATCACATGTGGCCACAAACCTTCCTTGCGAATCATTCTAGCTATTGGTGAAAACCACATCAGAATCCCTACAGTTGTTACCGAGGTAATAATCTGTATCACTTCAGGCAGGGGGGTTACCTTCATAGTCTCGGATGTTACTGAATTTAGCATATGTTAAAATTCAGGAGTAAGTAAGAAACACACATTTTTTGTTTTCTCCAAATAAATTCCCACCCTGAGATACAGGCCTACAAAGATGACACTGCAAACACCATTCTGAAGATACGAATTTCGGAATTTTTTTTTTAAATGTAACAGTTCTTGATATTTTGTTAGAGGTTTTTTAATTTGAAAGATAATTGCTTTATGATTACAGTTGTATCCTCCATTGGGGCATATCTGTCAAAGATCTTTTACTGTCACCTTTTGAATTTTTTTATAATTTACAGATTTTTTAAAAAAATGCCAATCCAGAAAAGTTCGATTTTTTTATGTTGATTAGTACCATGTAGTACTATATTCTCTGTAAAGGAGAGCATTCGCTTTTAAGTTGGACAGGTTTTATTTTGAAAAATTTTTTTTTTTTTTTTTTACTTTCAGGCATAATGTATGTCTTCACTGAGGTTGTTTCTTATCAATTTCTTTGTTACAATGTTTATTTCTATTGTCTTTGTTGCAGTTATTTCTTATCACTTTCTTTGTTGCAGTTATTTCTTTTTACTTTCATTGCCGCAGATATTTCTTACACTTTGTCGTAGTTCCTTGTCAATTTCTTTGTCATAGTTGTTCATTGCAGGCTTCTGTATTGCAGTTGTTCAGTTTGTTTGCTGAAGAGGCTTTTAAGAAATCTGAGACCATCCAGTGAGTTCTGTGTTTTTGTGAAGAATTTACCAGTTGACGCAGTTGCTGTGTGTTTCGTGGGATGGACTGTTTTAAATGTCTTTTGACTGAGGCCACAGGAGAGTGAAGTGTGCTGACTATTTGCATATCCATAAAAGAGTGATATATAAGACAAACAAAGAAACAGACTTTGTTCAGGTTGGGAATAAGTGTTCTCATTTGAAGACTCTGTTTCAAAGAGAAGATGTTTCCAGTGGCAATCTTTTGTGTTCTACATGTTTTGACAGAATAACAACAATGATAGTATCTGAACAAGGTGACTCCTCCCATGGTGCAAATTTTGCAACAGTAGAGAAAGAATTAAATACCTGAATTAATGCAGATTTTGCAACAGAAGAGGAAGAATTAAATACCTGAATTAATCAACTGCAGAGGTAGGTGTTAGTCCTCTTAAGAAACCATGGTCAGTGAAGTCGAGTCATAAGCTCTATGTATCAAGAAAGCACAGAGAAATTACTAAAGCCATGGATGAATACACTACAGGAAAACTGACCACACTCTTCAAAGTAGAAATTCCATCTTCAGAAGGAAATGAACCAAAGCACTTTTGCACCTCTCACCAGGAATTTTTCACAAATATCAGTTCAGCTGTTGGATATTGTGCTTTCTATAGTGAAAAGGTGCAAGTTTTAACTATTATTCCAGAGACATTTTCAAATAAAACAATTTTGAACCATGTTCCATCGCTATCAAAGTACATGGTAGACAAATCAAGAAATGTGAGGTCTGTAAAAGGAGTCTTTGGAACACCAGATCCCTATTATGGTCATCCTGTAGAAGCAGTTCAAGTTCAGAGTGAAAAAAAAGGGGGCGGGGGGGGGGGGGGGGGGGATCTAAAAGTTGTGAAAGTGAAGAGGTACATGTACATGCCTTGCAGTATTAAAGAAACTTTTGCAATTTATAAGAGCAACTAAACAACTTCACAATTTTATACGCTATGATCTAAGTGAGTATTTCCACACTCACCTAGAGATGTCTGTTTATGTGTGTACTGCATGAATTTTGAACCTAGTGTGTTAACTTTGAAGAGCACATGACATATGACACCTTGGTTGGGCGTGTGAAGTCCTTAGTAGTCTGTAACGTAAAGCGAGAGACTTGTTTGTTTTAAGAATGTGGTGACTGTCCTGGAAGGCAGGACTGTCTTTACAGACACTTCGCCTGGAAGACATAGCAGGTAACTCTGCAGAAATTACATATGTGACATGGGAGGAAAATAAACTAATTAAGAAAACTGTTGCCTTTGACAGTTTCACTGATGAGCACTACACGCAACAAGCGGCTACACGGGTAGCAGGGGATGTGTGGCGTGGGCTGGGTGGTTTTTTAGGTTAGATGGCCTTGGGCAAGTACAGAAAGGGCAACAGCCTCGACGGGTGCGGGGCAAAGTCAGGACATGCGGGGACCAAGCAGCAATCGGTATTGTAATTGTCAACTGTCGAAGCTGCGTTGGTAAAGTACCGGAACTTCAAGCGCTGATAGAAAGCACCGAAGCTGAAACCGTTATAGGTACAGAAAGCTGGCTTAAGCCAGAGATAAATTCTGCCGAAATTTTTACAAAGGTACAGACGGTGTTTAGAAAGGATAGATTGCATGCAACCGGTGGTGGAGTGTTCGTCGCTGTTAGTAGTAGTTTATCCTGTAGTGAAGTAGAAGTGGATAGTTCCTGTGAATTATTATGGGTGGAGGTTACACTAAACAACCGAACTAGGTTAATAATTGGCTCCTTTTACCGACCTCCTGACTCAGCGGCATTAGTGGCAGAACAACTGAGAGAAAATTTGGAATACATTTCACATAAATTTTCTCAGCATGTTATAGTCTTAGGTGGAGATTTCAATTTACCAGATATAGACTGGGACACTCAGATGTTTAGGACGGGTGGTAGGGACAGAGCATCGAGTGACATTATACTGAGTGCACTATCCGAAAATTACCTCGAGCAATTAAACAGAGAACCGACTCGTGGAGATAACATCTTGGACCTACTGATAACAAACAGATCCGAACTTTTCGACTCTGTATGTACAGAACAGGGAATCAGTGATCATAAGGCCGTTGCAGCATCCCTGAATATGGAAGTTAATAGGAATATAAAAAAAGGGAGGAAGGTTTATCTGTTTAGCAAGAGTAATAGAAGGCAGATTTCAGACTACCTAACAGATCAAAACGAAAATTTCTGTTCCGACACTGACAATGTTGAGTGTTTATGGAAAAAGTTCAAGGCAATCGTAAAATGCGTTTTAGACAGGTACGTGCTGAGTAAAACTGTGAGGGACGGGAAAAACCCACCGTGGTACTACAACAACACATTTAGGAAACTACTGCGAAAGCAAAGAGAGCTCCACTCCAAGTTTAAACGCAGCCAAAACCTCTCAGACAAACAGAAGCTAAACGATGTCAAAGTTAGCGTAAGGAGGGCTATGCGTGAAGCATTCATTGAATTCGAAAGTAAAATTCTATGTACCAACTTGACAGAAAATCCTAGGAAGTTCTGGTCTTACGTTAAATCAGTAAGTGGCTCGAAACAGCATATCCAGACACTACGGGATGATGATGGCATTGAAACAGAGGATGACACGCGTAAAGCTGAAATACTAAACACCTTTTTCCAAAGCTGTTTCACAGAGGAAGACCGCACTGCTGTTCCTTTTCTAAATCTTCGCATAAACGAAAAAAATGGCTGACATCGAAATAAGTGTCCAAGGAATAGAAAAGCAACTGGAATCACTCAATAGAGGAAAGTCCACTGGACCTGACGGGATACCAATTCGATTCTACACAGAGTACGCGAAAGAACTTGCCCCCCTTCTAACAGCCGTGTACCGCAAGTCTCTAGAGGAACGGAGGGTTCCAAATTATTGGAAAAGAGCACAGATAGTCCCAGTCTTCAAGAAGGGTCGTCGAGCAGATGCGCAAAACTATAGACCTATATCTCTGACGTCGTTCTCTTGTAGAATTTTAGAACATGTTTCTTGCTCGCGTATCATGTCATTTCTGGAAACCCAGAATCTACTATGTAGGAATCAACACGGATTCCGGAAACAGCGATCGTGTGAGACCCAACTCGCTTTATTTGTTCATGAGATCCAGAAAATATTAGATACAGGCTCCCAGGTAGATGCTATTTTTCTTGACTTCCGGAAGGCGTTCGATACAGTTCCGCACTGTCGCCTGTTTAACAAAGTAAGAGCCTATGGAATATCAGACCAGCTGTGTGGCTGGATTGAAGAGTTTTTAGCAAACAGAACACAGCATGTTGTTATCAATGGAGAGACGTCTACAGGCGTTAAAGTAACCTCTGGCGTGCCACAGGGGAGTGTTATGGGACCATTGCTTTTCACAATATATATAAATGACCTAGTAGATAGTGTCGGAAGTTCCATGCGGCTTTTCGCGGATGATGCTGTAGTATACAGAGAAGTTGCAGCATTAGAAAATTGTAGCAAAATGCAGGAAGATCTGCAGCGGATAGGCACTTGGTGCAGGGAGTGGCAACTGACCCTTAACATAAACAAATGTAATGTATTGCGAATACATAGAAAGAAGGATCCTTTATTGTATGATTATATGATAGCGGAACAAACACTGGTAGCAGTTACTTCTGTAAAATACCTGGGAGTATGTGTGCGGAACAATTTGAAGTGGAATGATCATATAAAATCAATTGTTGGTAAGGCGGGTACCAGGTTGAGATTCATTGGAAGAGTGCTTAGAAAATGTAGTCCATCAACAAAGGGGGTGGCTTACAAAACACTCGTTCGACCTATACTTGAGTATTGCTCATCAGTGTGGGATCCGTACCAGATCGGTCTGACGGAGGAGATAGAGAAGATCCAAAGAAGAGCGGCGCGTTTCGTCACAGGGTTATTTGGTAACCGTGATAGCGTTACGGAGATGTTTAATAAACTCAAGTGGCAGACTCTGCAAGAGAGGCGCTCTGCATCGTGGTGTAGCTTGCTCGCCAGGTTTTGAGAGGGTGCGTTTCTGGATGAGGTATCTAATATATTGCTTCCCCCTACTTATACCTCCCGAGGAGATCACGAATGTAAAATTAGAGAGATTAGAGCGCGCACGGAGGCTTTCAGACAGTCGTTCTTCCCGCGAACCATACGCGACTGGAACAGGAAAGGGAGGTAATGACAGTGGCACGTAAAGTGCCCTCCGCCACACACCGTTGGGTGGCTTGCGGAGTATCGATGTAGATGTAGATGAACTTGGTAAATGGTCAGTGAAAGCAGTAACACCAGCATCTGAAGAAACTGAAACAGCACATTGCAGAAGTGAAATGGTGTGTACAGGCTGAAGAACTATGTTTAGTGCTTTACTGGGATTTTGCTGAGAACAGGTTTGTAATACTCCCACAAGAAGTACAAGGAGTAATGACCAGGTTTCACTTTTTACAGGAGTGACATATTTTGGAAAACAAGGCCACAAGTGTTGCAGTTATAAGTGAAGACACAGGACATGCGCAAAATTCTTCAACTGCAAACAGGGGCAGAGAAGATCATCATTATTTCTAATGGTGCTCCTAGTCATTTTAAAAATTGTTACCAACTGTTTGAATTGAGTAAGTTGCTTGTGCCAACTGACTGGGTATACAGTGCTTCTGGTCACAGGAAGAGGCCTTGTGATGGTGTAGGCGGCCTGCTGAAGCACCATGCTACAAAACATAATCTTTCCAGACCAAATACAGCTGCGATTGAGAATGCTGATGAATGTGCAACAGTCTTGATATCTTACTCATCCACAGCCCTCATTCTTTTGTCCAAAGTGGAAATCAAAGGGTTCCGTGAGCAGAAAAAAGAAGAATGATCTAAAAAAAAAAAAAAAAAAACTACTCCTGTGAAAGGAATTTAGAAGACTTTTTGGATTCAAAATGATGGGCGAACTCATATTGCACACGCTTTAAAGAGCAAGAAAGAAGAAATTTCGTTTGTTCAGCCAACACCTCATAAACAGCAGGATAATATACAGATTCACAGCCTGAGAAGGGGGATGTTTGTGGCATGTGTGTATGATTGTGACTGGTGGATTGCAGAGATTATAGACACCAGTTATGAGTTAAATGAAATTGTAGTGAACTTTATGCTACCACATGGACCACCTGCTGATATAGGTTTCCAACTGAAGGACAGCAACAACACCATCAGTGCTCACTTCCTGTTCACAATGTTTGGAAGATTGTAAGTGCTCCAGTTCCCATTGGTTCAACAGAAAGGCATCACTCTATATCAAAGGAAGATACTGAAGCAGTGGAACACATATTTAGTTCACTGACTGGCTAATTTCAGTACAAAACAGAGTGCACGGAAGTTGTATAAATTGAAACCTTTTAAGTCTCTGGACCTTTGACATACATTTTGGAACCATTTAAAATGCTTGACAAATGAGTCTCTTACTCATCTTTAAAAATCAAAATTATGTTAAATAAGGCAGGTTTTGATTTTTATGAGTCTGTTATGTAATTATGTGATAATAAAACAGGTTTTATGTATGCCAAAAATTTCAATTGTTTATAAAACCTGTTCAACCTAAATGTGGAAGCTCTCCTTTTCAGGGAATGTAGAACTACATGGTGTTAATCAACAGAAAAAAAATCAAAATTTTATGGATTGGCATTTTTGAAAAAAAGAAATTTTCCATAAATTTTTAAGTTCAGAATGCTGTAGTAAAAGAAATTTGACGGATAAGTCCAAATGGAAGATTTCTTTGTATTCGTAAAGCAATTATCTTTCAAATAAAAGAAAACCCAACAAAGTATCTACAACTGTTTCAGAGGTACAGCATTTTAAAATTTTTTCCAAAATTCACATCTTCAAAATGACATGCCAGTGTTATCTTTTGAGGGCTGTATCTCGGATCAGATTACTTTTTTTTTTTTTAATTTTTTTTTTTTGAGAAAACAAATGCTAAATTCAATAACATCCAAGACCATGAAGGTAAGATTTTTTCCTAGCCGGCCTGAATTGATATGAACTATGCCTGAGGTTAATTGAACATACAGGCAGAAACCACAGAGGCTAACTTTGTGTGTGTATAGAAGATAGATAGATAGATAGATAGAAAAATGGATAGACAGACACATAGAAGAGCATGGTGCAATCGTTGTTAAGGATTATTAATGTAGCTCCACATATCTTTATTCAGCCTCTGCACTGAACATAGTGTAGTACGATGTGGAATGTTTTACTTGAGGTTTATCACAGCAGATCATAGGAATTCACACATAAACATGTTTTAAACATGCAAGAGGACCTTACGGATTGACTCTGTTCAGTTTTCTTCATACTTCGAGGACTTGAAGGGTTGCTGTATATAGACGTCAATTTACTAAAGCAGAACAAGGCAATTCTCAAAAATACCCTAAAGAATTAGGCTTGAAAATTTGAAAATTCAAAGCACTGTTAACTACAAAATATTTCTGTCAATTTAACCACATTGCCTGTAGCTGAGTAATCTGATAAGCTCTAGATCGCTGGTTGGATCCCCAGCAGAGATAAAATTTTTAACTTTTATTTGAATTCATATTTATTTTCACGTTGAAGCGTTAGCAAATTTTGATGTGAATGATAATTTTTAACCAAAATTATGTATTTTCATTTTTAATTAGTAATTGCATGAAAAAACTGGTGTTAGTAGTAAATTAATTTTTTCAGTGATATCATATTTGTGTTTGTTTGTATTTTTGTAATTATGACGAGTAAAAAAGTATTTTAATTTCTAAATGATGTTTCCCAGTTTTCATTATGAATATGTGTTTTTTCACGTGAATGGTAGTTAAAAATGAAAATTTATTATTTTGATTAAGAAATTATGATTCATGCTAGCATTTGTTACCTAAGAATTCTATTTATTAATAAATGTTGAATCCAAACAAAAGTTAAAAAATCTACCTGTAATGGAAATCAAACCAGAAACCCTGTGGTTACAGGGGTAGATCACTACACCCTGAGCTATGGGTTGTTTGATAGGATAAATAGAAAACTTTTATTATTTTGACTTTTTTGAGAATTTTATTGTATTGCTGTAAGAAATTGATGTATGTGTACTGATCTTGAAGTACTATAAGTATGAACAAAATCCAGGTGGGCCTGTCTATAAGGTCTCCTTCTCAGTGTAAGTGCAGCTTTATGGAACAGTGGAAAAATGTTGAACATTGCACTTGTGAAAACTGACAAAGACAGTGTAACTGGACTACCAATTGCTGTTCCTGCATTACATATGTAAAACTTAAATTTATTTGTTACAAAAAAATGTTGACTTGCTGTGTCAGTGCTAGTAATATAATATGTATACAATTATAACCAAGATGTTTTCCTATGACACTCTCAGTCGAAGTATTGTGTTTTACAGTTTGTTAGTTTTGTGATTTTCCACAAAAATGTGTATTATTGCATGACAGGTTTAATCAGAAATGGTATTATGAAGAACAGTTGCTTGTTGCCCTTACCTATTGGATTTACATTGATCATTTTTTTATGAACAGCACTCGTTAGATTTATTTCTGATGTATTAGGGGGTATAATAATGGAAGGAGCAAAGCTCTCTCTCTCTCTCTCTCTCTCTCTCTCTCTCTCTACACACACACACACACACACACACACACACACACATTGCACTGGTGAGATCACCATAGAGTACACATGGGAGTTTGGGAGTTGTGTGCAGAAAAGGATGAAGTGTATAGAAATAGTTTAACATAGGGAGACTGCAGAGAGGAATGAGTGGGTGTAGATTATTGGAGTGAAGTGGTGGATATAAGGACAGGAATGGAATTGGGTGTGGGAAGGGGGCCAGCAAAGATTGAGGCCAGGAGGACTGTGGAACTGAAAATGGTTGTAAAGAAAATTTCCATATCTTTGTAATTCATAGGACATTGCCTGACAGCTCGGCAACACTTTCAATCTTATTTATGTGCCTGTCTATCATTCAACGTTAGCTTTATTCATTATCATATATACTACTCACCCAGCATCTCTTACTTTTCTTGTATGCAATGTATGTTTGCAATGTGTCTTACGATTTCTCCATAAAATGTGGATGGAAGTATTCAGTTTAATTTGATTCGTATTCCATGCGGCATGACAAAAAATTTGTACTTATTGGAAACTAACTGTCTGGTGTACGACCTGTTAGAAGTCAAGGAGAGGATAAATTAATTATTGAAGCAATATTATATTCGTTGCTTGAACTTGTAGTCAGAGCTGATGATAAGAGAGAAATACTTCAGATTAAATTTCCTTAGGATAGGTTCCTTAATCCTTATCTGCTACAGACCATCTCAGACTGCTACAATTTTTTTCTCTCTTGATATTTCACACACCCCTGTGAAGCGACGTGGACTGTTCTGGTAAGCTACATTTGCCAATACTCTTGCATTGTTGCTGCCTTTTGTTTCATATTTATGGGCCTTGAGAGGTGTCACAGATGTACCGTTATGTTTACAAGTCTTGTTTCTGTTGAGTATTACCGTTTCTTCATAGCGAGGAAAACAGGACAGTGTATGTGACCTTCTGTGTTTCTACAAGATATTTATTCACAGTGGCAAACACAGACAACCACTAGCTGTGGTGACACTGAAAATGTGGGATGGACCAGGACTCAAACCCGGATTCCCGCTTATTGCGAGTGGTTGCCTTACCATTAGGCTATCCCATCATGACTCATGGCCAGACCCAAAGTTCCATATGTTGTCAACTGTGTGTTTTCTCTTGTTTAAATGAGACAGATGTTGAATTTCAAGAACGCCTTGTTGAATTGTCAGAGGAAGACTTTGCTGACAGTGATAATGACCCTGATATTGATATATTTAATGATCCCAACATGAACTTGGAGCTGGAAACTGAAAGTGATGAAGACGTGTTAGCTGGATTATGGAGAAGCTTACTTCTTCAGTGAAAACAGATTTTTTTAATGGAGAAAATAGCAGCTACCAGCTTATGTAAGAATGACGACACGACATTGTCTTGCAGCTTCTGTGGGCTGCGACATAGCAAAAAGTCTCAAAGAAAGACCTACTGTTTTGGAGATATGAAATCTGTTTTTGCCCAAGATTTTGTAGACAAAATCAATCTTTGGACAAATGTGAAAATACCTAAGCTTAGAACACAATACACTAATGATGCTTATCATATCTAGACGATGTTGATGCCATTGAATTTAAGGGACTAATTGGGCTCTACCGTATTCAGCCATTTTCAAATCAGGAAGTGAATCATTTAACTTATTATTTGCAATTTATGGAAAAGGCAGAGATGTTTTCATACATTATGTTAGTAAAGATAGATTATTGTTTTTATTATTAGCATTATGATTTAACAACCCAGATGATAAGAAGGAAAGAAAGAAGGTAGACAAATCAACAGCAAATTGAAATATCTTTCTGCATTTCATTGAAAACAATCAACTTAACTAGTCTGTAGGTGAAGCAGGTAGTGTCAGTTAAATTCTTGTATATCTTTATGGCAGATGTGGTTTCAGAATGTATATGGCAAATATGGCATGAAAATTCAGTGTTTGACTGACACACATACAAATCACTTATATAATGCTTACATTTATTCCAGACATACGGTGGTGATCACATCCTTTCAACCCATGAAAAAAGCCGCAGTGTTCCCAGGTAGGCTGTTATTCGATTGGTGAAAACTATTGAAAACACATTGAGGAATCGCACATTGGTTGGTAGGCTGTATAGAAACACAAAGGAGATTCCATAGCAATTTCCAGCAAATAAGAATCAAGTAGATTTTTTCATCTATCCATTTAAATAAGAATCAAGGCATAAAGACAACTGTTTATGGTTTTATTGAAGACATGACACTGGTTTCTGTTGTGTTCAAAAAAATTCAAAGCTTCAGTACTAATTTCTTCAATGCACCATTCAGTAAACAATGACAAAAGATGATGTTGGACTGTCTCGGCTTGTTCATTAAGTTGCTGAACAAGGTGATGACCTTTTCTTCACATTAGTGGATGTTGCTTATGGTGTTAGTTCACATGTATTACATCGAGTTTATCCAAAGGCAGAAGTAGCAATGAGGTTGATCTTCATGAAGACTCTAGCAAGAGATCTTATTGAAACTCGTATGAAGCATAGACTTCATATTGGATGCTTGCCACAAGAGTGGAGTGGCACCATAAAAGAATACTTAATATAAAAAATGATACTCAAACACGTAAAGAATTGTTTGAAAACCATGTGTCTTTTGCCCTCCTTATCTGAAGAGGAAAACAAGATAACCATATTTTGATTTGTTAGGAATATTCTAGAAAGTTCTGCATCAAATGTGTGCATGTTGAAAGTTATTAACATGTTATCCAAGGCATCACAAAAATATATAACTACTTTGGCAAATTTTCTCCTTTTGTAGAATTAAAGGGTGCAATAATGACTTCGTGTTGAAGCAATGATAAGTAAACTCAAAGCTGATTTTGTGTATGGTTTCTCGTAAGTGAAATGTGTTTTTGCTAATAGTTATGTTCCGAATCTGTGATGTTATCTTCCTCAAGTTAAGCCGTGAGTGAGTGGAGAGGTAATTATGTATTATTATTTTAGTAAGACATTACTCAAAAATATACTAAAATTTTGCTATGTTTTAGTTGTCCAGGTGTTTTAAATCCTGCATTGTTTATGGAAATTTGAATTTTTTAAAAGCATACTTCCAAGAACTGTAACAAACAGCAAGCAGTCATGAAGTTATATAATCACCATGGTTTTAGACATGAAAAATAAAAGGGCGATGTGAGAGACCCCTCCATAGTAATTGTGTTCATGTCCAACAGACTTAGTAGTTGAGGGTTAAAATTAATGTAACAACTTTCCACTTCAGGTAAAAAAGCATAAACACATTCACTAGTAATGTAGCAGCATATAATAAGTAGAAGTAACTGAGTGTAGGCTAACAGACTGTGCACTTCGTACTTCGCATTATGTGAACTTTCCAAAATAAGTTGGCATTCTTCATTCTGTTTCCAGTTAGTTGTTTTACAGGTTCTTATCCAGACAAAGTTGAAATTTACTGCAGTTATGGAGCATTTTCATGTAAATAAATCTGTATATCTACTCACTCCAAATAAAGAAAAATACATGATGATCAATATTCTAAAGCGAATTTTTAACACAGCACTATGAAACTGCTTGTGCCTTGTGCTGAAGTAGAGTTTTAATATTTCTCAGAGTCCATTACAGTGTTGGTGTGAATAAACAAGAAATTTGTTTCAACATTTCAGAGTTGTATCATAGACACCGGGTAGACAGAACCAAAACTTGCACACTTGAAGCGAAGAAAAAAAATTGAAAAAAGTTAACTGGAAATTTCTAGCAATGATTTGTTTTGTAGGTACAGTCATATCATTTGCCTTTATTCATGTTTTAGATTTTTTTCTGATTCATTTATCTATTAAAACTGTTGGTGAATTGCCAATGAGAACTTTTGTAAGTATGCAAAATTATTTTGACTCATTATTTTTGTCTTTGTTTTGTTTTCAAGAATGCAGCAACAGAGCCATTTGGCGAGCAAGCAGAAAATACAGTACGAGTGAATTATTTTGGAGTTTTGGAGACATGTAAAGCATTGTTTCCTCTGCTTCGTCCTCGTGCTCGTGTTGTCAATTTGTCAAGTTCAGCTGGGCATCTTCTGAGAATCCCTGGAGAGAACCTTAGAAAAAAGTTTGTGGATCCTAACCTGACTGAAGAGCAGCTTTCAGAACTAATGAAAGAGTTTGTAGAGTGAGTAGGTATACACAGTTTACAAGTTAATATCAGTTTTTTGTACTTAGCCTGTTATTGAATTACACATGTATTTAATGAAGATTATTTGAAATAAAATGGAGGATGTATTAGGTTAGCCTCAGATAGGTATTAGTTACGGCGTTGTTCAGCTGTGTGACAGACCATGTACATGGAGTGTAATGATGTGGTCAGAAGTGGTGTTAGTACTAACTACCAAGATGTGGGGTGTATGTTGTTGTTGTTGTGGTCTTAAGTCCTGAGACTGGTTTTATGCAGCTCTCCATGCTGCTCTATCCTGTACAAGCTTCTCCATCTCCCAGTACCTACTACAACCTACATCCTTCTGAATCTGTTTAGTTTAGTCATTTCTTGGTCTCCCTCTACGATTTTTACCCTCCACGCTGCTCTCCAATACTAAATTGGTGATCCCTTGATGCCTCAGAATGTGTCCTACCAACCGATCCCTTCTTCTAGTCACGTTGTGCCACAAACTCCTCTTCTCCCCAATCCTATTCAATACCTCCTCATCAGTTATGTGATCTACCCATCTAATCTTCAGCATTCTTCTGTAGCACCACATTTTGAAAGCTTCTATTCTCTTCTTGTCCAAACTATGTATTGTCCATGTTTCACTTCCATACATGGCTACACTCCAAAAAAATACTTTCAGAAATTACTTCCTGACACTTAAATCTATATTCGATGTTAACAAATTTCTCTTCTTCAGAAACACTTTCCTTGCCATTGCCAGTCTACATTTTATATCCTCTCTACTTTGACCATCATTAGTTATTGTGCTCCCCAAACAGCAAAACTCCTTTACTACTTTAAGTGTCTCATTTCCTAATCTCATTCCCTCAGCATCACCCGACTTGATTCGACTACATTCCATTATCCTCGTTTTGCTTTTGTTGATGTTCATCTTATATCCTCCTATTCAAGACACTATCCATTCCATTCAACTGCTCTTCCAAGTCCTTTGCTGTCTCTGACAGAATTACGATGTCTTTGGCGAACCTCAAAGTTTTTATTTCTTCTCCAAGGATTTTAATACCTACTCTGAATTTTTCTTTTGTTTCCTTCACTGTTTGCTCAATATACAGATTGAATAAAATCGGGGAGAGGCTACAACCCTGTCTCACTCCCTTCCCAACCACTGCTTTCCTTTCATGTCCTTCGACTCTTATAACTGCCATCTGCTTTCTGTACAAATTGTAAATACCCTTTCACTCCCTGTATTTTACCCCTGCCACGCTCAGAATTTGAAAGAGAGTATTCCAGTATTTTGCAGCTGCGACTTATTAAACTGATAGTTCAGTAATTTTCACATCTGTCAGCACCTGCTTTCTTTGGGATTGGAATTATTATATTCTTCTCGAAGTCTGAGAGTATTTTGCCTGTCTCATACATCTTGCTCACCAGATAGTAGAGTTTTGTCAGGACTGGCTCTCCCAAGGCTGTCAGTAGTTCTAATGGAATATTGTCTACTCCAGGGGCCTTGTTTCGACTCAGGTCTTTCAGTGCTCTGTCAAACTCTTCACGCAGTATCATATCTCCCATTTCATCTTCATCTACATCCTCTTCCGTTTCCATAATATTGTCCTCAAGTACATCGCCATTGTATAGGCCCTCTATATACTCCTTCCACCTTTCTGCTTTCCCTTCTTTGCTTAGAACTGGGTTTCCATCTGAGCTCTTGATATTCATACAAGTGGTTCTCTTTTTTCCAAAGGTCTCTTTAATTTTTCTGTAGGCAATATCTATCTTACCCCTACTGAGATAAGCCTTTACATCCTTACATTTGTCCTCCAGCCATCCCTGCTTAGCCATTTTGCACTTCGTCTATCTCATTTTTGAGACGTTTGTATTCCTTTTAGCCTGCTTCATTTACTGCATTTTTATGTTTTCTCCTTTCATCAATTAAATTCAGTATTTCTTCTGTTACCCAAGGATTTCTACTAGCCCTCGTCTTTTTACCTACTTGATCCTCTGCTGCCTTCACTACTTCATCCCTCAGAGCTACTCATTCTTCTTCTACTGTACTTCTTTCCCCCATTCCTGTCAATTGTTCCCTTATGCTCTCCCTGAAACTCTGTACAACCTCTGGTTCTTTCAGTTTATCCAGGTCCTATCTCCTTAAATTCTTACCTTTTTGCAGTTTCTTCAGGTTTAATCTACAGTTCATAACCAATAGATTTTGGTCAGAGTCCACATCTGCCCCTGAAATGTCTTACAATTTAAAATCTGGTTCCTAAATCTGTCTTACCATTATATAATCTATCTGAAACCTTCTAGTATCTCCAGGCTTCTTCCATGTACACAACCTTCTTCTATGATTCTTGAACCAAGTGTTAGCTATGATTAAGTTATGCTCTGTGCAAAATTCTACCAGGCGGCTTCCTCTTTAATTTCTCCCCAACCCCCCCCCCCCCCCCCAATCCATATTCACCTACAACTTTTCCTTCTCTCCCTTTTCCTACTTCTGAATTCCAGTCGCCCATGACTATTAAATTCATCGTCCCCCTTCACTATCTGAATAATTTCTTTTATCTCATCATACATTTCTTCATTTTCTTCGTCATCTGCAGAGCTAGTTGGCATATAAACTTGTACTACTGTAGTAGGCGTGGGCTTCGTATCTATCTCGGCCACAATAAGGCGTTCACTGTGCTGTTTGTAGTAGCTTACCCGCACTCCCTGCCGCCGTTAGATAAGCAGCTGCCAGCAGAAAGTCGTATACTCCTTGCTCACTCATTTGTTACATAGTTTAATTCTTAATTTCTTTGCGTGTTTTTGGTACTTGCATTGTTTAATTCATAAATTTCGGGCATATTATAGTATTTGAGGGTTGTAGCATCGCGTTTCAGTACCTGAATAGTGTAAATTCGCGTAGTCTCCTCCCGCCGCCGAGCCGTGCATCAGCAGTGCGCAAGTAGCAGCATTACTGCATTTACTAGGCAATCTTGTATTTTAATAACCGTTTAAATTTTGTGTCGATTTCTTTGTGCTCTCTCTAGATTAGTTCAGACTTTCTTTGCACAACAGTTTTTAGCATGGATAGGGACTGCAACTGCTGTGTTCGGATGCAAGCTGAGTTGGCATCTCTTTGCTCCCAGCTTCAGGCAGTGCTGGCTTTGGTCACACAGCTTGAGGCTGTTGCCAATGGGCATCACTGTGGGGGTCCGGATGGGGGTTTGTCGGGGACGGCCAGCTCGTCCCACGCATCCCCCTATCGGACTACGACTGTGGCTGCCCAGGATACTGCCCACATTGAGGCTGATCCCTCACCTGTGGTAGAGTGGGAGGTCATCTCGAGGTGTGGCAGGGGGCCAAAGACATTCCGGAGGGCTGAACGGAAGGCCTCTCCAGTTTGTCTGACGAAGAACCAGTTTCAGGCGCTGTCTCAGGCTGATACTGATCTTCGGCCGGACGTGGCTGCTTGTCCTGTTCCAGAGGTTGCCCCTCAGTCCGGGCGGTCGCAGAGGGTGGGCTTACTGGTAGTTGGGGGCTCCAACATCAGGCGCGTAATGGGGCCCCTTAGGGATATGGCAGCAAGAGAGGGGAAGAAAACCAATGTGCACTCCGTGTGCATACCAGGGGGAGTCATTCCAGATGTGGAAAGGGTCCAACCGGATGCTATGAAGGGTACAGGGTGCACCCATCTGCAGGTGGTCGCTCATGTCGGCACCAATGATGTGTGTCGCTATGGATCGGAGGAAATCCTCTCTGGCTTCTGGCGTCTATCTGATTTGGTGAAGACTGCCAGGCTCGCTAGCGGGATGAAAGCAGAGCTCACCATCTGCAGCATCGTCGACAGGACTGACTGCGGACCTTTGGTACAGAGCCGAGTGGAGGGTCTGAATCAGAGGCTGAGACGATTCTGCGACCGTGTGGGCTGCAGATCCCTCGACTTGCGCCATAGGGTAGTGGGGTTTCAGGTTCCGCTGGATAGGTCAGGAGTCCACTACACGCAGCAAGCAGCTACACAGGTAGCAGGGGTTGTGCGGCGTGGACGGGGGGGTTTTTTAGGTTAGATGGCCTAGGGCAAGTACAGAAAGGGCAACAGCCTCAAAGGGTGCGGAGCAAAGTCAGGACATGCGGGGACCAAGCAGCAGTCGGTATTGTAATTGTAAACTGTCGAAGCTGCATTGGTAAAGTACCGGAACTTCAAGCGCTGAATCGGTATTGTAATTGTAAACTGTCGAAGCTGCATTGGTAAAGTACCGGAACTTCAAGCGCTGATAGAAAGCACCGAAGCTGAAACCGTTATAGGTACAGAAAGCTGGCTGAAGCCAGAGATAAATTCTGCCAAAATTTTTACAAAGGCACAGACTGTGTTTAGAAAGGATAGATTGCATGCAACCGGTGGTGGCGTGTTTGTCGCTGTTAGTAGGAGTTTATCCTGTAGTGAAGTAGAAGTGGATAGTTCCTGTGAATTATTATGGGTGGAGGTTACACTCAACAACCGAGCCAGGTTAATAATTGGCTCCTTTTACCGACCTCCCGACTCAGCAGCATTAGTGGAAGAACAACTGAGAGAAAATTTGGAATACATTTCACATAAATTTTCTCAGCATGTTATAGTCTTCGGTGGAGATTTCAATTTACCAGATATAGACTGGGACACTCAGATGTTTAGGACGGGTGGTAGGGACAGAGCATCGAGTGACATTATACTGGGTGCACTATCCGAAAATTACCTCGAGCAATTAAACAGAGAACCGACTCGTGGAGATAGCATCTTGGACCTACTGATAACAAACAGATCCGAACGTTTCGACTCTGTATGTACAGAACAGGGAATCAGTGATCGTAAGGCCGTTGCAGCATCCCTGAATATGGAAGTTAATAGGAATATAAAAAAAAGCAGGAAGTTTTATCTGGTTAGCAAGAGTAATAGAAGGCAGATTTCAGACTACCTAACAGATCAAAACGAAAATTTCTGTTCCAACACTGAAAATGTTGAGTGTTTATGGAAAAAGTTTAAGGCAATCGTAAAATGCGTTTTAGACAGGTACGTGCCAAGTAAAACTGTGAGAGATGGGAAAAAGCCACCGTGGTTCAACAACAAAGTTAGGAAACTACTGCGAAACCAAAGAGAGCTTCACTCCAAGTTTAAACGCAGCCAAAACCTCTCAGACAAACAGAAGCTAAACGATGTCAAAGTTAGCGTAAGGAGGGCTATGCGTGAAGCGTTCAGTGAATTCGAAAGTAAAATTCTATGTACCGACTTGACAGAAAATCCTAGGAAGTTCTGGTCTTACGTTAAATCAGTAAGTGGCTCGAAACAGCATATCCAGACACTCTGGGATGATGATGGCATTGAAACAGAGGATGACATGCGTAAAGCTGAAATACTAAACACCTTTTTCCAAAGCTGTTTCACAGAGGAAGACCGCACTGCAGTTCCTTCTCTAAATCCTCGCACAGACGAAAAAATGGCTGACATCGAAATAAGTGTCCAAGGAATAGAAAAGCAACTGGAATCACTCAACAGAGGAAAGTCCACTGGACCTGACGGGATACCAATTCGATTCTACACAGAGTACGCGAAAGAACTTGCCCCCTTCTAACAGCCGTGTACCGCAAGTCTCTAGAGGAACGGAAGGTTCCAAATAATTGGAAAAGAGCACAGGTAGTCCCAGTCTTCAAGAAGGGTTGTCGAGCAGATGCGCAAAACTATAGACCTATATCTCTGACGTCGTTCTCTTGTAGAATTTTAGAACATGTTTCTTGCTCGCGTATCATGTCATTTCTGGAAACCCAGAATCTACTATGTAGGAATCAACATGGATTCCGGAAACAGCGATCGTGTGAGACTCAACTCGGTTTATTTGTTCATGAGACCCAGAAAATATTAGATACAGGCTCCCAGGTATATGCTATTTTCCTTGACTTCCGGAAGGCGTTCGATACAGTTCCGCACTGTCGCCTGATAAACAAAGTAAGAGCCTATGGAATATCAGACCAGCTGTGTGGCTGGATTGAAGAGTTTTTAGCAAACAGAACACAGCATGTTGTTATCAATGGAGAGACGTCTACAGACGTTAAAGTAACCTCTGGCGTGCCACAGGGGAGTGTTATGGGACCATTGCTTTTCAAAAAAAATGGCTCTGAGCACTATGGGACTCAACTGCTGAGGTCATTAGCCCCCTAGAACTTAGAACTAGTTAAACCTAACTAACCTAAGGACGTCACACACATCCATGCCCGAGGCAGGATTCGAACCTGCGACCGTAGCGGTCTCGCGGTTCCAGACTGCAGCGCCAGAACCGCGCGGCCACTTCGGCCGGCCCATTGCTTTTCACAATATATATAAATGACCTAGTAGATAGTGTCAGAAGTTCCATGCGGCTTTTCGCGGATGTTGCTGTAGTATACATAGAAGTTGCAGCATTAGAAAATTGTAGCGAAATGCAGGAAGATCTGCAGCGGATAGGCACTTGGTGATGGGAGTGGCTGGGAGTGACCCTTAACATAGACAAATGTGATGTATTGCGAATACATAGAAAGAAGGATCCTTTATTGTATGATTATATGATAGCGGGACAAACACTGGTAGCAGTTACTTCTGTAAAACATCTGGGAGTATGCGTGCGGAACAATTTGAAGTGGAATGATCATATAAAATTAATTGTTGGTAAGGCGGGTACCAGGTTGAGATTCATTGGGAGAGTCCTTAGAAAATGTAGTCCATCAACAAAGGAGGTGGCTTACAAAACACTCGTTCGACCTATACTTCAGTATTGCTCATCAGTGTGGGATCCATACCAGATCGGGTTGACGGAGGAGATAGAGAAGATCCAAAGAAGAGCGGCGCGTTTCGTCACAGGGTTATTTGGTAAGTGTGATAGCGTTACGGAGATGTTTAGCAAACTCAAGTGGCAGACTCTGCAAGAGAGGCGCTCTGCATCGCGGTGTAGCTTGCTCGCCAGGTTTTGAGGGGGTGCGTTTCTGGATGAGGTATCGAATATATTTCTTCCCCCTACTTATACCTCCTGAGGAGATCACGAATGTAAAATTAGAGAGATTCGAGCGCGCACGGAGGCTTTCAGACAGTCATTCTTCCCGCGAACCATACGCGACTGGAACAGGAAAGGGAGGTAATGACAGTGGCACGTAAAGTGCCCTCCGCCACACACCGTTGGGTGGCTTGCGGAGATTAATGTAGATGTAGACTCCTATTTTTTTATTCGTTGTTATACCTACTCCTGCATTACCCCTATTTGATTTTGTATTTATAACCCTGTATTCACCTGACCAGAAGTCTTGTTCCTCCTGCCACCGAACTTCGCTAATTCCCACTATATCTAACTTTAACCTATCCATTTCCCTTTTTAAATTTTGTAACCTACCTGCCCGATTAAGGGATCTGACATTCCACGAACCGATCCGTAGAACGCCAGTTTTCTTTCTCCTGATAGCGACGTCGTCCTGAGTAGCCCCCGCCCGGAGATCCGAATGGGGGACTATTTTACCTCCGAAATATTTTACCCAAGAGGATGCCATCATCATTTAACCATACAGTAAAGCTGCATGCCCTCGGGAAAAATTATGGCTTTAGTTTCCCCTTGCTTTCAGCCGTTCGCAGTACCAGCACAGCAAGGCCGTTTTGGTTAGTGTTACAAGGCCAGATCAGTCAATCATCCAGACTGTTGCCCCTGCAACTACTGAAAAGGCTGCTGCCCCTCTTCAGGAACCACATGTTTGTCTGGCCTCTCAACAGATACCCCTCCGTTGTGGTTGCACCTACGGTACGGCTATCTGTATCGCTGAGACGCGCAAGCCTCCCCACCAATGGCAAGTTCCGTGGTTCATGGGGTGTATATGAGAGCCCAATAATGGATCATTTCTTTAACACGTGAACTCTACTTTTGGACAATAGTTGATTACCTAAAGAAGACACACATTTAACAAGATACTGTAAGTTGCCCAGGTTACTTAAGTTTATTATATTTATTTAAAAACAGAAATACTGGTTTAGGTAATGTAAGAAACTCTGTGGATTCATGTTTGAAGCCTTGAGAGGAACTTGATGTTTGTAGGAAGTTTTGCAAGTTTATATGCAGAGTATTTATTTGTTTCCACACTTCCAGTCAAGAAACTCCTTTATTGTTGCTTTACACAACTGGTTTTGAGCTTGACAGACATTTTCAAGTACAATATGTAAAATACGTATACACATAGTGTCACTGTGTCAGCTGTGCACCAAACATGTGACAGAATTACTGATTGTCAGTGTTTGATTAATACCAGAGAGTGACATAATCACAAATAATTAAAACAACAGTATTTGCATATCTTATGTAAATACTTTTGGGCTAAAGGAAACCAATAATGAAAACTAGAAGCATTGAGTTGTCTATAAGAACACAACAAAAGAAGGAATACTTTCTAGCTTTCGGAGTAATCTTTTTTGAGCTAGAGTAAAAAAAAACCACACACGCACACACACACACACGCACACACACACACACACACACACACACACTTACTTTTGACAGTGCTGCATTTTGTCAGGTAGACTAGGTTGTGGGGTGATGTTGGATGGAATGGACAGAGGGAGAGAGGTGGGAGGCAGGGTGGGGGATTGGGAAGGGCAACTGGCGGCTCAGAATGAGGCAGCCGGTTCGTCAGTTAGGATTGTGAGGGGGAGGGGTGATAGGTACACAGTGGGGTGCACTGTTGTTGGAACCTGTGGGGAGCAGCGCACACTGAAGGTGATGTGGAGACATGGATTTTTAAAAGAACAGAGGAAAGGTGCACTATTGGGTGGAGGGTGTGGTGCGGGAGCAGTGGGCTACTGGATATTGAGGCCAGAACAATTACAGGAGTGAAGAATATGTTGCAAGGATAACTCCCATCTGCGTATCTCAGAGAAGCTGGTGGCGGAGGGATGGATCCGGATGACTCAGGTTGTGAAGCATTGAAATTGAGTATGTTGTGCTCAGTTGCATGTTGTGCCATCAGGTGGTCAATTTTGTTCTTGACAACAGTATGGCAGTGACCATTCATCTTTGTGGAAAGCTGGTTGGTAGCCATACCAACATAAAGAGCTGTGTAGTGTTTGCAGCAGAATTAATACTGTATATGGCATCCCTGCTTTCACAGCTGACTTGGCCTCTGATGGGTTAGGATAAGCTTTTAACAGAACCAGATTAGGAAGTGCTGGGTGGGTGGATTGGACAGGTCTTGCACCTTCTCTACCACAGGGATGTGATCCATGTGGTAAGGCATCAAAGTCCTGACAAAGGTCATGGTTCAATTATTCTAGTCCAGTATTGGGTGACAGGGAGAGGGGGTGGGGGGTACTGCTTTGTAGCTGATACTTGGGGGTAGTGTGAGGATGGGGATTCATGAGGATATGGAATGGAAATCTTTTTGTGGACTAGATTTCGGGGTAGTGTCTGTCTGTGAGGAGTGTGTAGTAAGGACTGCATGTGGTACTGGGATGCCTGTGACATGGAGAGGTTTCTTTGGTGTATCAAGCTTTTGAGGGATAGGCACTGGCAGAATCAGGAAAGGTGTAGGCTATTATGTAAGGAGGATTGGGTCCCAGAGATGGGGATTTCTATGGATAAACCATTGGGGAAGGGGCGGGGGGTGGAGGTGGAATTCCATGGCTTAGGCAGCATTTAATGAATAGTATGTGGGGTTGGGCTTAGCCAGGGAAAACTAAGTTTCTGAACTGGTGCAGATAGCTGGAGCAGGGGTCCATTGGCGTAGAAATGGTGTTGAGAAATGATGCGTGAAATGGGCAAGTGAAAGCATGATTGTAGAAGGGGAACTGGATAACAGAGCATGAGTGGGAAGTGAAAAGGACAAAAGAAATTGTGCTAAGGGCAATAGGATAGTTTTGTGACATGAGGATTTTTGATCACACGTGCGTTTGAACATCAACCTGTTTATGGTCCATATTGAGCAGGGGTGTCCATTCTCTTAGCTTAAATGGGCTACGTTGGCAGAGGATCAGTATTTTTGGTCCGCACATAATAGACTTAACACTAACAATATTGCTGAAAGGGAGGAATAAAAGACGGAACGAACCAGTGATAGAATAGTTACAAGTGATGGGAGTTTGAAATAGAAAATATTCAATTTATCGTAACTTTACATAAACGACTGTTCTTTCTTGATCATGTGATAGTTGCTCATTTTTTGGGCTGCTTTGATACTTGCTTTGGGCTGTATGTGGGCTGCTGGCTGGACACCCCTGATCTAGAAGATACTTTCCTAACCACCCAGTCCATAGTCTGTCTGATAGCTTCATGCTTTGGACTCAGGACTGAAACACCCTATCCTCATTCCTTCACAACCTCACCATCTTCTATCCCATCCTCTTCAACCAACCTCCTTAATCAGACATGCTACCTTCCTGGACTTTGACCTCCACTTCTGTGATAGCTTCATCCCTCCACATTTCACCCACTAACCACCAACAGACCTATATTTCAATAGCTGCTGTCCCTTCTATACCAAAAGATCTGGAAGCTAACGAATATATAGTTGCTGTCTTTGCTCTCAAGCTTGATACGTATAACTATTTCCTGTTGTGCCGTAAGATAGATTGTTCATGTGAAGAATAAATTAATTATTACACATGTGACCTTACTCTCGACTGGAAATTACTTCTGTACTTTATCATTACTTTAATATTATTTATGGTGCTTTAATGAATATTGTTCCTTGAGACTTTTCATGTTACTGGTGGGTACTACAATAAAGTTTTCACTCATTGCTCACCATTAAATGAGATGTATTGAAATTAAACCTGATTATATGTTTGTTTATTAGGTTTCCGCAAAAGACATGAATTTCTATCAAACTTTGCTTGATGACTTTTACAAAATTGATCCTCACATCGAAAGAGCCACTATTCTGATGTTGCTATCACAGTATCCATTCTTAATTATCGAGTTATAACATCAGTATTATATAACTTACTAGTGACATGTAATGGCTTTGCACAGGTAGCATTAAGTACCTATGGCCGCGTTTGTGAAGCTTAGATGCACTGTGATGTGTTGTTAAGACTCCTTGCTGCAATTCTTTGTTGTGGACTCTTTATGGCAGACTTCTTCGCGGTGCCATGCAAAGAATCATGCCCACATCCAAGTTTGACTCAGGGAAAACAGAAAGTTGAAAGTTGTGCCAACTGCTGCACTATTGCAAAACTTACTTTATATAAACAAAGTAAAGCTGCATCTCATGCTACACTTCACCCTATACATAAATAATTGAAAATCACAGATTTTAGACTCACTTGATTTTTCACTATGCAGGTGTTCTGAAAAAACTGCAATCAGTCGGATGTCACTTAGTGGTGAATCTCCACTTCATTGAGAGATGAATACTAGGTTAAAAGGCAAACTGAAAAAAAAGTACACATTCAAGTACTCATTCAGGAGCCCATCCTACAACCTTTCGGTTTCTAGCCAAATGGTATACCACTAGAGCATCACACCAGATGCGAATTTAGTCATGCTTTCTGCTGCCTCAAGCCACTGCTGCTTTCTCGAGTTATGGCAGCTGTTTGCTAAGTGGCAGTGGCACTGTTTTCTCATCTTAACTTGAATTCATCATAATTCAGACAATTTGCGTGAAATAATTATGTTACATACAAAAGCTTTCCTCGTGAGTCAGTGCATCTGTTAGTGATCCAAATTCCTACAGCAGTTCCGGAGATTAGCCTGCACTTACAGAAGGACACGAGGTGTGTGTGTGTGTGTGTGTGTGTGTGTGTGTGTGTGTGTGTGTGTGTGTGTGTGTGTGCGCGTGTGTGTATGTTATATACACTGATGTTCAAAATTAAAGCAAGAAATGGAAATTCTGCAAGGTTGTGTTTACTTTGACACAAAACCATATAAACAGGCGATAGTGAAGTAGAAACTATGTAAAGAATACAGATCACAAACAACTGCATAATGGTAGAGAAAAATGTTGTTCTGAATTTTTTCCAATTTGGATTTGCACACACATTCTGACAACTGGCTAATGTGTTCAGTACAGGGTGTGACCACATCTAGCTTCAATACAGGCCTACCAACAATGGGGTATGCCATGAATGATGTAATCAATCTCATGTTGAGGAAGTAATACCTATTCTTCTTGCAGAACTGCTGTCAAGTCTTGGAGAGATTGCTTATGTGATGCAACCTGTCTCCCAAGAGTGCATTCCAGACATACTCTATGAGATTCAAATTGGGAGAGGGAGGAGGCCATGTCATGCTGGCAATATCTTCTGTTTCCAAGAAAACATCAAGCACCCATACTCCACGAGGTCGAGCATTATCGCCAATCAGTATGAAGTCTGAGCCCCCAGTACCTCGCAACAATCACACATGAGGTCCCAAGATCTCCTCACAGTACCTGCCAGCAGTTAAACCTTGCCGATTCACCCATGCAGTTTCATGCAGAGGTGTTTTTGAGTGGTCAGCATTATCCCTGCTCACACCATTAGGGATTCTCCTCAGTATTGATCTCTTTTCACAGTGTTTGGGTCCGGAAATCATATTCTGCTGTACCTCCAAATGCGAATCTGTTGAGAATCACTTTGCAGACCAAATCAGGACTTATCTGTGAAAAGAACATTGGCCCACTGTTCGACTGTCCAGGTGGCATGTTGACGTCTCCGCTTTAGACGTTCTCTTCTGTGAAGAGGCATCAGAGGTACACATACTGCAGGTATCTGACAATAAAGGACACTCTGCCAAAGCCTTCTGTACACTGTTTGCCTTGATACAATACATCCAGTGGGTGCTACATGGTCAGATGCCAGATACTGTGCAGTACTAAGGCAGTATCGCAGTATTCTTACAGACAAGTACTAGTCCTCTCTTTCTGATGTCACATCTGATCAGCCCTGTCCTGGCCTTCGGGATACAAGTTTGATCTCTATAAACTGTTGCCCGATCCGAGAAACAACAGAACGATTCACTTTAAGCCATGAGGTCACATCATTTTGCGACTGTCTGCTTCTATTCTTCTTATGGCCCTCCACTGCAGAGAGTCTGGTAGGTGTCTTCTCTGTGCCATACTGCACCATCTGTGACTGTGTACACAATGATTATGGATGTGGGACTATACTGCAACAAGCATTACGCCATTTGATGGGTGCCATGACATCATTGCTGGCGTAGTTGTCTGTCGACCAGATTGCCATCTTCCGTGCAGAACACGATCTTACTGACATGTGTTGACAGTTCGTATGATTATATCGTGAATTAGACATAGGAAGGGAAAATAGCAGTTTGTTGCTTTAATTTTGGACAGCAGTGTGTATTTTTGTTCTGATTCATGTGCATGTTTACTCATCACAGGAACCAACACTTGACTAGCCTTAACAACTGGTAATGTTTGGCAATAACAATAAAATATACAAAACATGTAACAAATAAATGAAGAGGAGTTCACCACCTGAAGAGGTACAGGCCAGCTTATCTGCCACCTGTAACTTTTTGAATTGAGGTTTTCTCTCTTTACAGTTCTGTTTCAATAATGACAGACAAATAAAGAAATGAAGAATTTCCCTCTTTTAGGTAATAATTTTATCATGAAAGTGATCAAGTTCTCACTTCAGCATTACAACAGTTGAATCCCAAGCCTTCAGAAACAGATCCACTTTATTGAAAGAGCACTCAGAGCTGAAAGTACAGGCATTGGAAAGGACAGAAATAATGTGGCTTAATCTCTGAGATTTGAGCCCTTTTACTACTCCCTGTTGCATTCTCATTGCTGGCAACATAGATGCCATCTATGTTGTGTTCTATATACAACCTTCCTTAGTTTAACACATCAGCATGAGAATATGTTGCAATTGTTAAGAATGTGTTGACTAAGCGAGAAAGTATATATTTGTTTATTTACTAGCCAAGAAACTGTCATTGGCCAGGTATTTATTTATTTATTTATTTATTCCAATCCTCTATTAGTGCATCTCCTCCTCCATCCTATCTGTACATCTCCTCCTTCCTCCTCTCCCTGTATATCTCCTTTTTCCTCCTCTCTGTGTCCATCTTCTCTTGTCCCTCTCTCTGTCCATCTCCTTTTGCCCCTATCTGACCATTTTCTCTTGCCCCTTTCGATGACCATCTCCTTTTGCCCCTCTCTCTGTCCATTTCCTCTTGCCCCCTCTCTCTGTCCACCTCCTCCCTTCCTCTCTCGTTTTATCCACCTCACTTCCCTCCTTTCTGTCCTCCCCTCCTCGTCTCTGTCCATCGCGGCTACCACCCACTCTTTCTGTCCATCTTCATCACCTTCTCCTCTCCTTTCCTTTCTGTGTCCGTCTTCTCCTCTCCTCTCCCCTCCCATCTCTCTGCCCATCTCTGGCTCTTCCCTTTGTCTGCCCACTTCCATCTCCCCTTCGCCCACCTCTCTGCCTGTCTCTTCCTCCCACTGCCTCTGTCTGTCTGTCTCCTCCTCTTCCCTTTTGCTGTTATCCATCTCTTCCTCTCCCCTCTCTCTGTCCATTTGCCCCTCGCCTATCTCTGTCCATCTACTCCTCCTCCTGTTTTCGCCTACCCCCTCCTTCACCCTCACTGTCTGCCCCTCTCCTCGTCTTCCCTTCTCTCTCTCTCTCTCTCTCTCTCTCTCCATGTTACCACACTCACCCCAGTAGGAGGATGGTGGTTTTTATCCCTGCAGTATTACTTTGCAAATTATAACTAATATGTGTACCACATTTCATTGAAATCATTCCAAGAGTTTAGGATGAGCTATTTACCTATGCCTTTGCATATGCACATGTCAGATATATTTCATGCATATTTATTGTATTCCACGCGTATTTGTACCAGTTTCACCTGTATGTCTAGCAAATTTTGCCTGCAGTTTCATTTCCATGCAACTTAATGTTTGTGATGTCGTATATCCTGAGCTATTTGCTGTATGATATATAATTTTGCAAGTACATCCAGTGGTGTATGTGCCTACTGTCTGTGGGGGTGTTGTGAACAGAGTTAGTAGTAAACAAGTAATAAATTAAAACGTCATGCATGGTGTGAACAGTTTTTCACACATCTCAGTATTTGACGTCGTATCTCCTGAACTGCATGTGGTACAATGATATATTTTAGCATGTACTTACAGCAGCATATGTGGATACTGTCTGCAAAATGTGTTGTGAATACTGCTAGTAGTAAACAACTAATAAATTAAAACTTCATGGTCTATGTGGGGATGATGACCACGCAGTTAAGCGTCCGACAAACCAAACATCATGTGGCAGTTTTAATGCACGGGCAGTGAAAATGTAATAAATGACTAACTTTTTTCCTTTCATTATTTTGTGGAGGTTGCCAGTGAGAAAAAGTTTTATTAAGGTTGGAAAATATATTTAAAGGTTTTTGTAAGTCTCTAATTGCTCTCATTATCACTTAAGGGATAACTAAAGTATGGGTATTCTCAGATTGTGGACTACACTGCTTTTTCACCCAAAACACTTTGATAGATGGGTGTTTCCTACCCCCACAGTGATTCTTTCCGGACAGGAAATGAGATTTTACCAAGTTTGGTTGAAATCAGTCCATTGTTTACGAGGAGGTTTGGAACATACATGCATACGCACAAATACACTATGTGATCAAAAGTATCCGGACACCTGGCTGAAAGTGACTTAAAAGTTCGTGGCACCCTCCATCAGTAATGCTGGAATTCAACATGGTGTTGGCCCACCCTTAGCCTTGATGACAGCTCAGCTTCCACTCTTGCAGGCATACATTAAATCACGTGCTGGAAGATTTCTTGGGGAATGGCGGCGCATTCTTCACGGAGTGCTGCACTGAGGAGAGGTATCGATGTTGGTCGGTGAGCCCTGGCATGAAGTCTGCATTCCAAAACATCCCAAAGGTGTTCTGTAGGATTCAAGTCAGGACTCTGTGCAGGCCAGTCCATTACAGGGATGTTATTGTCATATAACCACTCCGCCACAGGCCGTGCTCGATTGTGTTGAAAGATGCAATCACCATCCCTGAATTGCTCTTCAACAGCGGGATGCAAGAAGGTACTTAAAACATCAATGTAGGCCTATGCTGTGATAGTGCCTCGTAAAACAACAAGGGGTGCAAGCCCCTTCCATGAAAAACATGACCACACCATAACACCAGTGCCTCCGAATATTACGGTTGGCACTACACATGCTGGCAGATGACGTTCACTGGGCATTTGCCATACCCACACCCTGCCATCAGATTGTCACATTGTGTACCATGATTCATCACTCCACACATTGTTTTTCCACTGTTAAGTCATCCAATGTTTACACTCCTTACACCAAGTGAGGGGTCTTTTGTCATTTACCAGTGTGATGTGTGGCTTATGACCAGCCACTCTACTGTGAAATCCAAATTTTCTCACCTCCTACCTAACTGCCATAGTACTTGCAGTGGATCCTGATGCAGTTTGGACCCTCTTCAACAGTCAGCGGCCTCTGTCAGTCAACAGATGAGGTCGGCCTGTATGCTTTTGTGCTGTACACGTCCCTTCACGTTTCCACTTCACTGACACATTGGAAACAGTGGATCTAGGGATGTTTAGGAGTGTGGAAATCTCGTGTACAGATGTATGACACAAGTGACACCCAATCACCTGACCACATTCGAAGTCCATGAGTTCTGCGGAGTGCCCCACTCTGCTCACTCACAATATCTAATGGCTACAGAGATTGCTGATATCAAGTAGGTGGCAGCACAATGCACCTAATATGAAAAACGTATGTTGTTGGGGGTGTCCGGATACTTTTGATCATATAGTGTATCTTTATAATTTTTCTGGATGTAACTTTATCTGATCATGGTCATCAGTTCCTCTCTTACATTGGACCAGTGTTTCACACATACAGTATCTTCTCTTATATTATAGTTACCTAAGAAATAATAATTTTGAGATTACAAATAGTATTAAATTGATTTGAGTGTCTAAAAGGGCAGTGTGAGTAAATTATACTGACTATAAACTAATAAAGTTAATACTGGCAGTACTTGTACTACTGCAGCTGCTTCCACCAATAGTTACAATGGTAATAATGCCACCATAGTATTCAGTCATATACTCCAGTGAGTGGAATTGTAATGGATTTTCCACCACTTGGCTGAGCTACAGCCGCTTTTAAGCAAATACCCTGCATTCTGTATTGCCACCCAGGAAACATGGTTTCCAGCAACTCGGACCCTGTTCTTTATGGCTACTGAGATTGTTTTAAGAATCGTACCAACTATAGAGGGTGTAGGATGGAGTTGGTAGGTATGTGCTGGACTCCGTATACAGTGGCTTTGTGCCTCTTGATACACCATTGGAGGCTGTCGCTGTTCGGGTATTGGCATTTCAGGATTTATTTACAATCTGTAATGTTTATCTCCCTCCCAATGATGTTATGTCCCAAAGTGTACTGCCTGCATTACTCTCTCAACTCCTCCAACCTTTCCTAGTCTTGGGCGATTTCAATGCTCATAACACTTTGTGGGGTACAACAATGATTACTGGCTGTGGTACAGCCATCGAAACTTGACTGGCACATCTTGATCTTTGCTTCTTGAACTCTGGTACCCCCACACACTTCAGTGTGGCACACACAACTTTTTCAGCCATTGATCTCACCTTTTGCAGTCCTGGTTGTCTACCATCTATCCACTGGAGGGTGCTTGATGACCTGTGTGGTAGTGACCACTTTCTGATCTTTCTGTCCCTCCTTCAGCATTGCTCCCATAAGCACTCACCCAGTTGGGTTGTCTGTAATGCTGACTGAGATGGATTCACCTCTGCTATCGTCCTTAGTTCCCCATTGCAAGGCAGTATCATTGAGGCTATTCACCATACAATGGCAGTCATTCGTTTGGCAGCCAACCAAGCCATCCCTTATTCCTCAAGATCCCTCTGTCGGAAGATGGTGCCTGGTGGACCCCAGAGATTGCTGCAGCCGTTAAGAGATTGTAGGCAGGTTCTCCAATGCCATAAGTGGCATTCTTCGCTGGAGCACCTCATTGCCTTTAAAACAGCTGCATGCCCAGGTTTGCTATCTCATAATAAAACGACGAAAGCAAGAATTTTGGGTTTGGTACGTTTCCACCATTGGACCATGTAGCTCTCCATCACAGGAATAGGCAAAGATCAGGCGACTCTACGGTTTCCAGTCTCCTGCAGGTGTACCAAGTATTTCCTTAGATGATGCCATTTATACTGAGCCAGATGCTGTTGCCAAGTATTTTGCTGAGCATTATGCTCGTGCATCTACTACCCCACCTTTTATCTCATAAAAACAGTGGGAGGAGTGAATGCACAGTCATATAATGCTCCATTCAGTGGATGAGAACTCTCCAGTGCCGTAGCCCATTGCCCTGATATGGTCCCAGGGCCAGACTGCATCTAGAACCAAATGCTGAAACATTTCTCAGTGGATTGTTAGCATCACATCCTTGGCCTCTTGGAATGGGGGTGAGTTCCCATCCCAGAGTCAAGAAAGCACGATAGTTCTGGTACTGAAACATAGGTAAGAACCCCCTCGAGATGGACAGTTATCATCCTGTAAGCGTTACCAACCTTCACAGTGTTGGCTCCTTGAGTCTCAAGGCCTTTTGGCTGCATCACAGGGTGGTTTCTGCAAAGGCCACTCCACTGCTGATAACTTGGTTCACCTAGTCCGCCATACGGACAGCCTTTGCTCGTTGTTAGCACCTCATCGCCATATTTTTTGACCTACAGAAAGCTTATGACACGACATGGCATCACCACATCAGTACTACGTCACATGAGTGGAGTCTCTGGAGTCCACTCTCAATTTTTGCTAAGAATCACTGTGGCACCGTATGTTCTGAGGTCAAATGGGCAGATCACTCGGTACCCGCCCTGCCCCCCTCATATCCAAGAGAACGGTCCCCACAGGAACTGTATTGAGTATCCCCATCTTTCTGAAGGCTATCAATGGCCTTGCATCACTCTCTTTATATACTGATGGGTTTTTGATTTCATCACTCCTCTAGTATGGTTGTTGCAGAGTGCTGCCTACAGGAAGCCATAAGAAAGGCACAGTTGTGGTCTCTCACCCATGGCTTTTGGTTATCAGCAACCAAGACTCGTGTCATGCTCTTCTGTCACCATCATACTGCCCACTTCTTGTAGTTGAGGTGCCCACTGGTCTTCAGTCCTGGCAGACATGGCTTGCACACCTTCATGAACTTAAGCAAAAGTTCTGGTGACACCTCATTACACTTTGCTGCCTCAGTAACACTAGCTGAGGTGCAGATTGTGTAGTGTTGGCAGTTAGCCAACACTACGCACACTAATTGAGAGAGGAGTCCGAAATGCACGCGTTAAACTCACGCAGGCTGGCGTGAGGTCTGAAACAGGATACGGAATGAATGCTATAAAGAAAAGTATGTAGCTGCTGGAATACTTAACTTTAATCCATCATTTGTATACATCGTTCTTGACGGTACTTATAAAGAATATAACTGTTAATGGCGCCTTGCTAGGTCGTAGCCATTGACTTAGCTGAAGGCTATTCTAACTATCTTCTATGCAAATTAGCGAGGCTTCGTCAGTGTTGTATCGCTAGCTAAGTCGTCCGTACAACTGGGGCGAGTGCTAGTGCGTTTCTCGAGACCTGCCGTGTGGTGGCGCTCGGTCTGCTATCACTGACAGTGGCGACACGCGGGTCCGACATGTACTAATGGACTGCGGCCGATTTAAAGCTACCACTTAGCAAGTGTGGTGTCTGGCGGTGACACCAGATTGCTCTACCCTTTTTTGGCTCTACAAAACCCTGATTCAGTCCTGTCTTGACTATGTGAGTCTTGCAAATGCTTCAATGTCATCCTCAGCATTGCGGATGCTGGACCTCATTCATCATTGTGGGATACAACTTGTGACAGGTCCCTTCTAAACAAGCCCTGTGAACAGCCTATTAGTCAAGGCTGTAGTCCCTTCATTACCTATCAGGCACCAACAAAAGCTGCTGAATTACACTGTATGCATTTGTAGCTTCCCTGAACATCCAAACTATCATGTCCTTTTCCTTGGAAGTGACTCCACCTCCAACAGAAGCGATCCAGAACTGGATTTACAATTGTTGCATGCCTCCAATTTCTGTTTGGAACTGCAGCTTTCTCCACTGTCACCTCTGGTCAGAAAGGCTTGCATATGTCCCCATGGCTTGTGCCCCGACCTCAGATTTTCCAACAAGTCTCCTTTGGTCTAAAAGATTCTGTTGACCCCATGATTTTTCGCCACCTGTTCTTGGCTGCGCTTGTGAAGTATCCAGGTTTGGAAGCGGTATTCACCAATGACTCTATAGTTGACGGACGAGTGGGCTTTGCGAACTCACATGCCTAGTGCAGTGAATTCCACTCTCTGCCAAATGGCTGCAGTGTCTTCACTGCTGAATTGATGGCCATTAAATTAGCCCTTAGCCATGTTCGTTCTTACACTGGCAAGAGTATCCTAATCTGTTGTTCCTCCCTTAGCAGCCTTCAGGCTGTAGATCAGTGCTACTCTCCTCACCCACTGGTTATGGCTATCAGGGATCTTGTCTCAGACGTCCATCAAGCTGGTCTGTCATTTTCGTTTGGACCCCGGTCATGTTGGGATTTCGGGAAATGAACGAGCTGACCGGTTCGCCAAGCTGTCCAGCAGGATGCCAATTCTGGAAATGGGGGTCCCAGAACCGGACCATTGTTTGTTTATAAGCCATCAGCTGCTGGAAGTCTGGAACTCAGAATGGCCTGTCCTGATCTCCCTTACTCATAGACTGCCCTAACTTGGCTGCTTAGGGACAGCATGTTAATCTTCCTGTCATGCTACCTTTGGTGTTAGCAGACAATGACAACTTGCCTGACCTGCTGTTAAGTTTTTGCCCACAAAGGCGGTTCCTATTCATCCCTATAAGGTAGGGCTCTTTGGTGTCATTGACTGCCTTTCTCTTTATCCTTTTTCATTCTTGGTTTAAATGCCTTGTCTTGACTGATCTTTTAACAACTTGTCTGTGTTGTCTTTCTTCTGGACTTCATCTCTTTTTTAATTGTGTTAGTTACACTTAGGCTTTCCAGGATTTGCCTTTCACCTCCTTCCTTTGACTTCTGCTCCTGGTTTGCCACTTAACAGATGAAGGAACTGAAGACCTTGCAGTTTAGTCCCTTTCACTCCAAACAAACCAGTCAGCATCCAGGAGATGGTATGTTGGTTTGAGATCACAAATGTGCAATAAGACAAACCCAATAACTTATTTGAAAAGGCTCAGAGTAGGCCCACAGCTACAACAGTGGCATGAAACAGTTGTTATATCTGTGGCTGAAAGTAGTAAACAGTCAGAGAGAGAGAGAGAGAGAGAGAGAGAGAGAGAGAGAGAGAGAGATGTTCTTCCCTCATCTCATAATATTAATTTTTCATAATTAAGTGTTCTTGTTATTGCTTGTCATTGGCATTCATTTTTTATGAAATGGATTAAATAATATATGAACAGTACTGCTTGCTAAAACATTACAGGATTAAATTCTGACATATTAACCTTGCTTCTAACTGATCCTTCCTCTTCTTTAGGTCAGCAAAGAAAAATACACATTCTGAAGAAGGCTGGGGCAACTCCGCCTATGTTGTATCAAAAGTTGGAGTTACTGCTTTAACTTTCATACAACAGAGAAAGTTTGACTGTGATGAGAGACCTGATCTTGTTGTAAATGCTGTGCATCCTGGATATGTTGATACTGACATGACAAGTCATAAGGGACCATTAACCATTGAAGAAGGTATTGGTCTTAAATGTATCTGTGATAGTTAATAGAGCATATTTATTTAGAAAGCAAATGTATGATCAGTAATATGGCATAACTAGATTAAAATGTTCAGCAGTATTTTAACATTTAAATTAACGTACAGCCCATAGTAGATGCCTGACCTCAGCTTTAGTTTACAATGAGTCAAGTGTAGGGAGAAATCTGACTTTTGGGATCAGATCACATCTCATCCTTAAACAGAAATTTAAATATTTCCTCAGAGTACTCCTGTGAAGTGACAATGGAATGTGGCATTGTGGTTAAGAATCTAAACTCACATTTAATTGGAAAGGGCTTGAAATGCCTGTCCAGCCAACTAGATTTAGATTATTCTCAGTTTTCCCAAATCACTATTGGCAAATACTGGATGGTTCCTTCAAAAGTGATGTAACCAGTTTCCATGGCCGGTCTTTTTCTAGCTTGAGATTGTTACTTTTCTAAAGCACTTTTTGTGGACAAGATGTCAAACCCCAAACTTACCTACTTTTTTAAGAGCTACTTCACTGCCACATATTTACAACACTTTAATTTAGAACTTCGTTTCATGGTGAAATGTTCTTTTAGTGTGTTTTCTCCACAATTACTGTGGGTTTCATAAATCACAATTTATTTCTAACTCATCTGCTGCTTTTATTAAGGTTTTTAATTTTCTTATTGTAAGGTTTAGAATTGCACGACTGAAGATAACCTCTCAGCAGATTTTAACATTGTTGCATAGCTTTTGTACTTGAGCTGTTCATAGGAACATGGAAACATTCTCTCCACTGTGCAGTTCAAAGGATGGTCAGGCATCAGCTTCAAAGAGGTGTGTGTGTGTGTGTGTGTGTGTGTGTGTGTGTGTGTGTGTGTTTTTAAAAATAGCTTTACTGTCCTATTTCTTGTCTGTGTATCTGTCAGCTGCTCAGTACTGCCGCCATCTGGTGAAATCATCTTTATTCATCCCATTGCTTTTAATTTATCCAAGATTTTCCAAAAACATGACATTTTGCAAGAAATTATCACTGGAACACTCTTTATTCGTAATCATCAGCTCCTCTTTAATTTATTTGTTTAGGTGTAATTGTTCAGCAGTATGTGCTAAATTTGCCAATTTATTCAACTGCTTACATAAAATCAAAATATCTAAATCTGTGTATTTTCACTGTTTCAGGTGCTGTTGCACCTTTACATTGTGCTCTCCTGCCACCTGGAGTAAAATCACCTCGTGGCAAATATATTTGGTGCGATAAAAAAGAGGTTGACTGGATCAGTGGACCAGTTCCGTCACAGTGCTAACTGATGTGTCTGTTACAATGAAAGCGTTGTACTTTGATTGCATGAACTATACTTGCTAAAAATATTACCTGCTCTGTTAGGACACACATTCATGCTTCTGTTACCCTTCAGTGTAAGAACAATGTACAAAGGAAAAAATAAAGTGTTTGGGCAAGTAATTACACAGTGTAAAGACACACTTACTGAAATGAATTCAGTTGGAAGTTTTTGGGTTAATGTACCATTTGCTGAATAAAAATATTGTGTATCATTCAATGAATTTCAAATACGAGAGCTATCCAGAAAGTAAAGAACGTTTGCGCATACAGTCAGTGTGCCTGTCTTGTGGCAGCCACTCATTGGTTTGTGGTGTTCAATGTGGTGCAGACAATTGCCACAAGTGATTGGTCAGACATTGTCATCTGGTAAGTGCAGAGATAGCTGTGACCATGGTTGTGCCAGTTGCGAACCCTGTCGACTGTGAGGTATGTGGTGTTATATACTTTCTCCAGGTTGCAAATGTTAGACCCCATGACATTCACCGCAGACATGTTACCCGTTATGGCGTTATGGCATAATGTTCAAAAATGGGAGAACAGATGTTCATGATGAAGAGAATCAGGATGACTGCACTTCTTCACAGATGCTATTAACCAAAAGGTGGATTGCATTGTTTGAGAGAATTGGCAACTTAGCGACTTGCATGAACAATGTCAGGGAGTGGCTTGTTCAGTTGTGCACAAAATTGTAATTCAACACTTAGGGTACCACAAGATATGTGCACAGTGTGTGCCACACATGCTCTCAGGTGACCACAAAGCTGTGGGAATGGGAGCTGCATTAGCTTTCTTGGAGCATTGCAAAAGAGATGGTAACATGTTCATTGACTAGGTTGTTATTCGAGATGAAACATTGTTTTCCCATAACGCCCCTACAATAATGTGACGGTTTTAGAGTGATGCCATCCTCAGTTGTCTCAGAAGCCACACAAGTTTAAAAAACTGCTTCAACTCAAAAACTGATGGCTTCTGTATTCTGAGATAGCTAATCCTACTCCTTGATTTAATGCCCTGAAACACAACAATCAGTTGTGATACATACTTTGCAACCCTTGAATGTCTTCATCAGGCTATCCAGAATACAGTGCATGTCCGCATACTGCCAGCAGACACAAGCCTTGCTGCATGAGAAATTCCGGTGGGGCATATCAGAGCATCCTCCCTATGGTTGTGACTCGGCACTGTCAAACTTTTTCCTGTTTCCAAAACCAAAGGAGCACCTTGCTGGTAAAGGCTTCACAAATTAAGACGACCTCGAGGATGCTGTCATGACATGGTTGAACAGGCAGGCAGCCACATAGTATGAAAAGGGTATACACCAACTGGTGTGGAGGTACACATACCTTAATGTCAAAGACGACTGTGTGGAATAGTAGATAAAGTATGTGCCAAAACATGTATATTCAGCTTCTGTATTATTGTTAAAGAATATCTTGGTATGTTGAAACATTCTTTACTTTCTGGATGGCTTTTTTTTTATCATCCTACTCCAAAAGTATCTGTATGCAGAAGAACACATTGAATCTTGAACTTCCTGATTTGAAGAGAGAGGGGAGGTGGAGGCTGTAAGAGAGACGAAATGTATGGACACAAAAGCAAGCATTACTCATCAAAGCTGTGTACCCACCCATAACAGAACTAACTTGGTAACATGATTAGATTCATCTGTGTTCCAGCTTAAAGCAGTGCACGTTGTTACATTGCTGTGCAAGCATGGAAAGCCCTGGTGGAAAATTCCTTCATGGTCAGCTATGATTTCTTGCAGTTTATGTCATTTAATTTACTAGTGGTGAAAGAGAAAGCAGTGACAGTGCTGACAAGAAACACAACAGAATGAGGAGGCAAAATCTTAAAGTTAAATAAGTTGACAGTTTGCAAATTACAGCAGGAGGAGCGTAGTGCTCAGCAGAATACAATCAAGTATCGCCCTCCAAAGAGTGTACCCAAGATCGAGGCTGGGTGGTGGGGAAGTAATTTACTCTGAATGACAAATCCGCTTCTCAAAAGAAATGGGGGAACATGACTTTGGGTGTCTGCAGTACTCCATTGAGCAACAATTGAGGACTGGGTATGTTATCAAATTATACCTTTATCTTTCACAAATACAAGAAAACATCATTATGTCCTTGATCTTTTACAAAAAAAGAACTGAAATGTCCAACAGGTTTCGAAAACAAAGTGGAAACAATCATTCATCCTGTCATTGGACTTCGAGAGCTTGCCTTTGAGAGTATGTCCTCCATAAGCATTTATCATTTCCTGAAACCTGCGTATAAGTCTGTGAATGTCACCCAGTGGTATCCATTCCATTTTTCAGGGAGTGTTCTTTGATGGAACAGCACAACCGTAAACACAACTGTCAAGCATGTCCCACACATTCACAATCGGGTTTAGGTCGGGACCCACTGCAGGCCATTCTGTTACTTCAGTATCCAGGCTTTGGAAAACATTTCTGCTGTTGCCTGCCACATACGTCCGACATTAGAAGGAATTCAGGGCCATCACCATATGCAGAAGCCACCACTTGGTACAACAGGATCTGTTCAATGTACTGCCTGATGGTAAGGCAACCACAGACAACGAAAAGATCCGTATGGCTGTCAACACTGAAGCCTCCCTACAACATCACAGAACCTTTAAAATCTGTCAATTTCCTGGACAACAATTAGCAGGTACCGCTCACTAGGGTCTCCGCACGTGGACACTGGCATCTCCTTGCGTCAGAGGACATCTAGACTTGTCTGTGAATAACAGGTTTCATCAGAGATGAAGTTGCCAGTTGACTTGGGAATGGCAGAACTGATGGTGAGCTGCAGGACATTGTCACATCAAGTAGGGTCTCGAACAGGGTGTCTGGGTTGTAAGGTCCTTTCTCATAACCTGTCCATTACAGTCTTATCGGACAAAGCGGCTCAAATGGCCCTTCTAACATCATTTTGCAATGTTCTGGCGATATCCATACGATACCGCAATGCAGAAATGGTCTGGTATCGGTCTTCACTTGATGTTGTAATACATCAGCGACGTTGTCTAACTTTCCTTGTCTACTGACCTGTGTCCCTATAGTATGTTCACAACCTGTGGATGACACATGAAGAAGTATTGACATCTGCAGCACCAAGGCCAAAAGTCCATCCTTTTCGGATCAGTGCAACTTACATTTGAAATGCATATCCTTGGTTGAACACAACATCCAAAAACGACAAATGCCACCTGTTTACCTCACTAGGAAACACTGGGACATTGGTACTCACTTCCTTCTGAGGGGTCACCTGATACTTAATGCATAACACAGACAATAGATGAGAAATGATTTTAATTTACATTGAAATTGTAACTCTCAAGCCAAGCAATATGAACACAGGTACCACCTGTATCAAAGTAAATGCTATGTACCAGATTTGACAAAGTATTCCCCTAATTCTTTTGAATAGCATAGTTTTGAGATTTCACCACAAATGACTGAGTACATTTGCTACTTACTAGTTAGCATTCAGGACACATTCCGACTTTCTCCAAATTGATACATCTGTCTGACGAGGCAGGGTGCTAGTTTGGTTTGCGAAGTTACAGTTTTTTGTATGGTGGTGGTGATGACACAGCTGTTTTCCCCTGCCCCCCCCCCTCTGGCTACACCCTTGGATCTGTCTCAAAGATAAAGAAGTGCACACAACAGATATCCTACTGACAGTGGGGACCAATATGTTGTTTATTTCTGTAGCACTATGATCAATACAGTGAAATACCAACTTTGTCGACAACTGGAATGCAAGAATGGCAAGGAAATTCTGAGAAAAACTGATCTCTCTGGTAGATGTGGTTTTAAAAGACAAGACAAGGATCTCACATATTTCAGTAGAAATTCTGGAAACACCCATTTCATAGAACTGATGTTATATATTAAAAGCACAGCCCATAAAAGCCAAGTACATGGTTAGAGGCCTAAGACTTCGAAAAAGTGAAACCCAACCCAAAGTCAGTGAAGTCAAGTGCATTCAGACTGATGGTTTCTTTATCAGGCAGAACTCATAATTGCAATTCGGATAAGGAGGACTCAGTCACAGAAAGCAATACTGCTTGACTCATCATTTATAACAGTGCAACCTGATTTAATTTGCAGCGGTCATAAGTGTGTACAGAAATGTGGATTATCACTCTTTTAGTAACAACACAAGAAGAGAGAAATTGATCCATTAAAGAAACATTTTTACAAAGCATTATTGTCTGCTATATTTTGTACGGTATGTCATCACAACCACCTCATATTAATAAAGTGGGGTGAATCAGTACACTGAACAGAAGAATCAAAATATTTATTGACTGAATTATCAATTTCTGTTTGTTTGACTCCAGAAAGCTGAGTGATTTAAATTTGTTTACAGTAAGGTGAGTGGTATCTTATCAGAGACACAGTTTCCAGGAAAGACTGTGAAAACCACTTTCTTGTTTCATTCATGACATTCCATAGATTTAATAAAAAAAAAAGAACCTCTGGGAATGTGGAATAAGTCATAATTATGCATTAACAAAAATGAAGAAATTGCAAGAATAATATTTATACTGTATTAATAACAAACTATCACAATACTGCCGATATTCTGATAGCTGCTGTTTACCTGATACCGATAGTTTAATATTAACTTGATTACAAAGGTATTTTTCAAAGAAAATTGTTCTCTACATCTGTAAACACTGAACCCTATTACAAAAATTTTACTACTTGTCATGTGGCATTGGAGCAAACTTACAGCTACTTGTCATGTTGTCAGAAAAATGTTTGTCATTGAATTTAAGTAATTGAGTTATATGAATGGACAAGTATACCTGTCATTTGTAGATGTATACTTAGTAATATTGTAAGAATGTTTATGTACATTCAGCTGAACAGAGCTTTTATTGTTATATATATTCAGCGGATAGGCCGTGACAGGCAAGTCATGGCTATATATACTGCCAGAAAAAAAACCCTTCAGGATTACAGAAAATATGTCAATTCACAGTGAAACTATTTGCCTATATTGCAGCTTCTTTTCCATCACAAAGTAATATTACAGGGATCATAAAAGAGTAGAACTTTCCCCAAATTGAGAAATAAACAAAATGGTAGAAATTCTTAGAACTGTTTGCCACCTTTTTTTCTGAGTAAGAAAGTATATGTGTGAAATCTGTCACTTTAATGTGAACAAGAAATAAAAAGCTGTTTCTCTCATGGTTTGCATTCCAGTAGTCAATTACCAACAAAGATTCTGAATTGACCAGCAACCAGGATCACAATCTTTCAGAATATTGCACATTCTTCAGACCAAAGCAGGACCATAAAATACTGACAATGTCTGAAGACAGATGTTGTAAACTTAAATGGTTTAAAGAGAATAAGTACTGGGAGTATTAAAAAGAACAGGAAATATAGTGTGTTTCACATGTCAATAGATTACTAAGGTATGAATGGGGAGTTGGATAGAATAGCTGTTTTCACACTCACCTTGATTTTTTGGTCCACCAACAGAGACAAGTTACTTGGTTCACCATCACATCTTTAGAAGCAGCTTATTTTAAACAAGACAAGGTGATCCACATAAAAGACGGGAGTGGCGGTATTTTGTTTGCAACTCATTCCGTTTCACACTATCTTGGTTAACATTAAGATACTGATTGTAAAATTTATAGGCTGTACAAAATTCCACACATTTACAAATTTTTGATTCTATTAAGGCAAAGTTTGTGAAGAGCTCATCGGTGAATTATAGCACTTTGGTGTACATCCTGGAAAAGCAGTGATCTGCTTTAGGCATCACATAATTAAAAGGTTCCTGGTACACAGAAAAATATAATGCTTTAACACAGCAGCAAGCATATTCTGCCATTGATTTATGTTTTGCTCCTTTATTAGTGACTGGTACAACAGCAACTGAAAAGGAGATGAGTAGGAGGTTACCAAAGGATACTCAGCAGTCAACTGAGTTATCTAGCCGTCAATTGAAAGGTAGGTGTCAAAGCACACTTAGCAAAACCAGCTGCACCGTGTATGTTCTATATTCAGATACAGTTAGTCATGGACCACCTGGCTTTACAAAGCTGCGCGACATTCTTTCACATATCAGAAAAACAAACAGCCCAGCTATCCCTACATGTATTGAGCATTGCAAATCAAGGGCTGTTGATGTTAGTCTCTCTTACACAGCAAGTGTTAAACATTATCTGATCGGAGACTATCACAGCATAATTTCATGGATCTAGTAGATATATGTTTCAGGTTATCACACTGGAATCACTGAGATAATTGATGGGAATGGTATATATCTTGAGTGATACACATACTGGACAGGCTAGTTTTTATTTAAATAAGTGAGCTACAAGAATATATCAAAGTCACCTGAGAGCCAGGCTCTCTTATTCAAGAAAACTTGTCTGAGGAACAGAACCCTGAAACAATGGGAGATGATCACAAGAATCTACATTTTTATTGGAATGTAATGCTAACCTGCACAGGGAAGCTCTACATGTTCGTATCAATGATTAGTATGAATTTTTTGGATACAGAAAGTTTACCATTCATTTGCAGTGCAGTTTTCTGCGATTACTCTACCTTTCACAGAGAGGTTTCTTTAAAACTCGTGAGACATTTGTCCACAAAAACCATCAGTATGTCTGTCTTCCCTTAAATGATTACTAGAAGATACTTTATTTACATGCAGTGGCAATTTTTATCAAATTAAACCTCATGATACAAACTAAAGTAAATGCTTTTCCACAGCAACAGCTGTGTCCATAAACAATGTAAACTGCTTAATTGTGTCTCGTGCTTTTACTATTTTTATGCCCTTTGGTGTCATTAATGCTTTGAAATTTATGACAGGCCAAATTAGCTTTGTGGTGAACCCTACATAACCACAGGTTATGTTCAGTGCACATATAAATGACAACAAATTGTTTTGCAATCAACACACATAAAAAGTGAAGAACCCACACCATTCAGTTCTCTAACGTAAATAGTAAATAATTTTCAAGATGGAGAGGCACAAAGCACAGGGTTTGCCACAGTTCCTGCAACATACAGAATACCAACAGATTTCTAACAACTGAGATACTTAAGCAAAAAGCAAGCATAGATAATACTGATATATTTTAACATCTTATATTTCTCATGTAACTGTAGATGGAACATGTTGCAAAACTGTCAAATACACTATATGTAAACAATCACTTATTCTGATACTATTAATACATGTGGTAGACAGAAAATATTTTTGACAGTATCCCTTTTGCATACTAATGGCAGGAAGACAACTGTATGGCTGCATTGTGGTATTACCAAATGTGAAGTTTAGTTTTTGGAAAATGATAAAAGAAAGGAGGCTCTTCTGTTGTCCTGATAGTACTTACACATTAGACGAACACCAAAGCACACTGACATCAATGCTACAAAAACTTGATGCACTGTTATTTGATATACATAACTGTACTCACACAAACATCACAGCACACTGATACCAATCCTACAAAAACTCTATGCTTTTTTTTATTTTTTCAGTAAGAATGAGAAAATAATTCAATTTTCATGTCATTTTAATTTTTTTTTAAACTTGTGTAACATTTTTTAACTTATATGACACAATCTTCAGATTTACAATGCACTGGAGGAGGATGAGGAGGCAGTTGCAGGAAGGAATAATATTTAAGAGTATGTAAGTAAATTATCATCATAGATTTAGACTCTCTCACTAATAAAATCAGAGTTTCAAGTATGTTTCTACCCATTTAAAATCAACAATTTACTACAAGAGCTTATTTAAAGATTCTCACAAAATTAGAGAACAAAAATTTGCACTTCAAAGACACAGACTGATGTCTTCACAGGGTACAAGAATGTACCCTAAACTTTTTTTTACATAGTTTAAAGAGACTAAAAATGTTCAAGATCAACTTAATTACCATGGGGAAAAAAACAAACACTTTCATAAGACAGTGAAACCATATACCCTCCACTTTTATATGGCTTTTGATTTGGAACAATCAACTAAAATATATTAGTTTTCAAAACAAGTGGCTATCAACATGTACAAATGATTAATCTTTATGAAAAGTTTTGTATAAAGGAGCTGCACACTTTCATGGAGCACTAATGTGTCTTCTTTTATATGTTTTGCCCAAATCTATATGTACCATTACAATACTGTTAAATAACATTTTTACAATTCGGCATGAGAATTATGGAAACTAGGAGATCCTTTGTGATTTTTTGAACTTTTACTTTTGGACTTCGGTATTTTCTCCCTCTTTTTGGATGAGGACGAACTTGTTGAAGCTGAGTCTGCTGGTGACGACGTATTTGAATGTTCTTGTTCCCAACCGCGACCCACAGACTCTCTCATACTATGTCCATCACCTTCGTCACCAATATCCCCGTCCACACACAGTTCTGGCCCACCATTCATTTCTGGTTCCTGTTGCTGAATTAATGATGCTCTCACTAAGCGTCTCTGTTCATCAGTATGTTGCGGGCACCTCATTGACCTAGTGCAAAGCTTTCTTGTATGCTCTGATATAACACCACAAATCTGAGTCAGCAACGTCTTTTTCTCTTCGTTTGTCATACCATCATAGCTCATGTGTGAGCCTACGTCGGAGCTGACACTGGTTTCCGAGCTGACGTCTCCGTTGCGCATCGCCTTGGGATTTCTGGATCTTTTTGTACCATTGCGATCACGCTTCTTGCGTCTCCTATCTGAACCTACGGTCCAGTCCGCGTCATCATCGTCATCACTCATCATACCACCGTAACCCACGCTCTCTTTACTATTGTTCGCTATCCTTCTGCTCGCAATTCTTGAACTATTTCGGCCCATACCCATACATTTTTCAAGATGTGGTGCAAATCTTAAAGCTGCGAGGCTACGTTTACAGCTTGGGCAGGTGCATTCCTGCGGTTTCTTGATTGGTTGCTGGCCGAAAATATCCAAATCGGGCGCATCTACAATTCGAAATTCGTTCGCATCCTCCTGTATCGCTTCTTCAATTTCGTACAACCCGGTCTTAACAGAGCGGTGCACTTCGAACACAACACCAAGGATAACTTCCTCCAGTAGACTTTCGAAGACGTTTTCTGATGCTGCCTGAAGGTTATCTGGGTTGCTGAAGAATATTTTAAGCTTTCTATCAAGTTCGTTTTCAACTTCTTCAAAGGATGACATGACTGTAACACTAATTTCGTTCGCAGAACTCCTACCCAACACAGACGCTTTACAACTATGAACTAACAGTTGTCACACACTCACGTCACACTCTGACAACCTTACACCACGGAGCGCAGCTGACACTGAAATATCCCTAAGAACCTCGTTGAGATACGGTGGTCAAGTAATATCTTTGACACTACATCAATTCAATTCTGAGCGTGGCACAGTCTAATATAACAGTCGCGACACTTCGCCTCGATTTTGTTCCCTACAGCGCCAGCAGCGCCCCAAGCGGCTGGTAGGTTACACTGTGAGTTCGGCGCGATCGTGAAGGAGAATAGTGGTTGTTTATTTTGATTTTTACAATGGCTTTTACTGGCGGGAGCGTTTGTAGCGCAATAAATTGCACCAACAACAGAAAGAAGACACCAAAGCTGTCTTTTTTTAGGTTTCCTAAGGATCCTGAGAGGTATAACCATCATGTTACTAAACTCTATCGTCAGGATTCACTTGCAAGCTATATGTGTATAAATGATGAATGTTTCGTTTTAGGAGCAGAAAATGGCTTGTTAATAGCAGGCGAGAAGACCTCATGAAGAAAGACCCAGTGTACCTGTATAGTAATATTAGGTTTTGTTCGCTACATTTCGAACAAAACCAGTTCATGAACGCAGACAACAACAAACTCGTGTGGAATGCAGTACCCACCCTGTTTGACATTCCAAATAAGCCACCTCAGCTGACGATGAAGAGGAAACTGCCACAAAGATTCGACAGTCAATCTAAAGCAGTAAAACAGTCCTATGACACAGAAGCAGCTGGTTCAGCTCACCATGTATCAGTGCCAGATTCGTGTGAATCGTCAACACAGACCTGCTTTGACGATGAAGTGGTTAGATTAAGTGCAGCTGTTCGTGTCTTGCAAAAGCGTGTGAAGTGTCAGAATGTGCAAATCGCTAGACTTCGAGCGAAACTATTACGGGACAAGGAAAGTGCCTACAGACAGCGACAGAAATTGTATCAGAAGGAGCAAGTGAACAAGGACAAACGAATGTTAAAGACTATAGGATCCCGATATTTAAAAAAAGATGCCCTTGACTTGTTGTTAAGCCAGATTAGCATGCCATTGAAAGAGAAACGTGCTGCAAGATGGAAAGACGAAAATAAGCTGTTTGCTCTAAATTTACTATATTACAGCACTCAGGCATACAGGTTTTTATCAGAATGTTTTATGCTTCCATCAGTGCGTACACTACAAAGGTATGTGGAAGGCATACAAATAAAATGTGGGATAAGTGACAATATATTCCATCTTTTAAAGCAAAAGGTGCAACATTTTTCTGATAATGATAAACTTGTGAATATGTCATTGGATGAAATGTCGCTAATGGCAAATTTGACATATGACAGCACTTCTGACACTGTTATTGGTTTTGAGGACTTGGGGTTTACACGCACAGCTAAAATTGCCAACAGTGTGTTGGTGATAATGATTAATGGCATTTTTTCATGTTTCAAACAACCATTGCTTTACTGTTTTTGTAAAGGGACAGTGGGAGCTATTCATTTGACTGCTATATTTTATGAAGTAGTCAAAAGACTTAAGGAAATTGGCTTGGTTGTGAAGACCTGTGTGACTGATCAGGGTTCAAATTTTGTGGACTGGAGAAAGAGACTGGGAATTACACAAGACAATCCAAGTTTGGTATATGAGGAGCAGAAGATCTATTTCTTCTATGACACCCCACATTTGTTTAAGAGCATCAGAAACAACCTATTTAGGTATGACATAATTCATACATCAAATGATGGTTTGGTTGGTACTGCTTCTTGGAAGGACATTTCTCAGCTCTATTCAAATGACTTGCACAGGAAATACAAGTTAGCTCCCAAGCTGACTAAAAAAGCTGTCGAACTGTCAGCTTTTTCAAAAATGAAAGTGGGTACTGCAGTTCGTGTGTTAAGCCATACAGTGGCAGCTGGTATTGACACACTTGTGTTTTGTGGTAGTATGCCATTATCTGCAACTGGCACTTCAGACTTTTGTCAGAAAGTTAATGACATTTTTGATATCTTTAATACATACAGTGTGAAAGGGCCTGTGCATCTAAGGAACTGTATTAGGAGTGATTCAGAGCATCTGGATGTTTTACATGTGATGAAGCCATGGATTCACTCTTGGAAATTTGTAGGCTCTGATGGAAAAGATTACTCCCTGAGGATAAAATGTGTAAAGGGGCTTCTAAGCAATATATGTGCTTTGGAAATGCTTGCTGCCGAGGTACTGACTGGAACAAAATTGTACTTATTCTCACGTAAAATTAACCAAGACACATTGGAAAACTTTTTTTCAACTATAAAGCAGAGAGGTGGTTTTTGCAGCAACCCATCTCCAAGGCAGTTTTGTGCTGCATTTAACAACTGTACACTAAGCAAACTGATAAATTCTTCTAATGTGGCAAGCAGTAATTGTGAAGGAATTGACTGGGGTCAGGCAATACTGGACATGAAATCTGCTCAAACATTAAAGGTCTCACAGTTGTTATGCAGTAGTGATACAAGTTCTGCAACAAAGCTACCAAATGTGGAAGTTCCAGCAGACCTTGGAGAACAAAACAGTATGAGATATGTGTTTGGTTACATCTTGAAGAAACATTTTTCTTTACATAATTGTGTCAAGTGCAGGAATCTACTTGTAGACAACAGCCAGGACTTAGATGCAAATGACAAATTTTATTGCCATTTCAAAAGTTACGAAGACAATTTTGGAAGCTTGGTTATTTGCAGTGAAAATATTTGTTTATTTTTTAGGGATTGTGAAAATCAGATGGCTTCAGTTTTTGATGAACATTCTCACAAGAAAAACTGTGGTGAATTATATGTGAACTTGTTGATGGCTGTCCCAAGTTTTCCTCCTGGATGTTGTGAAGAAACTAAGCTGCTGTTAATCAAGTTATTTGTTAAAGTGAGACTCGTTTACAGGCTGAAATATTGGAATCAAGACGTAGTTTCTAACAACAAGAAAGCAAATAAGAAACTGAAGAAGTTGGCTCATTTGGGCTGCTGATTTCTTTGGTATGTATTTCGTTCACTTCTGTTGTTAGTCACTTAATTTCCCTTGCTTCTTTCGTGTGATGACATTATTTTGTCAGCACCTTCTTCACTGACAGATTGTTTGAAAATTATACAAATATTTGGTTTTTCGTGAAATGTAGTGTAATCAGCTCATTATAGTGTTTTCAGCATATTCTTCCCACTATTTGGCAGTTGCTTGTCCCACTTAGAATAATAAAAAGATGAAGGTCGTACTTGTGGCAACAGGCGAAAATGACAAACAAACCCAGTAGGCCTACAGAACGATAAACGAGCTGTCGATCGTTTTTGCAAGTAGAGGTACATGTCTGTGCTTCTGACATGTGAATCTGTGTGTTTATATTCTTTTGATATGAACGTGGTAAGCTGCAATTCTGTCCAATGTCACAAGTGTTTCTTCACGAATGTGTTGTAGCTTGCCACTCTATTCATGATTTTTGTCCGTGCTGGCGCTTATTTTAGAATCATTTTTAGAAACATATATGCCTTCTGATACCACACAAACCCTTGGAGGCAAGAAAATAACTCAAATAATGCGGAAATTACGTAGGAAATGGATGTAAACAAACATTATGCTTACGACGCGTCTGACGTTCACCTTACCTACCGCTTGGAGCGCTAGTGTCGCTCCATCTGTCAAACGGCAACAACTTTTACAGCAGTGAGTGTCGCGACTGTTATATTAGACTGTGGCGTTACTATGCATTTGAAATTGGCACTTCACTGACTTTATTAAGCAATTGTGATCACTGTAATCTTCCCATCAGAAAGCCAACAATAATTGCCACACAAGCAAAGAAAACTTCCACTTCCACAACTGGAAATCAGACGGTGGAATTCTCAATTACGCTTCAAGGCCAGTTCAAACTGGTCGCCACGTCACGTCAAAGCATTTTGCACTGCTTTTCAAATGGCGTCATCCACACTGGCCGTTCCCTCACGTCACGGCACTGCCAAGGTTTATCGGAAAGTAAGTTTTGACGGCTGACGTCATCCGTTGATTACGTGTGACGTGACCCTCAGTCTTAATTCCTCCCGATACCATGTGGTTAATATCAGTTGTTTGTTGTTCGTTATTGTTGTTGTTTCTTATAAATTGTTTCGTTTCGTTATTTCTTTTGTTAAAATTTATAATTTTATAACAAAGGACGAATTACTACTGAAGCACTGAGGCAGCAGTCTAAATGGTACAACATGAGCGTGCTAAATTACTTATCCGATATTGCATATATTTATATTAAGTGGATTTTTATACATACCAGCAATGTACTTAATATTATACAATGAAATGGACTGCAATATGGTTGCAACTTGAAGTGAAACAAAATGCATGGGTAGAACCAGACTGATTAGTAGGCCGAAGTGTAATTCATTTGCATACTGTCAGGCATTTGCAATGTTTCATGTAGAAATGTAGTGAAATTTTCAGACATTACAACCGTGGCAAAATGCTTTTTTGTGAAGTATACATTAGGTAATGTATTAAAGTCGTTTCTTTAAATATGTGTTTGTGACTGGCTTATTTACTGTGTGTGTAAAACAGTTTTGCAAGCATGAGTGATCTGTATTTATGTAGCTTTGCAAGCTAATCTCAGAACAAGTAAAGCACTTGAACTACTAAAAGCCAAATACAAAATGTAAAGAAAACCTGTAATTCTTGAAGGGAAAGGTATTGCATGAGATACGACTATTGTACAAAAATTTACACTGGACCGGCAACTACCAATTCTAACCTCAAATAAACCAGTTTTTCACTGGATGTGATAGCCACTCGTAACACTGTGTTCCTTTTGGCAACTCTGGGTGCAATTTGACATACCAGTAACAAATGAAAAAGCTGGTGCTTTGACTTTCTAAAATATTGATCAAGTGCAGATTCCTCTTCCTTGAGCTCCTTGTATTGTGTGTGACATTCCTTTTCTGCACCACAGAATGACATTTTTCGGGCTCACACTCATTTTTGCGTTGCTTGTCTTCCTTGTCTAATACATAAGCTATCCCAGCACGCTGCAAGCAATTTTGAGTCCAATAAATGTCATTTCCATACAAATGAGGCCTCCACCATCCACGTATGTAAGCTCACGCTTTGTGTATGTGCATTCCGTGTAAAAACAGTTATAAATCATCATGCGAAGTTCGCAATTCATCATCATTATCATCATCACCTTCCTTTCAAGGATTAGGCTGTTGCCTGTTCTGAACTTGCAAACAAAATCATTTCCATCTTTTTTGAGGTCTTCCAATATCTCTTTTCTCATTCGGCTTGTTGTTCCGGATCTACTGACGAATTCTGTGACTTGGTATTCTCGTGATGTGTTGTATCCAATTTTCATGATATTTTTGAATTTTTTCACTGATGCTGAAAATATTCCTGTTCTAACATCTTCGTTTATAATCATATATCTCCTTGTGGAGCCCTTCATCTTTCTTAGGAAACTCATCTCTGTTGTCTGAATTTTATATTTTCTTTTTTTTTCTTTTTGGTAACCCAGATTTCACTTCCATAGGGTAGCGCAGGAACCGCCGTTACTTTATAGAATTTCATGATGGTTTCTTTTTGGACTTTGTGCCACAGTGTTCTGCTAATGGGACCACAAACAGCTTGGAATTTGTGTATTTTATTTTCAGCATCAGAATCAAAATCAAAACTTATAGCACAGCCTAAAGAAGAGATTTGAGACACTTGTTCTAAACGTGAATTATCCAAAACAATTTTTGGATACTTTCCTCGGAATCCTATTTTTTTTGTCTTGTTGCTAGAAATTTGAAAGTTGTTCTTCTTGCAACTTTCATTCAGCTGGTATACTGATATTCAGAGGTAATATTCATTCTTTTGAATAATAACTATGTCATATGGAAACAAAAGTACATTCAGGTATTAATCAATCGTTACTTTTTGTTTACTTTAGATCTCCATTTGTGAGGAATGAAGTCAACGTAAATATCGAAAAAGGTAGGTGATAGTCCACACCCTTGTCTAATAATAATTATTTTTTTCAAATCAGTTCCTACCTGTGTTTATTACAATGCGTTCTCTGTGTTTTTCTATATTTAGAAACACATTGTCTGTGCATGACTGAACTGATCTAAATCCACTTTGTTCTTAAAAAATAATAGCTTCTCTGATATTCTACATGCAGTTATTGATTATCTCTGCATAAAGTTTGTAGATAGCACACAGTCTGCTGTGAGATAGTCTTAAGACTAGTGCCACAGTACTTTTTACAGTCATTACGTACCGAAATTTTGTGATAATGTTTAATAAAGTGAACATTTTTATTTGCTGAAATATTTTTGACTGTATGCAAAGACCTTAATAGAGGCATGCATAAAGAAAAAAAGAGACTGAAATTAATTTAAGAATCATATCGATAATATCAGTACAGAAATGGTACAATAATAAAGAGACTCTTTGTTCTGTGTAATCAGAATGAAAAGATTTTATTTGTTAACAAAAGTCATTGCTGGTCAACATTACCAGCTATAACATTTCTTTTAATTTTTTCACAGCTTCTCTGAGGCGTAAATGCTGGAGAGCATATAAATAATTTCTCTTTGACAGGCCTTACATGAATATATTAGTAAGTTTAAGGCATTTGCAGTATTTATCGTAATTTGTGGATTTTCAGTTTAGTGATTTAAATATGTCACTTTATGGCAATAGTTAGCATTTCAAAGACAATATTTTGAAGTAAAAAAAGTAAATAGTAAACAAAAATAATAAATAGGCTAAAGTAAAGTAATTTTTGCTGAAACTGTACAATCTGTTGAGCAGAATATGTAAAGTGCTTACTACTACAGAAGTGTTAAGCCTTCACAGTTAGATAGTGTTATTTCAAAAAAAACGAATAATTACTATGGAGAACTGTATTATCAGCTATACAGTATTGTAGAATTTTAAGGTTTTTTCAACTTCAAAAGTAATTAAACATTATAGTATTTATTGGTTAGGCTTAAGTGTCTCGTATTTACTGATGAGGAAGATAACTCGGTAGCGCAAAATTTGGAACCCAAAATCACGAGAACACAAAATGTGCTGTGTGGATCTAGTGCTGAGATGCTGCTGCAGCAAACAGGCGCCAGATCAGCCGATGCCCGAGAGAAAACAGAGCCGGTTGTGGCTACAGCTGAGTTAATGCGACAGGACCATGTTTTCTCCACTTAGTGGAAATAAGAACATGTTGTCATAACTGCGCCAGCTGTGTACAATGTGGTAGGCCAGCGCCAAACGAAGCTTTCTCCTGCAACACAAGGTAGTAGAAAAGACAGTATGAGGAGTTATGGTGGTGTTTTTTATTGTGAAAATTAGCAAGACTGCACGTCATATGCAAACCGGAACGATGAGGAATCTGCTATTGCATATGGTGCATCTCCAAACTACATACAGGTACTGCAGTCCATAGGAGATCTGCATCCCTTAGGGTGCAATCATGTCTGCCACCCAAACATTCTTTCTGTCCTCATTATTTCGTTCCATTCAACTGAAAAAAGCTATAAACCATAAAAACACCGCTAACGTCTCCTGGTAGAGAACTTGGTAAGATGTTACCATGTCCCTCTGTTCCGATATAGGCCGGCCGAAGTGGCCGTGCGGTTAAAGGCGCTTCAGTCTGGAACCGCGAGACCGCTACGGTCGCAGGTTCGAATCCTGCCTCGGGCATGGATGTTTGTGATGTCCTTAGGTTAGTTAGGTTTAACTAGTTCTAAGTTCTAGGGGACTAATGACCTCAGCAGTTGAGTCCCATAGTGCTCAGAGCCATTTGAACCATTTGTTCCGATATATCGAAAGTAAATACCGACTGATTGCTGGCATCAAGCGTATCTGGTGATCCTATTAAATGTACAGGTATTGATCCACTGGAGCAGGTAGCCAGTGATCGAAGTCGCTTGCTCAGACCAGTGTAAAGTTTCGTCGCCTTTACTCTAGGAGGATCATATCCCACACACTATCAATCTCAAGATAGGATATCTGTGTTGTTCTTTGATAAACAATTTGATTCATTGTTTTCCACTGTAACACATCCACCTACACCGTTCTACTCCACCATACATTTTGTTTTTCCACCACATCTTCGATGTCTGTGTCAGGTGCTAAACCGACATTAACACATTTCAATCCATTGGCTCTCACAGAAAGCTGGACATCACATTGTATAAACTATGCTGCTCTCACCTAACACACAGGATAATTGAAATAAAAGACAGAGACGGTATTCCTTACTGAAAAAAATGTGGGAAACATCACAACATATGGGAACTTGAAGGGTTTGCGAAGTTGTGGCGTGTTTTTAAACAGCTGCCCAAACGTGATGACCTCTACATTTAATCTCATCTTTCACAATGATGGGGTGGCAGATGTGTAGGTGTTCTGCTTTGAAGAGACCAAGAGTATTTATTCCATATATTGCATCCATGTACTCCTTCACTATTTTGATGTTGGCCATCCCTGGAAGGTGTTGCTCCCACCAAGATTCTCCCCAACTCAGACAAGTGGTGTTAGTCAATCACTGTGTGGTAATCAACAGTGTACCAATGGACAGATGGGACAGAAAAGACACTGCCGATGTATTGTAATAAGCACCACAGTTGATACTGCGATCAGTTTTAGCAGTTTTACCAGTTTTTCCATAATTTCAACACTGACCAGTGACATAGCAGCATGCTTCACAATTTCTGTATTATCGCTAAACCACCCTTCCACTACTTTGTGTGTACCATATACTAGATTGTGAATGTAAATACACTCCTGGAAATTGAAATAAGAACACCGTCAATTCATTGTCCCAGGAAGCGGAAACTTTATTGACACATTACTGGGGTCAGATACATCACATGATCACACTGACAGAACCACAGGCACATAGACACAGGCAACAGAGCATGCACAATGTCGGCACTAGTACAGCGTATATCCACCTTTCGCAGCAATGCAGGCTTCTATTCTCCCATGGAGACGATCGTAGAGATGCTGGATGTAGTCCTGTGGAACGGCTTGCCATGCCATTTCCACCTGGCGCCTCAGTTGGACCAGCGTTCGTGCTGGACGTGCAGACCGCGTGAGACGACGCTTCATCCAGTCCCAAACATGCTCAATGGGGGACAGATCTGGAGATCTTGCTGGCCAGGGTAGTTGACTTACACCTTCTAGAGCATGTTGGGTGGCACGGGATACATGCGGACGTGCATTGTCCTGTTGGAACAGCAAGTTCCCTTGTCGGTCTAGGAATGGTAGAACGATGGGTTCGATGACGGTTTGGATGTACCGTGCACTATTCAGTGTCCCCTCGACGATCACCAGTGGTGTACGGCCAGTGTAGGAGATCGCTCCCCACACCATGATGCCGGGTGTTGGCCCTGTGTGCCTCGGTCGTATGCAGTCCTGATTGTGGCGCTCACCTGCACGGCGCCAAACACGCATACGACCATCATTGGCACCAAGGCAGAAGCGACTCTCATCGCTGAAGACGACACGTCTCCATTCGTCCCTCCATTCACGCCTGTCGCGACACCACTGGAGGCGGGCTGCACGATGTTGGGGCGTGAGCGGAAGACGGCCTAACGGTGTGCGGGACCGTAGCCCAGCTTCATGGAGACGGTTGCGAATGGTCCTCGCCGATACCCCAGGAGCAACAGTGTCCCTAATTTGCTGGGAAGTGGCGGTGCGGTCCCCTACGGCACTGCGTAGGATCCTACGGTCTTGGCGTGCATCCGTGCATTGCTGCGGTCCGGTCCCAGGTCGACAGGCACGTGCACCTTCCGCCGACCACTGGCGACAACATCGATGTACTGTGGAGACCTCACGCCCCACGTGTTGAGCAATTCGGCGGTACGTCCACCCGGCCTCCCGCATGCCCACTATACGCCCTCGCTCAAAGTCCGTCAACTGCACATACGGTTCACGTCCACGCTGTCGCGGCATGCTACCAGTGTTAAAGACTGCGATGGAGCTCCGTATGCCACGGCAAACTGGCTGACACTGACGGCGGCGGTGCACAAATGCTGCGCAGCTAGCGCCATTCGACAGCCAACACAGCGGTTCCTGGTGTGTCCGCTGTGCCGTGCGTGTGATCATTGCTTGTACAGCCCTCTCGCAGTGTCCGGAGCAAGTATGGTGGGTCTGACACACCGGTGTCAATGTGTTCTTTTTTCCATTTCCAGGAGTGTATATGACTATGCAGTATGTCCATTCCTGGTTAATTCTCGAACATACACACCAAAGTATACCAGACAGCGTCCTATATCGATGGAATTAGATTATATACATATTTTTAGTAGTTGAATAATGGTGCGTAGTATGCGATTACGATTGTCCATCTTTCCCTAAGTGGATGGGAGTCATAGAGTATTCTCGCATTCTTAGGATAGAGTTGGCTATTGATAGATCTCCCCACATTGTCTTTGACCAACCTTCCCTACAACAATGTCGCTGATTTAATTTACAGCTGACAGGAGGTAGAAGGTTACTGAACCCTCTAAATTCCAAGTCTTGTGACGGAACAGGGTGAGCTGAGTCCATAATCACTATTCAGTGAAGACTGTTCCACACCAATCTTACTCATGGCACCCTCCAAGTGACAAAATCTCTTCTGATACGTGCTTGTTGAGGAAGTCAGCACCCCCTTTTCGGGGTACAGCAGATGTGATAGTGTTGTGATGATATAATAGACAGTTAAGTTTGGATGTGTGGTTTACGTATGATGGAGCTCGAGATGGACATATTTTGAGACATCTTATGTAAACCAACTGTGCTATCAATTCTGAAGTGTTGTTCTGGTGTTAGGCATTTGTACCAAGAAGAAAACAGAAAGAGAAATGATCGTGGAATGTAAAAACATTCCAAGGGCTACACGGTTCTGCACTTAAACACGCTATACTGCTAGATTGGTTTGATTGATTGATTGATTTCTTTATTAATCCATGTAACAATTTACATTGTGTGGATTTTGTCAGCAAAATCAAATACAAGACAATATACCTACAATTTATACACATAAAATTAATATTTACACACAATTTTAAAGTATCTTACATTAGTTTTATATCCTTATGTAATTTTCTTGTAGTACTGTACAATTCTGGATTTCCTATTATAATTATTTCCTCATGCATTACAATGCAGGCTACTTTAATTACACTACATGTTTTAATTCAGATAGTCTATTACTGCGTAATAACTTTTATTTAATAAAATTTTTTTTAGTTTTGTTTTGAACTGTCCAATTGTGTTAATATCTTTTATATTTTTGGGTAATTTATTATATATTTTAACGGCATTGTACAACAAGCTCTGCTGCGTTTTAAGTTTATTTTTCCTCTCTAGATGCAGATTGTATTTGTTTCTAGTTTCATAGCTGTATACTAACGAATTTTTAACATAGCAGTCAATTTTTTTTTTACATACATAATACTTTGAAAATGTATTCACAGGGGACAGTTAGGATTTCCAGCTTTTGGAAATGTTCAAGGCAGTGAGCCCTACTGCCACTCCTCGTTATTATACGAATTGCTCTTTTCTGTAATTTGAAAAATATTTGAATATTTTTACTGTTGACACCCCAAAATATTATACTGTGGGTAATAACAAAGTGGGTATACGAAAAATATACAGATCTGACACATGTAGTACCACACACTGCAGTCATAATTCTAAGAGCATAGCATGCTGTAGCGATTCTGTTACTAAGTATTTTAATATGTTCTTCCCACTTTAACTGACTGTCAACATGCATACCAAGAAATTTTGTGTAGTCTACACATTCTACAGTTTCATTGTTTAACTTAAAGTTGTTATAGTGTGGTTTTTTGCAGACATAGAAGTTAATAGCATTTGTTTTTTTTAAAATTTAGTGTTAGTTTATTATTGGATGTCCACTCATGTACACTGTTTAGTGTTTGTTTGGCATTTTCTTTCAGTGCATCTGGTGATTTGTCACTGATTAGAAAATTTGAGTCATCTGCAGACAATATTGTTTGTCCATGCTTGATGCTCTGTGGGAAGTCATTTATGTAAATGAGGAATAATATTGGGCCAAGGACACTATCCTGTGGGACACCTATATTTACATAATTTGGGTCTGAAGTATACTTTACAATATAGTTTGAGCGACTTGAAATATGTGACATTTCTGTTACCTGTCTTCTATTTTTTAGATATGACTGGAACCACTTCTTCACAAGTCCCCTTATTCCCAGTTCATCTAGCTTCTTTAGCAATATGTTGTGGTCTACTGTTTCAAACGCTTTAGTTAGATCGAGAAATATACCCTTTATCTAATGCTTCTAGAATAAGTTTTGTGAGCTGTGCTGTTGCTGATTCTGTGCTTTTCCCTGATCGAAACCCAAACTGGTCAACAGACAGTAAGTTGTTTTTATTTAAATAATTCATTAACCTATCTTTCATAATAGTTTCTAATATTTTTGCAAAGCATGAGAGTAGAGAAATTAGTCTATAATTTTCTATTTTTCCTGCATCACCTTTTTTGAAGAGAGGTAGTAATTGAGCATATTTTAAATAGTCTGGAAAGTAGCCATGCTTGAAAGACTGATTTATAATTTCAACTAAAGGTGGAAGTAGGCTCTTGATACAGTCCTTAATTATAAAAATGGGGACTTCATCCAGACCAGCTGAGTTTTTGTTTTTCAGTTTGCTGACTGCTTTGTAGCCTGCTTCCTGTGTTGTAGGGAATAACACCATTGAGTGTGATACACCATTATTTGGCTTTTTGACATGAGGGACTGTTAGAAATTTTCCTGTAATTTTATTCCTATGCTACTAAAATAATCATTTATATAGTTTGCCAAATATATTGGGTCTTTAATTAGAGTCCCTTCCTCTTTGGCTTTCAAGTTTGGTAGATTCATTTTCCTGGTACCAGTTTCCTGCTTTACAATCTTCCATACTGCCTTGTTTTTGTTTTCAGCAGAGAGCACCAGTTTGGAGTTATGAGCTCTCTTTCCTACAAGCAATATTTTCCTATATGTTTTCCTATATCTTTTATAAAAGAGTGAGAAAGCAGTATTAGTTTGGCTGTTTTTAATGGAGCTCAGGTACTTTAGTGTTTAGGACGATTTTTTGATGCCTTTTGTGACCCACTTGTTTTTTCCTGCTGTTGATAATGGTCATAACACTTTAGGAAACGTTTCTTCAAAATTTAATTGAAACAATGTCATGAAATTTTTGAATTTTTCATTTGCATCTACCTCTGAGTATACTGAGTCCCATGTTTGTCCTGCTATCTGTTTAGCAAACTCATATCTATTTTGTTTAGAAAAAAATCGTCTGCAAATATGCATTTTCTTTGTTTCTTCTGGAGGCACTTTTATATTAATGATTTGATCTGAGTGATCTTTCAGTATTTTGTTATTCTTGTTGCACTGTTAACCATTGGAACTAGATTGAAACTACGAGCAAGACTTAGTAATGAGTCCCATGTAGCATCAGGATTCAGTTTATGTACATTTAGGTCTCCACATATGAGAATGTGGTTCTTTGGAGTGGATATCTTGTCAAGAACATGATTAAGTTTGGAAAAAAGGTTGTTGAAGTCTCCACTAGGAGATCTGTATATACATGTTGTTGTTGTTGTGGTCTTCAGTCCTGAGACTGGTTTGATGCAGCTCTCCATGCTACTCAATCCTGTGCAAGCTTCTTCATCTCCCAGTATCTACTGCAACCTACATCCTTCTGAATCTGGTTAGTCTATTCATCTCTTGGTCTCCCTCTACGATTTTTACCCTCCACGGTGCCCTCCAATGCTAAATTTGTGATCCCTTGATGCCTCAAAACATGTCCTACCAACCGATCCCTTCTTCTAGTCAAGTTGTGCCACAAACTTCTCTTCTCCCCAATCCTACTCAATACCTCCTCATTAGTTATGTGATCTACCCACCTTATCTTCAGCATTCTTCTGTAGCACCACATTTCGAAAGCTTCTATTCTCTTCTTGTCCAAACTAGTTATCGTCCATGTTTCACTTCCATACATGGCTACACTCTATACAAATACTTTCAGAAACGACTTCCTGACACTTAAATCTATACTCGATGTTAACAAATTTCTCTTCTTCAGAAACGCTTTCCTTGCCATTGCCAGTCTACATTTTATATCCTCTCTACTTCGACCATCATCAGTTATTTTACTCCCTAAATAGCAAAACTCCTTTACTACTTTAAGTGCCTCATTTCCTAATCTAATTCCCTCAGCATCACCCGACTTAATTTGACTACATTCCATTATCCTCGTTTTGCTTTTGTTGATGTTCATCTTATATCCTCCTCTCAAGACACTGTCCATTCCGTTCAACTGCTCTTCCAAGTCCTTTGCTGTCTCTGACAGAATTACAATGTCATCGGCGAACCTCAAAGTTTTTACTGCTTCTCCATGAATTTTAGTACCTACTCCGAATTTTTCTTTTGTTTCCTTTACTGCTTGCTCAATATACAGATTGAATAACATTGGGGAGAGGCTACAACCCTGTCTCACTCCTTTCCCAACCACTGCTTCCCTTTCATGCCCCTCGACTCTTATAACTGCCATCTGGTTTCTGTACAAATTGTAAATAGCCTTTCGCTCCCTGTATTTTACCCCTGCCACCTTCAGAATTTGAAAGAGAGTACTCCAGTTAACATTGTCAAAAGCTTTCTCTAAGTCTACAAATGCTAGAAACGTAGGTTTGCCTTTTCCTAATCTTTCTTCTAAGATACGTCGTAAGGTTAGTATTGCCTCACGTGTTCCAATATTTCTACGGAATCCAAACTGATCTTCCGCGAGGTACGCTTCTACCAGTTTTTGCATTCGTCTGTAAAGAATTCGCGTTAGTATTTTGTAGCTGTGACTTATTAAACTGATGGTTCGGTAATTTTCACATCTGTCAACACCTGCTTTCTTTGGGATTGGAATTATTATATTCTTCTTGAAGTCTGAGGGTATTTCGCCTGTCTCATACATCGTGCTCACCAGATGGTAGAGATTTGTTATGACCGGCTCTCCCGAGGCCATCAGTAGTTCTAATGGAATGTTGTCTACTCCCGGGGCCTTGTTTCGACTCAGGTCTTTCAGTGCTCTGTCAAACTCTTCACGCAGTATCTTATCTCCCATTTCGTCTTCATCTACATCCTCTTCCATTTCTATAATATTGTCCTCAAGTACATCGCCCTTGTATAAACCCTCTATATACTCCTTCCACCTTTCTGCCTTCCCTTCTTTGCTTAGAACTGGGTTGCCATCTGAGCTCTTGATATTCATAAAAGTGGTTCTCTTTTCTCCAAAGGTCTCTTTGATTTTCCTGTAGGCAGTATCTATCTTACCCCTAGTGAGACAAGCCTCTACATCCTTACATTTGTCCTCTAGCCATCCCTGCTTAGCCATTTTGCACTTCCTGTTGATATCATTTTTGAGACGTTTGTATTCCTTTTTGCCTGCTTCATTTACTGCATTTTTATATTTTCTCCTTTCATCAATTAAATTCAATATTTATTCTGTTACCCAAGGATTTCTATTAGCCCTCGTCTTTATACCTACTTGATCGTCTGCTGCCTTCACTACTTCATCCCTCAGAGCTACCCATTCTTCTTCTACTGTATTTCTTTCCCCCATTCCTGTCAATTGTTCCCTTATGCTCTCGCTGAAACTCTCTACAACCTCTGATTCTTTCAGTTTATCCAGGTCCCATCTCCTTAAATTCCCACCTTTTTGCAGTTTCTTCAGTTTCAATCTACAGTTCATAACCAATAGATTGTGGTCAGAATCCACATCTGCCCCAGGAAATGTCTTACAATTTAAAACCTGGTTCCTAAATCTCTGTCTTACCATTATATAATCTATCTGATACCTTTTAGTATCTCCAGGATTCTTCCAGGTATACAACCTTCTTTTATGATTCTTGAACCACGTGTTAGCTATGATTATGTTATGCTCTGTGCAAAATTCTACAAGGCGGCTTCCTCTTTCATTCCTTCCCCCCAATCCATATTCACCTACTACGTTTCCTTCTCTCCCTTTTCCTACTGACGAATTCCAGTCACCCATGACTATTAAATTTTCGTCTCCCTTCACTACCTGAATAATTTCTTTTATCTCGTCATACATTTCATCTATTTCTTCATCATCTGCAGAGCTAGTTGGCATATAAACTTGTACTACTGTAGTAGGCATGGGCTTTGTGTCTATCTTGGCCACAATAATGCGTTCACTATGCTGTTTGTAGTAGCTAACCCGCACTCCTATTTTTTTATTCATTATTAAACCTACTCCTGCATTACCCCTATTCGATTTTGTATTTATAACCCTGTATTCACCTGACCAAAAGTCTTTTTCCTCCTGCCACCGAACTTCACTAATTCCCACTATATCTAACTTTAACCTATCCATTTCCCTTTTTAAATTTTCTAACCTACCTGCCCGATTAAGGGATCTGACATTCCACGCTCCGATCCGTAGAACACCAGTTTTGTTTCTCCTGATAACGACGTCCTCCTGAGTAGTCCCCACCCGGAGATCCGAATGGGGGACTATTTTACCTCCAGAATATTTTACCCAAGAGGACGCCATCATCATTTAATCATACAGTAAAGCTGCATGTCCTTGGGAAAAATTACGGCTGTAGTTTCCCCTTGCTTTCAGCCGTTCGCAGTACCAGCACAGCAAGGCCGTTTTGGTTAATGTTACAAGGCCAGATCAGTCAATCATCCAGACTGTTGCCCCTGCAACTACTGAAAAGGTGCTGCCCCTCTTCAGGAACCACATGTTTGTCTGGCCTCTCAACAGATACCCCTCCGTTGTGGTTGCACCTACGGTACGGCCATCTGTATCGCTGAGGCACGCAAGCCCCCCCACCAACGGTAAGGTCCATGGTTCATGGGGGGAGTGTATATACATAAGATAATCAAATTCCTACACCTGTATTGGTCCCTAATTTCAACTGCTGCCAATTCAAAATGTTGCTGTTCACTGATTACACCTAAATCGCTTCTGATCTTATACTGATAATTTTGTTTTACATAAATAAAACACCCTCCACGCTTCATAGAAGTCCTACAGTACGCACACGCTAAATTATAAGACTGCAAGACTAATTGCAGCCTCATTGCACCAATGTTCAGTGAGACAAACAACTGAGCACTCTGTAGACTTCAGCTCCACGTCTAGCTGTTGGGTCTTATTTCCTAGGGAATATATATTTTGGTGAACAACTGTTAAGTAATTTTTGCCAACACTATTTGCATTTCCACTTTTTTTCGTTTTAATGTCTTTCTGTGTTGGTTCAACTGCTTCTTTATTACGATTACACTCGCGTTTTGTGTTTGCATATGGTATTCTTGGATAGTCACCCCCTGCAGACTGTATCAGTTTCCCTTATTTTTTATAATTTTACGTAAGTCCAGGAGCGTTTTGCTGAAAGTCATTGCACCTAGTCTGTTTAGGTGCAGGCCATCCCTACCAAGACATTTGTCATCAAGAAATTTATTGGGATAAACAAATACAACACCAAGTTCGTTGCACTGTTCCCTGATGCCAGTGTTTATTTTGTTTATATATGCGTTACTCACCTATCTTCTTTGTAGAATTCCGTTGATAACAATTCTGGCGCTTGTCGATCTGTTTTGCTGGATTGCTTTCACACTTATCTTTTTTCTTATACGTCACAGTTTTCCAGTTATATTTCCTTATAGACTTACCGCACAATTCGTTTTCGGTCACTGATTTCACTGGGATTTGCACATGAGAGTTTACACAGGTTTGTTTACTTTTCAGTAACGGAGTTTGCACGCGGGAGTTTACTGAATTACCATATGTTTCGCTTCCTGCCACTGTTTTTGCTGGAATATGCACATATAAGTTTTCACGGTTTTGTTTTATGCTCGGTAACGGAGTTAGCACACAAGAGTCCTCACATTTGTTTGTTTTGTTATGTAATGGGTTTCCACATACGCAGCTTGCCGATTCGCTTTTTTAGCTTTGCGTTTTCTTCTTTCAGAGACTGAATCTCTTTTTTGAGAGTTCCGATATCACTTTGTAGCACTTTAATTATTTCTTCTTTCGACTTTATGGTACTTACAAGTTCTGATGTTCCCCATTGCAAACAGTGGCTGCATGCTCACAGAACTTCGTCACTAATGAATTTCGCGTTCACTTTTGTGCACTTCTCATGAAGCCAAAAATTGCACTTTACGCATAAGATTCCTTTGTACCACACGTTTTCTGCATTGCTTGCATGTAGTACCGCCGATTTTTTCCTTTTTGGTAGAGACAGACGTGTCGTTACACTTTTCATTAGGCGCCATCTTAGTTTATCTGTGGTGTGGTTTTCAACCTATTAGTCATGTGGAATTCAACACTGTAATATTCCGATGTATTTTTGCAACATGTGGCACACATTCTCCCCACAAGGTGTTCTGCGATAAACTGTGCTGAAAAACTGTAATATGGTAAGCATCTACCTCACGCAACAAAGAAATTATCTATTGATTGTAACACAATCACTATGTAGGTTTTCGGAGGTTTTTGATGCCTGCTGTTTACAAAGTTGAAGCCCGGTTATAGTTCGAAAATTATGATACCTTCACAACAGCCCTATAAAATGATAGTTGGCAGCCGAAAATCCATATGAAGAAACCGTGTTTACTTACAAAGAAATAAACACCGCGATCATTAGCCAGAGGAGATGTAATAGCCTTACCACAGTTTACCCCCGTCCCTGATAACCTACCTCTTCCACACAGAAGTCATGGTCCGATGTTAGATTGTATTGCTCATGTGTAAGGTAATATTGCCATTTCGCGTTGACGCCACGTCTCTAGAATGCCTCCTCTTTCCACTATTAAGGTGTGGATATGTAGCATGAGTCTTCTCTTCTTCTCTAGAACACGCAATTTTGCTGATTTCGCTCAGTTCTCATTTTTATTTTTTCTCAGTCAATTTCTGTAATTTTATTACGTCTGGAGCATTTTGCATGCATCTTTATTTGACTAGAGGATGGTATTGGAATACGTTCTCCATCCATGAATATAGTTCATCACACATGAATTGGAAGCTGTTTGCTGACAGTTGTATGGAGACGTTGGCTGTTAACGATTGCAAGTACATAGTCACACACAGAACATGCAATTATATACAAGTAGATCGCAAGTTATACCACACAACTGATGCACCACGACAGAACAGTGGGGAAAAATGGCAAAATGCGTAATAAATGACGTGCAACAACATCTCCCTCTCTCTACAATGCTTCGTCAGTCTATCATTAAATGATACCTCATTACAACCCCACTCAACCAATCACTCCATCTCATACTATCATCCTTCAATGTAGATCCATCTCAATTTAGAGGAAGACGGTTCTATTTCCAGGAAAGCATTAAAGATGGTAGTCAGCTTTCTGGTATCGCTTTTACCTCAAGAGCATACAGTAGAATGTTGTTAAGGGAGCCATACAGCAACTGTTCTGTAAGATGTTTGTTAGCTGACACTGCATGGTTGTGATTGGTGGAGAGTACAGAGAAGCACATTGTAAATACTAATTGTTAGGGTTTAAAACATCTAAACAGTCTTGTGCAGCGTCAAACAAGTGTTCCGTTCTTTAGTGGTATATTGCAGTCACCCCAGCTGGCAATAGAACGCTCTTTAGCTAAGGACGCTTTATAAAAATCTATAAGGTGGTTGACAATAACTTTGGGATCATAAATGGGCTTGTGATCTCATATATGTAAATTTATTACACTACATCTGGTAGTCATCCACATTAAACATTCTATTCCAACTGCCTTATCGCTGTTGACGAAAAATGACTATTTCCCTGGTTCCTTGTGCTTCCATGTCTATTTTTTCTCGCATTCCTCTTGTTGTCCCATACTCGTTCCCATGTACAATATTTTTCCTGCTTGAAGCAAAAGACATGCAAGTACTTCCTCATTACCCCTCAATTTTACCCACATTTTGGCGTATTTCCCCCTCAATTTATACATATTTTCCGACATTTTCCGTAATCTTATCGATGTTATGTCCCTTCTGCTCATGCGATCATGACATCACTTCTCACCATGTATGCTAAAATAGCTTGTAAATGTAGTGCAGGTGTCAGCAGGTAGTGCAAATGCACTATTTTTATGGTCATATGGTATAGTGAAGCACTGTACTCGAAAGCATCCAGTGACTTCCAACCACATATTGTACAGTTGCAGTGCATTTGCTCTGTTTTCTGTATATCTGTATCCGTGCATGTGTTGCGGATGGCTCCCATGACCTGAGTTAGTATTTAAGTGTGGATGTGCAATGCATTGTATCTGGAGCGATGTTGGATGCAGTTCCACTATACTTCACATTCGAGATAGCATTTGAAGATGGATCCACATCGAAACATTGTTCCAAATATAACACATGGTGGTAACCACATTCAATTACTAACTTGGGGGAAACTGAGGGGAATGAGGAAGCTCTTGCATTTCTTTTTTTGGGAGCAACAAACTTCTTGTACATGGGAACTTGTAAGTAACACCAAGAGGAATAATAATGGAATAATAACTGCGTTGTATTCCACATGACTAAAAGGTTGGAAACTGCGCCACTCTAGCATGCAGATTGGTGTAGCCCTTGGAATGTGTTTGTGTTCCATGATCATGTCTCTCTTCCTGATATCTTCTTGATAGGAACACTAAACACTGGAACAATTGAGAGCACAGTTGAATTACGTAAAACATTCTACACTATGTCTGTCTGGAGCTCCACCACAAATAAATCACACGTTTTCTCCTTAACTGTCTGTTATATCATCACAACAATCTCATATCTATTATACTCCGATAAAGGGTGCTGAACTACTCGACAAGCGCGCATCTGGAGAGATCTTGTGCACTTGGATGGATGCCGCGAGTAGGAATAGTGCTGAATAACAGTTACAGACTCGGCTCGCTCTACTCCTTCACGGGACGTGGAATGTAGTGGTCTACTTCTGGTCAGCTGCAAATTAAATCGTCGACAGTGCGGTAGGGAGGGTTAGTCAAAGACAATGTGGAGAGATCAATCACCAACTTTATCCTAAGAATGCGAGAATACTCTATGACTCACATCCACATAGGGAAAGATGGACAATGTAATCGCAAATTGCGCACTATGATTCAAGTACTAAAAATATGTAGATAATCTAATTACATCAGTATAGGACACTGTCTGGTATACTTTGATGTGTATGTTGGAGAATTAACCAGGAATGGACATATTGAACAGTCATGTATTTACATTCACAGTCTAGTATATGGTACAAGCAAAGTAGTGGAGGGGTGGTTTAGCGATAATACAGAAATTGTGAAGCATGCTGCTGTGTCACTGGTCAGTGTTGAAATTATGGAAAAACTGGTAAAACTGCTAAAATTGATCACGGTATCAACTGATCAACCGTGGTGCTTATTACAGTACATCGGCAGTGTCTTTTCTGTCCAATCTGTCCATTGGTACACTGTTCATTACCTCATAGTGATTGACTGACACCACTTGTCTGAGGTGAGTCTTGATAGGAGCAACACATTCTGGGGATGGCCAACACCAAAACAGTCATGGAGTACATGTGTGCAATACATGGAATCAGTGCTCTTGGTCCCTTCAAACTGGAACACCCACACATCTGCCACCCCGTCACTGTGAAAGATGAGATTAAATGTAGAGGCCATCACCTTTGGGCAACTGTTTAGAAACACTCCACAATATCGCAAACTCTTCCAGTTTCCATACACTATGATGTCTTCCACATTTTTGCTAACAAGAAACACTGTCTCTGTCTTTTATTCCAATCATCCTGCGTTATGTGAGAGCAAGATAGTTTATACGATGTGATGTCCAGCTTTCTGTGAGAGCCATTGAATCGAAAGGCGTTAATGTCGGTTTAGTACCTGACACAAACATCGAAGTTGTGGTGAAAAAATCAGATGTTTGGTGGTGTACAAAGGTGTAGTCATACAGTGCTTGGATGTGTTACAGCAGAAAAAAATGTATCAAATTGCTAATGAAAGAGCAACACAGAGACCCTCTCAAGCAACTTCGGTCACTGGCTACCTGCTCCACTGGATCAATACCTATATATTTAATATGCTTGCCAGGTATGTTCTGTGCCAGCAATCAGTCGGTATTTGCTTTCGATATATCTGAAGAGAGTGACATGGTAATATCAAGTTGTCTACCAGGTGACATTAGCTGAGTTTTTATAGTTTATAGATTTTTTCTGTTGAATGGTACGAAATAATAAGGATAGTGAGAATGTTTAGGTGGCAGACATGAATACACCCTCAGGTACGTAGACTTCCTTTGGATGACAGTACCTGTATACAATTGGGAGATTCACTACAATGCAGTAGCAAAATCCTTGTCCTTCTTCTGGTTCCCGTATGATGTGGAGTCTTCCTAATTTTCCCAGTAAGGAACAACACCATAACTGCTCGTACTGTTTTTTCTACTATCTTGTGGTGCAAAAGAAAGCTCCGTTCGGCGCTAGCCTTCCACATTGTACACAGCTGGTGGAGCTATGACAACATGTTCTGTCACATTAACTCAGCTCACCCTGTTTCTCCACGGGGTGTAGAAGATCTTAGATATAGTGCTCTCTGTCTTCTGCTCAGTTCCGTCCTAATCTGGATCGATTTCATGGATAAAGCTGCAGGGATGGTGGGACAGAGACTGAGGAAGTCTTACAAGATTCAGATGAACTGTCTCAGAAACCACGCTGGAATTTTGCTGTATGGGGTCCTTAGCAGACTGGTTCGAAAACGGTGTCTCATTTCGAGATATGAGAGTACCATGAATATGTTTCACCAGTAGCTGTAATTATTAAAAGATATCTCCATAGGATCCAATGCAAGTATGTGGTTGAATGGATAATGCTCAATTCAAAATCGTAGACAGTGTTTCTACCAGAAAGTGTAACACTATAGTTTTGAGAAGCCAGTATATTGGTCACAATATTGTGTACATTTCTTATCACTTGACTCTAGAATTGCATTTTCGTGGGCTTCCCCATATAGCATACCATCTACTGCATTATTCTCAGTCAACCATCATCCTAGCTTGCCTATAACCCCATTGATAATCGCAGAACCTCTGCGGCACTGATAGAATGCAGTACAGATACTGTTTGTTAGTGCGAGAAACATCTAGCAGCAGCAAGAGGGACATGGAAATATCGGTTTAATACCACGTTACTTAGCCAAGTTCGGTAATAAGGGTGATTTTATTACACTGGGGACATGCACCACACTTTCAGTCTGTTAATACACACCCCGCAGTTACCGTCTATATTCAATGTCGCGGTATTTGTGTGGAAGACCACTTCATTTGGAATCAATACCATACTTTGAATTATAAACTATGTATAGTTTTTAACATGAATATCGTCAGCAGCTCTTGTGTGTGCCTGTAGAACCAAGACCTCTTTTATGCAGGGTGACAGTATCATAGGGATTCCCATTTGAGCTACTTGGTGAGTACACTCTGACTGGCCGAGCGGTACTGGGTGCTTCAGTCTGGAACCGCGCGACTCCTACGGTCGCAGCTTCGAATCCTGCCTCGGGCATGGATGTGTGTGATATCCTTAGGTTAGTTAGGTTTAAGTAGTTCTAAGGTCTAGGGGACTGATGACCTCAGATGTTAAGTCCCATACTGCTCAGAGCCATTTGAACCATTTTGAACACTCTGACTTCTGAAAAAAACATACTCCCTACACAACATGACTCTCTTGATCAATGTAATTAATCAGCCTATCAAACTGATATCAATGATGGGTCACCAGGTGGGTGGATTTGAGGGTGAGAGTACAGATATGATTCGAGAGTTGGAGTGTTAATAGGCCTTTTTTCGTTGCGATAGATCTTTTAACAGAACCTACACAGGGCGTGATGATTATCGTAAGAAAATCAACTGTATTATCGAATTTATAGAGTGCATGTCATATAAATCTGATATTTAAAACTTCTCTGTGCTGTTACCTTCAGCGACTTTAATGTAAAGAGACATTTGTTTAGTTTATGTGAGAGTTCGAAAGTGAGGAGGTTTCAATCAAGCGTTTTTTCATTACAGTGAGATCTTTTAAAGGAACCTCCATGGGACAAAATGATCATCATAATAAAATCAGATATATTATAGAATTTATAAAGTGATACATAGTATAAACCTGAATATTTACAACTTCTCTGTGCTGTTACCTTAAGAGAATTATGTGTGTGACGAAGCATTTGGTTACTTTAAGTCAGAGTTCGAAAGTGAGGAGCCATCCTGTGACAGATGTAGATCTTAGCGCTCTGTCACATGCCAAAAGTGAGGTTAATATTGTAGTCCTGCGATGTAGGACGTGGCACATAAGAAAAGACATTTTTCTACCTGATGAGAGAATACTTAGAGGAAGTATAGCCTATGCCATGGAGTTGTACAGGATTTCCACAAGTAGCGGCACTTTGGCGATGTGAAAGCACGTGTAAACCCCAATTTCTTCTTTCTTCGAAAATAGCTTATATAAATGGGAGGAATCTACTTTTTGTGAGAGAAATTCTAGGTGTATGGTGAAAAACTTCGCTGTCTTGGATTGGGTGAAGTGGTCATCTTTTTAACCAGGGGTCTATGTCAGGGTAGAACTAGTTAGAGGTACTGAGTACATCCAAGTCACAGCTGTTTGTTTCACAATGAATTGCACCTGGCTACAGGAGTGGTTATGAGGCTTTGGCGACAGAAAGTTTCGGATTAGCTCACCTGCGAAAGGCGGTTAGATACAAAGAATGCGCCAAACTGTCTGATCTTGTTTACAACAGCAGGGGCTGTCGAAGTGGCCAGTGAGCTGGGTGACTGGCGACAGAAGCAGTTGTGTGTGTATTGCATGAGAAGATTCAAATTGATGGATGTTTGCGCTGGGCGATTATTCCCCCCATGTAAACTGAGGGGTGACTTGCCTTGTAACAGTCTCTCCATAACCTGTGAACGTTCGGTATGGCAGGCATGTGGATGCTGGTGGCTGAGCCTGCAGCTGCCGGCATGGCCTGCACGGGTGGGCGTCTCTCTTCACCGGCGCTCGCGAGACAATGCGATGTCCCTGCCGACGGTGCGTGGCGCGCTCTTCGCGACCGCGAATTTGTGTGATCGGTAGGTCCTTTTTCACCAGATATGGTTAGTGGAAACGTTGTAGTTGATGAGGGTGTATGTGTTCTCAAATGTTGGTGCATATAAGACATCATCTATATTTAACACTACGATCTATTTGTGCGGAAGTTTCATTACTTGGTATGCATAAGGTTTGCATGTGATACTCAAATGTTGAAAATATGTTTTATTATGAAGAGGGATCATCGCAAGGTGAAGGTGAGTGTTTTAAGCGACCTATTTGACTCCTGTAAATTGTTAACCAATTAATTTGATAGGGTACTGCAAAGGCATTATTTCCCTCTGTTTTTGATACCGAAATTGTGTCAGATCTCCATTTGTCTCCAACATTAGGCAATAGGAACACACTATTCTGATGACAGATGAGAATCTCTATATGTTTGGAGACTGGTTGACACAGGCAAAAAGGGAGTGGTCTCTTGAGAGAGACAGAGATAGGAAGCGTGTCTGGCATTTCCCAATCGAAAGAATGCCACCACAGTTTGCTTTGTTTGTGAGCTGCGAGATCAAAGCAAGCCAGAATCTAATCTGTGGTTGGTAGTATTAAGGAACATGATCTATAATTAGGACATTGGGCGGTTTTGACCTCCATGGCAACGCCCTGACGATAGACACACACGTGGGAGACTCAAAACGATGGCTGCTACATCGGAACTCATTCAGCTCCTCAGTGATTACAGTTATTACATGACAGGAAGTGGGATGGGGAGTGTAGACGTGTGTTATACCTAACTGGGGGAGCCCTTTCTCCTGCAGACTGATTAAATAAAGAATATGCATGAATGTATTATTGATTTTCCTTTGAATTTCGTGTTGTGAGATCAGTCCTCTCCAGCACAGAGTAAGTCTGCTTCCCACCATTTTTTTCTGGGAGGGATGATGAGGAAGAGTGCGAGGGGTAGGGGGAGGGACGTCTGCTGGTGGTGGCATTGTGTCCTAGCTCAGTTGATACATGTACATCAAGGTGAGCACTTACACAAAAAATTTCCATCAAGCTAACACCTCCAATCTGCAGCAGTGTAATTTTGTGATTAGGATATATAGTTACTAGACATGAGCTTTTTCCACCAAATAAAAGTGAGACCCACCCTTATAAACAAAATTTTGTAAATAAACAGTACCTCCTTTGCTATGTAATTGACACTGATATGAATATCCTGTCATGATACGCTTCCTCTCTGGCAAAGAGTGAGTCATTTTCCCGCCAATTTCCAGATGGGGGATGTGAGAGGAAGTGGAGAACAGGAAAATAACTGAGGCCTGGAAGTTGGGGGTTCCTTGGAAGAACAGATCATCCACAGGGAGACAAAATTCACTTACCAGAACAATAGGTTAAGGATCTGTCAACCTAAAGAGAACAGTAGATTTGCACCTGAATGTATACTTGCTCCTGATGTAGGCAATTTGCACTAACCAAATGCGCTCATTTCTTCTTTGCTCCACCACTTTCATGCAGTTCGTAAGGTACTGTTGGTGCCATGGAAGTTGGTGTGATATCAGCTGTTGTCCAAGTAAATTATGAATTATCACTGATTAAACATAGACAGTTCCAAACGTTCGCAGAGGAGCAGAAATCAGTGCATCCCATTATATTCACCAAAAGCTTCATGAATTTTTTACATATTTCATGGATGGGACGACAGAAAATGCAATTTGCGTTTTCTTTCATAACTTGTGATGCCGCTTTAAGGGAAATTGAGGATGCAGATAGTAGTAGGACAACAAGGACGTCGCCCTGCTCTGCATTGTTGCCAGATTTATTCAAGACGGCGGATCCAAGATGGCAGCATTAGATGTGGCAACGTCACAATGATGTCATGGCGGGAAGATCAAATTTTGTCGGTAAAATAGGTTAATTGGGCTACCTTTACTAACCTAACCCCCTCCCGTTCCCCCTCCCCTCACCAAGAAAATGTCAGTAAGTTCAAATTTTGGTGGGGAAAAAGTTCACTTAGGATATCTCCACTAACCTATCTCATCCGACCGCCACCTCTTCTTTGGAACTGGTGGAAAAAGGACTCAACTTGTGCTCAGCTGCTGGATAAGACAGACATAAGTCTTTATTTTGCATGCAGCCTCTTTTTAAACAATTTGAGGCAGTAGCTCCATCTAGTGTGTTCACCATGAGGTCCGGATTCCAACCGACCTGTTACACAGTTCTACAACCAGAGGGCGCCGTCATGCAGTGCACAAACACTCAGTACAGGTAAAAACGCTTTCGAACTATCATCAACCACGATATATCAGCAAACTGTTCCCTACATGTGCTCGTGCTGACACCGGACGTGAGCCACTGCTGGAGAGACGAACACAGGGTCATGAGCCATTGTTCTGAAGCCTCTGCCACCTACAGCCAGCAGGTGAAAGTCGCATCTCTTTTCAGGTATACAGTTAGAATTCTTCAAGTGTTATACTGATGTCAGATGTATATGCAAATAAGAGCCAACTCACGCTCTGGACACGCATGTGTTCTCATAATCACCATGGCTAAGGCGTACCTGCCGGTCCAGCGCTGAGAGAGATGTTTGCATAGTGACTCACCATTGCAGATGCAGCTAAAAGATTCTCAATGATATACTGACGTCAAAGGTCTATGTAAATAAGGGCAAAGTCTCCTCTCTGAATGCATTTCAGAAAGCTGTTGCAATTCTTCCAAGAATAGCACAGGTGCATACCCCCTAGCAATCCTAATGGGACATGCAAAACGTTTCCAGCCACCTACATATTTACCCAGCCAACACATGTATCTGCTGGTAAAGTGCAGGCCTAATTGCTAAGTGAGAGATGTCTGTGTAGTGACTCACCCATGCAGGCACAGCTAAAAGATTGTCAGTGTTATACTGATGTCTCATGTCTGTGTAAATAACATCCAAGTCACCCCTCTGGGTGTTCTATAGAAATCTGTGCAATGCTTTCAGAAACTGTTCGAAAAAATAGTCCAGAATAATGCCAAATGTATTCTTCCTGATGCTCCTAACAGCAGAGCCCGTTCACCACACATCAGCCACTCAAAGAAATCGTAAAGTGTCGCAGAAATAGTTAACCATCGCTTTTGTATGTATAATGCAAAAGGGGCGAATTTAAATGGCTCAGGATACGAATTGTATGTTAACTACATCAACACGGTACACGGTGATATATTACCGGGTAGGAGATTGTTTCATGCTATAATAGTCAAGCTTCTGTCCTCAGTGGCAGAGCAGTGTAATTGAGCAAGTGTCTTTCCATATCTGACAATCTGTAGACCACTTTTGCAGGGTTTAACTGTCAGTGAAATATCGTGATCTGTACAAAATACTTTTGCTGCTGGAAGTCTGCAGAAAAAAATGGCGGACACTACTCCTGCAGCGGCAGCAGCAGCAGCAGTTTGGCAGGTAAATTCTGTAAGAGCCAATCAGAATGCTCCAGTCATTCACAATTCATCCTTTGCACTGGGATATAGGAGCCTCTACGTAGCGGCGAGAACGTTTACAGTTTCTGAGATGTATGATGAATGCAGGAGATAGCGATTTCCAATAAGGGTAACACATGATACCTCGTTAGGATCATCAGGGAGAATGCAATTGGTGTTATTCTGGGCTATTTTCGTAAACAGCTCCTATTAGGACAAGGATTTCCATGCAGACGAACTGAGACAGCTCGAAAGCTCCTACAAAAGCGATGGTTAACTATTTCTGCGACACTTAACGATTTCTATGTGTGGCTGATATGTGATGGGTGGGCTCTGCGAGGAAGAATGCACCAGGAAGAATGCATTTGACGTTATTGTGGATTATTTTCGTTAACAGTTTCTGAAAGCATTGCAGAAGATTTCTATAGTGCGTCTAGATGGGGGACTTGGCTGTTATTTACATATACATGAGACATCAATATAACAATGGCATTCGGATCGCTAGGGAGTATGCACCTGTACTATTCTTGGAAGCATTGCAACAGATTACTTAATTGTGTTCACAGGGGAGACTTGGCTCTTATTTACATAGACCTGCGTCATCAGTATAACATTGAGAACTTCTTAGCTGCATCTGCGAGGGTGAGACACTATGCAAACATCTCTCTGAGCACTGGATTGGGAGGTACATCTCAGCCACAGTGGTTGGGTGCAAGGGTGACTTGGTTCTTATTTGCATAGACGTGTGACATCAGTATAACACTCGAAGAACTCTAAAATAAACGTGACTTTCACCTGCTGGCTGTAGGTGGCAGAGCCTTGACAACATTGGCTCACGCCCCTGCAGCTGTCTCTCCAGCAGTGGCTCACGTCCGGCATCGGCGCGTACATGCGCTGGAACCTTTTTGGTGGACAGTTCAGTGAAATGTTGCGGTTGACGGTAGTTCTAAAGCGTTTTTTTATGTGCACTGAGTGTTTGTACACTCCATTAATTTCAGCTGTTTAAGCGTTGTGAGCGTGTTTGCAGAGCCTTTTACATATATTATTTTGATAATTTTACGAGCAGTGGATGTGTCTATTGCATTATTTTGTGAATCCATTATTTCGACAGTTCATAACTGGTGAGCATGTTTACATGGCTGTGTGCTGCGTAGTGCATTATTTGAACAGTTTAAAATGAGTGAGTGTGTCTGCAGAGCGTTTTACATGCATTATTTCAGTGATCTACAAGTGGTTTGCAGGTCTGTGCATCAGTTTACTGCATTATTTCGGTGCCTTACGAGTAGTTTGCATGTCTGTAGGCTATGTAGTGTGACCCCCAAGCACGTCAGAGCGATTATTTTGTACAGTGTATTAATAAACTATAAGAAATCCATCCCTAAATAAACTGTTCCAAAATAAACAAAGTGCGCTCCTTCATCCCCCCCAGCAGCTGGACACAGACTGAGTCTCTATCCCACCATCCCCCCCCCCCTCCACAGACCGCCATGGGACGACAGCGCCTCATGGCGAACATGCTGGATAGAGCTACTGCCTCAAACTGTTTATTTAAAAACTACATGCAAAATAAAGACTTACGTCCATCCTATCCAGCTGCCCAGCATAGGCTGAATCCTTTTCCCACCGATTCCAAGGAAGAGGTGGCAATCGGATGACTTAGGTTAGTGGAGGTAGCACAAGTGACCTTTTCTCCTCACTAAAATCTGAACTTCCCACCGTTTTCTTGGGGAGGGAAGGGGTGGGGAGAGGAGGGGGTCAGGTTAGTGGAAGTAGCCCAATTGACTTATTTTCCTGACGTCATTGCGATATTGTCACATCTGACACCGCCATCTTGAAACCGCCATCTTGAATAAATCTGGCAACAATGCAGAGTGGGGCGTCGTCCTTATATGTGTCAAACGTATGTGAAGTAGAAAAGATTTTCCTGTCATACTTCTGACCCATCTGAGTACATTGAAAGGATAGTTGCCAATATGCAAGAAACTGGTACAAGTTCGAGATATGGACCTCAAGCAGTTTATGGCTACCATAGGCTCACTCGATTTGATACAGGAAGACGCAAAACAGAATGTGTTTGGAAATGGTGGCAGAGGACAAAACAGCAATCATAAGAAATGAAACCAAAGTGGGAGTAGCCCAGAAAAGAACGGGCTCTCGAGAGACAATGAGTACCACGCTGATAGCAGTGGAAACAAACAAAACAGGCATGGTAATCAGTCAGGGTATAACAATGAAGTGTCTCTTATCCTTTGTTCACTGGGTATAATGTTCAGTGAGGCAGTGTCTTTTCTTCCTTGTTGAGGGCTTTCATGACCTTGTATGCACATTCCTGTCTTCCGTGTACATTGCATTCTAAGATGCTTATGAATGAGTACCATGACTCTTGGTGTTCTTTGGTCACTCTTTGTTTCACATAATTCCTTTTTGTTTTGTGTGTTTCGAGCTTTCTGATGATTTTGTCTGTAGAAGCCCCAAATAAGCTAGTTATCTTCTTTATGGCTTCTTTAATTTCTGTGCTCCAAATTCTGAGTCTTTATTTTTCATCTGTTTTTTTTTCGCTTTTACCAAATGTTTTGAGGCAGGTTTTTATATTATTCCATTCTATATCAGCGTTTTTATTGACTGGTAGCGAAGCAAGCTTTCCTTGGAGACTGTAATGATAAAGTTTACTAATACTATATTCCGAAAGAAGACTTGCTTTGAACAACTCATGTCGTGGCCTCTTTTGGAGTTTCTTTGTCTTTTTCCTTTCTAATAGTAGCCTTATCGTACTGCCTAAAGGAAAGTGGTCGCCATCTATGTCGCTTCCTCAATAAACATGTATATCTTGTATAAGATTCTTCATTTTACCTTTCATTAGTATAACATCAGTCACACACCTTAATCTCCATGCACTCCATGTAAACGTGTGAATTACTTCTTTCCATAAAATGTTGTTGTTGTTGTGGTCTTCAGTCCTGAGACTGGTTTGATGCAGCTCTCCATGCTACTCTATCCTGTACAAGCTTCTACATCTCCCAGTACCTACTGCAACCTACATCCTTCTGAATCTGCTTAGTCTATTCATCTCTTGGTCTCCCTCTACGATTTTTACCCTCCACGCTGCCCTCCAATACTAAATTGGTGATCCCTTGATGCCTCAGAACATGTCCTACCATTAGATACCTTCTTCTGGTCAAGTTGTGCCACAAATTTCTCTTCTCCCCAATCCTATTCAATACTTCCTCATTAGTTATGTGATCTACCCATCTAATCTTCAGCATTCTTCTGTAGCACCACATTTCGAAAGCTTCTATTCTCTTCTTGTCCAAACTATTTATCGTCCATGTTTCACTTCCATACATGGCTACACTCCATACAAATACTTTCAGAAATGACTTCCTGACACTTAAATCTATACTCAATGTTAACAAATTTCTCTTCTTCAGAAACGCTTTCCTTGTCATTGCCAGTCTACATTTTATATCCTCTCTACTTCGACAATCATCAGTTATTTTGCTCCCCAAAGAGCAAAACTCCTTTACTACTTTAAGTGTCTCATTTCCTAATCTAATTCCCTCAGCATCACCCGACTTAATTCGACTACATTCCATTATCCTCGTTTTGCTTTTGTTGATGTTCATCTTATATCCTCCTTTCAAGACACTATCCATTCAATTCAACTGCTCTTCCAAGTCCTTTGCTGTCTCTGACAGAATTACAATGTCATCGGCAAACCTCAAAGTTTTTATTTCTTCTCCATGGATTTTAATACCTACGAATTTTTCTTTTGTTTCCTTTACTGCTTGCTCAATATACAGATTGAATAACATCGGGGATAGGCTACAACCCTGACTTACTCCCTTCCCAACCACTGATTCCCTTTCATGTCCCTCAATTCTTATAACTGCCATCTGGTTTCTGTACAAATTGTAAATAGCCTTTCGCTCCCTGTATTTTACCCCTGCCACCTTTAGAATTTGAAAGAGAGTATTCCAGTCAACATTGTCAAAAGCTTTCTCTAAGTCTACAAATGCTAGAAACGTAGGTTTGCCTTTCCTTAATCTTTCTTCTAAGATAAGTCGTAAGGTCAGTATTGCCTCACGTGTTCCCACATTTCTACGGAATCCAAACTGATCATCCCCGAGGTCGGCTTCTACTAGTTTTTCCATTCGTCTGTAAAGAATTCGTGTTAGTATTTTTTAGCTGTGGCTTATTAAACTGATTGTTCGGTAATTTTCACATCTGTCAACACCTGCTTTCTTTGGGATTGGAATTATTATATTCTTCTTGAAGTCTGAGGGTATTTCGCCTGTTTCATACATCTTGCTCACCAGATGGTAGAGTTTTGTCAGGACTGGCTCTCCCAAGGCCGTCAGTAGTTCCAATGGAATGTTGTCTACTCCGGGGGCCTTGTTTCGACTCAGGTCTTTCAGTGCTCTGTCAAACTCTTCACACAGTATCATATCGCCCATTTCATCTTCATCTACATCCTCTTCCATTTCCATAATATTGTCCTCAAGTACATCACCCTTGTATAGACCCTCTATATACTCCTTCCACCTTTCTGCTTTCCCTTCTTTGCTTAGAACTGGGTTTCCATCTTAGCTCTTGATGTTCATACAAGTGGTTCTCTTATCTCCAAAGGTCTCTTTGATTTTCCTGTAGGCAGTATCTATCTTACCCCTAGTGAGATAAGCCTCTACATCCTTACATTTGTCCTCTAGCCATCCCTGCTTAGCCATTTTGCACTTCCTGTCGATCTCATTTTTGAGACGTTTGTATTCCTTTTTGCCTGCTTCATTTACTAGATTTTTATTTTTTTTCCTTTCATCAGTTAAATTCAATATTTATTCTGTTACCCAAGGATTTCTACTAGCCCTCGTCTTTTTACCTACTTGATCCTCTGCTGCCTTCACTACTTCATCCCTCAGAGCTACCCATTCTTCTTCTACTGTATTTCTTTCCCCCATTCCTGTCAATTGTTCCCTAATGCTCTCCCTGAAACTCTGTACGACCTCTTGTTCTTTCAGTTTATCCAGGTACCATCTCCTTACGTTCCCACCTTTTTGCAGTTTCTTCAGTTTTAGTCAACAGGTCATAACCAATAGACTGTGGTCAGAGTCCACATCTGCTCCTGGAAATGTCTTACAATTTAAAACTTGGTTCCTAAATCTCTGTCTTACCATTATATAATCTATCTGATACCTTTTAGTATCTCCAGGGTTCTTCCATGTATACAAGCTTCTTTCATGATTCTTAAACCAAGTGTTAGCTATGATTAAGCTGTGCTCTGTGCAAAATTCTATCAGGCGGCTTCCTCTATCATTTCTTAGCCCCAATCCATATTCACCTACTCCATAAAATATGTTAGTAATTTTAAAAGAGAAGAATTGGGGCAGTTCATGTCCATTATTATTAAGGGTCGTTTCCCTAAATAGTCCTACTATTCCTGGTATAGGTAGACTTCCAACTCTTGTATTAAAATCACCAGCGATGAAAACATAGTGAATGCACCTTCAGTGCTGCTCAGGAGTGTCTGCATGCTTTGATGAAGTCGGGAGCTGTGCCGGCAGTAGTGTAGCTGCTGACAGGGTCACCGTAGCAGAGTGGTCTCGATTGAGGAGCCAGACGAAGAGTGGCTCAAAACATAGGACAGGGAGGCCTCTAGAGGCGCAATGAAGCCAGCTTCCCTGAGACAACCCCAACAGAAAATCAGTCAGGTCACTCCATCACGGAATTTAAACTGCGCAGCGCTTGCAACGCGGCCAGGGAATTGTAAAATTACTGTAAAACTCACAAACAGCCTTACATGTCCGACTGGATCAACTGGTGACAACCAGAAAATATTAAAGATCGCAGTTCTCACGAAAAAACAATTGAGGACAGCCACGCAAGGTGAGACCTTGTGACTTGAATTGATTTGACGTGCCCTGGCAAGACAGACAACGTGAATACACCTTGATATGATGGTGTCGAGTCGGCCAGTGTGAATTTTCCTTCAAATGATATTCGTATTACGAACGTCTCTATGTTGCTGGTCAGTGGAGGGAGCTGAGAGAAACATTTTTCTCCCCATTATTTGATTCTCAGCTCCATTTCTTAACACCATGAAAAAGCACACAACAAAAATTTCACGTGACAACTAAGTTAAAATTCTGCGATCTGAGTTTAGTTTTTTTTTTATTTGAAACAATACAGCCATTCCTAATGCTTATCAAGGTTAGTGAGGGAACAGTTAGACCTTAAGTATGTAGCTATTTTATGCATACACTGACAGAAAGAAATCACATCACCAAAAAATAATTTATGTAGAATAATGAAGTTTCGGGAATACATTTGTCTATGTAACATATTTAAGTGGTTAACATCCTTAAGATTACAGGTTAATGTAAGAACGATATAAGCCTTTGCAAATGTGAAATTCTGGTATGTTAATAACCGGTGTTGCCGTCAGAATGTTGACTGGAAGCATGCAAATGTGCACCCATACTGTTGCACAGGTATCAGATGTCAGTTTGTGGCTTGGAGTTCCATGCCATTTGCACTTGGTCAGTCAGTACAGGGATGGTTAATGCTGTTTGTCGATGACACTGGAGTTGTCATCTGATGATGTCCCACATGTGCTTGACTGTAGACAGAACTGGTGATTCAGCAGACCAAGGCAACATGTCGACACCGTGTAGAGGATGTTCAGTTACAGCAGTGGTATGTGGGTGAGTGTTATACTGTTGAAAAACGCCCCCTGGAATGTTATTTATGAGTGGAAGCTCTACAGATCGAATCACCAGATTGACATACAATTTTGTAGTCAGGGTGCCTCAGATAAACACGGAATAAATAAATCTATAAATATAGAATATGCATTGTGTGCCATTTAAGGTAATGGGGTAAATAATAGAAATATTAATCTTATTATATAATATATAATATATATAATATATAATTAATCTTATTATATATATATATATAATATTTCTATTATTTACCCCATTACCTTAAATGGCACACAATGTATATTCTATATTTATAGATTTATTTATTCCGTGTTTATCTGAGGCACCCTGACTACAAAATTGTATGTCAATCTGGTGATTCGATCTGTGGAGCTTCCACTCATTAATCTTATTATATATATATATATATATATATATATATATATATATATATATATATATATATATATATAATATTTCTATTATTTACCCCATTACCTTAAATGACACAAAATGCATATACTATATTTATAGATTTATTTATTCCTATTCAAGAATTCGTATATGGTGTAGAAGGAGTTGTCAAGGAGATATGATTTCAATTAATTTTTGAAGCTATTACTGCTGCCTGTCAGACATTTTATTTCATCTGGTAATTTGTCTAAAATTTTTATAGCAGCATATTGTACCCCTTTCTGTGCCAATCACGTACAGTGGCTATATTCCTGGCAAGTCGTTCTGCAACATTGCAGAAGGAACATTCAACTTCTCATAGCCCTACTACACGAACCCGTTCAATTTCGGTGTGGTGCTGATAATGGCGTTACTGTCGGCTTATAGGTATTCTTGACTAACTCTCCACATCGAATTTCAAAGCTAATTAACGTTCACGACCGTTACAGCATGTATTTAAAGCAAACCTAATTTGCATCATCACAGTGGCGCCACTAGCGCCACTCTCTACCGACTCGCCGAAATTAGAACGAATATCATCTTTCAGATGTAGAAACACGACTAACAGCCTTCGTATGTGTCGCACACGTCCGTCTTGGTGTTGCGATTTTTTGATCCCAGTGTATATAAATTTACCGGTATCAGTATTTGATATGTCAGAGTTTGATATCCACTTCAAGCATGTTACCTGGATGACACATGTGTTTTTGGATGAGATTCTGTAGTTGACTCCATTGTGAGAAAGTCTGTAACAGAGAGAGTACTTATTTTTTAAAGTGCGAGTTCCTTAGGCTCAGTGATATTCTATAACATAAATAATAAATTTAGTGACACGAATTTAGGGAGGAAGTGGAAATGAAAGATTGTTATTAGGTTCTCAGTTGCAAGTATCTCAAGTAGAGGACCTAATTTATGCATCCGATGGAAGGAAGCATACGTCTGGATTACATGAGATTGAGACCTTGCAAGATTTACCAGAAGTGACGCGGTGGTAGATAGTTCAGTTGACCACTTATAACCATATTATAGCTCATTGTAAGATTATGAGATTCTGTCATAGCAGCTCAGAACATGTTTATTTGTGAGAAGAGTGATAGTGACTGCCTTGTCTGAATAAAGTTATTAAAAATATAGAAAAAGATCTCAAACCCGTTTACATGATGAATCGTCAGAACAGGCTATTAACTTTTACAAGGTCATAAAAATCATTTTAGAAAGTCTTCTGTAGCAATAGCTATAGCATGGGAGGAGAATCCTTGATAATGACAGGTCAATAGAGTCTTTTCACTGTCAGACTACTACAGGAAGCCAGACAATGACGGACTGTTACTGAACAGGTAGCATGATTTCTGCACTGAAAAACTAGCATGCACGTGTCTGCAACGTACCTGTGCATATCTCATGCGCCAGCCGCTGGTGGCCGAGCGGTTCCAGGCGCTTCAATCTGGAACCGCACGACCGCTACGATCGCAGGTTCGAATCCTGCCCCGGGCATGGATGTGTGTGATGTCCTTAGTTAGTTAGGTTTAATTAGTTCTAAGTTCTAGGGGACTGATGACCTGAGATGTTAAGTCCCATAGTGCTCAGAGCCATTTGAACCATTTGAATGATATCTCATTTGTAACTAATGGTGTCGTTTCGCTTTGTTTAAGTATAAGTCTATTCATTGTTTATTCTCTATTTTCTTTCAGACTATGTCCAGTGGGACAGTTGGTGCAATCCGATATGTACAGATAAACAGAGGAAGAACAATACATTACATAGCCAGATCTGCATATCCATGTGTTTGGTGAGCGACTAATTTGAGAAAGAAAAGGAAAGAGGCAGTTATTTTTCCTGGTGGTCTGTTGTAAAGGGGCTGCAGCAGTCGTCAAATACTGTTTTAATCATTGGGAAAGAACGATGCAATATAGAGTGTAATGGAAGTTGCACAACAAGGCTGTAGACACCAGCAAGAAAGTGGCTGAGGAAGAAGCAAATGGCAATTTTGGATGCTTCCCAGAAAGTCGATATTGATGGTCATATAAACAACTTTTATAAGGGAAAGAAACATCCCACGTTACTGAAATTACACACTGCTTCAGAAAGATGACTTTTTTCTTAAAAAAAAGAAACAAGTTTTCATTATGTATAGTAGGCTTTAGCTATTTAGTTTTTAATGAGAATATAACATAAATGGAAAATAGTAGGGCAAACTATGTCTCAGAGCACATTGCGGGCTGCCTACATCAGGGGCAAGTATATGTTCAGGGGCAAACCTATTGTTCTCTTTTGATTGACAGTTCCTTAACCTATTGTTCTGCTAAGAGGATGAACACCCTGGGGATAATCTGTTCATTTGATTGACAGGTCCTTAACCTATTTTCCCTCCACCCCTGCTCCTCCTCCTCCTCCTGCCCCTCCCCTATCCCTCTGGGAGCTCGCCTTGGTAATACAAGCACACTTATGATATCAATTTGATTGACTAATTAATTAAATCGGTCAATTAATGAAACCAGTCCATCCCCTCCCCTCCCCCACCTGGAAATTGGCGGCAAAAAGACTCAGTTGATCAGCTATTTGGAGGGAAATCGATTGCAGTGTGTGAAATATTCGGCTCTAAGAATTATGGGACTCAACATCTGAGGTCATCAGTCCCCTAGAACTCAGAACCACTTAAACCTAACTAACCTAAGGACATCACACACATCCATACCCGAGGCAGGATTCGAACCTGCGACTGTAGCGGTCGCACGCTTCCAGACTGAAGCGCCTAGAACCGCTCGACCACATCGGCCAGCTGTGGAATATTGTTTAATCAATTTACACAATATAGTTTATTTATTTATTTAAAGAATTTGGTGGATAACCGATTGCATTTTATGGAATATTGTTTAATCAATTTAGAAAATGTGTGGAGTATTGTTTATTGAAACAATTTATATGATATGAGACCATGTATAGAATACATTTTATTTATTTATGTAGATAATATGGCATGAAATCGATTTCCATGTATGGAATATTGTTTAAACAATTTAGACAATATTTGGAACATTGTTTATTTAAAAAATTTATGCAATAGAAGGTGATACATGAACTATTTCAACAATTGCGATGATGCATTAAATGCATTCACAGTTGCGAATTAGGTAGGTGTAGAATGGAATGAGGACAATGAAAATTTGTGCTGGGCTAGGACTCGATCCTAGATTTCCCACTTATTGTGAGCAGTCGCCTTACCATTTAGCTATCCATGCAAGACTCACGGCCAGACCCAAACTTCCATATGTCATCAACTATGCATCTACGACCTGCACTCATACATCCATTATCTATATTCCCATACCGGTCAGACGTTGTATTTGAAAGTCACTTGCCCAGTGTTGGCAGATAAATACGGTATTGCAGTGCCTGTGTTATTCTGATTACGATGCAAAATTCCTTTGGACATGCATACATTTTTCATTCTGATTGTGCAAGGAATACCATTATGAAGCGCCCATCACACGTAATTAACCTGTTAAAAATCTTTCGATCGTGAAGCACACACTATCTGCCATCCTGCACCCAGTGCCAGCTTGCGCCACATGTGTAGCTGCCTGGAGTTTAGATGCACTGGCGGCCCCATGAAGCGATATGACCATCAGCAGCTGCACCACATGCTGGTGTCCAAGGGGTGTCTGCTCGAGCCCCACTACTGACAGACCAGCTGTCACGCTAATCCCTGAACAAAAGTACCTGAGAAATTACTGTTAAAACACATGCTCTCTCTCTCTCCCTCTCTCTCTCTTGTCCCATAGTGTGCCACAGCCGAACATGCACGCGCCGTAGGTCGTGGTAGGACCGAACCGCAAAAAGAAATTAGCATTTACCCAGTAAACAGCTGTGGAATAGCGACACAAGTGAGAACTCCTTCCAAGGCAAATACCTGACTGAGAATGGATTCCGCCATCAGCTCTAAGCTGAAGCTCTACGTCACACACCGAGCGAGGTGGCGCAGTGGTTAGCACACTGGACTCGCATTCGGGAGGACGACGGTTCAATCCCGTCTCCAGCCATCCTGATTTAGGTTTTCCGTGATTTCCCTAAATCGTTTCAGGCAAATGCCGGGATGGTTCCTTTCAAAAGGGCACGGCCGATTTCCTTCCCCATCCTTCCCTAACCCGAGCTTGTGTTCCATCTCTAATGACCTCGTTGTCGACGGGACGTTAAAAAACACTAACCTAACCTCTACGTCACATGCACAAACACAGAAAACAGAACTGACACCCTGCAACTGTAGAATATGTGGTTGGAGGTGACTGGAGGTATTAGAGCACAGTGCTATACTATGCCATCCGACCAGGATAATAGTGTACTTGCGCTAGGTATTGGCAACTGTACTACATTTACAAGCAATTTTCGAATACAGAACGAGAAGTGAAGTCGTGATCGCATGGGTAGGAGAGACACAAAATAGCTATAATTACTGATGCAGTGATCGGTTCAGATGGAGTTGTAACGAGGTATAATTTAATAGTAGACTGATTATGCACTCGAAGAGAGAGGGAGATGTTGCTGCAGGTCATTTCACCATTTTTATCCGTTGTTCTGTCGGGATGCATCGATTGTGTTCTGTGTGTGACTTAGACACTGTCTACTTGCGATCGTTAATAACAAAGCTCTCAGTCATCTGAGGACTTCCATCTCATGTATGATGATGATGAAACATTCCATCCTGTTTCGACACATTCCTCTAGCCGAACAAAGATTTACGCCATGTAGTCCATTTCCCTGCTGCACCTTGGACATAAAATCGAGTCTTCACTTTCGTAACTACGGTGATTGTAAGTAGAAACACGTGTTTGTAAGGTAGTGCAATCGCCGTGTATACATCTGCTTGACAGATGTCCTTTTCACGGAGTTAGTAGCGGCATGATGCGTAATTTCACGTGTCAAACACCGCTGCTATGCGCTTGTCTCTTTCTTTGTAAAAGGCATTCTCTGTTACTAACGATCATTTTATATGCGACTGATGCGTGCATGGTATAATTTCTGAAATGTGATCGGGTGTGAATAGTGGGCGTGTATCACAAAGAATCGATGTTTTAAGGAAGTAGTTTCTTTATTATACAGCTTGTCACCATAGTTTTCGTAGAGAAACCTGAAAGGACAATGTGTCTCATGCGCTGGAAATATGTTTCTTACATTAGAATAGTAACTGCTTGGCATTCATCACGACTAGCAGGTCGAAAACCGCAACAATCTAATATTATAGCGTGTTTAAGTGCAGAACCAAGTAGCCTTAGGAGCGCAGGTGTTTATGTTCTCTCTTACCAATAGTTTCTTGGTAATCACCCCAGACCCTAGAATAATACTTTAGAATTGATAGCACAGTTGATTTACGTAAAATGCTTCAAACTGTCCCTCTGGAGATCCATCATGCATAAAAACTATCCGTTTCTTGTTCTTAACTGTCTATTATATCATTACAACACTTTCATATCTATTACACACCGATAAGGGGTGCTAACGTCCTCGACATTCGCGCATCAATCTTGTGCTCTTGGATGGGTGCGGGACAGCAGTTACGGACTCAGTTTGCTCTGTCCCTTCACAAAATGTGGAATGTAGCGGTCTACAACGGGTCAGCTGCAGATTAAATTGGTGACAGTCCTGCAGGCAGCGTTGGTCAAAGAGAATGCAAGGAGATCTTTCTGTGACTCCCATCCACATAGGGAACGATGGCAATCGTAATCCTACATTACGCACTATGATCGAAGTGCTAGAAATATGTAGATGACTGTCTGGTATACTTTGATGTACATGTCTAAGAATTAATAATGAATGGACGAACTGCACATCATCTGCACTACAGGAAGCCAGACAATGACGGACTGTTACTGAACAGGTAGCATTAACCTCATTTCTGCACTGAAAAACTAGCATGCATGTGTCTGCAACGTACCTGTGCACATCTCATGTGTAACTATTGTTGTCGTTTCGCTTTGTTTAAGTATAAGTCTATTCATAGTTTATTCTCTGTTTTATTTAAAACTATGTCCAGCGGGACAGTTCGTGCAGTCCAACATGTAGACGAGGGGAAGTTTATTGATGTTACAGGAACTAGGAAGCATGCTGCCGTGTCACTGGTCGGCACTGTAACAAACTGATAAAATTGCTAAAATTGATCGCACTCTCAACTGTGATGCTTATTACAATACATCGTTGGTGTCTTTTCCATACCATCCATCCACTGGTATGCTGTTGATTACCACATAATGACTGACTGACTTCGATTGTTTGAGATGGAGAAAGAGCCTTGCTGGCCGGGCAGTACCTCCCAGGGATTGCAAGCATCGAAAAAGTGATCGCGAACATGACCGCAATATGAGGTATCAATCGACACGTAACACCGAACCATCAGCTATCCCATCACTGTGAAAGATGGGTTTAAATGTAGAGGTTGTCAGTCACCCTCAGACTGCAGTTTGGAAATGCTCCACAATGCCGCAAAACTCTTCCAGTTTTCTTATGTTGTGAGTGTCTTTAATTTCGATCATCCAGTGCGTGTGTTTTGGGAGCAGCGCATGGTTTACACCATGTAATGTCCAGTTTTCTGTGAGAACCAATGGGTCGAAACGTGTTTATATCAGTTTAGAACCTGACACAGACTTCGAAGTCGTGGCGGAAAAAAACAAAATGTAGGCAGTGTACGAAATATGTTACTGCAGGAAATAAAACAATGTATCGAACAACAATACATGGACGGTCTCTTGCGATGGATAGTCTGTGAATTATAGTCCTCCTGCAGTACAGGCGATGAAACTTTACACTGGTCTGTGCAAGCGACTTTGATCACTGACCATCTGCTCCAATGGGTCAATACTTGTATATTTAATAGAATCACCACATACGCTCCATGCCAGCAAACCGACGGTATTTGTTTTCGATATATCGGAAGAGAGAGATGTGGTAAAAACCTTATCGAGTTCTCTGTCATATGAAGTTAACAGAGCTTTTATAGTTCGTAGTTTTTCTATATTGAATGGTCCAAAATAACGATAACAGGATGTTTGAGCTACAGACGAGAACGCACCCTGAGGGATGTAGATCTCTTTGAGACTGTAGTACCTGTATGTAGTTTAGAAACGAATTGAAATGCAGTAGCAAAATCCTCGTCCTTCTTTCAGTTTCTGTATGATTTGGAGTCTTCCTAATTTTCCCAATAAGAAAAATTACCATAACTGTTCGTACTATCTTTTATACTACCTCATATTACAGGAGAAAGATTTGTTTTGGCGCCGACCTTACACATCGTACACCATTGGCAGAGCTATGACAACATGTTCCCATTTCTTCCCTGTTTCTTCACGCGGTGCAGGAGATGTTAGATATAGCGCTCTCTGACTTCTGCTCAGTTCTCGCTTAAATTGGAACGATCACACGCGCAAAGCTGGAATGGTGGCGGGGAACGACTGAGAAGCAATTAAAAGACGCATAGGGACTCTTTAAAACCACGATGGAGTCTTACTGTAGCAGATAGGTTCGAAAAAGGTGACTTGCTTCGAGATATGAGAGTGCCACGAATATGATTCACCAGAGGCTGTAATCATTAAAATACGTCTCCATAGGATCCAACGCAACTATGTGGTTGAATAGAGCAACTCGATTCCAAATCGCATACAGCATTTCTGCCAGAAAGCTTTAACGCTGTCAGCAACTCTTGTATATGCCTGTGGAACCAAGACCGCTTTTTATGCAGGGTGACGTTGACACAGTTGTTGTGATCGTGTTTTTAATAATGCTGTCCTTACGCGAAATGTATGTTACCGGCGGTAGAATTCTTCTGCGGTCAGCTTCAAATGTCGGTTCTCAATAGTGTTGCTCGAAAAGAACATCGTCTTTCCTCCAGGGTTCCCATTTGAACTACGTGGTGAGTGTAATCTGACTACTGAAAAAGAAAAATTCCTCACCATGCAAAGTGACTCTCATGATCAGTTTTATTAATTTGCCTATAAATTTGATATGAGTGACATGCCGCCTGGCAGGTGGAGGTGATGCTTAGGGCACCACGGATGTGATTCTTGACTTAGAGTTTTTTCCACTGCGGTGATATCTTTTAATGATGTTGGAATCTCTCACCTACACAGGGAGAGACAACCATCGTAATAAAATCGGATGTATTACCGAATTTATGAAGTGATACGCAATACAAACCTTATATATACAACTTCTCTGTGTTGTTATCTTAAGAAACTTTGTATATTATGAGACATTTGGTTACCTTATGAAAGAGTTCGAAAGTGAGGAGGCATCCCGTGACAGTTGTAGATCTAAGCACTCTGTCATGAGCCAAAAATGAGTTTAATATTGTAGTCCTGTGATGCATGATGTAATAGATAAGACAAGAATTTTTTCTTACCTGATGAGGAAAATTCTTAGAGGTAATGTAACCTATGCCATACTGTTATAGGATTTTCACAACAAGTAATGATACTTCAGCGATGGGGAAAAAAGCTTGTATGCTTCGATTTCTCCTGTCTTCGAACTGACTTTTACATAAAGGAGGAACCTATATTTCATGTGAAGAACTCGAGGTGTATTATCAATAACATCGCTGGCTCAGATTGGGTAAACTGGGTTTTGTAAACAGGTGGGCCTATGTCAGGGTGGAATTGTTTAGAACTGCTGTATACATCCAATTTGTAGCTGCTTGTTTCGGAGTACACCAGGGCTGACTGCACTGGCGTCATGAGGAGTCGGCAACCGGAAGTAATAGATTAGTTCAGCTTGTGAGATGCACAAATAATGCTCCGACCTGTCTGATGTTGCTCATGGCAGTGAGGGCTCGCGAAGTGACCAGTGCTCTACCACTTAGCTACCGAAGCACGACTCACGCCCGGTACTCACAGCTTTACTTCTGCCAGTACCTCGTCTCCTACCTTCCAAACTTTACAGAAACTCTCCCAAGTTTCATATCAGCGCACACTCCGCTGCAGAGTGAAAATCTCATTCTGGAAACATCCCCCAGGCTGTGGCTAAGCCATGTCTCCGCAATATCCTTTCTTTCAGGAGTGCTAGTTCTGCAAGGTTCGCAGGAGAGCTTCTGTAAAGTTTGGAAGGTAGGAGACGAGGTACTGGCAGAAGTGAAGCTGTGAGTACCGGACGTGAGTCGTGCTTCGGTAGCTCAGTTGGTAGAGCACTTGCCCGCGAAAGGCAAAGGTCCCGAGTTCGAGTCTCGGTCGGGCACACAGTTTTAATCTGCCAGGAAGTTTCACATCAGCGCACACTCTGCTGCAGAGTGAAAATCTCATTCTGAAAAAATATGAGCCTTAACATCCCTAACTGCAGCAGCAAATGTAAACTGAGCCTTCTCAGTGTTTCCATGCAACTGTTTGAATACTCCATACTGCGCTCTATTTTCTGAAAAATTCTTTAAATAAATTATATTTCATACACCATCTAGTTTAAAAAGACAGTATTCTATACACTGCAGTCAGTTTCCTGACAAATTCTTCAACTAAATAAATGAACTATATTCCAAACGTCGCCTTGTATGCCATAAATTGTTTAAACAAACAATATTCCACACATTGCTTTGTCTACCAGAAATTGTTTAAACAATATTCTATACACTGTGATCCATTTCCCACCAAATTCTTTAAATAGGTAGATAAATAAACTATATTCCATACACTGCCTTGTATCCCATAAATTGTTTAAATAAACAATATTCCACACATTGTCTAAAATGTTTACACAATATTGGATGCACTGCAATCGATTTCCCGCCAAATGAGGCGATTAAATGAGTCATTTTCGCGCCAGTTTCCACGATGAGGGCTGGAAGGTTTCCCAGAGGGGAGCGGTTAGTTAACTGATCGATTTAATTAATTTGTCAATGAAATTGATATCAAAAGTGTGTTTTTATCAGTGAGGGGAGTTCCCAGGGGGATAGGGTGGAGGAGGGGGAGGAGGAAGAAGAGGGGGATGGTTAGAGGTTTTTTGGAAACCATTTCACCAAACAATAGGTTAAGGACCTGTTAATCAAAAGGACAGATTATGCCGATGGGGTCATAATCTTCTTAGCAGAACAACAGCTTGAGGACCTGTCAATCAAAAGAGAACAATAGGGTTGCCCCTGAATGTATAGTTGCCCCTCACGCTAACAAGTTGCACTGGTGCCCCTCCCCCCCCTTCACCCCTTGTCTCACTACTTATAGGCATCTTCAGCACTCTTTCACTGGAGTTTACAAGGCCAATGATAATACTGAAATCAATACTGGGACCAAGGAGAAGAATAAAGTGAAGGTCAAAGCCGTTGCCTCCCATGCTGTGCCTGATAGTCCTTGTGTTTTTGCAGGTGGAATTTTGAATTTTTCGCTTGTAAAGGAAGCATACAATTGTTCATGTCAAAAATATGCTGAATATATTTTCATGTTGTCCACCAAGCACAAGCACAGGTACATGCATCTTTGGAAGACTGTTTTATCATATATGACTAAATTTGCTATTAATGATTGTATACGTTTTGCTATTTGTCAAATATCGAAGTGAAAAACAAAATGGCAAGGGAAAGGGATTTCGAAAAAATGCCTTTGTCAACAAATTTTGGTGACCGTTGTAATGCGAATTAAAAACTATAGTACTTTTATTTCTAGTTCTTTTTATATCCATTACTGTTTCAACAACATTTATTCAAAAAATTAAACTTAGTATTTGTTCAAAGAATGTGTTTCATCCCCTTAATGGTCGCGTGGCCCTGAATGAAAAATTATGTCTCCGATCTACTCTGTAAGCTATACAAAACTGATTAAAATTGAAATGTATTCCTTTGGTAGGTTGTCTTATCAGCTACCTTTTTCAGTCGCATTCTTCCTGCTGTCAGAATGCTTCTTGTTGTAGTTGTTTGGAAACCTGTTCCAACGACACAGGGGAAATCTCTCTCTGTTCCTGCTTTCCGACTATCAAGTTACACAAATGTTTCCACTCAGAAAAAATTGCACAAATAATACCACAAGCTGCACTTTTTTACTTCAAGTCAAACTACGAAAATAATAAAAGAACAACTGCACGAGAATCTATACACCATCTCACTGCTTACACTCTACTGGCACTCAAACTAGGCAACCATGGACATTCCCAATATTCGAATGTTAGAGAAAGAAAGAAAGAAAGAAAGAGAGAGAGAGAGAGAGAGAGAGGGGGGGGGGGGGGAGCACTACGCGAGACTGGGCATGAGTGTGACATCAGCACACTTGCAAGTACCCACAAGTACACCTGGCCAGAGCTATGGTCTTGTTAGGACTTAACATAGCAGTTAAGTCAGACATGGGGACATTGACCACTGAGATGTTTTATCGGGAAAAATTGCATCTGCCATTGGAGTTTTTTTTTCATTACAGCCAGCGTGCATGGAACTGGAACTGCCATATACAGGGTGGTCCATTGACAGTGACCGGGCCAAATATCTCACGAAATAAGCATCAAACGAAAAAACTACAAAGAACTAAACTCGTCTAGCTTGAAGAGGGAAACCAGATGATGCTATGGTTGGCCCGCTAGATGGCGCTGCCATAGGTCAAACGGTGTTCAATTGTGTTTTTTAAAATAGGAACCCCCATTCTTACTACATATTCATGTAGTACGTAAAGAAATATGAATGCTTTAATTGGGCCACTTTTTTCGCTTTGTGATAGATGGCGCTGTAATAGTCACAAACAAAAAGGACGTGGTATCACGTAACATTCCGCCAGTGCGGACGGTATTTTACCAATTGCGGAAAAGGTCGATATCGTGTTGATGTATGGCTATTGGGATTAAATTTGCCCAACAGGTTTGTGCTATGTATACTGCTCGGTATCCTGGACGACATCATACAAGTGTCCGGACCTTTCACAGGATAGTTATGTTCTTTAAGGAAACAGGAAGTGTTCAGCAACATGTGAAACGTCATCCACGACCTGCAACAAAAGATGATGCCCATGTAGGTGTTTTAGCTGCTGTCGCAGCTAATCCCCACATCAGTAGCAGACAAATTGAGCGAGAATCTGGAATCTCAAAACCGTCGGTGTTGAGAATGCTACATCAACATCAATTGCTTCCGTACTTGTCTGATGTTGCTCGTGGCAGGGAGGGCTCGCGAAGTGACCAGTGTGCTGGGTGGGTGTAACAGATGCAGACGTGTGTGTTGCGTGAGAGAAGATTCAAAATGATGGGTGCTTGCACTGTATGTAATAATATCCAAATTCCTACTACTCCAATAACTCCACCCCCCTCTCCCCGACACGCACCAATACCAAGAGTGGTTTACCCTGGCATACACATACATCCACGACTGCGGCTATGATCATGACAGTAGTTTTCAACGACCTGTGAATGTCGGTATACACTGATGGTGAATGAGTGGACAGGTGCACTGCATGTGGACATCTGGAAGGTGAGTGTGCAGGATGTGCGAGTGTTTTATATTTTGCAGTGGTATTTGCAGTTGTCTCTATCCATCATGCAGCAGCCCTTTCTCGTTCCAAAAGTAGTGGAGAAAACCATCCATTTTCGGAGTTCTATGGTGCTTGAAAAACCTAATCGCAAAGTCAGGTTCCCGACTGATAGCTTTCTCTGACTTCTAGCCACGACAACTGCTACTATTACTACTACTACTACTATGGATTGGGTTGTTGTTTAAGTGTGTCGTGTTTAGTGCTCTCAGTACATCACTGCATGCATGCGTTTTGCATAGGGAGGCACGACCTGTGCGGGTGTGTGTCTCTCTCTGGTCAGTGCGGACAGGGCTGCCCTGTAGTCAGTGGGCAGCACTTGCCTCACGATCGCTAGTTTTTCACCAGAAATGCTTAGTGGAAACGTTGTGATGGAGGAGTGTGTTTGTGCTCTCATACATCGGTGCTTACAGGACCTCAGATACATTTAGCACTGTGATATATTTGTGGCGGAAATTTCATTACTTGATTTGCATAATGTTTTTGTGCAATGCTCAAACACTGAACATTTTTTTTTTTTTTAAGGAAGGATCGACATAAGGTGGCCATGAGTGTTTCAAGTGATCTATTTGACTCATGTAAATTCCTAACAATTAATTTAATAGGCTAATGTAAATGGCTTATTGCACTGTATTTTTGATATCAGAACTGTGTCAGCTCTACCTTTGTCTCCAGCATTAGCCAACATGAACACTGTATTCTGAAGAGAGATAAAAACCTCTGTATGCATGTTTTGGGATGTTAGTTCTCAATATTCGAATGTTAGAGAGAGAGAGACAGAGAGAGGGCTCTATGCGAGACTGGGCATAAGTGTGACATCAGCGCACTTGCAAGTACCCACCAGTACACCTGGCCAGAGCTATGGTTCAAATGGCTCTGAGCACTATGGGACTTAAATGCTGTGGTCATTAGTCCCCTAGAACTTAGAACTACTTAAATCTAACTAACCTAAGGACGCCACACACATCCATGCCCGAGGCAGGATTCGAACCTGCGCCGTAGCGGTCGCGCCATTCCAGACTGTAGCGCCTAGAACCGCTTGGCCACTCCGGCCGGCGGCGGAGCTTTGGTCTTTTTAGGACTCTACACAACAGTTTGAGATGTTTTATGGGAAAAAATTGCATCTGCCATTGGGGTTTTTTTTTCATTACAGCCAGCATGCATGGAACCGGAACTGCCATATACAGGGTGGTCCATTGATAGTGACCGGGCCAAATATCTCACAAAATAAGCATCAAAGAACGAAACTCGTCTAACTTGAAGAGGGAAACCAGATGGCGCTATGGTTGGCCTGCTGGATGGCGCTGCCATAGGTGAAAGGGATATCAATAGTGTTTTTTAAAATACGAACCTCCAATTTTTACTACATATTCGTAAAGAAATATGAATAATTTAATTGGATCAGTTTTTTCGTTTTGTGATAGAGGGCGCTGTAATAGTCACAAACGTATACGCACGTGGTATCACGTAACATTCCGCCAGTGCGGACGGTATTTGCTTCGTAATACACTACCCATGTTAAAATGGACCGTTTACCAATTGTGGAAAAAGTCGATATCGTGTTGATGTATGGCTATTGGGATGAAAATACCCAATGGGCGTGTGCTATGTATGCTGCTCGGTATCCTGGACGACATCATCCAAGTGTCCGGACCGTTCACAGGATAGTTATGTTCTTCAAGGAAACAGGAAGTGTTCAGCCACATGTGAAATGTCATCCACGACCTGCAAGAAATGATGGTGCCCATGTAGGTGTTTTAGCTGCTGTGGCCGCTAATCCGCACATCAGTAGCAGACAAATTGCGCGAGAATCGGGAATCTCAAAAACACCGGTGTTGAGAATGCTACATGAACATCAATTGCTTCCATACCATACTTCTATGCACCAGGAAATACATGGCGAAGACTTTGAACGTCGTGTACAGTTCTGCCACTGGGCACAAGAGCAATTTGGGCGATGACAGATTTTTTGCACGCATTCTATTTAGGGACGAAGCGTCATTCACCAACAGCGGTAATGTAAACCGGCATAATATGCACTACTGGGCAACGGAAAACCCACGATGACTGTGACAAGTGGAACGTCAGCCACCTAAGCAGGCTAATGTATGGTGCGGCATTATGGAAGGAAGGATAATTGGCCCCCATTTTATCGATGGCAATCTAAATGGTGCAATGTATGCTGATTTCCTACGTAATGTTCTACCGATGTTACTACAAGATGTTTCACTGCATGACAGAATGGCTATGTACTTCCAACATGATGGATGTCTGGCACATAGCTCGCGTGTGGTTGAAGCGGTATTGAATAGCATATTTCATGACAGGTGCATTGGTCGTCGAAGCACCATACCATGGCCCCACGTTCACCAGATCTGACATCCCCGGATTTTTTCTGTGGGGAAAGTTGAAGGATATTTGCTATCGTGATCCACTGACAACGCCTGACAACATGCGTCAGCACTTTGTCAATGCATGTGTGAACATTACGGAAGGCGAACTACTCGCTGTTGAGAGGAATATCGTTACAAGTATTGCCAAATGCATTGAGGTTGACGGACATCATTTTGAGCATTTATTGCATTAATGTGGTATTTACAGGTAATCACGTTGTAACAGCATGCATTCTCAGAAACGATAAGTTCACAAAGGTACATGTATCACATTGGAACAACCGAAAAAAATGTTGAAACGTACCTACATTCTGTATCTTAATTTTTAAAAACCTACCTGTTACCAATTGTTCGTCTAAAATTGTGAGCCATATGTTTGTGACCATTACAGCACCATCTATCACAAAGCGAAAAAAGTGCTCCAACTAAAAGATTCATATTTCTTTACATACTACACGAATATCAAATAAAAAATGCGGGTTTCTACTTTTAAAAACGCAGTTGATATCCGTTTGGCCTATAGCAGCGCCATCTAGTGGGCCAACCATAGCGCCATCTGGTTTCCCCCTTCAAGCTAGACAATTTTCTTTCTTTGTAGTTTTTTCGTTTGACGCTTATTTTGCGAGATATTTGGTCTGGTCACGATCAATGGACCACCGTGTATGCTACAACAAGTGAACATCCACATAGACAGGCTATGCCCATCCTCGGGATCATGTTATGGAGCTACAAAAGTGTTGATACATTAAGACATTGCGACATGCTCCCAGTAATGTTGCAGACAGCCACTATTCACACACTGTTATGACTGCAATACTCAGGACTTTTACGAGTATTAAGCCATAACGAACTAATGGTCCAGAAAATTTACAATGACTGGCCTCTGATAGTGTCATGGATGTGGGATAAACCAGCAGACGTACTCTAAGACAAAAAAACCATGCACCATGAAGAAATTATCCTGATGGGGTGGAAATCAGCATACTTCGCATAGTTTAGATTGCCATCGATAAAATTGGGGCCAATTACCCTTCCTCCCATAATGCCGCACCATACATTAACCCGCCAAGGTCGCTGATGTTCCACTTGTAGCAGCCATCGTGGATTTTCCGTTGCCCAATAGTGCATATAATGCCGGTTTAAGTTACCGCTGTTGGTGAATGACGCTTCGTCGCTAAATGGAACGTGTGCAAAAAATCTGTCACTGTCCCGTAATTTCTCTTGTGCCCAGTGGCAGATCCGTACACAACGTTCAAAGTCGTAGCCACCCATTTCCTGGTGCATAGAAATATGGCACGGGTGCAATCGATGTTGATGTAGCATTCTCAACACCGACGTTTTTGAGATTCCCGATTCTCGCGCAATTTGTCTGCTACTGTTGTGCGGATTAGCGGCCACAGCAGCTAAAACACCTACTTGGGCATCATCACTTGTTTCAGGTCGTGGTTGACATTTCACATGTGGCTGAACACTTCCTGTTTCCTTAAATAACATAACTATCCTGCGAACGGTCCGGTCACTTGGATGTTGTCGTCCAGGATACCGAGCAGCATACACACCACACGCCCGTTGGGCATTTTGATCCCGATAGCCATACATCAAAACGATATCGACCTTTTCCGCAATTGATAAATGGTCCATTTTAACACGGGTTATGTATCACGAAGCAAATACCGTCCGCACTGGCGGAATGTTACGTGATACCAGGTACTTAATAAGTTTGTGGCTATTACAGCGCCATCTATCACAAAGCGAAAAACGTAGTCCAACTAAAACATTCATATTTCTTTATGTACTACACGAATATGTAATAAGAAATGGATTTTCCTGTTTAAAAAAACGCAGCTGATATCCGTTTGAACTATGGCAGCGCCGGCCGGTGTGGCCGAGCGGTTATAGGCGCTTCAGTCTGGAACCACGCGACCACTACGGTCGCAGGTTCGAATCCTGCCTCAGGCATGGATGTGTGTGACGTCTCTAGGTTATTTGGGTTTAAGTAGTTCTAAGTTGTAGGGGACTGATGACTTCAGCAGTTAAGTCCCATAGTGCTCAGAGCCATTTGAACCATTTGAACCTATGGGAGCGCCATATAGCGGGCCAACCATAGCGCCATCTGGTTTCCCCCTTCAAGCTAGACGAGTTTCGTTCCTTGCAGTTTTTTCGTTTGATGCTTATTTCGTGAAATATTTGGCCCGGTCACTATCAATGGACCTAAGATAAAAAATAATTAAATTATTTAGTTTTAAATCGGATTTTTACGCTCCCATTCGATAAAGCGCTCCCATACTATTCCAGTCTGATATTCGGTCTGTTAATAGGTATTAACAGGGACAGTAAAACATTAACATTAAGCAGCAATCTACCAGCGAATCAGAAGCACTGGGTGCTTAGCAGTAGTATCAGCGCCGCCCAGGGCAGTATTATTACTTGTGTTGGGACCCTGTACGATTACATAAAGCATTGTGCCACACTTGAGCATAATTTCTGATCTTCCGTGATTCTCTCATTTTGTCTCTAATGTCTTTGGGACTTCATTTTCAGACCAAAAATTCCACTTGTATCTATCGTTTCTGTACATGTTTCTCTCTTCAGTTTCAATTGTATCGACTTGCGCTTGTTCAAGATGAAGTTTGACTTGTATGACCCATGGTATTGTTGACTTGACCCTTGTACATATGTTAGAATTCTGTTGGTGAGCCTTGCTAACAGTAGCCTGCTGATGTACCTGTTGAATGTTAATCTTCTTTTCTGACTGCTGCTATGTTTGACATTTTCTGTGTGGTTTTCCTGGAGTGTAATGTGTTTCCCTCTTGTCTCAGTTTTGGGCCAAGAATTTTTCACATAATTTTGTGTTCTTCCTTCAACACACTTCCCATGTCGCTGTTCATATGGAATGTTAGTGCCTCACTTGCATATGGTATTTCAGGCTTAATTACAGTGTTGTAGTGTCTGGTGTTTGTTTGAATTGACATGCATTTGTTATTACATATCTCTTATGTTATGCTGTGGGCTCTCTTCATTTTTTGTAGTCAAGTCTTGTGTGAGATCGTTTCCCATCCTATTATTTCAAGGATTTTACCTGGATATTTAAAATTTATAACCCTGTCTGTCTTGCAATATTTTGTCTCTAATTTTTGTATGTTTAATTTTGAATGGAGGAATTCACACCTGTGGAAAGGGACTTGCAGGTGACGTTTTTTGCACATTCTTTTAGTCCATTTAATTGTAAAATATTTAATTCGGTGCCGGTACGTGTAAAAATTCACATTCTGAATGTAGTAGAGGGCAAGCAAATTAGCACGCTCCAGTCCTACAATTCGGACTGCTACCTCACTGCTTCAGATAATCTTTAGTCATTTATTAAAAAAATTAAGAAAATAAATAACGAGGCGAAATTATTTATAACAAACAATGAACAACAAACAACTGATATCAACTATGGAACGTCATGATGAAAGGAAATAAGATCTGCAAGTGGACGTGTATCGGGAGGAAATGAGCTAGGGGATCATGTGATCAACAACGGACGGATGACGTCAACCATCAAAACTTTCTTCCTGAGAAGCCTTGACACTTGACAGTTGACAGTGCCGTGACGTGACGGGACGGGGCCACAGTCTAATATATACAGTCGCGACACTTACTGGTGTGAAAGTTGTTATCATTTGACAGTTCAAGTGACACTAGCGCCCCTAGAGGCCAGAAAGCTCGCCTTCCTCTGACCGCAGATGCGACGTAAAAATAATGTTTGTTTTTAATTCGTTTTGTACGTAATTTACAAAATAATTTGTATATTTTTGCGTTACAAGTGTTAGGAGAACAGCGAGAGACATAAATAATCGTGAAATATAAGTAAACAGAGCGCGAACTATTGAATGAAGTGACATAAGCTGCAACATATTCTTGAAGAAATAATCAAGAAGTAGCATACAATCGCACTTATTTCACTGAAAGTAAGAGAATACACACTGTATGTCCCACATATGAAGTATATAGATGCTCTTCCTTGTGTAAAACTGAAGCGACACATCACTTTTCATTACGCTCTGCTTTGCAGGAAGCCTGCTTCCAAAAATACAATTTCCATCATATCCTTTCTGGTATCAGGTTATCTCAATAAAAAGCATGACTGTTTTAAAGCTTTATTATATCCCATTGATACATTTAACGAAAATAAAATTAAATGAATGAGTCAGTCCCAACACTTTAGCAACCCAAATGAGCCAGCTTCATCACTTTTTTATTTCTTCTCTGGCTCCTACAGACTAAGTCTTGATTCCTGAATTTAGTAATGTAAAAGAGCCTCACTTTCACGAACAGTCTTATTAACAGCAGCTTGGTTTCAGCACAGCACCCAGATGGAAAATTGGGGATGTCCATCAACATGTTCACAAAGAAAGCACCACAATTACTTATGTGAGCGTATTCATCAAAAGTAGAAGTCATCTTAGTCTCACAATGAGTTAAAAATTCTTTGACATCTTCTGTACAAATAAATAGGCTTCCAAAGCTGCCTTCATAACTTTTAAAATGACAATAAACTTTGTCATTTGTGTCTAAGTCTTGGCTGCCATCTACAAGTACTGTCCTACATTTATAACAGTCATGAATTGTAAGCAGTTTCTTTAATACCTAACCAAAAACGTATCTCATGCTGTTTGCCTCTCCGAGGTCTGTTTGGACTTCCACGTTTGGTAGTCAGTTCACTGAACTCGTGTCGCTGATGTCCAACAGTGGTGAAAAAAGTAATTTGGGCGCTGCTTTCATATCCACTATTGGCTGACCCCAGTTGATCCCCTTACAATAGGAAGTAGCTACACTGTGTGTGTTCTTTAATTTGCTTAAAGCACAATTATTGAATGTAGCACCATACTGTCGTGGTGATGGGTTACTAGAAAAACCACCTTTATGCCTTATCAGTGAGAAAAAGTTTTCCAGTGGATCTTGATTAATTTTGCGTGTTAATAAATATAACTTGGTTCCATCCAAAACATCATCAACAAACATGTTCAAAGCGCTTATGTTACCCAGAAGTCCTTTAACATGCCTAATACTAGATGAAAAATCTTTCCCATCAATATCTACAAATTTCCAAGACTGTATCCATGGCTTCAGTGTCTTTAATATTTCCAAATGTCTTGAGGCACTTGTAATGCAGTTCCTTAAGGATACAGGCCCTTTAACACTATATGCATTAGATATGTCAAAAATATCGTTTACTTTATGGCAAAAATCTGCAGCAGCAGTAGCAGATGATGATATGGTGCCACAAGTAACAAGTGTCTCAATGCCTGCTGCTACTGTATGACTTAACACACGAACTGCAGTGCTTACCTTCATTTTTGAAAATGCTGACAGTTGGACAGTTCTTTTAGTGAGCTTGGGGGCCAACTTGTACTTCCTTTCACAATCACTTGAGTACAACTGACGAATGTCCTTCCATGAAGCAGTGCCAATCCCTCCTTCATCTGTTGTGTGGATAATGTTATACCCAAATAAATTATTAAGTATGCTTTTTATCAAGTGTGGGGTGTCATAAAAAAAGTAGATCTTACTCCCTTCGTGTACTAAGCATGGATTAACTGGTGTGATACCCAGTCTGTGCCTCCACTCCACAAAATTCGAGCCTTGGTCAGTCACACTTGTTTTTACAACCAAACCAATCTCTGTGAGTCTTTTGACAACTTCAAAAAATATGCGCGTCAGATGGGTGGCTCCTACTGGTCCTTTGGAGAAATAATTTACTAATGGTTGTTTAAAATTTGAGAAGATGCCGTTAATCATTATACTAATGCAGTATTAGCAACCACAGATGTACATATGAAACCCATGTCTTCAAATCCAATAACACTATCCCTAGAGCTGTCATATATCAAATTTTCCATCTGTGAAAGCTCATCCATTGATAGATTAACAATTATATCAGTTTCTGGCAACTACTGCACTTTCTGCTTTAAAAGATGAAATATGTTATTATTTATCCCACAATTTAATTGTTTATCTTCCACATACCTTTGTAAGATATGTACTGATGGAAGGCTAAAACAGTGTGATAAAAAACTGTATACCTGAGTACTATAATACAACAAATTGAGTGCTAATAATTTAGTTTCATCTTTCCATCTCGCACCACGTTTTCCATTCAATGGTATACTGATCTGGCTTATCAATAAATCGAGAGCATCTTTTTTCAAGGACTTGGAACCAATACTTTTTAAAATGAGCTTGTCCTTTTGTACCTGTGTCCTGTGGCGTTGTGGTTGCAGTTTATTCTTACGATAGGCACTTTCCTTGTCACGTAGTAATTTTGTACGAAGTCTAATGATTTGCACGTTTTTACATTTCACACGATTTTCCAACACTCGAGTAATTTCATGTAATCTAAGCATTTCATCTTCAAAAGATGCCTGTGTTGCAGATTTTATATGTCTCTCTCGTATATGTTTCTTCTGTGTCAGGAGACAGTTTTATTGTTTTCGCAGTAACACTTCCACGTTTGTACGGCAATTTTCTCTTCATCACCACTAATTGTGGCTTATTCGGCACGTCAAATAACGTAGGAACTGCATTTGATACCAATGTCTTCTTTTCCGCGCTCAGAACTGGTTTGACTCGAAATGTAACACACAAAACTTCACGTTATTATGCAAATAAAGGACATCTTTTTGTAGCAGGTCCTGTCTTCTACTATTTATTAAACATTTCTTGCTCCTAAAAGAGAAAAACAAATTCAGCAATTCAATACAGTTTACAAAAAAATCGTAAATAAAGTGCGCTCTAATGTGACGTTTCATACTTCTCAGGGTCCTTAGGAAACCTGAAGAATGACAAATGTGGTGTCTTCTTCCTATTATTACTGCAATTAATTGCGCTACATACGCTGCCTTTCGTAAAAACCATCTTAAAAATGAATATAAACGATACTGTTTACATTTACTGAATATCGTATTCAGCAGCGTAGCTTCTCCACCGCCTGGGGCGCTGTTGTCGCGGTGTGTGAGAAAAATCAGCGAGAGTGTCGCGACTGTATTTATTAGACTGTGATGGGGAGGCCAATCCAAAACCCAGGCGATCATTGTAGGCCAAACCACCCCTTCCTTCCGCCTCCTTGATTTCTATCTCACCGTCTATGGCCGTCCCATCGCCCTCACTCCCACCCTTAAGTACCTTGGCGTCACCCTCGACCGTCGCCTCTCCTGGACTCCCCATCTCCAGACAATCCAAGCCAAGGCACGTTCCCGCCTCCGTCTCCTCAAGCTCCTTTCCGTCCGCATGTGGGGTCTGGACCCCTCCACCATCCTCCACACCTATAAATCCCTCATCCGCCCTATCCTTTGTTATGCCCATCCAGCATGGATCTCCGCTCCTCCTACCTTTTATAAATCCCTCCGAATCCTGGAACGCCATGCTCTCCGCCTCGCCTATCGCATCCGTCTCCCCTCCCCCACACGGATCCTGTATGATCTCATCCCCTTCCCCCACCTCCTCCTTTTCCTTGAAAGGATACGGATCCTGTACACCTCCCATAAACTTGATCCTCCTCACCCACTCGTCTCCCCGCTCCTCTCCCACCCCCGCCCGCTGCCGCGCCTGTATTCCCACGTCCCGCCCGGTCTCCATCTCTCCACCCTCCTTACCCTCTCCCAAGGTGGCTTCCGCCAGCTCCCTCTCCCTGATGATGCCCTCCTCCCCTCCATCTACCCCTCCTACCAACTTTGATCCTCCCGCCCTCCTCCTGTACTTACTCCTCTGGGCACCCTCCCTCCCTTCTCTCCCTTTTCCCTCCCTCCTCCTTTTCTCCCCCCTCGTCCCCCGGGCCTCCCCTCCCCTGTCCCTATCCTCCTGTCCCCATCTCCTGAGCCGTGGCATCCTCTTTTCCTCCCCCCTCCCCCTCCTCACCACTGTTCCCCTCTTGGCAGGTCCCCGGACTCGCACACGCTTAGTGGACATTCGCGCGCCGGATATCACCGCCATCAGTGTATCGTGTGTGCCGTCGTGTTTAGTGTTCAGTTTCGCCGTCACGCTCCATTGTTCACCAGTGCCATTGTCTCCTCAGTGTTTGTGCGTCGGGTCTACAGTTCGTAGTGTGGCTTGTCATCAAGTGTGAACGGCTTCTTGTGCTTTTATGTTCTTGTGTCTCCTGTTTTTTCCCGCCGTTTTTCTAAGTGATGTCTCTTCTTTGTTTATCTCCATGTACTCTCTTCGGCTGAAGAGCGGCGTATTGTGCTGCTGCCAGCCTACCTGGTTGTTCAGGTGTCAAAATAACAATAAAGTAAAAAAAAAAAAAAAAAAAAGGGGGCCAATGTGGATGCCGCTATTTGAAATGCATTGCAGAATGTTTTGACAGGACGGGTCGTGACGTGACGATTAGTGTTCCGCAATTTCGAAGCTGTACTGCTAATTTTTTATCACGAGTGGTAACTAATAACCTCATTTTCAACGTTCGATACTGCCCTAAGTCAATTGATGACAGGCAATGCCGATTAATCCTGGCGGGAAGGTGCCGTGAAGCGATGTGGCGGACTTCCAATGTGCTTTGCCGTTTCGGGAACCACCATTGAGTCTAACTTCCTTGCCTTCCTAAAATCAAAGATACTGCAGCCAATAAGAAACATTCTCAGATAGTGAATTCACTTGATTGGTAGTAAAATCTGTGGACGAGTTGTGTTTGTGAGTTGTGGTTTAGATTGTTTACCAACGTAGGGCAGAGGAGGACGAATATGTCTATTCAATTGCAGTACATGAAACGTGTCGTGGATGTGGAAATACCAGCGACATACGAGAAAATCATCACGGAAGTTTCGGAATGGACGGTACGTTAGCTTCCTACTCCAGGTAGTAACATGTTTGTCCATTGTAATTACTAGTAGAAGTGATTTTTTGCCGAGCGCCTTGCAGCTGTTATCTGATAATAATAAATTTATTTCTTCGGTGATAATTTTGAAATGATATGCGACCTGACTGCTTGTTACAAGGGAAACGTCAGTCTTACATACCGACGTGCAATATTCAGATGTCTTTAATTAGAAGTGAGAGATTTTGTTTAGCTCATTTGCATATTTATTTGGATTTATAAGTAGTAGATGGAGTAGCCACAGTACAGACTGTCAATACCAGACGGGGTTTGTCGAAAATCTGAACACCCTGTGTAGTTCCCCACACTTATTACTAAAATTGATACATTCCATGCCGTGGCAGAGAAGTTCTCTGTGGTAGTAGGCACTCAATTATATGTTGAGGTTAATATCCTTCAAGAAGTCACTGTAATATTTATTTGATAAGTTTCTCACCTTTTTGGTTGCATGATAGTGACGATATTAGGAGGAAAGCAGAATTATAATTTGATTGGCATTATAGGAAAATTTAAGTTCTGATTTCAGTACCCATTATGCGAAAAGGATGTTAGGTTCAATTCTGCTTTGATGATGACTGCCATAGGCAAGTTGGAGACTTTCTTGACACTTGCCGCATGGAATTGGTGCTATCACATTCTTATCATGGATGTTGGTTGTTATCATTTTGTTGAATACCTGTTCTGTAAACTGTTATCTTCCTTGGGAGCACGCTGCACATGATAAAAGGTTAGACTTATTAAATAAATTGTAGGGTTTTTTCATGTTCTTCCTGACCTCATTCCAGAATTAACATAAAATTGTAGATTCTTGCAATCGGACACAGTCTGTGTCAAGGGAAATTAAAGTGTACTTTACCATACTGAGAGGGAAATGTCACTGTTACATCCTTTTGAAATCTTAATCCTTTCCTATTTCATGAATGATGTGTCATGGCAGAAATCAAATTGATTGAACATTCTTTGGTTTGTATAATTGTTAAGATGCTGAATTGTTCTTAAAACCTTTATAAGATTTTTTTTTTGTAGTTGTGGGATGTAATGGTAAGAAATAGACTTTACCTCTTTGAGGATGTCGACATCGAAACTAGTACCAGTGACCATGAGGCAGTTGTAGCAACAGTGATTACAAAAGTATAAATGGCATCTAAATCAAGTAGAAAGATTTATGCGCTCAGCAGTCCAGATAAAGAATCAGCAGTGTGTTATCTCAAAGAGAAACTTGAAACATTTAGTTCTGGACAGGAGAGTGTAGGAGGACTATGGCTCAAGTTAACAAGAATAGTCCTCTGGATAGTTATGTACCTACTACGACAGTTGGGGATGGGAGGGACCCTCCAAGATATACAGTCACTGTAAAGAAACTTCAAAAGAAACAGATTACTGCACGATAAGTGTAAAACAAAGCTTTAAGATAGAGAGGTGATAAATGAAATATATTTGGCTGTTGTGAGAGCAGTTACACCATAACAGAATATTGTCAAAAAATCTCTCATAAAACCTGTTATTGGCAGTAATGTTAGCACTCAGATACTTATAGACAAGGCAGGAACAGAAAATGAGGATAACAAAGCAAAAGCTGAAATGCTGTCTATTTTTAGATGTTCCTTTGCACAGAAAAATTGAGGAGTGTTCCCTCAATTTAATTCTTGAACCACTGCAAAGATGAGTGAAATAAATATAGTGTGACTGGCATCAAGAAACAGCTGAAATAATTAAAATTGAACATAGTTCCAGGTCCTGATGGAAGACCTATAAAAAAGTGTTGCCGAGAGCCATTGATCAAGGCAATCGTGTAGAAGATTGCAGAGCAGCCAGTATGCACGTGCCTCTGTTTGCACAATGAGGCAAGGTGGTCATTAGTCATGCAGAAGTGAGGAGAGAATGTTATATTAATAACGGATGAAGCAAGCAGCACAAAAGATGTTGCTACCTCATTTGGAACAATGGGATGGAACCACCCAACACTGAAAATGAGAATGTGTTTCTGTGGTGAGACCAATTTATCTTACTGAAGCTCTAGGTGCACTCATTCTTGGCTTACAAAAAGCATCTGATGCACTACCACCCATACACGTATTATCAGGAATCCGATTGTATCGAGTATAAAGTGAAATTTGTGACTGGATTGAGGATATGTTGGTAAGGAAGAGATAGCATGTTATCTTTGATGTAGAGTCATTAACAGATGTAGGAGTAACTTCAAGTGTGCCCCAGGAAGTGTATTGTTACCCCTGCCACTCATATTGTGTTAGGGCCTAGTGACCTTGCAGACTTTTTGTGGTTGGTGCAGATATATATAAAAGTATTGTTTGAAAACAGCTGCACAAATATTCATTCAGATGTGGATAAGATTTCAGAGTAGTGTAACGTAGGTATATTAAACAGAATGAGTACATAATCTGTCATATGTAAAGCAGAGTGGTAGAACACAAGAAAAATGTGATCAGTGCATGAAGGGAATTCCTTACAAAGTACTTGTGTGATCCATTCTAGAATATGGCAAAAGTATGGGACCTGTACCAAATAAGACCAATTAGGGATAGCGAATGTATACAAACAGGGCAGTGCAAATTGTCACAGGTTTGTTTTACCTATGGGAGAGCACAAATGAGATGCTGTATTTTTGGCATGTGGCTTGCAGTTGAGGCTGCTGCGATAACCTCGTGGCAGTGCACGGTAAAAATGACAATCTTTGCATGTGTGCCTCAGTCCTTTGATCGTCGTCTGGTGGGTGTTGTACCAATATTTCCCCCTACCAGCAAAGGCTTCTTCACTGTTTACCACAGAATTTCCTATTTAGACTGGCATAATTGTTAGGCTGTACTCGTAGCTTAAAAATATGTTCATCACTCTTGAAGATGGTGGTCAGTTGCACAAGCAAAATATTATGGGGCTTTCACAAATACTTGTGATGTTTTGTTTAAGTACCCTTTGTACAATAAAATCTGAATCTTTAAAGGCACAGGGATATGGCCAAGGTTCTTGTGAAATAATTTTTTGCACAGCAGGATTAGGTTGATGATGATGGATCATTGAGCAGAAGTAATGAATTACCCCTGTCAATACGCTGGTGAAATTTGTGCTTCAAAGAATAAAGTGTGAAGTGCTGGGGAAATAGCAATTACACTCTTGTCATATTGTGCACTATCAATAATCCAAATAATTTTGAACCCATTCTCTTTCAGTGAGTTATTTTAACAAGTATTGCAGAGCATATCTTTACACAGTTTTATTGTTTATGGATGAGGTATCTTGATCAAGATGAAGTTTTTAGTTGCTGCAATAGCAGTGTATGGTGTGCTGCAAATCCCCATGCCCATGCTCGTTTCAGATAATTTGTAATGAATAATTATCAGTGTTGGACCTGCAATTGTAACATAGCAAATAATAGGACCGTAATTGCTGTTACCTTGTTTGAATGGGTCTCATTAACTGGCCATTCACTCAAAATGTGCTGTCACCATTATTGGAGACTATAACCCACAATGAATGTGAGAAAATGTTGCTTTGTTATTTCAGCAGAACAGTGCACTATTCCATTTTGATATTAATGTGGACCTGAACAACAGATATTTTCATTATTGGACTGGAAGAGAAGATCATGTCTTGTAGGTGCTTCAGTTGTTAGATCCTGCCCTTGTGGATTTTTCTGTAACACTATGTGACCTTATTGGTATATGAAACCCCCAGGCAGATACTGAAGAGAAATTGATTGTTAGGGTCCAAGTTGCATTGTGCTACAGATGACAGGCGCATATGAAAGAATGCAGCAGAATTTTATTTGTCATTATAACACAAACATTGAGATTGGCAAGTTGCTGTGAACTTCAGTAGTAGTTGTAAGGTGCAGGTTGTTGATGTTGGTTAAAAAATTATTTACAACTATTAGTTCCTTATCCCTTATCAGCAGTCTGTGTAAGTACCATCAGCATAATTTTGACCCTAGAGCTTTGGGACTCCATTTATAATATAAACATCTGTGTGGGTAAGTGTCTGCAAATCCAAAAGTCTGGGGATCACTCCTTAGTAAGTGCTAGAATTTGTTTTTGTGACTTACTCCTTCCTCTGCAGTGATACATTATTGTGAAAAATGCATAATGGAGTTCATGTTAAACTAATGTTTGCCCTGTAACAGTCTGAGTAAGTCAGTTCAGTGGTCATTCACTTAAAATTTGACTATGGTGCGTAAAGCACTGTGGTATCTGAACCAGTCTTCTTGATTGATATCAACTTTAACTAAACCCTACATTAATCCATGATGCAATACTGTGTGTCATGGAAGTACCTCGGCCTTCAAGAAAAATGTAATAATTCCAGTATCAAAGAAAACAGGTGCTGCATGTGTGTTTCCAGGTCATCAGTTTGTCATGATCACAGAATACAGTGAATTATTTACAGAAGAATTGAGCAGTTAGTAGACACTGACCTGGGGAAGATTCAGTTTATACTATGTCAAAATGTTGGAACATGTGAGGCAGTTTTGAGTTTTCTTGGAAGATAGCTTGAGAGTAGATAAGCCTTCATTTTTAATATTTGTGGATGTAGAAAAAGCTTTTGACAATGTTGACTGTAATACATTCTTTGAAATTCTGAAATTATCAGGGATAAAATAGAGGAAGCAAAAGGTTATTTAAAAATTGTACAGAAACCAGACTGCATATGCAAGATTTTAAAGACTGAGAAGCAAACAGTATCTGGGAAAGGATTGAGACAGAATTGTAGCCTAAACCTGATGTTTTCAATCTGTTCATTGAGCAAGTGTTAAAGGAAACCAAGGAGAAACATAGAAAAGTAAATAAAGTTCAGGGAGAAGCAATGAGAGCTTTAGGGTTTTCCATTGGCATTGTAATTCTGGCAGACACTGCAAAGAACTCGGAAGAACAGTTGAGCGGAATGGAAAGTGTTTTGAAAAAGAGGTTAAAAACATCAATGGCAGTAAAAAAGAGTAACGGAATGTTGTCAAATTAAAACAGGTGGTTCTCAGGGAATGTCACACTAATAGTAATAGATGAGCTTTGTTTTGTGGACAGCTAATTAACTGATAATAGACAAATTAGAGAAGATATAAAATGCTCATTAACAACATCAAACAAAGATTCTGTGAGAAAGAGCAATATAAATTTGAATGTTAGCATTTCTTTTATGAAGATATTTGTTCGGAGTGCAGTCTTATATGAAAGTAAAACACAGTATAGACCAGAGGAGAATAGAAGTTTTTGAAATGTGGTGTTACAGAGTAATGCAAAAGAATAGATGGGTATATAAAGCAACTAATGGGGTAGTACTGAATCAAATTGGGGAGAAAAGAGATTTGTGCTACAGCTTGACTAATAGAAGAGATAAGCTGATAGATGTATCAAGATATGGTTAATTTGGTAATGGAAGGATGTGTTGTGGGTTTGGGAGTGGGGGGGGGGGGGGGGTGGGGGTGGAGGGGATTAAAAATTGTAGACGGATACTGAGGTTTGAATACAATAAGCAGTTGAAAATGGTTATAGGTTGCAGTAGTTGTGCAGAGATGAGGAAAGTTGCACTGAATTCGTTAGCATTGAAAGCTGCACCAAAAAGTCTTGCAAATGAAGACCAGAAAATTATATTATTTCATAAAATTGAGTCATTCTATTGTATTTCACTTTAACAAAATACACATTTGTAACTTTCTTCCACATCACAGGGATTAACTCATCGTGGAGTTGCAGTAACAGTTTCAGTTAGTTAATGGCCAGTTGTGCTCTTTACATTGATTGAAGTCCATCCCTAGTGACCTCAGTATGGAGTTAATTCCTCTACTCCCACCCTTCCTTGTGCAAATGTTGAAAATCAGTGATTGAAATTTGTAGGATGGGAAAAAACCCTCCAGGCAGTGCAAGGGCTACGACCTAATTTCCTGTCTTCCCCTCTTGAGAATAAACTCTGTTGCTCACAGAATATTTACCTGTGTGATGCAGAAGAACAAATGGTTCTCTTTAGAACATGTTATATAGTAGTTTAGTTGTATTTGTACACATGAATAAAACTTTTGGGAAGTTGTGGACAAGGAGAGACGGACCTGCTTATGACAAGCAGAGTAACAATTTAATGCCCTCAGTTCAGTGAATATGGTAGAAAAAATAACTTTATTCATTTTTTAGAACTGAATTCTATCCATCAGCCAATCATATTTCACTTGTGTGATTTAAGCAACTTCATTGGGTTTTGTCTCTGACCTGTTGAAAGCATGTAACTGGTAAGAAAAGTACAAACCAATGAAGAAGTCGAAAACAGTTAAGGGCTATATGTTTGATTGATGAACAAAGATATGTTTGCTAACTTTAACATTATTCCTCTTATTTCACAAGCTAAAATGTATTATATTGCTTACATATTTTCAGTATGTTTTGCATCCTGATAGAAAGAATGAATTTGATTTCAACAATTTCACATTTATTGCTCAGAAAATAATAAATTGTTATTCATTAGTTATAGACATGCAACATTCTGTAACTAAATAAATGAAGTAAAACAGAAGAAAAAAGTTTTCAATGAAAATATGTCATACATTTTGCAGGGATTGGATACTGCTGAGTTTTACCTACTGTACAATGGCCGTATCTTGTGTAACACTGACAGCATTGAAGATGGGAATGTGCACATTATTCCTAGACTTGTTGGAGGCAAAGGAGGTAAGTGCATTCTTTAAGGGCATTATTCTGGTCATTGAGGTGTGTATTATGTAATGAAAACAATGCAAAATCCAGAATGGAGTGTAACATTTTGTGCATAATGGAGCGTAACATTTTGTGACAGTCTTTCTGTTGTGCCTACTGCGATCAGCATCTCTGCTATAGGCCTATAGTGAATAGCAACTATCCTTTTCATAATATTGTTACATTGTGAAAAGGTTCACTTGCAAACTTTCCTGTTATTGAAATTACACTAGTTTAAAACTAAGGCTTAGCACAAAAAAATTGTGTATAAGGCTTAGCACAAAAAAATATTGTATATAAACTGCTGCAGGTGAAATAAGGTGATTAAATCTTACTACAGAATTTGAGTTCTCTATAGAGTCATTAAAATTTGATTAGATGAGTTGATATTTCTTTCCTAGGCACTTCAAAAAAAGATTAATTTCTTAATTTTTCTTGCTGCAAGATCAAGGCAAACAGAGCTTTGACAGTTCCAGTAAGGCAACTTGCAATACAAATAAGTTTATGTTAGGGTTATTTGCAGGTATTTTATTAAAGAATTATCTCTACAAAAATAACTTCAGTATCAGCATTAAATGAGAAATTGGAGAATTGTACAACTTGAAATGTGTGTGTTAAAAAAGTGTTGTTCTTTTGTGCAGGAGGCTGTATTGGTCAAAAGTAGAAGGGAAGTTTCTACAATATGTCTGCAAACCAGTATCTGTTGCGATGTGGACCAGTCTCTTCTTTCCTTCCCATCTGTGTATTACATACCATTATATATAACATAGAATTAAACTCCATCTGCAGTGCTGCACATGGTTACTATGTGTCCCGATACATGTTTCAATCCTTCTTCGCAGTGAATCACACACTTTTTCAAATAGACCTGGCCCCATTCTGATAATGTCACATGAATTGGCCACAAGCTTCTGTAACATCTGCTTGTAGTCAGTGGGTTGGACATACACCAATGTCTTTAAATGTCCCCGAAGTCAAATTCCAAAGGATTCGGGTCTGGGGAATAGGCAACTCTTCTAGCAATTCATTGCCCATGAGACATTGTGGTGAGGTACCTCACACAATCTGTAGAAAATGGGTGATGTCTCATCATCCATAAACTACAGTTGTCTTTCTGTATGGGTAGCATTCTCCAATAGTGCTAGTAATCCAAGGTGCAGAAATCAGTGATATACAGCACTTGTTAACCCTTTTGGTAAAGTGTATAGTCCTATGAGCCTGTCACCAACAGTTCCTGCCCTTAAATTGATACTCAAGTGGTCCTGATGTCACTCCTCTACATTTGCTCAAGGATTTTCCTCTGCCCACATGTGCATACTGTGGTATTTAACTATGCCATCCCTTGTGAATCCTGCCTCACCTGTAAATAAAATACAGACTGTGAACTACGTACCTTCAGTGGCCCATATCGTGCCAGGCATTGGTTTTTGGACATATCAGTACCAGAACTTTTCTTCTAGTTTTGACCAGTACTACCTCCTGGAGCAGTATTTGACATTTCTTATCAGCATTCTGTATATTGAAAGAACAGAAAACTGAAAGTGTTGAATATTTTGTGTTGAGAAGTGATGACAAAATCAAATCTTGTAGACACACTGTCTCATGTGGCTGATCGGTATTAAAGTGAGAAGTGTCAGTATATTATAAACCAGTAAATGTGAATTGAGTGATGAGTTATGCAGCGGTTATTGCCTATAAAATGTGAGGAAAGATTCTGGAAAAGAGGGTGAGTGATAAGGAAAAACAAACCAGCTAAATAGCTTATGCATAAACCATGATCAAAGCCAAATTCACTGTAGTATAACATAATGCTATCCTAAACTTACCTCACTTGACCCAGTCAGGTTAACTCAAAAATGTTTCCATTCTGCTTACCTCCTAAGTACTCTCCTGGTTGTCATCATTGGTCTCAGGGCCATATTCTGATAATTTATTTTTCCTTTCTGTTCCAGTCTTCTCTTGCTCATTTAACCACACCTCATCCTCATGTTGTATTGGCATTTGGTCAGTGTCTGGTAAATGTAAAGTCACCTGATCAGTCATAAATCAATAATTAGTTAGTTGTGTGTGTGTGTTCATTTTTATTGTTTTTATTCTTCTCATTTGTATTTGTTTATCACTTGTGTTTTGTCAGGTCATACTTGGGTCTTACTGTCTCTGTGTTTTCTCTGAAGACTTTGCCCATTTTTGTTTCCCTTTGTGGATGCTAATACACAAAATAATGGACTTTGTGACAGGAAAATGTTGTATCTCATCTGTTCCTGTCCTCTCTGATTTGAAGATTGTTGTTGTTGAGTAGTCGAATATAAAGAAACTGTAGACAAGAATAATAATAATTTATTTGTTAACAAACAACCTTAACTTCGTAAGATCTTATTAGATGCCATAGTTCCTCAATTCTTTGTGATCAACATTTATCCTTTATGTCTCAGAACATAGATGTGGAATGAAGCTCTTCTGTGATATCACAAAACACACACACACACACACACACACACACACACACACACACACACATCACTGAAAAAAAAAAATACAGAACTCTCCTTTCAGAAGCAATTCTGTTACTGATTTTATTCAATAGGGTTTCATTGAATTGGTGCATCTTTCTGCCCTTGAGGCTTACAGGCATTCCAGTATTTTAGTGTGTGGTTTGAGAATAAGTGTAAGTTACGAATCTTGTTATCAGCTGATGGCATTCAGATGATCACAATTGAGAAACATGAACCAGCTTCCAGGTAGCTTTAAAACTGATTAAAAGGTAGCTTAATTGAAATTATAGAGTGCTACAAATAATCATAAGTTCTGAAGAATTTAGGGAATCCTGAGTGGAAAAGAGATTTTGTTAGATGAATGGAGTGTTTACTGTACCTACAGACCCAAGGAAGATGTAGTTTTGGTCTTCCAGCTTTCATTAACCTCTGTGAGAGTTCAAACTTGAGTGATAGTTTGTTTTATGGTGTGTCTGTAATATAATCTTAGAAAGGATGAACGTTTACAAATCAAGATCATTGCACAGAGCTGCCCATTAAAAACCAAATTACTGATTTTAGAGTGATGGAATTAAAAAAAAAATAAAAACAACCTCCTTGGTAAAACCAAATTGAACATCTAAATCAAGTCACTTGTGTCGCTTGCATAAATGTTAATTGTAAGTGCCTAATGAGAAGCAGAACACACATCTGCTGCAGGTACTTATTGGGTGTAGTAGAACCCTAGGATAAAGCTCTCATTATTTGATGATGAATGTTGCTTCTAGCAGTTTTTCTAGGGGAGACTTTTCGTATTCATAAATACTAAGAGTAATGTAAATTACAAATGTTAGGCACGACGATGGTATTTATTACACGTAATTCAAAAACTTGCTGCTGTTATTGGCTTAACTCTTGTGGACAGTGACAAAACTAAATTTCTGATGTGTATCTACAGCTGTATCAATCCACGACAGTTTCAGCGCAATATTTTCTGTTATTTATTGGGATTAATTTTGATGTGTATTGGTATGTGAGACATAACTCAGTGTGATCCAAGTCTCATGTTCACTCACTCTGTTGGCTTCTTTGGGACATTATGATCCCATACTGCTGTGGTCTGCTCTCGCTGTCTGCCCCCAGTTCTTACTGTCTTGTGCTGCTTCCTTCTATTCTGTGACACTCAACACTCTGCAGTTGGAGGCCACCTCATCTTGCCATCTGCTTCTTGGTCATCCAGGGGGTCTTGACACTTCAGTCTTCTTGTCGTACAGATTATTCTGCCAGGGTCCATTCTGACAATATGGCCCGACCAATGCAAACATCTCACTTTGGCTATGTTCACTACCAATGGTTGTGGTTGGTTAGCATAACTGGTTCTTCATTGGGTCTTTAAACCCCTCTTTGTGTTGCTTGGTTGAATATTGGCCCATTGATTTGTCTGTAAACTTTATTTTTGAAGACATAGGTTTGGTGCTCTTCTTGTTTTGTCACATTCCATGCTTCGGCTTCGTGCAGAGCACTGGCCTGATAAGGATGATGTATTAGTTTTCTGGATTCATGTTTTCCCTTTGTCTTACCATGTATTCTGTTTTTTATTCATTAATCTTTAAACCTATTTTCATGGTGGTTTCATTTAGTTTCTTGAACAGTGTGTTTCATCACTGTTATTTCCTATTAAAACCATTTGCGTAGGCCAGTATATTTTGTTGTTTATATGTGATGTTTCCATTTGTCGCTTGCTTGATTTCTCATGGTTCTTTTTCATGGAAAAGGTTGAGACCGATCACTACCTTCTTTCAGTCCAGTTTTGTTCTTAAAACAGTCTGATAATGTCCTGCAGTATGTTACCATGCTTACTGCCTTCTCCACACAAATTTTGACCAAGCTGATGAGTTTCTCAGGAATTTCATATGCTGACATGATTTTCCGTATTGGTTCTATGTGTACAAAATCATAAGCCCTCTGAAGGTCTGAACAGGCAATGCAATTTCGTGTTTTATTCCCATACATTTAGTTTATGGTCCTGAAGCAGAATGTTGTTGATATGTTTATCCAAAAACTGTTCTGGTAGTCCCCTGTTATGTCCTCAGTTTAGGGGGTGAGTCTTTGCAACATTATACGTGACAGTACTTCATATGCTGTGACAAGTAGGGAAATTTTTCTGTAATTCCTGCAGTTTTATTCATCTGATTTCTTTTGTGTAGGAACAATTATTTATTCCTTCCATTGATCAGGTATTTTTTGCACCTCAATGGATTTTAAGAACAAGGTGAAACAATATCTCAGGAAGTTTATGCCTGTCATGTTTCAGCAATTCCACTGGAATTCCATCAGTTCCAGCTGCCTTGTGGTCTTTCAGCATTTCAAACACTGGCTACAGCTTCATATATAGGGTAATTTACGAGAGGTTCAGCTGTTGTAGAGCAAGTTGTCTACAGTTTGTTTTCTGGTTCAGGGCTGTTCAGTAAGTTGTCAAAATATTCTTTCCAAGCCCATAATATATCGTTTTATCCAGTGATAATTGTTCCATCAGCATTTTAGAACTGTTGCCCACAGTTGATATCCCTTCTTATGCATGCAGTGCCATATACTTCGTGAATGTTGTTTCCGTTATGGTTGTTCCCAATACTCTCTACGGTGCACTTTGGGTATAGTCTTTCTTCTCTTCATAGGATGTTACTTGTTTCCTTCTGTGTCTCCCTGTAGCCCATTTCTAATTCTTCATTTCTCCTATACCCATGCCATTCTGGCTGTGATGCTGGCTTCTATTGCTGTTTTGCATGTATTGTTGTAACACTTCCTCTTCATACATTCTACATTTGGCAGTGTGTTTTTGGCTGCTGCTTGAATCACTTTTTTCAAATCTGCCTGTCTTTCATTTAACTTCCATTCATTTCCTCTGTTGTTTTATCAAATACTTCAAATCTGTTGCTTTCTTCCATTTGATACTGGCAAGTTCCAGAATTGTCCCTTGTGGTTGAACCTCGTACTGCACTATGCATGGTTGTGTTTTCTGTGATTTGTTTGCATTTTTACTTCCATAGATGCAGACACCAGGTTACCATTAGTACAGGATGTATACGACCCGGGAGATCCGAGAAAAACCCGGAAATTTTTTCATCCCGGAGAAAACCGGGAAAAACCTGGGACTTTTTTAGAATTCCGTGAATTTTTCATTGTTTTAGTTTTCAGTTAAATTTTTGTAACTTTGACTGGTAAGAACCAATAATCTAACAAAGAATATTACTGTATCTCGCTACTGTAGAATAATCCTGCAGCAATAAAAAACGAACAAGAGAAAAAAGAAAAACTTAAGTTGCAAAGGAAATGCATCACATACAACAACAAAACACAGTGCTCATACAAGTGTCTACCAACAGCAAAATGTGTCAAAGGCTTTAGGAAGACTATGCAATGTTTCATAACAACAAATATCCTCTGATGAGCATGATGTAACAACTGTTTACATTAGATTCGTTTGAGCGGTTGCGAGCGAGCTTATGGGCATGTGCAGTTGAGACGCGTATGAGTAGTACCTTCTCCCACTTTCTGCTCCAGAAGTGTGGCAGTTAGCTGTGTAAGCAATAGCAGCAAACAGCCAGATGCTATCCGGAAAAATTTTCCTGGTGTGCTTAAGCTGCCTGAGTCACACATGCGCAGCAGGCCCGATACTAGGGGGTGGATGCAAACCGGGGTGTCTGCCTCTGGGGGAGGGATGCCAAATTCATATTATTGAGAAAAAAGACCTTGTTTCACAAAGCACCTAGCATCCAGCGCACGTTGGTATATCGATTACTCTTATGATTTTGAAAGCATCCCTGTTGGTTTTTGAACAAATCCTAAGTTGATTTCTGAATGAATAATAACTTGATCTTTGAATGCGAGCATAGTATACGTGATGTCTCTGCCAGGAGAATCCCCGTCGCATCTAGAAATAAACTTTCCTACAGACAAAAGGGGATGGGTCTATAAAAGCTGAGTGGAATAAAGCCAAACTGGTGAATGCCAATCGCTGTTTATGTGGTTTGACTGTGTTTGCAAATAATCAGCTTTGTTTAGTTACTAGTGAATTCCATAGATTCAGACTACCAGAGTGGAAATAAATGACTTACAGGAATAACAGGCAACAAAGATTACGTATTGTCTTCTCCGTGTATCCAAGAAAATGAAATTTTGACAGAAAATTTTTGACCGGACTGCTAAGGGCCAGTTATACAGTCCCCGGCTATCAGCCACTAAAGTTCTATTCTGGAAGTAGTGGGGAAAATGTGTTGTACAAACATGTAATAATGCCTAACCGGAGAATAAATGCAGGATAACTAAACCGGTGATTGTGGCAGGGTTAGTGAAGTTAACCAGAGAATAAGTTTTGACACTGGCAGGAATTATAAAAATGACCATTTGTGCTAAAACAGTCTCATTTATTTGGTGTGTGTAACAATTCCTGCAGTGTTAGGCAGGCCTATTTCATTTTATCTAGCAGACAGTGAAAAAATAGGTGTAATCAGATCAAGAAACCACACCAGTCTTGGGTAGAATTTGTATTAACAGCTTTCTAGTACTAGACAATGGCATTTCGTCTTTTCATGTAGCAAAATGTTGACAAACTTTGAGGTAATAGATTCTTTCCCAGAAAGGAAAGCACACCATATAAAGCGATGGCAAGATTAGAGAGAGAAAAAAGCTAGAACTTAAGGATTGAAGAAACGTGTACTGTTGTGCTTGTCTCTTGTCTCTACTCATTTTATGTATCCTATATTTAATTTTATGTCAAACAAAACAGCAAGTTATTAGCTAATAGGCAGTAAAGACTGCAAATTTTCTGAAGAGTTCTTGTTCTGCCGGTTACAAATAACCTCATCCAGTATTAATTGTGAGATTTTTTTAAAGAGGGGCAGGATGTCAAACCAGCCAACTGTTAGCTGGAGAGGCACCACAGAGCATTTTAATTTCCACTGGCCTGAATATAGTTTGGCGTCCATTACAAAATATTACATGTTTGAAATCCACAGAGCGAAATACAGAGACGTGCAATGGAAGAATGCTATGTGAAGAGGCGTGGCACTGCACTTTGGCACACTTAAGGTCAAATAACATGCCTTATGTTACCTCGAACATATATGTTTTATGTATCAGACTCTTCAGAAAGATGTATGCTACAAAATGAAGATATTTTTGAAAAGTCAACTTTTTTTGATTTTTGGCGTCCTACCTCAAACACTCAAGGGAGGGGGAGTGCCACTATCTAATATTGCTCCAGTTCGGAAATATCGTAGCTCTGGACCTGATGCACAGAGCAGTGGGGAGGTGGTAGTCTCCACGTAACCTGTGTTTACGTTAAGTGATTTTCCTGTTTCCTCTTCATTTATTGCTCTCACGTCAAATGAAAACAAAATGAATTTCTGTGACTGGGAGCTATCAAGTGAATTAAAATTCATTCACATAATGACAGAGGGCTAAAATATATTATTCCACCTTTCTGACAGCAAGTGTTAATCGCCTTGCAGAACGATGAAGTCATTTTTGTCGGTTTGTTAAAGACATTTGACTTTCATTGATCTTTTCTTCTGAGGCAGTCAATTTATTTTAAACAAAGTGTTTAATTCCACACTATTGGCTAGTTTCAACTGTTCGCTGCATTTCAAGTTCACGATTTCATCTTCTAGCGCATATGGCATTATGCCATAATAAAGAACAAAATATGAGGTAATACAGTACTGGTACTCCAAGACAATTTACATCTGAATCTGGACATACGAATGTGCACTTTAAGCTGAATTATGCATTTTAGTATGGTTCACAAAATTCCCATGCTCTTGGAGTATCCTCTAATGTCTTGTTTTTTTTTTTTGACGTAATGTAAGATCTTTTAATGTTTTACATGTATGAACGTACTGGCTTCCTGCATCATCGTAGCTGCGCAAGTGTGGCGACGCCTGTTATCTGGCGCTCTCTGGCAACTGCTGAAACGAACCTATTTCAAACAGGTCACAGGAAAGTATTCCAAATGGTTGTTTGAAAAGCGTTACTTTCAAAGTAAATTTCCTTTTATGCGAGATGAACTCTGTGCGCGAATATCCGATGAATTTCTTAAATCACAGAGCGTTTGACTATTGTTCAAAAATCAAATCTCTGAAGACGACCATTTAGAGTATTTACGAGCCCAGAAGGTCAAACATTTGTCTTTGTTAAAAATTTTACTGGCACATTTGTATCTTGAAGTGTAACATGCTCAAAAAAGGTCAACATTATGTGCAAAAGCTTAGCTTCTCATGCAGCTTATTAATCTTAAAGACCAACATTAAACGTGAAAGCTTTTCTTTTCTTGTAGGAGCACTATGTATATTAATTTAAACCATTACCTTTTCCTATTTGTGTGTTTGCGCTACTTAACAGTGATGTTGCTATTGGCTGACTACATCAAGTGTCCTATGCTCTGAATATCCGCTGTCATCGGCTGGTGAGATCGCATGACATGAGCTAAGCCTGGCGTACAAAAGCGCATCACAATCTCAATTTCAATCCTTCGGAAGGTAACATGTGGTGTTTGGTGCACATCAGACATCTTTCCAAAATGTGTTTTTTTCCCTGATTTTCATTTTCTAAAGTGCTGGGAAGTTCTACGCTGGTGTTATGTACCACAACCATTGAAAGGATTGATAAGTTTTACAGTTATGAGGAAAAGTATACTGTTACTTAACATAGAAAAAGTGTACTTTCATCCAGGAGAAAGTGTATTTTTAACCGGGAAATCTGGGAAAAATCCGGAATATTTTTCCTTGTCCATGTATACACCCTGTAGTATCTGTCAGAACACTTTTTTGTACCTTTGCCCCACATCCACATAGGGTTCCTTCCTGCCAACAGCGTATCACTCTCCAGAACTGAATGTGTTCACCCCCAACTGTCTGCGTATAGTGTTATTCGTATGAAAGAGTGCGAAAGTTTTCCAGAAATGTACAAATTGTGTAGCTAAAGCAGGACTTGGGTACCAGCCTGGTACTCACCTAGTCAGATGTGGGGAAACTCCTGTCTCTCTGAAATTAATATATAGTTGATTTGGGTCTTTGCATCTTCCGAATACCATGACCTTTTGTGTGCAAAGGCTGTACATGTAACATACATGCTTTCTGCAAGCCTCTCTTTGTGAATCAAGTCAAGCAAATGATGTGTGTTATTGCTCCCTTCCACTCATCTTTCTAGCCCGAGGTGGTTATTTTGGACAGTGGATTATTTTAGGTTTTTCCTGTGAAACTTAATTTTTCCTTTAAACCTCTTTTGTTGTCATGAAACACTGGCAAATCCAGGATGGAATGTAACGATACTATGAGAAGGAAAGTTGCTACTCACCATATAGCAGAGATGCTGAGCCACGATAGGCACAAAAAAAGAGACTCTCAGAATTACAGCTTTTGGTGTGTCAACAATACACACACACGCACACACACACACACACACACACACACACACACACACACCTGATGGCTTTTCTTTGATCCTAACCCAGTACTCTTTTATTGTCATTTTTGCCAAAAATTACTGGTTAAGTAGATTGAGTTCTGAATGCTTGAAATACATTGCTTTTGTTTTCTATATTAAGATCTATTACAGCCTTCATTATTTTTAGTGAATATTGCCAAGTAATGAAGTCCTTGAAAGAGAAGTGACCATTGAACTCCAGAAACCAAAATGTTTACATGAAGTGAATTATTTTCATGTTGTAAGAATGCATTTCATCTAAAACAGACTGCACTTGAAATGTGTTGCTGCCTTTTGGCCGTATATTTTGTAATTAGGATTTAAAGAGGAAGGTGCAGATTGTAGATGGTCAGCTGTGACAAACCGTAGTCAAACCACAAAATAATTATTAATTCAATATTTTCCTCTTCAGGGATTATGTTAATGCAGTGAAAAATGAAATGCCATACAAATGCAAGTTAGAATATCAGGAAGGTGGAAGAAAGAGGGGGTACTTTGAAAAGAATACAAGACAAGTTGAGATCAGGCAAGGAGGGGGAAAAAATTATAGAAAGTAAAAGAAGTAGGCAAAGAGGCAAAATATGTGAAGAAATGAAAGTTATGAGGATAGTTATGCTGCTTGAAAAGATGTATTGGAGTTACATTAACATTGAATGGAAAAAAAAAAAAATTATGACTGCCTATTAGCCAGTTAGTAATTTGACAGATTGCCCTTCAAGTGTGTGTGGATTCTGAAGGTGGCCCAGAGTCGATAACAAATAATAATTGGTTGCTTGGAGCAAAAATTGTAGTTCAGTTAGTCACTAGATACACACCATGAAGCACAAAAATAGTTTGAGTATGACATGGTGTCTCACAATGTTATCAAAATGAATAAGCTACACGAAGGAGTTTTGGTTAGCGTGGAGATAAAATGATGTAATGGGCTCATATGCAACAACACACCTGTCCAGCTCAGGGACAGCCCATTTGAATCACAGGACACTGTAGTTGAGTACAACCCATCAGGCCAGGGATTGACAAGTCCCACTGGCTTGTTGCATCTCCATCACGCAGGAGCACCCTGTCACTTCTGCTGCATTTAATTCTGCCTCTGTCTGCAAATCGTAATATTTCTCCTCCTTTGTTATAATTTCAATTAAATGTGCAGGGGCATGTGGGCAGCAGTTTCGAAGAATATTTGGGCATGCATACTTCATAGTAGTGCCAGTTCATAATTTTATTTTACTTCCAACCAGTTCCAGTATTCATGTAGGTGTTTTTTGTGATCACAAGGGTGCATGTGATAGTGATAACAATTAAAGAATACCTTTGGATAGATTCTTAATATCAAAGTTGTTCATCATCAGAACTAAAGACATTGCTCAAATAGGGCGGAACCACTAACAGTCACAATGTATGAATCTATTACTGCCCTAGGCATAAACTAGTACACTATGTCAGAGCCATATCTTTTCCACAGAAGTTTTAGGATGTAGCAGACATAGACAAATTGTGATGATACTCTTCTCGGGTATGTAGCCAGATAATGTAGTCATCTTGACACAACATTTCAACGAACCAACTGGCTGCCGTCGTCAGGTTAGTATGCTGATGCCCAGTCTCTCTGGAACTGAGTTTCCATACAGAGGAGCTGCCAAATCTGTTGGAAACTCAGTTCTGGTGAGATTGTGCATCAGCATACCCACTTGAAGATGGCAGCCAGTTGGTCTGTTGAAATATTATGTCAAGATGACTACATTATCTGGCTGTATAACCAAAAAGAGTATCATTAGTCACTACTCTGGGAAAGTCTATGTAACCACAGAAACAGTGGACTGCAGCACATGCAACAGGCTGGATCACTGCTTGGTAGCAGATTGCACAGTACAGCAGGCTGGTGAGCCGACAGACTGATGGGTTGACCTGCAAGCGTGCTGTCTTTAGTGCAGTGGATGGTTCCGCCAGCCCAGCAAGCTATTGTGTGACACATAGGGGCCGGCAAGTGACACATGGGCTGGCCAGGCTGAAACCAGCGTTGTGCACAACTCTAATTCTGACCCTTCTGCTGTGGCTGCATTTGAATCCTGCATAAAAGAATTTGTACTGCATAAAAATAATCTGTTTGGCAATTGTTCACAAGATACAATCACACGTGAAATTTACAATGACTTATTTGAACATACTTTTGCAATTACTTTTTGCGATTGATGGTGCTTCTTTCTATACCGGTATTCAGCATGTTTGACAAGTAAGTTATAGAACATTTCTTTCTGAGAGACCTGGGACGCTATTACTTGCGTTAAACACGTGTACTATTTTTGGCTCATTGTTTCCCCTTTAGTAATGGGATTCTGGGAACCAAGAACGATACTGTGGGAACAGGTAGGACCCTTTTTTAATGTTATTACTTTTACTGACCCTTTGACTCCAACATTCCCAGATTTCCTTCTTTCACCCAAGTTCATTTATAACAGCATTAGCTACCTGAACGTGTGAGATGTGTGAGCTTCATATTAATTGCAGATTAACTGATCTGGTCTTCTGTCATAAACCAAAACAACTTTACTGTGCTGGTACTGTGAACAACTGAATTTAAGGGGAAACTAAGGCCGTAATTTTTACCCAGGGCAAGCATCTCTACTGTATGGTTAAATGATGATGGAATCCTCTTGGGTAAAATACTCTGGAGGCAAAATAGTCCCCCATTCGGATCTTTTGGCGGGGACTACTCAGGAGGATGTCGTTATCAGGAGAAACAAAACAGGTGATCTACGGATCGGAGTGTGGAATGTCAGATCCCTGAATCGGGCAGGTAGGTTAGAAAAATAAAAATGCAGATAAGCGTACTGAATGCATTATTGTAGCCAAGACAGACATGGTGCCCACACTCACCACAGTAGTACAAGTTTATATGCCAACTAGTGCTGCAGATGAGGAGGAGATAGAGGAAATGTATGATGAGATAAAAGAAATTATTCAGAAAGTTAAAGGAGATAACAATTTAAGTCATGGGGGACTGGAATTCAATAGTAGGAAAAGGAAGAGAAGGAAAAATAGTAGGTGAATATGGACTGCGTGAAAGGAAGGAAAGTGGAAGCTGCCTGTTTGAATTTTGACCAGAGTATAATTTAATCATAGCTAACACTTGGTTTAAGAATCATAAGAGAAAGCTGTATACATGGAATAGATCTGCAGACACTCAAAGGTTTCAGATTGATTATATAATAGTTAGCCAGTGAGTTAGGAACCAGATTTTAAATTATAAGACATTTCCAGGGGCAGATGTGAACTCTGACCACGATTCATTGGTCATGAACTGCAGATTAAAACTGAAGAAACTGCAAAAAGGTAGGAATCTAACGAGACGGGAGCTGGATAAACTGAAAGAACCAGGGGTTGTAGGGGGTTTCAGAGGGAGCATTAGGGAACGATTGTCAAGAACGGGGGAAAGGAATACAGCAGAAGAAGAATGGGTAGTTTTAAATAGTGAAGGCAGCAGAGGATCAAGTAGGTAAAAAGATGAGGGCTAGTAAAAATCATTGCATAACACAAGAGATGTTCAATTTAATCAATGAATGGAGAAAATATAAAAATGTGATAAACAAAGTAGACGAAAGGGAAGACAAATGTCTAAAAAATGAGACTGACAAGAAGTGCAAAATGGCTAAGCAGGAATGGCTAGAGGACAAATGCAAGGATGTAGAAGCATATATCACTAGGAGTAAGATAGATACTGCCTACAGGAAAATTTAAGAGACCTTTGGAGAAGAGAGACCCGTCTGTATGAAAATAGAGTGCCCAGGTGGGAAAGAAGGGAAAGGAAAAAGGTGGAAGGAGTATGCAGAGGGTCTATACAAGGCAGACGTACTTGACGGCAATATTATGGAAAGGGAAGAGGATGTAGAGGAAGATGGGAAGGGAGATACGATACTGCGTGAAGAATTTGACAGAGCACTGTTCAGACTGAAGTTGAAACAAGTCCCTAGGAGTAGACAACATTCTATTAGAGCTACTGATATCCTTGGGATAGCCAGCCATGACATAACTCTTACATTAGGTGAGCGAGATGTATGAGACAGGTGAAATACTCTCAGACTTCAAGAGTAATATAATAATTCCATTTTCAAAGAAAGCAGGGGCTGGCTGGTGCAAAAATTACTGAACTATTTGTTTGATAAGTCATGGCTGCAAAATACTAACACAAATCCTTTGCAGAAGAATGAAAATACTGGTAGAAGCCGACCTTGGGGAAGACCAGTTTTGATGCTGGAGAAATGTAGGAGCACGTGAGGCAATACCGACCCTACGGCTTCTCATATAAAGTAGGGTTAGCAAAGGCAAACCTACATTTATAGTGTTTGTAGACTTAGAGAAAGCTTTTGACATTATTGACTGGAAAACTCTCTTTCACATTCTAAAGGTGGCAGGGGTAAAATACAGGGAGCGATAGGCTATTTACAGTTTGTACAAAAACCAAATGACAGCTGTAACAGATGAGGGGCATGAAAGGGAAGAAGTGGTTGAGAAGAGAGTGAGACAGGGTTGTAGCCTATCCCTGATGTTATTCTGTCTGTATATTGAGCAAGCAGTACAGGAAGAAAAAGAACAATTTGGAGTAGATATTGAAGTCCAGGGAGGAGAAATAAAAACTTCGAGGTTTGCCGATGACATTGTAATTCTGGCAGAGACAGCAAAGGGCGTGGAAGAGCAGTTGAATGGAATGGAACAGTATCGTGAAACGAGGATATAAGATGAACATCAACAAAAGCAAAACGAGGATAATGGAATGTAGATGAATTAAATCAGGTGGTGTTGAGGGAATTAGATTAGGAAATGAGACGCTTAAAGTAGTAAATGAGTTTTACTATTTGGGAAGCAAAATAACTGATGGTCGAAGTAGGAGGATATAAAATGTAAACTGGCAATGGCAAGGAAAGCGTTTCTGAAGAAGAGAAATGTGTTTACATCGAGTATAGATTTGTGTGTCAGGAAGTCCTTTCTGAAAGTATTTGGATGGAGTGTAGCTATGTGTGGAAATGAAATTTGGACAATAAACAGTTTAGACAAAAGGAGAACAGAAGCTTTGGAAATCTGATGCTACAGAAGAATGCTGAAGATTAGATGGGTAGGTCATGTAACTAATGAGAATTGGGGACAAGAGAAATTTTGGTACAACCTGACTAAAAGAAGGGATTAGTTGCTAGGACACATTCTGAGGCTTCAAGGGATCACCAATTTAGTTCTGGAGAGAAGCATGGGGAGTAAAAATTTTAGAGAGAAACCAAGAGACGAATAAAGCAAGCAGATTCAGTATTGTTTAGCAAGTGCATAATAATAATTACAATAATAATAATAATAATACCTTTGATTGAATTGTTTACTATTCCAATCCAGATGTTCTTGGTCTGTCCCCTGCTGTGATTACCCAATGAGATGTACCAATGAGAAAGTGGATTGTGCCATTGTGATTTCTTGCTGGCTGCAACAATTCATGTTGATTCATGACTTACAGTCCACTAAAACCTGATGTGCAATAGCTATTAACTCTCCTTTACTCCTAATTATTAATGTTCTACCAGAATGTTCCTTACCATAGTTATTAATTCAGTGACATATGACAGTGTCATAACTTATTTAAAATACTGCCTAAATAAATTTATTGGTGTTATTCTCATTTTGGTTATTTTAAATTTTGTAGTACTCGTGACCTCACTTGTTATTGTGTGGTCTTTCAGATGAACTTTAAAAATTATTTGATAATTGAGGACTTGTGAATGAGTACCTTTCTCCTCCCTATTGTGAATAGAGAAATATTTACAACTAATATTTCCCACCGTGTTCCTGTAGTTTACAGCACATTCCTGCAAAGAATGTGCACCTTACATCAGTTCGCTCCACTTCTGTTTTTAACATATTCTCCACTGCCAATTCACTTGACTGTTAGCTGATTGCTTGTGTTTGTTTATGATCACATTGTACTGTAGCGCATTTCTCACTGTTGTGTGTGTAATTTGCGATTGAACGTATTTCATTGTAAGCATGCCTATTTCTTCCTGCTTCTTTAAAACATTTTTTTTGAGCCTCCTTCTAACTTTCTGCATGGTTTTCTGTATACCACCTATGATTTATTTCCATTATAACACTTCAACAAGAAGTGTCAGTTTTCTTATTTTCAGTCTGTTTAAACAATTTTTTCAGTAAATCCTTTCATCCTTTTGTCTCCCGATAATCCCACCATGAATTCCTGCTCTATCTGTTTCTGCCAGTTCTGAAAACTATCTTTTGTCCTTGCAGAACTCTAGTCGCACATCCTTGTCCTGAAATCTTATGTGTCACATGGTATCCCACCTAACGAGCTTACCAATAAATTGGCATCCCAGGCTGTCACCCATCCTACTGCAAGAATCTCCTTTTTTCCTATTCCATCAGTCCCTCATGCACACCAATCAAGTCCTTCATAATCATACAAACCAAGCTCATACCATACATGACAGCCTCCACTATATCCAAAAAATCCTTTCAGTCTGTGGCCACAACTTCTTGAATGCCATCACTGCAGTAGAAATTTGCCTTTCAGCAGTTGGAACAGCATTTCCAGCTCCATTCGAGGAAGCTATTCCAGCTACTCTTATATCTGCAAGGGATTGTCTATAGCTTAGTAAGAGCCTACCACTCTAGTCCAACTCTCCCCCCCCTCCCCCCTCCCCCCTCCCCCCCCCCCCCCCCCCCCCCTCCCTGTCAACTGCTCATAGCTTCTGGACCATCCCTTGCTGACTTACTCGGCCGTCCATGAAACACCCTATTCCTATCATGTAACACTTGTCAATCTTTCTGCATCCCTGCAGAAGTCTCTGTACTTTGTTAAGGAATCATCTTTAGTACCTAACCTAATTTCAACCATACTCAACTTGTGAAGGACCGCCTTTCCTTTGCTTGTTCTTTGCAGTGGAGATATTTCTTTGTCACATCCATTGACAACATCCAGGCAAAACTCCATATAGAACCTCATTTGAAACAGTTCTAACTTCCCTCTAATTGTGATCTTTCCCCTTTCCATCCAGTTATCCCATGGTAATCTTTCCGAAATTCCTCACTTCCAACCGGGCCTCACCTTCCTTTCCTAAGTTCCTCTTCATTGAGCCGAACATCTCCGCCAACTTTCAGACACCTTTGCATGCAAGCTTTATGACCATAATCCCATTCCTGAAGTCCAAAATGACCTCCAGCAGCTCTTCTAAGCCCTAGGTCCATCCCAAAACCTGACACCTGAACCCACCTCCCTCCTTACTCTAGCACCACCCCCTACCCCAAATTCCTATTTTCTACCCACTCCCCAAAGTCTGCAAACAGGTCTCCCTACAGGTTGTACCATTGTGGTTTGGTATAGTGCTTCTACAGAATGCATCTTTGCCTTTGTTGCCCAACACCTCAAAACTGTTGCCCATAATTTCCTGTCCTACAGCCGAGACAAGGCTCATTTCCTTCACCTCTTTTCCACAGTTCCTGTCCTGTTACCACTAGACTTCTTGTTGATCACTGTTAATGCAGTATCCTTATTCACTATCATCTCTCATGTCCATGGCCTTACTGCTATGGAACACTACCTTTCCAAATGTCCCCTGGAAACCTTTATTCTTTCCTCCATAACCTCATCACCTACAAATCTGCTTCAACTGGTCCTTCTCTAACAAGTCACCTGCCTAGACATTGATCTCCAACTCTCAGATGGCTCCCTGGATACGTCTGCTCATAGCAAGTGCACCAACCACCAAAAGTACCTCCACTTCGATAGCTGTCATGCACTCCATGCCAAAAAGTTTCTTCCTTACATCCTCACCACCTAGGGATGCAATTTCTGCAGTGGAAAGCAGGAGTTGTTGAAATATACTGATAACCATAACAGAACCTTTACTGATAGACACTATCTTTTCCAGCTCGTCCACAAACAGGTCTCCCATGCCATCTCCTCCAACACCAGTAAACCTGTTAACCAGCCACCAACCAGCGCTCTTCTTATCACCCAATATCACCCTGGCCTTGCAAACCTCAACCACGTTCTTAGTTGGGGATTAGACTACCTCTCATTGTACCCTGAGATGAGGGATATGTCACCCAAAATCCTACCCACATCACCCAAAGTTGTGTTCTGCCATCCACCTGACATACATAATGTACTTTTCCATCCCTTTTCCAATTCTGCTTTCCAAGGGTCATTTCCATGCAGTTGGTCCAGCTTTAATACCTGTCCCACACACCCACCCACACCTCCTTCAACAGTCTAGTCACAGGGTTTTCCTGTCCAATAAAGGGCAGGGCTAAGTGTGAATTTAGATGTGTTGTATACTGGTTTTGCTGCAGTTACTGTACAGCATTCTATGACTTGCAAGAATGGCCACTTCCAAACTGTGGCAAATGACAGACTTGACCATCCAGTTGATGAACATGTTGCGCACCACAGCAAAAATGACATCGACAGCTGCTTCACTGTGCAGTCATTTGGATACTTCTTTCCAGCACAGGCTTCTATGAACTATGCCTGTGAGAATTGTCTGTCCAGCATATCGTGCACTCGCAATCGCCATAGACTAAACCTCCGCCAATCTGTTTCCCACTGCCTCACTGTACTTTTTTTCCTTCTCTCTTCTGTTGACACCTCTCCTTCCCCATTCATATCGTGCACTCCCAACACTCTTCCTCCCCCTTCAGTATGTGGAGTCCATCTAATCCGCCCTTTCCCTTCCCCCCTCCCATCCCTTCTCCCTTTCTACATATCTTATAAGTCATCCCTCTTTCTTCCTTTCATCTTCTTGTCCAGCTGCTGAGTTATATCAGTTGAAAGACTTGTCTTGCACTAATCCTCTACCCTCTCCTTGTGTTGTGCATCTTCCCCTTATGTCTCCCCGCCTTCATCAGCCCAGGCAGTTGTTCTCAACAATCAATAATCAGTAATTAGTCTCACAACAGGCTTGGGAATGTGCATTTTGTTGTCTGTGTGGTTGTGTGCATGAATGTGTGTATTTTTGCTAGGAAAAAGGCAAGAATTCAAAAGTTAGTGTGAATACTGTTTTCTGTTATTTGTTTCTGTCTGCTGTAGATGAGTGGTTGCCTTTTGCTTATTTTACATTTTGTGTGATTTTATATGCATTCTCTTGTTAATTAGGCAATTATCATACAGAGTTAAAAATAAATTTTCTTCTTCAATAGGTTTTGGATCCATGCTTAGGGCAATCGGTGCACAAATAGAAAAAACAACTAATAGAGAGGCATGCAGAGACCTGAGTGGGCGACGGCTGAGGGATATAAATGAAGAGAAAAGGTGACATAAACATAGATATTTTACACAAAAATTATATTTTGTTAGTAGTATGTGATCTTACAGAGCATTTATTGTTCAGTTGTGGATGCTTTGAGGATCTCACCACAAATTTAATTTATTTAGATGATTGTAAAGGGTTGTAAATGGTATTAGATACTATTGTTTTGCATTTGTTTTTGAGTATGCTGTATTTCATGCTTGCATCATATTGGAGTAAACACACTTTAGTGCTCCTGTAGTGTATATGAGAGGTGAATGGAAAGTTGTACTAACTTGGCAGATTGAAATGATAATGCTGATATGGTTGAGAGATTAAAAAGTTCTCTTTTTTTGTTTTGCTGTTGCTGGTCATTTCGAGTTTTGAAAAAAAAAAAAAAAAAGAAGCGTGGTCAGTGTAAAACATAAAATAAATGTTTGTCTTCATTGTCATGTATCACTCGCATCATTACTCATACACTTTTCTGTTTATTGACATCTCAGCCTCCTTGTTTCAAATAACTAGAATTTGGGAGACTTTGGCCTATTAGTTTGCTGTTTCTGGTTGTTGCCAATCTTAGCAATTGTTTGTTACGGTAATGCAGTAATAGTGCAGTAACGGTTACTATTTCAGTGTAAAATGCTGTGTTTGACTGCTTTTCATGCTAAAATAAATGATGAAACAATTATTTGGACATGTGTGTGTTACGTACAACCCCTTATCATAAAAACCGGATTTATTATGTATAGTGGGGGCTAATCTTATAGCCCCTGGACACACAGCACTGTATTAGAGGGGCAGAGCTCTGTCTCTACATGCAGCAATCTATAGGTGGCACTAAACTTTAAAGAAACAGATTAGCTACATTAATTAGGCAGATCAGGAAGAGGAGATGCTAATATTTTAGTGTGTCCCTGCTAGAGTCCTAGAATTGGTGTTTTATTAATGCTAATAAAACTCACATGTTACTGGGAATATAAAGCAGGTTGAAATCAGAAGTGAATAGCAGTGAAATGTAAAAGTCAGATTGGAATATATATCACAGAGATAGGCTAGACAATTATGATGGTGGCATAATTATCATTGTAAAGAAACTGTTTTTACATGATGAGGTTATTACAAATTCCAAGTGCATCATACAATGTGTGACAGGGGGTGCTTTTGGTACCACTGTTGTTTCCCACCATTTGCTGTTTTGTTTATGAATGGAGTTGTTTGATTCATGGGAGAGAGTTGCTGAGAAATTTAAAAACCATAACTATCCCGTAACGACCTGCTTATGTAGTTTCAGGAACCAGCATTACATGAGGATTTTAGGTGAGTACTGAAACCTCCTATATATCACTCATAGGGACTGTGAAGACAAGGTTACACTAATTACAGTACACACAGGTCATTTAATTACACTGCACCTGTATGGAGTGAGAAGACATCCTGGTAAGCAGTACAATGGTACTTCCCATGCACTTACAGTGGTTAGCAGGGTGTGAGTGTAGATAAAGGTGTATGAGAAGAATAACTGTTAGTAATCCTCTGTAGGAATACAATTTCTGTGATTAATTTTGCTAGATTTGTGCAGAAGTAAGTAATGTGTTGCTTGATTCTTCTTGTAATGTACTCTGTCAGAATTTTATTGCAAACCTCACCATGAAACAAAACTTTTTTCTTGTGTTGTCTGTCATTTTACTTTGACAAGCATCCCTCTCTGTAACTCTCTCACACGTACTAAATAATAACAATATTATAAAAAGAAGAGATTGTTACTATATAGTGGAGATGTTGAGTTGCAGACAGGTGCAACAAAGACTACTAAAAATATTACCTATTGGCCAGAAGGCCTTCATCCGAAAAAGACAACTCTCTCTCTCTCTCTCTCTCTCTCTCTCTCTCTCTCTCTCTCTCACACACACACACACACACACACACACACACACACACACACACACACGACTGCTGTCTTTGGCTACTGGGCCCAGACTGCGAGCAATTGCGCATGATGGGTGGTGGGGGTAAGTAGGAAGCTGGGGAGGGGAGGAGGAGAGAGAGCAGATTATGGGTGGTGGACAGTAAAGTGCTGTCTGTGGGAGTGTAGAGGGGTGAGGTGGAGACAGGGTAAGGCAGCTAGGTGCAGTCGGGAGGTTAGACGGGAGGAGGGAGCGGAAAAGAAGAGAGGTAACAAAACTGCGTGCACTTGTGGAATAGAAAGCTGTGGAGTGGGAACAGGGAAGGGGATAGATGGGTGAAGGACAGTGACTAATGAAGATTGATGCAAGGAGGGTTATGACAGGAATGTATATTGCAGGGAGAGTTCCCACCTGAGCAATGCAGAAAAGCTAGTGGTGGTAGGAAGGGTCCAGATGGCACAGGCTGTGAAGCAGTCGTTAAAATGAGGAGTATTGTGTTGGACATGTGCCAGCAGCTGCGTGGTGCAGCTGTTTCTTTGTCACTGTTTGTTGGTGGCCAATCAGGCTGACAGTCAGCTTGTTGATTGTCATGTCCACATAGAACAAAGCACTGTGGTTGCAGCATGTTTGTGACCAGACTGCGGTAGATGGTGGGAGGAGGATGTATGGGACAGGCCTTGCATCTAGGTCTATTACAGGGATGTGAGCCATGAGGCAAAGGGTTGGGAACACAGGTTCTCTAGGGATGCGCAGGGATATTGTGTAAGTTTGGTGGGTGATGGAATACCACTGTGGGAGATGTGGGAAGGATAGTGGATATGACATTCCTCATTCAATGCATTATGAGACATAGTTGTTTCCAGTTCTGGATGGTACTGCGTTGTAAGGAGAATCCTTCTCTGTGGCCTCATCTCTGTATATTCCCACAAACACCATTTTTCTGTACTCAACCCTTACCCTGCTCTCCATCCTCCCTCCCTGCCCCAACCTCTTGCTTACCTCCACCACCCAGATTCCTTCGCCCATCATGCACAGTTGCTTGCAGTCTGGTCCCAGCTGCGAGAGACAGTGGTGTTGTGTGTGAGAGCTGTGTTTACATGAATATGTGTGTATATTTTCTTTTCAGAAGAAGGCCTTCTGGCTGAAAGCTGACATGTTTAGTAGTCTTTTTGTTTCACCTGTAAGCGACTCAATATTTCTGCTATATGGCGAGTAACAATCTATCCTCTTCATAAAATTGTCATTATTCCACCCTGGATTTTACATTTATAAATAAACATATGACAAAATGTGCTGCTCTTCATTAGATCTCCTCTATTAATCCTACCTGTTAGGGCTCCCACACTGATAAGGAACTCTCAAGAATCAGCTGAACAAGTGTCTTGTAAGACACTTCATCCAGGGATATGTGGCATTTCCTTGCTGTTCTTGTAATGAGTTTCAGCCTACTTCTTGTTTGGAAGGGTCCTTCAAATTCAGGTAGCTCTTAATTGTTGCTCCTGGATATTTTGAAATTGTGGTTGTTTCCAGTGATTTGTCACTAATAGTGTAACTGAACAGTAATAGTTCTCTCCACCCATTTATTGTCTGTTTTTGGAGAAATTGTGGCATTCAGGCAATTGGGAAAATGTGTGGGTAATTCCCGTTTTCAAGAAGGTTCATTGGACAGATGCACATAGTCATACACTTCTGTTTCATGATATTCTCCGTGTCTAAAAATATCCTTTGCAGGAATAAAAAAGGATTTTGCAAACAGTATTTCTGTGAATTTAAACTGACTTTGTTCATCCAGGAGATCCAGAAGGCAGTATGTGGCTGCACCATGTTTGATATTTTGATGCTTGACTTCTGTAAGGTATTCAGTACAGTTCCACACTGTTAGTGAACAAAATACGAAGCTACAAAATATAAGGCAAGTATTGTAACTGCATTGAACACTGAAGCAGCTAGGTCTCAGAACACTGTTCTTAGTGGGAGTAGCTGTCAGATATGAAAATGGCTTTGGATGTACTACAAGGAAGTGTTAATCAGGCTACTGCTGCTGCCTGTAATGTACATACAGGACATCCACAATTATAAGTTCCAGTTTAAAAATACTGTAGAAAGAGAACACTGGTTGGAATGATGCCAAATTTGAACACCATGTTATTAACACAGGAGGGAAACGTAATGGAACAAAAACAGAATTTAGCAAAAATTTGACCAATAGATGACACTTAAGAATATTAACATAAATGGGGTCGGGTACAAATGTCAGATGAATTGCAATTGATGGATATGGTTTAAGTTTCACATTACTACATCTTTACTGTTCAATGTGCACGATTGCACAAGTTCGGCTGTCAACAGCTGTAGTACTGTTAGTGAGGTAAGTCTATCTACCATGGCAAGGTCGTACTACATCAGCTAGAAAAAATTGGGTTTGAATTGTCCTGAGGCCAAAAGTAAGATAGAGAACAAAATGACATTGGTTTTTAATTGCCTTGGGGCCAAAAACTGCATAAAAGAAAGTGGCATTGGTTTTCAATTGTCTTGAGACCAAAAACACATAAAAAGCAAAATGACGTCGGTTTCTGATTGTCGTGAGACTGAAAAAGACATGGCCAATATGCTGCCCACTTTATTCTGCCATAAGTTGAAATCGAGAAACAATATGTTCCACAACAGATCAGGGTGTCTCGGGGGTAACATTCAGAAAGCGTTTCACAACACATGTGTTCATTTCAGTTACGTTCATAATTGGAGCAGAGAACACAACATTTTTCAGATAACCCCACAGCCAGATGATAATTATGGTATTTATGAAATGCCTCTGCAACAGTCATTTCACAGGCTTTGCTGTGTGAAGAGGAGCATTGTCTTGCATAAAAATGATCCTACCTATGTGTCCATGTGTTGAAGGGTTGGAATGATGTTGGCGAGCAAATGACTATCATAATCCAGAATGAGATTTTCGCTCTGCAGCGGAGTGTGCGCCGATATGAAACTTCCTGGCAGATTAAAACTGTGTGCCCGACCGAGACTCGAACTCGGGACCTTTGCCTTTCGCGGGCAAGTGCTCTACCACTGAGCTACCGAAGCACGACTCACGCCCGGTACTCACAGCTTTACTTCTGCCAGTACCTCGTCTCCTACCTTCCAAACTTTACAGAAACTCTCCCAAGTTTCATATCAGCGCACACTCCGCTGCAGAGTGAAAATCTCATTCTGGAAACATCCCCCAGGCTGTGGCTAAGCCATGTCTCCGCAATATCCTTTCTTTCAGGAGTGCTAGTTCTGCTAGGTTCGCAGGAGAGCTTCTGTAAAGTTTGGAAGGTAGGAGACGAGGTACTGGCAGAAGTAAAGCTGTGAGTACCGGGCGTGAGTTGTGCTTCGGTAGCTCAGTGGTAGAGCACTTGTCCGCAAAAGGCAAAGGTCCCAAGTTCGAGTCTCGGTCGGGCACACAGTTTTAATCTGCCAGGAAGTTTGATTATCATAATGTTTACCAGTTACAGTACAGGTTAAAGAACCCGCAAGACTCATCTCCTCTGAAGGTCCTGCGATAAATGATCCCGTCAACCTGTACCACACAGTCACCTTTGCAAAATGGAGTGGTACCAACTGACATGTGTGCGTATTTTCCGTTGCCCATGTCCTGTATTTCTGTGTATTGGCATCAGAATGTTCCATGGCGATTCATTATCCACTTCCATGCGAGCAAGAATTTCCAGAGTGAACATTTGCCTTGCTGGCATGCCAGCAGGAAGCAAATCCTGAACATGAGTGAATTAGTGTGGATAGCTATGCAGGATGTTTCGTAGTATTTGACGCTTTGTGCTTGGGGCATGTTCAACGTTTGGACAATTTCCCACGCATTGGATGTTTACACACCACCCCACAACCTCCCGTGCAGTGCTGTGGTCACATCTTTGACAGACTGCCACTTCAAAAGAACCTGTCTTTTCGAATTTTTTAATCATTTTCTCCCAACCCTTAACTGACATTGGACCAATGCCTTTTTCTATACCCTTGAGTGTCCAGACCTTTTGCAGGTCTAAGAGCATACAATTTTCATTCTTGTAAAGAAGCTTTATCAGCAGTACATGATCCATCATGGAGACAGTGAAGCTACGCATCTTGGGCAAAATGATGAACAGGCATGTGCCGTCCAACTGTTGATGTGCATATTATTGTGCTTATAGTGCCATCTATTGGTCAAATTTTCATTAAATTTTTTTTTGTTTCATGGTGTTTTCCCTTGCGTCAATAATATGATGATCAAATTTGACATCATTCTGAGCAGTGATTCTCTTCCTACAGCATTTTGATACTGGGACTTTAATTGTGGACACACTATATATTTGATGTGGCGGACAGTCAGATGTGAAGTGAGGATGTCTGTGGGTGATGCTGTTGAATGTATGGAAATCACAACTCCAAAAAATAATGTTGTGAAATGCAGAAAGATTTGTTGAGGATTAATGCTTGGTGCAGGGATAGGCATGTAACATATTGTGTATAAATGGACAGAAAGACCCATTGTGTCTTATTGCACCATTGGCAATTAATCACAGGAAATATTCACGAGCCAAAAATTCAAGAATATATCTTGAGAATGATTTAAAGCAAAACTACCACATACTAATAGTAGCAAGACGGGCGAATTAGAGACTGATTCATTGGAAAAATGCTAGAGAAGTGTAATTCATCTGCAAAAGAGTTAACCTACAGAAATCATAGTGCAACTGATTCATAGCTATTGCACTTCAGACTTAGACTCTTCAAGTACATTTAGTAGAAATATAGAGAAGATTCAAAGAAGAGCAGTGTATATCATCACAGATTTGTTTAGTTACCCTAGAAACATCAGAGAGATGTTCATTCATCTCCACTGGCTGATGCCACAAGAGCATTGTGCATTTCATATACTGATGAAATTCTGTTATTTGACATTCCAAGAAGAATTTATCATTGTACTACTTCCTCACTCATCGATGTGACGTTAGCAGTAAGTCCAAATCTTACCTTATGTGGAGGCTTGCCAGTTCTTTGTGTGCAGCATTCATGAATGGAACAGGAAGTGGGGTACATCACAATGCATACAAAACAGTCGCTGCCATACACTGTAAAGGTCTCCTGGGAAATGTAAATGTGGAGGGTCTAGAAAAAGTAGTTGTGGAAAGCACAATGATACCTGTTGCCACATTAATTCTTCATGTAGTAATGTAATATTCTTCCTCACTTTGTTTGCTGTATTACCTAGTTAGTTCTGGACATTGCTCTGTTGCTTACTTGGAATGCCCTTACCACTAGAAGCTGAGTTATAAATTTTCCTTTTTGGTTCTAAGAATACATTTTTTATGTATCAATTGTAACAAACATTCATTGTATATTGCTGTCGCCACTCAGTGTTGGCCGTTGCACAGAAAAACCGTGGCAAGGTATTTTGTATTTCCACTTTTCTTTTGGATGTATAATGTAATACTTACAACTTTCACCAAGGTTTGTATGATCCCAATTCCTGCTTAGATTAAATAATGTGATGGACGTTCTGGTATTGGAAAAATACTAAATATTTTACTCTTTAATGTTTTCGCCTTTTGCGGCAGACTGAAGAAAAACTGGTATACTCGTGCTTATCACTGATTGCAGTATGTTGTTTAAGCTAAAACTGTTGGTTGTGTTGTTATATTTTGTGATGAAATTGCTTCATCCTTAGTGTAACATGTAATTTCACACCATATTGAAATAGCATTAGGTTTTAAAGTCATTTTACTGTGTGAGGTTTGGTCTTTCCATATGATCTGGACAGTCGTTAACACTATACGTCGACTTGGAAAAAAAAAAAAAAAAATTAATGGAACTATTGTGGAAATAGTAGCTGCTGTGTTTCCAGAAGCTGCAAAATTATTCTTAAACCTTGTGAAAAAGGAAGGAATAACTTTCACAGGAAAGAGAATTAAATTTTTAATCATCAACATTTTAAGTAATCTTTTATGGTATGGGTGGATTACAATGATGTGGGAGTAATTGACTGTTTCTTTCTTTCTTTCTTTCATTTCTGTTACGATAAAAAAAAATCATATAAATCAAGACAAATATTTACAGCATAAAAACACATAATACATGACTGTGGTCACCGAAGTTAAGGTGTATAGTCTAAATACTGTGAGACAGAAAGACAATATCCAATAATGACTAGACATCGAAATCACCGCTTCAATTGTATGGCTGGTTTTGGGCTGACAGATCCCATCATTAGGTCAAATTACTCAAAACAAACAAGAGAAGAGCACTAAAAATAACCTTTACATATGCTTGTGGATGTAAAATAAAATGAAATAGGAATATTATTTATAAAATTCTAACAGCAATTGGCATAGGTATGATAAAAAATAAGAATGGAGTACATAAAAATACCATGGCAACAATTAATAATAAAAGAGAAACTGTAGTTGAAGAGCCATGTTTAAGAACCAGAACACCTAAGTCGGTGTTGCGACCCCAAGTCCTGTGAGACTGGGTAAGGCGGAGGAGACCGCCGCACTCAAGCTCAGAACACGGACTAGCGCACATGAAGGATGTAGTTCAGTTGGTAAACTTTGGTGTGACACTACTGTAACTATCTTTTAGAACGACTGGAAGTGAATGACATGAGATCAACTAGACTGGCCATTTACATTTATATTGACAATTTTAAATGCATGATAAAAGGTAAAACTTTATAAAGTGATCTAAACGATGCAAAAGTCACATAGAAAAGTAGAATAATACAAATCTTAAGGGATTAATGAACACACTAAAATGAGGAAACACAATGATCTGGTGATAACCTGTAACTGAAAAGCTAGTGGTGTAGAGAGACCTGTGCAGAATAAAACCTAAATGAGCAATAAAGTTCTTGCCATAAGTGAAGGCACATATCATTTAGTGGCTATAAATTGAGTAGGATTCCAGTAGTATGCCATAATTAGAAGTTTATAAAACCATCAAAAGTGTGAGGAATTCTACTTCCAGTAGAAGTCTTAAGTGTGTAGGTTAAAAAGTAACTGAATCATATAGTTTTTTGCTGTAAGTGATAAACATATGCCATTTATTTAATGGTTATACGTATAGCAAAATTCCAATAATGTGCCATAATCAGAAATTAATAAGACTGTTAAAAGTACATATACAACACATAATTATCAGAAAGCAGAAAGAGGAAAGAGGTGAAGTTGAATGCTGCTTCAAGAAAGAAAGATTATTCAATAGGACCATGTGCTTAAGTGAGATTTGTTCATTGAAGATGAACAACAGATCATGGTGAACGCTGTGGAGAATTTCAGTTTCATCTATAATATTTAAAATGTGGCTCTTTGGCTGAAGATGTAAAATACTGCAGTCTATTTTATATGTGATAAAGAATAAATATTATGTTTCAAGCGGTTAATCAGTGCTGATTTTGACTTGCTGAGATCTTGGTGTTACCTAAAACATACATTAAAAGAGGGCCGGTGTGGGCTTTGTAGACTGATCAGCAATGTCTACATTGAATCTGATAGATACCTGACTGAGCATAATGATTGTATTCTCTAGTTTTGTGGTGTTTCAAATCCATTGTTCACTTTGAACAAACCTCACTCAAGCACACAGCCCTGTTGAATAATTTTTCTTTCTTGAAGCAGTGTTTGATTTCACCCTCTCCTCTTTCTAGTTTCTGATAACTGCGTGTTGCATATGTACTTGTAACAGTGACATTAATTCCTGGTTATGGCACTTGACTGGAATTTTGTTATCTCTATAACCACTAAATGGCATATGGTTATCAGTTATGGCAAAAAATTTGTGGTTCAGTTTGTTCTTATTCTGCACACTTTTAAGAATTCTGCTTCCACGATTTTATTAATTTGTAATTATGGATTACTACTGGAACCCTGCTAAATGTATAGCCACTAAATAGCACGTGCCTATCACTTATGGCAAGAAATTTATTGTTCATTTAGGTTTTATTCTGCACAGGTCTCTTTAAGCTACTAGCTTTTCATTTAGAGGTCGTTATCAACTATTCATTTTGTTTCCTCATTTCAATGTGTTCATTAATCCTTTAAAATTTGTCTTACTGTGCTTGTCTATTTGCCTTCCGCATCATTTACACCACTTTGTAATATTTTATCTTCTATTACAATAATATTACGAAAAGGAAAGTAGCTACTTGACATATAGTGGAGTGTGGCTTCAGTTGCCCGAGACTTGCAGTCATGTGTGTGAGTTGTGATTATATGTGTGTGTGTGCACGCGCCGTGCGGTATTAGCCGAGCGGTCTAAGGCGCTGCAGTCATGGACTGTGCGGCTGGTCCCAGAGGAGGTTCAAGTCCTCCCTCGGGCATGGGTGTGTGTGTTTGTCCTTAGGATAATTTAGGTTAAGTAGTGTGCAAGCTTAGGGACTGATGACCTTAGAAGTTAAGTCCCATTAGATATCACACACATTTGAACATTGGTGTGTGCGTGCGCGCGCACACACACACGTTTGTGTGTGTGTGTGTGTGTGTGTGTGGGGGGGGGGGGGGGGTCTATTTTTGATGAATGTCTTACTGGCCGAAAGCTTTATTTGTGACAGTCTTTTTGTTGTGCCTATCTGCGACTCAGCATTTCTGCTATATGGTGAATAACGACTTTCCTTTTCATAATATTGTTACATTCCATCCCAGGTTTGATTTTTATCTTCTATTATGCATTTAAAATTGTTCATTTGAATTCGGATGGCTGGGCTTGTTGGTCTCAAGCCATTTACTTCCAGTGATCGGAACCGATGGCTATTGTATCCTCACACCAAAGTTTACCAGCTTAGCTTCCTCCTCAGAGTGTGCTAGTCTGTATTCTGTGGAGTTTTCATTCTTATACATGCCTCTTCACCTAGGCAGTTTCTCTTCTTGTTATTAGCTGTTGCCATGATATTGAGGCGTATTCCTTTCTCACTTTTCACCATATCTAGCCCTACTGCCGTTAGAATTTTATAAATGACAGTCCTCATTCAGTTTATTTATGCAGACAAGCATATATAAAAATAATTTTTTCAGCACAATACTCTTGTTTGTTTTGAGTAATTGCACCTGATGATGGACATTTGTTAGCCCAAAACCGATTGTGAATCTAAAAATAAAAGCCTTACAGTGGAAGTGATTTCCACATCTATTACAGTGCTGAAGGTGCAGGCACTCTCCCTGTAAGATTATTTGTGCCAGTATTGACAATTTTGTTTAAAATGTTCAAGATATTGAAAATTCCTTAAATTGATCAAAGTCTGTTCTATTTTGTTCTTATAATTTCTTTCTCCTCCCCCTTCCTGCCCTCCCCTCCCCTTCTCTACTCCTCCATATGTGTAAATGTGGGATATAACTGTAACTGCATGCTAGTTCATTCCAAATATGTTCTGGAAAAATCAGGACAGCGGTAAGTGGAGCAGAATGATCCCCATAAATATGATTGCAGGAGACGGCAGAGGTATTACTGAAGTGTCATTTATGTAACATAAACAGAAACATAATGGTCCCTAGGGGTAGGAACAAGAAGTGACAGCTGAGAGGAATTGCTCTGTATACTGATGTATTGTCAGTTGTCATGCAGTTTATGTATGATGTGTTGTCAGTTGTCGTGTAGTTTATGTATGATGTGTTGTCAGTTGTCGTGTAGTTTATTGTAACTTTTTTTTTTACTATGACAGTCATAGAGGGTGTTTTAAAGCAAGAGGTCTGAAAGAATCATAGTGAGGGTGATTTTTACTGTATTTGTTGCTGTTTCATGTCATACTGTCTCTGAGAAGTATTGCAAAGTATTTGTTTGTTTGCAATTGCACTAAAATTGCACTTTGCAGTCTTCTACATTTTCCCTGTTTGCTATGTAGCATTCTGTATAGGTCATTGGCCACAGATACATGGAAAGCATTGAATATTGGTATCTTCATTTTTATTGTGAAAGACAATAGGTATCAGCAGTCATTGTGCACTTGCAAAATGAAAGAACTGGTGCGATTGCACGGTGTTTATCCACACCAACTGTAATGACATATGTTTGCATACTACCATCATGAGATTGCTACCACCATAAAAATAATGTACAAAGGAAATTTAAATCTTAAATCTGTTAAGAAATTTTCAGAGTTAAAGAGAGCAGTCACACTTAATCATTCCTCATAGTAAACAAAGTCAATATGTACCTAGAAGAGAGAAATAAATCAGTACCAAATATCTCATCAAATTTTGTACATAGTGTGATCCAAAGGCTTTCCTAATTTTATAAGTATACTTGTAGCGCATGTGCTACGTATTACTATATAGGTATAACGAAATTGTCATGATTCATTCCTGAACTTTCCATTACTATCTAGGTACCGTTATTATGCATTACTACATATTCTGTCGAGAAACATTTCTGTAACATAATGTTACTTAATTGTTACATTTGCTGTGTAAGAGGAAAGTTATAACCCATATAATGAATGGTGTATTTGGTTTTAACATTGATTTTATTTCAGATTAAAAAACTGGATAGCTCAGCAAGCAGAGAGGGAACAGGAAGCAGCAGAAAGACGTCAGAAGAAACTTGAACGACTGTGCTTGGAACCGAAACATGAATTTAAGGACATAAAATATGAAGAAGAGCGATCTGTGTTAACAGAAAAAGTTTGTGATGCTGTTGAACAAGGTAAATTCTACATTGCAGAGATTTACGGTGTATGGACTCCCTTTTCTTAGAGAAAACTACTTTTGAGTCACAGTTTATCTTTCGAACTGTGTGACATGTTACTCTTTTATTTAAAAAGTAGTGTTAGTTAGGTTCCTGATAGTCGTCTTAGATGTAAATGGAAGCAGATTCATTTATGTTGTTGACCTCTTCTGCAAAAAGTGATAATGAAGTGCAGTAAAAAAAAGTCAAATGAAGCTGAAGAAATTAAATTAGGAAATGAGTCACGAAGTTGGAGACCAGTTTTGCTGTTGGACAGTAGCATGATTGGTGATGGCAGAAATGGAGAGGGTGTAGAATTCAGACTGGCAATGGCAAGAAAAGTGTTTCTAAAACAGAGAAATTCTTTAATATATAATACAAATCTGAGTACTCGGAAGTCTTTTGTGAACGTATTTTCCTGGAGTGTAGCTGTATATGAAAGTGAAATATGGATGGTAAGCAATACAGACAAGATGACAATAGAAGGTTTTGAAATTTGGTGCTACAGAAAATGCTGGAGGTTAAATGGGTAGATGAAATAACAAATGAATAGGTTCTTGGGGTCGCAAATCTGTTGTTAATTTTGGAAAATGTCCCTGCAAGAATGTGTCACTTACCTCGGTAAGCTCCACACATTCTGCGGCCTGATTGATGGTGACACACGAAGTATCTCAGACAATAAAAGCTACGAAGAACTAATTGTGTTTCACTTGTCTTTAGACTACATCATCTTAACTATAATTTTTCAGAAAGTTGACACCACACTTTGGGGTTAGGTTCCTTACTAATTGACATAAATTCTTCGAAGAGTAACTGATCTATATTTTAAAATAGTGAAGTCACAAAAAGCTACTACCAAGCTCATACTATAACTGCAAGTGCACAATTCTGATGCACTATTCATAGAGTACAGTTTAATTGTTGAGCTGGTATTGCACTCCTCAGATCATTCATATAACAGTCACAGTCACAGTAACAGTATGTATCTATATTGAATCCACTAACTCTTGGTAATAAATCATGAAAGTCAAGTTAACTAACAGTCTAAATTTTACGTGATGCCCAGTAACTTGTTATACACACCAAAAATACTACAGAGTTCATTACTTAGTATTGAAATGATGTCTCGAACTGATGCCTGTGTGATGCATTACATCAGCAACAACATATATTCTCAGAAACATTATCCAAACCAGACATAATTGCACATGTCTACTTTATACTGTCAGCAATCACAGTTTGGTAGTATATTACTTTTCAGAGCCACTCCAGACAAACCTTACTCTTTGGTGACTAGATTATGACTTCTTGATAACTTTGCTTCACAAAGTACATTGTCAGGCTCCAGAATGCAGTACTGGCTCTTTTTACATTATATCTTTCACTCAGTGACCAACTCCACTATTGCACAACATTATGCACAAACTCACATTCCTATTGGCCCACCAATTCCTGATTCATTCTTCATGTACATTTCCTATTCACTGTATGCACATTCTAATTACAAGTAAGCAGTGTATTATTATTACATACCGAAAATTTGGGGGTTTAGCTAATTTTCTATACCTCAGAAAATTTTGCAGGTTTTAGCTTGAAATTAAATTGGTAAACTGCTGTTGCTGTATAACATTGTTGTGTACAGTTTTATTAAAATTAGTTCATTGAAATGTATAGAAGTAGACTCACAGGCTTGCATATGATTAAGCATCTCTATATGCCCCCACAAGAAACACCTCTCCTTACAGCATCTACACAGATGCTCAGTACTGCGGCTAAAGGAGTGAAAAACACAATTTGGATCACTGTGTGTAAATTAGTGATGAGCAGTTTTAAACTGACAAGGAAATCACCTTCAGAAACAAGTTTAGGAAATACACAGAAAGAAAATTGCACAATGTAAAAAAAATTATTATAAGTGTAACACTATAAATAATGCCAACAGTTGTACTACGAATAACATTAAAACATAGTGCTACACGGTACAGTTTGTCGGTAGTGGTAAAAATTACATAAAACTGACATAAAAAGATGGAGGATAACACGAAGAAAGTTGCTTAGTCTGTCACGTCACATGTGCACAGGTCAGTGGCCAGTGCATTGATATGTTGTAAACGGGATTCTTTCATCATAAAATACACAGAATTATTAAAAAAAAAAAAAAAATATGTTAATCAAAGGCAGTTCAATGTGACAATGTGTTACAAGGTAAAAGTAAAAGTACAGTTTTGGGAAATACCCACACAGTAAATTGTGTATATATGTTGTACATTTTTGCATGTGTTTATATATTTTGTAAGACCAAGTTCGAGATTAACAACCATATGTGTCTTCCATCTGTTAAAGCAAAGCTTGAAGAACTTCTGTTCATTTAAAATACTTGAAACTCGTATTAAACAATAGAAAATCCAGGATGGAATGTAACAGTGTATGAAAAGGAAAGTTGCTGCTCACCATATAGCGTAGATGCCGAGTCGCAGATAGGCACAACAAAAAGACTGTCACAAATAAAACTTTGAGCCTGTAAAGCATTCGTCAAAAACACACACACACACACACACACACATACACACGACTGCAGTCTCAGGCAACTGTAACCACACAGTGAGCAGCAGTACCAGTGCATGATAGGAGTGGTAACTGAGGAGGCTGGGGTGGGACGGCGGAGGGATAATAGAGTAGGGGTGGTGCACAGCGCAGTGCTGCTGGGGAGCACACAGGGACAAGGTGGAGACAGGATAGGGCAGCCATGTGCAGTTGGAAGGTTAGGCGGTGGGCAAGGGAGAGATGGGGGAGGGGGGGGGGGGGAGAAGAGAAGTAAAAAGACTGGGTACAATGGTGGAATGAGGGTTGTGTAGTGCTGGAATGGGAAGACGGAAGCCAGATGGACTAATGAAACTTGAGGCCATGAGGGTTACAGGAATGTACATATATTGTAGGGAAAGTTCCCACCTGTACAACTCAGAAAAGCTGGTGTTGGTGGGAACGAACCATATGGCACAGACTGTGAAGCAATAATTGATATGAAGGATGTCATGTTTGGCAGTGTGCTCAGCAACAGGGTGGTCCACTTGTTTCTTGGCCACAGTTTGTCGGTTCGTTCATTTCAACGACTGCTTAACTGTCTGTGCCATATGGAACATTCCTACCACCACCAGCTTTTCTGAACTGCGCATGTGGGAACTTTCCGTGCAATATATCATACATTTTTGTAACCCTCCTGGGCTCAACCTTCGTTAGTCATTGTCCTCACCCATCCAGCCTCCCTGTTCCCATTCGAGCACTATACAGCCCTAATTCCACCATCACAACCAGTCTTTTTACTTCTCTTCTTTTCCGCCACCCCACCCACCTCCCCACCTCTCCTCTGCCCTCCGTATAACCTCCTGACTGTGCAAACACCTGCCCTCTTCTCTCTCTCTCTTTTCTCTTTTCTCTTCCGCAGCAGCACTGCACTGTCCTCCACCCCTAACCTGCTATCCTTACCCCTCCCCACTCCAGCCTCCTACTTACTCCCACCCAGTTGCCACTCGCGTCGTGCACTGGTGGTGCTGCTGGCAGTGTGGCTGCAGTTGCCTGAGACTGAAGTCATGCGTGCGTGCGTGCGTGCGTGCGTGTGTGCGTGTGCATGTGTGTCAGTCATCTATTTTTGATGAAGGCCTTACAGGCTGAAAGCTTATTTGTGATAACATTTTTCTTGTGCCTGTCTGTGACTCAGCATCTCCGCTATATGGTGAGTAGCAACTTTCCTTTTCATATTATTGTCGAAACTCATATTAACATCTAAAAGAAAATGTGTAAAGGTATCTGGTCACAAAAACAGTAGTTCAGATCGAAACTTGCCTCCATTATTAAAAAAAAAGTTATTCAGATGCTGTTTCTCATTCATTCTACCAGTGATGGTCTCGGTTTCCTGGGACTGGCTGCCAATTGCTGTCCGCACAAACGAAGTTGACACTTAGTGCAGCGGTTGATTAGGATGATCATAAAGGGGAAATGCCTTTATGGTTGCTCCTATCAGCTACTGTGCTGAGTATCAACATAGTTTGTGCAGACAGTATGACTTCCACTAAATACTATATACATACTGTTATGGCACATACTGAAGCATTTTGAGGAGAAAAATATGTTACGCACAGTTGAACTAAAAGAAGGAAGTGGTAGCCAGGATGGATCTTGATTCATCAAAAAATAGTCAGTTTTGTTATTTGGGGGAAAGGAGTAGTAAAACTTGATCTCATCCAATTATTACATTCTTTATTGGGCATTTTTTTCTCGCTGACTCATCTTAGGGTGTCTTCATTCCTTACTTGATCAGTGCATTTGATCTTCATCAGTCTCCTAACATTAAGTGTGTGCTTCATTTTTATCCACTTTTGATGAAGACTGTCATATTGCCAGCAAGCTGTATGATGCTGAGTTTCTGTTGTGAGGGTTTTGTTACTCTTCCATCAGCTGTATATGAGTGGTTGCACTTCATCTTCTCTGTTAATAGTATTTTTTTGTACGTTTTTTTTGTGTAGTGTACTGAGAATTACATGTTTATACTTCTCATGTGTCTAGGATTCAAGGCATCAACAAGTGGTGGAAATGGCGTGAAGAGAAAACAGGAAAGCAAGGAAATGAGCTCAAAGCCAAAGAAAAAGAAGACATGCTTGTGGTATGTGTGAAAATCATATTCCAACATATGTTCCCAGCTTTTAATTACTCTTCTAGAATAGCCATAGATTTCAAGTGAAGAAATTAGTATAGTATAAAATCTTCTAATTTGTATAAAATTTTGAATCATTTTATGCCAATCAATTTAAAATTTGCCAGTTATCCCAAAGAACAGAATTAGAAATTGCAGTACGTACCAAGCGCAGAGCAAGGTACGGCTAACCATTGCTCTGTGCCCACACGTGGTACAGGAGCTTATAATTTGCATTATGCCATTTTTCACATACTCTTCATGCAGATGCAAGCTATAATGTAGTAACTGCAGTTCAAATGGTTCAAATGGCTCTGAGCACTATGGGACTTAACTTTGGAGGTCATCAGTCCCCTAGAACTTACAACTACTTAAACATAACTAACCTAAGGACGTCACACACATCCATGCCTGAGGCAGGATTTGAACCTCCGACCGTAGCGGTCGCGTGGTTCCAGACTGTAGCGCCTAGAAACGCTCGGCCACACTGGCTGGCAGTAACTGCAGTCACCTAGATGTGCCACACCTGTTTCTTTAGGAATTTCAAATGATCTTTGTCTATGTTTGTATTGTGGGGGCTTCATAGATACTTTTGACAGTGGCTTCAGTCATGAATTGACATTGATATAAACTCAGTGCATTCAAGAATAAATTCATATTGTGTAGTGCAACAACACCTAAAACTTCATGAACACAGTATCTGTCGTTTAATTTATAAGTGACTAGCAATTTCAGCAATGCTTTGCATTTACTGAATAAGAATGGGAACTGGATATTACTCCTAATGGGGTATCCCTACGAACTGTCAGGATGTCAATTTTGGCTCCTCGTTGCGACTTCACCACTTTGGAGGTATAGAATATAAATGAAAAAGACTCCTTTGTTTCAAGATATGGTTTTAGTTGCTATTAAGGTTTTTAACTTTTTTAGGATACTGTTACATAAATTCAGAGTATACAACATTTTTCATGTTTTGGACACACTGTGGTAAGATTATGAAATGGTTCTTTGAATTACCAGTTCTTGAGAGGACAACATGCAGAAAACACTGATCGCTTAAATTGAGTGTGTAAATCAATTGAGATCATTGTTGTGTGGGGTATGAGAAAGGCTTCTCCAGCTGCTACCTGTGCGCATATAGTAGCTTCAGCGACATTATTGCGCATAGTTTTAATTTGCAAATGGGCAGCGTTACAAAATTTTTGGACAATTGAGATTGCATAGTAGCTCTCCAATCATAAGTCAATCAGCTATAATTACAACTTTTCAAATATGTATAGGTTTTGTTAAAACTGACTTTGAAGAAGAAACAAAACAGCACATTGTTGTGTATACAATTTTTGGTAAAATTATATACATCGAGAAACAACGTACAATAAAACTTCTAGATAAACAGCATCCAAGGAGTAAATAAAAAGTCCCCTTTTAAGAAGTGTCCACTATTAAGGAAAGAATAAAAATGCATTGTACAATACAGTACATACAGTGTACTGTATGTATAATAGTACATTACATCTGTATACTGTACTAGTAAATTAGTGAAGATTTATCTTTATTTAAGTACAGTACTACATTAACAAACCCCATACAGTAGTATAATACAGTATTAAAATTTTTTTCATGCATTCTGGAAGGTTGGTTTGAAGTAATCAGAATTTTTTTTCTGATCCAGAGTGTCATTTATAATTGTCTGCTAAATGTGTGTTTCAGCTACTAACATTAAACTGAGTCCCTCTTCATCAATTTTCACTGAAAAGTAGTGTTTCAATTTTCTTACCTTGGAATAAAGTCCAGTGCAGTTATGTCATCATTAGGAACTACAAAAAGTGGCATCTACTTTTGGGAAAATTCACACTTATTTTTTGCAAAATTCATGTCTATTTTTGTCAAAATTTACACCTACTTTTTTATTTGTAAATGATTAGACACACACGTGAAGACAGACAAAGCGTTAGTTCGTTGAAAAGGACTGTTAAAAAAAGTGTCGATTGGGAACTTTTTTACTGGAATGTTTGTTCATGCAGAAACTTTAATACCTTTTTCCCCCAAAATAACCTTCATTGTCTTTGTTTGGCTGTCTTTAAGCTTTCAAAAATGATTGTTCTGTTGAAAAGCTGCAGCATTTTCCCACCCATTACCTGAATGCATCTCCATTTTAAGGCATTTCTAGGGTTGGCCTTTCTCCACCCAATTCAATGATTTCAAAGTCTGCAGACTGTTAATTTTGAACTTTCATGGGCATTCAGCGTAGAAGTAGAACCAATGTACAGTAACTGTATTTTAACGGTAGGGGAAGAATTTCAAGATAGTCGAAAAATTTTACAGATTTTGCTTTCCAGTTGCACACTATTTGGGCACTACAGGCAGGAGTGGCAAATGGCCCCAAGCATAAACAAATTAGAATTTTGAACACTGGGTGGGAAGGGGCGGGGAGAGGAGTATTGTGGGGGAAATGTGAATTTTTCTGGTCCCTAGTCAGCATTGTCTTCATCCTGTAGTCCATTCTCGACATTGTCACCACACCCTTCTTCATGAAGTTCTGGTAGGAGTTCACATACACTAGTTGATGTACTTTCCATGAACAGTGCATCATTGACATTGGCATATCCATCAGATTCTACTAAAGTGTGAATTTCATGCTCATGTTCCTTGGGGTTGTTTTCTTCAAGACCATCATCAATTGCTGAAGCCCTGTTGTAAATGAACCCTGCCTTCTTGAAAGAGCAGTTGATTGTGCTGGATGTTACTTGTTTTAAGGCTGAAGAAATCCACAGAATTTCATCCAATACTCTGATAGATTTTCAGAGTTCATATCCAAATTCAACATTGTCCATTCAAGATCAAATATGTCTCAAGTAAAACACTTTGAAATTTTGAATAAACCCTTGATCCAGTGGTTGGCAACATGAAGTTGAATTTAGTGGCAAAAACATTACTTTCAATTTTTTTTAGTGCAGCATCACAAGAAGAAGTAGCATTATCTATAAAGAAAATCATGTTCCTACTTTGTCTTTCCATTCTTCAGTCAAATGCCAGCTACCATTCAGTCATTGTTGCCCTCATCATCCAAGATAGTTTATTCGCATATCACTCCACCTTGATAGTTTATTCGCATATCACTCCACCTTCAGTTTACTTAAGTCATATCCTTAAACATTTGGGGTGTTGCAGCGTTACCAATACTTAAAGGCTTTTCAAATTTGCTTATCATATTAACACACAGTAGTACAGTGAGTCATTCTTTTGAAATTTTGCCTCCAGAACAGTTTTCACCTTTCAGGCTATTGTTTTACTGGGAAGAGTTCTGAAGAAAAGACCAGTTCCATGATGGTTAAAAATATTTCTTTCTTCATAAGCTTCACAAATTCCTGTTACCCTTTCTTTCCAATCTGACATGATGTTTTCATCCACTGACCTCAATTCACTATAACGGTTAGAAAAGAGATTGTGTGACTGCTTCTAAATTTGTCAAGCCAACTTACAGATGCTTTAAAATCCTGAAGTCCCAACTCCTTGACAGTTTGGAGTGCTTCCTTGCAGATCAGAGGTCCAACAACTTTCAAGTAATTGCTGCAAACACAGCAGAACCATTCAAAAGTCAAAAAAGAAAGAATTTTTAAACCTATTATGTTAGGAAAAGTGCATTTACTGGTAAGGTTACCATTTCCTCTCCATGACTTCAGAATGTCATCCTTGTTTCTTAAAATCACACTGATCTGTGTTTTTTCAACGGCAGACCTCATTGTCGTGCCTCAACCACTGAGCTTTTCCTTTTTGTAGCCATTGATCTCAAACTTTTCCTTCAGTTTCAACTGTTCCTGTTTTTGTAATGTCTTAGCACTACAGTACATAAGCCCCCTTGCTTGAAGACAGAAACAGTGTGCACTTTAACATAAAAAATGTTCAGAAGGATGATACAGATTGTTGCTGTTTAATTTTCAAACATCTTTTCCTTTCACACTGTCTGTTATTTCGAATTTTCATTGTTGGGGATACATTTCAGTGTCTATGACCATTAGTGAAAGTGTTTGCTGTTCAGAAGAATTTTACTACAAAGGCCAGAGTTATTTTACAGGGGAATTTTAAAATGTCCTCTTTTGAGAGGAGTCTGCTATTCGAAAGTGTTCGTTAGAAGTTTTACTGTGTATAGGAGGAACAATCTGTCTATTACTTTACTTGCTCAGCTATCGTAGTTAAAACAAACTGCAAGAAAGAAAATGAAAATGCACATTTTCACAGTATGGCATAACATTTTCTTTCTCTCTGTCAATTTTAACAGAAAACGTGCACATTGATGTTGCATTTCTGTCCAAATGTTATTAGTGTGTGGTGCAAAAACCTGAAGTAAGACAGTCAGGAACTTTCCAAGGTTTTTGGGAACAACGTTAACCATCTTGATGAAAGAATTTGTCTCTGGAAGACGTGTCCTTTTGTCCTCAATAAATTCTGTGGTAATTTGTGACTGAAGTGGTTACTGTTATTGCTTTTTGAGTCATTTGCAGATTCCTGTCATTTTTGCTGTTGTATGATAACAGCCTGATATATGCATGTGAAGGACAAGAAGTTTCTTTGCTATTCTTTCCATTGTAGGTTACAACAGTTATTAGCTGGCAATTTTGACATTTATCGCTTAACAGTGTACTATATATGCATTCTGACCACCATTGGTAGATCTTGCAGATCACTTGCACGGAAATAACAACACTCTGAAATGAAGTGGCAGGCACCAAATTATTGTATGATAAAGGTTATATAAGTTTGATTTGTCTAGAACTTGTTAAACATTGAGAGTCATACAATGACATTCATTTAGGTTTTTGAATTTCAGAACTCACAGTTTTGTTCTGAAATATTGAGGAATGTCACTTATTGTTAAAGAAACTGTAAGTATTGTCGAAATCAAGAGAATGTTGCCAGGCTGCTGTCGTTCAGAGAATTAAGCTTTCTCTTGTACTAGTACTTTAACCTCTTGTATTCTTTTCATGGTTTTCATATAGCAATTTTGTATTATTGTCCATCACTTACATTCTATTTTTGTAATAATAATGCTGTAAACCAGATTTTTCCTAATATTTCATATCATTAAACTTAAGTCACCCAGATTTTAATTTTGTCTGTTGATTTCTTTTAATGAATTATGTGAGTTGTATCTCAACAAATTCTGTGGTAAAATACAACAGTGTTCCATAACAATATTATGAAAAGGATAGTTGCTGCTCACCATATAGTGGAATGCTGAGTCACAGGTAGGCATAACAAAAAGACTGTTAGAAAATGAGCTTTTGGCCAACAAAACCTTCATCAGAAATAGAACTCTCTCTCTCTCTCTCTCTCTCTCTCTCTCTCTCTCTCTCTCTCTCTCTCTCTTGTTGACCAAAATCTCATTCTCTGACAGTCTTTCTGCTGTGGCTATCTCTGCTATATGGTTGGTAGTAAATGTCCTTTTCATAATATTGTTACAATCCATCCTAGATTTTACAATGTTCCATAATATATTTTCTATAGAAAATAGATAAACTTTCACTATTACTCCATATAATTTTGGATTTTTTCCTTCTGTAGGATTGATGCTGATAATGAACTTGACACTGAGGATAGTGATGATTGCCTCAGTGACGAGAATGATGGCAGTACGTCATCAAAAAGTGCTTCTCAAAATGGTTCCAGTCAGTTAAGTGTTGACAAAAGGATAACACAAGCTGTGTAATATTATTGAATCAGTCTCCTTTTAAGGAATCAAGTGATTGTACTGTATGTTTTTGTAAAATAAAATGTGTAAAAATAATTATTATACAAATATATTAACAATTGAATTTGTATGAATAATAAAATAACTATTATTCAGTATTGTTCAGTGGATATTCTTTACCAGTCCCTCCCTTATTAATGCCATAATGAGTCCCTTGCCCATAGTTAAATGGTGCATTGAAAGTTCTTATTGTATGTCATAGTTAAAAGCATTGTGGTTCAGGTTTCAATCTTACAAGCAAGCCAAGATGGTTCTGTCAGCAGAACATGACCATTCCATTTTCCTTTTTTTGGCTAGAAACTTAATTGGTATTGTTTGTAAGGTTTCCAGTAATGATGGGCTATATGATTATAGGAAGGAAACATTAGTACTACATTTAAATAAAATGTAGTATGCAGGAGCAACAGGGTTACTGGTAACTGAAGACCAATAAGTTCATCCAGCAGTGGATGTCAAATGGATGGTGGTGGTGGTGGGGTGGTGGTGGTGGTGATAATGCTTCTCCTGTGTTAAATTTTAAGTGTACAATTGTTCTCTGGAAATTGTGCTGCTTTTGGTAACCATGGTGTTGTGCAAGTCTATTAACCCATTTCTGCCTAGCGTAACATATATGTCAGATAATATCTATTGTTTTCTCTTGTTGCCAACAGTGCATGCATTTGAAATGCCTGTTGTTGTATGTCTCTGTTAAGGAAGCTCTATTGTTGATATTTAAGCAAGTTTCTGCCAGTAGAAAGCAGGATGAGGACAGTGTCTGGTTGTTCATTAACTGAAGACTTTTTCCGAATAAGATTATGACTTGGAATAAGAAGTAAGTACCATTGTCTGAAGCAATATACCACACAATTTTTAAAACTTTTGCTTAAGTATAATGTTAAAGGTGCCAAAATTTATAATATAGGTTAGCCACAAAATGCAGTTCATTATTACGCTTCCAAATCCAATTTTTAATTGTGTGGTGCCCGTATGTTAATACTAGGCAGAACAGTCAATATAATGTTCCCTACTTTCCAAGAGGCCTGTCTATGCATGGAATCCTGGATGTTCTTGAGGAGGAGGAGGAAGGTGCAATGGATATATTTATTGAGCCTTCTGAAGTTAATGTAGAATCGGATGAACATTGTAGGGAAGAAAATGGTGGTGGACAGATAGATAATATTGGACCAAGGCAATTTCATGCTGGTGCAGAAGTGGTATTGACCAACAAAGATAGGTTAGGTGGTGAACATGAAACTGCCTGTTCTCTTGATATTAACCAGGAAATGTCATTCCAGATGAAATAGAAAAGCTACAGATCTCAAAAACTATAATAAGAGATTGGAGAAGGGAGGATATGCAAAGCAATAACGCTTTATTTCCTGAGAATGATCACAGTAAATTGGCAGCTTGTCTCCAGTTCAGTGCTTTTAACTGTTTTGAAATGAATAATAATTAAATTTCTAAGTACTGAAGCTACAAAATACAGTTTTGTTCAAGAACTGCCTAGATCCCAAAATAATACTCAAAGAGACAAAACGTTTTCTAGGAATTCTACCTAGCAGATGATGATACTGGGATTTAGGATTGGACATGAGAAATGAAATTGTGCACAATGTGATGAGAGTAGGCAGATTCGAAACAATTATGAGATTTATTCACTTGTGATAACACACAAATCAATGTAAATGATAAAATGTGTAAACTTTCAGCCTGAGCAAGATTTGGATTATGATGAGAGCATAATAAAGCATTTTGGCAAGCTTGAATGCCAACAATTTGTGAAAGGTAAACCCATTAGATTTGGGTACAAAGCATGGTACCTAAACACAGATGTGTTATCCAGTGTATTTTCAAATACTCCAGGAAACTGATCCACAAAGGAACGAAGTGTACAAGAAAGCATTTGGAAAATGTGCTGCACTTTTGGTTCAAATGATTGATCCACTTCCTGATAAAAGTAAAAATCTGGCCTACAGATTTTATTTTGACAATCTGTTTACATCGCCAACATTGTTGGTTCACCTAAAAGAACGAGGTTATGGTGCAACTGGCACTATTCGTGAGAATCATCCGCTGAAAGAATGTCAACTTATACCCTCTAAGACAATGTCCAAAAGGAATAAGAGGAGATTTTGATTACGAGAGCAGCAAGGAAAGTGGAATCGTTATTGCCAGATGGCTAGAAAATTCTGTAGTAACAGTTGCTTCGACCAGCCATGGGATCAATCCAGTGAATTCTGTGGGCCGATATTCAAAACAAGAGAAGAATACTTGTACCGTGACCACATGTTATTGGAGAATACACCAAAAATACGGGGGAACTGACCAAATGGACAAATATATAAAGTTATATAGAGTCAGCGTCAGAGGAGAGAAATTATGGTGGCCAATTTTTACATGTCTACGGGATGTGTCTGTACATAATGTGTGCTCCTCTATGGAAAGAGAGATACGAATATGCCACAGCTCCAGTTTTGGTGCTACATTGCGAAATGTTACCTGACATCCAGTGGAACAATCCTAGAAGTCCTGGTCTCCCTGCAGGTAGTCTATATCAAGGCAGAGTGCTGCATGGCATCAGATACGATGAAAAAAAAAATCATCTGTTAGTTGTGGTGCCACAGAAAAAAAAGATGTTGTGCTGCTGAAAACTGCAAAGGAACTCCAAGAACAACGTGCTGCAAATGTCGTGTTGAATTGTGCATAACGTGTTTTGTACCATATTACAAAAAGTGAATGCTGTTGTCTGAACATAAAGGTAAATGACGTACAGTGCTTTATTTTATTTACTGTCTTGCAGTTCACTTAAAATGTATGTGGTGGTGGTGGTTAGTGTTTAACGTCCCGTCGACAACGAGGTCATTAGAGACGGAGCGCAAGCTCGGGTTAGGGAAGGATTGGGAAGGAAATCGGCCTGAAACGATTTAGGGAAATCACGGAAAACCTAAATCAGGATGGCCGGAGACGGGACTGAACCGTCGTCCTCCCGAATGCGAGTCCAGTGTGCTAACCACTGCGCCACCTCGGTCGGTTTAAAATGTATGATCTGCCTAGCGTGAGATATATGTCGCACACTCTTTCACTCAAATTATTAATTGCCCTGTTGTTTAGCTTGTTGTAGTAGTTTCATTGATGACAGTGAATCAATAAATATCTTATTTCTAAAAGTCAGAACTGAAACTTAATTCAGGCAGAAATGGGTTAAGATTGTAGTTTACGATAGTTATCCCCTATTTTTATGTTAAGCTCATATTTGACAATCCAACTCGTACATTCTGCAAGAGAAATTGTGGAAATATACATGTCAGTCATCTCTCCAATTTAAATTTCTGTAAACAACACTACACAGTCCTTCAAGGCTGTTCAAAGTGGCTCTTTTTCACACTATTCCTACTTTGCATTTTTCACTTGATCTTCACCATCCCACCCTTCTATCTTTTTATTACTAGCAAAATAATTCACAGGCAAATAGTGTGAACTATTTTGGCAGTTGTAGGGACTTACAAGATGGCAGTCTGATGACTGGTCATATGGCAACAAGTCTGTGTATGTAAAGACAAATATTGGGTGAAGAACCATGCTCTGTTGTGGTTTGGTGTTCATCTTGTTTATGAGCAATCCCCTCAACCATTGTAGTGTATAACCATATATATTGTAATCCATAAATATTTCACATATGTTTACCAATATGTAGTATTGGTTTTTTCATTGTGTTTTGGACCTCAGTGCCTACTTTTTCTGTTTACTACTTGTGTTTTATGTATGGAGTGCACTATCTCAAGCTATCCCTACATCTAATCTATACCACACAGAAACAGTAACAATTTAACTAGCCAGAGCTGGTGTGTGTAAAATCATCTGTAACTCTCTGATATTTGAAGCGCTATCCCAGCATTGCTGTGTTCCATGAAATGGCTAATTATTTCATAAAATAGCGGTATTCATTGTGTTCAGACTTTTAGCACCAAAATAACATTGACTATAATGACTTGAGCTACATAGTTATTTAGTTTTGAAGCAAAGTGTGAAATTTTGCAGTATAGTAGCATCAGGCATTTTAGATTGGGACACTTTGTAGCAGTTACACAGATTTCAAAAATACTTAAATGTGAATTTTAGTTTTTTAATGATGTTATATGTGTTTTAAGTATTGTGAAGTAGACAAGTTAAAGTTAAAACTGATTCACTGTACATAAATGAAACTAACAATTTTAATTAGTTCCGATAAGGGCATTGGCTGATAAGATGCAGCATTCATGTATACAGGAAAACGTGATCTCCAGTGACAAAATTTTGGGGTTTGTTCAGATATATTTTCTGAATATTTAGGTATGAGAGACCCATAGAGTAATAAATGTAATATTTATGGTTTATTTGGTTTGTTACCCCAATTACCTTTTTTGTGAAAATGCTTCATAACAGTTAAAAAACCTATAATATGCAATCACCAAAATGTACAACCCAAAACACAGTAATAAAAGTAAGGACTCTCATAAGTAGACACTCAGATGCAAATGTACAGGGCTATTACAAATGATTGAAGCGATTTCATAAATTCACTGTAGCTCCATTCATTGACATATGGTCACGACACACTTCTACATGAAGGTACCAATAGCCCAGGAAGGCCGCCAACCGCGGGAATTCGCGGCACCCCCATCCCGCCAGCGTACACGAGACCTCCAGGTCACCCTGGACGACGTCGAGGGACTGCAATAATTGGCATTCGCTGTGTTACAGATACGTAGAAAAACTCATAAAGTTATGTTCGGCTGAAGCCGCACTTCAGGTTTCTGCCGCCAGAGCGCTCGAGAGCGCAGTGAGACAAAATGGCGACAGGAGCCGAGAAAGCGTATGTCGTGCTTGAAATGCACTCACATCAGTCAGTCGTAACAGTGCAACGACACTTCAGGATGAAGTTCAACAAAGATCCACCAACTGCTAACTCCATTTGGCGATGGTATGCGCAGTTTAAAGCTTCTGGATGCCTCTGTAAGGGGAAATCAACGGGTCGGCCTGCAGTGAGCAAAGAAACGGTTGAACGCGTGCGGGCAAGTTTCACTCGTAGCCTGCGGAAGTCGACGAATAAAGCAAGCAGGGAGCTAAACGTACCACAGCCGACGGTTTGGAAAATCTTACAGAAAAGGCTAAAGCAGAAGCCTTACCGTTTACAATTGCTACAAGCCCTGACATCCGATGACAAAGTCAAACGCTTTGAATTTTTGGCGCGGTTGCAACAGCTCATGGAAGAGGATGCGTTCAGTGCGAAACTTGTTTTCAGTGATGAAGCAACATTTTTTCGTAATGGTGAAGTGAACAGACACAATGTGCGAATCTGGGCGGTAGAGAATCCTCACGCGTTCGTGCAGCAAATTCGCAATTCACCAAAAGGTAACGTGTTTTGTGCAATCTCACGGTTTAAAGTTTACGGCCCCTTTTTCTTCTGCGAAAAAAAACATTACAGGACACGTGTATCTGGACATGCTGGAAAATTGGCTCATGCCACAACTGGAGACCGACAGCGCCGACTTCATCTTTCAACAGGATGGTGCTCCACCGCACTTCCATCATGATGTTCGGCGTTTCTTAAACAGGAGATTGGAAAACTGATGGATCGGTCGTGGTGGAGATCATGATCAGCAATTCATGTCATGGCCTCCACGCTTTCCCGACTTAACCCCATGCGATTTCTTTCTGTGGGGTTATGTGAAAGATTCAGTGTTTAAACCTCCTCTACCAAGAAACGTGCCAGAACTGCGAGCTCGCATCAACGATGCTTTCGAACTCATTGATGGGGACATGCTGCGCGTGTATGGGAGGAACTTGATTATCGGCTTGATGTCTGCCGAGTCACTAAAGGGGCACATATCGAACATTTGTGAATGCCTAAAAAAACTTTTTGAGTTTTTGTATGTGTGTACAAAGCATTGTGAAAATATCTCAAGTAATAAAGTTATTGTAGAGCTGTGAAATCGCTTCAATCATTTGTAATAACCCTGTACTGTAATGTGATTGCATCACTGCAGGAACAACTCAGCATAGCATTGTTGTGCCACTTTTTAATTGCATTCAGTGAACTCGTACACAAGCAGCATATCGGCCAACTCATCATTTACTACCGTGTATCATTGTTAACGTACTACTAAGAAGGGTGTTAATGGGTTTTAATGTGCTTACTAACATGGTGGGGGGTGGAGGAGAGGGGGGGGAGGGGGGGGAGGGAGCAGAGGAGGAGACGAAGAACTGGGCTGTGATGAATGCAAGTTTGAGGAAAAGTAGTAAAGTGGGTGTTTACTGTTGTTTACAGCAAGTACTGTGAGTGGATGGAACAAGTTAGTTTCCAAACAGGACACACAGTAATAGTCATTGACATTTACACTATTGTGCAAGTATTTTCACTGAAAACATACAAATATAAGTGGGTTAAGAAACAAATAGAAATGCAATTACTTTGTAACAATCCAACTGGTCTCTTACACCAAAATACTCAGAAACTATCTCTGAACAACCTTCAAAATTTTGTTGGTAGAGTTTGTGTTCATCACATACTGGATATGCTCGGTGCTCTCCATACAAACTATGCAATACTTGGAAGTCAAACTTGAAAGGCTGTTATATGCTAGTTACGTTAATCAAAGAAGATAAAGTGTCCCTGGGAGAAGCAAGTATGTAGAAAGAAAACTTTGTAGTTATAAGTTTTTTACAACAAAGGCTTCTTATAAAAGAAAACATGGCTCATTGTAGGCTGTAGTGTAAACGTTCTTTATTTAAATTGTGTGATTACCTAATTTTGACAATAAATCATTTTCAAGAATGAGTGAAATCTCATATTACATATTGTAAGTGTCAGATTCTTTTACTTCACACATACAAAACCATATTCCATAATCACATTAGAACAGAATCCCCATTAAAAATGTTACATCATCGCCTCACGTATTGGTAACCAATCTTGATGGCTCTTCCACTCAATCACCCGGTTTTCTGAAATGTGCAGATCGGATTTATAACACATTCTCTGCTCCTGAAATTATCTTGGCCTCTACCTACAACAACATATTGTCTCTACACCCTTCATTTAACAGCCCCCCCCCCCCCTCCCCTTCTGTCCTGTAAGCTCCTCCCTATTCTTATCTACTACTCTCTTTGTGTGTTGCCTTCTGCCAACGCACCCACTCATCTTTTCCCTTTTCCCACTCCTCTCCTTTTTCCCTCCCTATCTGCCCCCTCCTCTCCCGCTTCCCTACCTCCCTGCCCTACAGCCTCCCAACACTCCACCCATTGACAGTCTAGTACCTGCATGCTCTGCCAAACAGCACTCTTCTTGCTCCCCACCTGTACACTGCTACCCCTTCCCCTTCCTCATCCCCTCCAGATTGCTACTACCATTCTGCATGACAATTGCATTCTGGTCCGAGCTGCTGGAGATGACAGTCATGTGTGCTTGAGGTGTGCTTGCTCATGTGAATGAATGTATATGTATGTTTCCTTTTCTGATGAAAGCCATGGCTGAAAAATAATGTGTATCTTTTACTTGTGACTGTCTGCAACTTAATATCTCATCGTTATGGTAAGTAGCAATCTGTCTTTTCCTGAGATTATTGACATTTCAAGCTGGAGTTTCCATTGTTTGATTTAAGGAATGACATAGGGCAAATGGATTCTTGTGCTTAAACATAAATATTTCCAAAAATATTACAGCTAAAATAGTAAAACTTGAGACTATTATTTATTACATACTGCTTGATATTCTTTGTAATTTTTGTTTGAAAATGTGGATTGACATATGTTTTATAAGGATGTGAATTTTTAATTACCATTGTTTCTATAATGTACCCTTTCTCTTAAGCTAATCAAGCAGTAAAACTGGAGCTATGAAATCTCCATGGGTTATCAGCCAAGTGACATCGTCTTCTAGTTGCAATGTTTCAGTGGATTGCGCATCCATGATCTTCAGGTGAAGATGATGGATACGCAATCCATTGAAATGTTGCGACTAGAAGACGACGACACTCGGTTGATAACCCGTGAAGATTTCATAGCTGAAATACACTGAGAAAGCCGACAGTTGCAAATGAAACTGGAATTTCATAGTTTACGTCTGCATAAGAGGCTAATAAAACATGTGGAAAAGATTTTTGTTTAAGGTCATAGTTGCTTTGAAATTAATTTTTCAGTTTTGTGTTAGCCGGGACTGCTCTGTTTTTCTCAAGTTTTAAAGGAGAACTTTTCTCAGAGGAAAGATAATGGAAAAGTGCTGCACAGGATTATTTAGTAAGTAATTCTTAAGACCTCTGCCAAATTTCAGCTTTTATAGTTCCTGAGAAAAGGTACATTATAGCTCAAAAGACTCAGCTTACGACAATTTGCATCTAAAGTTTTTATTTCAATTTTTACAGTACTGTTATACCTCTAGCAACTAATTCTGTCCATATCCATAATCTTTATTCTTGTCTTCGTCTTCCTGGAGTAATCTCTTAACCTTGCCCCCTTTGCCTAACGAACTTTTGCATTTTTTTCTTCTGCTGCCTGAGCTTCATTCAGTTGCGCTTCATTGATTTGTCTGAGTATCTTCTGTGTGAATGCACATGGATGGAATCCTAGTCTCTGCAGGCACTTAATACAACCTACATTTCCGCTACTGAACACTAGACAGGCATCACATGCAGCTATCTTCACAACAATTGAGGACAAATACTGTTTTTGGACAATGCATCCATATAGGGTGATTGTAGCTCTCATTTGTATTCTGTGTTTTCCCATGTAGACTTTTTTTTCAGCAGTTCACTATTCGCTAGGTACCTAAAAGTTGGTGTTATAACATCTAAGTCTGCAAAAGGCAAACCAAGGCAAACACTGCATTAATTCCTTCGCTAATTTTCTTCTTCGATGAACTCGGTGACTTTGTCAAAAATTGTTCTTCACACTTAGCAGCAGCATCTGTAACACAGTTATTTAAATTTTCTGTCCCTTTTAATGTGAAATTTGAGATTTCTTCAGTTTTTTGAACGTGCATCCACTGTTACAACCCATTATGCAAAACTGAAAACTGGAAAAAGTTTGTAGCACGCACTATTAAAAAAACCATGTTGTAAACAAAGGAACAAGCAAAGATAATCTTTCTCGCAGCCTCCTGGACTCTTTTGCAGTTCATTTCAATTGTGGTAATGAAAAAGTAAAGCACAAAAAAATTCTAGTGTAGAGACGGTGTGGATCATGGCATGGCATGGCATGGCATAGAAAGGTGCAGATGCCCAAACAAATTTTTAAAAATGAATTTCTAGCCAGAATTTGATTATGAAGCTTTGCAATGTTATTCTTAAAGAATCAATCTAATGAATTACCCAATAATTAAAACTATTCAGACCATGAGGATGGTGTAAATACTTATAAAGAATATCTCAATTTTTAAATATGCTGCATGCTGATGAGACTAAACAGTTATTAGCAGGCAACCTCTGGGGAATCTGCTGCAACACGGTTGTATAAGGCTTACCCAAACAAGTGGGGCTTTGTGTGAGTGGACTTTTTGTATCTCCTAGTTGCTTCCGGGAATCCTACAGCATCAACAAATTCTCAAAGCATCACTCCCAGCAGCCCTGGTAGTCTGTTGGACATCCATCCAACAAAGAGAACACGGGAGGGTAAATACCCTGAGTAGCCATTCTCCAGAGTAAAGGCATTACATTATAACAGTGCATCACTGGCATATCAAAATGTCTTTATTGCCATAAGATGAGAAGGTACTTTCAAGAATGATTCGGCCTTCAATACCCAAAAAAGCTTTTGACAGTTCAGCTTGAACTTTCAGATCTGTTAAGCCACTACATAATGGATCATTACTATTCAAAACGGTGACATAACAGCAAGCTACCAACCCTTTGAGGACAAAATAGCTGGACAAGTACAACATTGTGACTGAACTACACCATAAGTTATAATAACATGCAGAGGCATCAGGTACATAGACAGTACAGAGCTTAGGGAGTTATGGGCTGACAAAGAAGCCATTGAAGTGCAAAATGTAATGGATCGATTGACTGTAATGATAGAAAAACAAAATCATTTATGTTTACATTGGTCAGTTTCGTCAGATCATACACTGCTGGCCATTAAAATTGCTACACCACGAAGATGACGTGCTACAGATGCGAAATTTAACTGACAGGAAGAAGATGCTGTGATATGCAAATGATTAGCTTTTCAGAGGATTCACACAAGGTTGGCGTCGGTGGCGACACCTACAACGTGCTGACGTGAGGAAAGTTTTCAAGTGATTTCTCATACACAAACAACAGTTTACCAGCATTGCCTGGTGAAACATTGTTGTGATGCCTCGTGTAAGGAGGAGAAATGCGTACCATCACATTTCCGACTTTGATAAAGGTCGGATTGTAGCCTATCGCTGTTGTGGTTTATCGTATCGCGACATTGCTGCTCATGTTGGTTGAGATCCAATGACTGTTAGCAGAATATGGAATCGGTGGATTCAGGAGGGTAATATGGAACGCCGTGCTGGATCCCAATGGCCTTGTGTCACTAGCAGTTGAGATGACAGGCATCTTACCTGCGTGGCTGTAATGGATCGTGCAGTCACGTCTCGATCCCTGAGTCAACAGATGGGGACGTTTGCAAGACAACAACCATCTGCACTAACAGTTCAATGACATTTGCAGCAGCATGGACTATGAGCTCAGAGACCATGGCTGCGGTTACCCTTGACGCTGCATCACAGACAGGAGCGCCTACAATGGTGTACTCAACGATGAACCTGGGTGCACGAATGGCAAAATGTCATTTTTTCGGATGATCCAGGTTCTGTTTACAGCATCATGATGGTTCCATTCGTGTTTGGCGACATTGCAGTGAATGCGCAATGGAAGCGTGTATTCATCATCGGCATACTGGCGTATCACCCGGCGTGATGGTATGGGGTGCCATTGGTTACACGTCTCGGTCACCTCTTGTTCACATTGATGACACTTTGGACAGTAGATGTTACATTTCAGATGTGTTACGACCTGTGCAACTGGCTCTTCAGAATACGCCAGTCACTACTCTTGATGAACTGTGGTATCGTGTTGAAGCTGCATGGGCAGCTGTATCTGTACATTGCATGGGCAGCTGTATCTGTACACGCCATCCGAGCTCTTATTACGACCAGAGGTGGTTGTTCTGGTTACTGATTTCTCAGGATCTATGCACCCAAATTGTGTGAAAATTTAATCACATGTCAGTTCTAGTATAACGTATTTGTCCAATGAATACACGTTTATATTCTGCATTTATTCCTGGTGTAGCAATTTTAATGGCCAGTAGCGTATTAAAGCTGAGTTCGTAATACCAGAAGTAAAACCATACATTTTCAGCCCAATGATGGCCAGAAATTTAGAAAATGTGCTATGGGGTGTGAAAGTCAGGCTGTGTGTGCAAGAGTGATATGCCACGCACGCTGAAGAAACTACATATGCCTCCATTGATTTCCCTTCAATCAGGACAACATCCATTGAGCAGTAATATGTGTATGGTATTCAGAGAAGAAAAGAAAATGTAGGAACCAAATATGACTTAAGCAAGCATCATACACTGAGCCGAAATCTCTGCAACCCCTAATCTTTGCAACAGTGTTTGCTGCAGCACTCATGGAAAAAGAGTAGGTGCATCCACACATCACTAATTGATTCTAACACAAAAATTTGCTGCATGCTGATGAGGCTAAACAGTTATTAATGTGTTGTGGAAATCTACACCAACCTGTCCCAGGGGTCAAGCTGTTGAAAGCTGTACTGTGTCAGAAGAGCTGTGTATTCCTTTTTTTATTTTTTGTGGTCATCTGACCTCTGAAATATTTTTAGAGTTCCATCACACTTCATACCTCCACTGTAACCATCATAATTCTTAGAACACTGATGTTCAATATGTCCTTCAGTGTTACCATGGCAGGTGTAGCAGTACTTAGAGAAGCACTCAACATCAACAACTTTTCCATTCTCCAGAGATGTAGCACTTACAACATCATTATAGGAACAATGTCCTTGATGTTGCCATGTCCCATCAAGTGCAACAGCAATGTCCCTGGTTCCACTAATATTTGCAGTTTCCTCTACTGCATGTTTCATAGATGCTTTAGACACAACCATCAAGGCATCTAAAAGTATTTTTATGTACTTGCTGAACCTACTGGAAGGAGGAAGAAGGTCCATCAAACCACAAAACGTTTGAGCAGTCTTTGTTCCTTTTCCTATTGCATGCATTGCATACACTAACTTCGAATTCACATCATATGAGCTATGCACAATGTTCTAAGTCATTTTCGAGCTAAATTTATTGCAGGATCTACACAGAACAACTAATTTTGATGCTAAACCCTTCCTGCTGGTTTGTTGTTCAGTTATTTCCATACAGCCTACACCATCACATTGTTTACATTTTGCCACTTCCTTTATCAAAGAAGATAAGGTGCCCACATCAACAACAACAAATCCACTACAAACAGCGTCATTGTCAACACAAAAATTTGAATCACCAGGAGGCATGCCATGTGAGAGTTTCTTCCCTGAAGAACTGATACTCAGGTTACTTTCAACAGTGTGGCTTTGTGAACTGGTTACCACGGAATTTCCTTTTATTGAATTTCTTGCTGCATGACATAGTTCACATTTATTACACACTAAAGGAAATGTACTTCCTCAAATATATGTAGCACTTGGGCAACAAACATTCAGTAACACATGAACAAACTGCTTCAGCGAAACAAAAGTAAATACTAGCAAAGATAATCATTTACAGACACTAGAAACGTGCACTGTTACCAACATACAATGTATCATACGTATAATTGCTGGAAACAGAAAGTTCACAGTTCTTTCCGAAATAATACTGGTTTCTGTAACAGAAATAAAGGGGTCGTGGCAGCATACATGAGCGTAACTTTAAAATTTGGCATATATAGATCATTTTCAATTTAAAACCCTATAATGTATATATCAATTTAATCTGGAAAGACTATAGACTTTAATAAAATCATAAATTTCTTTTGGTTTTTCCACCATTTATAACTACCCTGTATCCTTAAGATTCTGCGTAAAATGTGACCTCCTACATATCCTATTAGCCAGGAGATCTTTGTGTTTTTTCATAATGGCTGGTTTGTTCTGCTTTTTCTAAGTGATCATCCAGTTATGCTTCCCTGCTGTCTTTTACAGTGAAGCTGTTTCACTGGCCAAGAAGACATCTTTGATTGGTTATGCAGATCCATTTCGTATTGCTTAATGGATGGCCCTCCCTGCCGTAGGATGTTTACTACATATCATCATCATCAACATCATTGTTGTCTTTGTCATATAGCGATGTTTGCATGGTTTTATATGATGACTACATCACCTCTGTGGCATACTTTTAGGGAACTGATGATGTAAGACAATATTTAATTGTGCATACATCTTTACAAAAGTTTTAATGACTTACTCTCACCAAAATAAGTACAGATTGGTGCTTGTTGTGACTGTCTGCCTAGTGATAACACATTATAAAAACATTATTCAACCATTATTGAGGAAGAGAAATAATTTCTAGCTGGTTTAATAGGCCAAAAGTATGTTTTATTCAGCTTAAAATTTAAAATGTGACTTGGTACATATCACATAGTTAACACCACATAGTTCACACAAAATTTACATGTTATGGATTTGTATCATGAATACAGAAAATGACAGACAAGTAGTTTTAATACGGAATGGGTACAAATTCTTTTGTGTAAAGAGGTATACAGAGTAAAACCCTAATGTCTATTTAATACAAATCTTTTTGTAGTTATTCAAAATCCACAAGTTACTCAACATGGAATACAAGGATTGTATCTGAGAATCTTCTGTGATGAAAAGACATCACTCCATCTAAAACTTTGCACTACACTTACTCTAATTTGAAGAGTAGTTTTGCACTGCAGTGATGATTTTATAATTAAAAGAGTAGAGTGTAGGGTGCATTCACAGTCTGTACAAAGCAAATACGATTATCATTGTAGGTGAAAAAAAGAGAGAGAAAAATATGCACAAGATGTACACCATATAAAAGACAGCTTGAAACAGAACTGTCATTTGTGACTGAATGAGAAAAGACAAGTGACTGTCTTGAGTCCAGTAGCTACAGTACAAAAAGTTACTCACAGGAAGGTATTTACAGTTATTTCTTTTCAGTCAGTTTGTGGGAACAGAATTGAAGATAACTGACATTATTTACAGTACTGGACGTGTTTCAGTTATTAAATATTGTTATCATAGTGTCTTTTGTTTTCTTAAATGCACTGACTAACACACAATGCCTTTTGTTATTGTTGTGTGCCAAGCATTTGGCTTCTGTTTGAGTAAACACTTCATCTGCTCTGGAGCCTCACGAATTGAATCAATTCCATATTTTTTTTGCTGTTAGAACAAAAATAATATTTTTATTCCATCACTGTAACAATGATTGGTATAGAACTCTGTCACTATTTAAAATTCCAATGATGAAAAAATACTGCCACCAATTACAGTTTCATCAAATGAATGATTTATTTAACTGTAAATAGCTTTGGACATATCTTCAAAACGTGAGATTCTTTTCATGATCTAATCCATTATTTTAGAAGGAGAATTCTTTTGAGAGTCTGTAGCTAATGAAGTAGTCCACAACTACACTTTATTTTTGTTGTACTTATTCACTTTTTTGTGACAAGTTCAGGGGTTGCACCCCAGTTCTCAGGCACTCATTCATGTACACAGCCAAGCTGTTATGGTAACCTGGAATCTGACATCATCATTGGTCACATTGACAATGTCAGATTCCAACTTAACAGATCTGCTGCATAGGGGTTAGTGTTGTACCTTGACAGTAGTGTACATTGGAACACGATGTTTCCTGGTTGTAATTTCAAAACAGTGAGGGCACTGGCAGATTTGCCAGCAGATCTGACTAGCTCACTAGGGGACTAGCTCACCCTGTACTTCTAACTGGTCAGTCAGTCAAAAATTCCTGTGCCTCTATTTTTTTTATTTATTTATTTTTTAGCTCTTCTGTGGTTTTACTTCTGTTTTAATCCCAGGTGTACCATGTTTCACTATTTTTCCCTTGTCTTATGGAGTGTGATATAGAGTGAATGTATGGTCAATGCATGTGAGGTTAGAGTGAGCAAGTGATTGCGTGAACATTTTCAGCCCTTTTATCAACATTCATTTCTTTTAATATTCACAAGGGCACTGATAATCTCGCTGCTGAGTGCCCGTAAACACCAAAAACATACATACTCAATTTAGTGACCTACTTTAGAATCACACTAGAGACTACCACAAGCAGTTTCTGGCACTTTTTACTGTTTTAGTCATCATGGGACATGAGGTTGTGTTTTGTGCAGCATTTGTAAATATTTTTAGTTCAACATATTTAAGTGACTGTGTAATATAGTAAAGTTATGTGGAGGATATTGTTAATTATTCAGTTACACAGTTTTGTGGAGAGTAAAACTCTACATATTTTTAGAACTGGTTATATAATGTGTGCGCAGTTGAGCACATTGGTTGTGCAACATCTTGTACCTTGTAACAGGAGGTGGTCTTCTACCATGGAACATGTGACATTTAAAAATGAACTGATTTTTTTAGTGTATTAACGATTTTACCAGTCTTGAGAATGTAAACTTGTGCTAGTTTTCCTTAGCTTCTGTTTCAAAATGTGTGTAACTTTTAGTTGGTAATTGATAATACTTCTACTTAATTTGATTTCACTTATTGATTAATGGTTTTTAGCAGAATAGTAATGTAACAGATAGACTCTTTAATATGGTATTGACAAGATTTTCTCAAGTGCAAAACTTTTATATTTCATTATTTGTTCTGAGGTACATGGCCATGCTGTATCTTGGAAAATATTTTCACATTTGGAAATTCACTTTTGTAGTAATTTTTGTAATTTTGGAAAAGACTGCAGCATATGGAAAGTGAATGCTATCACCTACAAATGGAATAAGAAAATATGTTAAAGTTCAATTACAGAGCTGACTAGAGGGAACGATCTGAAAAGTGTTCCATAGTGCAACATTCTCCCCTACACAAACGAGTATTGAAGAACGAGACTGTGCCCCTGAAAATAGTACCAAAAAACTGAAACAAATAAAATGAAAATAAAGTGTAGCTGTGGGACATCAATTTTTGAAATAAATGACAAACTTTCCTTGTGTAAATTAAGTACTGGTATACTTTGTCATGGGATTTTTCCTAAAATTAAATAAAATGTCTTCTGTGTACCATGTTGACTTACAAGTAGACTTGTGTACACCCAAGTTTGCCAGCCCTGCAGATCTGCAGACTGTATTCTGTACTGTTTTCGAAAACACACCCATCACATTTTGAAAAAAAAAAAAATCTTTTCCTCTGAGTGATAAATAATGTGCAGGTTGAATGAAAAGTGTATGCTGCCATCTGAAGTTGAGCTTAGGCCCGAAACTGGAGACGAGTATATAAATTCTTCATTCGAGTAAAGTACGACTGACTTCAGTGTTGTTTTCTCACAGTTCTGTTTTTGTTTAGTATCCTGTTGTACATTTGCCACTAGTGCACAAATGGATCCACTTGTTTCTGTCCTGAAACCAAATGTGGGTCAGTGCTGCCCTTGTCCTCGAGCACATATTTTCTTGATTGGGCCTCTCTTCGCAGTAAGTCTGGCGATCGATTTGGGTGTTGCATTTCTGCTGGAAACTATGTCACAGGGAGGAGAAAACGTGAACCAGCAACTTGTTGTTTACAGAGTACGATTGTTTGTCACTCGGTTCAGAGGAGAGGCTGACAAGAAGTAAGAAACTTGTGCGCCGGGGGATCACGCTATCGGGAGTTCGGCACTGTGGAGGGGCGCTGTGGCCTAGACACTAGCGCGGCCGGCTTCCATCTTGTAGCCCTTGACGGCGACGCAGTTGCAGAGTCCACGCCACAGGCTGCGCGCTTTGGAAGGCCTGTGGTCGGAGCTGCCGGCGGCACCGTTGGCCGTCGCTGCCGCCGCTGCCGCGGTCGCCGTGGTGGTGGTAGTGGTGGTGGGGGGCGTGGGCCCCCCGTGGGGGCGCACCTTGTCCCCCGCGCTGTCCGCCACCGCCCCGCAGCCGCCGCCCCCGGCCACCGCCCCCGGTCCGCGCCGGCCGCCGCAGCCGCGGATCGCCGCCCCCTCGCCGCCCCACGGCCACCGCAGCGTGCGCAGCAACGTCGCGCGGAAGTCCTCCGAGAAGAGGCAGTAGATGTAGAAGGTGAGCGAGTAGTTGGTCACCTCCAGCAGGTTGGCGACGGCGCGGAACACCTGGTACGGGAAGCGGCTCAGGTTGCCTTGCGACAGTGTCACGTTCAGGATCACCATGGGCGACACGCACACCTGCAACACCGTAGTTGAGCCCCATCTTAACGTATTTGACGGCAATATTACAGCAAGTTTTTTTTTTTTTTCAAGAGAACTTGCAATGAGAGGCTTTGCCTCTTCTTGTTTAGTCTTGTATTTCACATGTTATAAATATTCTGCTGATGATGATGAGTCCCATACTTCTTTACAGAGCGTAGGGGAACGACGCGGGAGACCCGCGCCGCCTTACTAGGCAAGGTCCTAGTGGAGGTGATTTGCCATTTCCTTTCTCCGACCGTAATCAGGATGAATGATGATGACGAAGACGACACAACAACACCCAGTCATCTCGAGGCAGGAAAAATCCCTGACCCCGCCGGGAATCGAACCCGGGACCCCGTGCTCGGGAAGTGAGAACGCTACCGCGAGACCACGAGCAATAGAAACAGTGATCTAGTTGGAAAGCCCTCAAGATTTTACTAAAAATTGAGAACGGTGAAGTAATTTTTAGGGATCCGTGCCTCAATCTCTAAAAACGGAACCCTTTTAGGATCGCTCTGTTGATTAGCGTGGGGTCTAGGTTTGCAACAACAGATATAATTGCTTGAAAGTAATCAGGGCAATTAAGATGTACTTAATTGGTGATTTGAGGGAAAACTGAAATATTTTACGAACAACTGCTGCTAGTTGTGCAAATGAACTGTCTGTATACATAATTAAGCGTAATTAAGTTTGTGCGGAACCCTCAGTGCGCAACTCCTACTCGCACCTGGCCTAATTTTTTTATATTATGCGGGAGACTATTGCAAATTAGTATAGCACCTTTTGTAACGAAAATTTGAAAAGCGTATGTCCTTAATGACTGGACGTGGAACTTCCCTTTTTGGTCAAATTTTTAAGCAGAATGGAAACAAGGCTTTAGAAATTGCTCAATGTATTTTTGTCCAACTGTTATGAACCCTTCTCATCAGGGACGAGCAGATGTATCACTACCAAATTTATGTCACGTACAGATATTAAGGTCCATGGACCCTTGCCGGTATAAAAATTTTAAGCTTCGAAGTTAATTCAATCAAAAGATGTGGCCATTTATGTCACATATTTTGGTACTCGAAAACCTACTCATTAAAACCTGTAGGATGCTTTCCGTTCACTCATAATCATCAAATTTGGCAAGATGCAAGGTTTCACAGTGTAACCAAAGGAAAAAATCCGAAAACTGTTAATGTCTAAATATATCGCACGAAAAAATATGTCTTTATCCTTCGTCATCAGATTTCAAACTTGAAATTAAAACATTCTCGAAAGTTCTGGAATCCCTGAGACATATCTGGCCAGTATCAATGTCGTTAACAGGCAAAAATCGTAGATATCCTCGAATTCCGGAATGGATGTACTGTCTGTATACATAATTAAGCGTAATTAAGTTTGTGCCGAACCCTCAGTGCTCAAGTCCTACTCGCACCTGGCCATTTTTTTTTATATTACGCTGGAGACTATTGCGAATTAGTATAGTACTTTTCGTAACGGAAATTTGAAAAGCATATGTCCTTATTGACTGCACGTGGAGCTTCCCTTTTTGGTCAAATTTTTAAGCAGAGCGGAAACAAGACTGCAGAAATTGCTCAATGTATTTTTGTCCGAATTTTGATAGCGAAACAAAGAGTGTGAAATGGCAAATGGGGTATCGAGCTGATCAAAGCGAGGTATAGTTTTGCACATAGACACCTTAAGAGCAATCGCGGTAATTAAGAAACAATTAGTGGTTCGAAGGAAAATTACGCAATGAATTTTTGTCAGAATTTTCATACCCATACAAATGTAAGGAAGTGGGCGATGGGATATGAAATTGACCAGCGTGGGGTCCAGGTTTGCAACAACAGGTATAATTGCTTGAAAGTAATCAAGGCAATTAAGATGTAATTAATTGGTGATTTGAGGGAAAACTGAAATATTTTACGAACAACTGCTGCTAGTTGTGCAAATGAACTGTTAAAAATTTCTTCTCTTCAAAGACGGCTATTTGGTGCACAAAAAGTTACGTTATTGTGATAGTTCGCTATCAAAAATTTTTTAAATAAAAATTAGAAAACGGTCAAATGTTTTATGAAAAGATTTTTTTAAAGTATGAAGTAAAATATGTTAGAGAAACATTTTGGGCGTCTTTGAATGATGCTCGAACCCTTGTACAGCTAATGAGGTGCCTATTGAGGATTTAAAGTTCAGTGTTGAACTTAGAATTTCAGAATCTCAACGAGTACTAGAGGATATTTGTTTGATGGATTATGTGGGCCGTGGAGTCTCCTGTTGTGTGGCATCGTAGAAATGCGCGTTGAATGTTTCTCTGTTCTATTCCATTTCTTACCTTCAGACAAATCATGTCAAAAAACATTTGACCTTTTTTCCCCTTCTATCATGTTCATGGATATTGAAGTTTTTGTTAATGTATACTGCAGATTGAAAAACACGTCTCGCATGCGGACGAGGGAGGAAATGTACGTTTTGATAGAGCTAAGATAGCAATTTTACGCACGTCCATTTCTGTAAACAAACTGTGTGATTTGCGAGTCAGATACAGCTGACAACTTCTCGCAAATCACTGTCAGGAGCACTTTTCGTATGATGCAGCACCAACCATGATGGAAACCACTTACAGTGTACTTCACGATGAGTTCACGTTCCGTGTGGGTATGGCTTTACGCTGCAGTGATTGTCGAAGAAATAGTTTTCGTACTGTACAACCAACCAATCAAGACGTACCAAGGATCTGAGTTAGGATTTGGGGTAGGGGATTAAGTTATTGTGCGCTTTTGACACAGCTCAGTGAGCCTTGAGCAGCCGCTGGTGAAGTATCAGTGCAGCAGCAGTGCAGTAGCGAGTCGCATATTTAGCTTTCATATTTGTTTTGTAGTTTGATTCTTAATTTCTTTCCGAGTGTTTGTTCGCTTGCAAATTTAATTACATAAAATCCTTGCGTATTCTCGTATTTGAGAGGAGTAATATTGCTTATTGATAGCCATAGAGTGTAAATTCGCGGAGTCGTTAGATATTAGCAGTACGATGGATAGGGTGTGTGCGTGTTGTGTGCGGGCGCAGGAGGAACTGGCCGCGGTTAGCAGCTGAGCGTGCTATTGGCCACGGTCAGCCGCCTTCAGGATGCTACCTCGAGGTGCAGCGACGGCGGAGGGTCTGGCGCGTCGCTTGAGGGACTCCAGGTGTCGCTTGCTGCGTCCGCTGACTCAGCCGCCGAGGCATCTTCAGGTGTACCCGGTGCGTTGGGGCCGCCCTCACCTCAGGGAGAGTGGCGGACTGCAACGCGTTCGCTTCGCTCGAGGCGGAGGGCCAATGAGGAGGCTGGCCGGCTGGCCTCGCCCGTTCATCCTGTCAGTGGGCAGGTGGCCGCTCCTTCAGCAGGGCCCGAGCAGGCACACGGGGGCAAAGGCTTGCTGGTTATTGGGAGTTCCAACGTTAGGCGGGTGATGGAGCCTCTCAGGGAAATAACGTACAGGGCTGGAAAGAAATCCAACGTGCACTCGGTTTGTCTGCCGGGGGGCCTCATCAAAGATGTGGAGGCGGCCTTGACTGCGGCTATCGAGCGTACGGGGCGCAGTCGTCTGCAAGTAGTTGCTCACGTCGGCACCAATGATGCCTGTCGCTTGGGTTCTGAAGCGATCCTCAGTTCGTACAGGCGGCTGGCGGATATGATGAAGACTGCTGGCCTCACACGCGGGGTGCAAGCAGAGCTCTCTATTTGCGCCATCGTTCCCAGAGTGGATCGGGGTCCTTTGGTTTGGAGCCGAGTGGAGGGTCTCAACCAGAGGCTTCGTCGACTCTGTGACGGTCTTGGCTGCAGATTTCTAGACTTGCATTATTGGATGGGGAATTGTAGGACGCCCCTAGATAGATCAGGGGTGCACTACACAAAGGAAGCGGCTACTCGGGTAGCAGAGTACTTGTGGCGTGCACATGGTTTTTTTTAGGCTAGGCAGTAGTGCGAGGTGTCCTGATGAACACTCACCAGTCGACGTGCAGGCAGGGAAATCAGGACGCGCTCAGTATAAAGACACTTCAGCTATCAAGATATTAGCAGTAAATTTTCTGAGTATTCAGGTTAAAGTTCTTGAATTTACTGCCCTCCAGGAAGTATGTGGCGCGCAAATTATTCTCGGGACTGTGACCTGGGTGAACCCTGAGATAGGAAGTTCTGAAATATTTAGTGAGGGTTGGATCGTGTATCGGAAAGTCAAATTAGATACTGTAGGAGGTGGTGTCTTCATTGCAGTTGACAAAAATATGGTGTCTACTGAGGTCGAAGTGGAGTGTGATTGTGAAGTTATCTGGACACGTTTAACAGGGCTAGGGGAAATAAAGTCAATTGTGGGGTGTTGTTACCGGCCACCAGGTTCCACTGTGACAGTTCTAGAATCATTCAAAGGGAGTCTACATTCTGTATCGCAGAAGTACCCTGATCAAGCTATATTAGTCGGAGGCGGCTTCAACCTACCTAGTATAGACTGGGATGTCTATGGATTAATTACAGGCGGTACAGACAAGCCGTCGTGTGAATTACTTTTGAACACATTATCCGAAAACTGTCTTGAGCAGTTAAATCGACAGCCAACGCGTAATGGAAATATTTTAGATCTGGTAGCCACGAACAGACCAGACCTCATCGACGGTGTCAGTGTTGAGACAGGGATTAGTGATCATAATGTTGTCATTACGACTATGATTACGAAAGTTAAAAAGTCAGTCAAGAAGGCTAAGAGAGTATTCTCACTAGAAAGAGCGGATAAGCCGTTGTTAGCATCCCACTTAGTAAATGAATCGACTTCATTTACTTCCTGTACGATGGACGTTGAATAATTATGGGCAAATTTTAATCACATTGTAAACCACCCATTGGACAAGTATGTGCCAAAAAAGTGGGTTACGGATGGAAAAGACCCACCGTGGTTTAACAGTGCAATTCGGAGAATGCTCAGGAAGCAAAGGCAGTTGCACTCGCGGTACAAGTAAGATCGGGAGAATGAGGACAGGCAAAAGTTAGTACAAGTAAGATCGGGAGAATGAGGACAGGCAAAGTTAGTAGAGATTCGTGCTGCTGTAAAAAGAGCGATGCGCGAAGCATTCAATCACTACCACCGTCATACCTTAGCAAAAGATCTTGCTGGAAACCCAAGGAAATTCTGGTCTTACGTAAAATCGGTAAGCGGGTCAAAGGCTTCCATCCAGTCACTCACTGATCAGTCTGGCCTGGCAACGGAAGACAGCAAAACGAAAGCTGAAATTTTAAATTTAGCATTTGAGAAATCTTTCACGCAGGAGGATCGTACGAACATACCGCCGTTTGAGTCTCGTACAGATTCCCGTATGGAGGAAATAGTGATAGACATCCCTGGGGTTGTGAAGCAGCCAAATGGGTTGAAAATAAATAAATCGCAAATTCCAATTCGGCTTTACAGAGAGTACTCTACTGCATTGGCTCCTTACTTAGCTTGCATTTATCGCGAATCTCTCGCCCAACGTAAAGTCCCGAGCGACTGGAAAAAAGCGCAGGTGACGCCGGTATATAAGAAGGGTAGAAGGACGGATTCTCAAAATTAGAGACCAATGTCCTTAACATCGGTTTGTTGCAGGATTCTCGAACATATTCTCAGTTCGAATATAATGAATTTCCCTGAGACAGAGAAGTTGCTGTCCATACATCAGCACGGCTTTAGAAAGCATCACTCCTGCGAAACGCAACTCGCCCTTTTTTCCCATGATATCTTGTGAACCATGGATGAAGGGTATCAGACGGATGCCATATTCCTTGACTTCCGGAAAGCGTTTGACTCGGTGCCCCATTGCAGACTCCTAACTAAGGTACGAGCATATGGGATTGGTTCCCAAGCATGTGAGTGGCTCGAAGAATTCTTAAGTAATAGAACACAGTACGTTGTCCTCGATGGTGAGTGTTCATCGGAGGTGAGGATATCATCTGGAGTGCCCCAGGCAAGTGTGGTAGGTCCGCTGTTGTTTTCCATCTACATAAATGATGTTTTGGATAGGGTGAATAGCAATGTGCGGCTGTTTGCTGATGATGCTGTGGTGTACGGGAAGGTGTCGTCGTTGAGTGACTGTAGAAGAATACAAGATGACTTGGACAGGATTTGTGATTGGTGTAAAGAATGGCAACTAACTCTAAATATGGATAAATATAAATTAATGCAGATGAATAGGAAAAAGAACCCTGTAATGTTTGAATACTCCATTAGTAGTGTAGCGGTTGACACAGTCACGTCGATTAAATATTTGGGCGTAACATTGCAGAGCGATAAGAAGTGGGACAAGCATGTAATGGCAGTTGTGGGGAAGGCGGACAGTCGTCTTCAGTTCATTGGTAGAATTTTGGGCAGATGTGGTTCATCTGTAAAGGAGACCGCTTATAAAACACTAATACGACCTATTCTTGAGTTTTGCTCGAGCGTTTGGGATACCTATCAGGTCGGATTGAGGGAGGACATAGAAGCAATTCAGAGGCTGGCTGCTAGATTTGTTACTGGTATGTTTGATCATCACGCGAGTGTTACGTAAATGCTTCAGGATCTCGGGTGGGAGTCTCTAGAGGAAAGTTGGCGTTCTTTTCGTGAATCGCTACTGAGGAAATTTAGAGAACCAGCATTCGAGACTGACTGCAGTACAATTTTGCTGCCGCCAACTTACATTTCGCGGAAAGACCACAAAGATAAGATAAGAGAGATTAGGGCTCGTACAGAGGCATATAGTTAGTCATTTTTCCCTCGTTCTCTTTGGGAATGGAACAGGGAGAGAAGACTCTAGTTGTGGTACGAGGTACCCTCCGCTACGCACCGTATGGCTGATTGCGCAGTATGTATGTAGATGTAGATTTTGGTTAGCGGTGAGTGACAAGATACAATTGCCACTTTGTTTTACATCTTTCATCTTCTGCGTTTATGACGGAGGACGGCTTTTCGCGAGCTTCCAGAAAAGTGCTCTTTGCAGCCATTGGGTTGTAGTTTGTACTGTTTTGCATCTTTATTGTTTCTTACTGGTGATATCACGGGTTGGTTTTGTATTTTCGTACCTTTTTTCCTTCGAATATGAGGTGGACAGTTGCTTGTGTTTCTCAACTTAGAAATTTATATGGAGGGGATTACTGGAGACTGGTCTGATATTCACCATACAACCAGTGGAAACCTGCTCTTCTCTGCCCCTTCCAGCCACTCTTAAACCACTGTTTATGATAGTTAATCCCTTTCATTTTCTAGGATGCTTTCTGGTTCGTTTGATGTAGATACTGCATGAGACTCGTTTGATAAGGGAGATTTCTTCTGATCTGCATGTATATTCCTAGCTATTATAGTTGTTCTTATCATTATGTTTATTGCTTTTTAACTAACGTTTCACGCCCACCATCATTAGCCTTTAAAGTTTTACCCACCTACTGAAGCTATTTAGGCCCAATGTTTTACCTAACTTCAAGAGCCACAAAATGCTTTATTCAGAAACCGGCTGTTTTTTTAAGTTATGATTTAAGACCCCAGCCATTTTGTGCACTAAAGCTGAAAGAAGATACATTCAGAATGGATCAACCACATTTTGTAGCTGTTCTCGGAATTGAACAACACGCGTCCATCTCTGATGGACTCAAACTGCCTGCGAAGTGGTCCTTTTGCGCTGTGCAGTCTGGAGCAGTTTGAAACGGTTCAGGGTTTTTGCACTGCTGGTATGTGCTGAACACGAGGGTCAAATATCCGTCCAGCCATCCGTATTTAGATTTTTCATCGGTTTCCTCAGCTGCTTAAGGCAGATAACAGGACTGTTCCTTTGAAAAGAACGGAAGATTTGTTAGCGGTAGTATCGATCAAGGTGCGAGTATTACAGAGATGCTCTGTGAATGCATATTGGAGTTCCTGGAGGGAAGACGACGTTGTTTTTGCGAGATACCACTGAAATAGTATAAAGAATCGTCATTTGTGACAGACTGTAGAAAAATTCTACTTGCACCAACGTACGAGAGTGAGTCAAATGAAAACCTTAAATATTTTTTAAATATTATTTATTGTGCAGAAGTGGTACAAAGCTGTATCACTTTGCAACATAATCTCCCCCACGCTCAATGCAAGTCCTTCAGCACTTACAAAGTGCATAAATTCCTTTAGAAAAAAATTCTTTTGGTAGTCCGCACAACCATTCATGCACCGCGTGGCTAGTCCGCACAACCACTCATGCACTGCGTGGCGTACCTCTTCATCAGAGCGGATCTTCTTTCCTCCCATTGCGTCTTTGAATGGTCCATACATATGGAAATCACTTGGGGCAAGGTCTGGTGAGTACGGTGGATGAGGAAGACACTCAAAATGCAGGTCTGTGATTGTTGCAGCTGTTGTACGGGCAGTGTGGGGCCTTGCATTGTCATGTTGCAAAAGGACACCTGCTGACAGGAATCCAAGTCGCTTTGATTTGATTGCAGGCTGAAGATAATTTTTAGGAGGTCTGTGTATGATGCGCTGGTGACAGTGGTCCCTAGGCATGCAATGCTCCAAAATGACGCCTTTTTGTCCCAAAAGAGAGTCAGCATAACCTTCCCTGCTTATGGTTCTGTTCGAAACTTCTTTGGTTTTGGCGATGAGGAATGGCGCCATTCCTTGCTCGCTCTCTTCATTTCCGGTTGGTGGATGTGAACCCAGGTTTCGTCTCCAGTAACGACTCTTGCAAGGAAGCCATCACGTTCTCGTTCAAAGCGCCGAAAAAGTTCTTCACAAGCATCAACACGTCTTTCTCTCATTTCAGGAGTCAGCTGCCGTAGCACCCATATTGCAGACACTTTGTGAAACTGGAGCACATCATTCACAATGTGGTGTGCTGACCCATGACTAATCAGTAAACATGCTGCAATGTCATTCAGTGTCACTTGGCGATTTTCTTTTACTATGGCTTCAACTGCTGCAATGTTCTGTGGAGTCATAACTCGTTGCGCCTGACCTGGACGAGGAGCATCTTCCACTGAAGTCACACCATTTTCGAACTTCCTACTCCATTCGTAGACTTGCTGCTGTGACAAACATGCATCACCGTACTGAACCTTCATTCGTCGATTAATTTCAATAGGTTTCACACCGAATAACAGAACGCTGTTCTTCCCTGGTGCAAGTTGCAAGTGGGGCGGCCATCTTTATACTGATACTGCGACGGTATGTTTGCATCTGCACTATGCTGCCACCTACAGGCCCTTCTGCACGCTGTTTGTAGCACTGTTACCAACTTACAGCATAGCGGCGCGAAATTTCGATTTGTTATTACAAGTTTAATGTTTTCGTTTGACTCACCCTCGTATATTTCGCGTAAGCATCGCGAAGACAAGACAAGAGAAACTACGGCTCGTCGGGGCGTACAGACAGTCGATTTTTTGTCGCTCAGTTTGCGAATGGGACAATAAAGGAAATTACTAGTAATGCTACAAGGTGCACCACGCTAGGTGGTCTATGGTGGCCTCTAGAGTACGTAGCTAGGTGTAGATACCATGATATGCAAGTAATTGTATTTTTTTTTTAGTAACGGTCATCGGTAGCGTGTGAGATAGGAATTGCTGTGGGTTTGTGACAGCATAATTGGAAAAATTATACTTTTTTATACCGAAAATGATCTTTTTCGTTAGCTAGTGACCAGTGTTGCTCTCAGTTGCTAGTTAAATAATACATTATTTCAAGATTCCATCCCAATATTAACTGCATTAGAATGTTAGTGAGATGAATCTTTATAAACTCTGCTAAGTTTTGGTAAAAAAAAATTAACTTGATAACTAAAGAAGTGTAGGAACTCGCCACTAATTTAAAGAAAAAAAATTTTTGTTTCATCTTTTCATATCTTGAAGATGTAATCTATTATCATCGTGACGGACAGTTGTAAATGTTGATCATCATGAATTACCTGGAAGAGAACGATCTATTGACGTAAATTCAACATGGATTTCATAAACATCCTTCTTGTGAAACACAGTTAGCTCCTTACTCTCATAAAGTGTTGAGTGGTATCAACTAGGGATTTCAAATTGATTCCGTATTTCCAGATTTCAAAAGGGCTTTTGACACCGTACCTCACAAGCGGCTTGTAATCAAATATAAAATATCGTCTCAGTTATGTGACTGGATTCGTGATTTCCTGACACAGACGTCAGAATTCGTAATAACTGATGGAAAGTCATCGAATAAAACAAAAGTAATTTGTGGTGTTCCCCAAGGTAGTGTTACAGGCCTTCTGCTGTTTCTCATATAGATAAACAATTTAGGAGACAATATGATCAGCCGTCTATGGTTATTTGTAGATGGTGCTGTCGTTCATCGCCCACTTAAATCATCAAAATATTAAAACAAATTACTGAACGATTTAGAAGAGATATCTGTACGGTGCGAAAATTGCCATTTGACCCTGAATAATGAAAAGTGTGAGGTCATCCACACGAGTGGTAAAAGGAGTCCCTTAAATTTCGGTTACAGGATAAATCAATTAAATCTAAAAGTAAGTTCAACTAAATATCTAAGAATTACAATGACGAACAACTTAAATTGGAAAAGACACACCGAAATTGTTGCGGGGAAGGCGAACCAAAGACTGCGTTTTATTGGCAGAACACTTAGAAAATGCAACAGATCTACTAAAAAGACTGCCTATACTACACTTGTCCTTCCCCTTTTGGAGTACTGGTACGCGGTGTGGGATCCATACCAGATAGGATTAGCGGAGTACATCAAGATTGTTCAAAAAATGGCAGTACGTTTTGTATTATCGAGAAATGTGGGAGAGCCGTCTCTACATTAAAACAAAGACGTTTCTCGGTGCGTCGGAATCGTCTCATAAAATTTCAATCATCAGTTTTCTCCTCCAAATGTGAAAATATTTTGTTGATGCCGGTCTACATAGGGAGAAGCGATCATCATAATAAAATAAGAGAAATGAGAGCTCGCACCGGAAGATATAGGTGTTTGTTTTTTCCGCGCGCTGTTCGAGAGTGAAATAGTAAAGAACTGCTGTGAAGGTTGTTCGATGAACCCTTTGTCAGGCACTTAAGAGTGATTTGCAGAGTATCCGTGTAGATCTAGACTTATAAAAGGAGTCAATCTATTTTGTCGAACAGAATTATTTCTTTTTGAAAACCAAATAATAATTCTCTAGACAATACAACTGTTTGGTAGCCCGGGAGCTGTCAGCACTCTGACAACGTGCAAAATCCCACCGAGCATTCATCAAAGTGAAAATCTATTATCAATGTTTTTGACGAACTGAAAGATATTTGAGGTGAATTGTTCAGTCTTTCACCCTGTAGATGGATAGAAAAAAAAGATGGCCCACTATTTCGTGTGAACTTTTCTCAAATTGCTCAGATAATTGAGCTGTAGAAAGAAAATCGTTTGGTTAGTGTCAGTATCAGCCGTTCACTATTAAAACACAGTGCATTACAGGTTTATGCCGAAATTTGAACAGAAATACCCCACATTTCTCACTTTTTTTCCTTCCAAGAAACGTAATTATTGACTAGTTTAGAGAAATACGTACACTTCTTTTCTTTCCATGTTAAAATGCGCCCCCTTTGCCAAAGCACAACAGAATTTACGATTCACCTCACTAATCCTCATATACAGTTGAAATTGCGACAGAATCCTGAAATAGTGTATTAATAAAGAAGCAGCCAATGGTAAGGTAGATCAATAACTTGAGAGCGAAGTCTTTCGCGACAGCACTGTTGTATGAAACATTCTCATACTTCTTGCAACGTCAGTTCAGGGTAAAACCTCGAGCTTTCGACGATCACTTCCATCGTTTTCGTCAGCAGCAACTGACTGTCACAAGTGCTGCGGTGATGGTCTTATGTAGCCCAAAGACGGCTTCTGATACGCCGGTAACTATGTCATGATGTCGAAGACGTTCACATCTGGATGGAGAGTCCGCTTCCATGCACCGCTAAGATTATATTCGCTGTCACGGTTGAAGATTTTCTCACACATTCTTATTTCTACAGCCTCCTTAATTACAGTCTTCCAGTATCTAGTAGCTGGGACAAAAATTGTTACGTGAAACAGTATTTTATGTTTGTGTTTGAGGCTATTGTCAACAACTGCAGTGTTACACAATTTTTGATTTTTAATATACTACTGGCCATGAAAATTGCTACACCACGAAGATGACGTGCTACAGACGCGACATTTAACCGACAGGAAGAAGATGCTGTGATATGCAAATGATTAGCTTTTCAGAGCATTCACACAAAGTCGGCGCCGGTGGCGACACCTACAACATGCTGACATGAGGAAAGTTTCCAACCGATTTCTCATACACAAACAACAGTTGACCGGCGTTGCCTGGTGAAACGTTGTTGTGATGTCTCGTGTAAGGAGGAGAAATGTGTACCATCACGTTTCCGACTTTGATTAAGGTCGGATTGTAGCCTATCGCGATTGCGGTTTATTGTATCGCGACATTGCTGCTCGCGTTGGTCGAGATCCAATGACTGTTAGCAGAATATGGAATCGGTGGGTTCAGGAGGGTAATACGGGACGCCTTGCTGGATCCCAACGGCCTCGTATCACTAGCAGTCGAGATGAGAGGCATCTTATCCGCATGGCTGTAACGGATCGTGCAGCCACGTCTCGATCCCTGAGTCAACAGATGGGGACGTTCGCAAGACAACAACCACCTGCACGAACAGCTCGACGACGTTTGCAGCAGCGTGGACTGTCAGCTCGGAGACCATGGCTGCGGTTACCCCTGACCCTGCATCACCGACAGGAGCGCCTGCGATGGTGTACTCAACGACGAACCTCGGTGCACGAAAGGCAGAACGTCATTTTTTCGGATGAATCCAGCTTCTGTTTTCAGCATCATGATGGTCGCATACGTGTTTGGCGACATCGCGGTGAACGCACATTGGAAGCGTGTATTCGTCATCAGCATACTGGCTTATCACCCGGCGTGATGGTATGGGGTGCCACTGGTTACACGTCTCGGTCACCTCTTGTTCGCATTGACGGCACTTTGAACAGTGGACGTTACTTTTAAGATGTGTTACGACCCGTGGCTCTACCCTTCATTCGATCCCTGCAAAACCCTACATTTCAGCAGGATAATGCACGACCGCATGTTGCAGGTCCTGTACGGGCCATTCTGGATACAGAAATGGTTGACTGCTGCTCTGGCCAGCTTATTCTCCAGATCTCTCACCAATTGGAAACGTCTGGTCAATGGTGGCCGAGCAACTGGCTCGTCACAATACGCCAGTCACTACTCTTGATGAACTGTGGTATCGTGTTGAAGCTGCGTGGGCAACCGTACTTGTGCACGCCATCCAAGCTCTGTTTGACTCAATACCCAAGCGTATCAAGGCCGTTATTACTGCCTGAGGTGGTTGTTCTGAATACTGATTTCTCAGGATCTATGCACCCAAATCGCGTGAAAATGTAATCACATGTGAGTTCTAGTATAATATATTTGTCCAATGAATACCCGTTTATCATCTTCATTTCTTCTTGTTGTAGCAGTTTTAATGGCAGTAGTGTATGTTGTTGATGTTCTGCACAGGGCTCGGAAACGGTGCGGATGGACTGACTGATGTAAGTGCTACCACACGCACATGGGATGTTGTAAATTCCAGGCATCCTGAGGCCGAGACTGTCCTTCACAGGGCGCAGCATATGCTTTATCTTCTTAGGAGGACGTAAAGTAGGTCTGGTACCTCGTCTTCCCAGGACTCCATTTTACTGCATGTTGCGCCACAGAAAGGAAGGAATGCTATCGGTGGCTTGTCATATGAATGGTCAATATTTTCACGTTTCCTTTTCTTAGCGAACGCTGACTTCATATCACAAGACCCATAGCCGTTCTTTCGGAACACATACTTCACATGATTAATTTCGGAATCCAGGTGGTCCTCGTCAGACACAGTTTTTGCTCTATGTACCAGTGTATTTAAATCTGCTCTCTTCTGGACTGGATGGTGAAAACTCTGGGCGATATAAATCAATGTGCGTTGGTTTGCGGTACACTGAGTGGTCGAGACGTCCATCCGACTTTCGTTATACCAATATGTCTAAAAATGGCAGCCTCCCCTCTTTTTCTGTCGCGGCGTTGAACTGGATGTTTGGGTGCATATATTCGTAGAAGTGCTCAAGAGTCTTTACACCGTGTGACCATACAATAAACGTGTCGTCAAAATAACGATACAGTGAAGATGGGCGTGGGAGAGCCAGATTCACTGTACGTTCCTCAGAATGTTCCATAACAATGTTGGCGGTTGCTGGAGACAACGGAAACCCATAACCATTCCGTCCGTCATTTCTTAAAATTTACCACCGTACAAGAAGAATGTGATCGTCATAACATTTCGGAAGAGCTTTGTCGTCTCAGGAGGAGAATGCTCTGCCAACAGTTTCAGTACGTTCTTGACAGGAACTTTCGTAAATAGCGAGACCACATCCAGTGAAACGTCTCTGTGAAGTCGTTTCATAAGACGCTTGTCGAATCCGGTACAACTTATTCACTTTACTACCTGATTTTAGCTCAATTCATGAACTCTTCTAGAAAGACTGAGCACTCAAATAAGGCCTGTTGAATATTATATGTGTGTTTCAATGTGGGGTTTCGGTTTTGTTTTGTGGGAAACGCTGAGTTGGTCATCGTCTGCTGGGAGTAGACGATGTTGCTTCTCGTTCGAAGGAAAGCACAGGATGACCAACTTAGGTTTCCAATACCTGAACAGAGAGGTTTACCCATCTTAGTCGAAGGCTGTTTTTGTGTGTGAGGTTGGTGACGGAGGGCTACCCCTGTGGTAGATTCCGCTGCACGGGGAGCTAGGTAATCTCGAAAGAGGAAGCGGCACTCTTTGGTGAACGCTTGGTGAGTACGGATCGCAACTCTTAAGGGAGGTTTCAGGTGATAGGAAGCAGGCTGAGTTTACTCCGATTTCCTATCCTGAATTAATCAAGTTGCTTCATGCACGACATGGAGTGCTATTTATCAGGCTACTTAAAAAAAATTTGCATACTTGTAGTTAAATGATTAAAGTAATTAAATTAATAATTTTCCAGCTCCGTTTTTTTTTTCTAAATGGTTAGGAAGGGATTGGGCTGGTACGGCCCTGAATTTTTATCATCATTATTTGTGTGAGAGAAGCACCTGGAAATGCGAGATAACGTATATGGCTCGATGAGAAACGTCGTAAAGATAGTAACACGTTACACCAGGCTGACTAAAATATCTACATCTACATCTACATCCATACTCCGCAAGCCACCTGACGGTGTGTGGCGGAGGGTACCTTGAGTACCTCTATCGGTTCTCCCTTCTATTTCAGTCTGGTATTGTTCGTGGAAAGAAGGATTGTCGGTATGCCTCTGTGTGGGCTCTAATCTCTCTGATTTTATCCTCATGGTCTCTTCACGAGATGTACGTAGGAGGGAGCAATATACTGCTTGACTCCTCGATGAAGGTATGTTCTCGAAACTTCAACAAAAGCGCGTACCGAGCTACTGAGTGTCTCTCCTGCAGAGTCTTCCACTGGAGTTTATCTATCATCTCCGTAACGCTTTCGCGATTACTAAATGATTCTGTAACTAAACGCGCTGCTCTCCGTTGGATCTTCTCTATCTCTTCTATCAACCCTATCTGGTACGGATCCCACACTGCTGAGCAGTATTCAAGCAGTGGGCGAACAAGCGTACTGAAACCTACTTCCTTTGTTTTCGGATTGCATTTCCTTAGGATTCTTCCAATCAATCTCAGTCTGGAATCTGCTTTACCGACGATCAACTTTATATGATAATTCCATTTTAAATCACTCCTAATGCGTACTCCCAGATAATTTATGGAATTAACTGCTTCCGGTTGCTGACCTGCTATATTGTAGCTAAATGATAAAGGATCTTTCTTTCTATGTATTCGCAGCACATTACACTTGTCTACATTGGGATTCAATTGCCATTCCCTGCACCATGCGTCAATTCGCTGCAGATCCTCCTGCATTTCAGTACAATTTTCCATTGTTACAACCTCTCGATATACCACAGCATCATCCGTAAAAAGCCTCAGTGAACTTCCGATGTCATCCACAAGGTCATTTATGTATATTGTGAATAGCAACGGTCCTACGACACTCCCCTGTGGCACACCTGAAATCACTTTTACTTCGGAAGACTTCTCTCCATTGAGAATGACATGCTGCGCTCTGTTATCTAGGAACTCTTCAATCCAATCACACAATTGGTCTGATAGTCCATATGCTCTTACTTTGTTCATTAAACGACTGTGGGGAACTGTATCGAACGCCTTGAGGAAGTCAAGAAACACGGCATCTACCTGGGAACCCGTGTCTATGGCCCTCTGAGTCTCGTGGACGAATAGCGCGAGCTGGGTTTCACACGATCGTCTATCTCGAATCCCATGCTGATTCCTGCAGAGTATATTTCTAGTCTCCAGAAAAGTCATTATACTCGAACATAATACGTGTTCCAAAATTCTACAACTGATCGACGTTAGAGATAAAGGTCTGTAGTTCTGCACATCTGTTCGACGCCCCTTCTTGAAAACGGGGATGACATGTGCCCTTTTCCAATCCTTTGGAACACTACGCTCCTCTAGAGACCTACGGTACACCCGCTGCAAGAAGGGGGGCAAATATCGTTTGGATCAACTCTGATAAGTTTAATTTTCTCAATAAACAGCTGAGAGTTTTTGATGTGATGGCCACAGAGGCCAACTATCGGAATCACCAACTTGGTTAAACCTACGTGGTACAGTGTGCTGTATTTCTCTACCGAGTACGGTTCACCGAGCTGGCCGAGTGTCCGGCTCGGGCAGCGGCGGCTCACCAGGAAGAGGATGGAGGTGCTGCCGAGCAGCAGCACGAGCCGGCGCTCCTCGGCGAAGTGCCGGGTGTCGTCGTGGTCGGAGGAGGCGCTGCGGCACAGCGTCATGCGGCGCCGGCGCTCGCACGACCGGCGGTACACCAGCATGATGCGCAGGTTCAGCGCCGCCAGCAGCAGCGTCGGGCACACCTTGAACACCAGCTGCCGCGCGGGCGCGCCGTCACCCAGGGGACTCACAGCAGGCAGCAGGCCGCAGGCCGCTACTAAATACTACAGCCAGCGGCAGTGCGTGCATTACGAGGGGCTTCTGGACCCGTCACCCTTTCCTTCTGTCAATAAACTGTCTCAAAATTAGTTTATTTTAGTTTACACTGCGGCGACAAAAGTCACGGGATAGCGATATGTACACATACCAATGGCGGTAGAATCGCGTATAGAAAGTACATACGAGGTGCGGCTAGAAAAAAACCGGACTGATGCTGGAAAAAACATTTATTTACAATTATTTACAATTTCATATTATCTCCTTCAATGTACTCTCCTCCTCGGTCTCTACACCGCTCCATACGAATTTTCCACTGTTCATAGCAATGCTGCAGATCATTTTCGGTAAGTCCATACATTACTTCCGTCGCTTTTTCTTTTACTGTTTCAACAGTCTCAAATCTAGTTCCTTTCAAAGCTGACTTGACTCTAGGGAAAAGAAAAAAGTCACAGGGGGCCAAATCAGGTGAGTAGGGTGGATGATCTAAGATGGGAATGTTGTGTTTTGCCAAAAACGTCTTCACTGACAACGCACTGTGAGCTGGGGCATTGTCTTGGTGAAGGATCCATGACTTTTTTCTCCACAAATCGTTCCGTTTTCTCCGTACTCGCTCACGTAGGATAGCCAGGACGCTAATGTAGTAATTCACTGCTTGTCCCTCTGGTACCCAATCAATGTGCACAATCCCTTTGATGTAAAAAAAAAAAAAAAAAAAAAAATCATCATTGCCTTGAATTTCGATTTTGACATTCGTGCTTTTTTTTGTCGTGGAGAACCAGGAGTTTTCCAATGCATCGATTGGCGTTTAGTTTCGGGATCGTAAGTAAAAAACCACGATTCATCGCAAGTAATAACATTTTGTAAGAAGGTGGGATCACTTTCAATGTTTTCCAGGATGTCAGAACAAATCATTCTTCGGCGTTCCTTCTGTTCAATTGTGAGACACTTTGGAACCATTTCTGAACACACTTTGTTCATGTTGAAACTTTCATGAAGAATCTGCCTAATACTTTCCTTGTCAACTCCTGTTAACTCAGACACTGCTCTGATTGTTAAACGGCGATCTTGTCGAACAAGTTTACCGATTTTTTCAATGTTTGCATCAGTTTTTGCTGACAATGGTCTGCCAGTGCGAGTGTCATCACTGGTGTCTTCGCGGCCATCTTTAAATCGTTTAAACCACTCAAACACTTGTGTTCGCGATAAACAATCATCGCCGTACACTTGTTGCAACATTACAAACGTTTCACTTGCAGATTTTCCTAGTTTGAAACAAAATTTTATGATAACACGCTGTTCTTTCTGTACACTCAACATTTTCCGACGCACAGACAAAACGTCAACTACTTAAAACAGACGCCACGGGCAGGAGGCAGATGAAACTCGAGCAGTAGGCGGAGCAAGAGTCACGTGACAGGCCACGCGACTTTCAGCCTTATTGCATTCGTTTTATTGTTTCACCAGTACTAGTCCGGTTTTTTTCTAGCCACACCTCGTACATCAAAAAAAGTTTTGCATCACAGTTTCCAGAACTCCTGAAGACAGACGTTCACTGTGGATATTGTATCACAGACACAGCCCCTTTGACTGTTCAGAGATGTCACTAAACCCGCCCAAGGATGTAAACAACCGTGCGTGAACAGCGCCTATTAGATGGAGGGGGTCCAACAGCCGATCAGTTCCAGTCATTCCACCAGGAAGGAGGTACACGGCTCGTGTTGTCTGTAGTGCAACCATGCCTAGACGATCAGTACCACGGTTCTATCGCTTCCGCATTGTGACTTTTTGCCAGGAAGGGCTCTCAACAAGAAAAGTGTCCAGGCATCTTCTTTGCATTTATCGCGAATCTCTTGCCCAACGTAAAGTCCCGAGCGACTGGAAAAAGCGCAAGTGACGCCTGTATATAAGAAGGGTAGAAGGACGGATCCTCAAAATTACAGAACAATATCCTTAACATCGGTTAGTTGCAGGATTCTCGAACATATTCTCGGTTCGAATATAATGAATTTCCTTGAGACAGAGAAGTTGCTGTCCATGCATCACCACGGCTTTAGAAAGCCTCGCTCCTGCGAAACGCAACTCGCCCTTTTTTCGCATGATATCTTGCGAACCATTGATGAAGGGTATCTGACGGATGCCATATTCCTTGACTTCCGGATTGCGTTTGACTCACTGCCCCACTGCAGACTCCTAACTAAGGTACGAGCATATGGGATTGGTTCCCAGATATGTGAGTGGCTCGAAGACTTCTTAAGTAATAGAACCCAGTACGTTGTCTCGATGGTGAGTGTTCATCGGAGGTGAGGGTATCATCTGGATTGCCCCAGGGAAGTGTGGTAGGTCCGCTGTTGTTTTCTATCTACATAAATGATCTTTTGGATAGGGTGGATAGCAATGTGTGGCTGTTTGCTGATGATGCTGTGGTGTACGGGAAGGTTTCGTCGTTGAGTGACTGTAGGAGGATACAAGATGACTTGGACAGGATTTGTGATTGGTGTAAAGAATGGCAGCTAACTCTAAATATAGATAAATATAAATTAATGCAGATGAATAGGAGAAAGAATCCCGTAATGTTCGAATACTCCATTAGTAGTGTAGCGCTTGACACAGTCACGTCGATTAAATATTTGGGCGTAACATTGCAGAGCGATATGAAGTGGGACAAGCATGTAATGGCAGTTGTGGGGAAGGCGGATAGTCGTCTTCGGTTCATTGGTAGAATTTTGGGAAGATGTGGTTCATCTGTAAAGGAGACCGCTCATAAAACACTAATACGACCTATTCTTGAGTACTGCTCGAGCGTTTGGGATCCCTATCAGGTCGGATTGAGGGAGGACATAGAAGCAATTCAGAGGCGGGCTGCTAGATGCGTTACTAGTAGGTTTGATCATCACACGAGTGTTACGGAAATGCTTCAGGAACTCGGGTGGAAGTCTCTGGAGGAAAGGAGGCGTTCTTTTCATGAATCGCTAGTGAGTAAATTTAGAGAACCAGCATTTGAGACTGACTGCAGTACAATTTTACTGCCGCCAACTTATATTTCGCAGAAAGACCACAAGAGAGACTAGGGCTCGTACAGAGGCATATAGGCAGTCATTTTTCCCTCGTTCTGTTTGGGAGTGGAACAGGGAGAGAAGATGCTAGTTGTGGTACGAGGTACCCCCCGCCACGCACCGTATGGTGGATTGCGGAGTATGTATGTAGATGTAGATGTAGAGTGAACCAAAGCGATGTTGTTGGGACATGGAGGAGATACACAGAGACAGGAACTGTCGATGACATGGCTCGCTCAGGTCGGCCAAGGGCTACTACTGCAGTGGATGACCGCTACCTACGGATTATGGCTCGGAGGAATCCTGAAAGCACGCCACCATGTTGAATAATGCTTTTCGTGGAGCCACAGGACGTCGTGTTACGACTCAAACTGTGAGCAATAGGCTGCATGATGCGCAAATTCACTCCCGACGGCCATGGCGGGGTCCATCTTTGCAACCACTACACCATGCAGCGCAGTGCAGATGGACCCAACAACATGCCAAATGGACCGCTCAGGATTGGCATAACGTTCGCTTCACCGATGAGAGTCGCATATGCCTTCAACCAGACGATCGTCGGAGACGCGTTTTGAGGCAACCTGCTCAGGCTGAAGGCCTTAGACACACTGTCCAGCGACTGCAGCAAGGTGGTGTTTTGGGGTGGCATTATCAGGGACCAACGTACGCTGCTGGTAGTCACGGAAGACGCCGTAACGGCTGTACGATACGTGAATGCCATCCACCGACCGATAATGCAACCATATTGGCAGCATATTGGCGAGGCATTCGTCTTCATGGACGACAATTCGCGCCCCCATCGTGCACATCTTGTGAATGACTTCCTTCAGGATAACGACATCGCTCGACTAGAGTGGCGAGCATGTTCTCCAGACATGAACCCTATCGAACATGCCTGGGATAAACTAAAAAGGGCTGTTTATGGACGACGGACCCACCAACCACTCTGAAGGATCTACGCCGAATCGCATATGCGACACTCATCATTGGGACGATGTGACTAACAGTGCATTGATGAACTTGTGGATAGTATGACACGATGAATACAGGTCTGCATCAATGCCAGAGGACGTGCTGCTGCAGGGTATTACAGGTACCGGTGTGTAGAGCAATCTGGTTGGTTCAAATGGCTCTGAGCACTATGGGACTTAACATCTATGGTCATCAGTCCCCTAGAACTTAGAACTACTTAAACCTAACTAACCTAAGGACATCAAACAACACACAGTCATCACGAGGCAGAGAAAATCCCTGACCCCGCCGGGAATCGAACCCGGGCGCGGGAAGCGAGAGCAACCTGGACCACCACCTCTGAAGGTCTCGCTGTATGGCGGTACAACATGCAATGTGTGGTTTTCATGAGCAACAAAAAGGGCGGAAATGATGTTTATGTTGATGTTCCAATATTCTGTACAGGTTCCTGAACTCTCGGAACCGAGGTGATAACTTTTTTTGATGTGTATTTAAAAGGACATGCATTGGAGGTGCTGTCATTTGTTCTCTGGTGATTCATGTGAAAAGATTTACAACGTGTATATGGCCTCACGACAGGAATTAACAACGGGATGCTAGTTGGAGCTGCACACATGGGATTTTCAATTTCGAAATCGTTAGGGAATTCAATATACAGAGTTCTCCAGTGTCCAGACTGTGCGGAGAATACCTAATTTCAGGCATTACCTCTCACCACAGACAACACAGTGGTTGACGGCCTTCACTTAACAGCCGAGAGCAGGGGTGTTTGCGTAGAGTTTTGAGTCCTAATGGGCAAGCAACACTGCGTGAAATAAGAGCAGAAATCACACAATCGTACATCCACCCCTAAATGTCAGTTGTCAACCTAGCAACACCAAATACAGCTGACAGAGCACTAATGTTTGTTGTTTCAGATTACTTGTCACCTCCTTCCCATCCCCCACTCCCATTCGTTGGGGCGTTGGCTATTTCCGATGCCCCTACTCCCCCTTTCCCATCAGTATTTTTTACAGAATAAGTCGTGTTTGTGCTAAGTTAGTTTACCGAGCGAAATGAGGCAGGGGTCCAGACACTGGATTCGCATTCGGGAGGGCGGCGGTTCAAATACCTATCCGGCCATCCAGATTTAGGTTTTCCATGATTTCCCTCCATCACTTAAGGTAGGTGATGGGAGCGTTCACTTCAATAGACAAGTCCGATTTCGTTCCCCATGCTTTTCTCATCTTAGCATGTGCTCCGTCTCTTAATGACATAGTCTTCGACGGGACATTAGCCTTAATCTTCCTCCCTTTCTAAGTTTCCTTAAAATTTCGCCATGCACTCCAGCATTATACGTACGAGTCACAACTTCCCTATCGACACCCCCACCAAAAGGAATGCTAGAGGTGCCTTACCGCAAGGTATGTTTATCTACACAGGAAACCATACATGTACTACGTGTGATCGGAGTTTGTCCAAATATTGGAGTATGCTAAAATGTCAGCCCCTTACCTTCCCCATTCCCACCACCATCCCTAAGAGTACAAGGGCTGTCCTAATGTGATACCATCTTTTATAAGATCGTGAGTCAATTTCGTACCTTATTTGTTTGAAATTGCTCCATGCTTTCCAGGTAAAGCTTTACGTGTCACGTATTTTTACTGCCTTCCGTACATGTGAGGGTTAAGCGTCATTGTCACGTGCACCCACCAATGTAGCGGCTCCGAAAAGTATGGACTCTCTACCACTACAGCTTGATTCCGATTGTTCTTGCATGACGCCCTCTTCACATCCGCACTTCATTCATAATACACTGAAGTGACGAAAGTCAAGAGATACGTCCTAATATCCTGTTGGACCTCCTTTTTTCCAGCGTAGTGTAGGAACTCGAGGTGGTATGGACTCAGCAAGTCGTTGGAAATCCCCTGCAGAAATACCGAGCCATACTGCATCTACAGACTTGTTCAAATTATTAGACTAAACGATTATTTTTGATACTCTTAAGTTTTCTGGTGTAAAATAAGGAGAGAAAAGAGTAGTAATTGATTTGTTTTAATGGTTTGATTGATGCCACGAAATTTCCCTTCAAAGCAACTCACAGATCACAGAATTTTTCACAGTTGGTAACATTTCTCACTTTCTCTCCAAATTGTGTTGGTGTTAGTTGTCGGTGTATATGCTTTGAAACTGTGTTTACAGTAATGTTTTATACTTCTGTGGTGTACTTCAGCTTGTTATCTATTCTATCAACTTCTTGCTACATTAACAAGACATTACATAGCTTGTGAACTTGTATGTTTTTAGCTATAGTAATAAATCGTGGAGTTTCCAAAGAAAGTCAGATTATGGGGAAGACGAAAGATGTTTCATCTTGTGAAGTTTCGGCTGTAGTAGCACTTCTTGCTGAAAATATTTATACACAGCAAGACATTGCTGACAGAATGAAAATATTGCAGAAAATGGGGTCAGCACAATCAAACTTTCAGTGCAGAAATGTGGTGAATACAAGCCAAACAGGAAAGGAAAATGTGGACGTAAAAGAAAAATCAGCCCTAGAACAATGAGAAGACCTACAAACATCCAACAATGAACAGTAAACTTACTTCTACAGACATGAGCCATCAGCTGAAAGGTTTGGGTGTTGAAGTTTCACCTGTGACAGTGAGGAGGAGGCTGTTTGAATGTGGTTTAAAGGCATGCCAACCAAGGAAAAACAGAAAATCACACCTGCCATGAAAACCCAAAAGGTTGCAGTGGGCTAAACAATTTCAGGAGTGGACAGGTGAGGACTGGGTTAAGGTATGTGCAGTGATATGGTAAATTAAGTGGGTCTGGTCTCTACAGTTAGGAGTTTTCGCTTGAAATTGTGATGTTTTATTGATACTGAAGACATGCACATTTGATGTTTGGAATGTTGAGGCCTCCTATGCTACTATTCCCCAGTTTTCTAACTTGCAATTTTGTACACATGCTTCAGTGATGAATCTGTATTCACTGTGATTGAAGAAAGCAGGCAGTATATTCGTCGCAGACCTGGAGAACATTTCAAAGCTGTGTGTGTGTGCAGCAATGTGTGAAGTATCCAACTTCCTTTTTGGTGCGGCGTGTGATGCCTGTGAAAGGTCTTGGCAGATTACACATTGTTGAAGGGACAATGAGGCAAGAACAGTGCAAAGAAATCCTTGAAAAGTAACTTTCCCCCCAAATAAATGAGTGGTTTCCTAATAAAGATGCCATCTTTATGCATGATGGGGCACCTTGTCACAAAGCCAAAAGTGTTTCCAAGCACGTGGAAGAAAAGCAACTGAAAGTGTTGTCCTGGCCAGGGAATAGCCCTGATATGAATCCAATTGAAAATTTATGGGCTATTGTGAAACGGAGGATAAGGAAATTTACAATAACCACAAAACAAGATCTCGTAGAGAAACTAGAGGAAATCTGGTACCATGACAATGATATTAAAATGTCATGTGAAAAGTTAATAAGAAAATACCAAACAGGAAAAAAAATTGATTAAGAACCAAGGCATGTATACAAAGTATTGAATGCACAAATATAATGAGTATGTGGATGTAAATGTGTAATAACTGTCTAATAATTTGAACACGTCTGTATATCCGTCCATAACTGAGAAGGTGTTGGGGGTGCAGGACTTTGTGCACGAACTGACCTCCCGATTATATCTCAAGTTTTCGGTGGTATTCATGTCAGGCTCTCTGTGTGGCCAAATCATTCAATCGAACTTACCATAATGTTCTTCAAACCATTCGCGAACTATTGCGGCCCACGGATAAGGCGTATTCCTATCCATAATTGAAGTCCACGAGCCGGCCGGAGTGGCTGAGCGGTTCTAGGCGCTACAGTCTGGAACCACGCGACCGCTACGGTCGCAGGTTCGAATCTTGCCTGGGGCATGGATGTGTGCGATGTCCTTAGGTTAGTTATGTTTAAGTAGTTCTAAGTTCTAGGGGACTGATGACCTCAGAAGTTAAGTCCCATAGTGCTCAGAGCCATTTGAACCATTTTTTGAAGTCCACGAATGGCTGCAAATAGTCTCCAAGTAATTGAACATAACCATTACAGTATAAGATCGGTACAGTTGAACCAGAAGACAGCCCATTCCATGTCACCACAGCCCACATCATTATGTAGCAAACACCGACTCGCACAGTGCCTTGTTAACAACCTGGGTCCACGGCTTCGTAGGGTCCGCGACACAATCGAAACGTACTATCAGCTCTTCCCAACTACAATCGTAACTCATCTGACTAGGTCAGGTATTTATATGGTCCAAGTGACAGGGTCACTAGCCCAGTAGAGGCGCTGCAGGCGACGACGTGCTGTTAGCAAAGGCACTCGTGTAGGTAGTCTGCTGCCACAGCCCTTTAATGCCAGATTTCGCCGCACTGTCCTTACGGATACGTACGTCGTACGTCTCAGATTGATTTTTGCAGTTATTTCACGCAGTGTTGCTTGTCTGTTAGCTCTGACAATTCTACGCAGACGGCCCTGCTCTCGGTTGTTAAGTGAAGGCCATCAGCCACTGCGTTGTCCGTGGTAAGAGGTAATGCCTGAAAAGTGGTATTCTCGGCACACACTTGACACTGGACATCCCGGGATAATGAATTCCCTATCGATTTCCGAAGTGGAATCTCCCATGCGTGTAGCTCCAACTATCATTCGGCGTTCAAATTCTGTTAATTTCTGTCGTGCGGCCATAATCACGTCGGAAACCTTTTCACATGAATCACCTGAGTACAAATGACAGCTCCGCCCTTTTATAATTTCTGTACGCGATGCTACTCTCATCTTATACTTGCATATCGCTATCCCATGACTTTTATCACCTCAGTGCATTTCTCGTATTGATTTGAGGGTTTGATTTACTTTTCCCTCCAAGAAAATATACATCTTCATCTCAGGAAACCATGGTGCTAAATGTCCTTTCAAACAGTAAAATGAATACACAGTAATCCAGATTTTATAATGCATTATTGTGCTCTTCACTAACAGGCGTCAAAACACATTGTCAATTCAGTTACAAGGTAACATGAAATATTTTGATAAAATGGCGGATGTCCAGAATATTTGATCTTTTAACAAAATATGAAGGAAACAACAGCATTTTAAAATTACTTGCAATTAAGACACACTGAAGAGCCTAAGAAACTGGTATAGGCATGGCTATTCAAAGCAGAGGTATGTAAACAGGAAGAATACGGCGCTGTGGACGGCAACGCCTGTGTACTACTAGAAGTGTCTCCGCAGTTGTTGGATCGGTTACTGTCGCTACAATGGCACGTTATCAAGATTGAAGTGAGTTTGAACGTTGTGTTATAGTCGGCGCACGAGCGTTGGGACGCAGCATCTCCAAGATTGCGATGAAGTGGGGATTTTCCTGTACGACCGTTTCACGAGTGTACTGTGAACACCAGGAATCCGGTAAAACATGAAATCTCCGACATCACTGCGGCCGGAAAAAGATCTTGCAAGAACGAGACCAACGACGACTGAAGAGAACCGTTCAACGTGACGGACGTGCAACCCTTCCGGAAATTGCTGCAGATTTCAGTGCTGGGCCTTCAACAACTGTCAGCGTGCGAACTATTCAACGAAACATCATCGATATGGACTTTTGGAACCGGAGGCCCACTCGTGTTCCTTTGATGACTGCACGACGGAAAACTCTACGCCCCGCCTGGGCCACTGAACACCGAGATTGGACTATTGATGACTGGAAACATGTTGCCTGGTAGGACAAGTCTCGTTTCAAATTGTATCGAGCGGATGGACGTGAACAGTTATGAATACAACCTCATGAATCCATAGACCCTTCGGCTTGTCACGCTTATCGCGGCTCCCCACGTCGGAGGTTCGAGTCTTCGCTCGGGCATGGGTGTGTGTGTTGTCCTTAGCGTAAGTTAGTTTAAGTTAGATTAATTAGTGTGTAAGCCTAGGGACCGATAAATTCAGCCGTTTGGTCTCATAAAACCTTACCACAAATTTCCCCAAAAAATTTCCATGGATTCCGCATGTCAGCAGGGGACTGTTCAAGCTGGTGGAGGCTCAGTAATGTTGTGGGGCGTGTGCAGTTGGAGTGATATGGGACCCGTGATACATTTAGATACTACTCTGACAGGTTAGCGTACGTAAGCATTCTGTCTGATCACCTGCATCCATCCATATCGCCGGCCGGTGTGGCCGAGCGGTTCTAGGCGCTTCACTGTGGAACCGCGCGACCACTACGGTCGCAGTTTCGAATCCTGCCTCGGGTATGGATGTGTGTGGTGTCCTTAGGTTAGTTAGGTTTAAGTAGCTCTAAGTTCTAGGGGACTGATGACCTCAGAAGTTTAGTCCCATAGTGCTCAGAGCCATTTGAACCATTTGAGCCATTCATATCCATTGCGCAATCCGACGGACTTGGGCAATTCCGTCGGGACAATGTGACACCCCACACGCCCAGAATTGCTGCAGAGCGCTCCGGGAACACTCTTCTGAGTTTAAGCTCTTTCGCTGGGTCCAAACTCCCCAGACATGATCATTATTGAGCATTCCTTGCAACGTGCTGTTCAGAAGAGATCTCCAACGCCTTGTACTCTTACGGATTTACGGACAGCCCTGCAGGATTCATGGTGTCAGTTCCCTCCAGCACTACTTCAGACATTAATCGAGTCCATACCAAGTCGTGCTGCGGCACATCTGCGTGCTCGCAGTGGCCCTATGCGATATTAGGCAGGTGTACCAGTTACTTCGGCTCTTCAGTGTATTTAGCATAGAATTACAGGCCTACATCTACTGTTTCATAACCAGGCAAAAAGCGAAAAATGATAAAAAAAAGTTACGTCTACTCTTTCAATAAATGGCTATTCATTTACCCTTGTCCATCATCCGTGAAAGGTTGTAATACACTACTGGGCATTAAAATTGCTACACCACGAAGATGACGTGCTACAGACGCGAAATTTAACCGACAGGAAGAATATGCTGTGATATGGGAATGATTAGCTTTTCAGAGCATTTACACAAGGTTGGCGCCGGTGGCAACACCTACAACGTACTGACATAGGAAAGTTTCCAACCAATATCTCATACACAAACAGCAGTTGACCGGCGTTTCCTGTAAAACGTTGTTGTGATGCCTCGTGTAAGGAGGAGAAATGCGTACCATCACGTTTCCGACTTTGATAAAGGTCGGATTGTAGCCTATGGCGATTGCGGTTTATCGTATCGTGACACTGCTATTCGCGTTGGTCGAGATCCAATGACTGTTAGCAGAATATGGAATCGGTGGATTCAGGAGGGCAATACGGAACGCCGTGCTGGATCCCAACGCCCTCGTATCAATAGCAGTCGAGATGACAGGCATCTTATCCGCATGGCTGTAACGGATCGTGCAGCCACGTCTCGATCCCTGAGTCAACAGATGGGGACGTTTGCAAGACAACAACCACCTGCACGAACAGTTCGACGACGTTTGCAGCAGCGTGGACTGTCAGCTCGGAGACCATGGCTGCGGTTACCCTTGACGCTGCATCACAGACAGGAGCGCCTGCGATGGTGTACTCAACGGCGAACCTGGGTGCACGAATGGCAAAATGCCATTTTTTCGGATGAATCCAGGTTCTTTTAGAGCGTCATGATGGTCGTATCCGTGTTTGGCGACATCGCCGTGAACGCACATTGGAAGCGTGTATTCGTCATCGACGTACTGGCGTATCACCCGGCGTGATGGTATGGGGTGCCATTGGTTACATGTCTCGGTAACCTCTTGTTCGCATTGACGGCACTTTGAACAGTGGACGTTACATTTCAGATGTGTTACGACCCGTGGCTCTACCTTTCATTCGATCCCTGCAAAACCCTACATTTCAGCAGGATAATGCACGACCGCATGTTGCAGGTCCTGTACGGGCCTTTCTGGATACAGATAATGTTCGACTGTTGCCCTGGTCAGCACAATCTCCAGATCTCCCACGAACTGAAAACGCCTGGTCAATGGTGGCCGAGCAACTGCCTCGTCACAATACGCCAGTCACTGCTCTTGATGGACTGTGGTAACGTGTTGAAGCTGCATGGGCAGCTGTACCTGTACACCTCATCCAAGCTCTGTTTGACTCATTGCTCAGGCGTATCAAGACCGTTATCACGGCGAGAGGTGGTTGTTCTGAGCACTGATTTCTCAGGATCTATGCACCCAAATTGCGTGAATATGTAATCACGTGTCAGTTCTAGTATAATATATTTGTCCAATGAATATCCGTTTATCATCTGCATTTCTTCTTGGTGTAGCATTTTTAATGGCCAGTAGTGTGTTATCGCGGAATCGCCTGTATACTAACCTTATCCTGACATATGTCTGCAGCCGTCACAAAGCGACTTTCAGTCTCACGGTGTTCAGTGGTCACGATGTTTGTGGCCCGTCAGAGTAGATGAGGAATAAGAGAGGGAAAAGTGGCAGGTGTTTACCTCTAACGCGACCTTGTAGACGTCGTAGAGCAGAGAGCCCTCGAGCAGGTGGTTGGCGACGCGGCGGTAGAGGAGCCCACCGGTGGACGGGTCGGTGCAGGCGCTGAGGCGCCAGCGGAAGGCGGTGGGCATGTAGGCGGCGAACGTGAGCAGCGGGATCAGCACGACGGGCAGCCGCGGCGGCCCGGACAGCGCGCGCGCGCGGCCCGGCCGGCACACCGACACGTACCGCTCCACCGTCAGCGCCAGCAGCATCATCACGCCCACGCCTGCGGGAAACAGTCAAGGGGGGACACGCTCGTGAAATTGGCCGAAAATTTAAATTTTAAATTTATTTTTCATTTATTAGTAGAACTGATGGACAATAAGAGTCAAGGGGGGAACGCTCGTGAAATTGGCCGAAAATGTAAATTTTCAATTTATTTTTTATTTACTAGTAGAACTGATGGACAACAAGAGCCAAGGGGGGACGCTCGTGAAATTGGCCGAAAATGTAAATTTTCAATTTATTTTTTATTTATTAGTAGAACTGATGGACAACAAGAGTCAAGGGGAGACGCTCGTGAAAGTGTAAATTTTCAATTTATTTTTTATTTATTAGTAGAACTGGTAGACAACAAGAGTCAAGGGGGGACGCTCGTGAAATTGGCGGAAAATGTAAATTTTCAATTTATTTTTTATTTATTAGTAGAACTGATGGACAACAAGAGTCAAGAGGGGAACGCTCGTGAAATTGGCCTAAAATGTAAATTTTCAATTTATTTTTTATTTATTAGTAGAACTGATGGACAACAAGAGTCAAGGGGGGAACGCTCGTGAAATTGGTCTAAAATGTAAATTTTTTAATTTTTATTTATTTATCAGTCGAACTGATGGACAACAAGTTGCCGAAGTTTCAATGATGAACTCGCATATGAAGTGCCTGAAAAATAATCAAATGTGTGACGGGACATTCCTGCCACGCCCACTTTTTGAAGTAACACATCCACGCTAGCTCAGTGAACAACTGCAGCTTTCTTTTACTGAAGAAGCAATTCTGGTTTTGCCTTGCGCTATGGACGGAGATAGCAAGGCTATCAGACGGACGCTGTCCAGTGTAAGTGAGATGAAAAGTGCGGCATGGGCTACATATTTCCACATGGAGTCATCAGATGAACATGCCATTCATCGCCTGTGCCACTACTAGTACTACTACTTAGAGTAGTGATTCTCGAACAGAAAGAGGTTCCTACTCAATGGTCTGAATACGACCACAGTAGTGGTCGAAACCGGTCACCTTGATAAATAAATCGTGATCAAGACTGTTTTTAATAGTAAATATTTGTAAGACATTGATCACTGCTACTCCCATAATGTATTCAAAAGTAGAATTATAGTAAAACATTCAGCTGCTTGCAGGCATTGATATATATCAACGGAGCAGGTGAAAATGTGTGCCCCGACCGCGACTCGAACCCGGTATCTCCTGCTTACATGACAGATGCTCTATCCAATTTTTTTTTTTTTTTTTTTTTTGATCGTTGGGTTTGGTCGTTGCGGACGTCACATGACATACGTTAAAGTTCGTTTGTTGATCCTTCCACTCAGTGTTTTTATTCCAGAGGCCAATCAGCTCTCCGACCGAACACGCTGAGCTACCGTGCCGGCTGTCCATCTGAGCCACCGAGGGCACAGAGAATAGTGCGACTGCACGGACTATCTCGCGCATGCCTCCCGCGAGACCCACATTCGCACCTTGTGTGTCCACTCACTTCATTAGTAGTGTACCGCCCCAACACAACACACTCATTACTGGTGGAAGACATTCTTACCAAGTCCCGTAAGAGTTCGGGGAATATGTGTGCATCCGCACAGAAGAAGAAGGGCATGGGAGGTATTTACAGAACTATATACTTATATGGATATGGTGTATATTCTTTCGGACATGACCGCTCGGCTAATCCTGCGCGGCAGATTTTTAAATTCCATAACAAAAGTTAAATATACGTAATCCAAGGACCTTAACAGTAAATGTATTACTTTCATTTAAAGCATGGTACCAAATTTGATTGCCGTATCTTCAAAGTTGTAAATTTTGTGCATAGTTTAAATAGTGTGTGTTTGTCATGAACGTCCCCCGTTAACCACTCAAATGGATATTTTTCGTGTTCGCTTCTATGGTCCATTGGGTAATATCCCCTAGTGATGGCCGATGCAAGCGCGCGACGTGCCTTGCTCACTCATTAAAACTTTTATTTGTCGATTTTATTTTACTGTCTAAAACTAAAGTCGATTAAAATCGAATAGAATCTGTTAACACTTTGTGTTTCCCATCTATTAAAGGTCAAGAAAATTTCGGTAGACCGTCGATGCTATCATTTCACATGGTACGATTTTTCCCGCTTTGACGGGCTCGACAGGACGTCATTATACATTGATGGCTTCTGTCTCGGGTTCTTCTACGTTTGTTTGATAATTTTTCTGGAGTTTCACCAGCACGACTGGCTGCCATTGTCAGAGATTCACCCTTCATTGCTGGTGGTAGACTGGAGTCGAGCTCGCGGTCGCAGTTATACAAAGTACCTGGAGCGCCAACATCCAAGGGCTTTTCCGTGGTCATTACCACTGCGATTCTCCCCTTACTATCTGCAACGGTCGTTCGCTGCAGCACGGGAATACAGGATCCGTTCGTCTTGACGCTTTCTTCTTTGTTGTTGAAGTTACTGTAATGCTTGTGTATTTCTATGGCTTCGCTGAACAGGCGGGTGTGATGGTTCTTCTCTACAGCAAAAACTTCCGTGTCGGCTAATTTTATATGCGGTCGATTTCATACAGCGCGTACTCCGCCACGGCCGATTTCTCCAACTGTTCCAACCTGCAATGCCGCTTATTTTCGGTGATCCTGGTGTTAATGGATGGTCCAGACATTCCAGCATAGAATTTTCCACATGTACAGGGTATGTGGTATATCCTCGACATTGCAAACGGGTCCCTTCTCTCCTTTGCTGATTTGAGGCGCTCTTTGATCTTCTTTATCGGTTTATATATAGTCTTGGCGCCGCGTTTGCCCAACATACGGCCGATTCTGTTCGTCACTCTGGGAACGTATGGCAGCAAGGCCGTATCCGACCTGTTCTTTTCCGGTGTGTCGCGTAGCCGAGTGTTTCATTCTGAACTACTTCTTAAGTGACTGGTGGAGTACCCATTACTACTCAGAACGCTTACTAGGTGCCGCTTATCGCGTCTGACGCGCTGCGGCTGACATATTCGTCTAGTTACGAGCGTATTAATAATGCTTATTTTCTGGATCGTGTGCCGATTTTACAGTTTGCGCAGGTTATATTCGTGTGTATCGGATTTTTATACATGCGTTATCCAAGGATTTCACTACACCTCGTGACCAGTTCATCTAGAAAGGCTAGTTGTTGGTCCTCTTCTACCTCCACGGAAAATTTTATGTTGGCATGGAGACTGTTCAAGTGTCTTAGGAAATACCCGAGCTCTTCCTCACCCTGGCGCCACACAACGAAGGTATCAAAAAAATGGTTCAAATGGCTCTGAGCACTATGGGACTTAACATCGGAGGTCATCAGTCCCCTAGAACTTAAAACTACTTAAATCTAACTAACCTAAGGACATCACACACATCCATGCCCGAGGCAGGATTCGAACCTGCGACCGTAGCGATCGCGCGTTTCCAAACTGTAGCGCCTAGAACCGCTCGGCCACTCCGGCCGGCCACGAAGGTATCATCGACTATCTATACCTCACCTTAGGTGTACAAGATGCCAGGTCCAGCGACTGTGCTCCGAAATGTTCCACGACGCCTTCCAACGGTTCGTAAAAGTTGCCATTCCACAGGAAATAGCTAGTGGTGAGACATGCATGAAAGGGCTTGGTGGTATCTTGCGGGAAAAAGGAACCGATATACTTCAGACAGTCATTGAGTAGCATTTGATAAACAAAGAAACATCAGAGCTGACAAGGATGTCGTTTGGTCGAAGTTTTACTTTCTTCACATTCTCAGGGAAGTGCCCTGACTCCTTTCTTTGTGTGTTAGGCTTTCCCACTTACGGTTGTAGCATAGGGGCGAAGTGTTTCGCCAGTTTATGCCACGGTCTTCATTGCGTTGCGAGGGACACGTAGTTTCAAAAACAGCCGTTTGCTGGAGGTCACCAAGTATTCGTTCAGTACGTAAAGAAATGAAATACATTGCTTTACTTTATCTTAAAGTTCACGAAATTTTGCGTGAATTGGAGCAAAATTTTGTGAGAATGACAGTGAAGATGACGGAATCGACGGTTCAGGTGATAACTCTGACTTTTCGAAAAGAACTGCGTCAGACTTCAAGTGCGTATTCGTCGTTTTTATCTCATAAGTGCAAACAGCCTTTTTTCAGAGTGTATCACACAACAAATTATACTACGTGAAAAAGGGTAACAATTTATAATCATGGCTTTAGGCTGTAAGTTTTCGATTACTGAAAATTGGATAGTGAACTAGAATGGCAAATAAAAATTATTTTGACTTTCATATATTTTTATATTGTTTGAAAAACCTAACATTCATTCAAATATAAGGGGAAAAAAGTAAACATTCAAAGAAGCACAAAACATATAATCCAAAAGAAGGAAAATCATTAGTATCGTAATTAAATCTTGTCTGTTCAGTAGCCGCGCGGGATTAGCCGAGCTGTCTAAGGCGCTGCAGTCATGGACTGTGTGGCTGGTCCCGGCGGAGGTTCGAGTCCTCCCTCGGGCATGGGTGTGTGTATTTGTCCTTAGGATAATTTAGGTTACGTAGTGTGTAAGCTTAGGGACTGATGACTTTAGCAGTTAAGTCCCATAAGATTTCGCACAGATCTGATCTGTTCAGTAAGTGTAGACAAGAGCAGTTCAGCCAGTTGCTTTGGCCAGCTAAGAATGTAACCGCGTTACCTGCACAAAAGGTGTGCTGCAAACCTATCGGGCGTTACCTCGTAACTATTACCTTGCGTATGAGATTAGGAATTTGATATATTCCACTAGAAACTGGAGAGATGAGCCGTGTAGAAACTGAGTGCAGATATATGAAAGGGTGCGGAATATTTCTGCGTAGTTATCTTCCTGTCTGTTACTTAAAAATAAGCAGTATTTATGGCAAAACTGAAACTGTCAACATTTAATATCAGTTTTATTGGAAAATTATTGATTTGTAATGACAAACAGAGGGATGTTGTGGTAAAAACAAAAAATTACATAAATTTACCTTTTAGCTCTTGAAAACACAATTTTCTCGATAAAAAGGTAAAACTAAAACAAATCTTAAAACAAAAACTTACCAAACACAGCTTCAACACTTCGCTGAGATTAGCTAAGACATGTTTGTGTTATTCATAAACAACCTTTGCACTTATCAGTAATAACAGGGCACTCTTGCCTTCGATCATGATGATGAAAGTTCTACTGAGTACACAGTAACAATAATAATTATGTAGACTTTTTTTTTACACTTGTGCATGTAAACTGTACTTGTATTAAAACGAACTGCTTTGGTTACATAAAAGCGCAGAAGTTACGCGATCAACTGATTTTTATTACTTCTAAAATGCAATTCATATTTTGTAACGATATAAATTAGACACTCGGTTAACAGCGAACTATATGCAGTTCTAATTATGCGCAGGGCAAGCAAACAAACAAACGAAGAACAAAGAGAAGTCGACCGCTACTCGTTTCTCTCAGACACATTCATTTACGTTTCTTTCCCAACAATGTTACCAATACTACAGGTAATCCTAACACTCACTATGTCATTTATGTAATGTAAAAAAACTACCGAACCGCAGTTTGGTAGAGCGCAACTCTAGTTGAAGCAGAAAATGAATTTTGTTTCGCATAATTACAGGTTATTTCTCTGTGTGACATACTATAAAATATGGCGTTGGACAGAGAGGAACCTCACATCCTGCTGAGCTGATTTTGGTGATACTACTTCACTCGTAATTTCAATAATTAACTTTTACAGAGTGGTTAAAATACATGATCTTATCACAGCAAATACTGAGGATCAACTGTCAGACGTTTCCAGTCATAAATAAATGACTACCATCTAGCATATAATGTACCATCATTTAAGGAAACTGGATTTATGTACTGCAATTTGCAATACTAAAAGCTGTTATGAAAGTTTCTGTTCTGGGGCGAAAGGTTTTTCTAAAAGAGACAGTATCGTCTTTCCTTCATGTAGGTTCAAGGTATAGTTAAATCAAAAGCAACGGGCGTTTCAGTGAGTCCCGCCCCATACCTCAGTAGCAATCCATCATTGGCTACCGTTAGCGTCTGCCGCTTCCAAATGGGAACGCCAATTTCGCGAACCGCCGCGTCAACGCGGAAAACGTTTGCCGCGCGCCGCGCTGTAGAGGGAATCGGCCTTTACTGGTGAGGCACTCTGGAGTCGCGCCGTTCGTGGTACCCTGTTCAACTACATAGGAAACGACATGCAGGTGACCGGTTACCAAATCGCATCGTCAACCAGTTTCATTTGTTTTTGTACTTTCAACATTGCAGCCCAGTCAGCAATCGTGATAATCTAATATATAAGAAACTATCAGCCTCGACTGCGGTAATGAAACCAACCTTTACCTGGGTTTCAGCCCAAATAATTGAGCCTTCTTCAGAAGATGTACCTGAATCTACAATTTGTCTAAGAGGGTATGGTCTAGAAATAAAACTAAAACAGCTTGAAAATGTGAGTACGCCTATTCAGCTGTTTTACGAGGGTTGTTTTTTAAGTAAGAGCCGTTTTTATTTTTAAAAAATAATACAAATACTTTTGTAAAAAAAACTTTTATTTTCTGATTCTACACACTTTTACCTATTTTTCTACATAGTTGCCTTGTTTATCATTCGGGAGGACGACGGTTCAATCCCGCGTCCGGCCATCCTGATTTAGGTTTTCCGTGATTTCCCTAAATATTCGCCAGGCAAATGCCGGGATGGCTCCTTTCAAAGGGCACGGCTGACTTCCTTCCCCGTCCTTCACTAATCCGATGAGACCGATGACCTCGCTGTCTGGTCTCCTTCCCCAAAACAATCAACCAACCAACCTTGTTTATTTAAGCACTTGTCATACCGTACAACTAAGTTTTTAATTCCCTCTTCAAAGAATTCGGCCGCCTGCTCCGACAGCCAAGAGTTCACGGCCGCTCTCACTTCATCGTCATCATTGAAGCGCTGCCCGCCAAGATGGTGTTTCAGGTACCGGAAAAGGTGAAAATCGCTACGAGCAAGGTCGGGGCTGTATGGTGCATGGTCCAAAACTTCCCAGCCAAAAGAATCAATCAAATCCCGAGTCTTTTGAGAGGTGTGAGGCCTAGCGTTATCGTGCAGGAGCAAAACTCCTTTTGTCAGCATGCCGCGCCTTTTGTTTTGAATTGCTCTGCGGAGCTTCTTTAGAGTTGCACAGTAGGCCTCTGAGTTGATTGTCGTTCCTCGTGGCATAAAGTCCACTAGCATAACACCGCGCCGGTCCCAGAACACAGTTGCCATAATCTTGCGCTTTGACAGCGTCTGTTTGGCTTTGACCTTGACGGGTGAGGTTGCGTGTCGCCATTCCATCGATTGTCGCTTGCTGTCGGGAGTGATATGAGATACCCATGTTTCATCTCCAGTGACAGTTTGACTCAACATGTCATCCCCTTCTTCCTCGTAACGAATCAAAAAGTCCAATGAAGTGGCAAATCTCTTCCCTTTGTGGTCCTCTGTGAGGAGTCTGGGTACCAACAGAGAACACAGTTTCTTAAAGTTTAGGTTTTCAGACACAATTTTGTACAAAACCGATCTTGAAACTTGTGGAAATTCCAAAGAAAGAGTGGAAATTGTGAATCTTCTGTCCTCACGAATCTTTGTTTCGACTGCAGCCACCAAATCATCAGTGATCACAGAGGGCCGGCCTGAGCGTTCTTCGTCATGGACGTTTTGACGGCCATTTTTAAACTCTCTAACCCACTGACGCACTTTACCTTCACTCATTGCATTCAAGCCATAAACTTCTGTTACCTGACGATGAATTCCTGCAGCTCATAGGCTTCTCGTGGTCAAAAAACGTATCACTGACCGTATCTCACACGCGGCGGGCGATTCAACAATCGTAAACATTATAAAGTAGCACAGCGATGAACAAGTCAACTACAGAGCTGCAACTTGCATCAGTGTGAACGGGAAGGATGCCGGCAAGTGGCGCGGTGGCTTGTTGCGGCGTCCGCGCGAACTACGGGACTATACTCGCGAACGGCCCTTACTTAAAAAACAACCCTCGCAGTTTTATTTCTAGACCATGCCCTCTTAGATAAATTATAGATTCAGGTATATCTTCTGAAGAAGGCTCAATTATCTGGACTGAAACCTAGGTAAAGGTTGGTTTCAGTACCGCAATCGAGGCTGATAGTTTCTTATATATTAGTTTCATTTGTGTTGCTCCGTGTGCGGAGGGCTTCTGTTTAAGACATACCGCATGTATTTACTAAAGATAGAAGGGCAGCTGAGAATTCTCCAGAGTTACGCTTCTCTTAACCTTTCTTCATTTTTCATTTTTTGCGTACAGAGGTGAATAAGTGATTAACGCTCTTAAGTAGTAATGAAATGGAAATGAAGTCCCATGCTTCACAGAGCGTAGGGGAACGATGCGGGAGACCCGCACCGCTTTACTAGGCAAGGTCCTCGTGGAAGTGGTTTTGCCATTGCCTTCCTCCGACCGTGATGGGGATGAATGATGATGATGAAAACGACAAAACAACACCCAGTCATCTCGAGGCAGGAAAACTCCCTGACCCTGCCGGGAATCGAACGCGGGACCTCGTGCTCGGGAAGCGAGAACGCTACCGTGAGACCACGAGCAGCGGACTCAGTGCTAATACTGCACGCTAGTATTTTTGCGCTCGAATTTAATACAAAAAGTGAAATAAACTGAAAATATAGCATATTTTGTTTTAAAATGAAAATTAACCTCGGATTTGTTGTGTGGGAAGGTGAGTCACAAGAGTCGTAATTGATTTCCATGCGAATTTCATTTCGGCACTAGTCGAATTGTATGCGAACGTAGACTAATTTATTAGGCACTACATTTCCGGTGCCAACTGACTGCAGGTGTAATACGATTGCTCTATCCTCCTCCATTGCGTTCACTCTGTTAGCGTCACGAAAATATGTAACTGAGCTCACCAACTCCCTGTATCTTGCTTATAAAACGCACTAAAAGGGTCGATAGACTACATATCAAACTTTGCAGCAATGATCGAAATTGATTCACAATCATAACCGCACGAGTGTCTGACATTAACTGGTTATTCTCGCCAGAAATACCATAGTATCTTGGGCATCAGCTTTTCCGATTTCTTTCGGAGATAGAACCATAAGCAGTGCAAACTGAGGACAAATTATTTGAAATACATCGAATGTTTCAGTGTTAGAAAACGTGATTTTCAGTAATATGTACTCCTCTCATCCTCATTTTCGTCTCTTTACTAGGCTGCAACTACACACAGCTGGTGGGACGTTAAACTGCATCAACAAAATCTGAATATGTAAGTCGCTACGAGGGCACTGCTTCTTTTTTCACCCGTGTTGATAGCCTCGCCGCTCAGAACCCTAATTAAAAAACAACATCATCTGTGTTTTCATCCTTCACTTTTCTCTCTACTTTAGTTTTAAAATTTAAAGGTTGATGGTGGAACGGTAAAGATGACACTTGTATGTTTTCTACGATGTATATAATTTTACATGTTTTACTTGATTTGTATACGTACAAAAATTCCAGTGTTACAAGTGTTTATGTATGTAGTATGCCAGCACCCTCTGCCGCACAACAACAGAAGTGCTCGCACCAGCGAAGTGCAAACTTAATGGCTGCGAGAGTTATAAGAAATTGTATTTTTTTGTTCTTGTGTCGGAACTGTTCTCAAACATTTATGCCGTTTTTTCCAAAAAATTTTTAGATACGAAAATGAATCATTAAAGTTGTCATAAAATCGTAGTCATAAGCCATGTAGAGATCGATAGTGTTTTCGGGAATCGATTATGAGGTTAGAATTAGTCACTAGGGAAGGAGTAAACATAGTGAAAAATGGTAGTTGTGTAAATCTGCAGATCGGTAAACCAGAAGTCTGAAGGAAGACAGCAGCAAACTTATTTTGAGGTGAGTTGGACATAGAACTAAGTGATGCTGAAAATATCTTTGAGCTGCGTAGCACAGTTAAAAATGAAATAAAATACCATTAACTCTATGCACCGAACATAAATTAAGGGAAAATTTTGGATGTGTCATAAACCAGCAAAACTTTTTATGCCCTAACGAGAATGAACATACTGTTCCTGCCTTGATCACTCTGTAGGTACAAGCGGCTCTCACCAAGAAATACACGCGGATCACAAACGCGATACAATTTTCGTGCTTCGTAGTGTTAGACAGAAGGCGAACTAAACAATACACAGGTAGGAAACACTTCGTGGTTGGAGGTTGCTTTTGAATTACGTGTAATGCAACTAACCCATACTTTGTTTTTCCTTCTGCCAAAAAAATCTGTGGAAGTGCTCTTAAGGTGCACCCACACGTGTAACCTGCATGCTTGACAAGCACTCTTGCACAAGCGTGCTTCACCAAGTATGTTTGTGAGAGTGTAGGGTAAATTTCCGCAAGCATAAGGACTGTACAAGCAGCTTGAAGCTTGATCGAATTTCGATTATGCATGCTTGTGCCAGTGTTCAGGCGTTTGTATGTTTGAGCATGTGCACCAAGAATAGTGAGTCTTGTGCGAGCATTTGTCAGTGATCTGGCGTGATTTAATTTTCATTTGTTTCTGTTAAATTACATTCTGTACAAAGCCCGTACTGTACTGTATGTCAAGTTGAAGAACACAATATTACAAGATGAAAGTGAGAAGAAAATCAAGAGTGATGTCAGATAGTTTCCCTAGCATGTCTATCTCGAGTAGTTTATATGGACATTTTTCATTTAATGTGGAAGTTCTTAATTTCTTTAACCACTCCACATATCACATTTTATCTTTTCTTTTTTTTTCGTGACATGCGAAAAGGTTGTCAGTGCCAGCGAATCGTCGTCTGAGCTCTACATTTTCTGATAAACAAACTAATGCTTGTACAAGCATGCTTGAACCCTGTGTCTGCGCCAGGAATTTGTGCATGCTCGCTCAGGTATGCTTGCACAAACGTTCCTGCCAAGCATGCAGTTACTTGTGTGGCAACATTTAAGGGCCAAGCACACAGGCGACGGATCGCAGCGATATGGTATCGCCTGCAATTGGTCGCTCGCCGCGACACCCCAACACGAGAGATTTTCCAAGCAATTTCAAGCAGTATTATGAACGTCGCTGTGAACTTATACTATGGAAAATGAGTTGCTGTGTTTAGCAGCAGTTGCAGTTTATTTCCATAACCTCACAAATAGGCTACCCGCAAAACATAAATTAAAATAAACGAGAATTATAATTTATTAAAGTTGTTTTGAAGTCGTTTCTTGAGAACTGTACGTTCCTTTACAGAATAGATTACATTTACCACTGACGCCAAATGGGTCGTGCACATCTTTCCAGTGTGCCAATGCATTTCGTAACGTTTATTTGTCTACAATTCTTCTTTTTATTTACTAGTTTTGTATTTTAACTGCATGTATTTACAGTCTACTCGATATGACTGTAGAGATGTTCTTAATTGCGGCGCTACAGATTACCATTACTCTTGTTATAAATTGTATAAAGGAGAGCTAGATTACTATGAAATGAGAAGCGACTTTATCATAACTGTATAGTAAATTTGCTCTGAACATTTAACTAAAAATGCCCTCTTAACATTGCAGTAGGTACATATGTCATTCTCTTTAAAATTTAACACTTTTAATAATGCGTATAATTATTTCATAAACAACTGAAAATCATAAGATGAAGCCCATTGAACGGTGGCTATTACTGTGAACTTATCGTCATTCTACTTTTATAGCACAAGCTTCAAAATGATAATCATAGTAGAATCTGAGGGTGTCTTGAATTACTTTTAAATGTCAACTCCGGTTTCCACTTCACTTCTCAGAGTAGTTCTTGGTCCTTGGATAACTATAAATTCTATCTTAAAGTTCTTATTCAGTGTGGGCAAAGTGAAACAAAACAAAACTGCACAACCACGGCTTAAAAAAAATATAGAGGAACGAGTCGCAGCCATATTGGCACACACCGCTGCTAACCAGTCGGACAGCCATATTGCTTCCTCGAATCGCAAGCGATCCATCAGATTACCTGGGACTGCCATGTGACCAGCAATCAGCGATCGACCACTGCGATTTGCCAACAAATGGGCGATCTGCGAAGCGATCGGTCGCCCATGCGACGAATCGCTGCAATCCGTCGCTCGTGTGGGGGGCCCGTTGGGCACGGATAAGTCTGTGAATATGTTTATTGATGTTCTTGAGCGCGACTAGAAGGGCTCCAACAGATAACGCCACAGAACGAGAAAAGCGATCTAGTAACGTCTGTAATCCATTCTTGCAATAGAAGTTAATCTTATTTTAATACAATTCATTAAGTTTATTATTCATTTCTTTTTATTCTTCCTTCTTGCCTTTTCCATTTTTCTACAGGCTTGGAATTGTTATATGGGTTTTGGTAGTGTCAGTAGTAAGTTGTTGCCCCGATACCCTTCCTGATGACACTATTCCCCCCAGGACGAAATCTGTGTATTCTATGTTTGGAGCGTAGAGTGAATCTCGTATTCAAGTGTGAGGACGCTTTATAAATATTAACGTAGCGCGTATCTGAGGTGGGATACCAGCGCAGTATTTACCTACTGTAATCGGATGTGGAAAACCTGCCAAAAACCGAGCGAGGTGGCGCAGTGGTTAGCACACTGGACTCATATTCGGGAGGAAGACGGTTCAAATCCGTGTCCGGCCATCCTGATTTAGGATTTCCGTGATTCCCCTAAATCGCTTCAGGCGAATGCCAGTATGGTTCCTTTGAAAAGGGCACGGCCGACTTCCGTCCCCATCCTTCCCTAATTCGGTGAGACCGATGACCTAGCAGTCTGGTACCTTCCCCCAAACCAACCAACTTGCCAAACCTCCTAAAAACCACATCCAGGCTGGTCGACGCACCAGCCCTCGCCGTTAATCATCGAGGCGAATTCAATGTGGAGCAGGCTCGCGTCGAATCCCGGAAGCGGCGCCATAATGCGCGCTCGGCGATCCGGATGGCTGAGTTTATTATGGATTTGTTTAGCAGCTAATTTTCTTCTTGTTCAGATAAATATTACCGCCTTGTTTTAAAACTTATTAAAAGACGGTAACTTTATAGTACTTTAATCTAATACGTAAAGAGGAACAGATGTAATGCTTTTCAACCTGGTCGGTTAGTAGTCTCTGATACCCAAAGAAAATGTTTTACTGGTTTCAGCGCCAAATTGTATTTTTTGAACGAGAACATTTTCGTCTATAACTGTTAGCTGTACTTAAAAATCACAGTAAATGTTTATACAGGTGCCCTAGAATTCCCCTGAAAAACTTTAGGATTGTAGAGGGAACTGAGCAGACAATATTTTTAATTGAAACACGTGTCCTGTTACAGCCGTTTGAAAACATGTTTGGTGGCTAAGTATACATCAGGGTAGTCATGGTGAGGGGTGCTTACGTCTGATCGGCTGATGTCATTTGATCTCTCTGATCTGGTTCGAGCCTCGTTCCCGTGTCTGTCAGTGTTAAAGCAACATGGCTGAGTACACGTTTCCAGAATACACCCACATGATCCTTCTGTAAGGTGAAGCTCACAGTAATGGAAGAACTGCTCGTCGCCTTTATCATGATCGTTATCCATAACGCCCGACCCCACCGCGTATCCTTTTCGCCAAAATTACGCATTGGCTTCGAGGGAGGGGTACTTTCACCGTCAGCAGGCGTGACTGCGGTGCTTTAGGAGACGCCGCACACCCGAATTCCAGGCCATACTGCATCACATTGACGAGAACCCATCATTTGGTTATTAATGAGTGGAATTGTAAAAGAAGTGATGCACTGGGTCACGCCTAATAAATTACTTTTAAAAGTAGCCGCGTTACGAGCATGGGTTCCAATTCAAAATATTTTTTATTTACTGAAGAAGTTTCGCATTGAGTCCCCTGTTCCGCAGAGCAATTTCAGTTATGTTCTCTCTAAAAGATAATGGCTAGGAATTACTAATTTACGTCTGTACTTTAAAAAAAAAAGACTCGTTCCACACTACAATTAGTCATTCAAATGATCCGTGGAACATAAAATTATCTGACGATTTCGAGGAACACTCCAGGAAATAGCATTAAATTACACCATCGAACAAACTCCTGTAGTTTAGAAGAAATGTACAATAAGAGTTATCATACAGAATGTATGGATACACATGTTGCTCTAAAATTACCAAACTACGCTGTGGCGGTATACACGAAAAAAAAAAAAAATGCAGACTCCCTCTTCAAAATGACATATGTATGATAACTGTACAATGTTTGGTTCTTGTGCAATGAATAATTGAAAGTGTTCCCAGAACTTTCCAAAGACCACAACGTGAAAAACGACATTCTCAAAGCTACCATCGTAGTAAAAGAATACCTGCAACAGTGCGCCATAATTGTGTTCTGAATAGTTTCTTACGACTTCATAACTTTTTTAAGACTCATCACTTGTGTTTCTATGTTCATGAGCAGCAATTTGCCAATTGCCTTTTCTTTTTATTACGGTATTTGTAGACATTACTTTTCGTGTCCCATAACTTTGGCCGTAGATGTGTCGCATTTATGAAATTCGTAGTTCTCCCACTGTTCTACTGAACCACAATTAGATACAGGGATCCTATTCGGTTTCAAAGCTGTATATTTTCCTAAGTAAGTATTACATTTACAAATATGATTGATGAACCGTGAACTCTTAAACTTTGCATTTTGCGCTCCGCAGGTGTGCTACTAATGCCTCTCGGCCACAGGACACGCGTCCAAGCTGCGAAGTTCGTCCCGTACCTCATGTAGGTACGTCCTGTCAGTGGTCATCACAGCATCACTGATGTGTTCTCTAAGCTGCACCAGTGCTCTTGGCAGTGGTGTACGTAAACTTTGTCCTTAATGTAGCTCCAAAGGGAAAAAGAGTCACAATGCGTCAGGTAAGGCCACGTGGGGGACAAGGGAACGAAGCCACATCATCTTCACCACTACGCCCAAACCAATGAATGGAACTTCGTCATTTAGACAGCGACGAACATCGATGTTTCAAAGAGAGGGTGCCCCGTCTTGTTGGGAAATGAAATCCTTGGAATCAACAGTCAGCTGCGGAGACAACTAAAACAACCACACATAAAGGTAAAGAGGTAGCTATCACAGTCTTCTCATAGAAAGCATCAACCTTCGGCGAATCTCATGCATGCGCCACAGTTTCACATGGTGTTCAGTGCCCACACTCTCATATAGTGGCGATTAACCTTTCCAGATGTGAACGGAAGGGTGCTTTGTCGTTAATATACTCTCTTAGCCGAAATGGTCATTCTCAAGTGCTTCCTGAATTGTGTTGCGAAATTGAAGGCACCGGCCATACATAATCTTCCGGTTTTAATTGCTGCACGAGCCGCAGAGCCGGCCGCTGTGGCCGAGCGGTCCTGGCCTCTTCAGTCCGGAACCGCGCTGCTGCTACGGTCGCAGGTTCGAATCCTGCCTCGGACATGGATGTGGGTAATGTCCTTAGATTAGTTAGGTTTAAGTAGTTCTAAGTTCTAGGGGACTGATGACCTCAGATGTTAAGTCCCATAGTGCTCAGAGCCATTTGAACGAGCCGCAGACGGTACTGTTTGAAACATAATCGCCGTCGCAAAATCTTTCACACGGTATGCTGCGGGGTGCGAAGTAACTTTCCCCTGCCTTGTCCAAGGTTACGTCTGGCGTGCGTTGTCGACCGGTTCTTTTCTGTTTACAGATGAAGTGCCCCTTAAATTTCTGATACCAACCCACAATCCGTGGTTTACATGGCGGTTCTTTTCTGTAATTCTTCTAAATGCAGGCTGCACTGTCGTAAAGATAAGCATCTCGCGTATTCCACCGCAGATAAACTCTTTTCTTACGTTGTCGCGACTGGCTTTGTCGTACCTCCAACTAGTGGACGCAATGCAAACTCTGTGAGTTTACGATTTTGTTCATGTATAAGTCATATTTGAAATAATGAAGAAGTCAGTTTTGATCGCAAAATTATGAAGGTAATTTAGATAGTGGCTACCGGTTTCAATCTATACAAATCATTTCCAGTCCACCGCTGAGCGGAGCCGAACTGTCTGTCAGGAGGCACATTCGTGCCTCTACTCGTGTAGCAGTTGACGAATATGTCTCCTGACAGACAGTTCGGCTCCGCTCGGCAGTGGTCTGAAGATGAGCTGCATGGACTGAAACGTGTCGCCACTATCTTCATAATGTTACGATCAAAACTGATTTCTTCATTATAACTAAGTTTAGATCGCTGTATTCCAAATTTTATCAAAAATCATTAAATCATATTTGTTTGTACATGTAAGTATAGGACTTTGAAAACGAATGAATCATTTACATCAGGCGTGTATTAATCATATGAGTCTTATTTGTAAATACCTTTCTGTATTCCTAGAGTCCTTCAACCGTAGCGTTGCAAACGTTTGGCATACCGATGAGAAAAAAGTGCACTTCGAAAAGGTACGTCAAACTTCTCTATGAATCACCAGTATCAAAAAACCGAATGGCTGGTCGTGAACTGATATACAGCCTTTCACAGTGGTACTTGCCTCACCACTTCTCGGAAGAACTGCTTATTCAGAATTGTTTCAACATTCTAGAAGAGATACATTCAGTTCACGAGTAAAAGTTTCGGCAGCAGTTCGCTTACTTAAGAAAGAAAACATCCACAAAGTCCGAGCTCTCTTGTTCTTGCTAACTTTCTTCCTCGTGTGACGCAAAAGTAGGAGAGCCACACTCAGTTTAGGTAGCTCGCTTTCGTCCCTTTCTCGGCAGTACTGCGGCCCGCGTAAACATTTCTAGCCTGAAAATGTATTGCCGAGCAGCGCTGGCTCGCAGTGTTGAGGATCATGTGGCTGCAATTCGTGTGGCCGGCAATTTTGCGCGGCAAATTTACCAGGCTGTGTTTCTGGCAACATGCACTTTTATGTTCAGTGTGAAAGTGGCTTTGGAGACTAAGAGCGAAGGCAGTTCCTCTAATAGTTTATGGTACAGTTAGCACTATAATTATTTTCATGATTAAGTACTCTCTTTCTGCTGTCCGAAAGTGAACCAAAACTGATTATTTATCAAAGTGAAAAAAAGGTAAGCATAAGAGAACTACGAATAAACATAAAAGAAGTCGAAGTGATTAAATGGACGATAAAATAAAAAGTTAGGCATAGTCCCCCCCGCAGCGTCTACGGTATCTAAAATTGAACCTCACTCCTACCGAGTGAGGAGCGCTGTGTTCAGCACACTGGACTCAGCACTCGGGAGGACGACGGTTAAAATCCGTCCGGACATGCAGATTTAGGTGTTTCGTGATTTCCCTAAATCGCTAGAGGCAAATGCGGGAGGGTCCCCGTGTAAGGGCACGGCAGATTTTCTTCCCTATGCTTGATACATTCCGAGCTAGTGGACCGTCTCTAATGACCACGATATCGAGGGAACATTAAACCTCAATCCTCGTTCCTTCTTGAACCGCACTCGTCGTCCAGACATCTTATTGTTCGTCGTCCTTTGGGGTTGGGTGCGATGATAGCAGGTCGGGTGCAATCACCAGTAACAACGTCTTGCTAGAGGCGCTTTCTCGAACCTTAATCTTTCTAATGTCAGGATCTTTATTCGCAGTAAAAATCGGTCTAAATCTGTGAACTGATACTGTAACTGTTAAAAAACTCCGTCAATAACAAGCGTTCTGTCCATGTCGACAAACACGGGATATACATAGCAGTACGGTGGCTGTAGCAGTTAAAGATTGGCATCGCAGCACACAAAAACTTTTTTGAGGTTAGCAACTCTTTGGCAACTAAAGGTCGACAGAAGTCATGTTTGTGCGTGGAGGCTGATTTGTTATCGCCATGTTTGAGATCACAGCTGCCTTATATGAGGGTTGTTTGGAAAGTAAGGAACGGTCGGTCGCGAAATGGAAACCACAGTTAAAATCAAAACTGTTTTCTTTGCACATTTAGCTCCACTTCCCAGGCACTTCTCTGCATAGTCACCGCTCCGACTTAGACATTTGCCTGTGCTTTCCGATAATTCTCTGTGCTGGTCTATAGCGCGTAGCCTGCGCCCGAGTGTTGTCTTCGTACCCAGCGTTTCATGTGAACAGAGATGATACTCAGGACGAGCCAATTAGGGCTGTGTTGTGGGTGATCGAAAAGACTGCAGGAGCGTCTTGACTGCCCCTGCAGAGTGTTGCTGGGAACTACCATGAAGAAGGAAGTGCGTGGCAGTTGTGTTAGGTGGGCTGCATTCATTAAGGCGAAGCCTCTCAGGGGGCCCTCCTACTTGGCGGGAGACATCGTTGTTCTAGGCACCTCTATTCGCTCACAGTGCGCTCACAACTGAAAAGAGCGTCTTGATGCGATCGACGGTCATACTAGAGACACTGCCCAAAACGTCTGTGAAAAGCCTCGTCGGATTTTAATGCTTCAAAGACGTTCGCGTTTGCCTGCAGATTGCTTTATTAACTCCTAGCGTAAAATAAAAGTAAAAAAAATTGCTCTGAGCACTATGGGACTTAACTTCTGAAGTCATCAGTCCCCTAGAACTTAGAACTACTTAAACCTAACTAACCTAAGGACATCACACACATAGATGCTCGAGGCAGGATTCGAACCTGCGACCGTAGCGGTCGCGCGGTTCCAGACTGTAGCGCCTAGAACCGCTCGGCCACCCCGGCCGGCTGAAATAAAAGAAAAACAAAAGTTTACGTGATTTATTTATTTTCTTCTAGATGCATTACCTGACTTCGTCCGGGCAGAGTTAAGGGTTACTACTACGAAATATCGTAAGATCGTTATCAAATGAAAGATATGTTTGTGATTTTTTTTTTTTAATTGATGAATCACTTTTTGCTTTTTCGTTGAAACATTTGTGTATGTACTATATTTCATTGTACCAGGGTATCCATCTTTCCAATGACTACGACTGGTTATAGACTGTGCTCTTGAATTATAACGGAAGGCCGCAAGTATCAAACTGCAATTCCTTCGTGCTTGGAATAATAGAGTTTCGCAAAGAGCGATTATTCTTTTCTAAATTATTTCCTTTTGCAGCTGAATTTGTTCATTTGATTCTCTTTGGCTTTGAACGTGATTTAATTATTATCTCATGTCTAATGTCTTTACGTTGCTCTTCACTTCGTCCTCCTCTTATAAGTTTCACTCCGTCCTGAATAACAGTAAGTCGTTTTTCTCTTTTCTTCTGCTTTTTTCATGGCTCCCATCTTACCTCTTTGTGGTTGTGGATGAGTCTGTGTAACCATTCTCTTACGTCTTGGTATTTTTGCGACAAAATATTTATTTTTGATCGTTGCTAAAGTAATGATGTCTCAAACTCGCTGAACTTTGCTGTATATACCTTCGAGGATCGAAAATTGTAAAACATTGCGCCCATAAGTTCTAGAATATGCCTAAAAGAAGTTTTAGAAAATTCTGTCTTACTCGCCCATTTTGCTGTCTCTGTCGTGCTTCTTCTGTCTCATTCGCACATCTGTGGTACTCACCGTCACATTCGACCTGTCAGAACGCCTTTAACTATTCTCTGCCTTTTCGTATCATAACAGTGTATTAGAGAGAGATTCAATTTCGCCACATATTTTCGCTACTCACTCTCACCTTCACATGGCCATCGTTACTAAACTTAGTTATTATCGACGGGAGACAAAGGGCCACCTACCACCACCGTCGGCATAAATCGTGGTCGAGGAATGAAGTGTGCGTGCCAACAGATTGTATGGAAACATCGCAGTAAAATGGCTCGACCTGGAGACTTGACAGAACGGCAAAACCCTAATGAAGTTGCTCAATGTGTTGGCATATCAGCACGGCCTGTCCAACGTGTCTGCACACTCCATAAGAAAGGCGATAGTATAAAGATCACAACTGAGAACGACTGAATGCCAGGTTCACGCCTTCGCAATGATGATCAGTTTCAAATTCGACAGGAATATCTGCTTTCAACGAATGAAAGCCCACCTCAACCAGTTTGCTAACGACCGTTGCGAAGAGAACTGTATGAAGTGGACATGGAGTAGGAGAACTGGCTAAAGGCCGCTGCTCACAGCGGCACATAACGATGCACTTTGTCAATGGGCCAAACAACATAGAAATTAGATATTGGATTCGGCGAGTTGCGATTTTCTCTCTCTTCACATGATTCAACTCATCGATTGCACCGTGGGCGTTTAACCCGAATTGTACAGAGGTTACAGTTCAGATCACAGGTGGTTCTATGGCGTTTTGGGGGCGTTTTTCGAAACATAGCCTGGGTGCATACATTCAGCTTACGGCAAACGTAAACCGGGATGTTTTCTAGTACATCTTCATGATGAGTTTGCTGGAGACATGACATTTTCCAAGATGACAGCAGGCATGTTCGCAGGGATGTACGCATACTTCCAGGTTTGTCAACCACTCGGCACCATATCGCATTTCGACGGTCCGCAAAATCAGCTCTACTTAATCACATACAAAATATTTGGGACCATCTGAAACAACAGGTGAAACTTAGTGATAAACGTCCAACAATTTGTGACTCTGCGACATCTAATCATCAATGACTCGCTACGGATACCTGAAGAAACTTCTTGAGTCTCTTCCTCATCAAATTGATGCCATTATCAATGCTAGAGGCCGTGCTGTGCGGTATTAGCTTGATGTTTCCTGGGGGTGTCTGATTTTTTTTATATGTATGACTAGCTTGGCGCCCGCTGCTTCGCTAGCATACACTGTATGACCTGCAGAGATTTCTTTGTTTTGTTCTTACTTAATCGAATTTTTATGTTTTACACAAATTGCAACACGCTAATTAAGTCCGAATGTACTTCTAACCAAAAAGCGATTCAGGTAGGTAGGGTCCAAAGTTTTCGTTAGTCATACCTTTTACGTGCTTGTGGAGATATTTCCATAGAAACTTTCGTCTCCTAACAAATATTTATTTATATCGAACCGAGAAGTGAAATACCAGTTTTCATACATTTAGCTTCAAAATTTCTTTAATGTAACGAAATGTTTTCTTAAAAATTTTCGCCTTCGATTGCACTTTCTTAGGCGTTGAATTATAGAAACACTGAAACACGTATTTTTTTTATTTCTGCCCTCCAATGCTAAATTTGTGATCCCTTGATGCCTCAGAACATGTCCTACCAACCGGTCCCTTATAGATGTAGCCTTAAAAATCCTTTAGTAATTATTTTTTCTAAAAAACTTTCACCCACTATTTTACCCCCTTAGTGGTCGAATATCCAAAAATGCTGAAACACGTATTTTTTATTTTCTGAGAAACCAAACACTAGTTTTCATAGTTGTAGCTTCAAAATTCCGTTAATAGTGACATACTTTGAAAAAGCCTTTCATCCCCTATTTCACCTCCCTAGAAGTGGAATTTCGAAAAATCCCTTCTTAAATGAAGCCCACAATTTAAGATCCGCACACTCTCCAAATTTCAATATTCTATCCCTAGCGATTTGGGCTGGGCGACGATGAGACAGTGAATAAGTTTGGCGCTATTTCTCGCCCTTAGGGTACGAATTTCCAAAAGCAGTGAAATACAAGTACGTACTTTTTCATCTCTAACCGAGAAGCCAAAGACCAATTTTCGAAGATTTAGTTTCAAAAATATTTTCGCAATGAAACGTTTTCATAAAACGTTTCACCCCCTATTTCACCCACTTGGAGGTTGAATTTCCAAACAAAAGTGATGTGTGTATTTATTTCTAACAGGGAAGTCAAATACAAATTTTCATAGAGTTAGCTTCAAAAATACTTTCACAATGAAGTATTTCCATAAAAACTTTCATCCCCCATTTCACTTCCATTAGGGTTGAATTTTCAAAAACACTGAAATACGTATTTTTTTATTTATAACCCAGGAGTCAAATAACAGTGTTCATAGATGTAGCCTTAAAAATACTTTACTACTTCTCTAATATGATGATGTTGTTGTCGTGGTCTTCAGTCCTGAGACTGGTTTGATGCAGCTCTCCATGCTACTCTATCCTGTGCAAGTTTCTTCATTTCCCAGTACCTACTGCAACCTACGTCCTTCTGTATCTGCTTAATGTATTCATCTCTTGGTCTCCCTCTACGATTTTTATCCTCCACGCTGCCCTCCAATGCTAAATTTGTGATCCCTTGATGCCTCAGAACATGTCCTACCAACCGGTCCCTTATTCTCGTCAAGTTGTGCCACAAACTCCTCTTCTCCCCAATTCTATTCAATACCTCTTCATTAGCTATGTGATCTACCCATCTAATCTTCAGCATTATTCTGTAGCACCACATTTCGAATGCTTCTATTCTCTTCCTGTCCAAACTATTTATCGTCCATGTTTCACTTCCATACAAATACTTTCAGAAACAACTTCCTGACTTTTAAATCTATACTCGATGTTAACAAATTTGTCTTCTTCAGAAACGCTTTCCTTGCCATTGCCAGGCTACATTTTATATCTTCTCTACTTCGACCATCATCAGTTATTTTGCTCCCCAAATAGCAAAACTCCTTTACTACTTTAAGTGTCTCATTTCCTATTCTCCGCTACGGTCGCAGGTTCGAATCCTGCCTCGAGCATGGATGTGTGTGATGTCCTTAGGTTAGTTAGGTTTAAGTAGTTGTAAGTTCTAGGGAACTGATGACCTCAGCAGTTAAGTCCCATAGTGCTCAGAGCCATTTGAACCATTTCCTATTCTAATTCCCTCAGCATCACCCGACTTAATTCGACTACATTCCATTATCCTCGTTTTCCTTTTGTTGATGTTCATCTTATATCCTCATTTCAAGACACTGTCCATTCCGTTCAACTGCTCTTCCAAGTCCTTTGCTGTCTCTGACAGAATTACAATGTCATCGGGGAACCTCAAAGTTTTTATTTCTTCTCCATGGATTTTAATACCTACTCCGAATTTTTCTTTTGTTTCCTTTACTGCTTGCTCAATATACAGATTGAATAACATCGGGGAGAGGCTACAACCCTGACTCACTCCCTTCCCAACCACTGCTTCCCTTTCATGCCCCTCGACTCTTATAACTGCCATCTGGTTTCTGTAGCTTTTCGCTACCTGTATTTTACCCCTGCCACCTTTAGAATTTGGAAGAAAGTATTCCAGTCAATATTGTCAAAAGCTTTCTCTAAGTCTACAAATGCTAGAAACGTAGGTTTGCCTTTCCTTAATATTTCTTCTAAGATAAGTCATAGGGTCAGTATTGCCACCCGTGTTCCAATATTTCTACAGAATCCAAACTGATCTTCCCCGATGTCGGTTTCTACCAGTTTTTCCATTCGTCTGTAAAGAATTCGTGTTAGTATTTTGCAGCTGTGACTTATTAAACTGATTGTTCGGTAATTTTCACATCTGTCAACACCTGCTTTCTTTGGGATTGGAATTATTATATTGTTCTTGAACTCTGAGGATACTTCGCCTGTCTCATACATCTTCCTCACCAGATGGTAGAGTTTTGTCAGGACTGGCTCTCCCAAGGCCGTCAGTAGTTCTAATGGTATGTTGTCTACTCCCGGGGCCTTGTTTCGGCTCAGGTCTTTCAGTGCTCTGTCAAACTCTTCACGCAGTATCGTATCTCCCATTTCATCTTCATCTACATCCTCTTCCATTTCTATAATATTGTCCTCAAGTACATCGCCCTTGTATAGACCCTCTATATACTCCTTCCCTCTTTCTGCTTTCCCTTCTTTGGTTAGAACTGGGTTTCCATCTGAGCTCTTGATATTCATACAAGTGGTTCTCTTTTCTTCAAAGGTCTCTTTAATTTTCCTGTAGGCAGTATCTATCTTACCCCTAGTGAGATAAGTCTCTACATCCTTACATTTGTCCTGTAGCCATCCCTGCTTAGCCATTTTGTGCTTCCCGTCGATCTCATTTTTGAGACGTTTGTATTCCTTTTTGCCTGCTTCATTTACTGCGTTTTCATATGTTCTCCTTTCATCAGGTAAGTTCAATATTTCTTCTGTTATCCAAGGATTTCTACTAGCCCTCGTCATTTTACCCACTTGATCCTCTGCTGCCTTCACTACTTCATCCCTCAAAGCTACCCATTCTTCTTCTACTGTATTTCTTTCCCCCATTCCTGTCAATTGTTCCCTTATGCTCTCCCTGAAACTCTGTACAACCTCTGGTTTAGTCAGTTTATCCAGGTCCCATCTCCTTAAATTCCCACCTTTTTGCAGTTTCTTCAATTTTAATCTGCAGTTCATAACCAATAGATTGTGGTCAGAGTCCACATCTGCCCCTGGAAATGTCTTACAATTTAAAACCTGGTTCCTAAATCTCTGTCTTACCATTATATAATCTATCAGATACCTTATAGTATCTCCGAGATTCTTCCATGTATACAACCTTCTTTTATGATTCTTGAAACAAGTGTTAGCTATGATTAAGTTATGCTCTGTGCTAAATTCTACCAGACGGCTTCCTCTTTCGTTTCTTAGCCCCAATCCATATTCACCTACTATGTTTCCTTCTCTCCCTTTTCCTACACTCGAATTCCAGTCACCCATGACTATTAAATTTTCGTCTCCCTCCACTATCTGAATAATTTCTTTTATCTCATCGTACATTTCATCAATTTCTTCATCATCTGCAGAGCTAGTTGGCATATAAACTTGTACAACTGTAGTAGGCGTGGGCTTCGTGTCTATCTTGGCCACAATAATGCGTTCACTATGCTGTTTGCAGTGGCTTACCCGCACGCCTACTTTTTTTTATTCATTATTAAACCTACTCCTGCATTACCTCTATTTGATTTTGTATTTATAACCCTGTATTCACCTGACCAAAAGTCTTGTTCCTCCTGCCACCGAACTTCACTAATTCCCACTATATCTAACTTTAACCTATCCATGTCCCTTTTTAAATTTTCTAACCTGCCTGCTCGATTAAGGGATCTGACATTCCACGCTCCGATCCGTAGAACGCCAGTTTTCTTTCTCCTGATAACAACGTCCTCTTGAGTAGTCCCCGCCCGGAGATCCGAATGGGGGATATATTTTCAAAAAAAGCTTTCACCCACTATTTCACCTCCATAGGGTTAAATTCCAAAAATGTTGAAACACAAGTTTCTTTATTTCTGACCAAGAATTTAAATTCCAATTTTCTTAGATCTAGCTACAAAATTGCCTTAAGAACGACATTTTTCAAAAAAGCCATTCACCCCTATTTCACGCCATTAGGTTTGGAATTTCGAAAATCCCTTTTTAAACGACGCCAACAGTGCAAGATCCACAGCTTCTCCTAATTTTAAGATTCTGTCCTTAGCGGTTTGGAATGGCTGATGATGAGTCAGTCCGTCGGTCGGTCAGAACATTGCCTTCTATGTATAGAGATGTATCGAATTGGTATTTTGCTACCGTGCTGTACAGTCATCGGGCCACAGCCATCTTTGTGTGTATTTACCTCATCTTTGGTACTTTACATTATCTTTATTCGTATACTCTCACACTGGTTTTTGTAATATTTCTTACCTCTAAAAACAGCTCACAGAAATGGCTCGTTTAAAATTTATTACTCATGCCCGAAGTGAGACACGGACCTGCTGTCTCCACGCACGAAGCAACCACTTAAGCCTCTGCATGGAGGCTGGAACAAGGGTTTTCAATGCGTCCTGTGCTCGTACTAAAAGAAACTGTAACTCTCATTGTCTACGAAATCAGGTGACTATATTTAGTCAATACTAAATGCTTTGTTCTCAGTAAGAAACTGCATATTCTAAGTTGATAATGGCCACACTCACACAGCTGCATATAGCGACGATTCGTGTAATGAACATGGGAAAGAAATTATACTTCCCTGTAGATTAGATAGATGAGATTATTTTAAAATTCCTGGGTTTCAACATTATTGAAAAATATTTACGGAAAAACAATTACGGACTTGACAGCTTGGATATTCGGGAATCCAGTCGGATGTTCGCGTCGTTTTCGCACGATATATCAACAGCGTGCCTCGCTGTCTTCTTCAGGTGCTACCTGAGACTGGTCCTTGGGCTGCTTGCTGCGTGGCTTCTTCGCGAAGAAACTTCACTCTTCGAGTAAAGCGGAGTTCACAACATATACATGTTTTGCCTCCTATTTATTCTGGTGGTGGGTCTTCTAGAGGTGATTGGCTTCTGGTTGTTTCCACTCTTCTTCTTCAGTTACAGCCTATGCCGTAAGGAGCTGGGGCCAGCGTGTGTTGGCATTGCGCCGTATCTTCTGCCCCAGAGAGCGTATGTACCGGTTCTCGGATTGCCGCGCCTGTTCGTAGAAGCGGCGGGCAACCATACGGACGTGGTCCTTGACTTTGCGGACCTCAGCGAGGTCGTGCAGTGGTCCAGATGGGAAGTCCCGCGGCAGGCGCAGCGCGAGGCGGAGAGCCCTGTTCTGCAGAGATTGTAGTTTCTTCAGGTGGTCGTCTGCCGCATTCCCCCAGACGACAGCCGCGTAATCGAAGACAGGGCGGATTAGCGCCCTGTACAACGTGACGCCCAGTCGCGGAGGAAGAGTCGACGTCGGGTTGAGCAGGGGGTAGAGCTGGAGAAGTCGACCCCTTGCTTTGTTTACGACGCCCTTCACGTGTGGGTCCCAGGTGAGGCGGCGATCTATGGTGACCCCAAGATACTGCGCTGTCGGTCGCCAGTTGACAGGACTGCCTCCAACGACGAGTGGGGGCAGAGCGGCTGGGATGACACGACGGGTTGCAATGAAAAATTGCGTCTTGGCGCCATTGAACTGCAGTTTCCACTTGACGGCCCAATCGGCTAGGGTGTCGACAGCGTGCTGCAACCTCTGGCGAAGTGTGTCCGCGCGCATACTTCGTGAGTAGAGCGCAGCGTCGTCGGCGTACAGTGCTAGATGCACACGAGGGACCGTCGGCGTATCAGCCGTGTAGAGCGTGTACAGGATCAGCCCCAAGACCGACCCTTGTGGCACGCCTGCTCTGATGGGACGGACTGTCGACAGGCCAGTTTCTGCACGGACGTGAAAAGTCCGTCCATCGAGGAAGGACCGTAGCAGACGGATGTGGGATCCAGGGGCCCCCATTTCGAAAAGTTTGAAGAGCAGCCCATCGTGCCAGACGCTGTCAAAAGCGCGCGAGACATCAAGGAAGACTGCTCCGAAGTATTCCCGCCTCTCCAGGGAATCGAAGGCTTCTTCCACGAGTCGGAGAAGTTGGTGCTCCGTAGAGTGGCCCTTACGGAAGCCGAACTGGGCATCTGGGAGTAGAGCTTCGGCGGTGACGTGTTGCTGTAGCCTCTTCAGGTAGATGCGCTCGAAAACTTTCGAGATGGCAGGCAGCAGACTAATCGGGCGATAGCTCTTCGGCTGCCGGAGAGCTTTTCCCATCTTAGGAATAGCCACAATCTCAGCATGCTTCCACTGCAGGGGAAAGTGACCGGTGCGAAAGATCTTGTTGAAGATTGCAGCCAGGTGAGTAGAGGCGTCCTCAGGCAGTTGTTTCAGCATGGCAATGGAGACGTCGTCAGGGCCTGCAGCTCTCTTTGGATTGAGGGCCTTCAGAGCCGCCGAGACTTCTTCAGGAGTTGAGGCCTCGATGTCATCATCGCCGGCCGCGGTGGTCTCGCGGTTCTAGGCGCGCAGTCCGGAACCGTGCGACTGCTACGGTCGCAGGTTCGAATCCTGCCTCGGTCATGGATGTGTGTGATGTCCTTAGGTTAGTTAGGTTTAAGTAGTTCTAAATTCTAGGGGACTAATGACCACAGCAGTTGAGTCCCATAGTGCTCAGAGCCATTTGAACCATTTTTTTTTGTCATCATCGCCCTCCGTTTCCAGATAGCGAGGGAGCCGGTCAGCGACCATCTCTTCATGTTCTGCGTCCAGTGGATCCTCTACAGGCTTGAAGTTCTCTTCAAAAACATCGGCGAGGGCATCAGCCTTCGCGTTTGGTTCACAGACAGTTCCGGTTGCAGTTCGGAGAGGCGGCATACGCTGCGTTCGCCGTAGGAAGTGCTTCGCGGTCCTCCAGGCAGACCCGTCGTCAAGCTGAAGAGTCGCCACACGGCTAGCCCACTCCCGGTTGCGGTGATTGTCCACAGCCACCGTGATTTCGCGCCGCATACGGTTGAGTTGCCGTTTGGTGGTGGGGTTCCGTGTACGCTGCCATTCGCGGTACACTCTGTTCTTCTCGGCAATTTGTGCAAGGAGATCGGGGGGCAGCTGTCGAGAGTGGTCCTGGCGCTCGTGTCTGGGCGGAGCCGCTTCATTGACTGCGGCGAGGGCGGCGTCCGTGAAGTGGAGGAGGGAATCTTCAGCTTCCGCGTCGTCTACAGGTGGCATCCCAGCTAGGGACTCGGTCAGGGTGTGGCGAAAGAGATCCCAGTTGACTCCAGAGAGTGACACCCCACACATGGGTAACTGCAGTGGGTCGAGGTCGACGTCAAAAACAACTGGCACATGGTCAGAGGAGAGAACATTCCGTGTCGAGGCGAGGATGCGGAGCGGAATGCCTTTCACGACCGCGAAGTCGACGATGTCCGGTTGTCCATTAGCGGGGAAGATGGTGGGATCATAGGGACCCACTACCACGGCGTCATTGCGATCCACGATTCGGAGGACGCGGCGTCCATCTCTGTTGGTGAGTCGTGAACGCCAAGCGACGTGCTTGGAGTTATAGTCTCCAGCGATGAACAGCTTGCCTCCGATGGAGAGAAGAGATTCTAAGTCCGCATCTACCCATGGATGCGACGGTGGTTTGTAGATGGCAATGAAGGTTATGGCTCCCGCTGACGTGTGCGCGACAACTCCAATCGCCTCCAGAGTCACGAGCGGTGGCAGTTGAATCTGGTGGTGACGGATCCCATTCCGTATGTAGATGGCCATTCCTCCACCGGCAGTTGGCCTGTCAGCACGGTAACAGGAGTAGTTCGGCGCTTTGACTGCAATGCCTGGTTTAAGGCGGGTTTCGCTGAGCAGACAGATGTCCACGGCTTCATCACGAAGAAATTGACGAAATTCGCCAGCTTGTGTGCGTAGACAGAGGGTGTTCCACGCGACGACCGTGAGTCCTCTAACACTTCCCATAATGAGTAGTGGAGGAGCGTCTGGTGGCTGCCGGAGCGGCAATCTTCTGTGCAGCGGTCAGGTGCTGCGTGAGGACATCAAGCAGTTTTGTTGTGCTCGCCACAAGTGCGGTGAGTTGAGTAATCAGACTGGCGATGTCCGTGGCGGAGGCGGCAGGAGCCGTATCTTCTCTGGCGCCGATGGAAGTGGCCACCTCTTCGCCATTGTATGTGGCTTCTTCTGGGGCGTTGGTTGTGCGACCCCCCGTCTTGCGCCGGCCGCCGCGGCGTTGGGGGCGTGCACCAGACGTCACGGGTAGGGCAGCAGAGGAGGGGCCCGATTCCGGGTCCGACGAATTCTGCACAGGTGGAGTGGCGCAGTTTAGTAGTGGATGTCGTGCCCCTGCGTCTTCAAAAACATCGCGGGTGTGGGAGTCTTCATTGCGGCGATGTGCCTGTGGGCCTGCATGGTCGGCGTCATCGCTGTTGGGTCGGCGGGGCGCCAGTCCTCTGGCGACAACCGTGGCGTGGGAGATTGTAGGTTCAGCCTTGGCAGACTTCTTCTGTTTCGCGGCGACTGGCTGGCCTCGCTGACGGGCACTGGCGCGTCTCCAAGCTTCACAGCCGCGGTAGCTGGCAACGTGAGCGCCCCCCACAGAGAGCGCACGTTGGCTGCTGCTTCCGAGGGATGGGGCAGTCCTTCGCTGGGTGTGCACCGGCGCACTTCACACATTTTTCAGGCATGGAGCAATGCCGGGCGACATGGTTGATGCCCTGGCACCGGTAGCACTGAACAGGGCCTCTCTTGGCACGCAAGTCTTCTGTGGTCACCGAGACGTTGGCGAGTCGGGTGAGCTGGTAGAGCTTCCTGTTCTCGATTGTATCGGTTGCGATGACGAGAAACAGGGGCATGTAGTCACGTGATTTGGGCTGCTTCATCTTGACCACAGTTCTGACACTGAAGTCGAGCTCTTCGAGTTCTTCTTGAATGTGATCCGGCTCCATGTTGAAGGGCAGATGCCGGATGACAGTCTTCAGGACGCGGTCCGGTGTGGTGGCGTGAGTGAAGAATGGGATTGCCCTTTCAGACGCCTCCTGCGTCACGCGTCGGTAGTTGGTCCTTGGGTCGATCGAGTCCAGTATTTATGCCTGGAAGGAGCTGGGCGTTCCCTAGTCGGTATGCGCCGAGTCGAGTGTTCCGTCTGTGGTCCGCGCCCGCCAGACTCGGCTTCAATGGACCCCTCCAGTCACGGATGTTCCGACTGCCGTCCGCGCCCGTTTTGGCCGTCCTCAATGGTTCTGGTCGTCATCTGAAGTGTGTCAGACCAGATCTGAGATGTTAGGTATTCTGTCTCATGACTGTTACTATGATTTCCACTGGAAATGTCTATCTTTTCTAGGTCTGCCTGCGTAGCTCAGTGGTCAGTGCAACTGACTGCCATTCGGAGCACCCCGGATCGATTACTGGCTCCCTTAGTGGGAGGACTGGAACAGGGTGCACTCAGCCTCCTGAGGCAAACTGAGCAGTTACTTAACCGAACAGTAGCGTCTCGAGGTCACGAAAATTGACAATGGCCGGGAGAGCGATGTGCTGATCCCACGTCCCTCTGTATCGCATCCAGTGACGTCATTGACAAAGGATGATACGGCAAACATTAAACATCAGCGAAGATTTATGCACGTTTAGCAGCAGGGGAATTCAATGTGCTGTGTATGCCAGACGATTGTTATATATATATCAAGTGGATTTTGATATTAATACACCTCATTACATACGCCATATTCATTGGATGTTCCTGATTCAGGCCTAGATTTCGTAGGAAATTCAGTATTTGATGGAAGGGAGAGATAACGGAGTTACCTTCGTGGAGTTATGTTACGTCTATGCAACTAACTGAAGGCGGTTTGTTTATTGCCATACGCATTTCGCTTCTTGTATTTGGGAAACATCTTCAGTGGCCTGTAATACATGTTTCTTTTTATACATACAATAAACGTATTACGTGGTAGATACAATATCGTGCTATGTTACATTTTGTCGTGTTTTGTTCTTGTTTTTAGGTTAGAATCAACTTTTGTAATACAAAATTCGTATGTGAAATTACAGTTCGGTGTTACTTATGACTTCCAATACTGTTAACTCATGTGTATGGTCCTGGGGATGTATTCGTTAGTTTCGATGCTCCAGCTGGCTGATTTCTGGCGTTCTTTCGCCCACATATGTCGCATCGCACATATCACTTGCACTTTCCATTTTGTGATCAACATATGTGTTTTCAGTGTGTGCCACGAACTTAGAGCAACTAAGGGAAAGAAAGAAAACAGAAAAAATGACGAAAATAATGGAGTTAGTTCTGGACGACGAGATTATTAGAGGCAGACGGAGAGTTCAGCGCGAGGAAGAAAATCAGCTGTTTAATTTCAAAGGAACCATCGTAGCATTCACCTTATGTAACTGTTTGGGGGAACGAGGATTTGAAACCTAGTGCTCTTGATTGCGAGTCCAGTGTCTTATTCTCCACCACGCTCGATAGAATACAAAGAACTCATTCTTCATCCCCTACTTTCTCCACGCATTGTCCCGCTTACGTAATCGGCTTTTCCGACGGTGAGGCGCTACGCTGCGTCGTTACGCATCTTGTTTGACTACTCCCATCTTCTTCATGCTCTTTGTACAGCTGTCTTCCAAGTTACCATGGGTTTGCCTCTAATCTGTACTGGTGGGGACTGTTCTGTGCAAGACGTGGATGCAACTTCTCAGTCTGGAATCTTTAGGCTTGCCTGTAGTTGGTACTATTTGTAAATTACCTGTTATATAATCACTACCGTTACAGGAGGCTGCACATGACCATCTCAACACCTACAATGCTCATTTTTGCTGAATACAGTGTCTGCTCAAGTCATCTTTGCAGTTTATACCTCCCGTAGAGTATTGCTGGCTTAATGGTTATTTTATATAGTTCGTCTTTGACTCGAAAAAGCATTTTCCTGTCACACAAACCTACGATGTGCGGGCCCCATTTATTTGAAAATATCGTTATATGATGAGTAACGGCTACGTCTCTAGCTCCATTAGCTGATACTATTGTTCCTTTCTATTCGACTGCTTCGCTGTAGCGTTAGTATTCGCTGTCGGGCGTCGTGCATGTCATTGGTTAGATTTCCACTTACGGCAGCTGTTTACGTTCTGACCTTTCTGATTTCTGAAAGGTTCTGGGACGTTATTTCTGAACTACTGCGATCTGTTAGAATGGTTGTGGTGGTGGTGGTGGTGGTGGTTAGTGTTTAACGTCCCGTCGACAACGAGGTCATTAGAGATGGAGCGCAAGCTCGGGTTAAGGAAGGATTGGGAAGGAAATCGGCCGTGCCCTTTCAAAGGAACCATCCCCGCATTTGCCTGAAACGATTTAGGGAAATCACGGAAAACCTAAATCAGGATGGCTGGAGACGGGATCGAACCGTCGTCCTCCCGAATGCGAGTCCAGTGTGCTAACCACTGATCTGTTAGAATAATTCAGGTTCTCTGCTGAGGCAGGCAGTTCAGCTCCGCGTTAGTTTTGCCTGCCCTCAACACACGTGCTCGACGTGGGAAGTCTTTTTTATTTTTTTTATTTTTTTATTTTTATTTTTTTTTGTGACTACTCTGCTCTCGTAACTGCTACTTAATTCAGAATCATACGTTACAGTACTTTACCTTTGGTTGGAACAAGCCTTTTTCTGTCATACAATTGGAACGCGGGACTTAGGGAAAGCAGGAAAAGGTGTGAACGGGGCCTAATCAGTTACCGTTGGTTGCATAGTAAACACATACACTTTATGTAAGGAAATAATTTTTTTTAAACAGTCATTAAAAAAAAAAAGAAGTTGACTGTAACACAAGCTACACTGACAGCTGAAGGCCTGATTAAGAAGAATTCAAATTATTTTTCGGCTGAAGGCCACAAGCAATAGGAATAATTTAAACAAAATATTATTTTTAAACAATTGACACGATCAGACCAAATAAAGAAGAGAGATCCACAGACAGTACGCCAAGGATCGACCTGAGAAAAGCCCCTACAGCTGCGTAAGTGGTTAGACGGACAGCCAAGAGAGATACTCACTTAACAGGATGGCAACTCAAACTAGGGACAGTTTAAACGGCGATCAGTGATCTTACCAAATCCACCTAACGCTTGATAACCAGTACAACAACGGAATAATTCAAGTGAGGACGAAGTGACAGACAGCACTGCGTCTTCAGAATCTGGTGTTTAAAACATCGAAAGGCAGAAGGAACCACTACAACCAAGGTAGACAAAAGAAACCACAATTCACACCGCAATCAAGGAGGCTGCCGAACTACACGTCATGCCGGACAGCATCGGCAAGACGAGGAAAAGTACACTGCTGCGCTGGCCGAAGTGGCCGAGCGGTTCTAGGCGCTACAGTCTGGAACCGCGCGACCGCTACGATCGCAGGTTCGAATCCTGCCTCGGGCATGGATGTGTGTGATGTCCTTAGGTTAGTTAGGTTTAAGAAGTTCTAGGGGACTGATGACCTCAGAAGTTAAGTCCTGTAGTGCTCAGAGCCATTTGAACCATTTTTACACTGCTGCAAAAATACGCTAACGTCCCGGGGAGGTAACTGGGGCGTTAGCGGCCACTAGGCAATAAAATACCGCTGGTTGTACTTCACCAACAATAACACAAAATTCAAATAATAACAGGTAGTAGAAGACGGCTAATAGATTCCGCCAACTCGACATTTTCCAGTTGTTGCTGTTCGTCTTACGGCGACCCTACGATCAGCAACGCACGAACAAATGTCGTGATCATCAATAAGTGGAGGTTTCACTACTGGATTAATGTTCACTCAGTTCAACTTCCTGGGTCCAGTGGACAACAGGGTTGTAGCCGTCGCAACTACAGCCCCTCGATCCAGCAATGCCGGCATGCCACCAGTGGTCCCAGCATGTCCTGGCGCTACCGGACCTCTCTGCTGCTCTGTCCCAATCGAACTACCGACACACCCGACCCGGAAAACAGTACGGGTACTAGAATCAATAAACGCTGCTGCTGCCACTCGCGGACAAAGCTAGCAAACGTAGTGGCTCCAATAAACAGAAGAAGAAAACGAGACGCCACTATCCCTATTACACGATGCCAAACTACCGACGGCACCAATGCGAGCTACACTCGCCTCAACCATACCCCAGATTGTGAGCATCATCTACTCCAAGATATGGTTATCTGCTGGGTAGCTTCTGCGTCTATAGTTCCGTTATTACTATCCCTGTACATCTGAATCTGCTAACCTTTGGTAATTTGGTTGCATCGAGTTGCTCATGATCATCATCGGGTGAGTGAGTCTGTGAGCGAGCGAGGTGGTTGCTTTGAAAGGGCACGTCCGTTTTTCCTCCCATTCTTTCCCAGTCCCAGCTTATGCCACCTTTATAATGACTTTGTCGTCGACAGTATCTGAAGCACTGACCTTTGCCTCCAACATCTGTTATTAGGAAATAGGTTTATTAATGTTACTCTAAGTTTGACGCGGACGTTACGTTGTTAGCGCCCTTACGTGTTTCGGTTGCCGGCGTATTGAAACCTGAAGCGGCGGAATTCCGCATGCAACTTGCGACAACAGGAACCGGCTGTAACTGCGTATGGAAACTCGCGAGAGCAGGTCTCTGGACAGCGCTGTTCTTGGCGTTTAGGACGGCGCTGTTTCCATAGGGAATGCTGCCAGCGACACAGAGGCGGTCGTTCGCCAGTGAAGGGGCAGCGCGAGTGCGCACCTGCTGGTCGCTCCGCTTAATGCGGCTCAGGGATGGCGCTGGTACGTTAGGGACAGTTCGGCGCGAGTGCTCTTTGCGGTACAGAACACCATCTGCCGCGATTTCGCCAACAGCCTGCTCGGCATAATATTGTCAGCTGGAGCATGCTTTGCTGACAGAAGCACAGTCCTGGCTCTCCAAATACCTGTACTGCAGTGAACAGCTGTTAACAATGCGTACGAGGGGTGAGGTGGGGAGCGGGGAAGCAGCTCTCCTCGTCGCTGGCTACCGCTCGCTGCTGCCCATTGTCTGTGTTACCGGCCGTCGAAAATTTTCACATAGCCTACTACTACACTTAACTACACCCTTATTATTTCATTGATCGCTAGCTGTAGCCAGCCAGTTTCTTTTATTTATTTTGTACAATGCCAGTGTGAGAGAGGGAAACTCTAGTGAAAAGTTGCATGGGGGCTTAATTAAAAGAACATTAATGAATAAATGCAATAGTTTTAGTAACTGTGTGACCGGTTACGTAGTCTCGTAACCGGTTGGCCCTGACTAGTATTAGCACACAATCTGACTGCATAAAATAAAAATAAAGAATGACAAGGAATTTCCATTAACACAATTGATTAGTTAAGTCCCCTGCAATTATAAAAGCTACGAAACAACAAAGCACAAGTGTAACTGTTCTGTGTGTGGTAGTGTGACTCAACGTACATGTATCTGGCTCAGTTCTTTCCCAATACGACAAAATATTTTAAACACAATTTACAGTGAACTAATTGAAAAACCAGAAATACTATAATTGCACATAGAAACCAGAACTACAAGCCTGATAAATGAACACGAGTCAGATGCTTTGTTGACTGTACCTGTGAGCAAGAGGCATTGTCATTAAAGAAAACTGTAATACCTTTTTACCTCATTATATATTGACGAAAAGCCCGCATCTCGTGGTCGTGCGGTAGCGTTCTCGCTTCCCACGCCCGGGTTCCCGGGTTCGATTCCCGGCGGGGTCAGGAATTTTCTCTGCCTCGTGATGGCTGGGTGTTGTGTGCTGTCCTTAGGTTAGTTAGGTTTAAGTAGTTCTAAGTTCTAGGGGACTTATGACCACAGCAGTTGAGTCCCATAGTGCTCAGAGCCATTTTTTTATTGACGAAAAGTTTCCATTACACCAGCATCATAAATCAAAAGCCCATCTCCTTTCTCAAATACACTGTGACAATTGCAAATTCTTCCATCTATACATTACACCAACCGAACAGCATCTACTCTCTCTCGCCCAACAGAACAACTACTGCCCTCGACATCCTCTCAACTACTACTGCACCAGTGGAGGCGGCAGAATAATAATCTTTGGCGCAGTCTCTGGCGCTGTGACTCAGTGTAGCCACCTTTCAAAGTGCATACAGATATCGCATCGACATTTTTAAGTAAGAGAAGTACCAGAAAACACTACCGTTGGTCATGTTTTAAAGGAATAAAATAACAAGTGTGTCGTGGATAAAACACGCATTTAAGTAACTGCACATACAGTACCTATAATAATAAGCTATTGATGCAGCAGCTACTGATGCCATGTACACACAAATGAAGAATTTGGCTGATGATGTATCGGAAATATCAGTGCACTGAAGAACTTTCAGCAGTTCCTATACCTTCCTAACTGATTAATTAATTAGGACGAGGTGAGGAGTGTTTCTACCATAAAACATTATTGCATCGGTCATGCTAACAGCGCAAGGTGTTGCTCGCGAATTGTTGTATGTGGAACGGTTGCATTGAACAACTCATAACGGCCGGGCGTTGTGGCCGAGCGGTTCTAGGCGCTTCAGTCCGGAAGCGCGCGACTGCTACGGCCGCAGGTTCGAATCCTGCCTCGGGTATGGATGTGTGTGATGTCCTTAGGTTAGTTAGGTTTAAGTAGTTCTAAGTTCTTTGATTTCATGATCATATCCGTTTACCCACGATTCGTCACCTGTAATTGCCCTATTTAACAAACCTGGGTCATTCTTAGTGCGATTAATCAGTTCTTGGCGCACTTCAAGTCGGTATTGTCTCTGGTCACTTGACAACACTTTTGGAATGAATTTTGCGGACACTCGGCGGATGTTCAGATCTTCAGTAAAAATTGACTGAACTGCATAGAAATCTAAATTAAGTTCATCAGCCATCTCCATAATTGTAAGGCTATGACCAGAGTGCACTAAGTCACGACTTTCACAAGATTTTCATTAGTTTCTGAGGTGGAAGGATGGCCGGACCGTGGTTCATCTTCAAATGATTTTTAAATCTGTTGAACGAGACAAAAACATTTGACTGGCTCATATAATTATCTCCAAAAGCTGTTTTTAATAGTTCGTAAGTCTCAGAAGATGATTTCCCAGTTTCAAAAAAAATTCACACCAACTCGTTGCTCCATTTTTACGTCCATTTTCACGCAGACAGAATCTAGCAAGAAGCCGTAACAGACCCGCACTCAACCAGGTGCCACAAAGAACTGAAACGCAGTTTCCTGTCAGAAGGCGTTCAAGGACAAGGCAGTGACTCACTCTCCAACCTCAGTGTACCTGCCCACCAAACCAGTAAGCAGTAGCGGATCTGTTCTTAAAACTTTCCAATCATACCCCATATATAAACAGTTAATAAACAAAATTATGCGGTAGTCGCCGAGCCTCGCAGTGAGAGTCTTCTGTGCCTGCTCAAGTACGACACGGCTCCTGTTTGCGTCTCCTTTTTCTCGCTCCCTGATCATCTCTCCTTGTATGAGATGGGCATTGCTAACGATCCTAACTGCATGCTGGTGTATAGCACCGGAGGCCTTTCTGTACTTTACGATGAAATAAAAAATAGCATAAATATTACCTTGGTTACGTAATAAACTATTACGATGTGATGGTGGCCTAAATAAAGGTTTAGTAAAAAATGGGACCGATTACATTTTTTTGCCAGTGTGTGAACTTTTTTGTTTTGTTTTACTCAATATTATGTAAACTAGACTTATCTGTTTATTGTATCAATTCCTTCGTCTACAATGTAAGATCGGAAATAGAAATAAATATCCTATCACAAAATGGCACCGACTCCATGAAAATAATGTCTAATTATACCTTCATATCAAATTTCGTGTTTGTTCCTTTAATCCGAGGTGAACTCAATTCAATCAAATTTCGGGAAGACACTAATAATTCCCGAACTATCACTCACAGATATATGAAACTTCAGCTCCTGCGGTGTTCAGATATTCCGAACACAGTGCCGTAGTCAAAGTGGTCTGTCATCTTAGGACGCGAATTCAGTAACTGGAAAACATTTTTAAAACAGTGTTCCCGCCAGTGACGGCTTGGTGCTCGCCTGCGGCGGCCGGATACTGAGCTAGTGGCCAAACACATCTCGTATCTCCACAGAGTGTTAATATTACACTGTTACAAAAGGCAAGGGACATCTCCTGATATTGTGTCGGACCTCCTTTTACCCGGCTTAGTGCGGCAACTCGATGTGGCATGGACTCAACAAGTCGTTGGAAGTCCCCTGCAGAAGTACTGAACCATGCTGCCTCTGTTGTCGTCCATAATTGCGAAAGTGGCGCATTGTCAACCACAAAAATTCAATCGTCATTTGAGAACAAGAAATCCATGAATGCCTGCAAATGGTCTCCACGTAATCGAAGATAACCATTTCCAGTCAATGATCGGTTCAGTTGGACACAGAACCCAGCCCATTCCCTGTAAACACAGCCACACCATTATGGGGCCACCACAAGCTTGCACAGTGCCTTGCTGACAACTTATGTCCATGGATTCGTGGGGCCTGCACCACACTCGAACCCTACCATAAACTCTTATCAACTGAAATCGGGACTCTTCCGACCAGGTTACGGTTTTCCAGTAGTCTACGATCCAACCGATATGCTCACGAGTCCAGCAGAGGTGCTGTAGGCGATGTCCTGTTATTAGCAAAGGCACTCAAGTCGGTCGTCTGCTGCCAAAGCCCGTTAACGCCAAATTTCACCGCTCTGTTCTAACGGATATGTTCGTCGTATGTCTCGCATTGATTTCTGCGGTATTTCACGCAGTGTTGCTTGTCTGTTAGCACTGACAGCTCTCTGCGAACGTCGGTTCAAAAATGGTTCAAATGGCTCTGAGCACTATGGGACTTAACAGCTGTGGTCATCAGTCCCCTAGAACTTAGAACTACTTAAACCTAAATAACCTAAGGACGTCACAAACATCCATGCCCGAGGCAGGATTCGAACCTGCGACCGTAGCAGTCGCGCGGTTCCGGACTGAGCGCCTAGAACCGCTAGACCTCCGCGGCCGGCAACGTCGGTTCTCTCGGTCGTTAAGTGAAGGTCGTCGGCCACTGCGTTGTCCGTTGTGAGAGATAAAACCTGAAATCTGGTATTCTCGGCAAGCTCTTGACACTGTGGTTCTCGGAATAATGAATTCCCCAACGATTTCCATACGTGTAGCTCCAACTAGCATTACGCGTTCAGAGTCCGTTAATTCCCGTCGTGCGGCCATAATTAAAGCACTCCGTCCTCAGGCCACGAATGGCCTACCGGGACCATCCGACCGCCGTGTCATACTCAGTGGAGGATGCGTATAGGAGGGGCGTGCGGTCAGCACACCGCTCTCCCGGTCGTTATGATGGTATTCTTGACCGAAGCCGCTACTATTCGGTCGAGTAGCTCCTCAATTGGCGTCACGAGGCTAAGTGCACCCCGAAAAATGGCAACAGCTCATGGTGGCCAGGATGGTCACCCATCCAAGTGCCGACCACGCCCGACAGCGCTGAACTTCGGTGATCTCACGTGAATCGGTGTATCCACTGCGGCAAGGCCGTTACCCGCGGCCATAATAATGTTGGATTCTTTTCACGTGAATCACCTGAGTACAACTAACAGCTCTGGCAATCCACTGCTCTTTTATACCTTGTGCAGGCGATACTTCCGCCGTCTTTACATGAGCATATCGCGATCCCGTAACTTTTGTCATCTCAGTTTTTTGATTTACATGTCATCTTCTCCCCATAGTTCTGCCATGTGTTCAATAAAAAACGGAAAAAAGCAGTGCTATGAAATTCGGCAAGTGACATCCACAGAAATTCTAGTCTTTCCATCCTCGATGGCATCTTAGAGCGACCCGACCTGATACCAGGCACGCCGTTCCCTTAGGCATGGAAGGGTACAGATCAGTGTCGAAAAGTAGTTCCCCCACCGCAGGGGTGTACTCACCGAGACACGCGTTGCCAAGGAAGAGCTCGAGGTGTGCGTGGTAGAAGGCCTGCGGCAGGCTGGCCCAGCGGCCCGCTTCGCGGTGCACGCGCACCCGCAGCCCGAATGGGATGGCGAAGAGGATGGCCAGCAGCGACGCCGCCGAGTAACCTGTCGGAACACACACAGACGCTGTAGCTTGCTGCGGATCTGTTATTTCCTTGGTCTACCGAATTAATTTAGCTCGAGCTACAATATTACAGCGTGGTCCATTGATAGTGACCGGGCGTAATATGTCACGTAATAAGCATCATACCAAAAAACTACAAAGAACGAAACTCGTCTAGCTTGAAGGGCGAAACCAGATGGCGCTATGGTTGGCCCACTAAATGGCGCTGCCATAGGCCAAACGGATATGAACTGAGTTTTTTTAAAAATAGGAACCCCCATTTTTTATTGCATATTCGTGTAGTACGTAACGAAATATGAATGTTTTAGTTGGACCACTTTTTTCGCTTTGTGATAGATGGCGCTGTAATAGCCACAGACGTATAAATACGTGGTATCGCAGCGCGGGATTAGCCGAGCGGTCTAGGGCGCTGCAGTCATGGACTGTGCGGCAGGTCACGGCGGAGGTTCGAGTGCTCCCTCGCGCATGGGTGTGTGTGAATGTCCTTAGGATAATTTAGGTTAAGTAGTGTGTACGCTTAGGGACTGATGACCTTAGCAGTTAAGTCCTATAAGATTTCACATCCATTTTCCAAATACGTGGTATTACGTAACATTCCACCACTTATTTGATTCGTGATACATTACCAGCGTTAAAATGGACCGTTTACCAATTGCGGAAAAGGTCGATACCGTGTTGATGTATGACTATTGTGATCAAAATGCCCAACGCCCGTGTGCCTTGTATGCTGCTCGGTATCCTGGACGACATCATCCAAGGGTGCGGACCGTTCGCCAGATAGTTACGTTATTTAAGGAAACAGCAAGTGTTCAGCCACATGTGAAACGTCAACCACGACATGCAACAAATGATGATGCCCAAGTAGGTGTTTTTGCTGCTGTCGCGGCTAATCCGCACATCAGTAGCAGACAAATTGCACGAGAATCGGGAATCTCAAAAACGTCGGTGTTGAGAATGCGACATCAACATCGACTGCATCCGTACCATATTTCTATGCACCAGGAATTGCGTGGCGACGACTTTGAACGTCGTGTACAGTTCTGTCAATGGGCACAAGAGAAATTACGGGACGATGAAAGATTTTTTGCACGCGTTCTATCTAGCGACGAAGCGTCATTCACCAACAATGGTAACGTAAACCGGCGTAATATGCACTATTGGGCAACGGAAAATTGGCGGGTTAATGTATGGTGCGGCATTATGGGAGGAAGGGTAATTGGCCCCCATTTTATCGATGTCAATATAAATGGTTCAATGTATGCTGATTTCCTACGTAATGTTCTACCGATGTTCCCACAAGATGTTTCACTGCATGATAGAATGGCGATGTACTTCCAACATGAGGGATGTCCGGCACATAGCTCGCGTGCGGTTTAAGCGGTATTGAATAGCATATTTCATGACAGGTGGATTGGTCGTCGAAGCACCATACCATGGTCCGCACGTTCACCGGATCTGACGTCCCCGGATTTCTTTCTGTGGGGAAAGTTTAAGGATATTTGCTATCGTGATCCACCGACAACGCACCGAGCGAGGTGGCGCAGTGGTTAGACACTGTAGACACTGGACTCGCATTCTGGAGGACGACGGTTCAATCACACGTCCGGCCATCCTGATTTAGGTTTACCGTGATTGCCCTAAATCGCTCCAGGCAAATGCCGGGATGGTTCCTTTCAAAGGGCACGGCCGACTTCTTTCCCCGTCCTCCCCTAATCCGATGAGACCGATGACCTCGCTCTCTTGTCTCTTCCCCCCCCCCCCCCCCCCCACAACCAAAAAAAAAAAAAAAAAAAACAACCGACAACGCCTGACAACATGCGTCAGCGCATTGTCAATGCATGTGCGAACATTACGGAATGCGAACTACTCGCTGTTGAGAGGAATGTCGTTACACGTATTGCCAAATGCATTGAGATTAACGGACATAATTTTGAGCATTTATTGCATTAATGTGGTATTTGCAGGTAATCACGCTGTAACCGCATGCGTTCTCAGAAATGATAAGTTCACAAAGGTACATGTATCACATTGGAACAACCGAAATAAAATGTCCAAACGAACCTACGTTCTGTATTTAAATTTAAAAACCCTACCTGTTACCAACTGTTCGTTTAAAATTGTAAGCCTTATGTTTGTGACTATTACAGCGCCCTCTATCACAAAGCGAAAAAAGTGGTCCAACTAAAACATTCATATTTCTTTACGTACTACACGAATATGTAATAAGAAATGGGGGCTCCTATTTAAAAAAACGCAGTTGATGTCCGTTTGACCTATGGCAGCGCCATCTAGGGGGCCAACCATCGCGCAATGTGGTTTCCCCTTTCAAGCTAGACAAGTTTCGCTCTTTGTAGTTTTTTCGTTTGACGGTAATTTCGTGAGATATTTGGCCGGGTCACGATTAATACCACGCTGTGTATATAGTCTTACAGTGTTTATATAAACACTTCAAAAAAGTTTCGCATTACCTCGGTTCCGAGAGTTCCGGAACCTTTGCACAAAATTGGAATAGGGATCAACATAAACATCATTACCACCCTTTTTATTGCTCAAGAAAACCACACATTGCATGTTATACCTCCATACAGCAAGACATTCAGAGATGGTTGTCCAGACTGCTGTACACACTGGTACCTCTAACAAACAGTAGCACGACCTCTTGCATTGATGGATGCCTGTATTCGTCGTGCTGTACTATCCACAAGTTCATCAAGGCACGGTTGGTCCAGATTGTCCACCCCGATAGCTGAGTGGTCAGTGTGGCGTTTTGTCGCACCAAGGGGCCCGGATTCGATTCCCGGCTGGGTCAGAGATTTTCTCCGCTCAGGTTCTGGGTGTTGTGTTGTCCTCATTATCATTTCATCATCAGTGGAAGGCAACGGGAGACCACCACTGGAATCACTTCCCTGGACGCTCATGCGGTGGACCTCTCTGACGAGGCTTCCCCCATGACAAGACCAGCCGTAAGGCAGAGCACAAAGAAGAATGTCCAACAAATTGTCCCAATTCTCAACGGCGATTCGTCGTAGATCCCTCAGAGTGGTTGGTTGGTCACGTCGTTCATAAACAACTCTTTTCATTCTAAAAAAGGGTTCAAATGGCTCTGAGCACTATGGGACTTAACATCTATGGTCATCAGTCCCCTAGAACTTAGAACTACTTAAACCTAACTAACCTAAGGACAGCACACAACACCCAGCCATCACGAGGCAGAGAAAATCCCTGACCCCGCCGGGAATCGAACCCGAGAGCCCGGGCGTGGGAAGCGAGAACGCTACCGCACGACCACGAGATGCGGGCTCTTTTCATTCTATCCCAGGCATGTTAGATAGGTTCATGCCTGGACAACATGCTGGTCACTCTATTCAAGCGATGTCGTTATCCTGAAGGAAGTCATTCACAAGATGTGCACGACGGGGGCGCGAATTGTCGTCCATGAAGACGAGTGCCTCGGCCGACAGTGGTGGCCGAGCGGTTCTTGGACCTTCAGTCCGGAACCGCGCGATTGCTTCGGTCGCAGGTTCGAATCCTGCCTCGGGCATGGATGTGAGTGATGTCCATAGTTTAGTTAGGTTTAAGTAGTTCTAAGTTCTAGGGACTGATGACCTCAGATGTTAAGTCCCATAATGCTCAGAACCATTTGAACCATCTGAACGAATGCTTCGCCAATATGCTGCCGATATGGTTGCGCTATCGGTCGGAGGATGGCATTCAAGTATCGTACAGCCGTTATGGCGCCTTCCATGACCACCAGCTGCGTACGTCAGCCCCACATAATGCCACCCTAAAACAGCAGAGGACCTCCACCTTGCTGCACTCGCTGGACAGTGTGTCTAAGGCTTTCAGCCTGACCGGGTTGCTTCCAAACACGTCTCCGACGATTGTGTGGTTGAAAGCATATGCGACACTCATCAGTGAAGAGATGCCAATCCTGAGCGGCCCGTTCGACATGTTGTTGGGCCCATCTTTACAGTGCTACATTGTGTAGTAGTTGCAAAGATGGACCTCGCCATCGACGTCGGGAGTGAAGTTGCGCATCATGCAGCCTTTTGGGCACAGTTTGAGTCGTAACACGACGTCCTGTGACTGCACGAAAAGCATTATTCAACATGGTGGCGTCGCTGTCAGGGTTCCTCCAAGCCATAATCCGTAGGTAGCTGTCATCCACTGAGGGCCTGAGCGAGGCATGTCATCGACAGTTCTTGTCTGTCTGTATCTCCTCCATGTCCTAACAACATCGCTATCGTTCGCTCTGAGACACCTGGACTCTTCCCTTGTTGAGGGCCCTTCCTGGCACAAAGTAACAATGCGGACGCGACCGATCCACGTCTAGGCAAGGTTGAACTACACACAACACGAGCTGTGTATCTCCTTTCTGGTGAAATGACTGGAACTGATCGGCTGTCTAATAGGCGCTCTCATGCATGGTTGTTTACACCTTTGGGCGACTTTAGTGACATCTCTAAACAGTGAAAGTGATTGTGTCTGTGATACAATATCCACAGTCTACGTCTATCTTCAGGAGTTCTGGGAACTGGGGTGATGCAAAACTTTTTTTGATGTGTGTAGATGATACAAGTGAAGAACAAGTTCGCAATTTCAAATACTGATGGTTCAAAAGGCTCTGAGCACTATGGGACTTAACATCTATGGTCATCAGTCCCCTAGAACTTAGAACTACTTACACCTAACTAACCTAAGGACATCACACAACACCCAGTCATCACGAGGCAGAGAAAATCCCTGACCCCGCCGGAAATCGAACCCGGGAACCCGGGCGCGGGAAGCGAGAATGCTACAGCACGACCACGAGCTGCGGACTTCAAATACTGATGGTATAATGCAAAATACTGATAGAGAAGGGAGACTGCCAATAAAATAAGCAGGTTTCAGAGAATATTTGGTACAATTAATTGTAAACTACGAGGGGAAACCGAGCAATCGAAGCAAATAAAATTCTATAAAGCGATAGCAGTCCTCATGTTAACACAAGACAGCGAGAACTGGACAAGAGACAGATCAGATAAGAGTAAATCAGAAACTTTCGAGATGCGACTTTTAAGATCTATATGTAGTTATACACTGCTGGATGAAAGAGATATAATGTTACATATAAGGAACTAGACGTTTTCTGTATAAATATTTTATACATGACAGTAAACTATAATGCAAAGAACACACTGAACGAATAGTCATTAACATAAATTTGATGATTTTTCGAAATATAGCCAATAGGGAAGGAATGTTGTTTGCCCCTCAGCAGGTGAGAGGACAATTTCCCTTGAAGGAGGAACAGTCCCAGCAACGTAAAATTTGAAGAGAATGGTGTTAGGTCAAGGTTACGATTCACTGCTCTCCGGTCAACTTATCTTTCTTTCGGCTCTCTATTTATCTGTCTTAAAAGTCAAAGTCTGTAGTGATACGACTCATCGATGCATGACAGTGAAATAATATGTTACTTCTTTGTTGTTTATTCACAACGAAAGCAAACTCGCACGTAAACGTCATTCTGATTAGGATGACTGAAATTAGTGTTGTCACGTAGTAATGAACACGTGAACGCTGGCTTGAAGTCCGATGGGTAAGATGTCAGACGAACAAGCAAACTTGAGAAATAGTGATACTAGTCTTTCTTGAGAGGAAGGTCGAACATATCTAACCGTATGTGACCAGGTACTGCGCCGGCCGCTGTGGCCGAGCGGTTCTAGGCGTTTCAGTCTGGAACCGCGCGACCGCTACGGTCGCAGGTTCGAATCCTGCCTTGGGCATGGATGTGTGTGATGTCCTTAGGTTAGTTAGGTTTGAGTAGTTCTAAGTAATAGGGGACTGTTGACGTCAGACGTTAAGTCCCATAGTGCTCAGAGCCATTTGACCAGGTATTGCCATTTTGAAATACGGCACGTAAGTGTCCAGGTACTGTCCTGATGAGATGCGGTGTTACTGGATCGAGGAGCAATACTTTCAGTTCTGAAGTCTCCCCGACATGACATACAACGGTGCATCAGAAATAGTTCGTCATCCTTCCAGCGGTTTTGTATCTAGTGAGGAATCTGTTAACAGTGAATTTTAGTTTCAGATTCGTTTATCTTTCCAGCTGTACCTACAATCGTTTCAGAGACTACTAAGACTACCGTTATGTGTGTGTGTGTAAACTGTTACGAAATTTTCAGACATTACAGACATTAGAAGTGCTTTGCATTTCGGGGCAATGGACTTGCCAAATGAGTAACGCAGGCAGCGTGTCTTCCAGCTGCCTTCACTACGTGTACAAGTTGCCCACCCTCTGTTAGTATGTTCTGATATTCGCTAGTATGCTCCTCCTCACGTTCCAAAGCATCGACTTTAAAGTGCTCCATTGTGTCGGTGTCAACGACGTTAAAATTGTCAAAGGCGCTACTGCGACTTCCGTGGCAGTTTATCACTCCCAGTTTTTATCGCAATACGTAAACGATTCTAGCCTTTCTCAGTATATGGCGGAAATAATTTGAAAGTAAAACATTTCTACTTACTCTAGCAACTTTCAGACAGGAAGCGTAAGCACCAAACAAGGTAAAAAAATGGAAGAAAGGCATCGGATACAGTGGCATATAACTTCGCTAAAAGAGATCTCCAAGCAAAAAGATTTCTGAGAAAAACTGCGAGTAAGTCGATGAATCTTATTTCATGTTATTGCAGGTAGCTGCGAAGGGCGTTCACTTGTCCTATCGATGGGTTTCGTAAGAATAACTGTTCAGTGCCATGAACAGCGGTCGGATTAAAGCGAACAGAATTAATTACTTTACAAAGTCAATGACCCGTTCACTATCTATCAACAGAACTGACTGTTTCATGTCATTCCATTGTCGTTTGTAGTTTGCGCTTTGGAAATTCTCCGAAGTATCTGTTCCGGGGAAGTGGATTTGATGTTAGTGTCAATACAAATATGTCAAGATGCAACACACAGCAAAAAAAGAAATTCTCCGAAGAGTAAGGTACTGATAGGAACTGAAATATGTAGTTACCTTTACATTTAATATGCAACTTACTGTCCATAACGCTTGAAGTAGTACGGTGAAGAGTGATTGCCTTTTTCAGAATATTGTGATGCGTTCTTTGTGTATGATTAATGCTTAGACTGCAAGAAAAATGAAGGCTTATTTTCCTCTGTTTTCGTCCACTATTGGTTTTTCTCTCTCGTCGTTAAAAAATTAGAAAAATTGACTTCTCTCTGCTAAACTATCTAACGACTTCTCTTTAGAGAGATTTACTGTTTTGCGCCCTTAAAGTCTGTAATTTAAAATTCATTTAAGATAGTTCGATTAGTTATTCTTTTCATAATTGAAGCCATAATGTTCGCAGGCTACCGTGACCACTTCCACTTTATAAGAAGACATTAATTACGAAACACTGCCAAGCGTAGGTCGTCTTTGGCAAAGATTTAGTTAAAGGCGAATTTTAACTGAATATTTGCCAACTGAGGAGCTGTACTTATCTGTAATTCATACACAGTGGATCTGAGGATGACGTACAAAAGGGTTTCCAGTAATATAAAAAAGTGACCTAGATTGTGTTTGTCTCTTTAATTATGTTTTGCGCGTTATGATTCTAAATGTTCTCGTAGTTTTTAATTTTCTCGTTATTAACTCACTCTAATACCTCGTTTTTCCTGTTCACGTGAACAAATCACTGATGATCGTTCACATATCCTAGAAAGTCATTTAAGAGGCATGTATCTATTTCGATGTTCATAGCTGTCTTGATCTGCACGAAACTGCCATGTGACACAGCAGGCATAACCAGGATCTTCTAGAAATTTGCCGCGCAGGATTAGCCGAGCGGTTTGAGGCGCTGCAGTCATGGACTGTGCGGCTGGTCCCGGCGGAGGTTCGAGTGATCCCTCGGGCATGGCTGTGTCTGTTTGTCCTTAAGATAATTTAGGTTAAATAGTGTGTAAGCTTAGGGACTGATGACCTTAGCAGTTAAATCCCATAAGATTTCACACACATTTGAACGTTTTCTAGAAAATTAGTTCTGTTTTTACTGGTCGTCCCTTCCTTAGAATTCAGTTTGTAAATGTTGGATTGTAGCTTGCTCGCATCGACGGTAAGTGCCACGTGAAGTAATCAGAGTGCCTATCTAAGCTGGGAGTGATTTAGTTGGCTCAAATGGCTCTGAGCACTACGGGACTTAACTTCTGAGGTCATCAGTCCCCTAGAACTTAGAACTACTTAAACCTAACTAACCTAAGGACATCACACACATCCAAGCCCGAGGCAGGATTCGAACCTGCGACAGTAGCGGTCGCGCGGTTCCAGACTGTAGCGCCTAGAACCGCTCGGCCACTTCGGCCGGCGTGATTTAGTTGTGACGATGCCACCTTCATCTCAAGTCTCCTTTTTTCTGTTAAGTTAACCCTCTAGATGGATCAGAATGTTAGGCGTGGAAGAACTAGAAAATCTGTAGATTCGAAACATTTCTTTTGGCACTATTCCTTTGCCTGGGCGAAAACAAATGCGTTGATGGCGTTTTTAGAAGGTGTTTTTTTTATTTTTTTTAACCAGTGCAGCACCCTACACCGCTCCCAACCCCGTCCCTCCAAAGTATAGATGCGTGCTAAGAGAAGAGTGGCCCATGAGAGCACCCAGTTCGGCCTGTGGGATTGTTGTAGGTCCTCTGACCATCAAAGGACAACTAGAGGACGAGTAGGTTTTAGTAGTGTAGTTGGAGTGAAACCTTGGCGCGGACGAGATTTATCGAAAGATTAATTACCGCCTTCGTGGCTGATTAGTCGGCGTGTGTGACTGCTATGTGGAGGAGCCGGCTTTAATGCCCAGGGTGAGAAGTTACTTCGGGAGTCACTTAGCCTCGTGATGCCAGCTGAGAAGCTGCATGAATGAGAAGTCTGGAATGCCAACAACGACAGGGAAGAGAAATGTGTTGCGTTAATCCCATGTCCCTCCATACTGAATCCGAATGACGCCATGTGAAAGAGCATTTGTTTTCTCCTTGGGTAAGAAATAGCGCCAGAAGAAATGTTTCAAATCTACAAACTTTTCCACTGTGTGGTTGTCTGTGCCTGACCACGAAGTGCTTTAGTTTATTGTTATATAGTAAGGCCGTTGACGATTTTGTGCCGACACAATGCGCTTCCTCGTCGTGTTGGTGTCACCACGAAACAAGACTTGTGTGGTGCAGATGTCGTTGGTCGTTCAACAAGGAAGTGAAGTGATGCCTGACAGTCATAGGAGTGGAGTTCATACACTCTGTGTGATGCCTTTTATATAGACCATGGCTGCTTCTTTTATCTGTCATCTGAAAAAAAGCAAAAGTCCAGTTCTTAATGAGCTTTGGATCTTCCAAGCTTATCATATTCTGAACCTTCTGAGAGGAACTTCTAAAAAAGTGGATTCGGAGTTATGTGAGCGATTAAAACGTGGAAATTATGGCAGCCACTGGGACCTGTTTATAGTCTGATGAGTTATTACTGAGAAGTGAAATTTATTTCAGAGTAAAGCAGCCGTATTTAGTGAATGAAGTACTCACCGGTGTGCACAATAAAAACATTACACCACGTTTGCTTCACTCAGCTATTAATTGACGACGACCTGATTACTGCTGTTGGTTACAAACACCACGAACGCAGCTTTGTGCGAACAAGCGTGTGGACACAAAGCAGCGTTCGCGTGATTAGATCGCTATTGAGGACAATTCCGTGAACCGCCACCAGGCAGCGCTGCCAGCTACAGGTAGCGGACTATATGTAGTACGTCAAGCGCCCTTTGCCTCGGAGAAGGGTCCTTCCATTTTTGTTTTTTTTTGTTTGGCTTTCTGTGTAATTACTCGCCGGAGTTCTTTATCCTTTGATGGACCGAGTCGAAGGCTATTTTTGTATGATTCCAATACAACTTTTTTGCGTATCTTCACGGAGCATAGCACTTTTGCTAGCGGTTCTGGCGCTGCAGTCCGGAACCGCGGGACTGCTACGGTCGCAGGTTCGAATCCTGCCTCGGGCATGGGTGTGTGTGATGTCATTAGGTTAGTTAGGTTTAAGTAGTTCTAAGTTCTAGGGGACTTATGACCTAAGATGTTGAGTCCCATAGTGCTCAGAGCCATTTGAACCATAGCACTTTTGCACGACATTAATTGAGTTTATATGAAGATGGTATCTGTTATACCACTGGCGATCTTGCAGCTCTCGAAGAATAAAATTACAACTAAATCAAGACCATTAGCTGCTTACAGGCGTTGATAAATATCAGCGGGGACAGATGAAAATGAGTGCCCCGACCGGGACTCAAACTTTAGATCTCCTGTTTACATGGCAGACGCTCTATCCGACTGAGCCACCGATGACACAGAGGATAGTGCGATTGCAGGGACTTACCTCTGGCACGCTCCCCATGAGACCCACACTTCCAACTTACTGTCCACACACTGCATTTGTAGTGCCCCTGCCCACTGTACTCATTACACGCGACAGTCAACCTACCGATTCCCGTAAGAGTTTGAACAGTATGAGCCCATCTGCATCATTGGCCGGTAAGCCATATCTATATAAAGATGGTCTCTGTTCTTTCATAATATCTGATCCCCAATGCAAGATCACTATGGTATCTGTTCTTTCGGACATGTCCGAAAGAACATATACCATCTTCATATACACAAAGCTTACCGGCGAATGATTTTCTTCAGTGCGGGTGTACTCAAATTGCTCAAACTCTTACGGGAATCGGTAGATTGACTGCCGCGAGTAATGAGTATAGTGGGCAGGGGCATTACAAATGTAGAGTGTGGACAGTAAGAGGAAAATGTGGGTCTCACGAGGAGCGTGCCAGAGATAAGTTCCTGCAGTCGCACTATCCTGTGTGTCCTCGAGAGCTCAGTCGGACAGTGTCTGGCATGTAAGCAGGAGATCCCCGGTTCGAGTCCCGGTCTCCGGCCCCTGTGGCCGAGCGGTTCTAGGCGCTTCAGTCTGGAACCGCGTGACCGCTACGGCCTTAGGCTAGTTAGGTTAAGTACTTCTAAGTTCTAGGGAACTGATGACCTCAGATGTTAAGTCCCATGGTACTCAGAGCCATTTGAACCATATGAATTCGAGTCCCGGTCGGGAACGCATTTTCAACTGTCCGCGTTGATTTTTATCAACGCATGTAAGCAGCTAATGGTCTGGATTTCATTGCAATTTAATTCAGTTTGGTCGGTAAGAACGGAGCATTGGCACAGCTTGATAACAATGGGAGAGGAGAATGGATCTGTTATTTTCAATGATTTGCCGCTGTACACGGAACCGAACACTAAGTGGATCGTTGTGGTTCTCACACAAACATACGCTTTTGTAGCGGATTTCATGTTTGTATTTGGCAGTATTCTCTGAATGGTGAACAATTTTATTTAGTCTTCGCAAATGCAAGACAATTAAAGGGTTAATACAAAGACGAATACGGCAGAATAATTGAATAAAATGAGTTTGTACTCGGTGTGGAGATTAAAAGACGATAATGTGAAAGAGAGACAGTAAATCCAGTGTGGTAGTTGGAAGGAAACGAGATAGACGTCGCAAAGGAACAACGAAACAGTCTCAGCGTGTCCCTGATGACTTCGACACTGGCGATGAACAGAGAGACGATTCAGTACAATCCAACAGGGTAGTTATTTAAGGAAAGTAAAAATGATAATTTTTGGACGGAAACTGCTCAAAGTAATTTTATTTCCTTCTACATGTTTGGTGATGTTACAGGTATTGTATCAGACCAGGATGCAATTTCACTGCAGTTGCTTCAAGAACTGCGTAAGATTGTGCATTATCTCAAAGTGAAGCCTACGGAATCTTCTCCAGTGTGGTGCAAGCTCCTCCTCGGAATCTGTTCCATTGAACAACATAATGGCGTCAAGTGTTTACGCTGCCAGATATTAGGCATGAAAGAAATAGATATTTATTTTGAACTGAAAAATTTCAACTACTTATGTAGAATCTTTGGGGAAAGTACTGTAAAAGAAGTAGGTAATACAAGCTAATGAAATTTTATAAACAATGGTTGTAACGAGTTGGGCGCCAAAAGAAAAGGACAACGAAAATGAGATTTTTGAGATTAGTGTGTGACACTACAACACAGTGTGTCACTACTGACACGCCATTACTTTTAAATTATTGAATTCTATTCCTTTTCACGAACGTATTCTTTCTTTTATTATGTACGGCAAATGTCAGTATTACGTAAATTTTATTAAAGCAAGCTTGAGAACTGAATTTGTCATAAACAATTAAAAAGAATTTTTGTAACTGTTATATAGTAGACATACTGGCAATGTTAGGGACATAGCTCTGCAGGTGAAAGGAACTATTTGGAGTACGCTCGAAGAGTAGCGAGCAGAGAGAGACATGATTCATCTGTTGAGTCAGGCAGGACGCAAGTTTATGCCTTTTTCGCCAATGATAATGTCGGCAGCAGTTTTATTCTGGTTGCGAGAGCCGATGAAGGTTCAAAGGGCCACAGTACATCGATGATTTATAGTGGAGCTTGAAGAAGATTAAAGTAAAGAATACTGCTGAGCCACTGCACCCATCAGGAACATCTGTATTCAGCGACGAGACAGGATTATTACAAATTTTGATGCCTGGCTTTTACTTGGCGCCTGAAACATCTCATGCTGTAAGATGTAACTTTTTCAGACTATTAATTTTGTAAAATGCATGTTAGTACTCTGAGTTATTTAACTATATAACATTTGAGTAAACTTTAATCATAAATTTATGGTCAATATTAACCCAAGTATTTGTCATCTAGTATAGGGTCCTTGCCCTATTACCGTAATTTCCAAGCTTACAGATAATAGTTATCATCTGATTCTGACAGCAGCACGTGCCACACAGGGAGAGATGTGGAAGTTAAGAATATGAACTGGCAACGGTTAGATCTGTAGATATCTAACTCAGTTTATTTGGGAGGGGTCGGAAACGTAATCAGTTCACACAAACCTGTTCAAAGAACTTGATATGCTAACTGAAACAATCCACTATACATATTCCATAATCAAAATTATTGTTAATGAAGTAACGCCTTTTGAAGACCAGCTCCTTCTCTAATGTTCTCATCTTCGACGAAACATTATTCTCATGTTCTTTCCTTCCGTTCTATGCTTTTGCGTTTGTTTTTCTCAGCCCTTACGTTTATCAAGTCCCTATTCTCATTTTATCAACATTCTGTTACTTACGTCCCTGATTTAATATGTCTGTACGAGCGGCCGTACACTAGAGAAACACATCACGCGTCCGCTACTTGAGCCTACCTGTTGCCAGATTGGATTGTTTGGCGGGCGGCCTATTCCACACGCCTGTTTAGACACTACGCATCACGCGGCATAGTTAACGGCACAACATTTTAACGAAATATTCATAGAATTTTTTCTATTAGAGCTGTTCATAAATTTACTTCCGATTAGATGTTAAAAATAAATAAATGCTTGTATCTGCAAAGCGCTTGCTTGAATGGTTAATAGCCAATCGGAGGTTGATTTATAAATAGCCCTCATGCATTGGGAAAAAATATTCGCATGTAAATTGCATTACAGTAAAATGAAAGCTAGGATACTTTTAGCTCATGACTTTGGCATTTATCTTTGCACATTGTAGAAGAGACTGCATCCGAATATCGTCCGAAGCAAAACAGCCAGTTGCAGTTATTGGTGATAGTCACTACATTTTTATCAGCGGTCATAACGTTTATAATTTGAGATCAGTTTTTTGTAAACCAGTCTATCTAAATGTCGTAGTTAAACACAGCACCAAATACAAAATAATTCGTCAAATACATGTGGATGGCTTATAACACCAAATTTCAAAATATTTCCTGTACTCTTCATCTGGTCTCCTTAGGTGAAGAATATATATCTGAAAATGTTTTCATGGTTTTTGTTTTCAAAATATAAAAGTCATTCCGCTACATTATGGCGCGCTGAGAATGTAACGTTGGAAATACCCGCTACTTTTAGGTTCTCCGACAGAGGTGATAGCTGTATGTCACACGGTAGTGCCTCATTCGTAGATGCCTCTGAGAGACTTCTGTACTTCGGAGAGGCTGCATAGAGGGTTTAGGTTTGCTTAGCTGCGAGTTTTCTAACAATGTCAGACACCTATTCTCTCACTTACGCACGGATTTTATCCCTAACATCGGAAAAATGCGTGCGAGCAGACTGTGACTCTACTCGCTTTATAAATGTTTAATTCAGTGCTCTTCCAGATAGCAAAGTTTCCGCAAGAAGGAGATTGTTTTCCCACGTTTTTGGAGTTTAATGTGCTGAATTTAACTATGAAGTGAAACGGTCACTTAGAGAATGAGTGCAGATGATAAAAGTTTGACGTGCATCAGTACCTTAACTTTCTCACGTTACGCAGCAGCATAGCCAGAAAATTGAGAAATAGTATCCTGAAGAATACTCGCTGAAGGGAAATAACGGAGCAGCAATGGGACTCACTTTTCTTCCATCCATCAGTGTAAATTAAATTCGAATGTAATTTTCATCCCTAAGTCCTGGACTGGCAGTATCAAGATTGAAGTAACATTTTTCAGATCTGATGATCGATAGTTATATCTTATTTTTGACAAGGTTTATCTCAGCTATCACGTGAAATCCAGACTACGCCCACTTTCCAAGGTTTCTAGGCCGTTTTTCGACGTCCGACGCGTCGTCGGCAAGACTCGGCACAACCAGGAGCACCTCAGAAGATCTCCAACGCAGTCTTGGACGAAACGTCAGGGATAGAAGAGTTCCATGGACCACGACCATACAACCCGGAAGAATTCTCGGCAGCTGAAACATCCGGTCGTGAATGCCTTCATCAAAGAGAGGTATTCAGCGTACGAAATTGTGAAGCTTTAAGACTTGTGAACTGACAAGATTTTTCCTTGTTCGTTTCCATTTCTGGAACGTATTTTCTACGGGAGAAATGCGCAGTAGACTGACGTAAAGGATAGCTTCAGAACAGGTTCAGCAGGTGGCCTCGTCTTCGTTTCTGGAAAGCCTTTTCTTGGGAGGAGCAGCCAGCTAGCTGTGGTTGAGTTAGGTCACGTAATGGTGCACTCTTCAAGTTTTTAATGTTTGGTGCTAACACTGGTGCAACTCACGGAGGAAGACGCTAATTAGGACTGTTGCAGTAATGAGTCTTCTCATATAAATTGCAGCCGCGCATGCAAGATATTTCTATCTAGAATGATAATACTGCAAGAACTGTATCATCTTACTTTCATCTTACTTCAAGAATTGTTCCAAAAGGTGGACAGCATGATGAGTTTGGTCTAAATAATGTGAGACTTCAAGATAATGTGGAAACAGTTTGGCACCATATTCTCAACAGCAGTGCTTGAGACAAGACAAAGTACCGACAATTTTTTCTGTACATAGAGATGTAACGGGAAAGCCAGACTTTTGGTAACAGAAATTGTAGTAATTGTGTTTTTATTTGGATTAATACAATATCTTCTTATTTCAAGTACCTTGCATTTATTTTGCTTAAGTTCTATTTTAAAATATTAAGCGTAAAAGCAATTGCAGCTGATGCAATGTTTGGTGGTCCGTTTACATAAGAGACTTTCACGAGTCGCATTCTAACAGAACTTGATTAAGTTCATTTGCTTAGTTTCTCAAGGCTGCAGTTAATTTAGTCTTAAAAGAATAACTAACTTCATTATTATTTGAAAAGTTTCGTAAATTAGTATTCAGACAGTTTCATACGTGGTTAAGATTTATAAGAGAGTTGAGTACAAGTCGCCGAAGGTTGCAGCAAGGTCACGCAGTTCTCCAGAAGCGACTAGGCATTCGTAGTAAGAGACGACAGAAGTGCACTATAATTACGAATAGAGTAGACGTGTATAGGGTCGTTATCCTTCCCCCGTTTTTCTGTTCCAATCGTGAATGGTGCCCGTGAGTGGAAGCAATGTATTAGTTGACTCTTCTAGAGAAGTACGCTCACAAAATTTAACTACAAACCACAACGTGATGCACAATGCATCTCGTGTAACATCTGCCACTGGAGTTACATGAACATCTCCGTGGATCTTTCGTGCTTGCTGAATGAACCTATGATAAAACACGCTGCTATTCTTTGGATCAAATCTATTTCCTGTATCAACCTTTCTGGTAGGGGTGCCAGGCTAACTAGCAATACGAAAGTATCGGTCTAACGAGGCTATTGTAAGCTGCTTCCTAAATGAGTGTACTTCACGTTCTCAGGATTCTACCATTGAATCTATGTATGGCATCTTCCTTTCCTATGAGTAGCTTTTGGGTGTGCTTTCCTTTTCAATAGCTCTCTTCGTATGTTCCCAGACCTTTAATGAATGAGACTGTTTATAATATTTTTTCGGCACTCGTGTGATCATATAATGATAGATCTTCCTTATTATTTACGAGCGTTCGTTACATTAGTTAATATTGAAGGCCAACTGCCAATCTCTGGAGCAAGCGTGCATCCTCTGTAGGTCTTCCTGCACTTCGCTGCAATTTTATAGCTGCGCGACGTGTCTGTATACGGCAGCGTCATCTGCGAAATATATCGTAAAGTTTCCAACGTGATTGATTGGCGGCCCTATAATCAAATAAGACTGGTATTTTTGCCTAACTGCGGACATTGACTTTACATTTTTATTTTTTGAGCCAAGAGAACCTTTCTGAGTCAACCGTAGATCGTATGCAGGTGTACAGTTGCTTGTACATTTTGCAACAATTTTCCAACGAAGTTACATCCAGGTGCAAGGCTGCACTGTACTAATGGCAGTTAATTTACTTGGCAGGTCATCTTTATACGTCTATTAGAAACAGTAACTGTCCAATTACACTGTGACGTAGTCCTTTGTTACTTTAGTTGCTGTCGATGTGCCTCCATTGACTAAGACACATGTTAAAAAAGAGTGTGCAGTTCAACGGTGTATCTTTAACCAGACGACAGGTTTGAACTGCGTTACAAACTTTCCGGAAGGAAAAAGAGACCGCCAGTTGGAGCTCGCTGCCTAGAGCATTGTGAATCTCCTGATGTATTTTGTAAAACAAATTATTCGTCCTACGTTGCAGACGAAAATTAAAACAATCGGGATTAATATCTCTCGTACATCGCGGTGCTACGTACAGACGTTTTAGCTGTCTATGAGAGGGCGATGTTAATCTAGCAAGATATGGAACTTGTACAAGAAAATAAAACCAGATTCAGTAACTTTGGCATAAACCTCGCACTGTTGCAGAATTATTGCGCCATCAAGAGATTTAAAAGCGACGGCTGTAATGGCTGAGGAAATACCTTCCCAGACGCGAGTTGGATTTTAATCCCAGATGCTTTCATTTACATATTACTTAGCTCCGCCCCCCCACTAAGGAAACGAGTTTAAAGCCCTTTGCTTCCTCATCTGGGTTACTCGCTGAATAAAAGAAATGGCCTGCCCACCTACAATGCCTTTAATTAAGGCTCATTGCGCAATAATTTCAAGAGGAGATCTGAGAACGCACCTTGAATGTAGGCCACAGGTGAAGAGAAAGTGCTCCGACAAACATTAACCTGGATACGAGGTGTTAAACGCCAGTTTGTTTACGTTAAGAAATCTTCTGCAGCAGCTCCTATTAACCTGCTTTCTTTTTGCCAATTATGCGTAATGTCACGGGAACTCGGAGCGTGGAGTAGTTCTTTTACACTCTAAAGGAAACATTGCAGGTGGCTAAAATTTTGAAATGTCTGTCTTCTTCATTTGGACGCAGTAGGTACTACCTGATACGTTCTCCACGTATCCACATGTTCACGATAAATCTATGATAGTGGTTGACTAACTCAAATGAAACATTACGACATTCTCAGACACGAATATACCGGGTGATCAAAAAGTCAGTATAAATTCGAAAACTGAATAAATCACGGAATAATGTAGATAGAGGGGTAAAAATTGACACACACGTTTGGAATGACATGGGGTTTTATTAGAACCAAAAAAATACAAACGTTCAAAAAATGTACGACAGATGGCGCTTCATCTGATCAGAACAGCAATAATTAGCATAACAAAGTAAGACAAAGCAAAGATGATGTTCTTTACAGGAAATGCTTAATATGTCCACCATCATTCCTCAACAATAGCTGCAGTCGAGGAATAATGTTGTGAACAGCACTGTAAAGCATGTCTGGAGTTATGGTGAGGTATAGCCGTCGGATGTTGTCTTTCAGCATCCCTAGAGATGTCGGTCGATCACGATACACTTGCGACTTCAGGTAACCCCAAAGCCAATAATCGCACGGACTGAGGTTGGGGACCTGGAAGGCCAAGCATGACGAAAGTGGCGGCTGAGCACACGATCACCACCAAACGACGCGCGCAAGAGATCTTTCACGCGTCTAGCAATACTTTTTTCTTTTTTTTTCTAATAAAACCCATGTCAGTCCAAGCATGTGTGTGAATTTTTACCTGTCTATCTACATTATTCCGTGGTTTATTAAGTTTTCAAATTTATACTGACTTTTTGATCAGCCGGTATGTCTCCTACTACAATAGCACTTCATCGGTGCCTCGGCAACACAAGTTTGTACTACCCGCGCGGGAAGTAACACCGACGGAAAAAAAATCGCATCGCCAAGGAGTTGTGTGACACAAACGAAAGATGATAGGCGTGTCTATGCATCTGAAAGATGATGTCCATTAAAATTTCGGGCCGGTTGCACAAGGGTAGCGTTAGTAGAGCCACTATGAGCAGGCAAGTAAGGTTTGCCATAAATACACGATGTAACGGTCGTGAGTGTTAGTTACCTTTGAGGTTGCACATGGTGAGTTGATGTTAGTCAAGAATACCTTAAAGGCGACAAAGACCCCATTATCAATATCTGACTGAGTTTGGGTGGGGACCGAGAAGAGGACGTCCCTTCTACGATATTGCAGAAAGACTTGGCAGGAATGTAGACACTGTACATGATGGTTAGCAGCGGTGGTCACAAGAACGTCCGACCGCAAAAGTCCGGGATCCTGATGGCCACGTGGCACTACCGAGAGGAAAGACCATCGTGTTCGGCGGATGGCTCTGGTGCATCGTACTGCTTCTGCAGCAGCAATTTGATTGGCTGTTGGCATCACAGTGACGTAAAGAACGGATACAAATCGATTACTTCAAGGACAGCTTTGATCCAGACGTCATGTAGAGCTTTCCACTGAGGGCAAACCACCGCCATTTGCGACGTAAGTGGCATCAAGCCTGAGCTCATTGGAGGTTAGGATGGAGGTCTGTTGTGTTTTCTGATGATATCTGGTTCTGCCTCGGTTCCAGTGATGGCCGTATGTTGTTTAGGAGGAGGCCTGCAACCAACCTGTCTGCATACTAGACAAACTGGACCTACACCTGGCGTTATGGCGATTTCGTATGACAACAGGAGTTGGTTCAAATGGCTCTGAGCACTATGGGACTTAACATCTGAGGTCATCAGTCCCCTAGAACTTAGAACTGCTTAAACCTAACAAGGACATCACACACACCCATGCCCGAGGCAGGATTCGAACCTTCGACCGTAGCAGCAGCGCGGTTCCGGACTGAAGCGCCTAGAACCGCTCGGTCACAGCGGCCGGCCAACATCAGGAGTACTCTCGTGGTTATCCCACGCACCCTGACTGCAAATTTGTGTGCAGAAAGTGGTTATTCGACCTGTTGTGCTGCCATTCATTAATTGCATACCAGGGGTGTTTTCCAACGGAATAACGCTCGCCCCCGTACCACTGTTATTACTCAATGTGCTGTGCAGCTTGTCGACATGCGGCCGTGGACTGCTCGATTACCAGATCTGCCTCCAACCGAGCACGTATTGGACGTCATCGGATGACTACTCTAGCGTCATCCACAAACAACATTAACCGCCCTTGTATTGGCTGACCAAGCGCAACAGGCATGGAACTCCATCCCAGCACCTGTACGAAACAATGCATGCATTCAACATTCCGGCTCTTACACCGGCTATTAGTGTACCAGCATTTCACATTTGCAACGACTTATCTCGCTTACATTAACCTGCGGTGTTGCAATGTCAATCGCTTAAATATGTTACTTGGACAAGTGTATTCCTCAAATTTCATTACTCAACATAAATTATTGTTTGGTGTTACAGTTATTTACCGTCAGTGTGTTTATACTTTATTTTTTAGTGTTTGCAACACCATGTCGTAAATTTAGGAGTTAATTAATGCGGTAAATTCCAACATTCAAGGGGACTGATTAAACTGCTCTTAAGGAATGTTGTGTTAGTGGTTAGCTTTACTGTGGGAATGAACTCTGATGTTTATGTGTATATGTTTAACGAAGTGCATTCGTAAGAAGATTTTTGATGTGATAGTAGGTCATAAATACTGTACAAAAACGTTCTTCAGTCAAGAGACCACGTTGCGCTATTTGTACCACAATGGCCATGCTAACATCCCCAACCACCCCCCTGCGGGTCCGGGGTAAGAATAGGTCCGAGGTATTCCTGCCTGTTGTACGAGGCGACTAAAAGGAGTTTCAACCGTTTCGGCCTTCCATGTGATGGTCCCCCTTGGGGTTTGACCTCCATTTTTCAAAATTCTACAGAAGTACAAGCCTTTTGGGGAAGGACACCTTACGTGGTGTACCACTGGTCCTAAGTGCACTAAGACCTTGGCACTCAGCATTGCACCGGCGTTATAACCATACCCACTATTCCTCAAATTGGGCCTAAACGCCTGATGGGTTGTCCAAGTTACGCCCATAGTGCATCTCCATCTGCACCAGCGATCATGATGGACTTTCCATGGCACCAGAAATCCAGCACGGTAGCCAGTCCGTTGTGGTGGGGTCGTCATGTACCCTCTAGGTTGTGGCCCCCTGACAACACAGGGATCGTACTGCCGATACCTGAGCTGCACCCTCCCCACGTCGGCCAAGGAGTAGATGCCCGTCTCCTTGGGGCATCAGGACTCCCGGCAATGGTCATCCTGCCAGGTGGCCCTTGCTGCGGCTGGGTGGCGCCCGTGGGGAGAGCCCCTGGTCGGAGTGGGTGGTATCGGGGCGGACGCTTCGCAGATGAAACGTCAACACGTATCAGGTCGCTCTGCGGCCGAGTCTTTCAAAAGAAAAGGTACCGTTTCTAGTTCTGGTTCTCCTGCCCTTTCCCCCTTGGCCACTCCATGGGAGGAGGGACAGGCCCGCCGGCTTGGGGCGAAGTACTTCCCCCGCTATTTCGTCTGTTCTCGAACCGATGGGGGGACATTCGCCACCTCCAAGCCCATGTTCTTTGTTCAATACATTGAGGACATCTTTGGGGAAATCGAGGCTCTCAGCAAGATGCGTTCAGGGTCCGTTCTTATCAAGACCACCTCCGCCACACAGTCGGCGGCGCTCCGGGCGTGCGACCGCCTAGGGGACATCCCAGTATCCATTGTCCCACATCTGGCACTAAATAGGACGCAGGGGGTTATTTTTCATCGTGGCCTCCTGCTACAATCTGATGAGGAGCTCAGGGCCAACCTGGAGCGCCGAGGTGTTCATTTCGTCCGGCGAGTCCAGCGCGGCCCCAAAGACCGTCGCATCGACACCAGGGCCTTTATCCTCGCCTTCGAGGGGGACGTTCTCCCAGAGAAGGTAAAGGTGATGTGCTACCGGTGTGACGTGCGACCTTACGTCCCGCCTCCTATGCGCTGTTTTAGGTGTTTGCGCTTTGGGCACATGTCATCACGGTGTGAGGCTGAGCCCCTTTGTGGCGATTGTGGACGTCCTCTTCGTGAGGAACATACATGCACCCCACCACCTCGGTGCATTAATTGTCCTGGCGTCCACTCGCCTAGATCCTCAGACTGCCCTGCATATCAGAAGGAGAAGGAGATACAAGAAATCAAAACTTTGGATCGGCTCTCTTATTCTGAGGCCAGGAAGAAGTATGACCGCCTCCATCCCGTGCCATTGACCACTTCGTTTGCCTCAGTTGTGTCCACTCCTTCCGCGGTATCCTCACCCCTATCCTGTCCCCCCTCCGCCTCCTCCGCCCGTCAGGGGGCTCTGCCTCCGCCTCTCAAATCCCTCCCTTCCAAATCCTCCTCCCCCGTGGCCCCCACCCCCTCTGCCCCAGGGGCCACCCTTCCTCCTCCTCCTCCCCATACACCACCTGAGAAGCGATCCTCTTCTCAGGCGTCCATCGGGGAAACGTTCCGGACCCCAGCTTCCGAGGTCCGGCGTTCCAAAACGGACCCCGCGCGTGAGGACCTTCTTCGGGTCCAGCCCACCATCCCTGTGCCTCCTCGGCCTTCCAAGAAGGCCTCCAAGAAGAAGTCTCTATCCCCTTCTCCACCCCGGCGCGTTTCGTCTGACGCTCCATCCGTGAGTCGCTGCTCCCGGCCGTCCTCAGTTTCGCCGGGACGCTCTGCTGCCAGGCGCTCAGCTGGCCTTTCGTCGGCAAATGATGCTGCCCCTCCAACACAACCAGGGACAGCGGCCGCAGATGGCGATGTGTCGATGGAACCAGATCCGCCTCCCGTCGGTTGTAGCGTTGTTCCCTCGCAACCTGGCCCTCCGCGGCCGTCGAGGTGACCAGCTCTTCCCCCGTCTCGTTCCACCAACTTTTTGACTAGCGATGGCATTGTTTCATTGGAACATAAGAGATATTCGATCTAATCGGGAGGAATTACAACTGCTCCTCTGCCTGCACTGTCCGCTCGTCCTTGGTCTCCAGGAAACCAAGTTGCGCCCGACTGACCATATTGCCTTTGCCCACTATACCTCGGAGCGGTATGACCTCACCCCTGTGGACGGTATCCCGGCTCATGGTGGGGTCATGTAGCTCGTTCGGGACGATGTCTATTACCATCCCATCCCATTGACCACCCCACTCCAAGCAATAGCTGTCCGCATTACTCTTTCTGCTTTTACTTTTTCAGTTTGTACCATCTACACTCCACTGTCATCTGCTGTTAGTCGGGCTGACGTGATGCACCTGATCGTTCAGCTTCCCCCGCCGTTTTTATTGTTTGGCGACTTCAATGCCCATCATCCCCTTTGGGGCTCTCCTGCATCCTGTCAAAGAGGCTCACTCTTGGCGGATGTCTTCAACCATCTCCATCTTGTCTGCCTCAATACCGGCGCCCCGACTTTCCTCTCGGACTCTACTCATACCTACTCCCACTTGGACCTCTCGATCTGTTCTACCACTCTTGCCCGTCGGTTCGAGTGGTATGTCCTTTCTGACACCTATTCGAGCGACCACTTCCCCTGTGTCGTTCGTCTCCTGCACCACACCCCATCCCCACGTCCTTCAAGCTGGAACATACTGAAAGCTGACTGGGGACTTTACTCCTCCCTGGCGACCTTTCCGGACCATGATTTTCCCAGTTGTGACAGTCAGGTCGAATACCTCACGGCTGTTATCATCAATGCTGCCGAACGTTCCATTCCTCGTACTACTTCTTCTTCACGTCGCGTTTCCGTCCCCTGGTGGAACGAGGCTTGTAGGGACGCTATCCGTGCTCGACGACGTGCTTTACGCACCTTTCCCCGCCATCCTACGTTGGGGAATTGTATTGAATACAAACGACTCCGAGCGCAATGCCGTAGAGTCATCAAAGACAGCAAAAAAGCTTGTTGGGCCTCCTTCACCAGCTCCTTTAACAGTTTTACTCCCTCTTCCGTCGTTTGGGGTAGCCCGCGCCGGCTGTCTGGCATTAAGGCCCACTCCTCGTTACCTGGCCTGACCTCAGGTAATGAGGTCCTTGTTGATCCTGTGGCTGTCTCCAACGCCTTTGGCCGCTTTTTCGCGGAGGTTTCAAGCTCCGCCCATTACCATCCCGCCTTCCTTCCCAGGAAAGAGGCAGAAGAGGCTCGGCGACCTTCCTTCCACTCGCTGAATCTGGAAACTTATAATGCCCCCTTTACTATGCGGGAACTCGAACGTGCGCTTGCACTGTCCCGGTCCTCTGCTCCGGGGCCAGATGCCATTCACGTTCAGATGCTGGCACACCTTTCTCCGGCGGGCAAAAGCTTCCTTCTTCGTACCTACAATCGCGTCTGGACCGAAGGTCAAGTCCCCATGCGTTGGCGTGACGCCGTTGTTGTTCCTATACCCAAACCCGGGAAGGATAGACACCTTCCTTCTAGTTACCGCCCCATTTCTCTTACAAGCTGTGTCTGTAAGGTGATGGAGCGCATGGTTAACGCTCGGTTAGTCTGGATTCTTGAATCTCGACAGCTACTTACTAGTGTCCAATGCGGCTTTCGTCGCCGCCGCTCCGCTGTTGACCACCTTGTGACCTTGTCGACATTCTTCATGAACAACTTTTTGCGAAGGCGCCAAACGGTAGCCGTGTTCTTCGACTTGGAGAAGGCTTATGATACCTGTTGGAGAGGAGGTATCCTCCGCACTATGCACAGGTGGGGCCTACGCGGTCGCCTGCCCCTTTTTATTGATTCCTTTTTAACGGATCGAAAGTTTAGGGTGCGTGTGGGTTCCGTATTGTCCGACGTCTTCCTCCAGGAGAACGGAGTGCCTCAGGGCTCCGTCTTGAGCGTAGCCCTTTTTGCCATCATGATCAATCCAATTATGGATTGCATTCCACCTCATGTCTCCGGCTCTCTCTTTGTCGATGACTTCGCGATCTACTGCAGTGCCCAGAGAACATGCCTCCTGGAGCGCTGCCTTCAGCGTTGTCTCGACAGCCTCTACTCATGGAGCGTGGCAAATGGCTTCCGGTTCTCTGAAGAGAAGACGGTTTGTATCAACTTTTGGTGATATAAAGCGTTCCTTCCGCCATCCTTACATCTCGGTCCCGTTGTTCTCCCATTCGTGGACACAACTAAGTTTCTAGCGCTCACGTTGGACAGGAAACTGTGTTGGTCTCCACATGTCTCTTCTTTGGCGGCCCGTTGTACACATTCCCTTAATGTCCTCAGAGTTCTTAGCGGTTCATCTTGGGGAGCGGATCGCACTGTCCTGCTTCACTTGTATCGGTCCATAGTCCGATCGAAGCTGGATTATGGGAGCTTCGTCTACTCGTCCGCTCGGCCATCCCTCTTACGCCGTCTCAACTCCATCCGCCATCGGGGGATACGTCTTGAGACCGGAGCCTTCTACACTAGTCCTGTCGAGAGTCTTTATGCTGAAGCTGCCGAGTTACCATTGACCTACCGGCGCGACGTACTGCTGTGTCGGTATGCCTGCCGGCTGTTGTCTATGCCCGACCACCCCTCTTACAAGTCCTTCTTCGCCGATTCTCTCGACCGTCAGTACGGGTTGTATGTGTCTGCCCTGCTGCTCCCCGGAGTCCGCTTCCGTTGCCTGCTTCGACAATTGGATTTTGCCCTCCCTACCACCTTCAGAGAGGGTGAGAGCCCGACACCACCTTGGCTCCAGGCTCCGGTTCATATTTATCTCGACCTCAGCTCACTCCCGAAGGAGGGTACTCCGGCTGCAGTGTATTGCTCACGGTTTGTCGAACTTCGTGCTCGACTTGCCGGTCACACCTTTATTTACACCGATGGCTCCAAAACTGACGATGGTGTCAGCTGTGCCTTTGCCGTCGGGGCCGCCACCTTTAAATACCGGCTCCTCGACCAATGTTCCAGCTTTACGGCCGAGCTTTTTGCTCTCCATCAGGCCGTTCAGTATGCCCGCCGCCACCGCCATTCATCGTATGTACTCTGCTCTGACTAACTCAGTGCTCTTCAGAGCCTTGGAGCTCCCTATCCGATCCATCCCTTGATTCAACGGATACAGCAGTCCCTCCATTCTTTCGCTGATAATGGTGGTTCTGTCAGCATTCTGTGGGTTCCCGGACATGTAGGAGTGCCTGGGAATGAGGCTGCGGATGCTGCAGCCAATGCTGCAGTCCTCCTGCCTCGGCCAGCCTCCCATTGTGTCCCGTCATCTGACGTTCGTGGGGATGTATGTAAGAGGCTTGTGTCGTTGTGGTGGGATGCTTGGTCATCCCTCCAAGGAAACAAGCTCCGGGCAGTAAAACCGCTCCCAACTGCTTGGACAACATCCTCCCGACCATCTCGGCGCGAGGAGGTTCTCCTGACCAGGTTGCGGATTGGGCATTGCCGGTTTAGCCACTGCTACCTGCTCTCCAGTGACCCAGCCCCGCAGTGCCCTTGTGGTCAGGCATTAACAGTGCGCCATGTTTTTTGTCGTGTCCCCGTTTTAGTCAATTTCGTGTTGTCCTGTCCCTGCCATCTACTTTACCGGATGTTTTAGCTGATGACGCTCGAGCAGCTGCTCGTATTCTGCGTTTTATAACTTTAACTGGCTTGTCCAAAGACATTTAACCCTTTTACTTATTTTATCTGCATCTTTGTCAGGTCCTTCTGGTGTCCCCCCCCCATCCCCTTGAGTTTTACCGGATTCCATGTGCTCTAACAACAGTGACTGGGCGCTAATGACCTCAGCAGTTGAGCGCCCTTAAACCCAACCAAAAAAAACCCAACCAATTGGAACTGAATTGTACCATTAGTGATCAAGCTTGTTTTCATTTATCTCTGCTCAAGTAATTCTCTGAATAATTCAGTGCAGTGCCGTTATCTGGAAAAAAATGCAATTGTTTGAATTACTCCCGCACGTAGGAGAACTGAGCACATTGTCTTGGCCACTGTCTTGGTGCAATCTGTTCGTGTACAATCTATGCACAGACATTTCTGACATCACAATCATTAGAAATACAAACTCTCAATAATACGCACAAAAAAGCTAATAAAAGGAAACTGTACTCTCACTCTTCGCCACAAATTCGTACGTTCCTTGCACCAATACAAAAATGTACGTCAAAGAATGGCATTTTGCAACGCTGTTATTACATATGCGACTGTTATTTGAATTCAGTATAGTGGAACATTGCTGGTGCAGTGAGTAGAATACTGCGTTAGAATTGTGAGATGGATGGTTCGATTGCTAATATAGATGTGTTTGTTTTTATTTTATAATTTTATTCTGCGTGGTGTAGTATGATATATGTTTTCTAAATTGTTATACAGAAATTACATAACGTCTTGTACAAAACGTGTGCAATAACTTAGTGCCAACACAGAAATAAGACTACAATCTTTATTATTCACTTTAAAGACGTACTAATGCGGTAGCTTCCAACACTCTGTTCTCTTACAACACAGTAAACTCCTCCGCACTTTTAGGTCAATTCCCGCATTGATTACCTCTTATTCCACTTACCGAGCTACATCTCTTTCCCCAAAGCAGTAAACAGTAACTCTACAATTCTCCTTATTGACCTACCATTACTTCTTTCATCGTCCAATATTTGCCTCATGCTTGTCCTAGGTAGGGCCCCTTTAACCAATAGGAGCCAGTAACTGAAATTAAATAGACGCTGTAACGGTCTTGAATCTTAGTTCTCTTTGACATTGGACGTGGTGAGTTGATGTTAGTTAGGCTACGAGCTGAGATGGACTTAATATATACCCAAAAGACGGTAGTTAGCGTGGAACAATCCGAAGGCCTCTCACTTCCTATTTTTGTAATTTTATTTTATTTTTAAAGAATGTAAAGATGGAAGTTAACGTAACGTTTTGTATTCGGACTACTAAAGCAGTTGCAGAAAGAAATCAACTGTCCCCGTTCTCTCGGTGCTCCTTATCAGGACCAAAGGCCTACGTCTCATTGCTCGAAGCAAACATGCTTTCTAAAACTAATTTCTGTTTTACTATAGGTGCCGAAATAGCGCAGAAAGAGGTAGAATATGTCTATTAAGATCAGAATCTAAACGTCGATTCACTCTCCAACCTGAGATCCCAGCTAACTGCTGTTACGTGCGTCTGACACTTAGAGCATCATCCACAAAGAGAGAAATTTCGAATAGTACTCGGTAAACATTTCGCAAAAATTGTTATATCCAAATGTCATCTCCATCTCTTCGCCAGAACTTCTTAGTAGGTAGTTGATAGATTTCAAACAGGTTCACAAGCGTAATGTACACTAATAGAAAAAAAATCGCAAGATCAAAAAATAATTAATGTAGTGTAATGAAATTTCGGGAACATATTTGTCCAAGTAACGTATGTATTGTGATCGTTTCACAGCTTTTGTTACTGATAATAACTTGACACCAATGCCTATGAGTTTAATCTGTACACTACTGCGCTGAAGATGATCACTATGTGATTCAAAAACGATTTTGCTGTCAATAAACCATCAAAATTACGGCGAACGCTGACATTCCTTCTAATTTCACATATGCAAGTAATTAAAATTGCAAGATCACAGGTTAATGTAACTGCGAGATAAGCTTTGCAAATGTGAAATGAAATGCTGGTACATAAAGAACAGGCGTAACCGCTTGAAGGTTGAATATAAGCATGCAAACATACATGCATTGTGTTGTGCGGGTGCCGGATGACAGTTTATAGGATGTAGTTCCACGCCTGTTGCACTTGGTCAGGCAGTGCAGGGACGGTTAATGCCGTGTGTGGATGCCGCTGGAGTTGTCCGATGATGTTCTGAATGTGCTCGATTGCAGACATCTGATGATCGGGCAAGCCAAGGCAACATTTCGACACTCTGTGTAGCATGTTAGGTTACAACAGCGGTATTTGGGCGAACGTTATCCTGTTGGAAAACACCCTCTGGAATGCTGTTCATGAATGGCAACACAACAGGTCGATTCACTAGATTTTCAGTCAGGGTGCATGGGGTAGCCACGAGATTGCTCCAGCTGTCATACGAAACCGCAGCCCATACCATAAATCCAGATGTGGGTCCAGAGTGTCTAATACGCAGAGAGGTTGGTTGCATTTCCTCAAGTGACATCAATCTAACCAACACATCATCATCTTTCAGCAGAAAACACAACAGACGTTCATCGTGTCCTCCAATGAGCTCTTGCTTTACACCAATGAAGCCGAAAACGGTGCGGTCAGTGGAATACACGCTACAGGGCGTCTGGCTCAGAGCTGTCCGTAAGTAACCTGTTTATAACAGTTCGTTGTGTCACTGTGGTGCCAACTGCTGCTCAGATTGCTGCTGCAGATGCAGTACGATGCGTCAGAGCCATATGTCGAACACGATGATCTTCCCTGTCGGTAGTGCCACAGTCCGGTCTTATTGCGACCTCTGTCAGCAATCACGGACAGTGGCTGCATTCCTCCCAAGTTGAAACATCCCCTTAGAAAAATTAATGAATTACTGTGCTGGTAAAACTCTTATGTTGTTTGATTTTCAAACAGCTGAGCAGAACTGAACGTACTCAGGCACTTTTCCCTTTACTTATTCTGATCAGCACTAAACTGAAACACAATATTTTTAGCGGAACGCAGTCTGACTTTCAATAATCCCTACAAAAGAATGGCCCTGCCTAACACTAACCTATACCTTTCATGAATCACTTATCTCACAAAAATCTTCGTTACTCGAACTACTACAATACAGCGAGCGCCACTACTGCCAGCTGAATAAAAGATTCTAACTACGGAAGGCACTAACTTCTGATAGGCATAGTCAGCAAATGAAAGATTTTGATAGAGAACAAACAATGTATTTACCTTAATAATATTCAAAAGTCATCATATATATATATCAGTTCATGATATACAGTATTACAAATTTACTCTCTCTGATGGACACACGTCCAAATCGTCCGCACTCAAAATTCTGCCATCTCTCTCCCCACATCCACCACTGCTGGCGGCTGACCTCCAACTGCGTAACGCTACGCGCTGTTCACATCCAACTGCCCAACACTACAATAGCAAATATTCCAACAATGCAAATCAGCTACAGACTGCACACAGCACAGTCAGTGATTTTCATACAGAGCGCTACGTGGCGTTACCAACATAAAAATCTAAACAGCCTACTTACAAAGTCTTCCTGCAGTATCGGAGAAGGAACATTTAGCTACTGTTGCCCCGTTGTACGAACTCTTTCAGACTCAGTAACGTAAAGATAATGGCGTCTTCGTTGCCTTAAAGGTATTCTTGCCTAACCTCTACTCACCGCGTCCAATCTCAAAGGTAACTAACGCTCATGGCCGTTTAAGCGTTTATTTAGGCGAATGTGACTTGCATCTTCATATTGGCACCAGAAGCGCCACTCTTATGCGACAGGCGCGAAATTTGTGTAGGTATCATCTTTCAGATGTACAGCTCCGCATACCAACTTTTATCTACGTCGCACAAGTCCTCTTTCGTGTTGCGTTTATATGACAGCTTCCTGCTGTACCACACGCTGGCTGTCTTTTCCGACTGACGCTGTCTGAGAAAACATGATTTCCAATAGCATGAATATGAGAATCAATTTATCATTAATGATCTGACAACGAAGCCACAACTGAAACAGCTATCGTGACAACGATAGACTGATACTCGTACATCCAACAATATTTTAACTTGTTTGGATGAGTGTTTTAATGGGCAGGCGTCTCCATTTTCATTTACCCCTACATCACTTTTCTTGTCGGTATACCTTAAGAATGCTGCTTGCGTTGTTCCTTCTTGCGACGTATAATATCAATGCCAATAATGGTGTTAAGGTTCTGTTACCTGTTGATAGCTTGCGCAAGTTTTACCTGGAATTATTCTCAATTACGATTGCCTTCTGATGGTTTCTTGATGTAGTGGAGCTGCTAACCAAAGCCACTGGTTACCATTGTACGGCCCTTCTCCAATGCAGAGTTCTTTATACATCCAACAGCTACGATATTATAGTTCAACATTCTCTGACAAAACTGTTATATTTTAAATCGTCTTGTACAATCTTGCAATATACTGTAACAGATATCGAATGTCCATATCATTACATCAATACATACCTAACTATATCCCTTACTTCTAGTGACCAAATTTCAATTTAATAGTGAATGAACAAATCGTTTTTCCATTCCTCTTTTGTTTTTACAACTATTGATGGTTCTTCTTCCCTGAGGCGTCCAAAACACCTCCAAGAAGCGACGGCACGGCACAATTAAATGCCCACATAGGTCTGCTAGGGTGCCGTCGCACCTTGTAGGCATTCTGTATGCATCCCATTTCATAGATTTTGTCTACAAATTATAACGCAGCTACAGGCTACACTTCATGCTTAAAAATGCAGAAGAAATATGATCGATGTGTTGCTGAAATTCCTAAAGAAACTTGAGCACATGCATTTAAAACCATGTACCGTCACTTTCAGTTTTGTGAATCGCGTAATGGTGGCCGCCTCTTTTCCATAAGGTTCCGTTAACTTTTGGAATATTCCTTCAATGTTTCGTCGCTCGTGTCGAGTATTTAAAAAGTGCGAACGGAAGATCATCGCAGCGAAGAGCTGGACGCGGAGAACACAGATGCAAATCCAGCTGAATGAGCGTGCTGCCGCACGCCAGCGGGCTCCTGAGGTGCAGTGGTCAGCTCCTGGCGAGACTGATGGCGCCACGAAGTAGGCCGGTCCGGTCCGGCCCAGGGTATTACTGGCGTCAGCTTCCGCCACCCGGAGGCACGCAACGGCCGCCTCGCCACACCCGCCCCCTCCGCCCCCGCATGCCTGCGACCTCAGCATGCAAACACGAGCGCGTCCAGCAGCCGCAGGGACACGTGGCCCACTTCTTAAGCCAGGCCGCCTTATCGCCTTCCCATCAATTCTCCCAATCTTCTCTGTCACTGAAGAACGACTGCGTCGCTGTCGTTTATACTACCGCCATCAAGAATACTCACTTATAAAGATTGACACGGAGAAGGGACGTAACATTGAAGGAGCATTCCAAAAGTTAACGGAACCTTATGGAAAAGAGGCGGCTACCATTACGCGATTCACACAACTGAATATGACGGTACATGGTCTTAAATGCATGTGCTCAGGTTTCTGTAGGAATTTCAGCAACACATCGATCATATTTCTTATGCATTTTTTAAGCATGAAGTGTAGCCTGCAACTGACTTATAACTTGTAGACAAAATCCATGAAATGGGATGCATACAGAATGCCTACAAGGTGCGACAGCACCCTAACAGACCTACTTGTTATGTGGACATTTAATTGTGCCGTACCGTCACTGCTTGGAGTTGTTTCGGACGCCTCAGGGAAGAAGAACCATCAATAGTTGTAGAAACAAAAGAGGAATGGAAAATCAATTTGTTCATTCGTTACTAAGTTGAAATTTGGTCACTAGAAGTAAGGGATATAGTTAGGTATGTATTGATGTAATGATATGGACATTCGATATCTGTTACAGTATATTGCAAGATTGTACAAGACGATTTAAAATATAACAGTTTAGTCAGAGAATGTTGAGCTATAATATCGTAGCTGCTGGATGTATTTAGAACTCTGCATTGGAGAAGGGCCGTACAATGGTAACCAGTGGCTTTGGTTAGCAGCTCCACTAAATCAAGAAATCATCAGAAGGCAATCGTAATTGAGAAAAATTCCAGATAAAACTTGCGCAAGCTACCAACAGGTGACAGAACCTTAACACCATTATTGGCATTGATATTATACGTCGCAAGAAGAAACAACGCAAGCACCATCCTTCAGAAAAGTCATGTACGGGTAAATGAGAGTGACGGAGCCGCCTGCCCATTAAAACACTCATACAAACAAGTTAAAATATTGTTGGATGTACGAATATGAGTCGTATCGTTGTCACGTTGCATTCACGTGTACTGGAGCCGTCGGCTTTCAGTTACAGTGTCCACAAACTATTTCACCCTATGTGTGTTACTTACTGTTCACTGTGCCACGAAAAAATTTGAAGGTTCGCCTACTTGGCAGCATATCAAATACCCATGTACTGAGCATGCAGAAGAGACTAGAGCAGCTGACGTGAATTCCGCCCATTTGCATATCCCTCAAGGCCAGGCCTTATCAGATGAAAATTAATCGTCAAGTTATTGCCGATCTGAAGGTAAATACTGTATGAACTACTTACAGAAAACTACATGTTTATCGTTTCCTGAAGATAAAAACCCATGAACATCACAAATTCTGCAGGGGTAAGTCGTCAATGTCAGCGTAATGCATTTCTAATATACCGGATGCCAGTGAGTACAGTATATTGTAAAGTGTGACCAATTTCTTCCTCAATTAGACAAGAACATAAAGGAAAAGGTTGCGTCCCTTTTTAACATATGCGATAGTGAAACATCATTGTTAACGGCTCTAATAAATCACTTGATCCAGAGGTAATCGTTTCAAAAGCAGTGACGACGACTTTCTCCGCAGTAAATTCATTGGAGAACGTAGGAAAATAGAGGAGATATGATGACGCACTCTTCCTGATAACCAGATTGGGCAGCAGGTTATCCTCCGTTAACTATCTGCAGAGTCTCGTCACATGACTAGAGAACTACGCAGTGCGAATACTTTTTGTGATTTTTATTTGTATTCTATTAACTTTCACATTAGCAAGATTACACAAATATACTGGCTTAATAAGGAAAAGACAGAGCAGAGACAATCCGTGGCCCATAAACCGCCATTAAGCATATCTCGCAAATTTAGATTGACAAGGACTGGCAGGAAATAAGGGGAAAAGCAAAGACAAGGAGAAGGGTTAACAGTTCCTCTCAAACGTAGTGCATAGACGCGATATAAAGCACCTGCAAGCATCCAAGGGCAGTTTATGACTGCCCATGGCCCGTATGTAGCGTACTAAGATACAATAAACAAGTTTTCTCACAGATTCGCGTGTACACTTGCCGGTTGAGGAAAATTGTCCAGGCAGTGGTTCAGTAAAGCCACAGGCCTTTATGGCGAATTTGACTATTCGAAGTTTTAAGTGTCCTAACAAAAAGGCGTTCAAACGAATAGATATAATTTATTAGCTTAGCGGTCCACGCAGGCCTGGACTTTGTCGGATGCCGCGTATGACGGCCGGAGTGTCCGAGAGGTTCTAGGTGCTACGGTCAGGAACAGCGCTGCTGCTACGGCCGCGGGTTCGAATCCTGCCTCGGGCTTGGATGTGTGTGATGTCGTTAGGTTAGTTAGGTTTAAGTAGTTCTAAGTTCTAAGGGACTGATGACAAAAAATGGTTCAAATGGCTCTGAGCACCATGCGACTTAACATCTGAGGTCATCAGTCCTCTAAAACTTAGAACTACTTAAACCTAACTAACCTAAGGACATCACACATATCCATGCCCGAGGCAGGATTCGAACCTGCGACCGTAGCGGTCGCGCGGTTCCAGACTGAAGCGCCTAGAACCGCTCGGCCACTCTGGCCGGCCGGACTGATGACCTCAGATGTTAAGTCCCATAGTGCTCAGAGCCACTTGAACCACCTTAACTTGTAATTAACAAGAAAATGGGAGCGGGATAGAGTGTCCGTCAGCACTTGACAATGCTGGTAACCATTTGTTCGCCATGTCTTCCTTCCCCATCTGATGCGTCAGCCTGCATTGCTACCGGCGTAGGGCATTGGTACCCAGTCGATGCTGGATTTCTGATCGTTCTTTGTGTGTTAGCTGTATCTGTTAACACATGTCTTCAAACCGAGTATCGCGTTAGACTAACGTGGAACCGTCGAATCGAATGGGCACATAAAATGTCACTCAAATAGTTGTTTTTACGACGATGACTCTTTTTGTTGCAACTAGACCTTGCATGAACACATGAGCAATATTTACTTGTTTTCTTTTTGTTAACTCCATCTATATTTTTGTAAACACGAAATTTCGTATTGTATATGTGCCGAAACACCAAAGAAAATAGGCTTGATGATTCTTAAGATATAGACCAGGTACACAGGGTGTAACAAAAATGTACGGCACAACTTGCAGAACACATTCCTCACACGTAGACGAAGAAATTATGTTACATGAACATTGTCTGGAAAAGCTTTGGTTCCTAATTACAACCCATTTTTCCAACTCATTAATATGGGAAACACACAATAACAGATCGCTAGAATTGTGGTGAACATGTACTCTTGCTGACGTCTGGTTACGTTGTGCACCACCAGTGTTTCCTTTTACATGTCCCTGTTGCCATGTGACGTACGTCATCGCTTGTTTACAGGTAACCTCAACTATTCCAACGATCAGTACGACCGTTGCATGCACACGGGTTACTACGCAGAGTTAATCACAGACTTGGCTCTTGAAATGACAGTGTATACATATGCAGAAATGGCAGATGCCCATTTCGACGTAAGGATTAGCTGACGGCAATGGCGCTCGCGGTCAACGTTTGTACCAGGAGAGATTTCCAGGTCGAAAGTGCCCCCACAGGAAAAAGTTTGAAGCCACTAATCGTCGTCCTCAGGGAATATGGGGCATTTAAGTCTGATACTCACGGACCGGGGAAGGCCCCGAAGCACGAGGACACCGCCTACGGGAGGCGCCAATTCTTCATGCAGTTGACAACGACATTAGGGTCAGTAAAAGACAGGTAGTTGCAAAACTGAATGTTAACCACATGACTGACTGGCGATTTTTACACGAGGACCAGCTGTATTCATACCATTTACAGCGTGTGCACGCAGCTGATTTTCCTATATGGATACTCTTGTGCGAATGGTTTATTCAACGAAATGTCAAACCTAATTTTAGTGCAACGGTGCTGTCCACAGATCTGGCGTCGTTTCAGCGAGATCAGATTGTAAATTTTTACAAGTGGCATGCGTGAACAGACGTCAATCTTCACGCAACTGTTAAAGCAGGTCACCATCAACAAAGATTTTCTGGCAACGTTTGGGCCTGCATTGTTGGTGACTGTTGTTGGTAGGGCGTCACTTCTTTCGCTCAGTCACAACGGACAAAGTTATGTTAGCAGATGTGGCTTTAGCTGTGTGACAAAACATGTACTTCATGCACGATGGTGTGCCTTCTGATTGTAGTGTTGAAGTCCGTTGTTGTTGTTGTTGTTGTTGTTGTTATTGTCTTCAGTCCTGAGACTGGTTTGATACAGCTCCCCATGCTACTCGATCCTGTGCAAGCTTCTTCATCTCCCAGTACCTACTGCAGCCTACATCCTTCTGAATCTGCTCAGTGTATTCATCTCTTGGTCTTCCTCTACGATTTTTACCCTCCACGCTGCTCACCAATGCTAAATTTGTGATCCCTTGATGCCTCAGAACATGTCCTACCAACCGGTCCCTTCTTGTCAAGTTGTGCCACAAACTCCACTTCTCCCCAGTTCTATTCAATACCTCCTCATTAGTTATACGATCTTCGCAACTAATCTTCAGCATTCTTCTGTAGCACCACATTTCGAAAGCTTCTATTCTCTTCTTGTCCAAGCTATTTATCGTCCATGTTTCACTTCCATACATGGCTACACTCCATACAAATACTTTCAGAAACGACTTCCTGACACTTAAATCTATACTCAATGTTAACAAATTTCTCTTCTTCAGAAACGCTTTCCTTCCCATTGCCAGTCTACATTTTATATCCTCTCTACTTCGACCATCATCAGTTATTTTGCTCCCCAAATAGCAAAACTCCTTTACTACTTTAAGTGTCTCATTTCCTAATCTAATTCCCTCAGCATCACCCGACTTAATTCGACTACATTCCATTATCCTCGTTTTGCTTTTGTTGATGTTCATCTTATATCCTCCTTTCAAGACACTGTCCATTCCGTTCAACAACTCTTCCAAGTCATTTGCTGTCTCTGACAGAATTACAATGTCATCGGCGAACCTCAACGTTTTTATTTCTTCTCCATGGATTTTAATACCTACTCCGAATTTTTCTTTTGTTTCCTTTACTGCTTGCTCAATATACAGATTGAATAACATCGCGCACAGGCTACAACCCTGTCTCACTCCCTTCCCAACCGCTGCTTCCCTTTCATGCCCCTCGACTCTTATAACTGCCATCTGGTTTCTGTACAAATTGTAAATAGCCTTTCGCTCCCTGTATTTTACCCCTGCCACCCTCAGAATTAGAAAGAGAGTATTGCAGTCAACATTGTCAAAAGCTTTCTCTAAGTCTACAAATGCTAGAAATGTAGGTTTGCCTTTCCTTAATCTATTTTCTAAGATAAGTCGTAGGGTCAGTATTGCCTCACGTGTTCCAACATTTCTGCGGAATCCAAATTGATCTTCGCCGAGGCCGGTTTCTACGTTTTTCCAGTCGTCTGCAGAGAATTCGCGTTAGTATTTTGCAGCTGTGACTTATTAAACTGATAGTTCGGTAATTTTCACATCTGTCAACACCTGCTTTCTTTGGGATTGGAATTATTATATTCTTCTTGAAGTCTGAGGGTATTTCGCCTGTCTCATACATCTTTCTCACCAGATGGTAGAGTTTTGTCAGGTCTGGCTCTCCCAAGGCCGTCAGTAGTTCTAATGGAATGTTGTCTACTCCCGGGGCCTTGTTTCGACTTAGATCTTTCAGTGCTCTGTCAAACTCTTCACGCAGTATCGTATCTCCCATTTCATCTTCATCTACATCCTCTTCCATTTCTATAATATTGTCCTCAAGTACATCGCCATTGTATAGACCCTCTATATACTCCTTCTACCTTTCTGCTTTCCCTTCTTTGCTTAGAATGGGTTTCCATCAGAGCTCTTGATCAAGTGGTTCTCTTTTCTCCAAAGGTCTCTTTAATTTTCCTGTAGGCAGTAGCTATCTTACCCCTAGTGAGATAAGCCTCTACATCCTTACACTTGTCCTCCAGCCATCCCTGCTTAGCCATTTTGCACTTCCTGTCGATCTCATTTTTGAGACGTTTGTATTCCTTTTTGCCTGCTTCATTTACTGCGTTTTTATATGTTCTCCTTTCATCAATTAAGTTCAATATTTCTTCTGTTACCCAAGGATTTCTACTAGCCCTCGTCTTTTTACCTACTTGATCCTCTGCTTCCTTCACTACTTCATCCCTCAGAGCTACCCATTCTTCTTCTACTGTATTTCTTTCCCCCATTCCTGTCAATTGTTCCCTTATGGTCTCCCTGAAACTCTGTACAACCTCTGGGTTAGTCAGTTTATCCAGGTCCCATATCCTTAAATTCCCATCTTTCTGCAGTTTCTTCAGTTTTAATTTACAGTTCACAACCAATAGATTGTGGTCAGAGTCCACATCTGTCCCTGGAAATGTCTTACAATTTAAAATCTGGTTCCTAAATCTCTGCCTTACCATTATATAATCTATCTAAAACCTGTCAGTATCTCCAGGCTTCTTCCATGTATACAACCTTCTTTTATGATTCTTGAACCACGTGTTAGCCATGATTAATTTATGTTCTGTGCAAAATTCTACCAAACGGCTTCCTCTTTCATTTCTTAGCCCCGATCCATATTAACCCACTATGTTTCCTTCTCTCCCTTTTCCTACTCGCGAATTCCAGTCACCCATGACTATTAAATATTCGTCTCCCTTCACTACCTGAATAATTTCTTTTATCTCATCATACATTTCATAAATTTCTTCATCTTCTGCAGAGCTAGTTGGCATATAAACTTGTATTACTGTAGTAGGCATGGGCTTCGTGTCTATCGTGGCCACAATAATGCGTTCACTATGCTGTTGGTAGTAGCTTACCCACACTCCTATTTTTTTATTCATTATTAAACCTACTCCTGCATTATCCCTATTTGATTTTGTATTTATAACCCTGTATTCACCTGACCAAAAGTCTTGTTTCTCCTGCCACCGAAATTCACTAATTCCCACTATATCTAACTTTAACCTATCCATTTCCCTTTTTAAGTTTTCTAACCTACCTGCCCGATTAAGGGATCTGACATTCCACGCTCCGACCCGTAGAACACCAGTTTTCTTTCTCATGATAACGACGTCCTCCTGAGTAATCCCCGCCCGGAGATCCGAATGGAGGACTATTTTACCTCCGGAATATTTTACCCAAGAGGACGCCATCATCATTTAACCATACAGTAAAGCTGTATGCCGTCGGGAAAAATTACGGCTGTAGTTTCCCCTTGCTTTCAGCCGTTCGTAGTACCAGCACAGCAAGGCCGTTTTGGTTAGTGTTGCAAGGCCATATCAGTCAATCATCCAGACTGTTGCCCCTGCAACTACTGAAAAGGCTGCTGCCCCTCTTCAGGAACCACACGTTTGTCTGGCCTCTCAACAGATACCCCTCCGTTGTGGTTGCACCTACGGTACGGCCATCTGTATCGCTGAGGCACGCAAGCCTCCCCACCAACGGCAAGGTCCATGGTTCATGGGGGTAGGGAATTCCGTAGGCTTCTAAATAACAGATTCGATGAGAAGTGGATAGGTAGACATGGACCAATTGCCTGGCCTCCAAGCACTCCGCACCTAAACCCACTGGACTTTTATTTTTGTGGGCATTTGAAAGTTGTAATGTATGGAACGCCAGTACAAGATGCCCAGTTTCCGTATCTGTATTACGCAAGCCTACGAAGCCATACGCAATTCTCCAGGGATACATCAGCACATCCGAGATACACTACGACGACTGTTCAAATGGCTCTGAGCACTATAAGACTTAACATCTGAGGTCATCAGTCCCCTAGAACTTAGAACTACTTAAACCCAACCAAACCAAGGACATAACACAAATCCATGCCCGAGGCAGGATTCGAACCTGCGACCATAGCGGTCGCGCGGTTCCAAACTGAGGCGCCTAGAACTGCTCGACCACACCGATCGGCTTACGACGACGGGCTGATGCATTTATCAGTGCCTACGGAGAGAGTATTTGAACGTCTTCTGTGAGAAGAGTTGCTTATGGTATACTAGTGCATTCTGTTCTTGTGTATTTTCCATGATTAAAGAGTTGGCGAAAATGGGTTGTAACATGGATACAAAGCGTTCCCATATCCATGTTCATCATCATAATTTCTTCTTCCATGTGTGAGCAACGTGTCCTACAATTTGTGCGGTACATTTTTGTTACACCCTGTATAAAATTGCATAGGTATTTAACTAGTAATGTACCTGAAACTTCCTGGCAGATTAAAACTGTGTGCCGGACCGAGACTCGAACTCGGGACCTATGCCTTTCGCGGGCAAGTGCTCTGCCAACTGAGCTACCCAAGCACGACTCACGCCCCGTCCTCACTCGACCTCGGTCCGGCACACAGTTTTAATCTGCCAGGAAGTTTCACATCAGCGCACACTCCGCTGCAGAGTGAAAATCTCAGTCTACTAATATACCTATTCGTGATAGCGGGAGGTGGAGTAATAGCCGAAACATTGGTGCATTTCACACGGCATTGAGGTCACCGATCGAGAAGAGTTTTATTTAAAAAGTTTGACAGCTAAAACTTTCCCTTTACTTACATCCACTTAGTAGACTAATCCATGTTCTTAATTCACTACGTTGTAGCCCTTCAGCTTTAGAACTACATTCTCTTCAGCTAAGATTAATACATCATCAATTAATGAATTAATTAACAGTACTTCAACTTAAACAGCTAGCTGTACCAAATGAAATAGCTAACTACATCTACCACCACCACCACCACCACCACCACCACTACCACCATCACCACCACATCACCACCATCGCTGCCAATGCACTACATCCTGTTTTGTGCTGTCTATCGCTGTTAGACACAATACATAATTGAAATTCGTTGTAGAAAGTAGTAATACCTGCTTTTCCTACTTAATATCCGGTAAGACACCGTTTCAACGGAGAGCAATGTATGTGAATCTGGCATTGCTGTTTCTCCTGGTTCCCTAGCAACAAAGGACAACTCTCCTGGTCAAAGCGAATCTCATTGTTCTCGGGCAGGAGCGCCGCTGCGTAATCCGTTTCTGGAAGATGTGGTTCACTTCCCAGCTTTTTACGCCTGCTGTATTATTCTTCAGATTGAATTTGATAACTTCCAGAGAGACTTTCCATAATTGCAAACTGATTTTTAAAATGATGGTACATGAATTAATGGTTTTGCTATATGTTTTAGTGGACATCACGTCATGCAAACAATAATATAAAGAACTTCGGAGCAAGTCTTTGCAATGGACGTCTGATGAGAAGGTGTACGCCAATGCTTGTCTCTTAAGTGCGCGAGCCAGATGACGCTCTCATAGCTTAACGAAGGGACGGGGACGCAGCAGGCTCCTTGAACAGTGCAGCCCTAATGACGTTCTGTCTGGGTACGTGAGGCCGCAAGCCAACCGCCAGGGGTCTTCCGTTACTCGCCACATTTGCATTCCGACGCAGCGTCCCCCGTTGTACACAAGGGGAATTCCGGACAGGTAGCCTTCGTAGCCATCTCCTCTGAGGGCCGTGAGGGCTGCACCGCACCGCGTGATGTACAACCTCCACATTATTACTGAAGTTGAAAGAAGCACTAGTGTCCGAAGGTTAAATGCAGGCTGGGAAAGAGCAAAGTGAAGAGGTGAGAAATCTCCACAAAAGAAACCATTCCCCAAAAAACTGGAACTGTGGTAGAACAAGAGTATTCGGAGTTTCAAACAAGCGTGTGTCCATATTAAGAACACCGGACAAAAGATTAGTAGTCCCCTGGGGAGACATCCCGCTAACACTCAATGTTCACGCCGCACCTCGCAGTAGGCTTTAACCTTAGTCAACACAGTCCGCCAGCCGGTGGTACAGTGACATTTCACGCCACGTATTATGTATGTGACAGCTTCCTGCCGCACGACGTCTCTAGCCTGGAAACTGGTATTCATTCTGTGAGGGAGAGAGTCGACAACTTTCTTCAGCTGTGCCTATCCACTTATTGGTTATTATATGTCGAACGAGTTACTAGATTTCTGGGATATTGACTGGTACGTATACGTCTCTGTTTCAAAATGTCCCAGACATTTTCTAGGAATTACGATTGGTTGACTTTGCGAACTAGGCTGCAAACCGGGAACATTTGCTTGGAGCCTTCTGAACGCGGCTGTTGTCAGAGTGGACTGTTCTCTGTACATCATACTAATCACGCAGAAGAGCATCTGTAATGTTGAAATAAACTTCGTGGTTTTTGTTCGTGGAAACCTGAAACAGTGGGCACACCCCTAAAATATCTCAGAGCTATCTACATCTTCATATGTATACTTTGCAATTCATACTTAAGTGCTTCGCAGAGGGTTCATCGAACCATGTTCAGAATGTTTCTCTACTGTCCCATTCTCGAATAACACGTGGAGAAAAGGCAAACTCTTAACAACTTTCAGCGCGAGCTCTGATTTCTCTTCTTTTATCACGATCATAATTTCTCCCTATGTAGATGGGTGTCAACAAAATATTTTCGCATTCGGAGGAGGTAGTCGGTCACTGAAATCTCACTTCAAATCCATATTTTCCTGTAAACATGGAATTTTTAGAGTGAAATTTTTAATTCTTGAACGATATTATAGGGATGGGATGTTAGCATCCCACTTAGTAAATGAATCGACTTCATTTACTTCCGGTACGATGGACGTAGAAGAATTATGGGCAAATTGAAAATCGCGCATTGGACAAGTATGTGCCGAAAAAGTGGGTTACGGACGGAAAAGACCCACCGTGGTTTAACAGCGCAATTCGGAGAATGCTCATGAAGCAAAGACACCGTTGCACTCGCGGTACAAAAAAGACCGGGAGAATGAGGACAGGCAAAAGTTAGTAGAGATTCGTGCTGCTGTAAAAAGAGCGATGCGCGAAGCATTCAACCACTACCACCGTCATACCTTAGCAAAAGATCTTGCTGAAAACCCAAGGAAATTCTGGTCTTACGTAAAATCGGTAAGCTTCCATCCACTCACTCACTGATCAGTCTGGCCTGGCAACGGAAGACAGCAAAACGAAAGCTGAAATTTTAAATTTAGCATTTGAGAAATATTTCACGCAGGAGGATAGTACAAACATACCGCCGTTTGAGTCTCGTACAGATTCCCGTATGGAGGACATAGTGACAGACATACTTGGGGTTGTGAAGCAGCTGAATGCGTTGAAAGTAAATAAATTGCCAGGTCCTGATGGGATTCCAATTCGGTTTTACAGAGAGTACTCTACTGCATTGGCTCCTTACTTAGCTTACATTTATCGCGAATCTCTTGCCCAACGTAAAGTCCCGAGCGACTGGAAAAAAGCGCAGGTGACGCCTGTATATAGGAAGGGTAGAAGGACGGATCCTCAAAATTACAGACCAATGTCCTTAACATCGGTTTGTTGCAGGATTCTCGAACATATTCTCAGTCCGAATATAATGAATTTCCTTGAGACAGAGAAGTTGCTTTCCATGCATCAGCACGGCTTTAGAAAGCATCGCTCCTGCGAAACGCAACTCGCCCTTTTTTCACATGATATCTTGCGAACCATGGATGAAGGGTATCAGACGGATGCCATATTCTTTGACTTCCGGAAAGCGTTTGACTCGGTGCCCCACTGCAGACTCCTAACTAAGGTACGAGCATATGGGATTGGTTCCCAAGTATGTAATAGAACCCAGTACATTGTCGTCGGAGGTGAGTGTTCAACGGATGTGAGGGTATCATCTGGAGTGCCCCAGGGAAGTGTTGTTTTCTATCTACATAAATGATCTTTTCGATAGGGTGGATAGCAATGTGCGGCTGTTTGCTGATGATGCTGTGGTGTACGGGAAGATGTCGTCGTTGAGTGGCTGTAGGAGGATACAAGATGACTTGGACAGGATTTGTGATTGGTGTAAAGAATGGCAGCTAACTCTAAATATAGATAAATGTAAATTAATGCAGATGAATAGGAAAAAGAATCCTGTAATGTCTGAATACTCCATTAGTAGTGTAGCGCTTGACACAGTCACGCCGATTAAATATTTGGGCGTAACACTGCAGAGCGATATGAAGTGGGACAAGCTTGTAATGGCAGTTGTGGGGAAGGCGGATAGTCGTCTTCGGTTCATTGGTAGAATTGTGGGAAGATGTGGTTCATCTGTAAAGGAGACCGCTTATAAAACACTAATACGACCTATTCTTGAGTACTGCTCGAGCGTTTCGGATCCCTATAAGGTCGGATTGAGGGAGGACATAGAAGCAATTCAGAGGCGGGCTGCTAGATTTGTTACTGGTAGGTTTGATCATCACGCGAGTGTTACAGAAATGCTTCAGGAACTTGGGTGGGAGTCTCTAGAGGAAAGGAAGCGTTCTTTGCGAGAATCGCTACTGAGGAAATTTAGAGAACCAGCATTTGAGGCTGACTGCAGTACACTTTTACTGCCGCCAACTTATATTTCGCGGAAAGACCACAAAGATAAGATACGAGAGATTAGGGCTCGTACAGAGGCATATAGTTAGTCATTTTTCCCTCGTTCTGTTTGGGAGTGGAACAGGGAGAGAAGATGCTAGTTGTGGTACGTGGTACTCTCCGCCACGCACCGTATGGTGGATTGCGGAGTATGTATGTAGATGTAGATAATTGAAAAAGTATAACAAATCATTACCAAAACGTATTTATTCGCCTGACAATGAAAAACATGAAATATCGCACACAAGTTGAAACGTCCCCTTAGAACAATTATACATGACTGTGCTTAAACTGACACACAATATTTTGTTAGCGCAACGCAATCTGACTTTCAATAATCCCTACAAAAGAATGGCCCTGACTAACATTAACCTATACCTTTCAGAAATCACTTACCTCACAAAAATCTTCATTACTCGAACTACTGCAGTACAGCGAGCGCCACTACTGCCAGCTAAATAAAAGATTCAAACTACGGAAGGCACTAACTACTGATAGGGATAGTTAGCAAATGAAAGATATTAATAGAGAACAAACAATGTATTTACCTTGATATCATCATATATAAATATAGCAGTTCATGACAAATTTCAAAACTCCGCCATCTCTCTCCCCACATCCACCACTGCTGGCGGCTCACCTCCAACTGCGCAACGCTACGCGCTGTTCACATCCAGCTGCCGCTGCCAAACACTACAATGGCAGACAACAATGCAAAGCAGCCACAGACTGCACACAGCACAGCCAGTGATTTTCATACAGAGGTGGCGTTACCAATAAAAAAACCTAAACAGCCTACTTACAACGTTTTCAACTGAATATTTGAAGATGTCTTCGATATATCACATACAACAATGTTTTCTACATTCTATGAAATTTTCTGGGGAATGTATGTCCCACTATATACAGATTATGCACAGACCAGGAGAATTACCGACGCATGTAGTAATACATCAAAAAATTTTTGTGATATGTAAGAAAAAACAATTAGTTGCTTCAGACATTCTTGAAGTGGGGAAGATGGTGATTCTGTCTGATTTTCGTAAAAGAGACGCACGACCACCTATAAACCTACGCCATCCCTTAGGATCGCTCACAGCCCTCTATATCCATCACACGGTCCGTAGTATCTTTCTCTAAGCTCCTAAAGCATCTTGCTACATGCGAGCACTACACAGAGACGAGTTTTAGACGTACAAACGCTCAAAACTGCATATTACTTTAGTCAGAAATATGTATCCCACCACCCACGAAATAGGTAACTGCCTCAGCCACCCGAGCACACTGCCCATCCGACCCCAATTCCCAGCCTGTTGCACGCTACTAACGTTGCCTCACCGACCCATGAACCCCTCACTCGACATTTCATATTCCCACAAGATACTGGGCTTGGTGTGAATCCGCACTGAAAGAATAGATCTTTGGTTGTCACACCTTATATGTTAAACAGGGTGTAACGAATATAAGTGCGAAAATTTATTTGGTTACTGAGGACGGCTGAGGACGGTGTAATGACCTACATTAGATCAGTATTAACGTTATATGCACACTAACAGTTATAGCCATTACAAGCCGTTTGCTTTTAGGTTGGCTACTACTTCCAAGTATACAGGGTGAGCCACTAACTATTGCCACCTAGAATAACTCCGAAAGTATGATAGAAGCTGAAAAGCTTGTGGGACAAATGTTGCATGGGACAACGGGGGCCGTAGTATGACGTTGATTTTTTGTTGCTAGGTTGGATCGCTTAAGAGATATAAAGGCCAACTTGTTTTGCTAGTTATTTTCTGATAACGGCTATCGAGACGAATCCAATTATGTGTAACAATAAGGTCTTTGCAGGTCAACGAAGGTCACAAAGGTGGCCTGAACGTCCACTTACAGAAAGAGTTCGAAGTGATGACCCTTGGTATGAATGCAGTGTTGCAGTCTGGATTGACTGGTATTCCTTATCACTTTGGCACTTATCGAAGCACATGCTCTGACAATTCTTTTTCGTATATCGTGCAAATGGTTAATATTCGTCGAATACGGCGTATCCATCTAACGTGCCATTGACATGTAAACACCATTCGACGGTTTCGTAATACAATACTAATAGAAACGGTAAGACTAGTATCGTCGAATCAAGTGAATGTGAATGATGTATTCCTTCGAGGAACAAGTCGATATGCTTCTCATTTACGGAGAATGCCAACGAAATTCAGTGAGAGCTAGAGGCTTATATGCTGAAAGATATCCTCAACGTACTCACCCTACACGTTGTACATTTAAGGATGTGTATGATAAATTGAGAACAACTGTATCTTTAATACATCGGGAACATATCCAGCAAAGGAAAGTTGCTAACGAGAAAACGGAAATTGGTACGCTTGCCACTGTGGTTCGAGGTCCGTTTGTTAGTTCGCGTTAAATCGCAAGGGATTCTAGCATGAGCCAGAGTAGTGTCGTTCGTGCTCTGCATCGCCCTAAATATCATCCTTACCGTATCAGTCTCCACCAAGAATTAACTGGTACGAATTGTATGCGTCACATTGAATTCTGCCGATGGGCTCAACTTCAGATTCAGAGGGATGACACATTTACTAATTTGATTTTATTTACTGACGAGGCTGCATTCACGAACCATGGAAATGTTAATTGTCATTACATGCATTATTGGGCAACTAAAAATCCATGTCGGGTGTGGCAAGTTGCACACCAAATACCGTGGTCGGCGAATGTCTGGTGTGGGAGTCTGGAGGACAGAATTATAGGCTCCTATTTCACCGAAGGAAATCTTAATGGTACGAAGGACACCACATTCCTGCAAGAAACGTTAGGTTTGTTATTGGAAAAAAATACCTTTAGGAACAATGGACAGAATGTGATATCAACACGATGGGTGTCCGGCACAGTTTTCGCTGATGGCTAGAAATGAGTTGCAAAGACAATTCCCAAATCGTTGGATTGGACGCGAAGATGTTCGTGGCCGGCTCATTCGCCAGACTTGACGCCTCTGGATTTTTTCTTGTGGGGATTTGTAAAAGGCATAGTTTGTAAAGACGTTCAAACTACACCTGAAATTATGCGAGAGAGAACTGTCAGAGCATGTGCTTCGAAAAGTGCCGATGTGATAAGGAGTACCACTCAATCCATGATAAGAAGATTGCGTGGTATCGATAGCAACGATGCCACGGCTTAGATGCCAGTTAAGTTCGCACTACGACACCGACACCGACGACAGTGCCCTCTAGTCGGAGCTGGAGAGCTCTACAAGCATCGCGACAGTTTCAGCCCACTTGATCAAGAGCAGACGTCCGGGACACTTCGCTTTAGCTTGAGACTGTGCTCATCTGTGCGAAGTTATGTATACCTTTGCATTTATTCAGGCTCCCAGAAAACCACTTTTACTTACGTGCAGTACCGACGTAATTTTCCTGCTGCTGCTCCGACCCACGCACCGCCTTCTAGGCGGGATACGAAAGACTGCAGCTCTGCATTGACAGCAATGGTCATCACTTCGAACACATTCTGTAAATGGACGTTAGTGCCACCTTTGTGACCTTCGTTGACCTTCAAAGACATTACTGTTACACATCATTGGATTCGTCTCGATAGCCGCTATCAGAAAATAAGTACCAAACTATAGCATGTCATTTAAAAAATACGAAGTTGACCTTCTTATCTCTGGAGCGATCCCACCTAGCAAGCCGGCCGGTGTGGCCGTGCGGTTCTAGGCGCTTCAGTCTGGAACCGCGTGACCGCTACGGTCGCAGTTTCGCATCCTGGATCGGGCATGGATGTGTGTGATGTTCTTACGTTAGTTAGGTTTAAGTAGTTGTAAGTTCTAGGGGACTGATGACCGTAGATGTTAAGTCCCATAGTGCTCAGAGCCATTTGAACCACCTAGCAACAAAAAACCAACGTCATATTATTGCCGCCACTGTCCCATGCAACTTTTGTCCCACAAACTTTTCAGCTCCTACCATACTTTCGGATTTATTCTTGGTGGAAATAGTTACTCATCTTGTATGTGGCAAGAGCAAGCCATTAATGCTTATTTTCCCCTGGCTAGCAGATTAGTTGTTGAAGTGTGGATGCAAAACGGTTAGTCTATACTGACAGGCGTAGTTCAATTATTGGTGCAAGACGACAGTGCAGAAAACATCAGGTCGTAAAGTTTGTGACGTATTGGTGGAAAGACTGTTCAATGCAGAGGAAAGAAACAGCTAGCACTCTGGTGTGTGTACATATTGAGGTATGACATATAAAAATATCTGCACTTAGGATTGTGTATATATGTAATAAAGATCAGAATGGCAGATTTTTTTATATGTGACACTTTAATATGTACGCACATTAGCTTGTCGATGTATGGCGTCCACTAAATAAGCAACTATTTCATTGAAAACGATGTTTACAGACTTGATACGTTTGCTGTGCACTACAGACATCTTCTACACTGTTTCCTGTTATACCTCACAAGTTCATTTCAACATGTCCGCCACTGTTGTCTCTGCACACTTCCTATCTGTGCACGGTTTCATGAAATGCATTTCGCAAGTATTTCTGTGTGATTACGGACACAGTGTCATAGATTCAGGCTGCCGGCTCGTCAAATTTAGCCACTTGCCTTCTGTAGACGTTTATTTTAACAAATCCCCATCCAAAAACGCTGAGAGATGGTTCGGGGACCTGGCTGCCCATAGTCCCTGACCATTATCGCATAGTGGCATGGTGCACCATCATGTTGGTAAACAACAGTGTCTAAGATGTCCCCTTGTTCCAGTTGTGGCTGCAGAAATTGCGTAAGCGTATCCAAGTAACATGCGCCATTAGCGATTGTCTCTCTAAAAAAGAATGGTCCATAGATCTTTGTCCGCATGATTCCCAACCACACATTGGTCCTTAGACCGTACATGGAACGTTGCCTCATTACCAAACAACACGTGTCATTAAATCATCAGTCTCCACACACTCCAATGAATATGTGCGCATCGCCATGTGTTCCGTTAAGTCCTCGTCATGGATTTGCTGGAGCACTTGCAAATGATATGCACGCCTCTTCAACGTGAATTTCAGCACTTGAAACACTGTTGATTTCGTAATTTGCAACAGACGTGAAAGACACCCTACAAATTTACTACTCCGTTCAAGTGAATCCTATATGGCGCCAATGTCAGCTGCCCTTGTGGAGGGCTGACCTGGTCGAGACTCGTCAGCAACAGTGTCTGTTCGTTGAAACTCATTCAGATGTTTCCATGTGCTTTTATTCGTTGGTCCATCCTTCCTAAATTTCTGTTGAAACCGTCCTTGCAGATTTCCGTACTGAACACCCCGTATACACCATGTGACAATGGCAATACGTTCAGGAATCGTTAACACACTGCACGCTACGCCACTAACAGGAGGGGGATTTGGGTCGGATGATAAGCGCGCTCGGAAGGCCCAGGCGGCCAATAATAATGTGTTCGTGAAATGCACCATTACGTGCTTGGAAGAACGCAATGTGGAGCAGCAATTATATCAGTTTCATAAACGTGAGCAAGGCATGGGACCAAATGATTTTAATCCCGTCTGCAGTCTGTAAATTGATTATTTTATAACGCATGGATTGAGACTGTCAGTTGCCGCAATTTGTTTATACCAATAAAAACGAAATATTCTTTTCCAGCCATTAGTTCAAAATGGTTCAAATGGCTCTGAGCACTATGCGACTTAACCTCTGAGGTCATCAGTCGCCTAGAATTTAGAACTAATTAAACCTAACTAACCTAAGGACATCACACACATCCATGCCCGAGGCAGGATTCGAACCTGCGACCGTAGCGGTCGCTCGGTTCCAGATTGTAGCGCCTAGAACCGCACGGCCTCTCCGGCAGGCAGCCATTAGTTTCTTACCTCAAAGTGCACAGCTTAATAACTCTGCCCTAAAAGTGTGGCTCACCTTATACACTCCTGGAAATTGAAATAAGAACACCGTGAATTCATTGTCCCAGGAAGGGGAAACTTTATTGACACATTCCTGGGGTCAGATACATCACATGATCACACTGACAGAACCACAGGCACATAGACACAGGCAACAGAGCATGCACAATGTCGGCACTAGTACAGCGTATATCCACCTTTCGCAGCAATGCAGGCTGCTATTCTCCCATGGAGACGATCGTAGAGATGCTGGATGTAGTCCTGTGGAACGGCTTGCCATGCCATTTCCACCTGGCGCCTCAGTTGGACCAGCGTTCGTGCTGGACGTGCAGACCGCGTGAGACGACGCTTCATCCAGTCCCAAACATGCTCAATGGGGGACAGATCCGGAGATCTTGCTGGCCAGGGTAGTTGACTTACACCTTCTAGAGCACGTTGGGTGGCACGGGATACATGCGGACGTGCATTGTCCTGTTGGAACAGCAAGTTCCCTTGCCGGTCTAGGAATGGTAGAACGATGGGTTCGATGACGGTTTGGATGTACCGTGCACTATTCAGTGTCCCCTCGACGATCACCAGTGGTGTACGGCCAGTGTAGGAGATCGCTCCCCACACCATGATGCCGGGTGTTGGTCCTGTGTGCCTCGGTCGTATGCAGTCCTGATTGTGGCGCTCACCTGCACGGCGCCAAACACGCATACGACCATCATTGGCACCAAGGCAGAAGCGACTCTCATCGCTGAAGACGACACGTCTCCATTCGTCCCTCCATTCACGCCTGTCGCGACACCACTGGAGGCGGGCTGCACGATGTTGGGGCGTGAGCGGAAGACGGCCTAACGGTGTGCGGGACCGTAGCCCAGCTTCATGGAGACGGTTGCGAATGGTCCTCGCCGATACCCCAGGAGCAACAGTGTCCCCTAATTTGCTGGGAAGTGGCGGTGCGGTCTCCTACGGCACTGCGTAGGATCCTACGGTCTTGGCGTGCATCCGTGCGTCGCTGCGGTCCGGTCCCAGGTCGACGGGCACGTGCACCTTCCGCCGACCACTGGCGACAACATCGATGTACTGTGGAGACCTCACGCCCCACGTGTTGAGCAATTCGGCGGTGCGTCCACCCGGCCTCCCGCATGCCCACTATACGCCCTCGCTCAAAGTCCGTCAACTGCACATACGGTTCACGTCCACGCTGTCGCGGCATGCTACCAGTGTTAAAGACTGCGATGGAGCTCCGTATGCCACGGCAAACTGGCTGACACTGACGGCGGCGGTGCACAAATGCTGCGCAGCTAGCGCCATTCGACGGCCAACACCGCGGTTCCTGGTGTGTCCGCTGTGCCGTGCGTGTGATCATTGCTTGTACAGCCCTCTCGCAGTGTCCGGAGCAAGTATGGTGGGTCTGACACACCGGTGTCAATGTGTTCTTTTTTCCATTTCCAGGAGTGTAGAAATTTCAGAAGTCAGTACACTCTGTAAAACGCAAAGAAACTGTCAAGAAATCTGAGTGTTTTTTAATCACAGTAGTGCTGTGCAAACCAGCAGCTACGCAACTCACTCGCCTCATCTGTGTAGAACAAACAACCACATACTTGAGCATAGGACGGCAACTCGTCCTGTGAGAATGATTTGCAGTTTGGATAGCGAACTTGATAGAAATGTTTCGAATCATCCTTTAGAGGCAAAGTTACGTGGGAATACCACTGGCAGATTAGAGGCCTTTGTCCTTCATTTGACTAAAGCTGTGTCTTCAAATTTTTCTCAACGGTTCGATGTGCAGATAGTTCATCCAAGAGCAGCTACGTGCTACGACGTGCGCCAGTGACCTATGTTTGCTAGCATGCATACTCGAATACACAAAAGAGTGATTTCTTCCCGTATAGCCCCTACGTTAATTCCCCTGCTGGTAGTATTGTCATCGAGTAGAAGACACACGTGGTTTCACGTGGTTTTGTCGCCCTCGTGACAAGCTCCACCGTTTGCAGCGTCCACTCACGGAACTGCGGATCGATGTAAGACCATTTCCTTCGCGGATGAGTGCCGTTATAGTTTGCAAAGTAACAGCACACATGTTTTGCTTTCGCAAAAAGCCGGATCCCTTATATCATTCGCCGAACATCGTCTTCAGACGAGGCAGTGTTTATTTGTGGAGTATTATAGCACCTCGCCGCAAGAGAAACGAGCCTTCTCTCATCACTAAGGAATTGCTTGTCTTGGATGTAATAGCACGCGATTGTTTTTCGACCTTGAACTGTGTCCCTTCGCCGAGACAAGTTCCTGCTTTGTCGATCAATTCAGAAGGAGTGAACGAGCACTTTAATACAGACGTGGGAATGCATAAAGGGCGCAGCTCCTACTTTGTCTCGACGGCGGAAGACATGCAGGAATATTTTTTTAGCAGTGGAAGGAAAGAATGCAAATTGATCCTTCATTGAGGCTGACTCCCACTAACCGAACATATGGTAAGTTCAGAAAGTTTCAGCGACAGTCTCGTTTCTTTTGTGTCAGACGTCAAACAAATTTGTAGCAGAGCGCAGGAATACGTCTGAAACGAACTGTTCATCCATTTCCACTTACTTGATCGATTTGGGCGAATCTTGTCACAGCCTAAAGACAAGTTTCGAGGATACAGGACAGTTTCTCACAAGTTTGTTTTGTCCAGGGAAATATGTTTACGTTGGAAGTTGCCTGTTAAATTCTCACTTTCAATATGCAATTTTATTCTTTCTATACTTCATTTATTTTGCGAAATAACTTATGGCGGAGTAAACGTAAAGATGACGGTATACTCAACAGACTATAGTTTAGTTTAGTTATTTTATGTTCCGTAGATCATTTTTACGATTGTTTTATCGATATGATGTGGAACAAGTCAATTACAAGATATATATACACACACACACACGAATAGTGCTAATGTTAATATTACTGAAATTTTTAGCCGGCCAGTGTGACCGAGCGGTTCTAGGCGCTTCAGTCTAGAACCGCGCGACCGCTAATCCTGCCTCGGGCATGGATGTGTGTAATGTCCTTAAGTTAGTTAGGTTTAAGTAGTTCTAAGTTCTAGGGGACTGATGACCTCAGATGTTAAGTCTCATAGTGCTCAGAGCCATTTTTTGAAATTTTTAGTTCTACACATGCAACTACATTTAGAGGTATATATGTTTTTACCAATTTTTAAACAGAAACTCGTCGATGGAATAGAAGGAGTTGTCCAAAAGAAATGATTTTAAGCTAGCTTTAAAACTTGATCTGCTACCTGCCAGACACTTTATGTTGTTGTGCAAATGATCGAAGATTTTTATTGCTGAATGATGTACTCCTTTTTGAGCAATTGACAGCTTCAATGACGGGTAGGAAAGGTCATTTTTCCCTCTAGTGTTGTACGTATGAACATCACTGTTCTTCGCGAATCGAGATGGATTATTTATAAGGAATTTCCTTGCGAATATGTGTACTCTGATGGTGCAGTTGAAATATCCAACTCCTTAAATAGGTGCCTATATGACGTCCTTGGGTGAAGATCACTAATTATTCTCACTGCTCTCTTTTGTGCAATCAGTACTTTATGTCCAAGTGGTGAGTTACTCCAGAAAACTATTCCATAAGACATTATTAAGTGGAAATATGCAAAGTAAGTTAGGAGGCTGATCTGTTTATTACCAAGACTAGCGATTACACGAATAGCGAAAGAAACTGAACTTAATTGTTTGAGAAGATCAGTAAAATCCTTCCTCCAGTTCAGGTTGTCATCAACATGATCACCCAACAATTTGGAGAAATCTACCCTGTTAACTGAGCCGTGTTCATATGCTACATCAGTTGTCGGTATGACTCTATTCGGTGTCCAGAACTGGAATAGTGAGTTCCTGTAACTAGTAACAGTTGGTATTTTTGGAGGTTTAGTCTGTGAGGTTTGAAGGACGCTTGCTCCGGGCGCTTCCGGTAGTACGGGTCAAAGAGAGCGTGGCACGCCCATAGAGCACTGTAGGAGATGGTTTCAAGTACATTTTGTAGTGGTGTGTTCCGCGTCGTAGGCAAGACGGATTTGGTGTTGAATGCGCCGTGTAGCGGAGTTGCTGCAAGGCGAGATGGTTTCATGTAACTGGGTTGTGCGTAGGGAATGCAAATCTGCACCACCTATTCTGGTAATAATTGTATAATCAAGTCACTTCCCCTTTAGTTTAACTTCCTAAATGGTTTGTGGCTTGTACAAAATTTCTGTTTATATAGTGACCATATATTTGAACTTTAACTGCCACCTGCGACTTGTACACCGGCAGGATCATGTTGATCTGGTTTTTATAAAGTTAATTATACGAAGCGGGATCCAAGCATTCTCTCTCATTTCAATTCCCGCGCTCATTTATATTTTATTGTAATGGATTTTGCGTGACTCCCACTCTCCAGCCATTTTGCGATCGCGTATCGCAAAGCGCAACCTTTGTTCCTAGTAGCTTGTACATTTGGTGATTTTCATCAAATATTTCCAATCAAAGCTAGCATCCACTATCTGCACTTGTTTTTCAGATGATGAAGTAAGTTGTGAGGCTGGCGCAACTTGGAAAGATGCTGCACATGGTTCCACAGAAGTACGTTTGCTGCATCATATTTGGCTATTACAAAAGCGAACTGGGATTCACGTGCCCATTTCACAGCGGCAGGCTATAATTTACGTTGCTAAACACATTCATTATTGCTGATATACTAGAGATATTCAATTAAATTCTCTTCATCGTTGCTATGCCTGCTATTAACTGTGGCACCCTTAAAGTGAGTGTTGACTGCTCAGGCCACTTTCTGTTATCGTGATGTAGTCATATTGCCTTCATAAATTAATGGTCAATTAATGGGTCAAAACATTGTATATGAAAGGGTAAATATTTCCAAATCAGGGCGTGTTAGGCTTTACCACACTATTGATCCAAACCGAGCAGAATGCTTACTAGTTAATGCTCAGGCCTGCATGTCGCCGCGGGTGGAATAGATCACGGAAAAGTTTAAACTGTAGTACAGTCTCAAAGGGAGCAGGTAAAACACACAGCAAGGGTAGAGAAGGAAGACATCCGGTATATAACTGTGAATTGTCAAAGCTCTGCTGGGCAAGAACTAGGGATCCAAGCTCTCATAGAAAATACTGAATCAGAATCGCTATAGGTAAGCTGGCTAAAGCCGAAGATGAGTTCAGCCGAATTTTCTACCAAGGACCTAACGGTGTACAGAAAGGACAGACTAAGTTCTGTTGGCGATGGCCTTTTTTATTGCTTTTAGAAATAGTTTGTGTTGTATAGAAACAGAAGTGGACAGTTGCTGTGATTTATTGTAGATATCAGTTATACTATACAACCGAAAGAAATTAATAATTGATTTCCTCTGTTGACCCCACCGACTCAGATGATTTAATTGCTGAAAGGTGCAAAGAAAGATTTATTTCGAACAGTTATCTGATTCATAAAATAATAGTTGTGAAGACTTCAGTCTACCCCCGGTGTGTTACCGAAGGTGCATGTTTTAAGTCGGTGGTAGGCGTGAAACATTATACGAAACTGTATTAACTGCTTTCTCCGAATATGAATTTGAAGAATTAATTTAGTAGCCCCCACGAAGCGTAAATGGTTGCATTAATATAGTGACAAACAGTCCTGAACAAATAGATAGCGGACTAATGACCTCAGATGTTAAGACCCATAGTACTCAGAACCATTTGAGAGTCAAATAGATAGCGTCATGACGAATATAGTATTTATAGACCAAATTGTCATTAAAAGGAGATGATTACCGTAATAACCAAACGCACGAAAAATAAACGCAAAATATATTTCTTTAAGAAGCAGATAAAAATTCACTTGACGCCTTCCTAAAAGACTGCCTCTTTTTCTTTCACACTAACTTGCAGGATTTTGGAAGTATACTGTGTTCCAACATTATGAAATACCTCGAAGAATGGTATCTATTGACACATAACCAGCAAGGATTAAAAAAATGTCGTTCTTATGAAACACAGCTGGCTCTTTTTTCGAACGAAGTAGTGAATGTTATCGATAGGAGATCTGGAGTTGTTTCCGTACTTCTAGATATCCAGAAGGATTTTGAGATCCGTTCCTCACAAACGGCGCCAAATCAAATTGCGTAGCTGTGGAACATCGTCTCAGCTGTGCGGTTGGATACGTTATTTCCTGTCAGAAAGATCACAGTTAGTAAGTGACGAAATGTCATGTAGTGAAAACGAAGTCATGTCTGGGATTCCCCGTGGAAGCGTTATACGCCCCCTGTCATTCTTGAAATAGACACATGTCTCAAAGCTTTACTGACCTTCAGAGTACTCAGCGGAGTTGTGTATAACCGTTGCAGCGATGTGGATACCGTAGGATATGCTTAGTTGAGCCAGTTGTGTTGATAGTTCGAATGGACCGGTCTATGTCCCAACGAATCTCTGAAATGTAGCCTGCGCCCAGCAGGGAGAAAGAAGTGACGACTCTTTCTGCAGTCATTTTTCAGGACACTCGGACTCGTATGACTCAATTTGTGACTGATTTGTACGATAGATAGAGCTGGGGAGTGCTGTACAGTCATCCACACTCTCGGGACTTAACCCCTAGACTGCCAGACGGACTTGTGTGTCCCACAACAGGTTATCAGAGAACCAGTTGGAATTCGTTGCATGTTCCTGCTATGTATCAGTGTCCCACTGGTAAAGGGGAACCTACTAATGCTAAGCAGAATTCTTGTAATTACAGACTGCACATGTAGGTTGTGCTGTTCTCAAGTTTCATTGTTAACCTCGTCATCGTACTGTCATATGCAATTAGTTCGCACTTGCGGGTAGGCAACCAAACTAGTGGATTCGGAAAGCTGGCTGCCTTCGACCCTCCCCCGACACATCGCGTCCACGACTTGTACCCACGAACTGGCGCTTGCCGTATCACAAACGAAGCCCATATCGAGCACCTGAAGTGTGGGCTATGAACTTGGAGAGACGACAATCCTGTATGTCCTACTCCAATCCTCACAACCCCCCTTGGCGAACGAAACAGCAGGAAATACTCTTTTCATGTTGTTACTGCTGAGAAAATACATTAATTAAAATAACGGCACATTAATGTTTGTGGCCGAGCGGTTCTAGGCGCTTCAGCCCGGAGCCGCGCTGCTGCTACGGTCGCAGGTACGAATCCTGCCTCGGGCATGGGTGTGTGTGATGTCTTTAGGTTAGTTAGGTTTAAGTAGTTCTAAGTCTAGGGGACTGGTGACCTCAGATGTTAAGTCCCATAGTGCTTAGAGCCATTTGAACCATTTTTGAACCATTAATATTTTTGAAATAAATTGGTGTTCAAAGGGTTAAGGCCTTGTGAATTTAGCTTGTAAGTAGGCTGTTTATGTTTTCTTGTTGGCAACGTTACGTAGCGCTGTGTATGAAAATCACTGGCTGTGCTGTGTGCAGTCTGCGGCTAGTTTGCATTGTTGTCTGCCATTGTAGTGTTGGGCAGCTGGATGTGAACAGTGCATAGCGTTGGGCAGTTGGAGGTGAGCCGCCAGCAGTGGTGGATGTGGGGAGAGAGATGGCGGAGTTTTGAAATTTGTAAGACTGGATGTCATGAACAGCTATATATATTATGACTATTAAGGTAAATACATCATTTGTTCTCTATCAAAATCTTTCATTTGCTAACTATGCCTATCAGTAGTTAGTGCCTTCCGTAGTTTGAATCTTTTATTTAGCTGGCAGTAGTGGCGCTCGCTGTATTGCAGTAGTTCGAGTAACCAAGATTTTTGTGAGGTAAGCGATTTGTGAAACGCATAGGTTAATGTTAGTCAGGGCCATTTTTTTGTAAGGATTTTTGAAAGTCTGATTGCGTTGCGCTAAAAATATTGTGTGTCAGTTTAAACACAGTCTTGTACAATTTTTCTAAGGGGATGTTTCATATGTCGACCCTTAGCCGAGGATACCTCACTGGAATCTTCTGATTTTTTCTTGTAGTTTGTGTAATTAGTGTAGATTTTGTTTATTGCTAGCGCGTAATTGTAGAGAGAATCTCCTTTGTAGTTGCAGTCTTTCATTGTTGTACAGTAAAACAGGTGTGGCACGCATGTAAATTTGCACCAAGTATTTCGCAGCTTGCAATTAACTAGATATTATTTTCAGCGCTATGTTAATGTGTTCTCTTATTTTCTCTGTTATCGTGTGAAATATTGTGACAATAATGGCGTGTGAAAAACGTAACACTAGGCTCCAAAGTAAACAGAGAAATAATAGTGACGACGAGCGTAACTTACCAGCACCGCTGTGTAATGAATTAACAGACATTCAAAGTAGTAATTTGGTAACTGTGCATAGGGAAATGGAGCGGGCGTCAAATAATGGTGTAGACAGTGAAACAGGTAGTGAACAGGGAAGCATTATCGATGGATCGGTCGGCAACAGCTCGCCTCAGGAATCGGGAATGACAGAACACAATATTGCAAATACTGTAGACTCAGGTTTTGGGTTCTCACCGTTTTCTCAAATGAGTCAAGACACATTTTCCGCTTGTCAAAATGTGAATGTTGCCGGTGCAAATTCACTGCCGAAAAGCACTGAGGAACATGTTTCAGACACCAGTGCATTATTACAATTTTTGCAACAAATGGGACAAAAGCTTCAAAAGTTAGACACAATGGAACTAAATCTTCAAAAGTTAAACACAATGGAACAACACCAGAGAGAAACACAGCAACAGTTAGACGCAATGGAACAAAATCTTCACACCACGCTTGAACAAACACGTGAAGATTTAACTACTGAGTTACATAAAATCGAATCGAAATGTCAAAAAGTCTGTAACGACGTAAAAACACAATTTTGTGAGCATTTTCAACCTATTTTTTCGCGGCATGAAAATGCATTACAGAATCACGAAGCAGCCATAAAAGAACTGCAGATTATTGTTCATGAAAATCATGAGACCTTGCAAGCTAAAATTGACTCAGTTGCATCTACCGATTCGGTTACGCAACTTGCAAAAACTCAGGAAAACTTAAAGGACACAGTAGAAAGACACATGGAGGAAATTAGTTCATTATCAGAGAAAGTAGTTGAACTTTCGGATCAGCTAAATAATTTATCTACGAAGGTAGATGATAATCTGAATGACACAAAATCGGTAGTCTTTAATGACACAGAAGAGTGCAAACAAATTAGGAAATTCAAACAAAATAAGAATCAAATTAATACGCAACACAAAAGAGAATTCCGGGAAGTACAAGATCAGTTGGCACAAGTAATACAAGAATCACATATTTCAGAGGACACTCGCGCTCCAACACGGGAAGAGGGACTTAGAAATACGGAAAAGTTACAAAATAATAACACAGGGCATTTCGGAAATTATGAAAGAAATTGGCAAGGTGCACTGAATTTTGAGATGGAACCGCCGAAACGACGTAACAATGACCGACATGTGACTCGCCAACATGATGATTTTGACTATAAGCTGTTCATTACTACACGTAAATTCAAAACATTTAAGAATTCTGGCAACGACATTCATCCACAAGCATGGCTCCATCAATTCTCTCATTGTTTTCCTCCCAACTGGTCATTAGAGCACAGATTAGAATTTATGTGTGGCTACTTAGAGAATGAACCAGCTGTAAGAATGCGATCGGTCATTCACGATTGTCACAGTGAAGGAGAATTTTACCATGCCTTCCTCTCAGCATATTGGTCTCAAGCTACACAAGACCGAGTAAAACATAGCATCATGATGATGAAACACTTTGAACAATCTGAGTTTTCCAGTCTTGTCAAATATTTTGAAGACATGTTGCATAAGAATCAATATCTTTTAAACCCATACAGCCCTTCAGAACTCATCCGCATTTGCTTAATGAAATTGCCTGAACATTTAAGAAATATTATTTTGGCAGGACGTTGCAAAGACGACATTGAAGCTTTTCAGGGACTCTTACAACAATTAGAAATTGACACAGACAGTCGTGGGATGCGAAAACAGGAAAACAATCACTACGGGTCACATCCGTCACAATTCCGTGACGACAGAAACAATAACTGGACACGACAAGTCTATTCTTACAATGCAAATCGTGACCAAAACAGACACCACCCATATGACAACCACTGGCAAAGTAATAATAGTTACAGAGAAAGATCGCATTTCCGTAGTAATGAATATGACAGAGATTACCATAGAAACAGACAATATGAGAACACAAACAATTATTATCAAGAGAGACAGAATAACTTCAGACGCAACAGTTCAGCGCACAGTTACGATTCAGGAAGAAATTCCCCACCACGTGACCAGCAAGATAGAAACTATGGAATCTACCGACATGACGACAGACGATATAATCGTAACGACAGAGCTGAATTGCATCAAAACTGGAGAGCTTCAAACAAGGCAGGGCCTTCTTGTCAAGGTGAATTTGTAGAAGTTAGGTCTCCTAATCCCAATAACGACGCGCGCCAACAACGAGATAGCAGGCAGCCTCGTGCGCTGGCTGGCTCAGCAAAAAATTACATAGACGCTAACCTCGAGATAAATTCCAGTATTCTTTACCGACGTATACCACATGATAATTGTGTTGAAGTTGAAACTCTGTGTACTAGGAAGAGTAATGGTTTACACCACATTTCACATGTAAAACCGTTTATTGAAAGATAATCTGCTTTTTAACTTTGTCTTTGCCATAAAACTTTTCACTTCACATTTCTAGTATGCTTTGTCAGACTTAAGAAACTGTTAAGATGCAACAATGTTTGAAGTTAAATATCCAGTCTAGAACCTAGGGAACATTTTTAAACAGAAATTACGAATGCATTGTTATAGTGAACAGACAACACAGTGTTGTATTTGCACATTCTTGCTTGTTAGTTGCACGATTACGTAACGACTATCAGGCTTACATACTTAGGACATATACTGGTACTGCTAATGAGATTTTAATGCAACATTTTGGTTTACTTGAAAATACATTCTGGATTTAAAGTACTTTCTGTGATATACCAGATGACACAGTGGTTAGTTTATGTGACAGCTACACGATTTTATCACGACGCTACTAATGAGTGACAATTTACAATGTTGCTTTTGCAGTGTTTCTGTTTTATATCTGCACAGTTTTCTGTTTTATTCTGGAAAGTAAAATATGTTTTAGTAGTAACTTTTGTGGTATAGCTACAATGAGACAGCCTTTTCCGTAGCACAACAATACGTTACAGTACAGTACTTTCTTCATCACAACAATAAGCGTAATAACTACGATATCTATACACAAAGCATTTCACTTTTGTTTATCATGAGGTAAGTACACTGACTTCTGCAGAACTTAGCTTTCGGAGGACGATAACTACGAGACTTCCACAGAGATTATCTTACAACATGACGCACAGTTTAACGCTACAGTACACGTATTTGAGTGATTAATTTTGCACTTAAAACATTTATTTTTTTAAGATATTTGAAGTACAATGATACAAGGGTTTTCCGTGATACATTTCATTCCATTGCTGTAATCTGTAATGCCTGAGGATATAATTACATTAATCCTCAGGGGGGTACACGCTTACTTTGTGTACCATGTGTGTGGCAAGCACAAGGATCCCTAGCTAATATGGTATTTGCTTATACAACTTTACACATCGGTACCATATTTCTCCAACACAGAATTACACAGCTATCTGATTATTTAACAGAGAAACAAAAATTTTTTTTATGTCAGTGACACATGTTTACGCAATTACACAGTTGGATAATTTCACACTTATGAAATTGTATTTTGTCTGTACTTTGTGAACTGTTCATATGTTTTTGGAACCATTGTGATACTATGAGAGCTTTGAATGATGTATTTGGCATGGGATCATGATTTTAAAGTACGTTTGAGGTAGATGACACTATTGAAATGAGCAGAGAATTTTTTTTAGGTTTTGAAATTATTGGAGGAAGCTACAACGATTTTGAGAGTTGACTGAGGTGTTATGATGTTGTTATTACGATGACAACGTGTATTATGCTGTTGCGGTATGTTTATGATCAATAAGCTGATGCTATACGAGTTATTTGAGTGTGCTACGTATCTGTCATGATGAAATATTGAAGAAGTGTCGACGAATAAGGTAAGGAATAATTAGTAGTGGTTAGGGACCCTGGTTTGTGAAAAAGGTTGTTGGAAACCAAGAATCGTGCTTTAAGAGTTATGAAATGTATGTAAATGCGTGAATGTATTACAATGCCGACGAAAATTTTTTGGACTCTGTTATATCAATAGGATTTTGTTTCTACAGATTTGTAACGCAAATTCTTGACCTGTGAAATATTTTTATATGAGACTGTCACTGTAGCGGAAACTGCTGTTGTAAATATTTCCGTAAGAAAGTTAAGTGACCACCTGCATGTAATGTGTCGTGGGCACCCAGCTGTGTCAAACGCCTGGAGAAAAAGCCATTAATGTGTGCCTTTTCAGAGGCACAGGTAGAAAAAAAAAGGATGCCATTATCCTCGCTATTGACATTCCTTTGTAGAAAGCATCGAAAATACGACACGCTCAAACTTGAAAACATATGATTATACTGTGGAGCTCTTAATTTATGATATTTACTAAAATGCCTAATGAAACAATGAAACATTTCACAGCTATTGTCTTGCTAGTTGAGAGAAATGCCATATGGCTTGCTTTATGTATTTATTTACTCATTTTGTTTAATATATAGTGTCTAGCTGCACTGCAGCATTGGTTAAAATAAAATTTAATAGATGTACTAATATAAATATTTTATGCCTACAGATCCAGTAAATAATGTTATGATCTATTAAAAAAAACGAAGGTGCATAAAAAGACATTTCCCTTCACAGGAATTGCATACAGAATTTTCTTTTCAACTACTTGGTAATTTTTTTGGTAGAATAACTTCTTGTGGTGCACCACTTTAATCACATAGACATTAAGATGTGAATATACATTTCCCTTGTCTGCATTGTTGTCTTTAATGTAATATTTTTTCTGCTTGAGCTATGTCATGTTCAGATATAAGTTATTGCATTTGCTGCTGCTGTTTGCCAGGCATGGTGCTACTAAACTTCACTTTGTATTACTCTGTTAAGCTAGTTTTACTACTGATTTATTTTTCTTGTTGCTGCACATTGGCTCATATTAGTTGTATTGTTACATTGCTTGGTAATTTAGATTTACTGTAGCTTGCTTTGCAATTTTCCATTTTTTTGTCATTACTGTTTGTGTTAATTTTTTTGTGCTGCTGACTTGCCTCATCCCTTAGTTTAGCATCTGAGTTCGGTAGATTTAGGTTAGCTTAAGATGGGGTAGGCCATATGAGAGAACAAGTTGTGATGAATTGGAAGAAATGCATTGAGAAGCTATAAGAAAATGGTTTGGCCAAAAAAGTATTTTGAAAGAGGATATGAACCAAAAAAGTAGGGTTTAGGGACAACAGGTTTAGGTAGGATTTTCTTGGAAATAAATGATGAGGTAAGATAATGGAAAATAAATAATGAGGTAAGGAATGTGTGAACATATAAATACAGAAAGCATGCTTGGATATAATTTTTTTTGTGGAAACAAATGTTGAAATAAGAGGAAAGATATATGGAATGAAGTTTTGGGGTGGACTGCAATACCAAATGTCACACTAAAAACAAACCCTGCCCTGTATTTTTGTGTTATTACACTATGTGAATTTGTGTTTTTCCTGTCTTAATGTGTTTAGCTAATAAGAGATATGTTGTAGAATTTTTCTGATAATGTTATTTTCTTTGTAAAGATGTTTAGACATTATTTATTCTGTTCTGTTTTAATGCTCATGTGTGAAGTTAATGTTTCGAAAACTATTCTCATTTTATTTATTTACTTATTTCATAATTCCTGTAACACTGATGTATATGTTTATTTCTATTCTTTTGTAAAGTCTGTGTTACTACAAATGTTATCTGTACTGTTATGTTCTTTAATGATGTATTTTGTACCTTTTTAATTGTATTCTTATGTTGTAATTGTATAGACACCATTTCTTCAAATTAAGTTACATTTCACTGCACACGTTTCTGTTGGTCATAGTATACGGACAATATGTGAGAAGTAGGGACTGTTAGTGTTTGCACATGTGTTAATAATTCAGCAAGGGGCTGGATAACAGCGTTGCTGGTTCTAAGGACAATTCAAAAAACTTTGTGAGTGCACAAGTGGTGGTTATGGATTTGCTATATTGTCTGCACGACTCTTCGGTGGTGATTGTGCACCTGCACAGTCGCAGCAGATGGCTGCTGGCCATCTCTACAAGGACTACAGTGGGTCTACACCTTTGATGATCCATCAATACCATTATTTCTACAAGGACTGCAGTGGGTCTGCACCTCTGGTGGCCTACCAATACCGTAATCTCTACCAGGACTACAGTGGGTCTGCTCTGTGATGACCTACCTACCAATATTCTTCAAAACTTCGACTGACTCTGTCGTGGGTTTACTCTGTTGTGGACCATTGCCTGTCTGCATGTCAAGAGACAGCACTGTCTTTCCGTTGGAAGGACAACACTATTTCTTCAAGACTCCATGGAAATCCACTACTTTCGTGTGCATTTTCTTTTACTGCTCAGACTTTGAGAAAAACACTGCAATGAAACACTGTGATGAATGATCAGGACTGTCTTTATGGACTGTGAGAAAATTTTAGCTTTTGACCAACATTGTATCAATAAGTGTGTGCATTTGATATCTTTGTTATTGTAATTATGAAAAAATTTATCTAATCATTATTGGCCACTGCCCAAAACAATGTGTAAAATTTTTTGTGGGGAGTATGGGGGCTATGTAAGTAGGCTGTTTGTTTTCTTGTTGGCAACGTTACGTAGCGCTGTGTATGAAAATCACTGGCTGTGCTGTGTGCAGTCTGCGGCTAGTTTGCATTGTTGTCTGCCATTGTAGTGTTGGGCAGCTGGATGTGAACAGTGCATAGCGTTGGGCAGTTGGAGGTGAGCCGCCAGCAGTGGTGGATGTGGGGAGAGAGATGGCGGAGTTTTGAAATTTGTAAGACTGGATGTCATGAACTGCTATATATATTATGACTATTAAGGTAAATACATCATCTGTTCTCTATCAAAATCTTTCATTTGCTAACTATGCCTATCAGTAGTTAGTGCCTTCTGTAGTTTGAATCTTTTATTTAGCTGGCAGTAGTGGCGCAAGCTGTATTGCAGTAGTTCGAGCAACCAAGATTTTTGTGAGGTAAGCTATTTGTGAAACACATAGGTTAATGTTAGTCAGGGCCATTTTTTTGTAGGGATTTTTGAAAGTCAGATTGCGTTGCGCTAAAAATATTGTGTGTCAGTTTAAGCACAGTCTTGTACAATTTTTCAAAAAGGGACTTTTCATAAGCTTTATTCTTAAATAAAAAAAAGCACTTCATGGCATTCGCTTCAGAACTGTTACAGAGATTCGTCGGGCGATAGACTGACCCACTAGATCTATCAACACAAGTGGCGCTGCTAAGGTTTTACAACGAGTTCCGCATTGCTGGCAACGGATTATACACAATGCAGGTGACTATTTTGAAGGACAGTAAAACTTTGAAACGTGTATCTATTTTGTATAAGTTGTAAATAAATAGTTGCCAGTATTAAGGTTCCAACCCTCGTATATTTAGATTTTCCGAGATTTTCGTAAAGCGCTAAAGGTAAATGTTCTTAAAAGGTCGCACCCGAGTTCCTTCTCCCTCCGTGGATCCGAGTTTTTGCTTCAGTTCTAGTAACCTCGTCGTCGACGGCGCTTTAAATCCTAATATTGCTTTCTCAGATACGTGCCGCACTGAGAACGGCTTTACGGGAAGAGTTGAATATGGTGCCATCCGGCACGTACACACAACCGTCGACAGCATCACAAGGCCTTGTTTGTTCAAATGGCTCTGAGCACTATGGGACTTAACTTCTGGGGTCATCAGTACCCTAGAGCTTAGAACTACTTAAACCTAACTAACCTAAGGACATCACACTCACCCATGCCCGAGGCAGGATTCAAACCTGCGACCGTAGCGGTCGCACAGTTCCGGACTGTAGCGCCTAGAACTGCACGGCCACATCGGCCCTTGTGTTTGTATTTCCGCTGCTCGCGATAATCACGCTGAGGTTGGCGCATAAGTTCGCAGCGTTTTTGGAAATTGAAAATTTGTGGTAAGGGCTATGGGACCAGACTGCTGAGGTCGTCTGTCCCTAGGCTTACGCACTACTGAATCTAACTTAAATTAACTTATGCTAAGGACAACACACACACCCATGCCCGAGGGAGGACTCGAACCTCAGAGGGGGGTTGTAGCGTTTATCCATAAGTTTAACTAACACAACTGATACACTGAACAGAGACTTTAGACATCAACACTATATTCTTTTTTACTATTTACAACAGCTTGCCAACGCTAGGTTACCTTTTCGATCCGCGATCGCAGAAATCGCGTGGTTTTCAGGCGAAGAACTCGTCGAACCATATCCGCAGTTCGTTTTCATCCTGGAAGTAAGTTCCTTCAAAATTATTCGTAGAGGGCGCAAAATGTGAAAATCTGAGGGCTCAAGATCAGGTGGATAAGATGAGTGCGGAATGTCTTCCAGCCCACCTCCTGTACAGCGCTTTTTGCTTTTTGCCAGTCTAACAAAACGCGGGCGGATGTCGTCGTCGACTAGCATCACTTCACGCATTCTTCCTGGTCGCCATTCTTGGACTGGGTCTGCAAGACGCCTCAGTTGATGACAATATATAACAGCGGTGATAACTACACCTAGGGGAAGCAGTTCTCAGTACACCACACCGTCGCTGTTCCACGAGATGCAGAACATTATCTTTTGTGAATGCGCGCAGATCTTTGTACTGGGAGTGCTGCATTGTTCGGTCACAACCATTCAAAAAAGGGCTCTGAGCACTATGGGACTTAACATCTGAGGTCATCAGTCCCCTAGAACTTAGAACTACTTAAACGTAACTAACCTAAGGACATCACACACATCCATGCCCGAGGCAGGATTCGAACCTGCGACCGTAACGGTCGGGCGGTTCCAGACTGAAGCGCCTAGAACCGCTCGGCCACTTTGGCCGGCCCGCAACCATTCGTTTCTTTTACGTATGCTACCATAAAGACACAATTTCTCATCAGCGGTAACGATACAGATGTTACTGTGTTGTTCTCGAGCCAAATGATGACGAGCAAGCAGAGATGCACACTTGGTCAGCTGCTGGTTTCTCTGATTTTGGTACCCACACACCCGATTTTTGAACCTTCCCAGTTGCAAGAAAATGAGGCACGATGGTGGAATGATCACAGTTCATCACATTTTTCAGTTTTCCATCATTGTGGATTAATGCGTTTAAATGATCATCAGACTCCGAAGGTGTTTCTGAATGTGGAGGGTCACTAACGTTAAAACGACCCTCCTTGAAGCGAGGAAGCCATTTTCTTGCCGTGCTCTGTCCAGTGACATTATCCACATGCACGGTGCAAATGTTTCTGTCTGCCTCAGTCGTTGTCATCCCTCCAATGAACTCAAATAGAAGAATTTGTGGGAAATGTTCCAATTTCGCTACTTGGCACTTCAGTTTCTAGCGTCCACAACTCCAACCCAAAATAGCTGCTGCGAACGGCAAATAAAAAATTATAATCGGTAAATACACCCATAGCAACCAGAATACATGAAAAAAAGGTTCGAACTTATGCACGAACGTAATACATCAACTGTCACGTCCATTTTGTACTCTTCTTGTTCAAATACAAAGCAATTTTTCTATGATCAAATGTTTTTGGGCTATCAGACGACTGGAACAATGGACGGAAAGAACACCAAGAATCGAGGTCCAGACCCCTCACTACCACCACCATTGGTCGGGACACTCTTCATTGTCGGGAGGCATGTGTTTGCTGGCGCGCCACTCCCATTGCAAAAGAGCTGCAGTCCTGTACATAAGATCCCACTGGAACAGTACACTTTTCCTGGATACGAAGATAAAACTTTTGAATAACGCTGTTTCATGGATGTATTGTTGCTCGGCTGAAAAATCGAGAATATTTCATCAGTTACATTCACCAGGAAAGCCTGAATTGACATTTTTCTTTTTTATTTATGACATCTAAAGGATTTCATATTTTAAGCTTTTCATCTCATTCGTTATGAAACTTTATAATTGTTGTTGGTGAAAAACGCAACCAGACACAAGTAATTTTAAAATGCTTTAGTTTGTAAAAATCATAGGAGGAGCTGAGGCAGGCATGTACCACTACTTAGTCGTGACATAGATACAACAACGAATAGCTACAGAAAAACTATAAGGATATAAACGTCTTAAACATTGTCGTGGACGATTTGAAAGACAATGAAAAGACACGGGAATTTATGACTAAGCTTCAAAACAGAGTTGAGCTTCTAACAATGTAAAACAATCTCGACAATGAAGGCCAGTGGGAAACGATAAAGACAAATGTGTAAGCAGCAGCAGTAGACGTGTGTGGAAAAAGAAACAGAAGGAAAGCAATCCAGGGTCTCGGAAGAATGTGAGCAGAAAGTGAAAGGAAGAAGAGTGACGAAGGGAAAACACCTGCAGGACGATTCCAATGAAAGCAAAGAAGCATATGAAAATGCTAACAGTGACATCAGAAATTTTCTCAGAAGAAAAAAAAGAGAGAAGATGTCGAAAGTCTAGTGAAAACACCAGAAGAGGATAAAACTGCAGGGAATGCAAGCTATTTTTACTGGGCCATTAGGTTCTTCAGAAAAGAGTACATACCACGGATGTAAGGCATTAAAGATAAAATGTTAATAGTTTTGGGAAGGAGCAAGGTATGGAATTTGAAAAACATATTTTGAGGAGCTTTTAATTACTGAACTTGGAAGTACAGAAAGGGAGGAGCAACATCAATATCAGGAAGTAGAGGCCCCAGTTTCACCGGCGACACTGGAAGAGTTTCTAGATACAATCAAAATACTAAAAAATAACAAATCCCAAGAGAGAGATGGAATAATGGTTGAACTATGTTAGAATGGAGGAGATACAGTTGCAAAAACAAGTACACAAACTCCTGACCAACATTTGGAATGAAGCAAGAATGCCATCTCAGCGGAAAGAAGCGGTCATCCATAACAAGGGCGACAAAAAAAGAAAGCAGCAGCTGTAGAAGCATCTCTTTAATTAGCAGCCTACAAAATGTTCTCCAAGATTCTCCAGAAAAGATTGGAACCATATTTAAGAGAGAAAATATATGAGAAGCAAGCGGATTTATGAAGTATCGATTCACCACTGATCAGATATTTGTACTGAAAGAAACCATATCGAAATACCGGGAACATAACAAAACAATGGCAATATTGTTTGTCGGTTTTAAGAAAGCCTACGGTAGAATTAACAGAGAAAGGTTGTAGGAGAAAATGCATAAGTTTGGAGTACCAAAGAAGATTACAAATCTTGTAAAAGTTACGCTGGAAGGCTCGAAAGGAATAATGAAACTAGATGGAGAATATTCCATTGTCATAAAGGCAGGCGTCAGACAAGGAGACGGAATATCACCACTGTCATTTTGCGTAATTACAGAAAGCATTGGACGCAATATGTGAATCAGAAGGGAATTAGGATGGGTATAAAACTGGATGTACTGGCCTTTGCGCATGATGTAGCATTAATCACTGGAAATCTGGATGCCTTGAAATACTGGCAAGTAAGCAGTTTCAAAAGGTTAAGTAAGTTTTGATTAGAGGTAAATGAAGAGAAAACAAAATCCATGAGGGTAGGAAGAAATCACAAGATAAAAAGGCGGGAAATCATACAGATTGATGACCACGTGTTTGAAGAAGTAGAAGATTTTAAACATCTTGTGTTCGGAGTAAATTACAGAAATGATGAGAAACAAGAAATAGAAGAGAGGATAGAAGCGGCATCCAGATCGTCATATTCACTCAACAAAGTACTATCCGTCAAAATGTTATCAAGAGAAACTAAAACAAGGATATATATAAAAACCATAATCAGACCAATATTACAACATGGGGCAGAAATATGGAGAATAGATAAACAACTAGAGAGAAAGATAAAGATTTTCTAAAATAAAATCCTGCGGAAGATATTAGGACCAATTTTTGAGGGAGGAGAATAAAAAAAAAATAGAAAGTGCAGGGTGGGGTATAATAAGCAAGATACATTCTGGAAGCCACGACAAGGAGGCTGAGATGGGTCTGTAGAAGAGAAGAGGAATCAAGACTGAGAGTAAAGTTGAAGATGAAACTTGAAGGGCGATTATTTTTAGGCAGACCGAAAATAAGAAGGAGAAGCCAGGTGGCCAAGGATCTTCAGGTATCTGGAGCAAGGGAAGAAGATGCCAAGGACAGAACGCTGTGGAGGAGGCTGCTTGAAGAGGCCAAAAACAGACTGCGGTTTGCTGGGCCAGGCGAGTAAAAGTAAGTATTTTAATGCCAATACGGGTTTCGGTCTATCATGCCTATATTCAGATAGCTAACTTTTCCAATAATGACAGTAATGTATTCATCAGTGGCATGTCGTCCGGTCCTGTAATATGTTCCAGTAGATGGCTTTTCGTTTTGATTTGGTAATGTGTCTTTTTTCAGAACAGCATGCGCATTGTAGACAAATCACTGTTGCGCACAAATATCAATGGTGCTCATGTCAATTGCAGCCTCCGACAAGTGTTTGACACGCGATGTTTCATTTTACAATGTAAACAGCGTTCATATAAGACGTAAAGACCAAAGCCAGACTAAATGCTGCCGATTGAAGCATATAGCCGGAGGGGACGGCATGGCGCTGAAAAATACTGTACTGTGACTGTAAAAGTTAGCCATCTGAAGATGGGTATGTTGGCACGAAGCCAAAAATGGCATAAAATAAAGCTTTTTGAAACTATTTGTGGCTGGCTGCGTTCTTCATCAACGATCTTTAACGGTCGTCGAGTACAGAAACATCCAAGATTTATGAATTAACATTAAAAATTTATAAATTTCTTTTATTTTCTACCTCTCTTGATTGATGGGGACAGCTTAGTGTTAGTACGTCTCCTAGCTATGTAAACATTTTTACCACTTGCATTCAATTTAATTTGGCCTAATGCGCCACCATTCTCGAAATATTTAAGTTATGAATTGGCGGCAATAGATCGGTTGATTTGCTCGTCTTTTCCTAACAATATGGTGATATTTCGATTTAGCCTAATCTCGGTTTTATAGGCACGAATGAAATTTCTGAAAGCAGTATATTTAAATGAAGTCTGACAAGTACGCTGAGGAATTACCAAGAAATAATAACTGGGGAACGTAGAAACCACACAAGTGTCCATGTACGCTTGAAATACGCGACGGGACCGAAAACAGACGTTGAAGTCAGACAACTCTGGTCCCCAGGGAACCCACGGAGATAGCGAGAAGTTGCGAGAGTCGAAGAAATACCTCAGATGCCAGTGAGCAGCATCTCTCGACGTTCCAGAAATTACAAAAACTTGGTGAAAGTTCTTAATGGCTGGAATGCCACCGGTACGGTGAAATAGTTCATCCGGGAGTTCACTAGATGCTGGAGATCGAGGTGAGGGTGAGATGGAACTGGGCTTAATTTTATTACGTACTAGATGCGGAGAGAAGGCAGTCAGCATGCATCATTTTTTCGTTAACCTAGAAATAACTCTGTGAACTTCGCATGCATCTCCTTGTAATTAGTACACTCAGAGTGTCCAAGCGCGTCCCTTGTGGAACGCGCTAACTCTGATTCGCGAGAACAAGCGAACGTCTTAAGAAGTTTGGTCACCTCACTTAAAGTTAGCACCCGCTCATACCATTGTTATGGTGATCCTCAACTACAAAAACTGAGTTGACGGCTTGTGCTCCTCATTGCCAGTGACGAGCACAAAATGATGTTTATGGACCTACTACATACGTTTTGGCACGATATGACGCTGAAAGAGACCATCATCTGTCATATGTTTGCCCTAGGCAGTCAGATGCATCGATATGAGACAGAAATCAAGTCACTCTTCTGAATGGAGGCACATATCTTCTCAAGCTGCAACGTTCCCTCCTTTAAATGCACTACTTAATCAAGTCAATTGCTCTCGATAGGTTTAACACCAACTCTCCCAACACCGATAACTCTAATTATTTTGGGTCAGCAGCCACACTATAAAAGGTTCACCCCGTGAGAGAAGGGGAATTATTCTAAACGGAAATCAGTGGTTCATCTGGCAGTCACGAATACCCAGTGTCCGTTCATAAGGATCATCGAATCGTTGAGAAACCATTGCAGAAATACAGACACTTAGGACGTTTGACACTTTCAGATTTAGAGACTAAAGGGATATGGCAACATAAATTAAAAATAAAAAGGGTTTCTACCCACATTCTTTAATATCAGTTTCATTCCCATTACGTTTTGACAAGTTCAAAAATGGTTCTGAGCACAATGGAAATTAACTTCTAAGGTCATCAGTCGCCTAGAACTACTTAAACTTAACTAACCTAAAGACATCACACACATCCATGCCCGAGGCAGGATTCGAACCTGCGGCCGTAGCGGTCGCGCGGTTCCAGACTGTAGCGCCTAGAACCGCTCGGCCACTCCGGCCGGCTGTTTTGACAAGTAAGGTCTCCTCTAGTCTCTGTATTTATATGGTCTAGTAAACGCTACTTCATTGCACTACGATAAATAAGGTTTGAACTAGCCTCTGTTACACCCTGAGACGGTTTCAATACTTCCTGATGGTTACTAAACCAACAAACCAACAGACCTCGAGTCTCCGGTCGATCAGAATTGTTTGTTCCCACCAATAATGGAAGCTACAGAAAGTTTGCTAGGGAGCGCTATCTCTGACAGTGAGCAATGGACCTCTCCATTGCCCCCGGCTCCTTGCAGAGCTGCTTCCTCGTCCTCCGGGCTGCTTCCAAATCCTCACACCGCTGTCAGCACTTCACAGTTTCGCTGCGGGCCCCGACTGCGGACCAACACACACTGTATTCACTTCTATTTTCACACCTGTACTCCACTACGCCACTCTTGGCCTCTACTATCTTACGATTATCCATCTCATAAACAACCTCAGCCACTGTCATTGGTCCCTCAGTCCTCTGCTATCCACACCTCTCTTGCTCCTTCCAGATGAATTTTGCGGTAGAACGGTGGCCTGGAAACCACCATTCTGGGTTGTCAGAACAGCCTCGAAGTTCCCAGAGCCGCCATGGTTCTACAGCGACTCCAGGAGTCACAAAGTGTCTTGACAAACATTTCCGAGAAGGGGACAAATTCTCTCTGTCCAGCGTTCACAGGGTTTCCGACACCGAGTGAATGGCAAGTCAACCTCTCCATTGCCGGAAACCGCCGTCCAGCCAGCCACTTTCCTCCAGCTTCTCACCCGCTCCCTCTGATTAAAGGGTGACCAGTATCGAGATTAACCTTTTCTCCAGACTGCTGTCCCACTAAGTAAACCATCATAAACAGTCTGTCGGTAAGGATTTTTTCTGGGACATGAATGCATTACTGAGAGAGAGATAGAAGTGTGAATTTCGCCCATTGTTGGACGAAGCACGAAGGAACTCACACCGCAGCTGTTAATTCACAAAACAATTTTGCTCCAACAGCTAAACGGAAACGGCTTGTGCAGCTGGTTAATAACTTTTTCCGTGTAGCAATGTGACAACCGCTGACTCTGTCCTTTAGTTTTTACTTGTTAAAGTTTTCATCTAACTGTCTCTTTTTTATGGGTTTGTGCACAAGTTTCACCTTTTCATTATCTTTGGGTTCTGTTTCCTATCTGTAAAGATTTAATGTTAATTCCATTGTTGATGTTAATTCCATTTCGTATTTACCTTGACAACTGTTGTTATACAAGGATAGGAGATAAAGTGTTAAAGTAAGACTTTATTTGTTGACTATTAATTTTGGCAACAGTTGTAGTATTTTTTGCGAGTCCACATTCTTGAAACATTGTGGAAAGTCTAAACTGTTCATTAGTGCAGTCGCAACGTTAGGCGGCCTTCCAGATTTTTGCGTTGTCGCTTCAGTTCCATCAGCCAATTCTTGGTCCAGCTGATCAACAACATATTCAGTAACAGCTAAAAAGTCCTATCGTTTGACAACCTTTCTATTACATGGCCACAAGCCTGTTGCCTTAAAACAGTTTAGTGCTACGCCCGTATGAACTTATCTGTGGTATGCATTACTCACGAATTCTACAATGTTAGCCTGTTTTATGACACTATCAGGATTTGAACGTAACCATGAAGATGCCACTTCATTGCAGTTATTTTTCAATGTTTTCAAGAAGAATCTGTTCAATGATTGCAGGCGATTATTCGTGTGGACAGAATATGATAGCATGATTATACTATAATCACGAGCCAGCTGACTTGCCTCTAAAGTTTTAGCGTGTTGCTACGCCCATCCAGTAAAACTTCTGTACATTTTATGATATGTTCTAGCCATTGGACAAACAGTTCTGATGTTATACATCCATTTTCCGAGCATCCAAATGCTGTGTTCGGTGGAGCTCTCCGTTTTAAGACATTCTGCTGTGCTTAAATATTAACATCGGAGGTATGAATTCGCCTGCTGCATTCCTTGGATATACACATGTCGCATAAGATTCCTTTCTCCGCTTGTGAATGCTCCTACTTGGTGTCTGCCTTTTTGATCAATTACTTTAGACGGTATTTGAACTGTTGATGATGCGGTTTCATCCACGTTACGTTGGTCAACAGTAAACTTACATTCATCTAGTATTTCCTCACATTCATCAAAAAGCTCATAAAAACTCCCTTTATTAAACCCCTTCCTTCGTGCAACCGATATTACTTCGTGAACTTGGAAGGACAAAGTGGTATGACCTTTCATAAACCTGTAAAACCAATTTTTACCTGCTATCTTGTTTTCTTTATCCAAGCGACGCGGTATATGATATTTCTCAGCAAGTTGGTACGCAAGTTTCCTTAATTCAGTAGTTATTTCTCCGGAAGAAATTGGACTTTAAATTAGTTAAATGCTGTGCTAATTCAACTTCCAGCTCTGCTGTCATATAAAATGTTGATGTTTTAATTAAAACCTTCAAATGACGATGTAGCGTAGGCTTCGGTTCTTTGTATGTTCTATATGCTTCATTAAGTCCAGTTTCACCATTCTGATGTTTCAATATGGACTCGTCCATATCATCCTGTTTCCACTTCGCCATACTGGTCAGGTGAACCAATTTTTATTTGGTGTGTAATTTCCATCAACACACAAGGCGTACCGGTACGGTTAACGAATTCGCCATAGCTACAACTTAGGCAGTGAGACCTTCAATGTTTCACACGAGAACTCCAGACATAACATCAAAGATTTCTACCCTTTGATTACGCCTAAACGAATGGCAGATTACCATGAAAATATGCATGATACAAAACAATTACTTTATCATAATATTCTTCTTTGAAATTTCTTACAAATGCTTCAGAGAGAGAATGTAATAAGAACAGCAGAACAAACTTAGATGTTAATTATTTTTGTGTCATGACAGCCAGCGGTCCACTCGCTTCTTTTTGCTTACTCATACGACTATTGAGTTCAATTTTATACCACCTGATATCGCATTTTATAATCATGGGATCGGATATTACTGGAGTACAACATAGGCTGTGGTAGGACTAACCCAATTTACCCTATCATTGTACGACACATAGATGAGAAGATATGTCACGAACGCTGAGATGCGTAAAAAACTAATTTTTGCTTAAAACGGAGGCAAATTACCCGTCACTCACCCAGTGTTTCATAATGAGAGCAGTCAGCGACTTCCAACAAACTTTAAACGTGATTTCAAACTTCCGCTTAACTTTTTCTTTCTTACGTCTTTAACGTCAAATATTTAATACATTAAGTCATCTGTAAGGTAATTGGACGTTTGCAGCTGTTTTATACATGGGAATTCGATTATTTAAAGAATGATGGTAGATGGTTTACTGGTTTCCTACTGACACTCGTACTTGCTGTAAGGTGCTGTCTTCTGCCAACCATCTAGGAAGCTTCTTTTCCGAGGGGTATAAGGAAAAACCGTGCTTCCTGTTGTAATAACTCTCCTTTGGAAACAGTAGGGTCGGGAAGAACCGCCATTATTTCTACATCTACATCTACATGGATACTCCGCAAATCACATTTAAGTGCCTAGCAGAGGGATCATCGAATCACCTTCACAATTCTCTATTATTCCAATCTCGTATAGCGTGCGGAAAGAATGAACACCTATATCTTTCCGTACGAGCTCTGATTTCCCTTATTTTATCGTGGTGATCGTTACTCCCTATGTAGGTCGGTGTCACAAAATATTTTCTCATTCGGAGGAGAAAGTTGGTGATTGGAATTTCGTGAGAAGATTTCGTCGCAACGAAAAACGCCTTTCTTTTAATTATATCCAGCCCAGATCCTGTATCATTTCTCTCACATTCTCCCCCACATTTCGCGATAATAAAAAACGTGCTGCCTTTCTTTGAACTTTTTCGATGTACTCCGTCAGTCTTATCTGGTAAGGATCCCACACTGCTCAGCAGTATTCTAAATGAGGACGGACAAGCGTAGTGTAGGCAGTCTCTTTAGTAGGTTTGTTGCATTTTCTAAGTGTCCTGCCAATAAGACGCAGTCTTTGGTTAGCCTTCCCCACAACATTTTCCATGTGTTCCTTCCAATTCAAGTTGTTCGTAATTGTAATATCTAGGTATTTAGTTGAATTTACGTCTTTTAGAGTAGACTGATTTATCGTCTAACCGAAGTTTAACGAGCTCCTTTTAGCACTCATGTGGATGACCTCACACTTTTCGTTACTTACGATCAACTGCCACTTTTCGCTCCATTCAGATATCTTTTCTAAATCGGTTTATCGTTTTGCAGTTTGTTTTGATCTTCTGATGACTTTATTAGTCGGTAAACGACAGTGTCATCTGCAAACAACCTAAGACGGCAGCTCAGATTGTTTCCCAAATCGTTTATATACACTACTGGCCATTAAAATTGCTACACCAAGAAGAAATGCAGATGATAAACGGATATTCATTGGACACATATTTTACTAGAACTGACATGTGATTACATTTTCACGCAATTTGGGTGCATAGATACTGAGAAATCAGTACCCAGAACAACCACCTCTGGCCGAAATACCGGCCTTGATACACCTGGGCATTGAGTCAAACAGAGCTTGGATGGCGTGTACAGGTACAGCTGTCCTTGCAGCTTCAACACGATACCACAGTTCATCAAGAGTAGTGACTGGCGTATTGTGATGAGCCAGTTGCTCGGCCACCATTGACCAGACGTTTTCAATCGGTGAGAGATCTGGAGAATGTGCTGCCCAGGGCAGCAGTCGAACATTTTCTGTGTCCACAAAGGCCCGTACAGGACCAACAAATGCGGTCGTGCATTATCCTGCTGAAATGTAGGGTTTCGCACGGATCGAATGAAGGGTAGAGCCACGGGTCGTAACACATCTGAGATGTAACGTCCACTGTTCGAAGTGCCGTCAATGCGAACAAGAGGTGACCGAGACGTGTAACCAATGGCACCCGATACCATCACGCCGGGATGATACCACAGCATGGCGATGACGAATACACGCTTCCAATGTGCGTTCACCGCTATGTCGTCAAACACGGATGCGACCATGATGATGCTGTAAACAGAACTTGGATTCTTCCGAAAAAATGACGTTTTGCCTTTCGTGCACCCAGGTTCGTCGTTGAGTACTCCACCGCATGCGCTCCTGTGTGTGATGCAGCGTCAAGGGTAACCGCAGCCATGGCCTCCGAGCTGATAGTCCACGCTGCTGCAAACGTCATCGAACTGTTCGTGCAGATGGTTGTTGTCTTGCAAACGTCCCCATCTGTAGACTCAGGGCCGGCCGGAGTGGCCGTGCGGTTCTAGGCGTTACAGTCTGGAACCGGGCTACCGCTACGGTCGCAGGTTCGAATCCTGCCTCGGGCGTGGATGTGTGTGATGTCCTTAGGTTAGTTAGGTTTAATTAGTTCTAAGCTCTAGGTGACTGATGACCTCAGAAGTTAAGTCGCATAGTGCTCAGAGCCATTTGAACCATTATTTGTTGACTCAGGGATCGAGACGTGGCTGCACGATCCGTTACAGCCACGCGGATAAGATGCCTGTCATCTAGACTGCTAGTGATAAGAGGCCGTTGGGATCCAGCACGGCGTTCCGTATTACCCTCCTGAACCCACCGATTCCATATTCTGCTAACAGTCATTGGATGTCGACCAACGCCAGCAGGACTGTCGCGATACGATAAACCGCCATCGCGATAGACTACAATCCGACCTTTACCAAAGTCGGAAACGAGATGGTACGCATTTCTCCTCCTTACACGAGGCATCACAACAACGTTTCACCTGGAAACGCCTGTCAACTGCTGTTTCTGTATGAGAAATCGGTTGGAAACTTTCCTCGTATCAGCACGTTGTAGGTGTTGCCACCAGCGCCAACCTTATGTGAATGCTCTGAAAAGCTAACCATTTGCATATCACAGCATCTTCCTCCTGTCGGTTAAATTTCGCCTCTGTAGCACATCATCTTCGTGGTGTAGTAATTTTAATGGCCAGTAGCGTATTTAGCTGGAATTTTTTCATGCTAGAGAATTATCCCCGTTCCCCCGGTAACAGAGAAACAGGCGGTGGTGTTCACATTAACGACCACTAGTGGATAGGCGCGGCCAGGGAGTGGTGTGTTACACACACTGTTTTCCAGATTTTACTAACGGAGCTCACTTGCTGGGTGACCGGCCGTAATTGGTTCTTTAACATTGAAAAAGTTGGTCGGTGTTTGACGAACCGTTGGTTAGGCGCCGTGTGCGGCCCTAAAAGAATTTTCCGGTGTTTGCGCGGCTATGTTTAGCGGGTCGGGTGTCGGCCGGCCTCGCTGGGGTGCGAGGGCGGCGCCGGGGCGGCCGTGTTTTCCTGGCGTCGGGTTGCCGCGTCTGTTTTATCGGCCGCGCCAGTGACACAGCCTGACTGATACCCGCTGTCAGTAGGGGCGAGCGCTTTAGCAGAATGAATAAAGAGGGGGCGGCCGGGCGGCAGACTCATGACCAGCAGGTGCATCCTGGCCACAGGGCACGCAGAAACACTCATTACGTAGCCAGGTACGAGCAGGAAGAGTTACAGGAAGAGATACGGCTGGCCATGTAAAGGACGTGTACCCCATCTCCCATTATAAAACTGACCTCTGCATCTGATGGAACTAGAGGACGATTGTAATTACGCGACTACTACGAAACAAGGAAGTCATTCTGTTTTGAAGGCAGAAGCGGTTAATCATAACATGTAAGCTTTCACGGCCGACGTCTTCACTAATTAAAATTTCCGGCCTGAATTGCCGTGGTCCATATATAAAACTACTTCTCCTTCCTGACGTTTCGTTGCCTACTGCCGGCAACATCTTCCGAGGTGAGTCGGCGACTGGCTAGGCGCTGGAGGTCCCGCTTATATAGAGCGCTTAGATGGCGCCACCACTCATCACGTGCTTTCGATTTTAAAACTATCTCTGGCTAGTGCCATCTCTCTCGATTATAGCCAATCGATAGTCACTTCGTTGGTACAGAGTCGACCGCCATATCTTCTCTAGTTTTAATCCTTTTTCTTTTTTATTAAAATTATTTTTGTGCTTGTAGATCTTTATAGCTTCTCTACACCTGCGGGTATAATAATGTGAGGTCCTAGCTATCACGTTTGTCTCACTAAATTTTATTTCGTGATCACCGTCTTTGAAAACGTGTTCCGCTACAGCTGATTTGTCAATTCCTTTTGTGTTCCGTGGAACAACTAAAAGGGGTGTTAATACCCGCCTAACGGAACACAAAAGGAACTGTAGATTGGGACAAATTGACAAATCAGTTGTAGCGGAACACTTTTCAAAGACGGTGATCACGAAATAAAATTTAGTGAGACAAACGTGATAGCTAGGAAAGAATGGTTCAAATGGCTCTGAGCACTATGGGACTAAACTTCTAAGGTCATCAGTCCCCTAGAACTTAGAACTACTTAAACCTAACTAACCTAAGGACATCACACACATGCATGCCCGAGGCAGGATTCGAACCTGCGACCGTAGCGGTCGCGCGGTTCCAGACTGTAGCGCCTTTAACCGCTTGGCCACACCGGCCGGCAGCACATGGGAAACAGTGACTAAGCAACCGTAGAATGATGACGTGAAAAATAACAGCAACGTCGTATGCTAGTTTTCTCACTAATACGTAAAATGACTGTAAAATGTTGATCTTCGAAACAGACAAGAGTTTTCCTAAAATTAATATGTTGAAACACGCAGATGTGGACCCTCACAGCCGGCCGGGGTGGCCGAGCGGTTCTAAGCGGTACAGTCTGGAACCGCGAGACTGGTACGGTCGCAGGTTCGAATCCTGCCTCGGGCATGGATGTGTGTGATGTCCTTAGGTTACTTAGGTTTAAGTAGTTCTAAGTTCTAGGGGACTGATGACCTCAGCAGTTAAGTCCTATAGTGCTCAGAGCCATTTGAACCATTTTGGACCCTCACAAACACATTCTTTCTGTCTGTCCCCATCCCCCCTCCCCGCCCCCAATGCCCCTCTCTGACTCACCCCCCCCCCCCCCCCCCACACACACACACACTTCTGTAAACGAAGAAACACAGCTCAACCCGGACGTATGTTTCTATCGCCTTCTGGGTCTCGTAGTCAAACAGGTCGACCTGGGTTTCATGCGATCAGTATCTGTGAAATCCATGTTGATTCCTGTAAAGAAAATTTCAGACTTGCACAAAGGAAATAATTCCGGACATGAAATGAGTTCTAAAATTCTACAACAGACTAACATCAGCAATATAAAATTTTAGCTGATAAAAAGGATGCGGACTACCCCGGATTCACCACTAGATGTCGAGAGATATACATTTCTGCAAGGAAAGTATGTTTCAGTGCTGTTGCACCATGTCGAGAGAGGTGGACCTGCCAGTAAAGGGAAAGAACATATACCACTCACATATGAAGGGCTTATTTCAATAGTGGTACAAGTCCATTACCTCCACTTTTCTGCCTATAATGCTTCTGAAATTAATGATCCAAACAAACAGAAAGAAAGGTTCATCTCTAGCAAGGAGCCATATGCTTGAATATTTCTGGTATCTCGACTGCAGATTTTTCAGCGATCATTTAACTTTAGGACTCTGTATCTGAAAATGAACAAAAATGGACTTGTACCACTATTGAAATAAGACCTTCGTATGTACATTTCTGTAAGAAAAGTTAATTCAGTGATGATGCACTAATATCGTCCAGACTTCTACGAGACTCAGTAATATCCGAGCAGGGGGTTAACGGACCAGGGATTCTGCGTTGCAGAGTGCGATAAGTTGGTAAACTGAGTCGATCAGGGATCGTGACCGAATGACCGAAGCGACTGCTCATGAAAAATGGTAAATCCGGATCCGAATACCTGTCCGGAACAAATTTTCAACTCTCGACATTGTTTCAGTGCGGATGCACTAATATCGTCCGAACTTCGACGAGCCCCGTGCGGTTGGAAGTCATGAGTTTCCCACGCATGCTTCCCTTGCTTTCCCCATCGTTAGTATCATAAAGTATAAAAGGAGGCGAGATTATTGTGTTGTCAACAGAGAAGCGGTAACAGCAGAGTGGATAGGTCAGGACAGCTCAGTGACTGCCAGTGTGGAGTAGCCATTGGTTGTGAACTGAGTGGCAAATCCACTAGGGACATTTCCGCCATTTTAAAGATGTTCAACTCGACTGTTGGTGATGTTAATGTGAAGTGGAAACGCCGAGGAAGAACTACAGCTAAACCGAGACCTGGTGGCCCTCATACTTGAGCACTGCAGAGGGTGGTTGTAAAAAGTGGTATGAAACCAGCAGAAAGAATCAATCGTGAGTTCGGAAGTGCTACCAGTAATCGAGGTATGGCGATGACTGTTCGTGGGAAGTTAAAAATAATGGAGTACAGCGGTCGAACAGCTCTTCATAAGCAACACTTTTCTACAGTCAGTGTTTTTTGAGTAACGAATCACGCTTTCATTGGAAAGGTTTTAGTTTTGCGTATGCTCGGAGAAAGTTAGCCGCCATCATGTGTAATGCCAGCAGTGAAGTACAGTGGAGGAGTTATTACGGCTTGGGAATGTTTTTCGTAGTTAGGTTGTGATCCCTTCATTCCACTTAAGAAAACTCTGAATTCTGAAGGATATGAACAAATTCTGCGGTATTGCTTACTGCGTACAGTAGAGGCACAGTTCGGAGACGATGACTGCCTGTATCAGCACGACCATGCACCCTGTGATGAAGCAGTATGTGTGATTGAACGGTTTGTGGATGGTAACATTCCTGAAATGACTAGACAGAGTCTCGACCTGAACCCAATGGAACACCTGCGGCAGGCGTTAGAACGTTGATTTCGCTTCACAGCTGCAGTGTCCGCCCCCTGGTAGCTGAGTGGTCAGCGCTACAGGATGTCAATCCTAAGGGCCCGGGTTCGATTGCCGGCTGGGTCGGAGGTTTTCTCCGCTCAGGGACTGGGTGGTATGTTGTCCTAATCACAATCATTTCAGCCTCATCGACGCGCAAGTCGCCAAAGTGGCGTCAAAGCGAAAGACTTGCACCAGGCGAACGGTCAATCCGACGGGAGGCCCCAGTCACACGACATCTGCATTTACAGCTGCAGTGTCCAAATTCACTACATTTTCTAGTTTCAGCTACTGAGGAAGAATGGGTAGCCATTTCTCCACAGACACTCAGACACTTCCATGAAAGTGTCCTAGCAGAGGTCTACATCTACATATATACGCGGCTAGCCAGCAAGCGGTGTGTGGCGGAGGGCACAATTCGTGCCAAAGTCATATTCCCCTCCCCCCCCCCCCCCCCCCCCTCTGTTCCACTCGCTTATCGCGCGAGGGAAAAACGACCGTCTGATGGCTCAAATGGCTCTGAGCACTACGGGACTTAACTTCTGAGGTCATCAGTCCCCTAGAACTTAGAACTACTTAAACCTAACTAACCTAAGGACATCACACACATCCATGTCCGAAGCAGGATTCGAACCTGCGACCGTAGCGGTAGCGCGGTTCCAGACTGTAGCGCCTAGAACCGCTCGGCCACTCCGGTCGGCGACTGTCTGAAACCCTCAGTTCGAACTCTTATTTCCCTTATCTTTGAATGATGACCATTACACGATTTGAAAGTTGGTGGTAATAATATATGCTCTACATCCTCGGTGAAGATAGGATTTCGGAATTTAGAGAGCAGCCTCTTCTGTTTAGCGCGTCGTCTACCTGCAAGTGTGTCCCACTTAAACTTTCTTTGAGATTTGTAACGCTCTCGCGATGGTGAAATGTACCAGTCACGAATCTTGCCGCTCTTCTTTGGATCTTCTCAATCTCTTGAATCAGACCCAACTGGTAAGGGTCCCATACAGAAGAGCAGTATTGTAAGACTGGACGAACTAACGTATTGTAAGCTATTTCCTTCGTTGGAGGACTGCATCGCTCCAGGATTCTACCAATAAACCGCAATCTAGAGTTCGCCTTACCCGTTACTTGTGTAATCTGATCATTCCATTTGAGATCATTTCGAATGGTCACACCCAGATACTTGACTGATGTTGCCGCTTCCAAATACTGATCATTTATTTTGTACTCGTACATTAATGGGGATTTTCGCCTTGTTATACGCAGTAGATTACACTTACTAATATTGAGAGATAACTGCCAGTCATTACACCACGCATTTATTTTCTGAATATCCTCATTGATTTGTTCACAACTTTCGTGTGATACTACTTTCCTGTAGACTACAGCATCGTCGGCAAACAGTCTAAGGCCGCTGTCAGTACCATCAACCAGATCGTTCATGTAAATCGTAAAAAGCAGAGGATCTATTACGTTGCCCTAGGGCAGCATAAAAGCGAAGGGCGGAAGCGCACTGCATTAATGTGCAGTAACAGGTGTCGGATGGTTTTGATCAAGACAGTTGAGTGCGTCTGTTCGACGATCCTTCCTGAAAACGAGAGTGGATTTGCGCATTTCTGCAATCACTTGGAACGCCTGATACCTACAGAGAGCTACCGGTAACTGCTGCTGGAAAAAGAGCAAGTAGTTTCGTATATCGTGTGTAGAGTCGTATTGGTATCCCATTAGGACCAGTCTGGACGACTAACCTCGTAGTTTACACCATTTGAAATTCCGAATTAAGGCTGCTCCATTTGTAAGCTCCGGTTAGAAACGTTTCTCTGTCGCAGACGCGGCTGTGTTTGCTGGGAGGCCTTGGCAGTGCCTGTAAAACCCGGCCACCCTAACGACCGGGACTCACGTCGCCGGCCCGCCGCTAGTGATGGGGCGCTTTACCTGTGGCGGCAGTAATTGCCGGTCACGCGATATACGGCCGGGATTGCCTTCATTTGCGGCTAGCGGAGGGCGGCGCGATTTACTGGTGGCGGGGCGCCGCTGGCCCTGCTGATGCACCCGCACTCGCGCGCCCAATGGCTCGCCGGCCGCCAGTCGCTGCCCAGCAGCTCCACAGCACACCTCGATTCGTACCGCCGGCCACCCCAGATCTGCGACCACAACGCACGTTAAAGTATTAATGTAAGCATTTTATTGTTGTTGTTGTTGTGGTCTTCAGTCCTGAGACGGGTTTGACGCAGCTCTCCATGCTACTCTATCCTGTGCAAGCATCTTCACCTCCCAGTACTTACTGCAACCTACACCCATCTGAATCTGCTTAGTGTATTCATCTCTTGGTCTCCCTCTACGATTTTTACCCTCCACGCTGCCCTCCAATACCAAATTGGTGATCCCCTGATGCCTCAGAACATGTCCTACCAACCGGTCCCTTCTTATTGTCAAATTGTGCCACAAACCCCCCTTCTCCCCAATTCTATTCAATACCTCCTCATTAATTATGTGATCTACCTATCTAATCTTCACCATTGTTCTGTAGCACCACATTTCGAAAGCTTCTATTCTCTTCTTGTCTAAACTATTTATCGTCCATGTTTCACTTCCATACATGACCACACTCCATACAAATACTTTCAGAAACGACTTCCTGACACTTAAATCTATACTCAATGTTAACAAATTTCTCTTCTTCAGAAACGCTTTCCTTGCCATTGCCAGTCTACATTTTATATCCTCTCTACATCGACCATCATCAGTTATTTTGCTCCCCAAATAGCAAAACTCCTTTACTACTTTAAGTGTCTCATTTCCTAATATAATTCCCTCACCATCACCCGACTTAATTCGACTACATTCCATTATCCTCGTTTTGCTTTTGTTGATGTTCACCTTATACCCTCCTTTCAAGACACTGTCTATTCCGTGCAACTGCTCTTCCAAGTCCTTTGCCGTCTCTGACAGAATGACAATGTCATCGGGGAATCTCAAAGTTTTTATTTCTTCTCCATGGATTTTAATACCTACTCCGAATTTTTCTTTCGTTTCCTTTACTGCTTGCTCAATATACAGATTTAATAACATCGGGGAGAGGCTGCAACCCTGTCTCACTCCCTTCCCAACCACTGCTTCTTTTTCATGTCCCTCGACTCTTACAACTGCTATCTGGTTTCTGTACAAATTGTAAATAGCCTTTCGCTCCCTGCATTTTACCCCTGCCACCTTCAGAATTTGAAAGAGAGTATTCCAGTCAACATTGTCAAAAGCTTTCTCTAAGTCTACACATGCTAGAAACGTAGGTTTGCCTTTCGTTAATCTTTCTTCTAAGATAAGTCGTAAGGTCAGTATTGCCTCACGTGTTCCAACATTTCTATGGAATCCAAACTGATCTTCCCCGAGGTCGGCTTCTACCAGTTTTTCCATTCGGCTGTAAAGAATTCGCATTAGTATTTTGCAGCTGTGACTTATTAAACAGATAGTTCGGTAATTTTCACATCTGTCAACACCTGCTTTCTTCGGGATTGGAATTATTATATTCTTCTTGAAGTCTGAGGGTATTTGGCTTGTCTCATACATCTTGCTCACCAGATGGTAGAGTTTTGTCAGGACTGGCTCTCCCAAGGCTGTCAGTAGTTCTAATGGAATTTTATTACCAAAATCAAAATGTTCTTTATGTCGCGAATGATAGAAAACAGGGTTAAAAATCAAGTAAGATATAGGTTTGGAAATTCTTGCTACCAGCGAGACGGACGTGACCGGACGTAGCTTATGTGTAATGTTTACTCTGCTAACAAGAGCGGACTATGCCGCGTCACGAGGCTCGAGAGCCGTTACAAGCCACAACCCTTGGACACACCGAACATAGCGGAGTACGGCCTGTTCGTCATGTAGGTATCCCGTGCTGCCGCGTGACACACACGCAGTGCTCGAGAGTACTGGAAACTTCTAGAACAAGTGGTACCGGGTACACTACCGCCTACAAGAAGGCTAGCCGCCATAGTGTTGGGCAGTGACGGCGCAGCTGGTCAGTCGGTCAGATATGGTTTAGCTGGAGTGATGATGATGCTGTGAGATTGTAGTGCAGTGCTGCATAACCACTAGGTGAGTTATACTCATTTCCATGTTGTCAACACTCAGTCTGGTGTGCCCGCCTATGCTATATTGGGACTCAGTCAGGGAGCTATGAGAAGTTACACTACTAAGAAGGCAGTTAGTAGACTTCGTATATAGAACTGTGTATAAAACAGATGTGCCAGGGGTGCTTCCAGTGTACATATCCTTATGCAATGATTTATGATTACATCCAGTGTACCCTGAGATCCTAGCTAAGTTCCGTATTCCAACTCACCCTACAGACCTCTTTTCAGTGGAGCAAGCGCACAGAAGGCAGCCCACGACCACGAGACCTCCTGCCAAGTAAGTTCTTTGATGCGCATTCTTGAATTCCTTTCACTCCCTCTGAGGAATCGTCAGTGAGACACGACGTTTAGCAGAAAGATTCTTGGGTATGAAACATACAGCTGGTAGGAAGTGTTACACCGTAGTTGTGTACGACTTCGTACACAACGACGGAGAGATGGGCTATAGGGTGATGTTGCGACTGTCATCATAGGAAAGCTGGACTGGAGCGAAAATTATTAGCAGACAAGTTACACATGAAAGAGAAGACTTACTTCTATTTCTCCAAACGCACTCCATGTGATGCAGCAAGAAAGAGAGTCCTGCTATCGATGTCAAAAGGAAGAAGCACGAACGAAAGTGTCTAGCGTTTTGGATCTGAAGCAAGAGTGGGTTGAGTCGCTGCCGCTGTCCATCCCATACTGTGGCGACGGAGGGCACTCTTAGACCAGAGCCACTGGAAGCGTGGCTCAGAGAGTGCCCTCCATTTGGTCTGGTAGATCTCGCACAAACGCTATTGGCGTTGGACGGAAATTTGCACTTCCGTTACCAACTGTGATACACTGGTCGGATGGGATTGATATGTGATACCACAACCATGAACGCCTTGACCAAACACTTTCGGACTGATAATTCAGTATTCACATCCCTGTGAAGCATGATGATTAACATTTCATCCCTACGCTACTCTGGCCGTCCCAACAGCTGAACGGTCAGCGCGTTGGAAGGCCATGCACTGGGGCCCGGGTTCGATTCCCGGCTGAGGTGGGAGATTTTATTCCCTCCGGGACTGGGTGTTGTGCTGTCCTCATCATTTCACCCCCATTGTCGACGCGCAAGTCACCCAATGTGGCGTCGCACTCGATAAGACTTGCACTTGGCGGCCCAACTTCCCGCCTGGGGAAACTCCCGGCCACTGATGCCGTACGATGATTTCCATTTTACGCTACTCTATTTTAGTAGAGAAAATAAAAGCAACAAAAAAGGATTGGGAAAGGAAACAAAGATGCCTTCCCAGCCAGGAGCATCCGGTTAAGAACAGAAGACGCCCACAGCATGAATTAGCTACATCCGAATCCTCCGAAGAAACAGTTGATACCGCTATGTCTTATGAATTCTGCAAGATTAAATACGGCGATTCAATACTGGTGAAACTTGGATTCAGTGTCAACGCAATGGCAGAGAATGGTACAATGACAATGGTCTCTGTGCAGAGTGGAAGAAGAGGTTTGTTTGTGGAAAATGTGTCGCTATTTTAATGTGATGTACACATTTTTGTTCCGAGTCTGTTCGCAGGACTGATGACACGATTCGCCTTATTTAAGAAGATAGTTTTGTGAAACAATGAAGAACGTTTATGTAGAGTAATACATTACAATCTGCAGGTAAAAGGATTCATGTGAAAATATGTCTTTTTGACCCTATTCACCCGACCTCAGCCTGTTTGGTTGTTTTCATAGTACAAATGCTTAAAATGGCTCTAAGCACTATAGGACTTAACATCCGAGGTCATCAGTCCCCTAGAGTTAGAACTACTTAAACCTAACTAACCTGAGGACATTACACACATCCATGCCCGAGGCAGTATTCGAACCTGCAACCGTAGCAGCAGCGCAGTTCCGGACTGAAGCGCCTAGAACCGATCGGCCACAGAGACCGGCTTTCATACTACAACATTTGTATTTTGAAAGTAGCCGTTTCAAGGCAATGGTGCATTGAAATGATTTATAAAAATTGTGAAGGTGCGAGTAGGGCTCACGTACTGAGGGTTCTGTACGACCTTAAAAATGTACATAGTTCATCCATCCAGGGAATCGAGAATCTCAACGATCTTCGCCTATTTTCGATATAGATAGTGCCAAGATATCGGTCCCGGATATTCCAAGACCGTATCAAAATCCATGCAGTAGTTCCTCAGACTAGCCCGGACCTACAAAAAGAAGCGAGCCTTTGACTCCAATTTTTATATGCAGATACAGAAGCTTTAATAAAATATTTGTTGTTTCCATACTAAAACGTGATTACAACTTACATTTTCTCTTTGCATGCAGTAATATTTGTGTATTATGCTTTTGACGGATGATGAATGCAATGTTTGCTCTAATAGCAAAAGACATTTTTTATGTGATCAAAATGAACAATTTTCAGATTTTTCCTTTGCTTGCGGTGTGAAACTGATCGACTTCGCAAATTTCGTGATTCTTGGTCAATGGGAAGTGTCCTGCAGGTTTTGATGAGTGAGTTTTCGAGTACGAAAATATATCACATAAATGGCAGTATTTTTTGACCGAATTGAATTAGAAGCTTAAAATTTTTACAATGCCAAAGAACTATAGATTTTAATATGTCACATTAATTTGAGCTTGATACGCGTACTCGTTCCCGAGAATAAGGACCCTTAACCGTCGGACGGACGGACAGACAGACAGACAGACAGACCGCTAGCAATGCGATCAAATAAGGGTTCCGTTTTTATACATTGAGGTACGGAACCCTCAAAACCTTCGTATAGATGAATAATGGTGTTAGTGCGCAATGGCTGCCGGGTGTGTTTAGCGTTACAGGATGTTTCCAGGTGGAGACTGCAACGCAGCATGCCATGCACGTCCCGCTTACCACCCTCTTCCTGACGTTGGGAAAGGTTGAATCACTGACACGAGAGGCATGGTAGCGTCACACCGCCAGATCACACAGAGATTTGGCTGTTGTGCAGTGACTGCGCATGGCAGCGAGATGGACTCAGGGCAACAATGCTGCAGGAAGTGCTTCCACGAGACTATCGTATGATGTTTCGACTGGCTTGCATGGGGGCTTAATTAAAAAGAATGATGAATAAATGCAATAACTTTAGTAGCTGTGTGTCCGGTTACGAAGTCTCGTAACCAGTTGGCCCTGAGTAGTATTAGCACGCAATCCGACTGCATAAAATAAAAATAAAGAATGACAATTGATTAATTAAGTCCCCTGCAACTATAAAAGCTACGAAACAACAAAGCACAAGTGTAACTGTTCTGTATGTGGTAGTGTGACTCAACGTACATGTATCTGGCTCGGTTCTTCTTCAATATGACAAGATATTTTAAACACCATTTAGAATGAACTAATTGAAAAACCAGAAATACTATAATTGCACATAGAAACCAGAATTACAAGTCTAATACATGAACACGAGCCAGATGCTTTGTTGACTGAACCTGTGACCAAGAGCCGGCCGGAGTGGCCGTGCGGTTCTAGGCGCTACAGTCTGGAACTGCGTGACCGCTACGGTCGCAGGTTCGAATCCTGCCTCGGGCATAGATGTGAGTGATGTCCTTAGGTTAGTTAAGTTTAAGTAGTTCTAAGTTCTAGGGGACTGATGACCACAGCAGTTGAGTCCCATAGTGCTCAGAGCCATTTGAACCATTCTGTGACCAAGAGGCATTGTCATTAAAGAAATCTGTAATACTTTTTTTTTATCTCAATATTTATTCACGAAAAATACACCGTGATCATTGCAACATCTTCCATCTATACATTACACCAACCGAACAGCATCTACTGTCTCGCCCAACAGAACAACTGCACTCGACAACCTCTGAACTACTACTACTCCTCTGGACTACTACTGCACCAGTGGAGGCGGCGGAATAATAATCTTTGGCGCAATCTCTGGCACTGTGACTCAGTGTAGCCGCCTTTCAGGTTCTAACGTGTAAACCGATGACAACGGCTGAAACATGGGCTTACGTTACAGGCATAGCTATGTCGTCACGAACCTTCTGGAATAGATTACTGGAAGCTGAGACAAGACCTAGAGTTGCAATGGGATTTTTACCGCTGACACTACGCCACAGACAGCAGACACTTCCATGGTGTAAAGCCACAGTCAGTTGGCTCGTTCAGTGGCGCTGTGTGGTCTTCGGCGGTCAATCTCGGTTCTGTTTGTGGCGCTCAGAGCAATGCTTATGTGCCTGTAGACAAGCCAGTGACAAGTCTGAGCGATTCTCGGGATACATATCTCTCCACATTGTGCAGTCGTAGTATAAGGAGATACTTACCAGCTGTGCCAGAATGTGCTATTCTCTTCATGACCGAGGTTCCAAAATGGCATATTGCAAGAGGATAATGCAAGACCCCTCACCGCTATTCACACGACAGACACCTTGTGGAACGTCCAAATCCTTGAGCTGGCCTACTTGGTCCCCTGATCTGTCACGAATAGAACATGTCTGCCATCAGATGCAAAGGCGAATACTTCGCTCGTAGGCTCCAGCAAGCAATCTTCATGAACTGACACAGCGAGTATTTCTGGCAAGTAATTCTTCAATATCACATTCAGAGGGTGTTTGCTTTCATGCCACAACGAATTACAGGATTGTGCACTCTAAGAAAAGAAAGCAACGCACCACGAAGGCATGATCCGAATGGGAAATCGGTAAATGTTACGTACATGTACAGACAAACAAACTATTGCAATTTCAGAAAAACTGGATGATTTATTCAAGAGAAACAGCAAGTCAATCATGCGTTCTCCAACTCTGGCCCTCATGCAAGCAGCTGTTCCGCTTGGCATTGATTGACAGAGTTGTCCAAAGTACTCCGGAATTGTATCGTGCCAAATTCTGCCTAACTGGTGCATTAAATCTTCAGAATCCCGAGCTGGTTGAAGCGCCCAGCCCATAATGCTCCAAGTGTTCTCAACTAGGGAGAGATCCGGCTACCGAGCTGGCCAATATGGGATTTGGCAAGCATGAACACACAGTAGAAACACTCGCCGTGTGGGGGCGGGCAGTGTCTTGCTGAAACGTAAGTCCAACATGGCTTGCCATGAAGGGCAACAAAACAAGGCGTAGAATGTCGTCGACGCATCGCTGCCCTATAAGCGTGCAGCGGATAACAGCCAAAGGAGTTGTGCTATGAGGAGACATCACTCCTGGTTGTCTTGTGAGCAAAAGTCATGTTGATGTCCCACTTCTATCTGAAGCGTCTCCAAACGCGTCTTTGCTGGTCATGGGGGCTCAGTTGAAAACGGGTCTCATCAGTGAAACAATTCTGTTCCGGTCAATGAGGTTCCAGGCCCCGAACAGCAACAAAGACGTGTCTGGGGATGCCTCGGGCAGCGGTGAGATACCAACCTGACTGTCACCCGACAGCCATCGCAGCAACTCAATAAGAAGATTTTCTTTAGACTACCACGGTCGCGTGAACTCTCGCTTCGGAAACATTTGTATCAGTGCTTGACAGCCCACAGGTCACGGAGACGGTCTCCGCTAGGGTGCATCTACTTCTACATCTATACTCAACAGGCGGCAACGTGGCAGCAGATAAATCGGCCCTTTCTTTCCAGTTAGTCAAAGGAGGACAGAGTGTTGCTTATATATTGAAAATAATCCTAACTTTTCACTAAATGTAACAGGGACGTCCTGGAAGAAGTAGAAATTTGTGACCAAGAGCGCCAAACTTCATAGTAAAGAGAAACATTTAACGTTTTATCTGGGCTCTTCGGAATGTGTTTGATAAGTTGCAATGTAAATGAATCTATTGCTGTTATTGTTGCACTTTATGCATGCATTAATTATTGTGAACAACAGGCCGCGCTCAGTCCGTCAGGGTCGAGGCCGCGTTTGCACCTCTATTCCGTACAGAAATACATTTGCTAATGCCCTCGTTTGCCATCGCTAGCTTTACAGCTCTTAAACTTCTTCCGTCAGGGTTCGCCGAGTGCCTTCTGTTGTCTCTAATTTTGTCGTAACATTTCTTTTTATGATGTTTTTCCTGGGCTGTTCAAATGGCTCGGAGCACTATCGGATTTAACATCCGAGGTCATCAGTCCCCTAGATCTTAGAACTACTTAAACATAACTAAACTAGGGGCATTACACACATCCATGCCTGAGGCAGGATTAGAACCTGCGACCGTAGCGGTAGCGTGGTTCCAGACTGAAGCGCCTAGAACCGTTCGGTCACAGCGGCCGGCTCCTGGGCTGTCTGTAAATCTTTTATGTGCTATGTATTGCTGTACTTCGTTTAAATTTCAAATCATCCTGCTTGTGTCCTTATTAATATTTGCTTCTTGCAGTCCACCTTTCCTGTCCTCTACGAACCCTCCCTGTAACCCGCCCCTCCCCTACTTAATCACTGTCTCTCCAAATGCCTGTCCAGTCTGCATCTGTGACCTCCACATCGATAGGCCTGTAAGTTTATACGTTACTTATGTTACCTCGTTAAAATTTGGACTAGTTGTTATACAGCATTATGTATTTCTCATTATGTAATTCGTACTACGCTGTCTTGTCTTAAGGACACCTGTTGTTACTACGCTGTCTTAAGGATAGTTGTCACTACTTTCTCTTTTTGTGCAACTTATTCGATTTATATCTGTTTTGAACAGATAGGTATGCAGCACCCCACAGGCGACAGCGCAAGGCTGCTCTCGCAAGCACAAGGACTACTGACCTTCCACAAGTCATTGTACCGAGAGACATCGTCCTGTTTAGACTGGGAGCTACGCAGCTGGGGCTATTCTGCGATTTCGGCATGGACAGCAAGTTGGAATATAGGGCATAAGTGAAATTCTGTGTGTAACGAGGCATATGCACGATAGTCTGAGAACATTTCACAACCTTTCTGCCACTCTCGGGGTGGCGTACGGAATAGTGCAGCCCATCCTCATGCGTGATTTCAATATACGAAGTGTTGCCGCCAAGTTCGTTCCCAGGCTGCTGACCCAGCAGCAGAAGCAACACCGTGTTCAAGTCCGCCAAGAACTCCGTCAGCGTGCTGTGGATGACCCATATTTAATGTACAGGATAATTAAGGATGACGAAACTTGTGTGTTCGGGTACGGCGCTGAGACAAAGCAACAACCTCCATTGGCAGCACTGTGTATCACGAATTCGTCCCCAGCGGTCAGACCATCAATAGCGAGTACTGTTGCTGGGTTTAAAGCGTCTGAGGGCCAATCAACGAAAGCGACCGGATGAACTGGCTGATCCACCACTGCCCGCATCTCGTGGTCGTGCGGTAGCGTTCTCGCTTCCCACGCCCGGGTTCCCGGGTTCGATTCCCGGCGGGGTCAGGGATTTTCTCTGCCTCGTGATGGCTGGGTGTTGTGTGATGTCCTTAGGTTAGTTAGGTTTAAGTAGTTCTAAGTTCTAGGGGACTGATGACCATAGATGTTAAGTCCCATAGTGCTCAGAGCCATTTGATCCACCACGACGAAGCACCACGTTATCGTGTTCTCTGTACACGTGATTTTCTCGTCAGGAACAAGAAAATCACACTTCCGCACCCATCCTACTCGCTAGATTTGGCTCCAGCGGACTTGCCAATGTTCCCGTAATAAAAGATCCAGCTCGAAGGTCGCCGTTTTGCCACTACTGCGGAGATGCAGCACGAATCGCAGAAGGCTTCGAAAAGTTTCCAGGACACATTTCAGCAGTGCAAACAACACTGGGAACGCTGTGCTGCGCTGTAAGAGGCGGCCGTTTTGAGGGTGATAGTGTGAAAACGTAGATACGTAAGTAAAGTATTTTCTCGCAAACAGATCTGGTACACCTCACATATCTTTTCTCGGATAAACAACTGAAAATGACCCGGCTGGGTGAAAGCGGTCATGGTTTTGTAAAGTAAAACTGTCACTGGTGCTACAATTTGTAGCCGGCCGCAGTGGCCGGGTGGTTCTAAGCGCTTCAGTCCGGAACCGCGCTGCTGCTACGGTCGCAGGTTCGAATCCTGCCTCGGTCATGGATGTGTGTGATGTCCTTAGGTTGGTTAGGTTTAAATAGTTCTAGGGGACTGATGACCTCAGATGTTAAGTCCCATAGTGCTCAGAGCCATTTGAACCATTTGAGCTGCAATTTGTTTCCAACAGCAGCAGTTGCAATGTTACTTATAATCCGTCTTGATTGCAAAAATGTTTATTCACATGACCGATTTCGGTTCCTCTAGAACCATCTTCAGATCTGCAATTTCGGTTACAGGAGTAACCCGTCCACATACAGCAAACTTCACGCAGCATGTGAAGGTTGCTGTGTGTGGACGGGTTACTCCTGTAACCGAAATTGCAGATCTGAAGATGGTTCTAGAGGAACCGAAACCGGTCATGTGAATAAACATTTTTGCAATCAAGATGGATTATAAGTAACATTGTATAGCCATTGGTTGCGGTATCCCATTAGACATTATGTCTGTTTTTACAAAGCAGCAGTTGCATCAGGAGCACGCTAGTCAACCATTATGGTCGCAGATCAAAATTGTCTGCATAATTTCGGCAGACATCCAAAGAACAGATATCAAAGCTTCGCTCGTTTCTGAAAGACGTCTTCGCTGTCGTTTTAGAATATCTTTAATGACTCTGCCAAAACCGTATTTTGGCCTTTGTCGTTTGCTTTGCCGGCGAATAAAGGTTAATTTGAAGCTTCCTGGCAGGGTGAAACTGTGTGCCGGAGCGCGACTCGAAAGTGGAACCTTGCAGCTTTTTCTTTGTTTAGTGATACCATTATCCGAAATTTTCAGCTGCACTTCTGTATTGTTCACAGTATTTCTATTGTACCAGTCAGTGAGTGTATTATTTTCTAGCCTTTGTTATAACGCGCGGTAGGGAGAACACGTGGGTAAAAAGTGTCGCTGCTGATGTTTTTGGTTGGGTTCGTAGGTGCATACAGGGTTGGCTGCTTGTGCGCGACGCACGCTTTAAGCCGCGTCCATCACGCGCCCCCTGCCGGGACCGGACAGTGGCGCGACCGCGCGTCATTAAGGTCGCGCTTGTCACGGCGGCGTTTCCTTGGTGGCGCGTGGCGTATTGTGTGCGCCACGGCGCGCCTGTTTTTGGCGACCCGCGAGTGACGGGGAGTGAGGCCTCGTCATTCAGCACCCCTCCCCATCAATCACCCCGGCTGTTAAACTCCGCTCAAAAGGGGCGCAAATTGCCGCTCGCCGGAACTCTTCTTGTGGAAAACTGCGTGCCTCTACATCAAAAGCGCCAGCCTCCTTTGATGATATTCGCCCCATAAGCAAAGAAAACCCCTTGCAAGATTCAACGGACGTGTTTCTTCAAGTAATTTAGAGTAATTTCCTTAATTACGCTGACCTTACAAACGCGCCGGGAATAGACTAGTGAGAAGAATTTTGATGGAGATTCGAACAGCTAGAATGCATTCCGCCCTGTGCAAAAATTCTTGGTTGCTTCCTGAAAAGTTACGATTTTTAATTGATATGTGTGCTACCACAGCACCGCATCTGCAGTGCTGGAGATGACAAATTCATGTAACAGTATTCATGCGCAGAAGATACTACAGAACATAATGGCTCGAATGAAAAAGCTGCACTTTTGCCCCAGAATTCACCCAATAAAAACCATGGTGCGACTTATCTCTTTGACTCTCCAAATACCTATGTATTATCGCGTCATACAAACTTCAGTTGTAATGCTCATTCCGTAATTCGAATCGAAACTACAATGTCTATAGTGTTCGGAATTTAGTAGTCGTATATGAGGAAACAAAATCACAGTTTTCGATTATTACTGTTCCATTCACTTCTTGATTATTATTGTGCTCACAGTTCCATCATTTTACGCGATAGGACTGGCGCAGTTTCTCTCTAACCACTGAGTAAAACTTAGTTTCCAGCAATGCAGGCTGAATTATGACAGTCAGGATCTTTAATTGAAGACAATCAAATTTATAATACAATTGTTACGGCCCTCACATTTATAATAATTTTGTTTATGGTAATTCTAATAATAATTGGTGGATTTTAACCTGAAAATGATAACAAATCTATTTTCGACACTCGATCAATCAACTATTAATTTTAATTTATCACTAAATTGAAATACAACATTCTTAGGATTACTGTTAATGGCTGCCGGCCGGAGTGGCCGAGCGGTTCTGTATCGGACCACGCGACCGCTACGGTCGCAAATTCGAATCCTGCCTCGGGCATGGATGTGTGTGATGTCCTTAGGTTAGTTAGTTTACAAGTTCTAGGAGACTGATGACCTGATAAGTTAAGTCCCATAGTGCTCAGAGCCATTTTGAACTATTAATGGCTTCCTTATTCTGACTAATAACATTTAGAATTAATATTATCTGACATTAATTAAATTTATCTCTCTACATAATGAATTGATGACCTTAAGACCCTAATTATTTAATGGCACAAGATTTATCTTTATTTAAATGCTTATTATAATATTAATTACTAATGTCGTATTATTAATGTCATAGCACTAAAACGAAAATTAAAGTTCTTGATAAAAACAAGGAAAGATAATTGAATGAATAAGAAACTTCTCATCGTTAACCCTACAATACAATATATTTTATTAATATACTTAGGCCAAATTAAGCAACGATATACAGGGTGAATCAGGAGGAAAGGTACATGCTATGAGGGGTGATGCAACTGGTGATTCTGAACAAAAAACTCCTAATAAACATATGCTATTTTCCTACCCGTCTCCGGGTAAACCAACGAAAACAGCTAGGAACGGGAAAGGTGCAGGTGCCGGTAAATTAAGATAATGTTATTTTATGGTTTGTTTAATTGTGTACGTTTCCTCACAGAAGATGTTCAAACAGTCCACCGTCCACTTCAACGTATGTTGCTGCTTTTGTAGACAGGTGTTGTCACAGATCGGAGCTCAGTGTTGTATTACTTTACCTGGGCACAAGCATGTAAAATACGAGCGAGAAGTTCCTCTCTTGTGCCCACTCTGCGCTTGTAGATGTCACTCTTCAGCCGCCTCCACAATCAGTAATCAGATGGGGTAAGATCGGGTGACCTCGGTGGCCAAGCAATGACTCCACGGCGACCATTCCAACGACCAGGAGAGGTTGTGTTAAGATACTGTGTCACTGGCTGTGATGCTGAAAGTACATACGAGCTCGTGTTGCCAAAGGAATATCCTCCACGTGTTCTGGTAACACATTTTGAAGAAACCCAATATACCGTGTCCCAGTAAGACGGTAATCTAAAACAACTGGACCGATTAGTTGGTCATCAATAATACCGCACCGCACGTTGGCTGAGAAATGTCGTTCAGAATTCGTTTTCACAGTAGGGTGCACATTTACATTTTCCCATACATGAGAGTTGCGCGTGTTGTTGATTCCGTTGGAAGAGGGGGGGGGGGGATATTTCTTGCCGGGCGGCAGCATCTCCTCCATGCAGATGTTGTACACTCTGCCGATGAAAGGGATACAGTCAGTGCTCGTATACTGTGCGTATCACTCGTGTTTGTGGAATACCAAGTTGGGCAACGTTGCGTTCCAATACTTGGAGAGTGTTCTCAACTTCGTTAAGAGTTTGTTGTATGGGACGTTCAGAGACAATATTTATACTGGGAAGCGTACCACGCTCACGCAATCCGTGAAACACCTTGCTATCTGGCACTCTGCGATTCGGAAATCGTTGTTGGTTTTCTCGCAGGTCGGAAATTCCCATTCGAGAAACCATAGACAAACACCATGTCAGCATACTCTGGATGTGTGAAGATCAGTAGCATTTTCACTAGACAAAACCGTATTTCTTGTTCACATAACAACACTGTAGTAACGAGCAATACGACAAACACTGTCGGACTGAAACTTGAGGTAAGTAACTGCACCATGCGCAAGTGAACTGCATGCTGACACGGTTAGTAACGACGGTGCTACACGTTCCCCGTTCCTACTTATTTTCATTGGTTTACCTGGAAACGGTTAAGAAAAGTGCGTATGTTTATTCGGAGTGTTTTTGTTCAGAATCACCACTAGTATCACCCCTCAAAGCATGTAATCAAATGGTTCAAATGGCTCTGAGCATTATGGGGCTTAACATCTGAGGTCACCAGTCCCCTAGAACTTACAACTACTTAAACCTAACTAACCTAAGGGCATCAAACACATCCATGCCCGAGGCAGGATTCGAACCTGCGGCCGCAGCAGCAGCGCGATTCCGGACTGAAGCGCCTAGAACCGCTCGGCCACAGCGACCGCCATCAAAGCATGCATATTTCCTCTTCACTCACCCTGTATGTAATCTTTAAACAAAGAATGTCTGAAGGTAATAAATATAAAAGAGTTCAAGTAAACAACCAACTGGTAATACAAAAAAAATCGTCTCTAAACTTCAGTATTCAGAGAATTGAGGATACACATTTCAAAGTTGCAAACTGCCGTTACATCAAGGATACAGCACAGAGGGCCGAAAGCCAGAAAATATCCGGAACTTAAAGCTAGGGTTCTTTCCGTTCTATTCGGCAAAATAGATAGGATGCCTGTCTCTCACCGAATTTCCATTTAAAAAGGTATTGGAAAAAGCTAAGATCTTAAACATACCGCAGACCAAATTCTGTGGGCGCATCGATTGTTACCGCAGGTTTATGTGTAGAAATGACCTCTATTTTTCGAAGTTCTTAATCAGCACGAGGCTGCCACAAGATTTTATTGAAAAACTCCTCAACTTCCAGGGGCACCCAATCAAAATGCAGCAGCAGTACTTTTATCCTCCACGCCAAATCGACAAGACTTCGAGATTCTCATCTTTTGAGAATGGTTAAGAATGCGGGTATAGACTGTAAAGGGGCGAAATGCACCTCACTGAGAACAAATGGAACAAAAAAAACCAAATAATTACTATTAAAGACTGTCTGTCTAACTACTGTTTGAAACTGCAGATCCCTTACCATGCTCAATAAGGGAGCTATGTTAGCGTTGAAACTTCATGACAGACTAAAACTGTGTGTCGGACCGAGACTCGAACTCGGGACCTTTGCCTTTCGCGGGCAAGTGCTCTACCATCTGAGCTACCTAAGCACGACTCACACCCCGTCCTCCCAGCTCTACTTCTGCCAGTATCTCGTCTCCTGCCTTCCAAATTTCACAGAAGCTCTCCTGCAAACTATGCAGAACTAGCACTCCTGGAAGAAAGGATATTGCGGAGACATGGCTTAGCCACAGCCTGGGGGATGTTTCCAGAATGAGATTTTCACTCTGCAGCGGACTGTGCGCTGATACGAAATTTCCTTGCAGTTTGAAACTGTGTGCAGGACCGAGACTCATTCTGGAAACATCCCCCAGGCTGTGGCTAAGCCATGTCTCCGCAATATCCTTTCTTCCAGGAGTGCTAATTCTGCATGGTTTGCAGGAGCGCTTCTGTGAAATTTGGAAGGTAGGAGACGAGATACTGGCAGAAGTAGAGCTGTGAGGACGGAGTGTGAGTCGTGCTTGGGTAGCTCAGATGGTAGAGCACTTGCCCGCGAAAGGCAAAGGTCCCGAGTTCGAGTCTCGGACCGGCAAACAGTTTTAATCTACCAGGAAGTTTCATATCAGCGCACACTCCCCTGCAGAGTGAAAATCTCATTCTGGATGTTAGTGCTGGATGCCTTTTAAGGTCACCCCGCACCTGAAATAAAGACTAACGTAACTACTACGAAGACAGACTTAGTCATTTAGAAGTATGGTCTGTAAGTGTTAATGAGAGACGCGAGCCAATAAGCCTTTCATATACTTTTGTGGTTTTATCGATTTCTGTACAGTGTCTTTTCTCTGCCTGTGTCTACTCATGTTTTTCCCAAGTAGGGGCGGAAGATCATGCTGGAATCCGAAACAGAGTGTGTTTTGTTTTCATTTTTTATTACATTTGATATTCAGCAGACCATGTGCATATAACCACTTTTCCTGAACATGGATGGTCGTTGGATTGAGTGAATGTGGCTGTAACGGCAACCGTTGAAGAATTCAAGAGGACTGTTGTGCCTACGCCTTGCAGCAGAAGCTTGAGGCGCAACTGAGGTGGAGAGACGGAGTGTTTTCAAGACGGGCACTCTAGAGGTTGGTCTTTCAGAAACATGAGCCAGTGGCGTATTGTTCAAATTTTAGATGTCGAACCGATGGAAAATTTTGAGGATGAGGAAGCTAGCGTTTTCACTTCCGTCTTCCGACTAGAGGAGAGATCTGGCACCACTAAAAATTTTGTCTGGCCAGCTCGCCTTCACGAAGTCTTTCGGCCTTTGTGCACGGAGACGAGCCAGGTTGGATTTAGTACAGAGTTAGTCGGTCGTAGAGAGGTCGCTAGCCGGCCGGAGTGGCCGTGCGGTTCTAGGCGCTACAGTCTGGGGGCCGAGCGACCGCTACGGTCGCAGGTTTGAATCCTGCCTCGGGCATGGATGTGTGTGATGTTCTTAGGTTAGTTAGGTTTAATTAGTTCTAAGTTCTAGGGGACTGATGACCTCAGAAGTTAAGTCCCATAGTGCTCAGAGCCATTTGAACTATTTTGAAGAAGTCGCTGAGCTGGTCTGTGGTGGGTATGATGTGCCGCCCATGTGGTCACTTAGACGCCGGTTTTGGATAGAAGTTACCTCAGATTTATCGAGTCAGGAAATTTCTGTAACTGTAAAGTCATTTGTTAGAAGCGTTAAGGATTCTCACGAGTGGTAACTTTACTCTCATTTAAGTTAATTCAGATTGGACAGTATTTGTTATTTACACGATCACAGTTCACTTCATGCAACGTATTTCCCAATGAGTTTCGTACCTCTTTCCACCGCGGAGCGTAAGAAGTTTTGTGGACTCAACTTCTGCTAGAAAAAGGTGGACTTTACCTTCGGTTACTCTGTGAATGTTCGAGTCCTTGAGCGAGAGCGTATGTGCACCTACGTTACGTTCCTGTTCCAGACTCATCCTTGCTGAATAATGATGATTAGTATAGTTTACTCATACGGAACCCTAGTGTTAATATTTTACGTCTTTCATGTTTAACGAAGTTCAGGAGCACGCTCCATTTTGTGAATAAATGTCCTGTAAACATCAGTTTAATTCATTATACTGTACCCCAATGTGCCTATCAGCACGCCTTCCTTCCTTCTGTGATAACTAAACTCATACGCTCTGTAAGGGAAAGTTCCTAAGAAGCATTTAGTAAAGCTCAATTCCTGATCGGTATTTCTAAAATCCGGTTTGTAGATATTCGTTGCGCTTTTTGTTTTGATAGAATCTAGAGCTAAAATCTAATTAATATTTTTCGAACTTCAGACAACGTGGCACTGAGGGATAGGTAGAAAACGTTAAGCGCTGTATTTATTAAATAGGAAAATCACTGCTATGAAAAGTCCAGATTGGAGTGGAAGCTGTTCCACAGTGTTGATGAGCAATCAACATCATTTCATAATTCCTCAAATCTCTATTGTTTAAGAAAAATTGGACTGCTTATGAACCATTGAGTACGAAAAACAAGTTCTTTAAATAGAATGTAGGCTGTAATCGCTATAAGCTTAGAGACGGCGACAACAATCAACGGTGCAAATTCAATTTAAATTTAACCAATGGCCATAAAGAAGTCAACATTGTATTGTACAGTACTGCATTGCCCCCGTTTGCTGTGAGTGTAAAATATCAGAAATAAAGAATATGGCAGAGTCCGCGGGTAAAATTTCTGATGGCGCTTCATGGGGTGAATAAAGGAGAATTATTGAAAAACAGTGCTGCTGAATTGGCTTTTGGAATTTCAATCGTGTCAGGCTGAAAGAATAGCCGCAAAGAATTTGAGGGCTTCTGTGTAAAAATGAATGCAAAAGACAGTTCAGGGAGACGCAGGAAAACTAAAAAAGCAAAAAATAAATTTGATATTTGCTGGATGAATACCCTAATGTTTAATGGACTCAAAAATATTTTTTAAAATTTTTTGTTGTTTATCGGTTAGAAATAACGGCCGTTTTTGGTTCACGCATCAAGCATTTTTTGTATTTGCAAACATTTGCGGTTTTTTAATTATTCATCATTGGGTTACCTTAATCATTTCGAATAAAAAGCATTTAGTTCAGCACACTGTGGCCTACAAATTAAAACTGCCATCATCTAGCAGAACGTATTCCTTAATACATTGTTATTGGTCCCAAATTAAAAAACTTAATTTTTGAACAATTGTTTTCCACAGAAGGAGTGATTTCTCGAGCATCAGTGACGAGAAGCTTATACTTAAAAAATTAGCTAATTTAAAAAACAGATGTTTTGAATTTTTCATTTTTTGGGCTGCAAAATCTTTGTTGAGGGACCACATAAAAATCTGAAAATTACACACTTAATAGACCTTTATGATACCGAACATCAATATAAATTTCAACTTTGAGCGTCATTTGGAAGTTATAAAAGATTATGAGTCAAATATACGTTTTTTAACATATGAAATATCTAGGATAATGCTGTAAAGTATACTAATTATATAATTTAAATATATATATATATGTGGTTACTTGTTATTTTTCATTGAATATTGGCCAACTAATTAAATTATCTCGTTCTCATCTTATTTGTTTTTACTACGTCGTTCATTGAACATCTGAGAAATTTATTCACTGAGTTTAGCGTTAGTTTAAAAGTAACCAAATCACAGTTGTAAATTCCTGTGGAGACAGCTTCTTCAGTACATTTTAAACTGTCATCTAAACTTCATCTTCCCCAACTTTTTTGAACGAGATCCTTGGTACTCGTGAGGGGTAAAGTGTAACATGTTAATCTTCGTTTCGACAGCCAATATTATCAACTTTGGCAATCCGCCTCTGTTCATCGTAAACTCAAGCCAGTGGTATAAGCACATTGATGTTCACTATCAGGGGATATTGACGTGACCTTGTACTTAAGTAAGTTGTGTAAGTTGTGTGCTGGAGTGTAAAACCATGAAATGATCGAGTGCCTTTAATAATCTGACAAGTGTTGAACCTATCCTCCAAAACTGTGACACAGAGTTCTTGTATTTACTCACATATTACAAAAATTAGGTAATTCATTTTACATGCTCGTTGTAGAATTCAAAAGTTTATTGAGATGTCAATATCTAGTTTTTATCAGTCCACTGCAGCTTAGCTTCTGTGACAGCTCACTTTGTTGCACCTCCGACACCATCAGACGCATTGTTTCCCATGGCATAACGCGAAAAGCGCCATTCCACGTCAAGTCCAAAGTCTTCTTTGTGAAAGATGTTAATAATTTTTTTATATGGGCTTGCAGCACCATCAGAGAAGTAGACCAGTTTGTTTATGGATGGTGTTATATGTGGTTTGTTAATTACTGTTGAAAAGGGTGAAAATCTTGGGCGTGGTATTTGAAGACATTGCGAGTTCCATGAAAACTACAGGTATAGGCGGTTGAATCACTTTTTATACAGGGTGTTTATTTCAACTTAAGACGACAAGATATCTCTAAAACGACGCATCGTACGAAAAAAAATGTTCTATGTGAGAAGTTAATATTACTAAAGGGGACATAAATCTGTGTTACACCTGGCCACCTCCAAACCATACGTCCAATTTCAGGCTCCCACATAGAACATTCTATATGTCCTTTGAGAAAGAATATCTCCAACACGTTGATATACTGCCAAAACATGCGGTACCCTTCTTAAGAAAGATTGCCATAAGGTGAGAAAATGTATAGGAAAGAACGTTTTGTAAGACAGAGACCTGAAGAACAGAGCAGAGCATCTTAGCCTCTTACAGTTACATGTTATTGTTGTGGTCTTCGGCCCGAACACTTGTTCGGTGCAGCTCTCCATCTCCTGATAACTACTGCAACCTATATCCTTTTGAACCTGTTTACTGTATTCAACTCCAGGTCTCCCTCTACGATTTTTACCCCAGAAACTTCCCTTCGATACTAAATTGGTGTCCCTTGATGTCTCAAAACCTGTGCTATCAACCGACTCCTTCTTTTTGTCAAATTGTGCCACAAATTTCTTTTCATCCCAATTTTAGTCAGTACCTTCTCATTAGTTACGTGAACTACCCATGTAATCTTCAGCATTCTTCTGTAGCACCACATTCCAAAAGCTTCCATTCTCTGCTCATCTGAACTGTTTATCACCTACGAGGGTAATCCCAAAAGTAAGGTCTCCTACATTTTTATTAGTACAGAGTCCTGTTTATTTCTACAATAGTTTACATCAGCGTACAGCTTGAACACTTAGCTATTTTTCGACATAATCACAATTTCTGTCGATGCATTTTTGTAGACGCTGTGGCAGTTTTTGTATGCCCGTGCCATACGAGCTCGCCGCCATGATGTTCAGAAAGTTATGAACCTCTTCTTTCACCTCGTTATTGGAGCTGAGCCAAATGTTCTTTTAACCTAGGGAACAGGTGATAGTCACTGGGCGCCAAGTCAGGACTATAGGTTGGGTGGGTGGGTGATTATGTTCCACTGAAACTGTTGCAGGAGAGCAACGGTTTGCCGAGCGATGTGTGGGCGAGCGTTGTCATTGAGAATCTGTACGCCCTTGCTCAACATTCCTCTTCTCCGGTTCTGAATTGCCCGTTTGAGTTTTTTCAGAGTCTCACAGTACCTGTCAACGTTAATTGTGGTCCCAGCGATTCAGCTCCGACGACGAGGTGAAAGAAGAGGTTCATAACTTTCTGAACAGCATGGCGGCGAGATGGTATGACATGGGCATACAAAAACTGCCGCAGCGTCTACAAAAATGCATCGACAGAAATGGTGATTATGTCGAAAAATAGCTAAATGTTCAAACTGTAAACTGATGTAAACCATTGTAGATATAAACGGGTCTATGTACTTATAAAAATTGGAGACCTTACTTTTGGGATTACCCTCGTACGTTTCACTTCCATACAGGGCTGCACTGCAGACAAATACATCCAGAAAAGATTTCCTTTACATTGGATGTTTACAAATTTCTCTTCTTCAGAAACGCTTTTCTTACCATTGTCAGTCTACATTTTATATCCTCTCTACTTCTGTCATCACCAGTTATTTTACTGCTCACATAACGAAACTCATCTGACTTCTTTGCTAATCAAATTCCCTCAGTGCTGCCTGATGTAATTCGACTACGTTGTTTCACTTTTGTTGATAGTCAGCTCATGTCCTCCATTCAAGACACTGTCCATTCCATGCAACTGCTCTTCGAAGTCCTTTGGTGTCTCTGACAGAATTACTCGTGCAATGTCATCGGCAGACCTCAAAGTTTTATGTTATTTCTGCCCTAGCTTCAATTTATTCTCAAAATTTTTCTTTCGTTTCGTTTCGTTTACTACCTTGTCAAAGAACAGACTGAATAACATAGGGGATAGGTTACAAACTTCTCTCACTCCTCTCTCAACCAATGCTTCACTTTGATGCTCCTCGACTCTTACAACTGCGTCTGGTTTCTGTACAAGATATAAATTTCCTTTTGATCCCTGTGCCTTACGCCTGCTGCCTTCAGAATTTCAAAGAGTGCCTTCTAGTCAACATTGCAAAAGTTTTTTCTAAGTCTGTAAATGTTATAAACTTTGCGTTTCTTTAACCTATCTGACAGAAAATACAATGTCAGTATTGGCTCTCGTATTCCTACATTTCTCCGGAATGCAAACTGGCCTCCGATGTCGGCTACTACAATTTTCTCGGATTTCCTGTAAAGAATTCATGTCAGTATTTTGCAACAATCACAGAAAACAATTTTTTATCAGAGAAATCTTCTACTTTTCCAAATCGGAAACCGGTGGTTATAACTGGTTATTAGCGAATTGTATACACTATATACCCTGTGAACGAGCCGTAATTACACTCGTATCACTAATGGCTACTTAATGGAGACAACATTTACCTTTTTTTTAACAATAAAGCTACCATGCTAATTCATTCAGAAGCAAGATATGTAGGCAGGCGTTATTTTTTTAATGTTTCCTTTTCGAGAAAAGAAATTAATTTAACAAGGAAGAATAACTGTACTTTGGAACAACCGAAGTTTAGCTTTGCCTGTCTAATAGGCTTTGTCTGATGCTGACTTAAGTTTTAAAATGGTTCATTTTTCTTAGTGCGTTCCATATCAATTTCAACAAAACAATGTCAATTTACGTTCTGTGAGCTTATCAAATTAGTACTGAATTCGTAAAGGCTTAAATTCGGAAATTCAATAAATCATTACTGCTGCTAATGTTTTTCTTTTTAGTCTTCAGTCTTTTGCAAATATCTTCATCTGTGATTAACTTCTTCAACCTGTGACCGTTTCTATGCTCGCATTGTATTCAAGATTTTATCCTCCTCCACAATTTTTACTCCCATACTTCGTTCAGTTGCCAAATTAACTATTCCTCGCTTCTTCTGTTGTATACCATTTATAAGTGATTTATTTTTGCCAATTTGTGCCGTAAATCTCGTTTCTACCCGATTTGGTTCAGTAACTGTTTATTTATCATCCGATCTACCCATCTGTTCTTCCATATTTCTCTGAAACACCAAATTTCAAAAACTTCTGTTCTCTTTTTGTCTGTACTGCTCGTCGTTTCAGTTATTTCTCTACACTCCTGGAAATTGAAATAAGAACACCGTGAATTCATTGTCCCAGGAAGGGGAAACTTTATTGACACATTCCTGGGGTCAGATACATCACATGATCACACTGACAGAACCACAGGCACATAGACACAGGCAACAGAGCATGCACAATGTCGGCACTAGTACAGTGTATATCCACCTTTCGCAGCAATGCAGGCTGCTATTCTCCCATGGAGACGATCGTAGAGATGCTGGATGTAGTCCTGTGGAACGGCTTGCCATGCCATTTCCACCTGGCGCCTCAGTTGGACCAGCGTTCGTGCTGGACGTGCAGACCGCGTGAGACGACGCTTCATCTAGTCCCAAACATGCTCAATGGGGGACAGATCCGGAGATCTTGCTGGCCAGGGTAGTTGACTTACACCTTCTAGAGCACGTTGGGTGGCACGGGATACATGCGGACGTGCATTGTCCTGTTGGAACAGCAAGTTCCCTTGCCGGTCTAGGAATGGTAGAACGATGGGTTCGATGACGGTTTGGATGTACCGTGCACTATTCAGTGGCCCCTCGACGATCACCAGTGGTGTACGGCCAGTGTAGGAGATCGCTCCCCACACCATGATGCCGGGTGTTGGCCCTGTGTGCCTTGGTCGTATGCAGTCCTGATTGTGGCGCTCACCTGCACGGCGCCAAACAGGCATACGACCATCATTGGCACCAAGGCAGAAGCGACTCTCATCGCTGAAGACGACACGTCTCCATTCGTCCCTCCATTCACGCCTTTCGCGACACCACGGGAGGCGGGCTGCACGATGTTGGGGCGTGAGCGGAAGACGGCCTAACGGTGTGCGGGACCGTAGCCCAGCTTCATGGAGACGGTTGCGAATGGTCCTCGCCGATACCCCAGGAGCAACAGTGTCCCTAATTTGCTGGGATGTGGCGGTGCGGTCCCCTACGGCACTGCGTAGGATCCTACGGTCTTGGCGTGCATCCGTGCGTCGCTGCGGTCCGGTCCCGGGCACGTGCACCTTCCGCCGACCACTGGCGACAACATCGATGTACTGTGGAGACCTCACGCCCCACGTGTTGAGCAATTCGGCGGTACGTCCACCCGGCCTCCCGCATGCCCACTATACGCCCTCGCTCAAAGTCCGTCAACTGCACATACGGTTCACGTCCACGCTGTCGCGGCATGCTACCAGTGTTAAAGACTGCGATGGAGCTCCGTATGCCACGGCAAACTGGCTGACACTGACGGCGGCGGTGCACAAATGCTGCGCAGCTAGCGCCATTCGACGGCCAACACCGCGGTTCCTGGTGTGTCCGCTGTGCCGTGCGTGTGATCATTGCTTGTACAGCCCTCTCGCAGTGTCCGGAGCAAGTATGGTGGGTCTGACACACCGGTGTCAATGTGTTCTTTTTTCCATTTCCAGGAGTGTATAACACTATACTTTAGACAAATATTTTTAGAAACGACTTGCAAACACACGAATTTATATTCTCTGTTAGCACACTTTTCTTTTTCAGAAAAGCTTTTCTTGTTATTGCCAACCTACATTTTATGTCCTTTTTTTTCTTCTATTGTCAGTTGTTTTGCTGCCCAAGGAACAAAACTAGGCTACTGCGTTTAGCGTATTACGAGTACTTTCTAAGCTGATTCATCCAGTTTCACATGGCTTAATTCAACTACAGTCCGTTACCCCTGTTTTACTTTTATTGACGTTCATCTCATAACATTCTGAGGAGATTATCCATTCCGTTCGCCTGATCTAGAATGACACTGGAGAACTTTAAGCTTTTTGTTTCAGCTTCCTAGACTTTCAATTCCTACCTTAGTCAGTAAATTCCAGCTTGCTTTTCTCTATTGCTTCTACTGTCTAAAGATTGAACGACAGAAAAAATAGAAAAGGCGCCTAAATCATGTTGGCAAGAAAAAATTTGACAGTCGATGATGAGAAAACCATTGGCTGAATCGTTTTGGAAAGGGATATTTTGCAACGAATAGCAGCTCGTCTAGCTTCTTAGAACACAGCACAGTATCGTCAGAGCAGAGCGCTATCACTTACCAATCCATTACAGTTGGAGAGCTTGTACATATCGATGCTGCAGAAGCATCCTCCTGCCTCGCTTGCAGTTCCTTTTGAGTTCTTTCGCAGTAGCTTCTCAAGAGGAGGGTAAATAGGAACGGAGAGGTACGTGCATTTCCCTAGTAGCGATCGCCTGCTTGTGAGTGTCGATAGATACTGCTAAAATTCTGCCTCAGTGCTTCTCTACGAACGTGCATTCTGGCAGAAGTACGTACCATTTCATCTTTCGTAGACTGCTTGCGAGTGATGGACGCTCCTTCTGATATAGACAGTCAGTTTTGCAATATTCAACTCTGTCGAAGCTATAACGGATGCTAGATATACACTCCTGGAAATGGAAAAAAGAACACATTGACACCGGTGTGTCAGACCCACCATACTTGCTCCGGACACTGCGAGAGGGCTGTACAAGCAATGATCACACGCACGGCACAGCGGACACACCAGGAACCGCGGTGTTGGCCGTCGAATGGCGCTAGCTGCGCAGCATTTGTGCACCGCCGCCGTCAGTGTCAGCCAGTTTGCCGTGGCATACGGAGCTCCATCGCAGTCTTTAACACTGGTAGCATGCCGCGACAGCGTGGACGTGAACCGTATGTGCAGTTGACGGACTTTGAGCGAGGGCGTATAATGAGCATGCGGGAGGCCGGGTGGAAGTACCGCCGAATTGCTCAACACGTGGGGCGTGAGGTCTCCACAGTACATCGATGTTGTCGCCAGTGGTCGGCGGAAGGTGCACGTGCCCGTCGACTTGGGACCGGACCGCAGCGACGCACGAATGCACGCCAAGATCGTAGGATCCTAAGCAGTGCCGTAGGGGACCGCACCGCCACTTCCCAGCAAATTAGGGACACTGTTGCTCCTGGGGTATCGGCGAGGACCATTCGCAACCGTCTCCACGAAGCTGGGCTACGGTCCCGCACACCGTTAGGCCGTCTTCCGCTCACGCCCCAACATCGTGCAGCCCGCCTCCAGTGGTGTCGCGACAGGCGTGAATGGAGGGACGAATGGAGACGTGTCGTCTTCAGCGATGAGAGTCGCTTCTGCCTTGGTGCCAATGATGGTCGTATGCGTGTTTGGCGCCGTGCAGGTGAGCGCCACAATCAGGACTGCATACGACCGAGGCACACAGGGCCAACACCCGGCATCATGGTGTGGGGAGCGATCTCCTACACTGGCCGTACACCACTGGTGATCGTCGAGGGGCCACTGAATAGTGCACGGTACATCCAAACCGTCATCGAACCCATCGTTCTACCATTCCTAGACCGGCAAGGGAACTTGCTGTTCCAACAGGACAATGCACGTCCGCATGTATCCCGTGCCACCCAACGTGCTCTAGAAGGTGTAAGTCAACTACCCTGGCCAGCAAGATCTCCGGATCTGTCCCCCATTGAGCATGTTTGGGACTGGATGAAGCGTCGTCTCACGCGGTCTGCACGTCCAGCACGAACGCTGGTCCAACTGAGGCTCCAGGTGGAAATGGCATGGCAAGCCGTTCCACAGGACTACATCCAGCATCTCTACGATCGTCTCCATGGGAGAATAGCAGCCTGCATTGCTGCGAAAGGTGGATATACACTGTACTAGTGCCGAAATTGTGCATGCTCTGTTGCCTGTGTGTATGTGCCTGTGGTTCTGTCAGTGTGATCATGTGATGTATCTGACCCCAGGAATGTGTCAATAAAGTTTCCCCTTCCTGGGACAATGAATTCACGGTGTTCTTATTTCAATTTCCAGGAGTGTATTTCCATCAAAGAACTCTGCTTTAGATACGAAGTTCATATAGCACATAAGTTCACCTATCTCTTCAAAACAATTTTATGATGTTTTCAAATCTCTTCGACGCCTTCTTGACAGGATGCAGCGCAGAAACTAAGAATGCTATACGTTTCTTAAATACTGTCGGTGTTATTTTGTTTTGTTCTACAGTATAGTAAAGGCTACGTTAAATATTTTAGTCATTATACGGGCTGAGCATAAATAAAACCGAAAAATTGCGGGGACGGATTTCTGACTGGAAAAGGAGGAAAAAAGACCCTACGAACAGGTATCAGGAAGTGGATGGTATGCGTGCAAAAGCAGCAAATCGTCCCGGAATGCAGTAAAGAGCTGCGCTGCATCCACGTCAGTCACAACAGATATTCAAAGTGGTTTCCACGTGATGCAATTCCGGCATTCACACTTCGCATCATGGGCTGCTGCACTCTTTCGCACGTTCCGATCTCTCTCCTAATAGCGTCATAAACGTTGTGAACACGCTATTGAAGGGCCTGCACATTAGGAATGGTTTTCATGTGTCCCCAGAGGTAAAAATCCAGTCCGGAGATCTAGCAGGCCACGCAACATGGCCTCCGTCCTATCCAACGTCCATGGAAGATGTTGTTGAGATGTCGACGAACTGTAATGCGGAAGTGCGTGGTGCTCCGTCATGTTGAAACCACATTCTTTCTTTCTTTCTTTCGCTACTGCCTTTATCCCGCATTGCTCGCAGGGTCAAGGACGGATTTGGCATGGTTAATGGTTAAGGGATGGCCGGATGCCCTTCCTGATGCCAGCCCATACCGCGGGACGGAATTAGTGTACCCCAGCTGTCTGCGTCTAGTGTAAATCGTGAAATAGTGTAAATGTGTTGCAGATGTCTGCAAGTCGTGTAACTGAGGCGGGACGTGGGGACCAGCCCGGTATTCACCTAGGAGGATGTGGAAAACCGCCTAAAAACCACACCCAGACTGGCCGGCACACGGGCCGTCGTCGTTAATCCGCCGGGCGGATTCGATCCGGGGCCAGCGCGCCTACCCGAGTCCAGGAAGCAGCGCGTTAGGGCTCTCGCCTATCCTGGCGTCATGTAGAAACCACATAACCTGTGTTATTGCCAAAGGCACATTCTCATCCAGCCCAGTCAGAGTATTCCGCAGGAAGTCCGGGTACGTTCCCCCGTCGAGGCGTTATGGAATAATAACCGGTCCAAGGGTGTGGTCGCCAAGAATCCGTGTCCACATATTGATGCTGAGCCGGTGCTGTTGAGACTCCTCGACCACTCGCCGAGGATTGTATGTAGCCCTCAGACGATTATGCATGTTGATGATCCCAGTTCTGGTAAGGGCTGCTTCGTCAGTAAAGAGGACTGATGACAGAAACTCCTTAATTGTGATGGTCTGGTGCAAATACCATCGACAAAATCCTGCCCATAGAGAGAAATCCGCTGTTGATAACCGTTGCACTCGTTGCAGGTGATGGGGATAGTAGTGGTTGTGGTGCAGGATACACATAATCGTACTGTGGCTTACACCATGTTGGCAGGCTACTTGCCTGGAGCTTGCGCTAGGATTCGACTCAATTTGCTGCAGAACCCAGTCCTCCAAATCTGGTGTACGCGCTGTCCGCCATCTGCCTGCACGTTCGTCTGCCTGAAAGGAACCATGATCACACAAACGACCAAAAAGGGCTTGAAATATTGTGCGATGTTGTTGGTGCCTTTGAGGGTACTTGTTTCGGTCTAGCCGTGCTGCCCCTCCATCTTTTCCATCTGATTGGCCCAACACAAACACCATCTCGGCTTGTTCCCGACATGAATACCAGACCATTCTGCTACTTACAGTACGCTGCGTCCATCACACAGCCTGCAACACACAAGGAATACACGCACGTGGTCAGAGGAACTTTCATTCGTCAGCGTCAGCTGACGTGGCAAGGATGTGTTTCCGGACGTACTTTCAGAGCACCTTTCTCCATTTTATTAATGTTCGCCATATACTTTTATGATAGATACCAGGAAACCCAGCTGGAAAATTTCTCAGAGCGGTGAGGACTCTTTGAATCAATGTTAGGAGCAGTAATGTTTGCAAGGAACTCTACTGGCGAGAGGAGTAAGTTTTTGAAGATGTGGTAGGCATTGCTGTTGCTATAGGATAACAAAATGCAAGCCAAAACACCTAGTTCAGAACAAAACGAGATGGATATTACTTTCCTGCTATAAGCGCCGAGCCGGCCGTGGTGGTCTCGTGGTTCTAGGCGCTCAGTCCGGAACCGCGCGACTGCTATGGTCGCAGGTTCGAATCCTGCCTCGGGCATGGATGTGTGTGATGTCATTAAGTTAGTTAGGTTTAAGTAGTTCTAAGTTCTAGGGGACTGATGACCACAGATGTTAAGTCCCATAGTGCTCAGAGCCATTTGAACCATTTTTTATAAGCGCCGAATGTTAGAGGAACGAGACTCACGTTGGTGCTAAGATTCTTCTTGATTATGCTTACGTATTTAGTCCAAACTAATATCGCCTATGGTCGAAATTCGACCAACTAAGTCAGTGGACCTGATCTGTGACAAAAAATGTCGTCTATCTTAAAGTGATACACTCAGAAATGACCCACAACAAATCCCACATTGTACCTGCGGTTATTCTTGAAATAATTATTTGATTTCTCTTTAATTGTTTGATCATTTGAAGTGAGTCCTTGATATAGTGCGTTGAAAAATGAATTTTGTGTTAATGGGGGCAAAATAACTTATGACAGCACAATGTGAAAGCCGTTGTAACGCGTAAAGTAATATCAGGTGCAAAATCATTCGCATTACTAAATTTGGACTGCAAAGTCATCAGCCCACAATTATAACTCTGAAAGTTATTTGAAATTACGTTCAGTGCACATTTAAATTTACCTTTAAAAATAACAAGAGGATTACAATTATCAACGTCCGCATTATTCTTATTATTTTGTCTACACAAAAATTGTGTCCCTCTATTTCTTCGTCTTCCAGTCTGACTCGTTAGTGTTCTTCTTCGAGGCATAGCCTAAAACAGATACAGTTTCCGTGTAATGAGGAAAGTTATATCTATTCAAAATGAAGAAACTGAACATTAGGAACATTACAAATTTTGTGGTGACAGCGGCAACCAAACTCTGTTAACTCTTGGATAAAAGTGAGGGGAAAAAACGACACTAATATACAACGTTTGTTGCCCCCAACGACTTCTTTACTAATTTTCGTTTCCCACTGCTCACAACGTCAACGAAGTAGCAGTTGTGGCATTGTAGCTGTCTGTTGTGCGTGTGTTACTGCAAATCACTGTCTGTAACTTTTAAACATGAACGTCCCTAGAATGTGGTTTCACGAAACGTTCTTGCTTTCGTGAGTCATTGGTACAACAGCACCTTATCTGGACGTGGGGGAGGGGGGGGGGGGAGGGGGGGGGGTCGCAATGTGAGAGACAGAGGAAAACGTTTCTCTTTTCTCATGTGTGTATGTCTACTTCCTTTTTACCTCTCTTAATGGAGACGTACACACACAATTTTCTGAGCACATCTTTAGCAAGGCACGTTTCGAATTATATAAGTTTCATTGACTTTCTTGTATAATTAATTTTAAAAATCGGTACTTCAATTTTCAATGTTCACGTATCAATTTTATGATTGTTCAATAAACTAGATGCATTATCATTATAAATATCCATACTGGTCTTCCTTTCAGTACGCAAAAATTGTCTGTCTAGCTCTGCGTTTTTCACTTCGACCTGTTAGCTCTGTTCTTCTAGTTTGGCCTTAAAAATAAACATATTTTCCGTGTAATAAGGGAAGTCGTAAGTCCTAGTAACGGCCGCAAATGATCACAGAAAAGTAAGCGAAATAGCGACGCCAATATACGACGTTATTTACAGACATCGTCACTGTGATAACTTGTTTTCCACTGCTGACAACATCATCGACCAAGCACTTGTCACATTGAAACTACCCGGTATGGTTGCATTACTGCAAATGAACCAAATAAACATGAACGTCCCGAGAATGTGATTCCACGAAACGTTGTTACTTCCGTCTGCCATCTCCATCACAGAACCTCATTGATGATTAGGGCAACGCTCCATCTGTCGATATTCAGTTATTGGACATTTCAATACGTGATAGAGAAAGTATCATCACAGTTACGAATATAGACACATCTACTTCCATTTACCACTCTTAATGGCTACTTACACACTTAATTTTGGCTTTATGCACATCTGTGGCGAAGTACTTTTCGAATTATATAAGATTCATTGGCCGCCTTGTACAATTAATATTAAAAATCGGTACTTCAATTTTCGTGTTCACGAATTAATATTATGATGATTACAATGATTTTCAGATCTTTTACCATAGTTACAGCAGTGAACGAGAAGTATATACATTTGCATAATGCTGTGTTTTATAAGTACAATGGACACACCATTGTTTTATGTTCCACTACTACTCTCTAAACAAAAATTGATACAAGAAACGTTACATGAAGATACGACACGGAATTTGCGCTAAAGAATTTCTAAATAATGGTCTCGAAGGAGAATGTATTTAGCTTCTATAGAGACACTCAACAGATACCGTTCATAAAATTTACAAATATATTTTTCGGTAATAATAGGTAATAAGACAAAAATGACGTAACTCAGTATTTTACTCAACAATATAACGTTGCGTTAAGTATACACTCGTATTTTGTAAAAGGAAATGAAAGATGATTAGGATTTCATGTCTTGTCGACAACGATGTCGTTAGAGACGAAACAAAAGCTCGAATAGGACAAGGGCGGAGAAGGAAAGCATTCGTGTCCTTTTCAGAGGGACCTACCCGGATATCCGCTTACGCGATTGAGGAAAACCACAGAAAATCCGAATATAGATCGTTGCCTGAGACCCCCTCTTGCCGAATGTGAATCCAATACCTTAAACACTAAGGTACGTCGTCCTCTGCGCACATTTGCTGGGAATGACGTGCACCTTAGAAGCCCCCGGGGGTGATGACTAATGCTACAGTTGGTGACACCAAATAAGAAAAAGTATCGTGTAGTAGAAGATCTGGAAAAATTTTACAAATAGATTTTAAAACCATTCGTACTTCTAACAATCCGTCATGGTTGATGAAGTCGTATGGAGTAAGGAAGATAAGGTATTAACGTGCCGTCGACATCGAGATTATTAGAGACGGAGAACAAGCTCCGTATGTTTGGAGTATGGGGAAGGAAATCGGTCGTTCCGTTCCAAAGGAATCATCCCGACATTTGCGTGAAGCGCTTTGAGAAAATTATGGAAAACCTGAATCTGGATGTTCAGACGTGGACTTGAATTTTCGACCTCCCGAATACGAATTCAGTGTGTTAACAACCGCGCCACCTCGTTAAAGTGGTTACTGCTTATTCCTTAATATGTGAAAGGAATGTAAAATCTACACGTATTTGGACAAACTTATTTAGTGGTGTTTGTGTCAAAGATACCTCGAACTTTATGCTAGCGTGTCTTACACCGACGATAATCGTGCCGTAATTGGTTCAAAATGTCTCTGAGCACTATGGGACTTAACGTCTGAGGTCATAAGTCCCCTAGAACTTAGAACTACTTAAACCTAACTAACCTAAGGACATCACACACATCCATGCCCGAGACAGGATTTGAACCTGCGACCGTAGCAGTCACGCGGTTCTGGACTGTAGCGCCTAGAACCACTCGGCCACCGCGGCCGGCCGTGCCGTAATTCATAAACTCTAATATGAAAAGGACGTACCACTAAGGAGTTGTGCAAATTGGTCACAAATTGATATTTGTGCAGGTACCGAAGGAAAATGTAAAATTTAGAAATGTGTGGCGCTGCAGCTATGTTTCATCGCGCAGCTAGCAAGGATAGTAAACAGAGGACATGTCGATACTAGGGCATAAATCTTTACGAATATCATTCCGTATACTCAGTTGGACAGTGATTAAGCAATTTTATTCCGTGTATTCAGTTGGACAGTACGTATGCCTCGCAGGAAGGCGAGTGAAAAATTTACACAGATGTTCGCATTTTTGAGAGGACTCAAAAAAGCCGGTTGGAGTAACGTGCGGATCGTTCGACATTTGAATAGGAGCGATGCCACTTCGACGATGTTGGCAGGCATGAGTGAATTGCGCTCGAATACAGCGAGAAGAAGGAAGTGGTCGACAGAGAGAGACGATAGAACGTGAGGACAGAGCAATCGACAGAGAGCCACTCAGAGCTCCGGATTCATCATTATCCTCGATCTGGCGTGCAACTGGTGCTTCAGTGATCACAAGGGCCAGTAATAGGCGGCTCACGTAAAGAGGGCTGAGCTGAAGGCGTCCCTTGCGCCGATTACTATTGACCTCCATACGCCAACAAGCCAGTCTACAGTGGTATCGGGCACATTCGGCCAGGAATCTCTTTGACTGGAGGATAATTGTCTTCAGTGATGACTACCGCCTCGATTTGAGACCGATGACTAGCGAAGACGTAGCTGGAGACACCCCAGACAGCAGTTGAATACCAGTCTGACTCTCGCCGACCATACGGGAGTGATGGTCTGGGGTGCCATTTGTTTTCATAGCAGGAACCATTTTGATTGTCATCTGCAGCACTTTTACTACAGCGCAGCCGTCCGTCGACGATATTCTACGCCCCTTTCGCTGACCTTCATGGCAAGTCATGCTGGGCTTGCATTTCAGCAAGATTATGCCCTACCACACACGGCGAGAGTTTCTATTGATTGTCTTCGTACTTGGCAAACCATACCTTGGCCAGAAAAGACGTCGGATCTCTCCCCAATTGAGGACGTTTGGAGTTTTATGGGCGGAGCATTCTAACCAGCTCGGGATTTTGGTAATCTAACGCACCAATTGGAAAGAATTTCGCACGATATCTCTCAGGAGGACACCCAGAAACTCTTATCAATCAATGTCAAGGCTAATAACTGCTTGCATAAGGGCCAGAAGCGGACCAACGCGTTATTAGCTTAATTTGTGAAGAATTTTGAGCCGTGTGGCTCGATCTGCGATATTCCCGCCGCCGGTATGGGTCATCCTTCCGGTGGTATGCGCAGAGCGCGCGGTGGCCACCTACGGGGCCGATCGGGGAGCGAGATGTAAGCTCTAGCAAGAAGCGAGGATTTTTGCTTTGGGACGCCTAGCAGTAACGACGTTTGAGAGGCGCCGTGCGAGGTAGCAGGAAGAGCACATCTAAAAGGAGCTGTTTACCCGGGTGACGGTGCCGTAGCAAATATCGCCGGCGTGGAAGCGGTCACGTTACTGGGAAGCCGTTGGTGTATTTCGCTTCCTGCATGCCTCCTGGCATTGGTATCGGCGGCGGCCGGCTTCGTCCAACAAGGAAGAGGGTAAGGCCCTTGCTTGTGCTGTAAATTGTGGCCGGAGTCGACTACTGGGTTCAGTGCTGTTGACTTTATTTTCTTGGCCGGCCTTTGCTACTCCTACTGAGTCTGTCCTCGAATGTGTTAATTTCAACTTGCTTAGTACGCAAGGTTCTAGTGAGAGCTGTATGTGATGTGACGATTAACATTTACTAGCGTTTGGAGTGCTGATACATTCTGTTTGTAGATTGCTAATGTCAGTGTTAATCACCATTGAAAGCAATTCGGCTGGTCCTTGTCTAAGTGCCGCCTGGTTATTGTATTTACATCGCACGATAGAGTTAAGTTGGCCAATTGCTATAGATACACACGGATTAAATTTTTCCTGGATATATTTTGCAGTGAATTGCAAAAACATTACTGTTACGTTTCTATCTTTCATATACATAGTCATTATTATTATTATTATTATTATTATTATTATTATTCTTGATTGTTATAATTATTTTTTGATTGTTATAATTATCATTGTACTACTTTTATAATCTCTATTTTTTTCTTTAACATTAATACTGTATAACATGTTATATGTCCTTAATGTTCTGTAGAAACTGAAATTTGTTGAATCTGAGTATGCCTGGTTCATGCCTGGCTCATGCCAGGTAAAATAAATGCATAAATAAATAAATAAATAAATAAATAATAGTGTGTCTGAGAGATACGTGTCTAATTCTGTATGAGTAGTTCCATAAATCCTTACGAGTTACTGAGAGGCCAGTTGTTATTGTGTGTTTAAGTAGTTTGAAATTGATTCTATTAATGAAAGTACAAGAATTCCTTCAATGACAGTATGTCGATATTGTAATTAATTCTGATTTAATCAAAAATTTAAGTGTGGGTATTTGCTGTAAGTCGCTTAGTGTTTGGCGCCGGTTGGGGGGGGCGGGGGGGGGGGCGGGGGGGACGGGGGTGTATTTCAACAAAGAAAGAGGTACGATGCGTCTGATGGTGTGATTAACGAACAGCGCATTATGGCATCGGCAGTTTCCTCCGTTAGTCTTTTTTTTTTTTAATCAGTTATAAGTCGTAGGCTTCAGTGCTTTCCCTAGCCAGCAGATACCCTTTGTAAGAGCGCCATTTGGGAACACCGTATTTCTGCTGTTGTCCCTGTCACTTGGAAAGGATATAACATCATCTTATTGAAAGTGCAGCGGACCCCTAAGTAATGCGGAACTGACCGCTGCGAGAGGTGGACCCGCCAGCTTAAGAGAAGGCGGGGAGTATAATGTTGTCAATAGAGAACAAGTAACAGCAGAATAGCTGAGTCAGTAGAGTTATGTGACCTCGGACGTAGATTAATTATTAGATGTTACCTGCGTAATAGGTCCAAGAGAAACGTTTGAATCCTTCTAAAGCTGCCCAAATCGACCATTGCTCATGTAATTGTCGAGTGGAAATGCGAATGTTCAAATGGTTCAAATAGCTCTGAGCACTATGGGACTAACTTCAGAGGTCATCAGTCCCCTAGAACTTAGAACTACTTAAACCTAACTAACCTAAGGACATCACACACATCCATGCCCGAGGCAGGATTCGAACCTGCGACCGCAGCGGTCTTGCGGTTCGAGACTGTAGCGCCTAGAACCACTCGGCCACTCCGGCCGGCCGAGAAGGAACAACCATGACAGACCTCATGTCCTGACGGACAGGGACCATCGACTATTGCGAAGGATGCTTGTAAGAAACCGAATGAAATCAACGGAAGGAATTACATGCTAGTTCCGAAATGCTACCAGCAATCCAGCAAGCACAATTTCTTTGCGTAGGGAGTTAAAAGAGAGTGGTATGCAGTGGTCGAGCAGCACCTCATAAGGCACAGTGCTAAGCGGCGCTTAATGCGGTGCAAAGAACGACGCCACTGCATAGTAGTTGGCTAGAAACAAGTGATTTATAATGATGTGAAACTCCATACCCAGTGGCAATGCAGTGTAAGGGTTTGGGTTTGGCGAATACGTTCAGAACGCTACGTGCCATCATGTGTACTGCCAACAGTGAAGTGCGAAGCAGATGATGTGATGGTATGAGGGTGTCTTTGTGGTAATGTTGTGGTTCCATTATTGTACTCAACAACACTAAATGAGGAAGGATACGATTACGTTTGACGATACCGTGCGGTTCTAGGCGCTACAGTCTGGAACCGAGCGACCGCTACGGTCGCAGGTTCGAATCCTGCCTCCGGCATGGATGTGTGTGATGTCCTTAGGTTAGTTAGGTTTAATTAGTTCTAAGTTCTAGGGGACTGATGACCTCACATGTTAAGTCCCATAGTGCTCAGAGCCATTTGAACCATTTGTTACTTTTGTAGCAATAATAACGGGAAAGTAGTAGATTCACAGTAATACGAATTGTAGTAGATGACACATGGTGACTGGATGGAGTCAGTAGTTACACAAGATCTTTATGTAACTAGTTACGATTAATGTGAGAAAGCCTGGGTCAGCTTTTATGATAGGATAACGTTAGTGGCTGTGAATAAAGGTAAAACGCTAATGTAAATCAGCGAGCATGTAGAACTAATAATTACTGAAGTAATAGGAACAGTAAGAATTGTAATGCAGAAATCATTAGTGGCGATTAACAACACGCAAAAGAATGAAAAACGTGTTTTTCTTTCTGCAAACATGTGGGCCAAAACAAAAACTAAGGATGATGGTTACAATATTAAAAGATCTGTTTTTTGTGGTTAGGGCTTGCAACACGTAAAATGTTTTGAAATTCATCATCGTCGCCTTTAACTGTTAAAACTATTAACTCATAAACAGTCTTAATAGTCAAAAGCCACGATAACACCTTTCAGAAAGTTTTAAATATTGTTCTACTATCTTATTTTACTGATACTGGATCTCCTTGAACACCCCGGCAGTCAAGGATTGTGAGTGAAGAACTCAGCCAACCACAAATACTTTTAAGAAGTTTCATTGTATGTCATTATCAGTTTCAGGATATAGTTCCCATCTTCAGATGTCTAACTTCCCCATTTACAGCAATGTATTCGTCAGCAGCAAGCCGTGCGATTCCTGCAACCTTCCCCGGTGGACTGCTTTTCGTCTCGTTTGCGTCCTTAGGTTTTTTCGAGACGATACACAAAGTATTGTGGATTAAAGGGAGAGCTATTTCTGAGAGGCGAATGTTGTCTTAATTCTATCAGCTGTCCACTGACAAACTCAGCTGGACAAGCCCATACAAAATTATTACGTCTAAATCTTGCAATTGTATATCGGCACCTCCATCATAGTTTAAAACAAAGACTTTTTATGTTTTAAATAATTGTGGTGTGGGCGTCTGGACTGCACTGTATACAGGGTGGTCAGAAACAGCGCAACGTATTGAATTTCTTTTCTTCACGATTGTTTCTCAGGGCTACCTCCCCTAAACAATCTAAAAAACGTTTCAGCCTCTTTCTGACCACCCTGTATAGCCTGCGCGTAAATGCGGTCCTATTGGTCTGTGAGTGGTTGTAACCGGAGAACATCACGAGTCTAGAGGACTAGCTGGCTTCGTGGAGTTAAATCCATGTATGGACTATCTATGCCGAAGGGTTGGAGTCCTAGCACTGCCAGCACGGACCATTGCTGACCTCCAGAGGGAGCTTGTTCAGTAATGAGAGACGTTATCTCTGGCCATGCTAGATGGCCTGATACAGAGTATGGGGAGTTGCTATACTTAGTTTATTACTAAAATGCTTCGAAGATAAAGAAGGGACCATGTTGCCAAGGGTATCCTAGTCATGCACAGAAATCTGGACGTCGCAAGGCATGAGGTCAACTTGAGTAAACCGCCAAATGGTGCTGGCGGCGCAACAAGAATCAGTGGAAGGAACAGGGAAGGACAGTGAATGTCAATCACCGAGCAGATACTATGCACTGTGGTGGTGTTCGTCATTACGGCATGGCCCAGAGCAATATTTGGATGACTTCACAATGGGAAGATTCATCAAATGGTTCAAGCACTACGGGATTTAACACCTGAGGTCATCAGTCCCCTAGACTTAGAACTACTTAAACCTAACTAACCTAAGGACATCACACACATCCATGCTCGAGGCAGGATTCGAACCTGCGACGGTAGCGGTCACGTGGTTCCAGACTGAAGCGCCTAGAACCGCACGGCCACACCGGCCGGCATGCCGCAAATGGAGCAGATTTTTCGAAGCACTTGGGGAAGAGATAGTCACTGAACAACAGCTTCTCACTAAAGCAGAAATTTACCAATAATTCCTTTTTGTCTGAGGTGGTATTATTACTGAAAGCAAGCAGCTTCTTATGTGTTGGAAAGCATCCTGGAAATAGAAAAATATTGGAAAAGTGATCCACATAACCCTAAAACCGCAAATGGTTTTAAAAAGGCGAATAACCTCTCGTTATTTCCTATCGTTCAATAGGGATTGCAGTTTTGTCACATTTTAAATAAGTATCAAGAAACAAAAAAAGTGGAAAGAAGATAGGCAGAGTTAGGGATCGCATGACATGTGATGCATTCTACAGGACTGCCTACATCTTTACAAAGCTACACTTCACGAAATGAAGTGTTATTAATTACATAAATAAACCATCGATGACGAAACTGAGAAGACACTGATGCGTTGGTTTCCTTCTCCTTTAGGGGGTCGTATATCGTGAGGAGCTACGGCAGCTCGGCCACGCCACAGGGAGAAAGTAATCTCCCCCGTGCGCCGGCAAAGTGTTATTTTTACGACTGGCTGTTGCCGTATTAGGTGAGCGAAGCAGCCACCTACTGCCGACGAAGTGATATTGCGTTGTGATGTCGCAGGGCGTTACGGCGTCACCAGTCGTCTTGAAGAGCAGAACGCGATCTGTATCAGCCTTACCAGCAGCTGCCGTCGTATGAAATGGCCAATGTAGCCTCATGGAACTCATGTATGACGTGGAAATTGAATAACAAATTTTCTCACTTGGACACCACAATACGCGTTCAGTCATTAAAAGCTCATATTCCTCTTTCATGTTCTCAGTCCTTCGACTGACCTCGGTCTCTTCCTAATGTGCGTCGATATCTTCATTTCTGCAAATCTACTAAGATAAGCATCCTAAAGGGCCTGTCTGTATGTCACTCCTGTTTCTGCCTGATAACGTTATTTCCATTCCGATGTTTAAGTGTATAACTCTTTTGTTAACCTGCACCTTCTTCTAGCATGTGTTCTATAGTCTGATTTCCTGACTTCTTCACTTCGTTTCTATCTGTACACACAATTCGTAACCAGATTTCAAATGCATCAAAAAATGGTTCAAATGGCTCCGAGCACTATGGGACTTAACTTCTGAGTTCATCGGTCCCCTAACTAACCTAAGGACGTCGCACACATCCATGCCCGAGGCAGGATTCGAACCTGCGACCGTAGCGGTCGCGCGGTTCCAGACTGAAGCGCCTAGAACCACTCGGCGACTCCTGTCGGAAATGCATCCAGTCTCTGGTTAACAGCTTTCCCTCAGTGCATATTTCAGTTGGATACAATGCTCAGCACAGCTCAGTCGTATGTTTCAATGACCGACTGCGTCTTTTAATTGGACGCTACTTTAGGCAACATGCGTGTCTTATTTATGGATTCTTCCGTCGCTTCTTGATAGAACAGTTCCATATTGAGGGTTGAATAACATTTAGGCGGTGTTTTGTTCTACTGATTTTTATTTGTATGAACTAGTTTTCGGCTTATTAGGCCATCTTCAGATAACATGCAGCCTTCCATTCCATGGTACATCACCTCACATCCACACCAATGTCAAAACAGAATTTCCAAACAGAAGTAGACACCATTAAATATATTGCATATAACCCTGAATTATGTGATGGAACAACCCTGAATTAGTTGTCAAAATCCTGCACAAGAAACACAGAAGGAAAATCTTGCCCTACATTTATGCCCCCTCTGCAATAACAACTACACCAAAATCCAACTGGTGTACTATACCATATCTAGGTAAGCTATCAGACGAACTAGCCAAACGACTGAAAGCCCAAAACTATAAAACATCATTTTATGTAAGGGGTACTACAGCTAATCTCCTATTCAACAGCAAGGACAAAACAAACAAACTAAGCAACAGTGGGGTCTACAAAATAACCTGCACTGACTGCAATAAACTGTACATAGGTCAAGCGGGCCGGGCCATATCAACAAGGCTGACTGAACATGAACGCAACTGGAGATTAAATAAATCAGACTCCACCTTTGCTGAACATGTGCTCAAAGAAGGTCACAAATACCTAACGCACGCAGAAGTACTACAATAGCCATCAAAGGCAGAAAACTCAGCCTACTAGAAGCACTTGAAATTAACAACCACTTAGCCCTAAATACCCAGCTGGTCCCAAATGACCAATTGCAACTGAGCACATCACCACTCTTAAACTTTACACAATAAAGTAAACCTGCTACTAACCACAAAGTGTCCCAACAGTAAACAAATTCACGCCCCAATATAATGTAATATCCCTTACGTGTTTACATTCCTAACAGTAACTCAACTGTAATAATGTAATATTTGGTATATATTAACACACAACTTTCTAATAACAAAATGTAGCCGCCAAAAAAACATCGCTGTTGTACAACCAACAATTAATGTCCAGCGCAACTGTTTACAACAAATACCAAAAATTGTAAGTTTGTAATAATGTGTATTCTAAATAATTCTAATTGTTGTCATACATAGTACTGACAAGCCATAAAATGTGATTTTTTAATGTTAAAGAACAGTTTTACAGAACAAAAAGTAAAAAGATCCGTTTGACAATTCCAAAGACAATACCACAACTAAAGGTCGTATGTAAGTGCGTTGTATCGTAGTCCAGAATGTTTGGTTTCGTAAGAACACAAGCTTCTTGTAAACAGTAGCCAGTAGCTATCTGAAGATGGCCTAATAAGCCGAAAACTAGTTCATACAAATAAAAATCAATAGAACAAAAAATCGCCTGTTATTCAACCCTCAACATGCGTGTCCCTAACCTATCCCAGTTATCAAATTGTTCAAATGGCTCTGAGCACTATGGGACTTAACTTCTGAGTCATCAGTCACCTAGAGCTTAGAACTACTTAAACCTATCTAACCTAAGGACATCACACACATCCACGCCCGAGGCAGGATTGGAACCTGCGACCATAGCGGTCGCGCGGTTCCAGACTGTAGCGCCTAGAACCGCTCGGCCACTCACGGGCTATCCCAGTTATCGAACCGGAGAAAGAGGCTCTACATTTTAACGCGAAATCCTAACAGCCTGTTGTTGCTGGCGACTCCTCGTTTCATTGACGGTTGAGGGTTAACTGAATTTTCATGAGCCCACCGGGATTCGATCCCGCAACCATTCGTTTTTATTTTTAGTTACGCGCTTTTTAGCTAGCTGTGCAGATCCGTTAGACATATTGATGCTCTCCCAAAGGACATTTACGAGCACTTCAGTAAACGTCAACGTTTCATGCCAGTACAGGACTCTTAAAGAAAAAATGATTTCTTCGCTTATCAATCTACCCATGATTTTTCCCTTGTTTCTGTCACCTCAAACAATCTTATTTGATTATTTCCACATCTACGTAAAAACTCTGCAAGCCACATGCAGTGAAAGGCGGAGTATATGACGTACCACTACTAACCACTTCCTGTCGCATTGCATTCGCATTTGATGCGGGGAACAAGAACATCTGAATGCTTCTATACGCGGTGTGTTTCCTCTCATGTTGCTTTCGCCAAGCGAGATGGCGCAGTGCCAAGACGCTGACTGGACTCGTATCTGTAGGAAGGCGGTTCCAATTCCCGACCGCCCATCTAGATTTCGGTTTTCCTAGGTTTCGCTAAATAGCTTAAGACAACTTCCGAGACGTTTCCTTTAAAAGGGTATGGCCGATTTACTTCCCCATCTTTCCACAATCCTAGTTTCTATTCCGTTTCTGATGACACCGTCGTCGATGGGAGGTCAAAATCGTGACCTTCGATTCTTTGAAGTGTTACTAACACGTGCCCATTCTGCTAACCTTTTTATTTAAATGCCATCATTGCGTCCCTTACTTGACTTAGATCACTTGTGCCTTACAGCCTTCTTAACACAAAGTCTTACGGCTAGAATTTTTTTGCTTTCAATGTATCCACATGTTTATTTGTCGTTTATTTTATAAATTTCTTTCTGTACTTTCACTCCATTATTCTCAGGCTTTTGAGCATATTGTACCGTTCTTTACGCCCTTTCACTGCTTCAGGGATTACTTCCGCTAAAGCAGATTAAATGATTTAAGAACAATACGGTAAGAAACTAGACGAGAAAGTTATGGCACATGGGGAAAGTTGAAGTTGTTGGAGAACCCACTTGACACAGACTGAATTAAGCGAAAACAAAACGAATGCGAAAGCTGTATCGAGCAATGACTTTTGGCTATTGTGTATACTCCATCTTCATCGACGAAGGACTCAAGCTAACGCAGTGACACACTAAAACATTCATTTCAGTTCGGTCTCCCTCATTTAGGTTTCCCGTTGTTGGTACAAAATAATATTAGTTAAATGCGCAAACGGTTCCTTCAACTCGTTGTCCAACTGAAATTGTACTTCGACTGTTGTCTCATCGATTTCAACATACTGTACCTTAATTCTTTAACTTCCTTTCTTTTTTAGGTTCGCATGTGCATTGGTGATTTGAAAGTTTTGCAACTAGTCCTCTATTTCAAACTCCAGTACATACTCCATACGATGTTGTTACCACATGACGTATGACGTACTTTCGTCTGCCGTTCACATTGTATTGCAAATTGTTATGAAAATGAATATTTTCTTATACTTCAACATCGTGATTCAACAGCCTAACTGCCGTAAGCAATGCTTAACGATTAAAAAAAAAACTGAGAATTGATCTGAGAGCTTATGCATAGCGTTTGCTCTAGATTTATCGGACAATGAGGTTCACAACCTACGGGCGACTCTGGCAAGCGTGCCTGTTCGTGTTTTTTTCTATACCTGTGAGTAGCACTTGCGCACGACATCCACTTTATTTGATATATTCCTGTGTCAGTCTTCCCCAAGGCTTTTACCATCTACAGCTTCTCAACTGCAATAGAAATTATTCCTTGATATCTCAACGTATGCCCGCCGGCCGCTGCGGCCGAGCGGTTCTAGGCGCTTCAGTCCGGAACCGCGCTGCTGCTACAGGTAGCAGGTTTGAATCCTGCCTCGGGCATGGATGTGTGTGATGCCAGTAGGTTAGTTAGTTTTAAGTAGTTCTAAGTCTAGGGGACTGATGACCTTAGATGTTAAGTCCCATAGTGCTTGGAGCCATTTGGAGTCAACGTATGTCCTGTCATCCTGTCTCTTTTCTCTCTCGACGATTCTGCAAATAACCTTATTGCTCCCTATCTTTTCAGTCGGCATAATTTTCAGCAGCATATCTCAAACGCCTCGATTCTCTTCTTTTCCGGTTTTTCCAGAGTCCATGTTCTAAACGTACATTATCAGGAATTTCTTCCTGAAATTAAGGACGATGTTTCATACCAGTAGGCTGGAACAGCCTCTTTGTCTACGTGACAACTTATCTGCTAGTTGACATGTTTATCACAACAAACACTATGTTTGAAATTATATTTAGTGCATGATAATATAAATTCACTGGACTTAGTCTTGAACTGAAGTTGATCACTATCACTCTGTGATTGAAATTCATATGCAGTAATAAAAAAGATCGTTTGTAATATGTACGACCAATGCTAGAGTTCCCCTTGTTTGCAATAGATAAATTTTAATACGCAACCGTGTTCAGAAATTAAATGTTTCCAACTACAAAATGAAACCAATAATTTGAAGTTCCAGCTACTGCCATATCCAGCAACGGCCCTGATATTATGGAGGTTGGGTAAAAATTGATAGCAACACTGCCGTAACATGAAGGACGTGCATAAATGGCATGCGCGCTTTCTGTAGCTGGTAGCAGAAGTTCAGCTGAACTAATGCAGAGAACGGTGACGTCTGTGTTTGAATCATTTGCAGTGTATACTATAGGAAAGTGCCGGAGACCCGTTCAAGCGCCCAAACGGATGGTCATTGGAGCCTACTACTACAGTTTCTTGCGACATCACCATCGCCCCGCATTGAGAAAAAGCGACGACACCTTCTGGCACTGTATCCCATCATCCTTCAATACAGTGCAGGATGCCACACGGCAGGAGCTCCTGCATATGTGAGGGTGGGAGATATTGGAAGATCCTCCGTATTCATCCGATCTGAATCCGTGCGATCATGACCAGTTCGACAAAAACAGAGGCACGCGCCATAGTACAAGAGAATACGTCGTCCGTGCCATAGGGCGGTCCTTGCGAGACATCGACAGAGATAGATGCGCTGACGGTGTATGACGCCTGCCACCTCTGTGGGGGGAGGTGATCGAGATGCGAGGCGATTATACAGATGGCATGTAATACGGTGAACGTCTGCCCGTAAAGTCTGGTATAAATTATAACAATGTCGCTATTACTTTTTAACCAACCCATGTAATTCCATCTAAAACCGCCGGCCGGGGTGGCCGAGCGGTTCTAGGCGCTACAGTCTGGAACCGCGCACCGCTACGACCGCAGGTTCGAATCCTGCCTCGGGCATGGGTGTGTGTGATGTCCTTAGGTTAGTTAGGTTTAGGTAGTTCTAAGGTCTAGGGGACTGATGACCTCAGAAGTTAAGTCCCATAGTACTCAGAGCCATTTGAACCATCTATAACCACAATGTTTCTCCATAATTCCATGCGATACAATGAACTGAACTCAAATCATTTTGTTTTTATCATTCTATGCTGCTTTGCGTCGCGCCCAACTTCGAGGCATCGCTTTATATGATTGCCAAAAATGCGATAGCGAGCTACGTGGTTGTGAATAGTGCTCATGCTCAGAAAGACAAACATATTTAGTGTACCTCTGTTCGCGAAAGTTGTCGAATGCGTTTAAAAAGTATTTTGCTCCATTACAAGACCAAGTTACTTTAGCTGGAGTGTGAATCGTTCCAACACATACAGAAAACATTGAAATATAAGTATTTATGTCGTATTAATATTTTACGGCTTACATCGGACACACTACGTGTTGAAACTGTTCTGAAAATCCGTATATCACGCAAGGTGGTCTTGAGACCTTTTGCAGAGTGTCGGCGTCTTTTCAGTGGGACCTCTCGATGTTATTTATGTTCAAAATGGAGCATAAAAACTGATTATAATTGGAAAAAAACCATACTTTTGCGAGTAGGTCTCGTGCTCTGAGGTTCCGTAGAAACTTAATTATGTATACAGATTGATCATTCATAGGCTTGGATGAGTGAGTTTATTATAAAAATATGTGACATAGATAGCCGTACCTTTCGACTTAGGTATAAAAATTTTTTTATACTGCGAAGGGACTTTAGGCTTAATATTTGACCTAAATTTCAACGCGATACCTCTGTTCATCTAAAAAAAAAAAAGTCTTAACAGAAGGAAAGACAGACATAAAACCAACAAATGGGAAAAGATATTTTTTTACAGGACACAATTACAAATTAACAGTTTTCTATTTCTTCCTTTATTTTTACTATGGATCGTTGCTTCTTGCCAAATGCCATGATTCTAGGTCAATGGGAAGTAGGCCTATCCTGTAGGTTTTAATAACTGAGTTAGCAATTATCAAAATAAGTAACTTAAATGGCCATATCTTTTGATTGCATTGACCTAGGAAGTTAACTTTTCTACATCGCCAAGGAACCGTTGACAGAAATTGCAACTCGATACCTCAGCCGTTCCTGACAAAAAGTGGTCTCAATGGACGGATAGAAGAGTGTGAAAGAAAAAAACCCTTCGCTAGTGTGTTTTTCTGAATACCTTCGCGAAATAATATGTCGCTAGACCTTCAGAATGTGAGAGGCCGCCACCGTCTTGCAGTCACACTTGTTACCGAATGTATGGGCTACCTCTGACGATCTCATCGAATACACTATCTACAAATTGTTGTATTAACTTTGCTGATAGCTTTCTTCATCTCATATACGAACCACTCGTTGGTTGAAAAGTGGACCGTCGACTGTCACTGGCCGACCTCTGTGGCCGAGCGGTTCTAGGCGCTTCAGTCTGGAAGCGCGCTGCTGCTATGGTCACAGGTTCGAATCCTGCCTCAGGCATGGATTTCTATGATGTCCTTAGTTAGGTTTAAGTAGTTCTAAGTCTAGGGGACTGTTGACGTCAGATGTTAAGTCATATAATGCTTAGAGCCATTTGAACCATTTTCGACTGTTTCTGCTAGGACGACAGACGGACTGTGATGTCAAATCAGTTTGGCTCTTGCATGTTGTTTCTGGAGAATGCTTCGATTTTACGACAAATTGTGGGCTGGTGTACAATCATCAGGTTGCAGTATGGAAACAGAAACATAAAATACCGCAGTAGAGTGCACCTATGGCAGCTGTCACAACAATCATCAATCAAACTGATTTTCAGCATCGTCAGCTATATACTGACACAGCTTTTAATACTTTCAGTTCTACGTAACACACCACTTCAGATGCGTTTAGGAAATGGTTTAAACCAAGTATCTGTTACGTTCATTGGAGATATTAGGGTCACAGACCTTTAGACCTTGCCGTGTACTAAAAATGTGGTTGCATGATTTCTCTCTACTATCTGGTTTTCTGCTGAGTGGCACCGGCCGATGTGGCCGAGCGGTTCTAGGCGCTTCGGTCTGGAACTGCGCGACCGCTACGGTCGCAGGTTCGAATCCGCCTCGGGCATGGATGTGTGTGATGTCCTTAGGTTTAAGTAGTTCTAAGTTCTAGGTGACTGATGACCTCAGATATTAAGTCCCATAGTTCTCAGATCCATTTGAACCATTTTTTGCAAACTCGCCATATTTACTCTCTGATACAGGTTATTGTCCCGGTATCCTTGCGAACGATTTTCAGATATTTAGTGCAAAAATTATATAGTTCGCCTCACCGACGAATGCCGATACACATGGCTTTCATTGAGCTTGTACAATGTCCATTACGGACCCAGTTGGAGACCTCGGTAGCAAGCTGCAGATACCTGCCATTCCACGTTAACGTCTCTTATTGTGCGCTGGCTAAAGCCATAACGAGTCAGGCACTGTTAATACTAGAATTTTGAGTTAGCAGCGTTGCTCGCAAGTGCTCGCATTTGTTTCCGCCCCTAAGTTTATCCGCCGGCCGAAGTGGCCGTGCGGTTAAAGGCGCTGCAGTGTGGAACCGCAAGACCGCTACGGTCGCAGGTTCGAATCCTGCCTCGGGCATGGATGTTTGTGATGTCCTTAGGTTAGTTAGGTTTAACTAGTTCTAAGTTCTATGGGACTAATGACCTCAGCAGTTGAGTCCCATAGTGCTCGGAGCCATTTATAAACCCAAGTTTATCCGAGTATGTGTGTGTGTGGACTTTCTGTATCGTACGAATAAATAAAGAATTCGGGAAGGGCAGTTACGCTGCCGCCGTTGTACTGAGAAATTCTTTTTTTTTTTTTTTTTTTTTTTTTTTTTTTTTTTTTTTTTTTTTTTTTCTGTTGCGAAAGTGCGTCAGAAGTCGTTTTACGAAACTGCTGTGCCAGCATCAGGGCCTACGGCGGCGTGTATGGCGGTCAACGGCCTGAAAGCAATGGACAGCAGCTTCCTGCGAGGCCATTGGGCGACTAGCAGCTATTCTCTGTCCGTGCGCGGAGCAGGCCCAACGAGCTGGCCGGAGGAGGGGAAGACGCCACGCAGCAGAGCAGCGGAAGGAATTGTCGCGAGTAGGCAAGCGCTGCGCTGCGCTGCGTGCGCGGATACCGCGAGGCGTTAGCCGTCGTCACAGACAGTCGCACCGGCCATGACAGGGGAGATCCTCTATAACCAAATTGGCAGCAGTAATAGTTTTATTGTGGATAAAAATAGAGGTTCTATACAAGGGCGATGTTCTTGAGTACAATATTACGGAAATGGAAGAGCATGTAGATGAAGGTGAAATGGGAGATACGATACTGCGTGAAGAGTTCGACAGAACACTGAAAGACCTAAGTCAAAACAAGGCCCCGGGAGTAGACAACATTCGATTAGAACTACTGATAGCCTTGGGAGAGCCAGCCCAGACAAAACCGTACCATCTGGTGAGCAAGAAGTATCAGACAGGCGAAATACCCTCAGACTTCAAGGAGAATATAATAATTCCAATCCTAAAGTAGGTGTTGACAGATGTGAAAATTATCGAACTATCAGTTAAAGAAGTCTCAGCTGCAAAATACTAACGCGAATTCTTTACAGACGAATGGAAAAACTGGTAGAAGCCGACCTGGGGGAAGGTCAGTTTGGATTCCGTAGAAATGTTGTAACACGTGAGGCAATACTGACCCTACGACTTATCTTAGAAGATAGATTAAAGACAGGCAAACCTACGTTTGTAGGATTTGTAGACTTAGAGGAAGCTTTTGATAATATTGACTGGCACACTCTCTTTCAAATTCTGAAGGTGGCAGGGGTAAAATACAGGTAGCGAAAGGCTACTTACAATTTGTACAGAAACCAGATGGCAGTTATAAGAGTCGAGGGGCATGAAAGGGAAGCAGTGGTTGGGAATGGAGTGAGACAGGGTTGTAGCCTCTCCCCGATGTTATTAAATCTGTATATTGAGCAAGCAATAAAGGAAACAAGAGAAAAATTCGGAGTAGGTATTAAAATCCATGGAGAAGAAATAAAAACTTTGAGGTTCGCCGATGACATTGTAATTCTGTCAGAGACAGCAAAGGACTTGGAAGACTTGTTGAACGGAATGGACAGTGTCTTGGAAGGAGGATATAAGATGAACATCAACAAAAGTAAAACGAGGATAATGGATGTGGTCGAATTAAATCGGGTGATGCTGCGGGAATTAGATTAGGCTCGAATGGCTCTAAGCACTACGGGACTCAACATCTGAGGTCATCAGTCCCCTAGAACTTAGAACTACTTAAACCTAACTAACCTAAGGACATCACACACATCCATGCCCGAGGCAGGATTGCAACCTGAGACCGTAGCAATCGTGCGGTTCCGAACTGAAGCGCCTAGAACCCCTCGTCTATCGTGGCCGGCGAATTAGATTAGGAAATGAGATGCTTAAATTAGTAAATGAGTTTTGCTATTTGGGGAGCAGAATAATTGATGATGGTCGAAGTAGAAGGAATAATATGTAGACTGGCAATGGTAAGGAAAGCGTTTCTGAAGAAGAGAAATTTGTTAACATCGACTATCGATTTAAGTGTCAGCAAGTCGTTTCTGAAAGTATTTGTATGGAGTGTAGCCATGTATGGAAGGATACGTGGACGATAATTATTTTAGACAAAAAGAGACTAGAAGCTTTTGAAATGTGGTGCTACAGAAGGATGCTGAAGTTTACATGGGTAGATCACATAACTAATGAGGAGGTATTGAATAGAATTGGGGAGAAGAGAAATTTGTGGCGCAATTAGGCCAGAAGAAGGAATCGGTTGGTAGGACATATTCTGAGGCATCAAGAGATCACCAATTTAGTATTGGAGGGCAGTGTGGAGGTAAAAATCGTAGGGGGAGACAAAGACATGAATACACCAAACAGATTCAGAAGGATGTAGGTTGCAGTAGGTATTGGGAGATGAAGAATGTTGCACAGGATAGAGTAGCATGCAGAGCTGTATCACACCAGTCTGAAGACCACAACAACAACAACTTTTACAAGAATGTTAGACATGTCATGATGTTACAATTTACGGACGTTAAAGGCAGCATAGTTCATGTGAAGAATGGAAATGAAGTAACTAACTTGTATCCAAAAGAACTGAGACGGTATTCTGATACCACAGGATTATGCTGCTCGCTGCATGACCGCAAAAAGTAATTAGACAAATTAGAAAGTAACAATTTTATTAAGAACGATCTAAGTCCCATACCACGAAACTGATTGTTTCTAGGTGCCAATAAGTACGTTCTTACAAGTTGATGCCTGCGAAGAAGAGGGGAGGAGCAACCAGCCGCTATTAATAGTTCTGTTTATCTACGCAAATAACGCTGTTACCGATGTCGGACCGTCAGCTTCATCTTCGAGCTGCTGTTCACTTTTATACACTCCTGGAAATTGAAATAAGAACACCGTGAATTCATTGTCCCAGGAAGGGGAAACTTTATTGACACATTCCTGGGGTCAGATACATCACATGATCACACTGACAGAACCACAGGCACATAGACACAGGCAACAGAGCATGCACAATGTCGGCACTAGTACAGTGTATATCCACCTTTCGCAGCAATGCAGGCTGCTATTCTCCCATGGAGACGATCGTAGAGATGCTGGATGTAGTCCTGTGGAACGGCTTGCCATGCCATTTCCACCTGGCGCCTCAGTTGGACCAGCGTTCGTGCTGGACGTGCAGACCGCGTGAGACGACGCTTCATCCAGTCCCAAACATGCTCAATGGGGGACAGATCCGGAGATCTTGCTGGCCAGGGTAGTTGACTTACACCTTCTAGAGCACGTTGGGTGGCACGGGATACATGCGGACGTGCATTGTCCTGTTGGAACAGCAAGTTCCCTTGCCGGTCTAGGAATGGTAGAACGATGGGTTCGATGACGGTTTGGATGTACCGTGCCCTATTCAGTGTCCCCTCGACGATCACCAGTGGTGTACGGGCAGTGTAGGAGATCGCTCCCCACACCATGATGCCGGGTGTTGGCCCTGTGTGCCTCGGTCGTATGCAGTCCTGATTGTGGCGCTCACCTGCACGGCACCAAACACGCATACGACCATCATTGGCACCAAGGCAGAAGCGACTCTCATCGCTGAAGACGACACGTCTCCATTCGTCCCTCCATTCACGCCTGTCGCGACACCACTGGAGGCGGGCTGCACGATGTTGGGGCGTGAGCGGAAGACGGCCTAACGGTGTGCGGGACCGTAGCCCAGCTTCATGGAGACGGTTGCGAATGGTCCTCGCCGATACCCCAGGAGCAACAGTGTCCCTAATTTGCTGGGAAGTGGCGGTGCGGTCCCCTACGGCACTGCGTGGGATCCTACGGTCTTGGCGTGCATCCGTGCGTCGCTGCGGTCCGGTCCCAGGTCGACGGGCACGTGCACCTTCCGCCGACCACTGGCGACAACATCGATGTACTGTGGAGACCTCACGCCCCACGTGTTGAGCAATTCGGCGGTACGTCCACCCGGCCTCCCGCATGCCCACTATACGCCCTCGCTCAAAGTCCGTCAACTGCACATACGGTTCACGTCCACGCTGTCGCGGCATGCTACCAGTGTTAAAGAGTGCGATGGAGCTCCGTATGCCACGGCAAACTGGCTGACACTGACGGCGGCGGTGCACAAATGCTGCGCAGCTAGCGCCATTCGACGGCCAACACCGCGGTTCCTGGTGTGTCCGCTGTGCCGTGCGTGTGATCATTGCTTGTACAGCCCTCTCGCAGTGTCCGGAGAAAGTATGGTGGGTCTGACACACCGGTGTCAATGTGTTCTTTTTTCCATTTCCAGGAGTGTATTACAATAGCACAGAAACCCGGCGATGCCTAGGTTGCAAGTCGCTAAGTGCTCTCATATTCAGATACTGGATCAATGAAGCTTTGGAATTAACGCGTCGCGAATTACGCTTCTTTTCCATCCTCACCCCCACCCCTTTGATACAGAGGTGGCTTTTATCAAATGGCTCTGAGTACTATGGGACTTAACTGCTGTGGTCATCAGTCCCCTAGACCTTAGAACTACTTAAACCTAACTAACCTAAGGACATCACACACAGTCCGCAGCTCGTGGTCGTGCGGTAGCGTTCTCGCTTCCCGCTCCCGGGTTCCCGGGTTCGATTCCCGGCGGGGTCAGGGATTTTCTCTGCCTCGTGATGACTGGGTGTTGTGTGATGTCCTTAGCTTAGGTAGGTTTAAGTAGTTCTAAGTTCTAGGGGACTGATGACCATAGATGTTAAGTCCCATAGTGCTCAGAGCCATTTGACATCACACACATCCATGCCCGAGGCAGGATTCGAACCTGCCGCCGTAGCAGTCGCGCGGTTCCAGACTGTAGAGCGTAGAACCGCTCGGAAACTCTGGCCGGCGGTGGCTTTTATCCTTACAGCTATTATTCACTGACAGTAAGGTGTATGTGTACCGAGTTTGTATGAAATTGGTCCAGTAGATTAGGAGGCGACCTGGAACATACATGCACACACCCATGCACGCGTACATATATCCATTTTTATAACATGTGTGGATTTCTTGTTGTTTACATTCGTTGTTGCCAATTTTTTCAACTACTAATGTAAACAGCAACAAATATAATATGAGCGTGAACAGCCATACGAAGATGAGCCTGTCAGTTGGAAATCATTAACCAACTGTCGCCAGTCCTCATTTAAACAATACCAAAGCTCAGTATATTTTTGCGCGCATACCAAAGGCTGATATCTGGCACTACGCTTCTCAGTCACACCCTACTTGTCAGAAAATCTATTCAGTCAACGTGCATCTCTGTTACTGTTGCTTCTCGTTGACAAACTTTTCAAGCGGACGTCACTGGTCGCTAATCTGTGCGTTTAATTTGTAATTCTGAATGATTTATATTGCCATGTGTAGTGACTACTAGTATTTATGGCCGTACTCAGCGTAGATCAACTCCTTTGCCATCAGTTCCTTAAATTCTTTTAATTGGCTTGGTTAGTCTTTGGAGTAACAGTCATTACGTGACGTAATCATCAATTAAAAGAAAAATTATGTCATTTCAAAAGCAGTTTAGATCAGGGCAATAATGTAAGAGTTATTGTTTCTGTCTGTAGTAGGTGTAACAGCTTTTATGACTTTTTTTAAAAAAAAATAGTTGCATAATTTGGCACCGTTACTGTCTTTCATCTCGAAGTTCGAGTGTCAGTCTATTAACGAAGGACCAAGCGTTGCTGTTGTCAAACGTTAATTTCCCATACTTTCCTACGTTTTATTAAAATATTGTATAGGCATTACTTGTGACAGGAATAGAACCACGTATTTAAAAGAGCTGGAGGCACTAATCATGCACCTAATAAAAATAGTGGTTTAACAAAGTGTTCACTAAGGCAAGCAAACTAATGGCACCCTTTGAAAAGCAATGTGTTGCGGCTCTTGATAGCACCAGGCAAATTTCACTGATAGATATTATGTTTTTTCGTGTTGTTTCGTCATCTGCACAAGAAATAAAGGTAAACCATTGCACGTGTCGTGTGTACCTTCGCAGTGATGCTAACGAAACAGATCTGCTTTGAATATCAGAGTGAACAGGTGAAGGAGAGTGGTTTAGAATGGTGTAAATTTTGGGTTTAGTTTTCTGGTTGTCCTCAAGAGAAACGTTTGGGCTGCATAGCAATGTTGTACAGGTGTGCACATAATGAGGAAGCGCTGCATGACGGTACCCAGACTGAAAGGGTCCAGAGAAGTATAGTTCCAAAGACGTTACCACCAGCTAAACACCGTTAAACAAAGATGTAATAGAAAATAGTTCTCATCGTAGTCGATATAAGCAGTGCATCATTAAATACATGCCACAGTACGTAATACTGCCACTGTGTAGTAACCATAAAGCGTTACGAGGCCGAAATGCGGCAGCCCTTACACCTCTCAACACGTTTACAAGTTGAAATGACTGCCTCGGACCTTCTTCGTTGCAGTGTCCAGGGAACAAAATTATTATTAGCCAGAGAGTACCCAGGTCTCTCTGGCCCTATTACGGCCACGTGTGTACTGTTTGGGGCGTCGTGCTGGCAGCGGCATTACTCAACGCGGTTCGTGCGGTCCTGAGGGGTAACGGTTTCCGGCGCTCCTGCGGGTGCGGTTCGTATTGTCGCCTTAGCGTGCCGCCGCGTCGGATGGGAGCCAGTCACGCCAGTGGAACAGTGCTCTACAGTTCCCTGCCGTACTACAACAAACGGTGGTTCTGAACGCGTATCTCTGACCATTATTTCATTGTCAGACCATACGTCAGTTTTGTTTGTTGTCATGGTCTCGTCCATGCAAGTAAATACCAGGTGGTAGCCAAAAGTTCCCGAAATTTGAATTTTGCCAGCCAATTGTTAGGGGTACACTGAAGTACTTCGAGATGTCTCTCCGTACATTCTTCTTGAATCGGTGTGGTAAGAGCCTGCGAACTGAATGATTTGGTTAGCTATGTATGAGCGTGTTTCCGTTGCCGTGTTTCTGTGACTTTGCGTATTTGAGATGGCTCGACAGAAAGAGCAGCGTGTCTACATAATGTTTGTAGTTGGAAAAGGAACAATTCCTGTTGCTGCAAATTTTTGTAGAACGGTAGGGGAGAGTTCAATAAACAACATATTAAAAATCCTTATTGGTGGAGTATGAGTGGGTATGGGTAGGGTAAGAGGGCGTTCAAAGGTAATATTTCCATGTTTTTCTTAAATAACTCGAGAACTGCAGCTTCCAGCGAAAATGTTTCCCAGTACAAACTTAAACTACATTAAATTTCCCACAGATAATGTCCTATTCATTTTTTCCCTGGAACTATTACTTTCCATGTTGCAGGGAATGAATAACTGCAGTTCATTAAAAATTACATTTTAATGGTATAGAATTAATGTTTATTTTTAAAGAAATGGACAAGGAACCATTTTTAAATGTACCACATGGAAGTGCAACAGATAAATTGTGTTCTGGGGGTGTGACGGGCTGGAGAGACGAGAGTACAAGGTACACCCATAAGGGAAGGTATATCGCTGGATTGTACACATGCGCTTCCTTCCTTCATAGGTCTACAAAGATCGAGCAGCCGATTCCCCATACTCTCTCCATACTCTGTAGTCCACAATGTCACAAGAGTCGACTACAGTTTCGCAAAGTTATACCAACTACTCCGCAGCACACATGACTCACTGGCGACACAGTGCGTTAACACTATATGGAATACAGAAATGAGTTACTAGTAATACTAACGAATATGAACAGACGCTACGTGGATCACTGCAAGTTGTTCTACTCTGCTAGAGGGGAAATTGATTCTTGGCCCTCCAGCGCAGCAGCTGTAGCGTTCTTCCTGGAAAGGCATCTGCACCCACCACGAGCGCAGTTCGCTTTTCGGTTTACAGACTATACGTCTCCAGCATTTTTGCTGTCCAGTTCTCTTATGTGAGTAGACACAGTTATTCCGCTGTGCTCGTGTTAAAGTAGCGGACTTCTGTGCAGTTTATTGGGTAATTATTTGCAGTTGTTACGTGAGCTGTTATATAAAAACCTCAAGAACTGCAGCTTCTGCTACACTGAAGAGCCTGCCCTCTCCACTATCAATAACTGGAATGTCTTTCTCTCCCAACTTCCGAAGAGGCTAAGCGTTCAAACTGTCTCTCTCTCTCTCTCTCTCTCTCTCTCTCTCTCTCTCTCTCCCCTCCCTCTCTCTGCGACGAAAGTAGATTAGCGTTCTATACCTCTATATGTTCAGTCCCATTCAATCAGATATATCGACACCCACCTTACAATATACAGGTTGAGTCACTAACTATTGCCACCAAGAATAACTCCGAAAGTATGATAGGAGCTGAAAGGTTTGTGGGACAAATGTTGCTTGGGACAACGGGGGCCATAATATGACGTTGGTTTTTTGTTGCTAGGTGGGGTCGCTTCAGAGATATGAAGGTCAACTTTGATTTTTAAATAGGATGCTATAGTTTGGTACTTATTTTCTGATATCGGCTATCGAGACAAATCCAATGATGTGTAACAGTAAGGTCTTTGAATGATAACGAAGGTCATAAAGGTGGCATGAACGTCCATTTACAGAGGGTGTTGGAAGTGATGATCATTGCTATCAATGCAGTGCTGCAATCTTCATATCACGGATAGGGTGGTATTTCTTATCACTTCGGCACTTGTCGAAGCACATGTTCCGACAATTCTCTCTCGTATATCGTGCAGATAGTAAATATTCGCCGAATACGGCGTATCCATCTAACGTGCCATTGACATGTGAACACCATTCGTCGGTTCCGCAATACAACACTAATAGAAACAGTAAGACTAGTATCGTCGAATCAAGCGAATGTGAATGATGTATTCCTTCGAAGAACAAGTCGGCATGCTTCTCATTTACGGCGAATGCCAACGAAATTCAGTGAGAACTAGAGACTTCTACGCTGAAAGATATCCTCAACGTACTCACCCTACACATCGTACATTTAAATATGTCTATGATAAATGGACCTTGCCGTTGGTGGGGAGGCTTGCGTGCCTCAGCGATACAGATGGCCGTACCTTAGGTGCAACCACAACGGAGGGGTATCTGTTGAGAGGTCAGACAAACGTGTGGTTCCTGAAGAGGAGCAGCAGCCTTTTCAGTAGTTGCAGGGGCAACAGTCTGGATGATTGACTGATCTGGCCTTGTAACACTAACCAAAACGGCGTTGCTGTGCTGGTACTGCGAACGGCTGAAACCAAGGGGAAACTACAGGCGTAATTTTTCCCGAGGGCATGCAGATTTACTGTATGGTTAAATGATGATGGCGTCCTCTTGGGTAAAATATTCCGGAGGTAAAATAGTCCCCCATTTGGATCTCCGGGCGGGGGCTACTAAGGACGACGTCGTTATCAGGAGAAAGAAAACTGGCGTTCTACGGATCGGTGCGTGGAATGTCAGATCCCTTAATCGGGCAGGTAGGTTAGAAAATTTAAAAAGGGAAATGGATAGGTTAAAGTTAGATATAGTGGGAATTAGTGAAGTTCGATGGCAGGAGGAACAAGACTTTTGGTCAGGTGAATACAGGGTTATAAATACAAAATCAAATAGGGGTAATGCAGGAGTAGGTTTAATAATGAATAAAAAAATAGGAGTGTGGGTAAGCTACTACAAACAGCATAGTGAACGCATTATTGTGGCCAAGATAGACACGAAGCCCATGCCTACTACAGTAGTACAAGTTCGTATGCCAACTGCCTCTGCAGATGATGAAGAAATTGAAAAAATGTATGATGAAATAAAAGAAATTATTCGGGTAGTGAAGGGAGACGAAAATTTAATAGTCATGGGTGACTGGAATTCGAGAGTAGGAAAAGGGAGAGAAGGAAACATAGTGGGTGAATATGGATTGGGGGAGAGAAATGAAAGAGGAAGCCGTCTGGTAGAATTTTGCACAGAGCATAACTTAATCATAGCTAACACTTGGTTCAAGAATCATAAAAGAAGGTTGTATACATGGAAGAACCCTGGAGATACTTGAAGCTATCAGATAGATTATATAATGGTAAGACAGAGATTTAGGAACCAGGTTTTAAATTGTGAGACATTTCCAGGGGCAGATGTGGACTCTGACCACAATCTATTGGTTATGAACTGTAGATTAAAACTGAAGAAACTGCAAAAAGGTGGGAATTTAAGGAGATGGGACCTGGATAAACTGAAAGAACCAGAGGTTGTACAGAGTTTCAGGGAGAGCATAAGGGAACAATTGACAGGAATGGGGGAAAGAAATACAGTAGAAGAAGAATGGGTAGCTCTGAGGGATGAAGTAGTGATGGCAGCAGAGGATCAAGTAGGTAAAAAGACAAGGGCTAGTAGAAATCCTTGGGTAACAGGAGAAATATTGAATCTAATTGATGAAAGGAGAAAATTTAAAAATACAGTAAATGAAGCAGGAAAAAAGGAATACAAACGTCTCAAAAATGAGATTGACAGGAAGTGCAAAATGGCTAAGCAGGGATGGCTACAGGACAAATGTAAGGATGTAGAGGCTTATCTCACTAGGGGTAAGATAGATACTGCCTACAGGAAAATTAAAGAGACCTTTGGAGAAAAGAGAGCCAGTTGTATGAATATCAAGAGCTCATATGGAAACAGAGTTCTAAGCAAAGAAGGGAAAGCAGAAAGGTGGAAGGAGTTCAAATGGTTCAAATGGCTCTGAGCACTATGCGACTTAACTTCTGAGGTCATATGTCCCCTAGAATGGATGATGTCGTCCAGGATACCGGGCAGCGTACATAGCACACGCCTGTTGGGCATTTTGATCACAATAACCATACATCAACACGATATCGACCTGTTCCGCAATTGGTAAACGTGTAAGTAGGCTGTTTATGTTTTCTTATTGGCAACGTTACGTAGCGCTCTGTATGAAAATCACTGGCTGTGCTGTGTGCAGTCTGTGGCTAGTTTGCATTGTTGTCTGCCATTGTAGTGTTGGGCAGCTGGATGTGAACAGCGCGTAGCGTTGCGCAGTTGGAGGTGAGCCGCCAGCAGTGGTGGATTTGGGGAGAGAAATGTCGGAGTTTTGAAATTTGTAAGACTGGATGTCATGAACTGCTATGTATATTATGATTTTTCAATACTATTAAGGTAAATACATTGTTTGTTCTCTATTAAAATCTTTCATTTGCTAACTATGCCTATCGGTAGTTAGTGCCTTCCGTAGTTTGAATCTTCTATTTAGCTGGCAGTAGTGGCGCTCGCAGTATTGCAGTAGTTCGAGTAACGAAGATTTTTGTGAGGTAAGTGATTTGTGAAAGGTGTAGGTTAATGTTAGTCAGGGCCGTTCTTTGTAGGGATTATTGAAAGTCAGATTGTGTTGCGCTAAAAATATCGTGTGTCAGTTTAAGGACAGTCATGTATAATTGTTCAAAGGGGACGTTTCAAACGGTCCATTTTAACACGGGTAATGTATCACGAAGCAAAGACCGTCCACACTGGCGGAATGTTACGTGATACCGCGTACTTATACGTTTGTGACTATTTCAGCGCTATCACAAAGCGAAAAATGTGATCCAGCTAAAACATTCATATTTTTTGCGTACTATACGAATCTGTAATAAAAAATGGGGGGTTCCTATTTCAAAAAATGTAGTTGATATCCGTTTGGCCTATAGCAGCGCAATCGAGCGGGCCAACCATAGCGCCTCCTGGTTTCGCCCTTCAAGCTAGACGAGTTTCATTCTTTGTAGTTTTTTCGTTTCATGCTTATTTCTTGAGATATTTGGCCCGGTGACTATCAAAGGACCACCCTGTATATATTTCCGGTGATACAGAAATATAACAGTGATACTGGACGCCTGTATGTGTGCGACGCTACCGCCAGCTCGCGTAAGGGGTTGTGTAGCGTCCTTGAGACGGCGGCGTGGGCTGTCGCACCTTCGCTAGGGAGATGCCGGTCGGCGCCTAATGGAAGCGCTAACAAAGCGCCCTACCGCAGCAGGGGCCAGAGCCCGCCCGACACAAACACAGCGCGCCTCCTGGCCTCGTCTTTTGTCTGCACTGTGCGGCTGCCGACGCGCAACCGCGCCACGGCCCCACGGGTCCACGCGTCTGCTCAGCCACACGGGGTCAGAATTTTAATTAAAGCCGCATTTACTGTCGAGCACTAGTCTCTAGCTAGAGTGAAAATTCTAAAATTGCTCGTGCGTGTGACACAGCGCAGTGTGGAAGTGAAATGTGGCAAGTGGAAAATTCCGTCGTGCAAGCTGCGGACACAGTAAATAACGTTTCACATTCAGCCGACGGATGAAGAGTAAAATGAAACGTTCGGTTGAGCATGTGTGGAGAATTTGTTGAACAATTACCAAGAGGAAATTGAGGGTAGCTACATGCCGATGAGTGTTAAGTGGAGCCTGGGAAAAGCCGATGGTACCAGGGGGAGGAGAAACTGCTTGAAATCATTTTTGCAACGTTTCCTTAGGTTTCAACACATTTTGGTACTTGAGAATGAAAGGTGGATGTCAAGTGAATATGGAAACTGCAGTGCGCCTCTCAGTAAGAGACGTACTGGAGCTCTAACAATCCGAGATTTCTAAGAACGTAATTTATACTACCTGGTAGGAAAGAAAATATTACGTTAAGGACATCAGAACACAGGGCGTCGCGTACTCAAGGAAATTTCTCTGAAATAAAATCTCTAACGAGGAAGCATTTGAGTGCGAGGTCGCAGAAGGCCAACGAAGTTTACGGCTTCGACGCCCACACATATTTTGTACTACGTCAGGTAGATAATGGCAACAGGCGGCGCGAGTGGAGGTATCAAATAATGAGACCAGCATGGGGCTACGGAGTGTTAATGGACTGCTTAATCGATGAGTAACCCACAACAGCGTTACCGTGCTAGTTGTGTTGATACAAAGCAGAACACTGGCAACGATAAACAACAAACATCGCGTTATATCTACAGCATCAGCTCCCGAAGTTGACATTTCGTCAGAAAAGAGCCCAAGGAATTCAGCAGTTAGAAAGAAGTGGCAGATGAAATATTAGCAGTTTTGCAAGATGAGTTAGTGGATTCTACGATGTCGTATACGCTCGACTGTGCGGACAATGTACATGAATAGTACAATGATGACATACGTGCTTAACAAGTGATGGTGATATTGAAACAGATGTAGTGCATCATTCTTGTCAGACAGGGAGCCACAAATCCCGTCTCCAGTGAAACGCAATAAACGACAATCGTTGTCCAAGGAGCGGGTACTAAACGTAAGTACGTACACTGATCAGCCACAACATCATGACCACCAACCTCATAACTGATATGTCCCCTTTTGGCACGGATAACAGCGACGATTCGTCGTGGCATGAAAACAATGAGGCATTCGTATGTCGCTGGAGGCAGTTGGCACCACGTCTGCACACACAAGTCACCTAATTTCCGTAAATAACGGGAAGGGTGGCGATGAGCTCTTGATGCCGCCTTCAATCACATCCCAGATGTGTTCGATCGGGCTCAGATCTGGCGAGTTGGGGGGGGGGGGGGGGTCAGCACGTCAATTGGAACTCGCCACTGTGTCCCACTCCATAATTCAGTGTAATTATTGTTCCTGAATAAAAGTTTCATTTTTGTTCTTCTGTGTATTTCTTTCAGTTATCTTTTGTGCTATTTTGTAGAATTTCTGTCTATGTACGGCTCAAATTTCGTCGAGCTGAGTTACCTGACAGTGACACATTGTCCGCTCTTAAGTTTTGCACGCCGGCCTGTACAAATGACACACGCTACAGCCCGGGTCTCGCAGCTTCCGATTTCCATCTCTATGACCCAATGAAGGATGTACTCCGCGGAAAGCAGTACGTGATCACAGGGAGATTATTGATGCAGCAAGACGTTGGTTCCGGCGTCGACGATTAGAGTAGTACCATGCCGACATACAGGTCCTCCCAGCTGTGTGGTGTTCAGGCCATCGCACTAAACGAAGATTATCGTGAAAAATAGGGTTTTGTAGCCGAAAGAATGAGGAATGATGTGGTGTATTGGCATGCTGAATGTAACCAACCTGCTTTCAGAAGAAAGTGTGTTGCACTAGTTATTGAACGGTCGTCGTATATTATTGATTTAAAAAAATGATTATTTTGTCATCTTATCGAGTAATAATTGCTAACAGTTTCAGTTATTGGATGTGTTATAAATGAATACTTCCAACACTGACCACTGATGACGATTTAGTAAGCGCATGTCGCTCCTACACAATCTGTGATTGTTTCTTTCTCACACTTCCTTCTTACGCCCATTTACAGGCACATGATATGTTTTAAATGATTCGAAGTTCATAACAGAGAAGTTACACACTCCAAAAGTCCGAGTGTGAAAAGCTTAGAATCCGGTTTCCAGCCTGATGGGATGGATTATCACCGTACGTAGTATTCAGTGTTTGTTGTTGATATCTTTTGACCGCAGGCCACAGACATAACACCCTCGAAGACATACATTTTTTAGTAAGACGACTGAAATTTTACTGTAAATAGAGCAGAACAGCTAGTTTCCGTGTTGACTTTTCACTGCACTAGCCATTGGCTGATATAGTAGGGTTTTTTCTCCTTATACCCGCTTTCCATAAGGTGTTCGTCTGATACTTCATTTCTGAATTGATACCCGTTCTATCGATACCGTACAGTCGGCCGATGTGGCCGAGCGGTTCTAGGCGCTACAGTCTGGATCCGCGCGACCGCTTCGGTCGTAGGTTCGAATCCTGCCTCGGGCATGGATGTTAGTTACGTTTAAGTAGTTCTAAGTCTAGGGGACTGATGACCGTAGATGTTAAGTCCCATACAGCTCAGAGCCATTTTAGATAGCGTACATAAGTGAGCCAAGGCATTAAGACCACTGAGTAACAGGAGGTTGATTCATCTTCGGAACGCAATACAGCAGCGCTTCTGGTAGACGTGCATTCGAAAAGTCTGTGGTAGGGTTCTGATGGAATGTGACAGTAGATGAATACGCACAGGTCACACAACTGCCGTATATTACGGACCGGTGGTTTGTAAAGGCGGAAGCTGGCCTCCGATAGTGTCCCAGGTGCATACCATTAGGTTCAGACGACGCGAATTTGGTGCGCAAGACAGCAACATGAGTCCACCATCATGCTGCTCAAACCACTGTTGCGTGTTTCTGGCCTTGCGACATAGGCAGTTATCCTGCTGGAAGACGTCATAGCCTCCCGAGAAGATATCGAGTATGAAGCGATGCAGGTGGCCCACAATAAGGTTCACATGTTCTACAGCTGTTATGGCGCCTTCGATTACTATCAGAGGTCCCATGCAAGCAAACGTAAATGTGCGCCACAACATAATAGTGTCACTATCATCTTGAGTGCGTGGCAAGGTGCATGTTTCTCGCAGTTGTTCGCCTGGATAACAGTGTGTCCGGACACGATCATTCATCTGGTGCTACGAGAAACTAACAACCATCAGCTGTATAAGTGAATGACAACAATGAAAATTTGCGCCGGACCGAGACTCGAACCCAAATTTCCGTTTTACACGAGCGGTCGTCTTGATCGCTTTGGCTATCCGTGTACGGTCACGGCCAGGCTCTGACTTCCAGTGTCATCTTTCGTACGTCACAACCTGCACTCGTATACACATCATGTAATTACCGCACAGGGAAGGCCATTTAAACTAAAAGTCGATGCCTGGTACCGGCGAATAAATGCGAGACTGTAGTACCTGTGTTGTCAAAAAGAACACAGGTAATGCAATATCGAGGAAACTAATTCATCCGCCCAGGTGACACGTTTCCATTAACCTAAGGCCAAATCTCGATTATCCCGTTCCCACAGCAATCCTAATCGACGATGTATTTGGATCGACATGAGAACACATTGGTATCGCCTGCTGCAGAGCCCCGTCCTTCCTCTCCTGCTTTACAGAGCGCAGAAGCATCCAATTACACGTTCTGTAATGAGGATGAGCGTCCAACATTTTGTCGCTCACTCGTGGTCTCACCACCCTTCAATCACTTTCCATAGATACTAGCCAAGAGACAGCACACGGACAGTCCGCCAACAGCCACTTCCGAGAAGCTCGTTCCCAGGCGCCATGCCATAGCATTCTGAGTCCCATATATCAGTGGATTTCTCAATTTTTGGCCCGTACTGCCGCCAGAATGATACCCGATTCGTGTCTGCTCCGCTTATGTAATTTCCTTTCGGCGTCACGTGCCCAAAACAGGCGATGTTGAGCCTCGCACTGGACAGTGATCTATTACTTCTGCTCATCAATGTACGTCTGCAAAATTGCGTATGTCACGATGGCTTCTGCCCTCTTGAAAACTACTTTTTATGTTAGGAGCATTGTGAATACACTTCGTTTGTATTATGACTATGGTGTAACGACCGAATCATGAAAGGCTACCAGAAAAAAACAAAAATAATCGAAATATGAATATCAGCTGTAAGCCTCATAACATAGGTAGAGGCACACAGTGCAAGCCTGCTTTCATCGGCCCATTAAGAGGTCATTCGCATCAAGAAACCGCTGATTTCACGCCCACTGATGGCCAATTGGATGTTAAAAGCAACGCAGTCAGGTATCTATAAGCAAACAGCTTTAACGCCATGTGTAGAGGCCCTCAAACGCGAGTGAACAGAAGAGTTCCACCGATAGCCGCTTCGGGTGAACGAGTCTACAGCACTAGAAGACATTGTCACGACAATGTAACTTAGCACCGGGCGTGTAAATGATTAGAGGAGCATTTCTCGTGACAGATAGAGCAGCTGCCTAAGTGCACTAGTGTTGCCATGTTTAGTGTAGTTACCAGACCTGGTAGGATATATAAAGGGGATTTTGAGAGATCTCTGTGAAGTCCACAGAGATTCCGCGTAATCGTTTGATACTGCGTTTTAAGCACCTGACTGAGTCTGAAAAGGGGTTCATTGTGGTGGGTCTCCATTTGACTGGCTGGTTGCATCGTGCAGCATCCAGATTTGTGGCTCATTCGTATATAATGGTGTCCCGATACTCGACTGCATGACAACGTGAGGGCAGGCATTCTTCTCGTCGAGGTTCCTGTTGACCATATCTGACCACAGCAAGTTGGATTGGATTGTTTTTGGGGAAGGAGACCAGACAGCGAGGTTATCAGTCTCATCCGATTAGGGAAGGACGGGGAAGGAAGTCGGCCGTGCCCTTTGAAAGGAACCATCACGGCATTTGCCTGGAGCGATTTAGGGAAATCACGGAAAACCTAAATCAGGATGGCCGGACGCGGGATTGAACCGTCGTCCTCCCGAATGCGAGTCCAGTGTTTAACCACTGCGCCACCTCGCTCGGTGACCACAGCAAGTGAGCTTCGCCGTATTGCGCACCAAATACATCGTAACTGATTCACATCCCTACCTGCCATCTGAGAACAGGTAATGGACCCCCTACAACATTCAGGGTTGGCTCTGAGCACTATGGGACTTAACTTCTGAGGTCATCAGTCCCCTAGAACTTAGAACTACTTAAACCTAACTAACCTAAGGACATCACACACATCCATGCCCGAGGCAGGATTCGAACCTACGACCGTAGCAGCAGCGCGGTTCCGGACTGAAGCGCCTAGAACCGCTCGGCCACACGTTTTGGGGAGCCATAGGGTATGACATGAGGTAACGGCTGGTAGTGACTGAGGGAAATCTGGACGGCACAACGGTACCCTTGGACATGCTGCGTCCTCATGTGTTACTTCCCATGCGACAGTATTTTGGTACCATTATTCAAGACGACACTATGAACCGTCTTGTGATGTTGAGGCACTCCACTGACCAGCAAGACCCTTTCTTCTCTACCCAATAGAATATGCGCGGGACCAGCTTCGTCGTCAACTCCGTTCCAGTAGCAGTGTTCAGGAAATAAACGAGTAATCGGAACAGATATGGGTTAGCTTGCCTCAGGAGAGGATACAGTGGTTTTATTACACACTTCCCAATCGTATCAGTGCATGCATCCCGGCTAGAGGGGAGCAACGACGTACTGATGTATGGGCTCAGACTGTCAAGTTGTAAATATAATTCATATTTTTGTTCATTTAAACACCATCGCACAATCTCTAGACCAATGAAGTTTCATTTCGTTTCCTCGACCGTTTCAGGGTGCTTCAATTTTTTTTGTTTTTTGTCTTTAAGTATTTCTGCACGAATATTTTTCAGTCTGTATTTAGTATCTAGTAGGTTCTGGTGTTCTAAATGCCATGGATTTAGTTTTTTTCGGGGAAATGCTGAGACTATGCGGCGCACCTAACAAGTGAAGTTCATTAGCAGCTCTTTGTACAACGCCCTTACTATAAGCAGTTCTTACCTGGTCGCCATAAAACTAAAACAGACATTGAGTCCTGAACTTCTTAATACATGTGCGGCATGTTTAATTTTTGATCTTCTGCATCTATTGGCTCAATATATCACGCACTTACATTTTTTTTAAAGAAGGGAGAAAGCTGCACACTCCTATACAGCGAGGTGACAAAAGTCATGGGTTAGAGATAGGCACATATACAGATGGCGGTAGTATCGCACACACAAGGTATAAAAGGGCAGTGCATTGGCGGAGCTGTCATTTATACTCAGGTGATTCATGTAAAAAGGTTTCCGACGTGATTATGACCACAAGACCGGAATTAACTCGACTCTGAACGCGGAATGTAGTTAGACACGTGAGGCATTTCATTTCGGAATTCGTTAGGGAATTCAATATTCAGAGGTCCAATGTGTCAAGAGTGTGCTGAGAGCAGCAAATTTCAGGCATTACCTCTCACCACGGACAGCGCAGTGACCGACGGCCTTCACTTAACGAGCGAGAACAGTGGCGTTTGCGTGAAGTTGTCACTGCTAACAGACAAGTAATACTGCGTACCGTACCGAGAACGTATCCGTTAGCACAGTGCGGCGAAATCTGGCGTTAATGGGCTATGGCAGCAGACGATCGACGCCTCTGCTAACAGCACGATTTCACCTGTAACGCCTCCCCTGCGCTCGTGACAATACCAGTTGGAACCTAGACGACTGGAAAACTATTGCTTGGTCAAATGAGTACCAATTTCAGTTGGTAAGATCTGATGGTAGGATTCGAGGGTGGCGCAGTCTCACGAAGCCACAGACCCAAGTTGTCAACGAGACACTGTGCAAGACGAAGGTGGCTCCATAATGATGTGGGCTGTGTTTACACGGAATGGTTCAAATGGCTCTAAGCACTATGGGACTTAACATCTGAGGTCATCAGTCCCCTAGAACTTAGAACTACTTAAACCCAACTAATCTAAAGACATCACACACATCCATGCCCGAGGCAGGATTTGAACCTGCGATCGTAGCAGCAGCGCGGTTCCGGACTGAAGCGCCTAGAACCACTCGGCCACAGCGGCCGGCTTACATGGAATGGACTGTGTCCTGTGAATTTTACGCTACTTGGAAACCACTTGCAGCCATTCATGGATTTCATGTTCTCGAACAACGATGGAATTTTTATGGATGACAATACGCCTTGTTACTAGGACACAGTTGTTCGCAACTGGTCTGAAGAACATTTAAGACAGTTCCAGCGAATGATTTGGGCATCTAGTTTACACGACATGAATCCCACCGAACATTTACGGGGCATAATCTATAGGTCAGTTCGTGCGCAAAAGCCTACACTGGCAACACTTTCGTGATTATGGTCAGCTATAGAGGCAGCATGGCTCAATATTTCCGCAGGGGAATTCCAAAGAGTTGTTGAGTCAACGTCGAGTTGCTATACTACGCCGGACAAAAGGAGGCCCGAAACGATATAGGGATGTATCCATGTTTTGCCACCTCAGCGTAGATGATCAATTGGAACCGTTCGCTTCCAGCTGTGGTTCTATATATCTTTAGATGCTTTTTATAACAGGAAACAGGAATTTCATTGTACACGGTGTTTATAAATGAGTATCGGAGTTTTAACGCTTTATAATATTTATTACATTAAACTTACAGTTATAAATGATGTGTCAAATGAAAGAGCAACTCAGTTTTACCAAGAACCTTATAAATGTTCAACGTGAGCACTGGCATAGCGAAGTACGCGATTGGTTGAACTTCACTGTACCTAAGCGCTGGGCCGGCCAGAGTGGCCGTGCGGTTCTTGGCGCTACAGTCTGGAGCCGAGCGACCACTACGGTCGCAGGTTCGAATCCTGCCTCGGGCATGGATGTGTGTGATGTCTTTAGGTTAGTTAGGTTTAATTAGTTATAAGTTCTAGGCGACTGATGATGACCTCAGAAGTTAAGTCGCATAGTGCTCAGAGCCATTTGAACCCAAGCGCTGGATAGGCCGCAAGGGGCCCAATGACAGAGCTTGCTTTGCATGGCCTCCAAGTTCACCTGACCTAACGCCATGCGATTTTTTCCTTTGGGGCTTCATCAAGGATCGTGTGTACGTGCCTCCGCTACCAGCAGACGTCCCTGAATTAAGAAACCGGATTGAAGCAGCTGTTGCTACAATCACTGAAGACACTCTTATCAACGTTTGGGGAGAATTCGGCTATAGACTTGATGTGTGCCGTGTGACAGATGGTGCTCACATTGAACATTTATAAGAATCTTGGTAAACCTGTTTGACTTGCTCTTTCATTTGACATATCATTTATAACTGTAAGTTTAATGTAATAAATATTATAAAGCGTTAAAACCCCGGTATTCATTTATAAACACCCTGTATTTAAATGAGATGAAGTAGCTGGAACACGACCATGAAAAGTAACAAGTCTTCAGGAAGTGTCTGAAGAAATATGGAACTAACGCTGACCTATAAGCTCAGTTCATTTAAATGATTTTATAATTTCAAAAACACGACGTTAGTCATTATGTGTTTATGTCTTTCACACGTACGACTACAAAACGTCGGTAACACTAGAGACAATATACTGATGATCATGGTCATTGTATTTTTATGGGATCGAATCTTGTAGAGTATTGAGGTGGGGTTGTACTTAGACGGGCTTCATCGCCTCGATCCTACAGCACGGTTCCTGAGCGTCTGGTGGCTACCGGGACCGCTGAGCCGACTCTTTCCTGTCCTCCCGACACGCTGCGCGGCGTGCAAGCAATGCGACGTGTGAGCTGCATTCCTGCTTCCAAGTGGCGCCACTGCACATTCACTGCAGTGCACACGTCTGCTGGCGCCTGGCCCGCATTCCGCTCCCGTCTTCTGTGAGGTGAGGGGAGGGGAGGGGGATTCAGGTTTCGCTGAGCAAAGGAATCCTGCCTTCCAGGTCACCTGAGACGGCTTGGTCACAAGCTCACCGGGACTCCGATCTTTGCTGGTTTTGAATAAATCCGAAACCAAATCCGCTTTTTTTTTCTTTTTTGAAGAATTGATGGCAGGTTAAAACTGTTTACCGGACGGGTATTTGAATCTGACACATTCGTCTTAGGAGGGAATTTTAGAATCGGCGCCCACTCCCCAAGACTTTGGCTAAGCCATTTCGCTACAATATCCATTATCCCGTGAGTGCTAGTCGCTAAAAATATGCAAGAGAGCCTCTGTGAAGTTTGCAAGGTAGAAGTAGAGGTAATGGTGGAAGCAAATCTGTGAGGGGTGCAGGGGAGAGGGGAGGGGGGTTGTGCTGGTATACCTTAAAATGCAGATTGTCTTCAGACTAAATACCATGGTACTTCAAAAACGAAGTTACAGTATGCGGGTCAGTACGATTCTTGTGGACAAAAAGTATAAATTACACACAGATTCACCGTGAAATTCCTGCTCCATATAGGATGGACATTAATAAAACCGACAAACTGCAAGGACGGATTCCTGACAAGAAATGGAGAAAAAAAGGTCTTCTGAACATGCGTCCGGAAATGTATCGTTGCTATGGTAGATGATGCTGACGAATAAATGCTCCTCTGACGACGTGCCGTGTGCTCCTTGTGTGTAGCAGGCTGTGTGATTGACGCAACGTACTATAAGCAACAGGATGGTCCGGTATTCATGTCGGGAACAAGCCGAGATGGTGTTGGTATACGGCCAAATAAATGAAAACGACCGGGAGGCAGCACAGCTACACCAAAAGATACATCTTCACAGACATCAACCACGTTTCAGGACATTTCAAGTCCTTATAGGGCGCATGTGTGCCGGCCGGAGTGGCCGAGCGGTTCTAGGCGCTTCAGTCTAGAACCGCGCGATCGCTACGGTCGCAGGTTCGAATCCTGCTTCGGGCATGGATGTGTGTGATGTCCTTAGGTTGGTTAGGTTTAAGTAGTTCTAAGTTCTAGGGGACTGATGACCTCAGATGTTAAGTCCCATAGTGCTCAGAGCCATTTGAACCAAGGGCGCATGTGTGATCGTGGGTCTTTCAGGGAGGCAGCGGACTGTGCGTACACCGGATTTGGAGGACCGGGTTCTACAGGATATTGAGAGGACCCCTAGTACAAGCTCCAGGCATGTGGCCAGCCAATATGGTGTAAGCCCAAGTACGGTTGTGTGTATCTTTTATGACAACCGCTGCTAACTCTGTCGCCTGCCACACCACACGTGCTCACAGGAACTTTCATTCGTCAGCGCCATCTACCGTGGCAACGATACATTTTCAGATACACGTTCACAGGACCCTTTTTTCCTCCATTTTCACTCAGTAATTGTCCCTACAGTTTGTTTTATTAATGTTCACCCTGTATGAACCAAATGTAATCTTGCGCTCAGCCATAATGAAATGAAAACAATCCTCTTCATCTCAAAATGTAGATGCTCTACAGTCTAGACGGTTTCACGCTACCACATGTGTTCGACGTCACTGTTTTAAAGATTCTTACATTTGAGTCTACTTGTAGCTTCTGTTGGATCTCCCTCACCATTACTTTTACAACACGTTTATTTTAGGGACGTCTGAAGGTCTCCGAACGTAAATTACCAACGATTACGGGTTTTATTAAGTTTGACTTCCGTTGGTGGTTGCGTCAGTTGTGCTCCTCTTTGGACCTTGGAACACTCACTAAGCCATTGAAATAACACCTTGTAGGTAATCTTATGATAGCGACTCATGTCTTTTGTTATTAATTTGCGTGCCATGACTTTAATTTTTTAGTATTAAGAATTCTGAACTTAAAGTCGGTACTATGGCTGTTATGAAGTTTTGCATAAAAGCTTTTACGCAGAAATAGACCTAACGATGTACCTGAATGGTACGAAGCCAGTTGTACCAGTCTCTGAGCACACACAGTAAACTACTAATTTCGCAAACTGGACTCTCAAATTTTACCCTCATGGTAGCACCTCTATATATTTTAATTTGTTTGAGTCTTCGTTTCAATATGCGTAGTGAAACGGTGCCAAGAGTTTGACGAAGATTCCACAGACCTGGGTGACCTTCTTTGGGAAGACAAGCCATGGCAGTCGACCACAGACGACAATGTCCAGACACTCGAGGAAATGATTTGCACAAATCGTAGATTTTCCCACGTTGAGGACGTTTGCACAGCGACTCTCTTATGGCTTCGTGACCAATGAGCGGATTTCTGTCGTCGAGAAACTGCACAGTTAGCAGAACATTCCGACTGTTGTTTACACAGGCTTCGTGACAATGTTGTCAATGGCGTTACATTCAAGTGTAATGGAGAATACAATAAAACTTGCTTGGCCTGCCTTATAATGTGTAACTTTTTTTTAATTCACTTGCATGAGAATGCAACGTAGACGTTTTGCATTCAACGACTAATTTTGTTATGTATAGAGTTTAAGCAAACTGGACAAATTACTTTGATTTTAAAAACATTTGAAAAAATCCTTCACGTTATTTTAATAAATATCACATGTTCACTTTCTTATAATACACATTAAATTATTATTTTGGAGAAAAATTGATATCCTGCTGCAGTTTTTGCAATTCTCATGTTTAATCTCTCTATTTTCTTCTAAAGCACTTCAAGCAACATATTAACATAGCATAAGAAACTGTTTTGCAAGAGAGCTTATTATGATACTATTTTTGATTCCTTGCTTAATGTACAAAATGTGAGGGATGTACTGATAACGATTAAGCTAAGCATGAACATTTAAAAACGTTTTAATTCATTGTATATCAGTTCAATAAAAGATATAGTTAAAAAAAAGAGAGGTGAGCCGGTAGGTCACCTGCCTGTGAAAGGAAGGGTCCCAGGCTCGACTGCCGGGATGGCACACAGTTTTGATCTACCAGAAAGTTTTAAAGTCAGCGCACACACCGCTGCAGAGTAAAAATTTATTGTGCAATTATTTTGTGATATTGCTTTTCATTTATTTTTTCATTGCCGTTTTCTTCAGTCTTCAATTGCTTATTACGGAGGTTGCAGATGTTTATCGTATGTTACAGGTATCATTATGCGATGGATTCACCTGTACTACTTTACTCGAAAATGAGGTATCTAGAGCATGTTTTAACTTGAGACTAGCTGCAACAATTTAGTCAGATGCAATTTTAATTATACAATGGCTACGAAAAATAGTGCAATATTTTATGCTTGAAGTTGCATTTAGTTGTCTGTTTTCACTATGACACATGTATTTGCCGTTTTGGATCTCTGAGACCTTGTTCTCCCTTTATACGCACACCTGTGAGAGCCATTATGATACGCATTTCGCGATGTTTGTAATTAACATCTATGACTGTAATTTTTATACCCCACATTATTATCAGTCTTTGCTGTGCAGGAACGACTTTAATCACTTGAGCTATAATTTTCTCGCTCTAATATTGATAAACTAGAACATTCGAGTTTCCAAACAATTTACAAATCAAATTTTGGAGGCTGCAGTGCACGATCTGCTAACAGTAGATACGATTATGTACTGGAACTAAACGGATATCCAGTTTGAGGATGTAGTCGTCTAGTAAATTAAGTTAATCTGAATGTTTCTTAAGCTCGAAATTAGATCGATAGGCCAAGGAAAGCAGAGTGTGACACACTGGTGTGATTTGAAGAATACTTCATCTATCCTGAAGCATTCTTCTGTAGTTTCTCTGAGTCAAGAAAGGCGCAATTATGCTGTTTCTTCGAATTTATGGACAATAGTTTTTAGGATGATGTTAGATGAGTCCAGTATCGAGAGCGTAGCGTTGTCGCTTAAGCGTCTAAGTACTCTGGCACACAAAACACAGTGTCAGATTACGCTGACGGATGGTATAATGAATACGGTATGATTAGGGGGGGGGGGGGGGCAGTGGCTGTCTGTACGACTTTAAATGGCAAATATACTGCGTGCGTTGCATTTCTCGGACATCTAGCCGCGTCGGTTCAGGGTAAAATCTCGAGCTTTCGACGATTTACACCATCGTCTTCGCCAGGAGCAACTGCTGTCAAAATTGCTGCTGTGGTGGCCTTACCGGTATAGAGCCCAAAGACGGCTTCTGATTGGTCGGTCGTTACGTCATGCTGTCGGAGATGGTGCCAACGTCCGCACTGGTGGCGCCACCGCTTCCCTCGTAGCGCATATGTTGCGACGAATATCTCTGCCTCTTCTCTGCATTGAGAGCTCGCATCCATGCACCGATAAGATTATATCCACCGTCACGGTTGAAGGTTTCCTCACAAATTCTTATTTCTACAGCCACTTTAATTATAGAATCCCAGTATGCGGGACCCTTGGACAAAAATTTTGTATCGGATAACAGTATTTTATGTTTGTCTTTTAGGCTGTGCTCTGCAACTGCAGATTTCTCCTGTTATCAATTTTTAATATGCAGTTGATGTTCTGCATAGTGGTCGGAAACGGTGCGGAGTGAAATATTCGGTCTGGATATATCCCAGTTTTACTTCCACCAGTACCTCTACTTTAACCGTCCAAACTTCACAGAGGCTCTCTTGCACATTTTTAGCGACTAACACCACAGGATAATGGATATTGCGGAGAAATGGCTTAGTCGAAGCCTTGAAGAATGTTTCCAGACTGGCTCTTTGCTTTCCATATTTTGCCAGGAGATAGGATGAAGCAAAACAAGAAAACAATTGTATAGTAAACATGGGCTCTAAAATGCATACCTTAACAGCTGTTAGCAGTAGATAAGTGGAAGAGATGGGTTTCACAATAGCGAAGATTACAAAGTGCCCTTAGTTCTTCAGGTATGCATTTTACAGCCCATGTTTACTAGCCATTTTTGCTTCTAACAATTGTCTCCGTTATGTCCCTGAATTTTGAACATTCCTCGTGGAGCTCCCTTCATACAGTGTGTTTCACAATTCCTATTATAGGCTTTGAGTTCTAAAAGGACATTGTAGAGAAATTTTTGATGAGGAAATATTCCACGTTTACTAAAATTTCATCAAGGTCTCTTGTCTTCGTTTTTATCATTGATGTAAATTGCTGGGTCTATTTAATTGCGAATGACTTTGTCATCTACAGTGGAAGCGAATATCTCAAACCGTGCAATAAGACCACAGGTACCGCCTGTACCAAAATAGATATAACATATTGGACGTTGATGTAAGTGTGCCCCTAATTCTTCTGAGCAGTGTACATGTGAAGGAATAACGGTACTGAAATATTTGAATGCAGTATTATTGGTGCGCTCCTTGACACAGATACGTTGATTAGACACCTACTAAAGTGACCGGAAATTGAAGAAGCATTAACGTCTTTTGTAGGGAAGACGAATCGTTGACTTCGGTTTCCTGAGAGAATTCTAGGAAAGCGTAGCTCATTTATAAACGAGACTGTGTGCAGATCACTTGTGCGACCCATTCTTGAGTACTCCTCCAGTGTCTGAGATCCTCACCAGCTCGGTTTAGTGCCGGCCGAAGTGACCGGGCGGTTCTAGGCGCTTCAGTCCGGAACCGCGCTGCTGCTATGGTCGCAGATTCGAATCCTGCCTTGGGCATGGATGTGTGTGATGTCCTTAGGGACTGTAAAACGAAATAAACCAAATTATGAGTACTGTTTCTGGATATGACTGTGGTCAGAGAAATACACAAATATTGATGTTAATGAACAATTCTGATATTTTCAGTATTGTGATCCTTCACTTTCTCAACCTGTAGTTTTTGATCGAACAGTCCACGGGTGTACTGGACTTCATGGTCAAGAGAGGAGATGACGGCACCCTAGGCCACGGTGCGTACAGAAAGAAAACGCACACTGGCCTGTATTTGCACGCAAATAGCTGGCACAATCCTGCGAAGAGAAACTGAGTACTAAGCACATTAGTACGTAGGGCGCGAGACCCAGAGAGTCTGCCCCTGGGCCTGGAACACCTCAGAACTGTGTTCCGAATAAAGGGATACTCAGAATGGCAGATTAGACGCACTCTTCGCCCCACCACTACAGAACAACCTGTGGAGACGGAAGAAATCGTGGATAAGAGGTAGCTACAGCCGTTATTCAGTACAACAGCGTGCTATCAGGAAAAGTCAAGTTCATACTGAAAAAGCATCGTATAAAAACTTGTCTTTTGTCCACCCTGTAAAACACGGGTATTAATGTGGAGTGTCAAAAATGACTCCGCGCGGGGTAGCCGCGCGGTCTCAGGCGTCTTGTCACGGTCCATGTTGCTCCCTCCGTCGGAGGTTCGGGTCCTCCCTCGGGCATGGGTGTGTGTGTGTTCTCCTTAGCGTAAGTTAGTTTAAGTTAGTGAAGTAGTGCGTAAGCTTAGGGACTGATGACCTCAGCAGTTTGGTCCTATAAGACTTTACCACAAATTTCCAAATTTCAAAAATGATCTCGGTTTGCGGAAGGCCGGGGACTATCAGATTCCGTGCCAATGGGGCAAGACATATACTGGAAGATCAGTGCGCAGCACCGAAGATCAGTGCCATGAAACCACCGGCACATTCGACTAATGTACCCCAAAAAGTCGGCACTGTTTGTCAGAGAATCTCACGATGAAATACAAATGTATCAGAACTTTAACGCGGACTTCCAAATACAGGAACAGTGAGTCCATCGCAGTTGTCACCAAGGATAATCTTATCAAGCAGGAATGTGCCAAATCTCAGCAAGGTTTTGGACTCAGCACTGGGTCTAATTAAGAAGACGCCCAGCAAACACAACGTCCCGGCGATCAGGACGAACTAGGCAACTATACTGACGCTACGACAGGGACAGAAGCAAGCGTCTCTGCGACTGCCGACGCTCGTCCTCGGGCACGGACCGCGGAGGTAATGGCTGGCGGTGGAAGGGAGTGGATATGTCGTCCGCGTGTCCTCTGTAGCTCTGTTAGTCAACGCACCTGACAATGGCGACATGTCTGATAGCCGAAATATTGTGACCGGTGGACACTATGGAACGGCAAGTACACCCGTGGACCGTTCGATCATTTCCAATGTTGTCTCCTAGTTTTTCCGTAGACCCATCTTTTAACTGTGCAAAGTTAAATATATCACGTATGTTTCTCATATTACTCAGAATTCCGTGTCCATTACGTGAAATGTCATCCAGTTTTGTGATTGTAATTTGGCGTTGGCTGTAAGGTGTGGTAGCATGAAATTAAAAAAAAAATCGATTTGAACTAAATACACCCCGCACAACTACTTTACGATGCTATATAATCATTCCTCAGATGGTATTTGAGCTTTGCCACCATGCACCAACACAGTAACAGCAAAACTTCGTTTATGTCGACGCCATCTCCATCCCAGAGCGAGAACGCACCACTGTGCCCTCGCAAAGCTGCAATAGTTGCAGGAGGCCGTGGCGCTGCACAGGCGCGGCAAAGCAGCAGCCTTCCAACATTTGTCACTGCGAATCAACACGTTATGGTGTAGACCCGAGCGTTAATTGCTCGTTAGGCTTGGCCGCAGCTTCGTTCGGCAGTGTCGCGGCCAAGATCCGATTAGAGAGCTATTGTCTGGCGCCAATGGCCCTCGCTGCTGACAGCGATGGCGGGCAGTAATTGGTGGTACGCTCAACCGGCCACAAAGGGCCAGAAAACACTCTAATTACGGACGCTTCGCGCTGATTTTCACCACTGCTCTAGCGGGCTGTCGGTTACTCTTTTAAAATATCCTGACTCGACACCTACAAAGGCCCGAAACATTTCGTGCCTCTGATCCGTCATCATGAAACCTGAACCCAAAACCTGCATATGGTACATTATTTTCCGCACAAGCAGCGCAGATAACGAGATCTGACCCCAGTCTATGTACTGGTAACCTCGTTTTGGATATGTGTACAGTCCACAACGCAATATCTAAATATACACACATACTCCGCAAGCCACCATATACGCTGCATGACGGATCTTGTATCTATGTAAGTCATTCCTTTTCATGTTCCACTCACATAAGGAGCGAGGGGAAAACAACTGTATATGCCTTCGCACCAGCCCTGATTTCTCTTATATTGTTTTTGTGATCCATACATGCGTAAGTGTTATGTATACTATGTGATCAAAAGTATCCGGACACCTGGCTGAAAATGACTTCCAAGTTCGTAGCGCCCTCCATCGGTAATGCTGGAATTTAATATGGTTTTAGCCCATCCTTAGCCTTGATGACTGCTTCCACTCTCGCAGGCACATGTTTAGTCAGGTGCTAGAAGGTTTCTTGGGGAATGGCAGCCCATTCTTCACAGAGTGCTGCACTGAGGAGATGTATCGATGTCCGTCGGTGAGGCCTGGCAGGAAGTCGACCTTCAAAGCATCCCAAAGGTGCCAGGTCAGGACTCTGTGCAGCCCAGTTCATTACAGGGGTGTTATAGTCGGGTAACCACCCCGCCACAGGCCGTGCATTGTGAACAGGTGCTCGATCGTGTAGAAAGATGTAATCGCCATCACCGAATTGCTCTTCAACAATGGGAAGCAAGAAGGTGCTTAAAACATCAGTGTAGGCCTGTGCTGTGAAAGCGCCACGCCAAACAAGGGTAAAAACACGACCACACCATAACGCCACCGCCTCCGAGTTTTACTGTTGCCACTACAAATGCTGGCAGATGACGTTCACCGGGCATTCGCCATATCCACATTCTGCGATCGGATCGCCACATTGTGTACCGTGATTCGTCACTCCACACAACGTTTTTCCACTATCCAATCGTCCAATGTTTACGCTCCTTATACCAAGCGAGGCGTCGTTTGGCATTTACCAGTGTGATGTGTGACTTACGAGCAGCCGCTATACCTTGAAATCAAAGTTTTCTCACCTCCCGCCAACTGTCATAGCACTTGCAGTGGATCCTGATGCAGTTTGGAATTCCTGTTTGGTGGTCTGCATAGATGTCTGCCTATTACACATTACGACCCTCTTCAACTGTCGGCCGTCTCTGTCAGTCAACAGACGAGGTCGGCCTGTACGCTTTCGTGCTGTACATGTCCCTTCACGTTTGTACTTGACTATCACATCGGAAACAGTGGACCTAGGGATGTTTAGGAGTTTGGAAATCTCTCGTACAGACGTATGACGCAAAAGACATCCAATCACCTGACCACGTTCGAAGTCGGTGAGTTCCGCGGAGCGCCCCATTCTGATCTCTCACGATGTCTAATGACTACTGAGGTCGCTGATATGGAGTACCTGGCAGTAGGTGGCAGCTCGATGCACCTAGTATGAAAAACTATGTTTTTTGGGGTGTCCGGATACTTTTGATCACAGAGTGAATGTTGGTGACAGGGCACTTCTGCAGTCTGTCGCAAGTGACGCTTCTCTAAACTTTCTCAATGGTTTTCCGCGAAGAGAACACTTTGTTCCCTCCAAGGATTCCCTTTTGAGTTCACGGAGCATTTCCCTAATAGTTGCGCTTCGATCGAGCCTGCCCATAACATATGCAGCAGCACGTCCCTGAATTTCTTCGATAGCTTCCATTAAACCGCTTCAAATGGTTCAAATGGTTCTAAGCACTATGGCACTTAACATCTGAGGTCATTAGTTCCATAGACTTAGACGAGAATATCTGCCTCTTTCTGGAAGTTGCCTGCTATGCGTTATCTTCCCACATGAAGATCGTGTAAGAGTGACACTACACTCGTAGGGAGAGGCACTGCCAATGAAGCTAGCCTCCTGTACAGTTGTACATGCCCCTGATTGTACTTCCTATTTGAGAGAAGGATGTGGTTCAGATAAGCTTCGTCACTGTCAGCCTGATCGCATTTCCCCATGTCCGAGTCACATTCTTATTACGGTCGAAAGTTGACCTTTTGCAGACAAGACCTTCTAGAATCCGGCTATTGAAAGTATCTTTGACTGAAATCTGGCAAACTACATCCCTTTATGTTGTTTTCAAATCAATAGACTGGAACATAATGCAGTCATATAATCTTTGTTTTGAACAGTTCGTCGCTAACTTTGACAATGACCTAGTTTGGTCCTTGATTTGAACAGCTGAAGAATGGACGCTTAAATAAATGGGTGGTCGTATTTCTCTTGAAGATTACGTATGGGAATGATGACCCAAAAACTGAAACCACTGAAGGAAACATCAGGATTGTGGACAAAATTATTCTGACCTACCGGCGATTATCGGTAACTGAAATAACTGACATCTTAGGCATGTCGGAAGGAGGCGCATATTTCACGTTAAGACTTGAAACTTTGCGCAAAACAGCTGCCGAGTTTATGTTGAGCAAAATAAAACGCAATTTTTCTGCTTTGTTTGGCCCGTTTTCAGGAGAACCCAACTGGCCTTGGGTGCGGAGCTGTTGCTGTGGATGAGACGAGCGCCCGTCATTTGTGGGCTGAAACAAAACAGCAGTCAAACCAATGGGTGGACACCGCAGGCCGTGCAACACAGAACACGGTGTCCATTTCATACACCGGGTTGATTACGACCAAAGTTTTCTGGGATGTAGAATGGAATACTCGTCTGGAATATTCTTCTTTACTACCTCGCACTAATGACTAACGAACGCAGCGAAAATCGTTTGAACCAGCTGAGTGGATGAATAAAGGACAATGAGCTTCCAATTAGACATAAAAACGAATAGCTGCATTTAATCAGTCCCACGTGTCTATCCATAAAAGTGGTTTGGCAGTGGGACAGCTGAAGGATTTAAAGTGTTAGCTACGAAACAACCCCTCCCTTCACCAGATTTGGAGCCATTTGCCTTCCAGCTATTCCCACATGACCAGGAAATTGAGACTGGAAAACGTCAGCCGTTTCGCTCTCTTTTGTTTTCCGTATTTGAGTGTCACTAATGTCCTCAATTATTGTCCCTGTTGCATGTGCATCATACTTCTCAGTATCCTTTCACACTCTCTAATGGTGTGTGACAATGGTTATCGGTAAACCTCTATATTAGTTTTAATATCCCGAATTTTGTCCTCATGGTCATTCCGCGAGGTGTGCATGTGGGAGGAAGTAGTATATTGTCCGACTATTCCCAGAAAGTACTTTCTAGAAATGTCAACAGTAAACCTTCCCTTGATGCACAACGCCTCTCTTGAAACGTCTGTCACTAGATTCATTGAGCATCTCTGTAACGCTGACGTGCCGACTAAACGATACCGTGACGAAACGCGGTTCTCTTCTTTGGATCTTCTCTGTCTGTTCTATCAGTACTACCTGCGACGATTCCAATGCTGATGAAAAATACTCAAGAATCGGTCGAACAAGCGCCTTCTTTCGTGGATGAGTTACATTTCCTTAAAATTCTTCCTACGTATCTCAACCTGGCATCCGATTTTCTCACCAATTATTTTATGTGGTCATTCCACTTAAGGTCGATCTGGATAATTACTCCTAGATATTTTACGGTAGTTATTGTTTCCAGCGGTTTTTATTCAATAGCGCAGTTGTACAGTAGTGGATTTCTTATCTATGTGTGCGCAATATGTTACATTTATTTACACTTCTACAAGGGTGATGTAATTGAGGACAATATTATGGAAATGGAAGAGGATGTAGATGAAGACGAAATGGAAGATATGATACTGCGTGAAGAGATTGACAGAGCACTGAAAGACCTAAATCGAAACAAGGCAGCAGGAGTAGACAACATTCCATTAGAACTACTGACGGCCTTGGGAGAGGCAGTCCTGACAAAACTCTACCATCTGCTGAGCAAGATGCATGAGACAGGCGAAATACCCTCAGACTTCAAGAAGAATATAATAATTCCAATCCCAAAGAAAGCAAGTGTTGACAGATGTGAAAATTACCGGACTATCAGTTTAATAAGTCACGGCTGCAAAATACTAACGCGAATTCTTTACAGACGAATGGAAAAACTGGTAGAAGCCGACCTCGGGGAAGATCATTTTGGATTCCGTAGAAACATTGGAACTTGTGAGGCAATAATAACCCTACGACTTACCATATAAGATAGATTAAGGATAGGAAAACCTACGTTTCTAGCATTTGTAGACTTAGAGAAAGATTTTGACAATGTTGACTGGAATACTCTTTCAAATTCTGAAGGTGGCAGGGATAAAATACAGGGAGCGAAAGGCTATTTACAATTTGTACAGAAACCAGATGGCAGTAATAAGACGCGAGGGGCATGAAAGGAAAGCAGTGGTTGGGAAGGGAGTGAGACAGGGTTGTAGCCTCTCCCCGATGTTATTCAATCTGTATATTGAGCAACGAGTAAAGGAAACAAAAGAAAATTCGGAGTAGGGATTAAAACCGATGGAGAAGAAATAAAAACTTTGAGGTTCGCCAGTGACATTGTTATTCTGTCAGAGACAGCAAAGGACTTGGAAGAGCAGTTGAACGGAATGGACAGTGTCTGGAAAGGAGCATATAAGACGAACATCATCAAGAGCAAAACAAGTATAATGGTATGTAGTCGAATTAAGTCGGGTGATGCTGAGGGGATTAGATTAGGAAATGAGACACTTAAAGTAGTAAAGGAGTTTTGGTACTTGGGGAGCAAAATAACTGATGATGGTCAAAGTAAAGAGCATATAAATTGTAGACTGGCAATGGCAAGGAAAGCGTTTCTGAAGGAGAGAAATTTGCTAACATCGAGTATAGATTTAAGTGTCAGGAAGTCGTTTCTGAAAGTATTTGTATGGAGTGTAGCCATGTATGGAAGTGAAACATGGACGATAAATAGTTTGGACATGAAGAGAATAGAAGCTTTCGAAATGGGGTGCTACAGAAGAATGCTGAAGATTATATGGTTAAATCACATAACTAATGAGAAGGAATTGAATAGAATTGGGGAGAAGAGGATGTTGTGGCACAACTTGACTGGAAGAAGGGATCATTTGGTAGGACATGTTCTGAGGCATCAAGGGATCACAAATTTAGTATTGGAGGGCAGCGTGGAGGGTAAAAATCGTAGAGGGAGACCAAGAGATGAATACACTAAGCAGATTTAGAAGGATGTAGGTTTCAGTAGGTACTGGGAGATGAAAAAGCTTGCACAGGATAGAGTAGCGTGGATAGCTACAGGACTGAATACCACAACAACAACAACAACAACATTTACATCCAGGGTGAACTGCCAGTGCCTGTACCTTTCATGAACCCACCGTAGGTCGTTTTCCAAATCGATACTGTCTTCTGGGGTTGCTACTTTCTTATAGACAATATCATCTTCGAATAGTCTTAAAGAGCTTCCGAAGCTCTCTACTGGATTTATATACGCTCTCTTGGGGTGCTCCGAAACTGCCTTTACATCTGTCGATTTTGTTCCGTTATTGGCGAATTGTTGAGTTGTGTCTGCAAGGAAGTCTCGAAACTAGTCGCAAATATGGTCCGATACTCGATAAGGCAGTATTTTTTCAGCAACCAGCAGTGTGGGACAGTGTTAAATGCCTTCCTGAAGTCAAGGAGCACGACATCAACTTGACCGCCGTTGTCTACAGCGCTACGGATCTCGCGGAGGAGCAGACCGAGCTCATTCGCAAGATCTCTCTTATACAAGAGAATTTCGTTCTCTGAAAACGTCTTAGATTTTGAGCATAAAATACGGTATGTTCTATAATTCTACAACAGATTGACGGCAACGATGTTGACCTGTACTTATGTGCATCTGTCCTACGGTCCCTCTTGAAAATGGGAATGACTGCTCTTTTTTCCAGTCGCTTGATACCCTTTGTTGCTCTAGCGATCAATGATAAACTGCTGATAGAAGGGGACCGAGTTCTTTCCCATAATCTTTGTAGAATCTTATAGGTATTTCATCTGGTAGTGATGACTTCCTACTACTAACTGCTACATCCATACCATGAAGCATCATCTCCACTAAAGCCTTCTGTTATTAATTTTTGTTTTAGCTTGTCGCTGATGGGATTACACCGTTCGAATTCCATTAAATTTGGAAACGGCAAGTGCTAAATCGAAAATTTTGCATGGATTCCCATATTAATTAAAGCACTGTCTCCATAGCTGCCTGCCCTGGCGGTGCGAATGTCATTCACTGGATCTAACCGTGGCTCATATACTGCCCAATACGGTGTCGTCTGCAAAAGAAAGGACGCTATGCACCTCTTGAAATAATAAGCGTTAGTTAGGATTAATCTGTAAGACACTACAGCCATTTAATTTTTATTTCGATGTGACCATTATAATTTTATCATATATATGATGAATGAGTGGTGCTCAATCGGACGTTAATTTGCGCTGAATTTTATAGACCTCACAGAAGCGTGTAATGACGTTTATTAGAAACTCGTTGAGTTGCTTGGCTGCTCCATTCGATGGTAGTGAGGCGGATATATACTGTGGACAATGGGTGAATTAGCTGCCATAGTTTGGAAGCACTGTGCCGTGTTCACGGCTGACTCTTCACACGTGGTTTGCTGTCTGTTATGTTCCAACAATTCCGCAAATTGGATCGTCTGCAGCTGTTCAGGTGAAACAGTGCTAGTAGGTGTGACGTAGGTGCAGTCGTGCTCAAAAGTATCCGAACGACCTGAATTGCATTTCGCCTGATTCGCATGCAACCCACATAACGCAGCTGTCTATCAGGTCCTCTAATCGCTCCTTGGTACAGTCGTTTGACTATTGAAAATGGCTCCAACAAGTCACCACTAGAAAACTCGGCTCTGTATCGCAATAACTCAAGACGTAAAGTAATACCACGATACTACAAATATCAGGGACACCTCATGACAGATAAGACTGTCGTTAAGTCTTGTAAGCTCTCATTTATTGCAATAAATGACATACCTGAAATGTTACCACTCTCATTATTACGTCAGATAGGTAATGCACCTAGTAAGTTCGTCGTATTCACGACTTCCTCTTCAAAGTAACATACAGTACTTGTTATTTAACACAAAATGACATTAAAAATTTAAGTTATTCACGAGCAGCTAGTTGAGAATATGTATGAACTTCAAATGACACAACTAACCGTCTCGTTCTGCATATGGATTCAAACCCAGGTCATGCAGACTACGATTTCATGATTGACGAGCCGGCCGAAGTGGCCTCGCGGGTCTGACGCTGCAGTCTGGAACCGCGAGACCGCTACGGTCGCAGGTTCGAATCCTGCCTCGGGCATGGATGTGTGTGATGTCCTTAGGTTAGTTAGGTTTAACTAGTTCTAAGTTCTAGGGGACTAATGACCTCAGCAGTTGAGTCCCATAGTGCTCAGAGCCATTTGAACCATGATTGACGGAAACTAACAGTCATTCCTGACTAGGCATACAGAATGTGATATACCTCGATTTTAGACAGTATCAGTTAGCAAATATCAACTTTAAATTACATAACGTTAACATTTTTAACGGACGCGAATTGCTACCGAGCATCTATTGTCCCTGTTAACGAACTACGAGAGATGTTAAATATTGCTTCTTCACAGGTAACTTACTTGAAATGCCGTGAGGTACAGCTTTGTGTTGGACAGGGATTCGAACCCAGAACCTAATCGGATTGTTGTCGAAGCACAATCAACTGTGAAATATCGGATTTTCTCGGCAGTAGCTAGGTGTTTTAACTGAAATGACGAGACGAAACATTAATTCTTTGCTTCACAGGACTCCAACCCGGAACCTATCGCTGCTATATTCTAGAGAAAACGAACGTTAAATATGGGTTTGTTACATCAGGAGTGACATGTGAGCATGTTTGAGCTAGAAATAATATGACGAAGAGTTCAGTGCTGACTGAGAATCGAACCCCACATATACCGTTGTTGACTACACACAAAGGGACGATAGCTACCGAATTTTTCTCCACCAGCAGCTCGGAATAACATCCTTGAGCTTACAGTGATCTCTCAAATAGTCCTGTTTCTCACTGGGAGTCAAAACTGTCAGATATCGTTAGCGTTAACAACGAATGAAAATTCATTAAAAATCAAAATTATTGTCCACCAGCAGTCAGGTAATCTCATGCTAGAGACTGATAATACATAATGAAAACTTTAGTGCCGGGCCAGCATTCGAACCCATTCACGCGCAATATGTGGAGATGTCGAGGAATCTGCAGTTTTGAACAAACAACAAATTGTAGTCGAGCTGTGTTGTCACGAAGGGATCAAATTCCGCCTTATGGGCGGTCTGAGTTGCATCCCAAGTTCAGAACCAATTTTCAAAAAATGGTTCTTATGGCTCTGAGCACTATGGGACTTAACATCTGTCGTCGTTAGTCACCTAGAACTACTTAAACCTAACTAACCTAACGACATCACACACATCCATGCCCGAGGCACGATTCGAACCTGCAACCGTAGCGGTTACGCAGTTCCAGACTGAAGTGCCTAGAACCGCACGCCCACACCGTCCGGCAGAACCAATTTTATCGACATATACAAGCCCAAATAAAAGATGGAATAAGGGTCCTGTGACACTACATAGCGTTAGTTTCGTCACTAGAAATAAATAACTAGTATAAAAAAGGTTACTGGTGATAGAGTTCTCACATTTCGCCACTCCTGACTTTATTGTGGTTCAACCTTACGTCTACTTGGTAGAGAAGGGATATCATGTTTAATATGAATTTCAGACCACAATGCCATTATACCTTCTTCACTTGGCGTAGCCAGAAGAGATTATAATCTATATCTCCCTATTAAAAATCATTGGCATAAGCTGGAATCGAACCCAGACCATCATCATAGGAACCTATCACCAATCCAACAGACCACCAACGCCTCTTCTGTATGACTCATTTTCTATCATAACACCGTTGTGGCACACTCGATAAGAATTCTGACACACAGGCTCCCTGTAGTGGTTTGCAGCATGTTCATTACATTCATTTACTTGGTTGACCGAATCGCCATGAACTAGCTGCCTCGGCTACCCAGTGCATACATTCGAACCTATTTTGTAATCACCGAAATAAAATCACGTAACTGCCCCCTACACAGAACTTCCAACAGTGTAGGATGCAGAAATTTAAATAGGAAGTGTTCCTTTCCAGTTGTGCTACTGTATTGCGCTATCTGTTGAAAACGTCCTGCAGTGCAAAAGAAAAGCTGTAACTGCGTGTCTCTCAGAAGTCTAGACCCGGCCATATGAATTATCTCACAGCACTGTGGAATGCGGAGGTTCTGGAGGAACCGTTCTTGACTTCTGGAGGCGATCTAGCTAGATGACAGCTAGTAGCGTCTGGGTAAGTGTCGCGCACTGTAGATAAGAGGACGCGAGTTCTATTGCATTCACTGCAACATTTTTTACAAAGCAGTTCTGCTGTCTGCTGAAGTTACCAACTTAATGGAACTTTGAACAAACTTCCCTTCACTTCTCAACCCAAAATAGCTGCATGTGGAAAAAGGGCTAATTTCTGCGACATATTGTTCTTTTCAGGTTTAATAGACGGCCAGGCAGCAGATGCATCTCGAAGCTTTTGTATTATGTATGGGGAGAGCGCATCGTGCAAAAATAATCAGAAAAGTATTTTCTACATTAGCTGTCGTCTGTAAGTGGCATTTTATTCTTCTTCAAACCTCGTTTGACAACTTTAACCCAGAACAAGTTTTCTACATGCATGTAATCAATAAACTGCATGTGCATTGTCAGATTGTCATAGATAACATCAGGGAATTCGCATATATCGTTGATGATTAATTTCTCTCTCATGTTAAGTATTGTTTTAACAACACTAAAAGAAAACTTAAGAAACTGCAAATGTGGCATTTCATAAATAAAGTTACACATTCCTAGAGACCCAAAATTTGCTTGTCAGCAGCGGAACGAGGCGTTAACTGTTGAGCAGCATTGTAAGTTTTTCACCATTGCACTATGAGCTGAAAGTATTTTCTTGCGATTTTCTTATCGATGTTTGGTCTGACTGCTTGTAGCTCTTTCACAGAAGGAATAAAAACGTGACTTTCAGCGAGAATGGAACCAAGAACCATAACAAACGCTTTTTAGAGGTCAGCACGTCACCACAGAGCTAGCGGAGAGGAATGTTTTGCAATTCTCTTACGAGGCCAATAGTGGCTAGAAGTCGTAAACTGCAATTTAAAGGACGAGTTTAGTTGCGATTTCCACATGCAACGACTTTCCTGGGCTCAAAACCGTAAATTTACAATCTTTTGTTACACCTCAAGCGACAATAACTCAGATTATTCAATGGAAATGACAGGAAAAATCAAGTGAACTCCGAGGCTTAATTCCGTGCACACCGTGAAGTAACTCGTCGATCACAGAGTTGACAAATATACCTTGCCTTGTTGCCAAATCTCAGTTACAGTACTAGCAGGAAGAAGACGAACCGATGTGATCAAACAGCGGGCTGGGAAGTGACCATAGCTGGCCTCTGAAAGACGCGGCTGCTACGGCCTGGAATACGTAATGCGTCTGATTCGCATTTCTGTAACCAGGTTTATGGACTGGACCGTAGTTACAAATAATGCACAGAACTGACTGCAAACTAAGCATCATAAATCAGTAACTCTCATAGTTGTTTTTATGTTTCTTTCGTAACTGCACTCAAAACTAAGAAACCCATTCACGGACGTTTCCGTGCCTCGCCGATAGTCGAGCACACCAAACAAATAAAAAAAAAAGAAAATGTGTGTGTGTGTGTGTGTGTGTGTGTGTGTGTGTGTGTGTGTGTGTGAGAGAGAGAGAGAGAGAGAGAGAGAGAGAGAGACAGACAGTAATAAAGATGAAAAAGACTGAGAGAGACGGTAAAAATTTTTTGTAAAGAAATTGAATACCAGTATGTAAAGAAATCTTTCATTAAAATAATACATTCTACATCAGTACGAAATGTCGTATTCATGATCCATGGAACAAGTATTAATCTCATCTAATCATATTGCCGACTAGCCCTGAAGAGTCATGAATTACCGAAATTTTCGCCAATATCAGTAACCAAATGTAAATTTGAAAATAAAAGCCGACAGTTTTTGTAATAAACCGGGACTCCTATCAAGACCCTTTCATCCCTGTTAACTAACCACGAATAATGTCTGATATACCTCCATTCAGAAGTAAAAAAGTGTGTATGCATGTAAAGATGAAGTGCATGATGTGAAGTTCTGTGACGGAGGTAATAACCCAACACGTAATCGGATTGTTAACTAAGAAAATCAAATGTTAAGCATCGGTTTTTCTTGCCAGCTGCTAGGTGTTTGAATCACAAATTAGGATACAAATTTTTGTGCCTGAGCGACAATCGAACCGCACTTCTATCGTTCTTCTTTATCGTCCACGAATATAGCTTAAGTATTAATTGCTTACTCACCCATAGTAAGACGTGTGCGTGTTTGACCAGAAATCGTTGGCAACACATGAACAGACATAAAAAATAACGTTAATTTTTACTAGCAGGCAGGTGTGTAACTGATAGGGCTTGAAATGAAATTATGAATACTTTTGTACCGGATTAGGAATCGGACCCACATACTCACCTTTGGAGGAGACCTAGAGAACACTCCAGTCTTGGAAAAAGGAACGAAATAATTGAACTATGCTGTTCCGAGAGATTCAGATCCTCGAAAGAGGAGATACGAATTCGAATCACAGTCCAGCACCAAATTTTTCAACGTGTCTAGTTCAATCAAGTACAAGTAAAATAAGAGCCCTGTTTCTTTAAATGGCTATCGGTTCATCAAATTGAATAAAATTTTGTAATGTAAGTAAGTTTACTGGCGACAGTATTTCTGTTTACAATGACCTCCGCCTATGTCATTTCTCAAAGCAAACCGGCTCTGTCCAGCTGGGAATGAAGGAAAGTGATGTTTAATGCGGATTCTGGATTATAACGTCTTTGTCTTGAGGTTAACAGAGGTAAAGTAAATCTGTTTGTGCCTCTTAAAAGTAAATGCCTGAACCCACGCATTGCACATGTGATAGTTCGTTCCACCAGACCATTGTGGCCACATTTCCCAGCTCCAGGAGTGTGCTGTAACGGATGATGTTCACAGCTTACAAAATTAGTCACGGCGGAAAAAAAGGGGGGCCTATTACATGGTTAAGTATAAGCAAGCTTCTGACGCGGAGATTATGCTATTCTCACGTCAGCAGGATGTAAAAACTCTTCTAGGCATCATAGCCTCGATGTGAAGCCATTTTGAAATTTTCACTAATTCAGGAAATTTCTTAGTTCGAGAAACCCACTGTGAAGAGTAAAGTTACCTGATAAATCGATTATTACCGTCATTATTACTATCATTTTCTAGATACCGCTGCTGGAACACATGTGCTTGAAGTTCATTTAATGCCTTTTGGTCATTATAGAGGTAGTTGCCCTAGAACAGGTTCTTTCCCTGTCTACTGAATCCTTTTCATGTTAATATCAAACATCAGCAATTACTCCTAGATTACATTAAAACTAAAGTATTTGATGAAGACGTTACTTGATAACAAAAACGCGCTGCCTTTCTCCATTTACTTGCGCCTAGAAATGGCTGTCGAATACTGCCAAACCAAAAGCAAAGGATCTTACTACCTTCCGATATACGTCGCTGTCAGTTCTTCCATATGATTTGGTCGACATGACCTGTTTCAAGTTGTGTATGACAGAGAATGTTTTAGAAAATCAATTGGTTTCCTTTGCAGTAAACAGAAAGATTTTCATTCTAAGCTACCTAAGTTCAAAATTTTCGCAATATTAGTCCAAATTTAATATTCGCTTCTATAATGTAGGAAAGTATTTGACAGTTGCAAAACCCGCATCCGACTCATTGTCGTTACACTAAGTTCAAAATGGTTCAAATGGCTCTGAGCACTATGGGACTTAACTGCTGTGGTCATCAATCCCCTAGAACTTAGAACTACTTAAACCTAACTAACCTAAGGACAACACACACATCCATGCCCGAGGCAGGATTCGAACCTGCGACCGTAGCGGTCGCAGTCTGTAGCGCCTAGAACCGTTCGGCCACTCCGGCCGGCCATACAGTGGTGGTCAGTCAGGTATTATTTTCGTAATATGTGCCTTCGCGCTGCCCTATTTTACGCAAAAAACGTAAAGCGATAACAAGTAAGCAAGTTCGATTTGCTGTGTGTTTTACGCTACAGAGTGGAAAAAATATTCAAGTACGAGTAACCCTTACAGAAATATAGCAACCTCTACGTTAAAATTTCGTAGAGGTCGTTCTTTAATACGTATAGGTACATCACTTTCCGGAATCTTGACATTACCACATAGAGGATGTTACGTACAGTGCGTCTTATGTTCCGTCCATTTTGAGATGTGACGTAATGCGTTTTTCGTGTCTTTTCACCGGCACTGGTCCATATGCCACGAAACTGCACTCCCTCTGCGCATTGTCGTGAGTGGTTCAGAGTGACGACAGAATCAGCACTGAACACCGGATGATAAGATGATTTTGTACCACGAGACAACAGGTCACAGCGTGGCCAATTTGGTGCCGCTGTAACCAGAGAGTCTTAGGAGGTAAATCACGTTTTGAATTAATCGCACCGATGTAATGGCAATTCTTCGATGTAACAGTATACACACTACAGAAATCTGATAGACTGGGGAACATTCTCGTCGCCTTGCAGCTGACGTTTCCCATCAGATATAACAATGCGCTTTCGCAGTAGGGGTACGTCCGCTGCAACCTGAAGAGCTAGGAAAATATAACGGGCGGACAAATGCTACTGTCTAAACAGAACAGAATGATCCCAGAAGTTAAGCGTCCATTGAGCTAAGGGCAGTAGAGCAAGTGAACGATTGCAAAGAATACTAGTCGAGAACAACTATTATTAAAAAGCCAAAAGAGGTTAAATTCTATTGCGGGAGCGGATGGTACTAATTCGTGGCAGTAACGGCTGTAATAATAATGGAGGTGGCAGAAATAAATTATAATGACAGTTATATTGATAATAATATAAATACTAATAATAATATTTGCTTAGTTGTTAACTTAGTGACCTAATTAATCTAATTCACACATATAAAAGTGTATGTACAAAGACGTGTCGAAAAGTAATGCCTCCGATTTTTTTATGTGAAAACTCTTAAATAACAAGCTTTATTAACATTCTATATCTTCCCAGAATGATATTTTCACTCTGCAGCGGAGTGTGCGCTGATATGAAACTTCCTGGCAAATTAAAACTGTGTGCCGGACCGAGTTCGAGTGTCGGTCTGGCACACAGTTTTAATCTGCCAGGATGTCTCATATCAGCGCACACTCCGCTGCAGAGTGAAAATCTTATTCTGGAAACATCCCCCAGGCTGTGGCTAAGCCATGTCTCCGCAATATCATTTCTTTCAGGAGTGGTAGTTCTGCAAGGTTCGCAGGAGAGCTTCTGTAAAGTTTGGAAGGTAGGAGACGAGGTACTGGCATAAGTACAACTGTGAGGACGGGGCGTGAGTCGTGCTTGGGTAGCTCATGTGGTAGAGCAGTTGCCCGCGAAAGGCAAAGGTCCCGAGTTCGAGTCTCGGTCCGGCACACAGTTTTAATCTGCCAGGAAGTTTCATTCTTCACATCTACGTATTTATTTCTGAACGTAGTCACCGTGGCGACGTTCAGATGTCTCCCAACGAGAGACCAGTTTATTTATACCGTCACTGTAGAATGTTTGACTTTGTAGAGGGGAGTCACAACCACAATTCCGCTTGAACCATTTCATTACTATCAATGTGAAGTCCTCGCAGGTGTTCTTTAAGTTTTAGAAACAGATGAAAATCGGATGGGGCCAAATCGGGACTGTATGGAAGATGCTCGATGACAGTGAACTCAAAGCGTCGGGTGGCACAGATGTAGCAGCGCTAGTGTATGTTCTAACATTATCACGCTTAAGGAGGGGGTGCTCCAAGCGTGGATGAACTCTTCGAATTCGAAACTCGATTACAGCACGTTGCTCATCACGCACCGACATAGTCACGTTACACACCGCCACGTTACACGCTACAATTGAGGGGCCTCTAGTGGCAGAGGACTTCAAATACGTAGACATGAAGAATAAAGATTTAGAATGTCAATGATGTTCGTTTATTTAAAAATATTTGAAAGTTTTGACATAAAAAATTCTGAGGCATGTCCTACATCTCATCCTAAACTACCGGACTGATTTCAACCAAACTAGGTACACGTATCTCCTATTGTCGGGAAAGAATCGCTGTGGGTGTAAGAGTTGCCTACCTGCCAGAGGGGTGGGGATGGGGATGAAAAAGCAGTGAAGGCCACGACGTGAAAATACGCAGACTTTATTCATCCAGTATTTGTGAACGAGCACACTTACTGACTTGCAACGAACTTGACACATATTTTGAAACCTTTGAGAAACTTTTTCCCGTTGACAATACCAGCAAAATGATGAAAGGAAACAAGTTCACCACTTACCACATTTGCGCTGTTCATGCACTAAAACTGTCACATCGGCAAGACGTTTTAATTAATACCTTCTTCACTACTAACTCTGTTTACAATAAATGTTGCAGCCAATATTCATGTATACCACTGAATTTACCTGGAAAAGTATGTCATTGTACGGTACATATTTCGGGAGATATGACGTCATAAGCATTCAGATGCGTGAAAAACTGCCGCTTCATGCTCCACTTTTAAATTTATTACTTCCTTGCAAATAATTCCATTTGCAACAAGTTTCGCAGACAATATCCACATATATCGCTAAATTAACCTACAAAATCGTATAACTGTACTACATATAGTTCGGAAGATATGACGTCATAAAAACTGAGCTGCGCGAAAAGGAAACTGCAGGGCGAGATTCGCTGGAGATGCAGGTGAAATATGTGTGAAATGTGTTAAATGTATATGAAATATATGTGACATGTGCGTATGCGAGTAAATCAACGTATAAAAAATTCCTGCTCAACCAATGCATCGGACAAAACTTGACATGCATATTACGAACTATCTGGAAATAAGTACTGTTGGGGGTGAGAACCAGCAATCTGCTATTGGGGTGGGGGTGATAACGTAGAGGGAGAAGGGAGAAGGAAGATATGGACAGATAGGGAGGGGAAGGAGGATATGGACAGAGATAGGGGGGGGGGGACGATCAGAGAAAGGGAGAGTATGGGCAGAGAGACAAAGGGGGAGAGACGGGCAGAGGAGGGATAGAAGAAGAGATGAACAGAGTGAGAGGGGGAAGAGCAGGTGGACTAGTAGAATTGGAATAAACACATACCCGGGCAATGCCGGTTACTCAGCTAGTATAATCTATAAATGGAATGAATGTGAGAATTATAGCAGCCTATTGTGATATACAAGGTGCTTAAAAAAGTTTCGTCCTTTTTCGCGAGACTATTGCTTCTAACTGAATGAAAGTAGAGACATAATGTCAATTTCAACTTCAGCATAGGAGAACAGTGTTTTTATTTTGAAAAGACCCATCCTATTTTACAATGGTATGTCTTTCTCATGGATGCATGTACAAGGTCGGGGTGCATTTTACAATTACGTTTAGGATCAATGTTTTCGTTTACCTTTCACAAACGTTCAGTGTGATGTGAGCTCCATCGGACGCAAGACAAACGCCCAGACGATAATCCAAATCGCCTCAGAGTTCGCAAGGTTGTATGGAATTAGCCGGCCGAAGTGGCTGTGCGGTTAAAGGCGCTGCAGTCTGGAACCGCAGGACCGCTACGGTCGCAGGTTCGAATCCTGCCTCGGGCATGGATGTTTGTGATGTCCTTAGGTTAGTTAGGTTTAACTAGTTCTAAGTTCTAGGGGACTAATGACCTCAGCAGTTGAGTCCCATAGTGCTCAGAGCCATTTGAACCATTTGTATGGAATTACTATACTTCTTGCTGTTCCTGTGTCGCGTCATACTTCACCGGTAGTTGTTCAAATGCGAGGTATCCAGGCGGAGTCTTTCATAAACCCGCACAAATGCATTACGTATAGCGAGATCAGGCACTCTTGGAGGTGTTAATAGTGCAATATGAGGTCCGTTTGCCCCTTACGCTGTAGGAAGTGCAATGCTGTACCTTCGATGAAAAGCACGCCATAGTTGTAACTGAATTGCACATGTTGAGAAGAAGAACGCAAAGGATCCTTTGTTGACGTGTTACAACCATCTCAACTGGGCATGAACGAACGATCGTGCGAGCGAACGAACTAGCTGCACCAATGACCATGCACTTGGTAGATACATATTACTGCCAACTAGTCTAGACACACGTTGAGTAATGAACGAGCGAACGAGCTGGCTGCATCAAGGACCATACGTTGAGTAGATATGTATTACCACCGTCTCGACTAGACGCACATTGGATAATGAACGAACGAATGAACGAACGAACTAGATAGCTGCCCCAATGACCATACACTGCATAGATAAGTATTATCACCGTCTCGACTAGACGCACACTGGGTAATGAACGAGCGAATGAGCTAGCTGCATCAAGCACCATGCACTGGATAGATATGTATTACCACCATCTCGAACAGACGCACATTGGGTATTGAATGAGCTAACGAGATAGCTGCACCATTGACTATGCACTGTATTGATACGTAGCTAGTAGAAAAGTTTATGATGGGTGGGATCCCCATGGCATAAAGTCACTGTGAAGAAATTTAAGAAGAAACAGAGACTACTGCAAAGGAGTAGAAAAACAGAAACATAGGGCTATGAAAAGGGAAATGCTGAAAGAATTGCGCTTGGCTGTCAAAATGACATTGTATGCAGCCTTAACGGACCACCGTAGTAGAATATTATCAAAAGATCTTTCGGTTTCTTGACCAGAATGACCTTTGCCTGCCAGCCGGCATGGATTCCGAAAGTATCGATCATGTGAAACCCAACTCGCACTTTCCTCACATAACGTCCTGAAAACCACGGATCAAGGTACTCGGGTACATGCAGTACCACATGTACGCTTATTATGAAAAGTACTATCATTTTCTGTATCAAGTGAAATTTGCAACTGCATTGAGGTTTTCCTGATGGGGAGGACGCAGCACATTATACTGGATGGATAATTATCGACAGTTGTAGAAATAACTTCGGATGTGCCTCAGGGAAATGTGTTGGAACCATTGCTGTTCACGTCGTATATTAGTGACCTTGCAGGCAATATTAATAGCAACCTCAGACTTTCCGCAGATAACGCGGTTATCTGTAATGAAATACCGTCTCACAAATACTGCACAAATATTCACTCGGATCTCGATAATATTTCAAACTGGCGCGAAGACTGACAATTAATTTCTATGTTCAGAAATGTAAAACTGTGCACCTCACAAAACGAAAACGCGTAGTATCCTCCGACTTAATGTCAGTCACAGATTGCATCTGTTAACTCTTACACATATCAATGTGAAACAATTTGTGGGGATATGGATCACATAGGCCCAGACGCAGGTAAAGCAGGTGGCAGTCGTTTCGCTGGTAAACACTAGGAAAATGGAACCGATGCAAAGGAAGTTGCCCACAAAACACTGCGCCCCATCCTATAATATCGATTACGTGCTTGAAAGAGAAGATTTACAAAGTACGAAAAGAACGGTGTATTGAAAGGATACAAAGAAGGGAAGCACGAGTGGTCAGTTTTTTGACTCATGGGAGAGTGTCACACAGATATTGAACGAACTGACTGGAAGATGCTTGAAGGCAGATACAAACTATCCAATGAAAGCCCACGTAGAAAAATTTTAGAACCAATTTTAAGTAATGACAAAATTGTTAAGGCTTTCGTGGCCACTTGTTGACAAACTGCCTATTGGCTTCTGTCTCGGGTTCGTCGGCCGACGTTCATCTAATGATTTTCCCCATTCTATTCACGTGCGAGCCGTGGGAAGAACGTCGGCCGAAGAACCCGAGACAGAAGCCAATAGGCAGTTTTTAAGTAATGAGTTCATGAATATACCACAAACCTACGATCACTCCCATAGCGTGAAAACAAGATTTGACTAACTGCAGCGCGCACAGATGAGTTCAAAAGTCGTTCTTCCCACGGCTCGCACGTGAATAGAATGGGGAAAAGCCCTAATAACTGATACAATGGAACGTACCCTCTGCCACGCACTTCACAATAGCTTACACAGTATAGGTGTAAGAGTACTCGTAGATGTAGAAGCAGATATAGAAAGAGATCGCTACCGGCAACAAAAGCAACCGGCAATTTACAACGGACACTACAGAAAAGTTTTAATTTCGATGTAGTAATATATAATTCATCAAAAATTTCTCTCTTTATTTCTTGGAGAGGATGTCGTGATTGGATGAATCTTTTTGAACCACTCTTTACTGTGTAATACCCTATAAAGACGACCAAACAGTCATTTCAGCCATATACGTGTTATCCGCTGACACACTTACCTAAGAGACTTCAGAACACATGTACGCTCGACAGCACAAAAAGCAACAAGGGGAAATCGTAGCCAAGACCAAACACCGATACAGCACTTACACGAATGAACTGCAAGAGGCCATTTTTTTCTGATTACGTTGAGAGAACGCGGAGAAGGATTATTGTTTGAAATATCACACAGAAATGCCCCTGCCTGTATTGTAGATCTGTTACAAGAAGACAGGAAAGCTTTCCTGCAGATAAAATAAGCTTTTGTTGGTTATTGACGGGCTACCTTGGCTCATTTAATCGGAGAAGGAACTTACTGACAAGCAACAACATCAGTCTGAAAATAAGGAAACGTATCATGAAAGGTTTCGTTTGGAGTGTGGCGCTATACGGATGTGAAACTTGGACAATTGGAAGAGAAGAGAGAAGACGGCTAGAGATCCTGGAGATGGGGTGCTATAGAAGGATGATGATGATCAGATGGAGAGAGAAAGTAACAAATGAAGAGGTGCTTAGAAGAGTACAGGAAACCAGATCTCTGTGGAGGCACATCCAAATAAGAAGAGACAAACTTGTAGGGCACATCCAACGAAACAACAACATCATTGGAACAATAGCAAAAGGAGCTATTGAGGGAAGGAATCTGCGGGGGCGACCAAGGATATCATACATGCAAGATCATGAATGACGTTAGATGTAACACATACGTTGAAATGAGGAGGAAGGCAGGCAGAAGAGAGGAATGGCGCTCTGCTGCAAACCAACCTCAGGGTTGAACACTAAAAGAAAGACCTTCACTCTTAACAGGAAACGCTTTTGTTAGTATGAGTAGTGACTATAACTGCATGGTCAACTTGTAGGCTTTCTATGTAAATGGTCAGATGTACGATTCCATTTTAAGGTACAGCTTTTTTTGTTTTCTGCCTTGTCGTAAGAGAGTTACTACATTGCCTGACTAATAAAGTGAAGCATCTAGGAGACATGGATGTCAATTTAAGTTCGCACATGCATACATCACTGGCGGGTTTGTGAGTGATTAGAGGTGCAATACTCTGACAGGTAGAACGGCCACAAGAGTTCACTAATGTTCTTTGTGTGGAATTGTGTTACCAGGTCTGGCAGGATATATAACCGGCATGAACAGCGTCAGACGGTGAGTGATCACTGTGAAGGACATGGAGATGCCGCGTACTCGTATGAGACACCGCTATGAGCACCTGACAGATTATGAAAGAGGCCTCATGGCGGGTGTCCTTTTGGAAGTCTGCTCTAATCCTGCAGTATACAGATTCGTAGGGAATTTGACGTGATAGTGGCTCGATGTTGGACTGCATGGGAACGTGAGGACAGGCATACTTGTCGTCTAGGTTCCAGTCGACCACGTCTGACCATCACAAGGCAGGATCGCACATCATAATCCGTTCACATCTGCACCTGCCGTCCGGGAACAAGTAATGGACTTCCTTCGTGCGTCATCCCACACCACTGGTAGGAGATTAGCAACAGCCGGACTAGAGAATCATCGGTCCGTGTGTGTTCTGCCGTCAACGCCATAACACAAAAACTGCATTTGAAGCGGTGCCATGACCGGGAAACATGGACTGCTGATGAATGACGTCATAGTGCATTCAGTTACGAATCGCGGTTCTGCACTATACCGAATGACCGACGTCAGCGAGTGTGGCAGCGACCTGAGGAGAGCTCCCATTCTTCCAATATTCTGGAGAGGCACAGCGGTGTTACTCCTGACGTCATGGTAAAGGGAGCCATCGGGTATGACTTCAGCTCACGGCTGGTAGTGACTGATGGAACTTCGGTCAGCACCGTGGTACGTCACGGGTATCCTATGTCCTCGTGTGTTACCTCTCATGGGACAGTATCTTCGTGCCATTTTTCAACAGGACAGCAACGCTAGTCGACATATAACACGTGTCTCTACGAATTGTTTGTACAATATGGAGGTACATCTGTGGTCAGCAAGAGTCCCAGATCCCTTCCCGGTAGAACATGTGCGAGATCAGTTTCGACGTTAATTCTGTCCCAATGCCACCATCCATGATATCATGGACCTGTTACAACAGTTTTCGGCCATCTTGCGTCATGAGAGGATACAACGGCTTTATGACGAATCCTGGCATGCGTCGAGTACAGATGGTGTGCAACGTCACTATGATAAGGGTCTCATACCGCCATGTAGACTCGATTTTGTAATCACTGAAATAGCATCACACACACTCTGTCTATGAAGTTCCGTTTCGTTTCCTCCTCCTGTTCTGGGTGTTTCACTTTTTTTGTAAGACAGTGTACATGTTTTGCAGCTTGCCTACAAGGTCATATGGCTTATTACTCTTCTCGGCAACCGTGTCTCATGCTGGTCCAATTTCCGGTGTGCTGACGGAGTAGAAGACGGAATTTTCAGATTTTCTGACGGAGGAATGGGGAACGCTGCAGCGCCGTCAAGCCCGTGCCAGATGGGCTGTCGCCTCTGAGAAACGAGCTCCTCCGGCCGTAGCGCAAACACAGGGGAACGCCCTGGCGTGGTGCGAGGCGAACTAGATCACTCTGCAAGGATACCGTTTGACAAATACCCGTTACGGCGGCTGTGTGCGTTACTCGTGTCAGCGAAGGAACCATTTGCAACATTTTGTGACAAGCTTACCATATTCCAATCAATTAAAGAAGAACAGAGAAGGAAATTTGGTCCCTTTCTCATACTTTGGACTAGGATGTTGCGTATTTTTGCGTACCGTCATAAAAGACAGCTCTAGATTAATTCTCAATTTGTGGAAAAAATCTCGTTAAAATAATCTTTCACAGCTGTAGGCCACGGTGTCAAGTGCTTCGGCTCATCGCCCGCAGAGTGTCACGAACAACGGAAAGTCATCTGTGCACTTCGTGATAAACAGACGCGTCACCGAAAGTTACGCCCAGTCAGGCAGGATACTGAATTGATTACTTAGCAAGTGAAACTTAAATATAAGCCTTTTGGGCGTACTAAAGTGTCCAAAACATGTAACTAGAGAGGTTGGAAACAGAACGTGCAAAAAACTGGAATAGCTGTTTTATGAGAATAAATAATTAGCAGTCAGTATCGACTTTTTGCATGTTCTTGATGAAATTATACACTCCTGGAAATAGAAAAAAGAACACATTGACACCGGTGTGTCAGACCCACCATACTTGCTCCGGACACTGCGAGAGGGCTGTACAAGCAATGATCACACGCACGGCACAGCGGACACACCAGGAACCGCGATGTTGGCCGTCGAATGGCGCTAGCTGCGCAGCATTTGTGCACCGTCGCCGTCAGTGTCAGCCAGTTTGCCGTGGCATACGGAGCTCCATCGCAGTCTTTAACACTGGTAGCATGCCGCGACAGCGTGGACGTGAACCGTATGTGCAGTTGACGGACTTTGAGCGAGGGCGTATAGTGGGCATGCGGGAGGCCGGGTGGACGTACCGCTGAATTGCTCAACACGTGGGGCGTGAGGTCTCCACAGTACATCGATGTTGTCGCCAGTGGTCGGCGGAAGGTGCACGCGCCCGTCGACCTGGGACCGGACCGCAGCGACGCACGGATGCACGCCAAGACCGTAGGATCCTACGCAGTGCCGTAGGGGACCGCACCGCCACTTCCCAGCAAATTAGGGACACTGTTGCTTCTGGGGTATCGGAGAGGACCATTCGCAACCGTCTCCATGAAGCTGGGCTACGGTCCCGCACACCGTTAGGCCGTCTTCCGCTCACGCCCCAACATCGTGCAGCCCGCCTCCAGTGGTGTCGCGACAGGCGTGAATGGAGGGACGAATGGAGACGTGTCGTCTTCAGCGATGAGAGTCGCTTCTGCCTTGGTGCCAATGATGGTCGTATGCGTGTTTGGCGCCGTACAGGTGAGCGCCACAATCAGGACTCCATACGACCGAGGCACACAGGGGCAACACCCGGCATCATGGTGTGGGGAGCGATCTCCTACACTGGCCGTACACCACTGGTGATCGTCGAGGGGACACTGAATAGTGCACGGTACATCCAAACCGTCATCGAACCCATCGTTCTACCATTCCTAGACCGGCAAGGGAACTTGCTGTTCCAACAGGACAATGCACGTCCGCATGTATCCCGTGCCACCCAACGTGCTCTAGAAGGTGTAAGTCAACTACCCTGGCCTTCAAGATCTCCGGATCTGTCCCCCATTGAGCATGTTTGGAACTGGATGAAGCGTCGTCTCACGCGGTCTGCACGTCCAGCACGAACGCTGGTCCAACTGAGGCGCCAGGTGGAAATGGCATGGCAAGCCGTTCCACAGGACTACATCCAGCATCTCTACGATCGTCTCCATGGGAGAATAGCAGCCTGCATTGCTGCGAAAGGTGGATATACACTGTACTAGTGCCGACATTGTGCATGCTCTGTTGCCTGTGTCTATGTGCCTGTGGTTCTGTCAGTGTGATCATGTGATGTATCTGACCCCAGGAATGTGTCAATAAAGTTTGCCCTTCCTGGGACAATGAATTCACGGTGTTCTTATTTCAATTTCCAGGAGTGTAGATATAAGTAGTGAGTTCGATTTACCGCTATAGTTGGGACTGATACATTTTGAGAAAGTTTCAACCTATGTAGTTTAGACAAAAACTATAATGACATGTTCCGCAAAACAGTGGATTCATTCCACCTACGTCATTACATTGTGTCAATATTATACTTTTCACCAAAATTCACCAGGAGACCGAGAAACAGAAAACTGAAAGCGGAATTGGTCAGAAAGATTCCAGATGGCCTACAACACTACCTTGGGGAACGCCAAAAAGCACTTCTGTTTTACTCGATGACTTCCCGTCAATTACTAAGAGCTGTAACCTTTGTGACAGGAAATCACGAATCCAGCTGCGTAACTGAGACGACATTCCATAAGCGCGCAATTCCATTAGAAGCCATTTATGAGTTACGTCGTCAATTTGCAATCGCTTGTCAATAGCACTCAATACTTCGTGTGAGTAAAGAGATAGTTGTGTTTTCTAAATCCGTGTTGTCTATGTGTCAATAGACCATTTTCTTCGTGGTAGTTCACGATGTTCGAACACAATGCATGTTCCAAAATCCTGCTGCACATCGACGTTAATGATGTGGACCTGTAATTTAGTGTATTTCTTGAATGTTGATGTGACCTGTGTAACTTTCCAACCTTTACGCACGGATCATTCGTCGATCGGGCGGTTATATATGACTGTCGAGTATGGAACTATTACATCGGCATATTCTGAAAGGAACCTAGTTGTTATCAATTTTAGAAAAAAATGATTCATTATAACGATTGATGTGTTTATTGGGAGATTAGAAAAAGAGGATAACGATGAGACTCGAACCCAGTACAGACTTGCAAGTTTGCGCTAATACCGCTGCTCGGCGACTGCCACACCCGTATGATTATTAAGCATATCTGGCTCCACTCTCCCAGCTGCCCCGATGCACGACCCTCAGTTCGCTGCCGAGCAGTTCATGCAGAGAGGTATGAGCAGGAGCGTGCATCTATTCATCATACTATGGAAGTAGCTTTACGTTGTACAAGGTCTACATTATGGAACAAATCTAATAATTTTTTGCGTGGTATATGTTCACTGATGTAAAAGTTTTTCCACTCCATACTTCACCCTTTCATGGATAGATTTTTGTTTTTAATTTCTAAAGCTGTTTGCGTTCCTTCTCGCTCAAGCTATCCCCATGCCAAATTTCAGCGAAATCGGTACAGTAGTTTGGTCGTGAAACGTAATAGACAGAGTTACTTTCACACTTATAATATTAATTTGTAGTGAAATGAAGATGAAAGCAGGCAACTGGCTACAACCAGCAAACAAAAGTGTAGAGTAGTCCACTGATCCAGGAGGAGAAGGGATGGTGTAAGTTCTCGAAACGAGTCGTGCGACAAAATAAAAGCGACTGACACCGAAATTTGTTTAAATTTATCTCTTAAATTATGACCCAATGTGTCATTTATTGGCGCTAAAGTTAATAATTTTTAGAAATGTTTAATTCATTACTGCACTCGGAAATCTTCTAAGTTTCAGAGGTGGTTTTTTTAGATTTTCGTTTTGAGAATTCTATAGTACCACTTTAGAAAATTGGTGTCCAACCAGTGACCTTCAAATCCGGTAAGTACGAGGGTCAGTCAAAAAGTAATGCCTCCTACTTTTTTTCTCCTTAAATATAGTTTAAGTGAAAAAATTTGAAGTTAGTGTTATTCCGCAGTGCTTGTTGTCCAACCCACTCAGTAGTAACTTTCTGTGTCGACAGAGCCAGTAACGCAGTCGCTTGCAAAATGGCCAACATCAATGTTTGTATTAGACAGTATTCTGTGATATAATTCTTGAATGCAGAAGGTGAAACGTTCATTTGCTTTCATGAAAGACTGAATAATGTGTACAGTGATGCAAAGGTGGATATCAGCACTGTTAGACGATGGGTTCATCGACGTAGTGAAGCTAAGGGCAAATACCGTTGGCTGACGAAACACGGAGCGACGGGCCGGTGACTACAGCGACCACACAACATTTAGCGAGTCGATGTCATCCTTCGTGGTGACCGCCCGATGTATGCAGATGATTTGTGTCGCATTACATACATCACTAAAGGCAGTGTGTGACGATTATTCAAGTGGGATACTCAAAAGGATATCACACATAAGTCGTCACACCACTGAAGAGACTGTGAAACTAGATGAGAAGTCTTCCTTCATTTCCCATACAGCCCTGACCTAGTGCCGTAAGACTTCCCTCTGTGTGGTTCTCTAATAGACGCTCATTGTGGGATTCACTTTGAAGATGAGAGAAGGTCGTGAAAACGTCCATGCGTCAATGGATTCAGAAGCAGGACTGTGAGTTTTACCACAGTGGAATATATCCCTTGTTAAAACATGGACCGAAATTGTGGAAGTGGACGGAGATTATATTGAAAAGTCATGAATTTATTGTCAGTGTTGTGGTTCTCAACCTAAGTAGCTGCATTTGAAATTCATGACAAATAAAAAAAAATTCGTTTTGTAGATAAAAAACGCCTTTTTGCTGCAATGTATTTTATTTCGTCTGGTCACGCTTTGCTTTTTACTTTAAGGTACCTTCAATAGATAAAGGAAACATAGAAAATTCGGAGTGGGTATTAAAATCCGTGGAGAAGAAATAAAAACTTCGAGGTTCGCCGATGACATTGTAATTCTGTCAGAGACAGCAAAGGACTTGGAAGAGCAGTTGAACGGAATGGACAGTGTCTTGAAAGGAGGATATAAGATGAACATCAACAAAAGCAAAACGAGGATAATGGAATGTAGATGAATTAAGTCGGCTGATGCTGAGGGAACTAGATTAGGAAATGAGACACACAAAGTAGTAGATGAGTTTTGCTATTTGGGGAGCAAAATAACTGATGATGGTCGAAGTAAAGAGGATACAAAATGTAGACTGGCAAGGAAAGCGTTTCTGAAGAAGAGAAATTTGTTAACATCGAGTGTAGATTTAAATGTCAGGAAGTCGTTTCTGAAAGTATTTGTATGGAGTGTAGTCATATATGGAAGTGAAACGTGGACGATAAATAGTTTGGACAAGAAGAGAATAGAAGCTTTCGAAATGTGGTGCTACAGAAGAATGCTGAGGATTAGATGGGTAGGTCACATAACTAATGAGGTACTGAATAGAATTGAGGAGAAGAGGAGTTTGTGGCACAACTTGACAAGAAGAAGGGACCGGTTGGTAGGACATTTTCTGAGGCATGAGGGGATCACAAATTTAGCATTGGAGGGCAGTGTGGAGGGTAAAAATCGTAGAGGGAGACCAAGAGATGAATACATTAAGCAGATTCAGAAGGATGTACGTTGCCGTAAGTACTGGGAGATGGAGAAGCTTGCACAGGATTGAGTAGCATGGAGAGCTGCATCAAACCAGTCTCAGGACTGAAGACCACAACAACAACAGTACATTCTAGAACGATACAGTTTTATTTTGATATGCGATATTTGTAGATTATAAAACAGTTCATGTCTTGTTTTTTTACGCAGGTAAGTGACTGCTTACTGTTGTTCGCGTTTTTTGCTGGCATCTGCGTTTCCTCTCATCTGGTCACATGCTGGATGTCTCACTATAACACCACTTAAGTAACATAAGCACGTTTTCTTGTTACGAAGTTTTACTGCTACCTCCTGCATGCGACCACATGAGAGGAAAGGCAGACGCCAGTCAAAAATGCGAAAGCTTGTAAGTAATCACTTATTACGTAGAAAAAACAAGATATCACATATCAAAACAACAGTGTGTCACTCTAGATCCCACTGAAGAAGACTTAAAGTAAAAGATGGAACACGTCTGGAAGAAATAAAATACATCGCAGCAAGAAAAGGAAGTTTTTATTTGCAAAACGAATATTTCTCTGCTTGCTGCGGAAAAAAATTAGGAGACATTACTTTTTGACTGAGCCCCGTATGAAGAAAATCGAAAAGGGCCAGTCCGTAAGGTCCCCTCGTATACGTGTAATCACTAGAATCGTAGGATGATGAGCCGATTCGCTGACGGGTTGCGTTGTGCATTGCGTATGCTTGCTTCCCTTGCGAGTGTGACGCTGAGCCGAGCGGCAGGGGTCAGTGGCTCGGAGGAGCGGAAGTGTGTGCGGAGGTGTGCGGCTTGTCTAACTGGCAGGCGCATCCCTCAGCGCGCCACCACATTAATAACGGCGGCGGCTGTCGCCGGCATTCCTCCCCTGTGCGCGGGACAGCATACCTGGCCGCTGCAGGGGTTTAGAAGCACCACTCTGCGAAGGTCGCTGCTAAACAACGACGGACCAGAGTGCTATTTGTCGTAAATTATGAGACCTCTCGCAAAGTGGCAGTCGCTCTGACAGTAGCCTATAATTACACTCATGCTCATAAATTAAGGACAATGCTGATACATGGTGAAACAACGCTCTGGTGGGCGGTTTGCGGGTTAAATCACCTCGGGGTATGACCTGCGGTGCATTTGATCTGTGGTCGTCGCACGGTGTCGCTGGCAGCAGTCCACATACGCAGAGGTGTGTTGGTGCATATCAGAGTACGGTGCAGCGACTAAGTGTGAAACGTTTTCAGACGTGCTAATGGTGACTGTGTGTTAAAAATGGCTCAAAGAACACATATTGATGACATGAAGGGTCTGATACTAATGCGAATGAAGCCTGGTCAAACACAGCAGGTCGTAACTCGGGCCCTCCGTGTGCCACAAAAGTGTGATCTGGCAACGATTCCAGCAGACAGGAAACGTGTCCAGGCGTCACAGTACGGAAAGTCCACAGTATACAACATCACAAAACTTATACCTCCCCATCAGTGCCCGTAGACGGCCACGGAGTACTGCAGGTAGCGTTGCTCGGACCTTACCGCAGCCACTGGAACAGTTGTCTCCAGACACACAGTGTACAGACGACTGAACAGACATGGTTTATTCACCCGGAGATCTGCAAGGTGCATTCCACTGGTCACAAGAGAGACCGTAAAGCCTGGCGTCAAGAACACAGTAAATGGTCATTGGAACAGTGGTCCCAGGTTATGTTCACGGACGAGTCCAGGTATAGTCTGAACAGTGATTCTTGCCGGGTTTTCATCTGGCGTGAACCAGGAACCAGATACCAACCCCTTAATGTCCTTGGAAGGGACCTGTATGGAGGCCGTGGTCTGATGGTGTGGGGTGGGATTATGGTAGGTGCACGTGCACCCCCTGCATTTCTTTGACAGAGGAACTGTAACAGGTCAGGTGTATCGGGAGGTCATTTTGCACCATTCTGTCCGCCTTTTCAGGGGTGCAGTGGGTCCCACCTTCCTCCTGATAGACGATAACGCACCGCCCCACCGAACTGCCGTTGTGGAGGAATACCTTTAAACAGAAGATATCAGGCGAATCGAGTGGCCTGCCGGTTCTCCAGACCTAAACTCCATCTAGCACGTCTGGGATGCTCTCCGTTACGTATCGCTGTACGTCTTCAAACCCCTACGACACTTCAGGAGCTCTGACAGGCACTGGTGCAAGAATGGGAAGCTTTACTCCAGCAGCTGCTGGACCACCTGCTCAGGAGTATGCCAACCAGATATGCGGCCTGTGTACTTGTTCATGGTGACCATATCCCATATTGATGTCGGGGTACGTGCGCAGGAAACAGTGGTGTTTTGTAGCACATATGTTTCAGGACGGTTTTCGCAACTTATCACCAATATCGTGGACTTAGAGATCTGTGTCGTGTGTGTTCCCTATGTGCCTATGCTATTAGCGCCAGTTTTGTGTAGTGTCACGTTGTGTGGCACCACATTCTGCAATTATCTTTAATTTATGAGCATGAGTGTATTTGATTTTCCACTTTGTGAAAGGAGTTTCAGACCTATCTCTAGAATATGGGGAAATTGACAGGGGGGTACACACATAAGAGATCATCTGGTTTTCATTGTTTATAGTCAAGTGGTCATCAACGTAAGACAGGTTTGGCCAATCTTTGGTGACCCGTGGGCCTGATTCACACACTTAAGCCCACGGGACGTACACAAAACGTCGTTGGTGAATAATGCAGTGAAGAACTGTTATATCGGGATTCTCAATTATTCAGCACATGCGTTATTTAATATGCTAAGTAAATATTCCAGAATTCGAATCAAGACCAGCTGCCAACAGGAGTAACTTAGAAGTAAATATCCTCAGAGTAGTGAAGCAGCTTGAATCAATAAAAGCAAGTCATCCAGCCCAGACAATACACCAAATATGTTACTTCCAGAGAATGCTGACGCAGTAGCTCCATACTTAACAATCATATACAACCGCTCGCTCGACGAAACGTCGATACCAAAGGACTGGAAAGTTGCGCAAAACACACGAATATTCGCCGGCCGGAGTGACCGTGGGGTTCTAGGCGCTACAGTCTGGAACCGAGGGACCGCTACGGTCGCAGGTTCGAATCCTGCCTCGGGCATGGATGTGTGTGATGTGCTTAGGTTAGTTAGGTTTAATTAGTTCTAAGTTCTAGGCGACTGATGACTTCAGAAGTTAAGTCGCATAGTGCTCAGAGCCATTTGAATGATTTGAACCACACGAATATTCAAGAAATGTGTTAAATTACAGGTCCATGCCATTAACGTCGATATGCACTAGGATTTTGGAACATAGATTGTGTACGAACGTCATGAGTTACCTAGAAGAGAACGTTCTATTGACAAACAGACAACACGGATTTAGAAAACATCGTTCTTGTGCAACACAACTAGCTCTTTACTCACACGAAGTATTGAGTGCTATCTACATGGAATTTCAAACTGATTCCGTATTTCTAGATTTCCAGAAGGCTTTTGACACCGTACCACACAAGTGGCTTGTAATTAAACTGCGTGCTTGTGGAATATAGTCTCAGTTACGTGACTGGATTCGTGATTTCCTGTCAGAAAGGTCACAGTTCGTAGAGACTGACGGAAAGTCGCCGAGTAAAACAGAAGTGATTTCTGGTGTTCCCCAAGGTAGCGTTATAGGACCTTTGCTGTTCCTTATATATATATAAGATTTAGGAGACGATCTGAGCAGTTGTCTGAGGTTGTTTGCAGATGAGGCTGTTGTTTACCATCTAGTAAAGTCATCAGAAAATCAAAACTAATCGCAAAACGATTTTGATAAGATATCTGTATGGTGCGAAAATTGGCGATTGACGCTAAATAATGAAAAGTTCGAGCTTATCCACATGAGTGCTAAAAGGAACTCGTTAAACTTCGGTTACCCGATAAATCAGTCATATCTAAAGGTCAGAGACTCAATTAAGTACGTAGTAATTACAGTTACGAACAGCTTACATTGGAAATGACACACAGAAAATATTGTGGGGAAGGCGAACCAAAGGCGGCGTTTTATCGGTAGAATACTTAGAAAATGCAACTGCTCTACTGAAGAGATTGCCTACAGTACGCTTGTCCGTCCCCTTTTGGAGGACGCTGGGTGATGTGAGAGCCTTACCATATAGGATTAACGAAATGAGAAAGTTTAGAGAAGGGCAGCACGTTTTGTATCACCGAGAAACAGGGAAGAGTGTGCCACGGACATAATTCAGGGCTTGGGGTGGACTTCATTAAAACAGAGTGGGTTTTTCTTTGCTGCGGGATCTTCTCACAAAATTTCAGTCACTAACTCTCTCCTCTGAATGCTTAGATATTTTGCTGCCTCTGACGTACGTAGGGAGAAACGATCATCATAATAAAATGAGGGAAATCGGAGTTCGCACGGAAAAATATAGTTGCCCGTTTGTTCGTTGTTCCCGCGTTCCGTTCGAGAGTGTGATAAAAGAGAATTATTGTGTAGTGGTTCGATGAACCCTCTGCGAGGCGCTTAAGTGTGACCTGCAGAGTAGCCATGTAGATATAGATGTAGATGAAGAACACATTTTCGTGAACCGAACGTCACAGGTGATCCATCAGAACAAATTCCGGTGAGTGGACTCCACTTCTGATTGAACATCTCAATGACTTTTTCACATCTTCAAAAATGTCTTCAACAGTAGTGGTTCCTTTTTAAGGCTTTGTGGTGGTAAACGTTCCGTTGTATTGCACTCCACATCTACACCACGGACGAAAATTGGTAACTGAGCTGTGTCTGAGAAATCAGTGCTCTCGTCGAAACTGATCGCGGAAGCTTCGAATGTGGCGACATGATCACATAACCTTTTTTTTAAAAATGTCATCAGCCGTCATACCAATTCGTCGAACAGCTGTCCGTGTCGATACACTTATTTGTTTTGACTCTTTCGCTTAAGCGGAACATAGAACGTCTGCTGTGTCCAAGAGGTACTTCTTCACGAATTCGCCTTCACGAAAGACTTTAACGATTTGTCATTTTTTCACTTATTATAAAACTAGCTTTAACCAAATTGTTACACTTGTCCTTCGTTTGCTGTTGCTTGTCCAAATCGGAAATTGATATTTTTACTTTGTCTTCTGTAATTGCATTGTGAGGTCTTGTTGAGCCATGTGTTATCGCAGGAAAGTACCTTTTGATATTATATTCCTTGACAACAGACAGTGATTCACTACAGAAGAAGCCAGCAGGTTTACATCTGTACATGGCAAAGAAATATTCCTCGTCTACTTCTCCTGGAACTGAGAGCACTCAGCATCTAGTTTTCGCCTCTAAATGTCAGAAATTAACTCATCAAAGGCGCACGAAGACACTTGCTTGAAATTAACAAAGATCTTTACACGAGAACCTAACAACATATATCTAATTTTTTCACGAATTCATGGTTCTTGTTGCCGCTGTTCAAATCGGCGCATTTCGCTCGTACTCGGTATTTTCATGCCATTATCGCCTACTACGAACGTTTACGATCTATCAAAGTGTAACACAGACGTAGACATTAATTGTGTGTTACCGGGAGTGATTCAGACGAGATAATACATCTATCCACACCCGTTCAAGGTACTGAGTTGTTTCCATCACTTTCGGCACGCACATGAGCACATAGCCTTAACTATGCGCTCAGACTGTAAAGATGTTTCTCTTTGTTGTTAAAATCTTTTTTTTTTAGAATGATTCCTCTGAAATGTTACAGCCGACTTCTTTCTCGATCCTTCCTTAAACCGATGGGACCGATGACCTCGCTGTTTGGTCCCCTCCCCCCCGAACCAATCAACGTAAGAAAACTTTTCACTGGTCTCTGCCATGAGCTACAAATCCGATGTGAACAGAGCGTCAGCAGAAATACACAATGCGAACGCCTCGCTCCCCCTTCCCGCCCCCCCCCCCCCAAAAAAAAATCAAGAATTTCTTCCGCGGGCCGGATTGAAACCAATCGCGGGCTGGATCCGGCCCACGGTCGGCCCGTTTCCCACCCGTGACGTAAGATGTAGAAACAGCATCAGAGTCGGGTAGGAAATGGTGCAAAGCTTGCAAGCTTTAGTTTCGCAGACGTGCTATAACCGAACATCCGCCAGGCTGAAGCCGGAATGATACCAGATAACAGCAACGTTCGACACAGAACACACACTGTCCGTATTATACGTGATTTGTGAGCTCTGTGCGGGCATCTTGGCACGTACTGGCTGCTGGAATTTTGAACAAACGGCACTCGTTCACGGAACGCTGGCAGGAAGGTAGGTCATCATGAATACAGAGCCGTAGTCCGTCTGTTGAGATTGCGCCAATGCAGCATAGCTTGCATCGTAGAGGAGTTTTAAAACTATTTCTTTACGTTCGCTATGATTTAGTCTCATTAACTTTTTTTTTTTTTTTTTTTTTTTTTTTTTTTTTTTTTTTTTTTTTTTTTCAGAGTAAACGATTGTGACGGCGATACAAACACCACAACATAATCCACATGGCTATCTTGCAAAGTGGTCCGTGGAACTCTTCTATCACTGACGTTTCCTCCAAAGCTACTTTGGACACCTTCGGAGGTGCTCCTGGTTGTGCTGAGTCTTGCCGACTGACGAGTCGGACATTGAAGAACGGCCTAAATACCGTGGAAAGTGGTCGGGGTCTGGATTTCACGTGACAGCAGAGATAAACCTTGTCAAGGATAAAATATAACTATCGATCACAGTACGTCAAAGATAAAAACTTCTCATCGAGTCTGGAGCGCCACTGTCCATATATCGCTGAGTTTCATAGCTTCTGCTTTACTGTTAAAATTATCCCCATGTGTTTATATATTTCGATGGCTTCTCTATATAGCCGTGGATAATAGTTCGTCGTAGTACATAAAACTTCAGTTTCCGAAAATTTCACTGCGTGATCACCCGACTGAAGAGCTTGTTTCGCCACGGCTGACTTGTCTGTTTTTCCTAGTCGGCAAAGACTTTTATGTTCCTTCAACCGTGTATTCACACTTCTCTTTGTAGTTCCAATGTAGACCCTACTACATGTACACGGAATCTTGTATACACCACTTGCAGGCAGAGGGGGACGTTTATCCTTAACGGAAATCGGTCGAACGTTATGTTTTCTTAAAATCTTGCCGACTTGATCCGTTACTTTTTTGATGAAGAGTAGAGAAACCGTGTTCTTCCATCGCTGTGTCCTATCGTTGTCCATAAGCCTCCTGTTATTCGGTCACAAAACTCTATTTATTTCCTTACTAGAGTACCCATTCTTCTCAAAACCCTGCTTTAGATGTTTTAACTCGGCTTCCAGGTATTCCGGCGCACAAATCCTTTTAGCTCTGTCCACAGAAAAGAAGCGATATATGGACAGTGACGCTACAGAATCGGTGAGAAGTTTTTATCTTTGACGTACTATGATCGATAGTTATATTTTATTCTTGACAAGGTTTATATCTGCTGTCACGTGAAATCCAGACCACGCCCACTTTTCACGTTATTTAGGCCGTTCTTCGACGTCGGACTCGTCAATCGGCAAGACGCAGCACAACCAGGAGCACCTCCGAAGATGTCCAACGTAGCTTTGGAGGAAACGTCAGGGATAGAAGAGTTCCATGGACGACGGCCATACAACCCGAAAGAATTCTCGGCAGCTGAAACATCCGGTCGTGAAAGCCTTCATTGTATGATATCTTGAAAAGTCCCAAGCTCATTGTCATCCACACCTCTTCCGCTTTCTTATACACTAAATATTATTAGTCTCAGTCAGCAATAGACACAAAAAAGGTGCCTTCGTTTTGCCTGAATTAGCAGCCTATTCTGGATTTTCTCTCTTATGTTAGCAGTTCACGCCCTGATGTGTTCTTGCTTAGCTTGGTTGTAAGGCAGAGTGCACTAGTTGGCTATGCGGCGGTCTCAGCGGTGGTATATTTCAGAGAATGGGGGTAACTGCCCGCCTGCATCAGTATTCCGCGGCGCCGCACTCTCTGCAGCAGCCTGCGCCCTCGCCATAGCCAGGTGCGAGCCGCCCTAATTGCAGCACCACCAGGCGTCGAGCTCGCTCTCCTTACCTGTCACCTCTATTATGAACATTGCAGCATGTGCGACAATCATGCCCAAAGTACGGAGCCAGTGACCTTATTATAAGTTGTTCCCTGGTTGCGCTATACACTTCTGAACCATTTCCTGTGTGTCGCTCGGTGGCCAAGTGGATCTCCTGCGGCCTTGACCATTGGAGATGGCTTCGCCGACAACTGGCTTTTCTCCTCAGGACGTCGGAGGCGGCTATCTCCGGGGAGATTCTCGTGCGTCCCGATTCAGCCTTCTTTCCCCGATCGAAAAACAATGCCATCATGTGGCTTGTTGGACATTATGCCCACTACGTGATGGTGAGTGAATATGGCGCAGATCCGTGTGCCTTTTCCCAATATATGGCCACGGCCCATTGGACGTGGCTCAGGGTGCCCCGTTATCGTGAACTTTTTTCTAATATGCTGTATCTTATTTTTCATCGACAAGGCGTTAGATGAGTTGACATCCCCCCTCCCTTTCTTTGTGAACACTCTTGTTTGGATTTAGATGTTCCACGATGTAGAAATGAAGAAAGTGTGGGCACCTTAAAACTCACGCCTAATTCCCTCACATACGTTTTTCTGATTTAACCCTTTTGTTTTTGTCGAAATGACTTCATTTGTTTTATTTTAATTGATTGCCTTTGATAAGTGCATTGAAAAAAACTGAGTGAAGATTTTCGTTTTTTGAAGGAATATACTGCCATTTGAGTGTACATTTCGGTGTGTTTCCTGACTGAAAAAAATAGAAAACCTGGTCTAAAGCATAGACCGTTAGTTATCAGGCCCGGGTTCGACTCCTGCATAAACCAACTATTTTCATTTTTCATTTTATTTTATTCCTCACAATGTTAAACCATTAATTGTAAAATTTAAATATATTTCCATAGTTCAATGTATATTTGAAGTAGTTTTTATGATGAGGAAATTTTGCTTTTATCTGTTCAGCTGTTACCACATGTAACTGTTTGATTTCGGATGAAGACATACATAGTATAGTCGATGTCGAAACTAAGTTTTAAAAAAATGTCGTAGATAGAATTATGAATTTACATGGAGGAGGTCGAAGGTTCGATCCTGGGTTGGGACGCATTTTTTTTATTTGCTAATATTATTCTGTCATTTAAAAAAAGTGGATAAATCTCAGTCTAAAAATCGGAAGATTCAGGGTTCAATACCCCGTAGTTCGTATGATTTTTTTTTTCTGTCTCCTGCTGCCTTCACCCGTGAGAATGATTTGTAAATGTGAAAAAGTCACGTTGCATGTTGGTCCAGGGTCCACGTTCAACTGATCCCCATATACACTTCCTCACAAAAAAGTGACGCACCCCACAAAACGTGCTCGGATGTCAATCCAGCTTCGTAAACTTAGACATGATTGCCAGGTATGTAAATGATAATAGTTAAAATCCTCTATGACAGGTAGAACGACCACCAGAGTGCATTACTTTCGTTCGTTTTTAGTGCTATTACCAGGTCTGGTTGGGTAGATAAGCGGTGTGAACAGTGTCAGATGCTGAGTAATCACTGTGAAGGACGAGATGATACTACGAACTCGTATGAGACGCTGTTATCAGTACCGCAGAGAGTTTGAAAAGAGGCTTGAATGTGAGTCTCCATTTCGCAAGCTGATCGAATCGTGCAAAATCCACATCTGTCGGACATTCGGATATGACAGTGGTCCGAGCTTTGACTCCATGGGAACGTGAGGGCAGGCATAGTCGTCAAGGTTCCGGTCAGTCACGTCTGAACTCCACAAGAGGTGATTGCCGTATTGTGCATCAAACACAAAATCAAATGGCTCTAAGCACTATGTGACTTAACATCTGAGGTCATCAGTCCCCTAGAACTTAGAACTACTTAAAGCTAACTAACCTAAGGACAACACACACATTCATGCCCGAGGCAGTATTCGAACCTGCGACCGTAGCAGCAGCGCGGTTCCAGACTGAAGCGCCTAGAACCGCTCGGCCACAGCGGCCGGCCCGTCAAACACATCGCAACCCCTTTAGAACTGCGCCTGTCAACCGAAAATAAGTAACCGACTCCCCCTGTAACATTCTGTGTTACCCCGCACTGTTGGTCGAAGTTTAGAAGCAGCCGGACTACGGAATTACCCAGTGATGCGTAGCCTGCCGTTGGTTTTCCATATCCTACTAGGTGAATTCCGGGCTGGTCCCCACGTCCCACCTCAGTTACACGCCTCGCAGACATTTGTAACACGTTCGCACTATTACATGTTTTACACTAGACGCAGACAGCTGGGGTACACTCATTCCGTTCTGGGGAGTGTGGGGTGGCGGCCGGAAGGACATCCGGCCACCCCTTAAATTTAACCACGGCAGATGCGACTTAACCATTCCGACCCTGCGCAGAATGCGGGACAAGGGACTAGCAAAAGAAGAAGATGCGTAGGCTGCCGTTAAGACCACAGCACAAACGACTGCGTTTGGAGTGGTGCCGCGACCGACAAGCATGGGCCGCTGATCAATGGTGTCGCAGTATGTCGTGCGTTGAATCACGGCACTGGATGACCACCGTCGGCGGCTATTGCGGCGACCTGGCTGGAGGTCCCATTCTTCGATATTTTGGCGGGACACAGCGGCCCTACTCCTGAAGTGACGGTGAGAGAACTATTGGTTATGACTTCAGACCACGGCTGACAGTGACTTGGGGAATTACGATGGAAGAATGGTACATCATGGATATTCTGCGTCTTCATGTGTTATCTCTCGCGTGATATTATCGTGGTGCCATATTTCAACATGACAATGCTCATCCACAACTGACATGTGTCTTTGTGAGTTATCTGCGTGATGTTGAAGTTCTCACGTGGCCAGCGTGATACCCAGATATGTCCCGCTCAGACCAGCTAAGACGTCAACTCCGTCCCAGCACCAGTACCTACCGGATCAAGTACCATTTACAACAGCTGTGTGCCACGTGGGTTCAGGGCCCATATGACACCTTTCCCGACTAAGTGAATAACTGCATGCCAGAGCAGGTGAATGTAACGTCACAATGACACGTGGGCTCATACTGCAGATTTCTTCGTGAATGTGACTCGATTTTATAATCGCCGCAGTAACATCTCATACCCTCTCAGACCGCGGAGTTTCATTTCGTTTCCTCCTCTTCTTCTGGGTGCTTCACTTTTCATGGCGGGCAGTGTAACTGAGTAAGTAAGTCAGTTCACTGGATTTCAGAAAGCAAATGCAAACTACCTCCAGTAGGACCATGCTGTGTTCAAAACAACGTTGAGATAGAAGAAAACCGTACCTTGAGCTCTCTAACGAGAGTTCTGTACCTTACCCTCCGTGACACCTCGATTCGTAGTCCCCCAAGATTAATGGGGGATAAGATAAGTTGCTGTTCACGTATCTGTTATTCTTCATTATTTTAGCCTTTTTTGTTAATACTTACTGTTTTTTTGCCTAGTAGCTTTAATAGTTTAGTGTCCGGTAATGCTGTTGAGACGTAAGTATGATTCCTTGTATTAGACGTGTACTGGGAGAAGGCGAATATAAACTTTTGAAATGTGAAGTTGGAGAACAATGCTGAAGACAAAATGGATAGATTGAAAAAGTAGTGGAGAGATAGTGAATCGAATGTGAGAAAATGGCTCTAAGCACTATGCGACTTAACATCTTAGGTCATCAGTCCCCTAGTCTTAGAACTACTTAAACCTAAGGACATCACACACACCCATGCCCGAGGCAGGATTCGAACCTGCGACCGTAGCAGCAGCGCGGTTGCGGACTGAAGCGCCTAGAACCACTCGGCCACAGCGGCCGGGCGAATGAGAGAGAAAAGAAATTTATGGCACAACTTGATTAAAAGAAGGGTTTATTGATAGGACATATGCTCACGTATTGAGTAATAGACAATTGGCAATAGGGAGAACTGTGTGTGGCTCGGGGAGGGGAGGGGGGAGGAAGGAGGGAAAGGAGAGTAAAAGTAAGCAGATTCAAGTGCACGCAGGTTGTTGTAGTTATGCTGAGATGAAGAGGCTTGAACAGAATGACTGGTGTGGAGAGCTATATAAAAGCACCCTAGGGACTGAAGACCACAACAACAACGTGCGTAATGTATGGAAAACATTTGTTCAATTTGGTGTGTCTTCTTTGGGGTCTGTTCGTGAGTAACTGGTAAGTGGGTAACTTAATGCCACACTGTTGTGAAGGTACAAGCTTCTTCACCCTCCGATACTCATTTCCCAGTTTGTTGTCATTTGAGATTGGCAAGGGCAAGCGGAGAGAAGATGAAGTGGGAACTCCACAGGGAGCAGCTAGATGAGGTTGACACCGCCCTCAGGGGTGAAGTTTCTCCGACAGAAGACTGCGGCGTGCTCTCAGGCTGAAAATTTTGTATATTGATCTGTTGGTTACTGCGGTCTCTAACATGTAAACATTGTTACTAGAATAACCGAAATTACAATAGCAGTTCATCTGCCGACATATTTGCACATAAATTAAATGCAAAAGGTCGCTGTTATCACTGGACGACTTGTGGCACTAATTAACGAAACTGCCATGTTTTCTGACTCTCCATAATCGAAAAGCCTTGAATAGAAGTGGAAAATAAAGAATCATAGAATGACACATCATAGTATTTTTCATCACCTAATCATATCGTTATTTTAAAGACGATAGTTGTAACGGAGGGATGTGTCTGTGTGGGCGGGGAAAGGGTACAGGGGGAGTGATGTTGAAGTTGTAGAGGGAGACCAAGGTTTGACTACAGTAAGCAAGCTTAAATGGATGTAAATTACAGTAGTTATGCAGAGGCTTGCACCCTACGATCCTATCATGATTGAATACAGAATTAGTGTTGTGCTACTTCACACAGTCACGACGATTAAATATCTGGGCCTAACGTTGCGAGAAGATACGGCATGGAACGGGCATGGAACGTCGGCAGTAGAGAGAATTTTACCAAAGGGTAGCTTATCCAAAAAAATCGCATTAGCGTACCTGTTATGAAATACGGATGAGAACTGCGGGCCGAACGAATAACTGATTCGGCCGCAGTTTGACGGCCATTACATAATTGCGAAATTGGTTTTCCCTTGCTCAAAGCGTGACTGAATCAACGTTCTTTCTCTGAGAGACGCCTCCTGTTAAAGGTACATATTTCAGTGGAGATCAGAAAGAAGAACAGAGATGAAACAATTGTTTTGCTGAACATGTTACAATGTGCAACGCATATTCCTTCACTTGCAATTGGCATGCAGATTGTGTTTATAAATAAAAACTAATTGTGAAATTTTGCTTTCATTTACTGTGAGTTGTAAACTTACGACTGTTGACAGTAAGAAAGAGTGTAACTTAACAATTTATGCTTTACAGAAAAAAAGGAAAAACCAATCGTTCTCAACAGAGCTTTATTCTGGGGTCATAATTCGGTCATGATTCAGATAGCGACATGAAGGGCGCACATGAGGAAAGCAGTATGGTATGTATGTTTGCGACCGAATACTTAAACATTAGAACAAGGCTGAAACTTTCGGAACACACATTAAAGATATCAGTCACGTAGCTAGTAGCATGTAGCAATAATTCCTCTTCCTACAACTACAGTGTTCAGTCTTCAGGGTAGTATTTCGATTGACGTATCATATACTGAAAGCGGTTTTCTTATTACTTTGTTTCACTACGAATTGATCCAGCGCGCAATCGGCATAGTCGTAGGGGGTCCAATGAACTTACTTCAGTTCCATTATTTGCAATGTGCATCCTTTTACTGCGCAAGCATTGTTTACGCTTCTATAGAATAGATCCGAATGCAGAATTATTGCCGCAGTGTTGAAAGAATGATACTATATCCAAGTGCTATCGTAGATTTATTAATGAAGAAAACGATTTCCAAATACTTGTCTATGCCATTATTGCACCTAAAAAATTCTTCCATTATAATACAACGGGATTGTCGACCTAAATTTAAATAGTATAAATGACTGTAATCAAGTGATGACCTAATTTCGTTAAGTTACACTAACTGAACTAAAGTGTGTTAATCAAGAGTGATTAATCCTAAGTGTGGGATTATGGAGTAAACAGTAAGAAATTAAATTTGCTGTCCAACTCAAAATCAATAATGGTATGGTCATATACTTCCTTGTACCTTCACTCAAGCATGCAGAAAAAAAAGAGCTCAAGAAAACTGAATAAACATCATTCTCTGTATTAGCCGGCCGGTGTGGCCGAGCGGTTCTAGGCGCTTCAGTCTGGGACCGCGCGACCGCTACGGTCGCAGGTTCGAATCCTGTCTAGGGCATGGATGTGTGTGATGTTCTTAGGTTATTTAGGTTTAAGTAGTTCTAAGTTCTAGGGGACTGATGACCTCAGTTGTTAAGTCCCATAGTGCTCAGAGCCTTTTTTTTTTTTGTAGCGTTATTTTCAATGCGTAAACGTCAAATATCAACACCGCGTTTCGTCGTTGCCACACTATCTTGGAATCCTACATCGAAGTGAGCTGCAAGGTGAAGATATTTGCAAGGATCATGCCATCAATTGTAAAAGTCATGTATTAAATGACGTTAAATTTTGTTCACTAGTCTCCCTCATTTTCTTGTAATATTATGTTAATAATTATCATTTTGGGTCCGTCTGATACAACTAAATCGACTTCTTCGTGTCATAAGCGTTTGGCCTTTATTATTTGAAAGACATCTTCAGCGCCATATTTCGTAGATACTGTTCTACTTGTGTTCTTGTTCCGGTTTTATAGTTGTACTTCTGATTATTTCTATAAGAAACTTCATTTTTAAGCACTAGTAAATAAATAAGGGATCAAACAAAATAATAGGAGGAACAAATTATTTACGTAGGTTCTTAGAGCTATATCTAAACCCTGTTCACTACTCATGGGTGTTCTTGTTAAATGACAGGAAATAGATTCTTTTTTTTTTTTTTAATGCGAATGACTTTATCACAGATTAGTTTACTCTCCTTGTTTGACTTAGTCTCTTAGGTACTTCACGCTCTACATGCAATCCACTTGATGCAGAGCTTTTTTTTGTTGTACTGGTTTAGTTTAGTATCTTCAAATTTATGGCAAAACAAGTACTCTTTATTAACATTGTAATATTTCCGTTAAATTTAGTTTTATTTTATGATTACAGTACCTGAAGATGGCTGTTTTGAAACATATTAATAATAAAGATCATTCTTACTATGGACGCAGGAAACATTTATTGAAATGTTACCAAAGACAGTTCAAATGGTTCAAATGGCTCTGAGCACTATGGGACTTAACTTCTGAGGTCATCAGTCCCCTAGAACTTAGAACTACTTAAACCTAACTAACCTAAGGACATCACACAACACCCAGTAAAGACAGTTCGTTCGTTTTCCTTTCGCCTGTTACTAATGAGAATGTAGGCCCAGACAATCATACAGCCGCCACCGAATTTAATTCTCTCTTCAGCACAACTGCTAATCGTTCACCAGCCACAGTCACGTCCTCCTTTGCTCATCTGAGTGATACCATGCAAAGTGACTCATCACTACATTGCACCACACAGAATGATCTAATGAGAGATTCAAACAAATCTTTGACTAAAATTATAGCACATATGGAACACAGAACACATTCTATGTACCTCGACCACTGAAACGAAGGAGTATATTACACAATCCTCAAGTCAGTTCCTACTTCCAGAGTAGGAGGCTGCTAAAATTAATCTTTAATGGGAGATGTGGTGAACGCGAAGTCGGCTACGAGCAGATGTGATGTCATGAGGACGGCATCATTTGTGAATGGTACCTGATCCAACATATAACGTGAATTACAAAAAAATAAAAATAAAGAAAATGAAATTTGTGGTAAGTTCCTATGGGACCAAACTGCTGAGGTCATCTCTCTCTACGCTTACACACTACTTAATCTAAAACTAACTTACTCTAAGGACAACACACACACCCTCCCCCAGAGGGATGACTCGAACATCCGATGGGGCGAGCCGCGCGCACTGTGGCAAGGCGTCAAGCCCGGGCGGCTACCCCGCGCGACTGAATTTTAAAACACCTAGCTTCTGCGTGTACCTTTAAAGGTCTATAGGAAAAAATCGGCGTGCTATTTATACTGCTTAATACTGGAGCGAAGTCGGCCGGAGTGGCCGAGCGGTTCTTGGCGCTACAGTCTGGAACCGCGCGACCGCTACGGTCGCAGGTTCGAATCCTGCCTCGGGCACGGATGTGTGTGATGTCCTTAGGTTAGTTATGTTTAAGTAGTTCTAAGTTCTAGGGGACTGATGACCTCAGAAGTTAAGTCCCATAGTGCTCAGAGCCATTTGAACTGGAGCGAAAAACTGAAAAAAATTGATGACTTCCGAACACGAAAAGGAAAGAAAAAAAGCGAGACTCCATAACTATTTCTACAATTGCTGCACAACAAATGACGGTGTTGCTTGTACCCCTTAGTGATGCAGCGCATTAGTTTTCTGAGCAGCAGCTACACCATGAAATACAATCTCTCTCGCCTTCCAATGAATTATCCAGTCACTGACCACTGTGTATAATCCCGCTATAGGAAACTGTTGTAACAGTGCCAATGCTTTTCATAGCTGCAGCGTTCATCAGAAGTTTGTGATGGGCTGTCACTATTTTAGTGTAGTGCGAGTCCGATGTCGACTTTGAGACATTTGTAGTGTCGGAATAGAAGCTCATCGGGCGAGTCATATGGTCACTCCCTTTGCAGAATAGCCGATAAATACTGGTGCGCGACTCACCGACACTGCCTGCGCTGATTGATGCCTGCATCATCGCGACCTCCTGATACCCCAATGTCGATCCGCTGCTCTCTTTCCGTTCATGTTCGAGGGGTTGGAATTAGTATCACGTATCACAGTAAATGATAACAGACAAACAGTTGCAGCATACAGATTTATTAAAATCCTTGACCACGGTTTCGGTATATCTAAATATACCTTCATCAGAAGTAAAATACACTAAAATCACATCCTGCAGTGGAGATATATAAAACAGTCGTGCCAAACGGTGTTACAATAAGGTATGGGCAAACTTTCAGGAAACATTCCTCACACACAAATAAAGAAAAGATGTTATGTGGACATGTGTCCGGAAAACGCTTAATTTCCATGTTAGAGCTCATTTTAGTTTGTTCTTCCACCTACGCTCAATGGAGCACGTTATCATGATTTCATACGGGATACTCTACCTGTGCTGCTAGAACATGTGCCTTTACAAGTACGACACAACATGTGGTTCATGCACGAAGGAGCTCCTGCACATTTCAGTCGAACTGTTCGTACGCTTCTCAACAACCGATGGATTGGTAGAGGCGGACCAATTCCATGGCCTCCACGCTCTCCTGACCTCAACCCTCTTGACTTTCATTTATGGGGGCATTTGAAAGATCTTATCTACGCAACCCCGGTACCAAATGTAGAGACTCTTCGTGCTCGTATTGTGGACGGCTGCGATAGAATACGCCATTCTCCAGGGCTGCATCAGCGCATCAGGGATTCCATGCGACGGAGGGTGGATGCATGTATCCTCGCTAACGGAGGACATTTTGAACATTTCCTGTAACAAAGTGTTCGAAGTCACGCTGGTACGTTGAGAAGTAATAAAATGAGCTCTAACATGGAAAGTAAGCGTTTCCGGACACATGTCCACATAACATACACTCCTGGAAATTGAAATAAGAACACCGTGAATTCATTGTCCCAGGAAGGGGAAACTTTATTGACACATTCCTGGGGTCAGATACATCACATGATCACACTGACAGAACCACAGGCACATAGACACAGGCAACAGAGCATGCACAATGTCGGCACTAGTACAGTGTATATCCACCTTTCGCAGCAATGCAGGCTGCTATTCTCCCATGGAGACGATCGTAGAGATGCTGGATGTAGTCCTGTGGAACGGCTTGCCATGCCATTTCCACCTGGCGCCTCAGTTGGACCAGCGTTCGTGCTGGACGTGCAGACCGCGTGAGACGACGCTTCATCCAGTCCCAAACATGCTCAATGGGGGACAGATCCGGAGATCTTGCTGGCCAGGGTAGTTGACTTACACCTTCTAGAGCACGTTGGGTAGCACGGGATACATGCGGACGTGCATTGTCCTGTTGGAACAGCAAGTTCCCTTGCCGGTCTAGGAATGGTAGAACGATGGGTTCGATGACGGTTTGGATATACCGTGCACTATTCAGTGTCCCCTCGACGATCACCAGTGGTGTACGGCCAGTGTAGGAGATCGCTCCCCACACCATGATGCCGGGTGTTGGGCCTGTGTGCCTCGGTCGTATGCAGTCCTGATTGTGGCGCTCACCTGCACGGCGCCAAACACGCATACGACCATCATTGGCACCAAGGCAGAAGCGACTCTCATCGCTGAAGACGACACGTCTCCATTCGTCCCTCCATTCACGCCTGTCGCGACACCACTGGAGGCGGGCTGCACGATGTTGGGGCGTGAGCGGAAGACGGCCCAACGGTGTGCGTGACCGTAGCCCAGCTTCATGGAGACGGTTGCGAATGGTCCTCGCCGATACCCCAGGAGCAACAGTGTCCCTAATTTGCTGGGAAGTGGCGGTGCGGTCCCCTACGGCACTGCGTAGGATCCTACGGTCTTGGCGTGCATCCGTGCGTCGCTGCGGTCCGGTCCCAGGTCGACGGGCACGTGCACCTTCCGCCGACCACTGGCGACAACATCGATGTACTGTGGAGACCTCACGCCCCACGTGTTGAGCAATGCGGCGGTACGTCCACCCGGCCTCCCGCATGCCCACTATACGCCCTCGCTCAAAGTCCGTCAACTGCACATACGGTTCACGTCCACGCTGTCGCGGCATGCTACCAGTGTTAAAGACTGCGATGGAGCTCCGTATGCCACGGAAAACTGGCTGACACTGACGGCGGCGGTGCACAAATGCTGCGCAGCTAGCGCCATTCGACGGCCAACACCGCGGTTCCTGGTGTGTCCGCTGTGCCGTGCGTGTGATCATTGCTTGTACAGCCCTCTCGCAGTGTCCGGAGCAAGTATGGTGGGTCTGACACACCGGTGTCAATGTGTTCTTTTTTCCATTTCCAGGAGTGTATTTTCTTTCTTGGTGTGTGAGGAATGTTTCCTGAAAGTTTGGCCGTACCTTTTTGTAACACCCTATATATATAATCTTGAAACCGTGGGATAGGATTTTAATAAATCTTTATCCTGCAACTGTTTGGCTGTTATCATTTACCGTGAAGAATTTCAACAGTTACTGTTTCAGCCATGTTTAAAATCTTGAAGTATCATGTATTTTGAATTGAGACGAGTTTGACTTCATCTTCGTTTCTGATTTGATTTCAGACTCACTTCGTGAATCTCTGGTACAGTTTAACGCCTTCCTGTGTCGTTCTCATCGTCTGTGGAAGCTACACTAAAACGGACAGCCTTTCGCATTTTCGCCGCTACCATTTGTGCCCACTCGCTACCCACCTTCCCTGACCATGTGCCAGTCATAGTATCATGTCCGATAGTATACACATTTCTTAGCCTTCCAGTTCGATAAATGGGTTTTTTACTATCATGACGTTCTCAGTTCACAATAATATAAGTAACCGGGAAGCTGGACACATGAGCCTTCCGCTGCCTCATGAGATGCCCGATTGTGTGGACCCATAAAAGTACTCAATATTCGTTCTAAATCTTTTCCTGTGACTCATTAAGATAGAAAAAGTGTATTTTTTTTCCTTGGACATTTCACTCGTCCATCACTGGCTGGGCCTGTTGTTCATTGAAAGTACATGCATTCGGCATTTAGACAGTAAGTTAGAATGTGATAAGTGGTTAAATGTTTTTACGGTTCTGTTACTTGTTGTTGTCATCTTCAGTCCGAAGACTGGTTTGACGCTGCTCTTCACGCTAATCTATATTGTGCAAGCCTCTGTATCTTACCGTAACTGCCATAACCTACATCTATGTGAACCTACTTACTGTATTCAGTCTTTGGCGTCTCTCTACAAATTTTAGATCATGTACTTCCTTCCATTACTACGTTGACGATTCCATGATGTCCCAGTTTATATCCTGTCAAAAGATCCCTTCTTTCAGTGAAGTTAATCAACAAATTTCGTTTTTGCGCAATTCGATTCAGTCCTTCTTTATTAGCTGTTCGACCTACCCATCCAACCGTAAACAATCTTCAGTATCACCGTCTTTCAAGAGTTTCTATTCTCTTCTTTTCTGAGCCTCTTATCGCCGAAGATTCACTTCCACACAAGGATACATCCCTTACCAGTACCTTCACAAAATACTTCCAAATATTTTAATTTATATTTGAAGATAATAATTTTTTTTAAGAAACGCTTTTCTCGCTATTGCCACTCTGCATTTTATATCCTCTTTGCTTCGTCAATCGTCAGTTATTTTGCTGCCGAAATAGAAAAACTCATCTATTATTAGACTGTCATTTTCTAAACTAATCCTATAAACATCACCTCATTTGATTTGACTACCTTTCATTACCCTTGTTTCACTTTTGTTGATATTCATCTTATAAGCTTTCTTGCATTCCGCTCAACTGCTCCTCCGAGTCCTTCTTGTCGCTGACACCGTTGCTGTCATTTCCAAGCCACAACGATTTCTTTTATTCTCTTCCTTAACTTTAATTCTGTTTCCAGATTTCTCCTTGGTTTCCTTCACTGCTTGCTCAATGTGCAGATTGAATAACATCGGACAGACGCTTCACAAACGCCTCACTCCCTTCTCAACGTCTGACTCTCATCCACTCCCTTCAACTCTTATGAGCACGGCCAGGTTCGGTACAAAACGCTACTGACCGTTCGCTTTCTTTGTTTCACCACTGCTACCTTCACAATTTCAATGTCGAAATGTTTCTCTAAACCTACAAATTTTACAAATATAGATTTGCCATCCTTGTGTCTAAGACAAGCCGCAGGGTCAGCATAACCGTGCGTGTTCCTCCGAAACCCAAACTGATCCACCCTGAGATCGGCTTCTATTAACTTTTCAATACATCGTAAATAATTCGTGTCAGTATGTTGCAACCGTAACTTATAAAATAGATGGTTCCGCAATATTCACATTTGACAGCATCTCCCTTCTTCTTTCCGAATAGGAGTTATTACATTTGTCTTGTACGGATAGGAAAATAAGAAAACTAAAAAAGAAGATGGACGATTGACCTGTGGTGTTAAGGCTTAGTGCCTTTGTTTACAGGGTGACATTTATTGAACTATATGAAAAAAACGTAAATTAGTTATAAAGTATTGTGTACACACTTTATTCAACACGTAAACGTCGCTACAGATATCCGGATCTAAGTTATGACATGTTCAATATGCCTGCCATCATTGGCGATGATGTGGCGCAGACGAATAGCGATATTCTGTATGAACCGCGAAAATGTTGGAACATCGATGCTGTCGACAACCTCCTGAATGGCTGTTTTCAGCTCAGAAACGGTTTCGGGGTTATTGCTGTACACCTTGTCTTTAATACAGCCTCACAAAAAGGAGTCGCATGTGTTCGGATCCGGAGAATATGGTGGCCAATCGAGGCCCATGCCATGGCCTCTGCGTATGCCAGAGCCGGAATGCAGTCCCCAATGTGCTCCTCCAGGACATCAAAACCACTCCTGCTTCGATGGGGGACGAGCTCCGTATTGCATGAACCACATCATTTCGAAAACAGGGTCACTTTCAATCCTGGGGATGAAAACATCTTTTTTAACCTTCAGGTACCGTTTGGCAGTCACAGTGCCATAAAGGAATATCGAATCGATTATTCCATGACTGGACATTGCGTACCGCAGTGTCACCCGTTGAGGGTGAAGAGTCTTGTCGATCGCAAAATGCGTATTCTCAGTCCCAGAAATGCGCCAATTTTGCCTATTGACGAACCCATCCAAATGAAAGGGGGCTTCGTCGCTAAACCAAACCACTAATTATCATTAACCCCGTGGCCAACCGTGCATTTTGAACGTCCAAACACAAACCGTTCAGAAGTTATGACGATTCTATTTCACATAGTTCAATAATTGTCCCACTGTATGTATCCTGTGGTGAATACCGTGACGCCAGATCGCGTTCTTTGTAGCGGTATACGTCAAAAGTAGCGTGTCCTGAAATCCGGCTGAAGCCAAGTGCCCGTCCTCGATGCAGAGGGTGGGTGAAAAGGGGGCTTCAGAGTGCACCCCGCCTGCCTCTCAGTATGCGGCGCGCAGCGGCACTCAGAGCTCACTGGAGTCCAGGCAGCAGGCTGGAGTCTCTCTCTCTCTCTCCAAGAGCACTCGCGCGCTGAATACTTTTTGCCTACCCGGGCCTAAGCATTTATAATCACTTGCACAAATTAGCGTGCGTGTTTATTGGGATGATTCCAAGTCAGCGCTTTAAATAATTACTTCCGCGATGTTTTCGTGATGCAAATAAGTGCGATTTCTTTAATGATAATTAGATGCTCAGCACAAAAAGGATTATGGCTAAATTAACGAAAGAAAAGTCACGTATATCTTCTTCAGTCTCTAACTAGAAGCACACCGACGGCCGGAGCGGAAGGCTACGATATTGCTGATCATCTAAAAATTAAAGTCGCTGGAGGTTCTCTTGGCTATATGTGGAATCATCAGTAAAGGGATTGGTAGAATTGTACGAACTTTCATACCGCGTGTATCCCTGAGGCCATTTTTTATACTGTCAGTAAATAAATAAATACTTACTCTAATTCTCTTCCTTTGTACGAAGTTTATGAGTATCGAAGAAGGCAGTTTATTAACGGCTTGTAAAGTAAAAAGCATGATAATACAGGGTGATTCAAAAAGAATACTACAACTTTAGGAATTTAAAACTCTGCAACGACAAAAGGCAGAGCTAAGCACTATCTGTCGGCGAATTAAGGGAGCTATAAAGTTTCATTTAGTTGTACATTTGTTCGCTTGAGGCGCTGTTGACTAGGCGTCAGCGTCAGTTGATGCTAAGATGGCGACCGCTCAACAGAAAGCTTTTTGTGTTATTGAGTACGGCAGAAGTGAATCGACGACAGTTGTTCAGCGTGCATTTCGAACGAAGTATGGTGTTAAACCTCCTGATAGGTGGTGTATTAAACGTTGGTATAAACAGTTTACAGAGAATGGGTGTTTGTGCAAAGGGAAAAGTTCTGGACGGCCGAGAACGAGTGATGAAAATGTAGCACGCATCCAGCAAGCATTTGTTCGCAGCCCAGGAAAATCGACTCGCAGAGCTAGCAGAGAGCTGCAAATTCCACAATCAACTGTATGGAGAGTGCTTCGAAAAAGGTTAGTTATGAAACCTGAACGTCAACTACCCGAGGCGATGGATCGGCCGCCAGGCAGCCCGTGACAGAGCATTTCATCACTGGCCTCCAAGAAGCCGTGATCTTACCCCCTGCGATTTTTTCTTATGGGGGTTTGTTAAGGATATGGTGTTTCGGCCACCTCTCCCAGCCACCATTGATGATCTGAAACGAGAAATAACAGCAGCTATCCAAACTGTTACGCCTGATATGCTACAGAGAGTGTGGAACGAGTTGGAGTATCGGGTTGATATTGCTCGTGTGTCTGGAGGGGGCCATATTGAACATCTCTGAACTTGTTTTTGAGTGAAAAAAAACCTTTTTAAATACACTTTGTAATGATGTATAACAGAAGGTTATATTATGTTTTTTTCATTAAATACACGTTTTTAAAGTTGTGGTATTCTTTTTGAATTACCCAGGCAAGATTGCGCACTGAAGGTTTAATTAGCGGTGAACTGAAGGAAATTACACAATTTACAGTTATATTCTAACTGACATTTCATCTGACTTTTGCCTATTATACAACAAAATCCGAAAGTCATGTGTATAATTTTAACTGGAATTCGCAGTAAGTAAAAAAAGTATTGCAAATGCTCAGACTCACCCCACCGTGGGGTAAATCTGCGCATTATTATGAAATGAGAGAAACGTATGTGCTATTCAGTTTTTTTTCTTTACTTTATTTATAGCGCACATAAACATAATATGGCTTGTTTTTCAGCATATAATAGTTACTGTTGATACAAAACTTCATTTAATGAACAATTCAGGGTCCTATGAACAAAATCTGGAAAAATATTATAATCGGAGGAAAAGCTGGTGAATACAGATGAAGCTGCAGAACATTCATAACAAGAGCAAGATTCATGCCACTACTCGTCGCACTTTAGACATTGAATTAAGTCTTCTGTTGATTTATTCTTGTACTTTTCAGTACAGCCTGGACAGTGAAAAGTTTGTCGATTTTCAGTAGGTGTATTTGAGTTTTTCTTTGCTTTCTTTTTGCTTGCTTGATCTGAATCAAACAGTTTCCTCTTTGGTTTCTTTACTTCTTGTTCTTTTGATTGGAATTCCAGTTACTTCTTGAAGGGGTCCCAGATACTATTTCTGACTTTTCCCCTTTCTTCTACCTTTTTGGGTGATCTTTCCTTCTTGGAAAAGGAATTATTTCTTTTGAGGAAACGTAGGTACTTAGTCCTGGTTGTTGTTCATTTGTAGATGTCTGTGAACATCGGCTCTGATGAGACCCAGTTTCAACTGTGGATGCATCGTTAAATTTGACGCTTGGGTCTGTAACAGTCGAAGACAGGAAATCTGCCACGGTAAATATGTGACAATCGATTGGATATCTTGCATATCTTGAACTCCTTTGTTCTGATCGTCATTGTGGCCGTCCTTTGATAAGCGTTTCCAAACAATTCAGCAACAAATTCCTGCATAATTACATATACAGGGTGATTAATGAACCACTGGTCGCATTATTGTGAATAAAAATCCTGCAGCGACTTGAAAAAGCATCGACCCAGTGGCTGCAGTTTGCGGCTGGTGTGTGGAGGAATGGTAAGCACATGAATGTTATGGTTCGTGCAATAAAGGACGGCGTTCAGACTGAAACGTGACGAATGACTGTCCAAAATTAACAAGACTGGGTTCTCTTCTGTTGGCTGTGTATGTTTCTCAAGATATTAAAGCCATGTGACGTACAATTCTGTTGATGTAACCAATGTAACCAGTGTCGGAACACATCATTGGCGACCCAGGAGGATGTAACAACCCTCTCCCTCCTCTCCCAGCTCCCATTCAACATACAAGCGCTGTCAACTGACCATTTTCTCCGGATACAGTTTCATCTACGTGCTTCTTGCCACATGTTCCAATCATTTTCATCAGGAACAGTTGTCAGTCGTAATCACCGTGTCCTTCATGTTAAATACGTCATGAGGTTCCAATTTTTATCCCTCCATTAACGTCGAAATATTATCAGAGAAGATCCTCGTTTGCTATTTGTTGAACCCCATCAAACGTCCGACACTCGTTTGTGGGATCCAGGGGCTACGGTTTCGTCTCTGCATGGAATCACAAACCCAGTCCTTTTCGGTCAACTTAGTGTTTTTGTCAGTTTTTATTTTTATATTATTCCTCTGAGTGTACGTGAACTAATCTTCTGAAAACTTTCAGTGTCATAACATAACAACATCTATCCAAAGATCTGCAGTCTTCAGTGAGTTCCAGCTTCTGCTCATCATTAAAAGTTCTTCCGAATCTCCCGAGTTTGTTTACCACGAAACTCCGAAAAAAGTAGGGGTGGGAGTATTAATTTTAAGTTTGTTTTTACGTAGGTCACATTCCCCAAAATAAAAGATACAGAGATAAAAGTGCACTTGAAAGGGCCTCGTACCAATTTACAGCGATTTCTGAGAGCAGCTTCACTTATTTCAAGCTCCATCGCTACTTGTTTAGACTTCCCATTTTTCAAGCCCTCTTTTGCAACTTCCAGGATTTCTGGAGCGCATGGCTTCCGTTCGGTTTTCCTTCTGTAGAAGCTAAAACAGAAAAACAAATGACTCTTTGAAGAGTACAGTCGGTGCATAATAGCCACCTGTAACGTTCATAAACATTTCTAGCTTCATATCAACGGAAGAGCTGAAGATTTAACGGATAAGGTAAGCTTACGCACTGCGCTGTTTACCTCATCTGCGTCGCATAAACTTGCCCCGTACTACGAGACTGCAGCTTTCGTCTGCACAGAGAAACACGTTGTAGAAATTTCGATGTGTTAATGTATCACAAGACTGGCAACAAATGGTAGTACACATTATTGGGCCGTCCAGAGTGGCCGTGAGGTTCTAGGCACTACTGTCTGGAACCGAGCGACCGCTACGGCAGCAGGTTCGAATCCTGCCTCGGGCATGGATGTGAGTTATGTCCTTAGGTTAGTTAGGTTTAATTAGTTCTAAGTTCTAGGCGACTGATGACCTCAGAAGTTCGCATAGTGCTCAGAGCCATTTTTTGAACACATTATTGCCCGAGTTATAGCTTATTTTCTCAACATAAAATTTTATGTGAAAATAACATAGAACAGTTCTTACCGCATTGCACCGAGTGAGGTGGCGCAGTGGCTAGCACACTTTTCTCGCATTCGGGAGGACGACGGTTCAGTCCCGCGTCCGGACATCCTGATTTAGATTTTCTGTGATTTCCCTAAATCGCTTCAGACAAACGCCGGGATGGTTCCTTTGAAAGGGCACGACCGACTTCCTTCCCCGTCCTTCCCCCAATCCGATAAGATCGATTACCTCGCTGTCTGATCTCCTCCCCCAAACAACCCCCAACCGCATTGCACAGCCGTTAATACCTGGACAACAGCACCAACTATGGCAACAAAGGGACAGCCACAGAGGTTATTTCGCGCTCTGCAGAGTAGCCAACTGCCGGATTATTAAAAATGAAATACAAGCGTTGCGCAATCTTACCCGCCGCACAGACTTACCCCATTCTAGTTACTGTCACAATTTGCATCTATCACGCGTTACAACTTTACCTTGGTGGTTCTGCTTCTTCGTGTTCAATGAGAGCCAGCATTTGAGTGCTTACGACACGTAACGTTCTCAGTAGTGATGTTCGTAGGTTCTCGGTTCGGCTCACAGTTTTCATCAGCTAGGCGTCCCATAATATCTTATTGTCTCCTGCAGATTGAACAAGCCATTCTCATTAAATTTGCTTACGTGGGAATCATTAATATTATTTTACAACTAAATAATATTTACCTTCTGAAACAAGGATTTCACCCGCGTCTTATTTTGTATACAGCTTTGATATCGCACTATTTCTGTGTCTCGAGGAATAAATATCGCAAGTTCACATTTCATCAAGCAAGAGCTAAATCAACGTATAAATTGACATTGTAAGCAAAACAGCACACACCGGCAAATAGCGAGGCTCCAAAATTAGGAGTAAAGATGCTTATCATCCGTCTGTCAACGGAATCGCGAGTAAATATCTTTGATAGGAAAGTAATGAATCCTAGGAACCTAATTGTGCTTCCCATTAACTTATCAGAATTCTGCAAAATTTCACATATAGTTCTCTACAGACCACTCTATGTTAAGTGTCCTTGAATGGTCGAATGGCATATAGACGACATATCCAACTGCCGTTTGTGTAGTGAGACTTTGTGGTTCTTCAGACAATCTCTGTAAGTTCTATTGGTCCTGTGGAAGTATTACAGAAACGAAAAACAATGGAGATGCAAAAAAATGCAGACGCCGCATTATTTAAAAACAAAATATATACTGGACATGCGAATAACATGGCTTTTAAGATATCTGACGCATTCGTGACTACTATAAAGAGTACGTTGTGGTTTGGCATTTAACCCAGGTCGTGGAGGCGTGGTTTGGTAATGAGGAACTTAATGCCTTCGCCTCTTCTCCCCTCATCGATCCAAGACTGCTGATGAAAATTTCTTCCGCTGCCAGGATTGCAATCTGATACTTCCGGGTCGGGTGGCATTCCACTTCCGTTCCTTAGCGCCTTCCGCTACGGTACTGTGTCTACATTTACCTCAGTAAGTAATTATAGCTCGTGAAATTGGTAATGTACTTAAACATACGGCAGGTTTTCACACAAAGTAAGACGTAGCTGCGCATATGTGTATGATAAGCCTCTATAGCCGCAATCATATATTGCTCGTACTATGTTCCACATTTTCTCTAAGGTTGTATTTACTCGGGATTGTCGTTCTCTGTGTTGCAGTTAATTAGAATCTAGCCATGTCTAGACACCTTACACTTCACGCAACGTTTCGTCATGCACTGCCGGAAAAAATGGAACACTCTCCAGGATTGATATCAGAGACACCAGGGTACAGTATGTGCATACTGAGGGGTTGTATATTTATTTGTCACATTCATCAACGATCAGATGGTGCTCAGGAAACTTGCCTACGACCGCTATATTTTGACTCTGCAGGCAGTACTTATGCTGAGATTAGAGGGGAACAGTGTTTGCGACATTCATTCAGGGTACAATCGTGCCCCACCGACGAGTACATACTTCAGTTAAACAGCTTCAGCCATTTAAACAGGGACGCATTATGGATATGCAGATAGCTAGATGGATGTATCGAGGGATTGCTGCGCTCATGTTGGGCACAATGTATCGGCGGTATGTCGCTGCTTTCAATAGTGGTCTTTGGAACATTCCCACACCTGTAGACCAGGTTCTGGACCCCAGCGAAGTACAGACGCGTGTCAAGATCGATACATTTTCCTAGCAGCGGTGGTCAACCGAACGTCATAAGGGTACGAACTCCGGGCACATGTTGCACCCGCTATGTTATCGGGGAGCAAAGGGAACCGTCTGCTTGCAGCAAGTTTAAGATCCCGTGGGTTTCCGGCCAGGCTACCTCTTACGCCAAGACACTGACAAGCACGGCTACTCTGGTGTTGTGAAAGAGTTGACTAGAAAGTGGAATGGCGCTCTGTTGTCTTCAGTGGTGAGAGTAGGATCTGTCTGTATGTGAGTGATGGAAGTACACTTATGCAGCGTAGACCAGGTTAGCTACCTATTCCACAGCGCATTCGCCCACAACATTTAGGTCTCATTCCAGGCTTCATAGTGTGAGGGGCTATCAGTTACAACTCGAGGTGACATTTGGTGTTTCTGAAGGGTAAAGCAACCAGTGCCCGCTACATTACACAGACTATTATTCTCGTACTACTGCTATTTCTTAGGCACGAAGTTGATGTGCTTTTTGAGCACGTCAATGCAAGTCCGCATACAGCTGCTGCGTCGCAACGTGCTCATCGTCGTGTACAACTACTACCCTGGCCAGCTAGATTGCCAGAACTCTCGCCAAGGGAGCACTTATGGGACATGATGCAGTAGGAACTTACTAGTTCTCTAGGACCTGCAAAGACCACTGCCCAATGCCAGCAAAACGTGATATATACACTCATGCTCGTAAATTGAGGATAATGCAGATATATGGTGAAACAACACTCTGGTGGGCGACCTGAGGGTTTAAATCACCTCGGGGCATGACCATGCGGTAGATTGGACGCAGAGGTGTGTTGGTGCATGTCAGAGTACGGTGCAGCGAGTAAGTGTGCAGACGTTTTCAGACGTGCTAATGGTGACTGTGTGTTGAAAATGGCTCAAAGAACACACATTGATGTTGTGAGGGGTGGAATACTAGGGAGACTGAAGGCTGGTCAAACACAGCAGGTCGTAGCACGGGCCCTCCGTGTGCCACAAAGTTTGATCTCAAGATCATGGCAACGATTCCAGCAGACAGGAAAGGTGTCCAGGCGCTACAGTACGGGACGTCCACAGTGTACAACACCACAAGAAGACCAGTATCTCACCATGAGTGCCAGCAGACGGCCACGGAGTACTGCAGGTAGCCTTGCTCGAGACCTTACCGCAGCCACTGGAACAGTTGTCTCCAGACACACAGTCTACAGACGACTGCACAGACATGGTTTATTCGCTCGGAGACTTGCAAAGTGCATTCCACTGACTCCTGGTCACAGGAGAGCCCGTAATGCCTTCTGTCAAGAACACAGTACATGGTCATTGGAACAGTGGTCCCAGGTTATGTTCACGGACGAGTCCAGGTATAGTCTGAACAGTGATTCTCGCCGGGTTTTCATCTGGCGTGAACCAGGAACCAGATACCAACCTCTTAATGTCCTTGGAAGGGACCTGTATGGAGGTCGTGGTTTGATGGTGTTGGGTGGGATTATGATTGGTGCACGTGCACCCCCTGCATTTCTTTGAAAGGGGAACTGTAACAGGTCAGGTGTATCGGGACGTCATTTTGCACCAGTCTGTCCGCCTTTTCAGTGGTGCAGTGGGTCCCACCTTCGTCCTGATGGATGATAACGCACACCCCCACCGAGTTGCCATCGTGGAGGAGTGCCTTTAAACAGAATATATGAGGCGAATGGAGTGGCCTGCCTGTTCTCCAGACCTAAACCCCATTGAGCACATCTGGGATGCTCTCGGTCGACATATCACTGCACATCTTCAAACCCCTACGACACTTCAGGAACTCAGACAGGCACTGGTGCAAGAATGGGAGGCTATATCCCAGCAGCTGCTCGCCCACCTGATCCAGAGTGTGCCAACCCGTTGTGCGGCGTGTGTACGAGTGCATGGTGATCATATCCCATATTGATGTCGCGGTACATGCGGAGGTAACAGTGGCGTTTTGTAGCATATGTGTTTTCTCAACTTATCACCAATACCGTGGTCTCACAGATCTGTGCCGTGTGCGTTCCCTATGTGCCTATGCTATTAGCGCCAGCTTCGTGTAGTGCCACGTTGTACGGCACCACATTCTGCAATTATTATTGATTTATGAGCTTGAGTGTAGTATGGACACTCTACCACAGGATGCCGTTTGGATCTTCATAATCATTTGCATGCGAGAATACGATCCTATGTTTCCGCCAGATCGCGGGTCAATGCTTATGTGACTGCTTACTGTGATATCAGTTTCATTTGGTCTGAATTTATCATATGCTCTTTCAATGATGAAGTACCTGTCACCTCACTTGTCAAAAAAATGACCTTGTTATTGAGGGTGTCGCATTTTGTTCCGGCGTTGTACTTTAGTAATCAATGTTTGCTTACTTTCTTATTTACTATTCTGTGTTTTTATGTTCTTCATCCTTTAGTGAACGGTCGTAATGGACGAAAAATTGAGGTATATAATTTCGGAACAACATACAACGCCACACCACCTGCCAAGAGCATTCATTATCTGTGACATAGAAGGCAATCACATATTTCATCTCGCCACCGATCCAGAGTAACACGTAGCAAACAATGTATGATACTGACATGCTTTTAATCTACCGTGTCATAACAGTTAACTTCGTCTGTTGTCACCTGCCAATAGCAGCATCCGCTCTGGCGTCCACGTTTGCGCTATGCATTCTCATTTCAATCTGCATGCTGTCCGCGGGCAGTAATATTAACCTCTACATTCAGTTCGTGTATTGCTGAATTACTAGTACAGCTAAATGTCATAAATGTATTAAGAAGAAACGATCGGATACAGTGACCTGAGCAGAGCTGTTATAATGAGGCTACAGACTGCATTCGAACGTACAAAACTCGCTGCGTAAACTTAAACTTCATACGTTAAAATTTAATTTAGTAGAGCGATGTAGACATCCTAAAATTCTTTATAGTACTTCTGCCCGTGGTTTTTGTGTCTATCGTTGTTGTTCCTCCTGGTATTTTTATGCGGCTTAGTGTTCACTGTTAAGTGGCAAAATGAATGAATGCTGAGTTGCGTTTCACCCCAGATTCATTAAAGCCTAGTACTGTCAAGTATAAAATAGTTTCAGTAGTCTGGTTACTTTACAAATGCGTTAATGTGTTAAATACACTCCTGGAAATTGAAATAAGAACACCGTGAATTCATTGTCCCAGGAAGGGGAAACTTTATTGACATATTCCTGGGGTCAGATACATCACATGATCACACTGACAGAACCACAGGCACATAGACACAGGCAACAGAGCATGCACAATGTCGGCACTAGTACAGTGTATATCCACCTTTCGCAGCAATGCAGGCTGCTATTCTCCCATGGAGACGATCGTAGAGATGCTGGATGTAGTCCTGTGGAACGGCTTGCCATGCCATTTCCACCTGGCGCCTCAGTTGGACCAGCGTTCGTGCTGGACGTGCAGACCGCGTGAGACGACGCTTCATCCAGTCCCAAACATGCTCAATGGGGGACAGATCCGGAGATCTTGCTGGCCAGGGTAGTTGACTTACACCTTCTAGAGCACGTTGGGTGGCACGGGATACATGCGGACGTGCATTGTCCTGTTGGAACAGCAAGTTCCCTTGCCGGTCTAGGAATGGTAGAACGATGGGTTCGATGACGGTTTGGATGTACCGTGCACTATTCAGTGTCCCCTCGACGATCACCAGTGGTGTACGGCCAGTGTAGGAGATCGCTCCCCACACCATGATGCCGGGTGTTGGCCCTGTGTGCCTCGGTCGTATGCAGTCCTGATTGTGGCGCTCACCTGCACGGCGCCAAACACGCATACGACCATCATTGGCACCAAGGCAGAAGCGACTCTCATCGCTGAAGACGACACGTCTCCATTCGTCCCTCCATTCACGCCTGTGGCGACACCACTGGAGGCGGGCTGCACGATGTTGGGGCGTGAGCGGAAGACGGCCTAACGGTGTGCGGGACCGTAGCCCAGCTTCATGGAGACGGTTGCGAATGGTCCTCGCCGATACCCCAGGAGCAACAGTGTCCCTAATTTGCTGGGAAGTGGCGGTGCGGTCCCCTACGGCACTGCGTAGGATCCTACGGTCTTGGCGTGCATCCGTGCGTCGCTGCGGTCCGGACCCAGGTCGACGGGCACGTGCGCCTTCCGCCGACCACTGGCGACAACATCGATGTACTGTGGAGACCTCACGCCCCACGTGTTGAGCAATTCGGCGGTACGTCCACCCGGCCTCCCGCATGCCCACTATACGCCCTCGCTCAAAGTCCGTCAACTGCACATACGATTCACGTCCACGCTGTCGCGGCATGCTACCAGTGCTAAAGACTGCGATGGAGCTCCGTATGCCACGGCAAACTGGCTGACACTGACGGCGGCGGTGCACAAATGCTGCGCAGCTAGCGCCATTCGACGGCCAACACCGCGGTTCCTGGTGTGTCCGCTGTGCCGTGAGTGTGATCATTGCTTGTACAGCCCTCTCGCAGTGTCCGGAGCAAGTATGGTGGGTCTGACACACCGGTGTCAATGTGTTCTTTTTTCCATTTCCAGGAGTGTATATGTCATTAAACATGAAAACACTTATGGATGAACGAGCAGAACTATAATTAGTTGATTCTTTTAGTTCTGAATTGTTCACTCATATACTAATCACATATCTCAATGTTTATGACGTCGCATATCCGGAACTATGTACTGTACAAAATAATTTTTTCTTGGACATTATTTTCTATGGATGACTGGGGACAGTGTACTAAACAACTTTACATCAATATTTCCTTAATTTTCTTACCAATAATTATAGCTGTTAGTAGTAGTATGTTTTTAGGTTGGTTAGTACCTCCAGGTACGTGTGGCAAGAGCAAATTCGTAATTTTCTGTGGACTGCAGGTCAGGTTTGAAGAGTGGACACTGGAAGCAAAACTGGTAGTCTATACTGACAAGCATAGTCCACTTAGTGATGTAGTTACGACCTGCAGAAAACATCAGATAGTAAATTATGAGACGTATTTGTGGGGTGATTGTTAGCTGCACAGAAAAAACAACTACACACTAAAAATGGTAAATATAAAGGCACCAACGATCAAAATATCTGTACTGATACCTCTAACACCCCGTATATTGTTGAGAGAAAGAAAAAACTCCTCACGAAAAACAATAAATCTATTCTTGAAAATTGCAGTATGTGGGAGGGAGGAGGGGGGAGGAGGGTTGGATGTCATTATGACTAATAATCGTTAGACTGTCAGCCTTCTGTATTGGAAGAAATTTGCAGTAAGCTGTACAGGCTCCACGCCTTCTAAAATTAATTATTCAAAAACAGTCTTAATCGCATTTATTATTATTATTGGTTTCAACCCGACGTCGGGGTCATCTGGGCGTTTACACCATTGCTCGACTGCTGGTTGTGTCACTCCTGTCTACATAACGGCAGGAAACTATGTAGAGAGGAGTGACACAACCAGCAGTCGAGCAATGGTGTAAACGCCCAGAAGATGACCCCGACGTCGGGTTGAAACCAATAATAATAATAAATGCGATTAAGACGGTTTTTGAATAATTAATTAATCATACTAATCGCTGCTTCATCTCCACAACCATGTTGTCCATAAAAATCCACGCCTTCTCTCCTCCCGCCCCCTCTCCTAGCCACGCCCCCCACCGCTACCTGCCTCTTAATGTCCAAACTTCACAGAAGCGCTCCTGTATACTTTATGTAGTAACCATCCAATTTAATTAAAAAAGATATATATCGCAAAAAAATGCGTATACACATTCCAGGAGTCGTTTCTCGAATGATATTTTCACTCTGCTACGGAGTGTGAGCCGTTTTGAAACTTCCAGGCAAAACAGGTTGTTGGGCCGGACTCGAACCGCTAGGTGTGTAGTTAAGCCATTTCTCCGCCATAGGCGTTCTTCCTGGAGTCCTAGTCCAACAGTGTTTGCAAATAAGCGTATGTGACGTTAGGAAAGTATGGCAGAGTTACTGGCAAATTTGTAGCTGTGAAGGAAGAGGCAGGGGCGAGAGTAATGCCTGGGTAGCCCAGTGTGTAAGAGCATTGTTACTGAAAGCCAAGGTTCCGGTTTCGAATCTCGGCGCACAGTTTAGATGTCAGGAAGTTTCAACATGTAGGGGTATGGACGTTTTTATTTGTATCACGTCCCAGAATATTTACTTTCTACATTTTGTTTGGAGGACTGGATTCAGTAATGGCCGTCAATTTCAAGGACATCTCGGTTTTCCGGCGGAGAAGAGGAAACCTTGCTATTTCAGGGCTTCATAAATGTCAATGCAATTTATTTGTTTGTTCTTACAACTAACTTAGGAGTCCTGTGATTGTAAGGTTGGTGTTACGTTCGATACAACTCATATTTATTTCAGTAAGACAGTGAATACATAATATCAAACATCTGTAGCTGAAGTCTACAGTTTTTCTAATAGAAAAATACAGAAATGAAAGAAAGTAAGAGTGAAGTACAAGAGAAACGAAACCGCACTGCCATGAGATCCTCATTCTTTATTCTGTTATGAAGGTAATCAGCAACATTACTGGTAATGGAGTTCTCTACTCCTACGTGTGTCACTGCACTGCACTACTGCCAAATGACCCAGCGTGGCCCGGCAGCACTCGGGCGTTCGCGTTACCATTTGAGTTCCTAAGTCAAATTTTTTTGGTGTGCTCTTTAAACAACTGAACACATTATAGTGGTAATTAGTACACTCATCAGTACCCCATTCTTACTCATTACCGTCATCTCTACGCGAACTAGGAACGTTAGATGGGTTTCCTACCTCGTTGTTTCCTTGTTGAATTCCTTCTCGAGGTGGTTTCGCCGGTGTTTTACTTGTATGCATAGGCTCTGAACTTCTTCGATCGATCCTGTTTTGTTACAAGGTATACACGATAGCCAATTTATCGTGACCACCACATATTACTTTTTGTCCAGCAAAATAAAAATGCTGCTTCTGTACCAAAGCGACGTTAAACCAGCATGATTGTCTTCCTTGTACTTTGTTCATTACGAAGAGCTGAACAACAGAACATCTTTTTTAAAGAGCATTCTCCATGTTTTATTAGCCTATCCACTTCCTCTCCTCAAGACCTGTTCGGTAGCGAATCATAGTGTACCATTCATGTAAAATGACGTTATTGAAAACGTAGCACACAACTGACTTTGATCTGCTTGTACAGGCGCACAAGGCAGGTAACGTAGCTCGTTCGCTTGCTAGAGTAGACAGTGAACAAATGGAAACACAAGCAGAATGCTTTCCGCTCATTTAGTCAGCCGTCTTCAGTTGAAGATAAGTGTGACTACAATGCACAACAACGAACAGAAAGTATAAATGTTCCTCGTATATGGAGAATATAAGTTAACAAAACAGTAATTTCTATAATCATCGTATATATATTATTTCTCAAGTCAACATCCCTTTTTCTCATCACATACCAATCGTACAGAGATGAATGAGGTTTCGATGGAACAGTAATCGGCTTCTGACATTGCATACCGACGTTGCGCTAAAGGTTACTATTTGTGGAAAATTTTAATACAAAAGAGATTTTTAACTATCATAGGCAAAAGGGCATCATGGACATCCAGCTCCATACATACGTTTTACGAAACTAACTTGTTAATCTCGAATGAGAGACTCCATTTTCATTTTAACTTATTACAAATACCATTTTATTTATTCAAAGTTCTTATTAACTGGGTAATTTATATACAGCATTGTCATAGATAATAACCGTGACCACTGTGGTAATCGATTATCTCTGCACTTCGTACGGGCTGACTTTACTAAATGAATATTATTTCCTAAATGACAAACATTTTAGTCATAGCCGTCTTGAATTGTGATTTACCTATTGCTAATACGGCCTAACGCTTTTACTATAAATTAAACTGTATGCCGATTTAAAGTTATAGATTATGCGCCCTACTGACAGTCCCTGATCTCTGCCGTCGTACAAGCTGGGACAAACATTCAGAATGTCAAAGCACGTTTCTGGACACATAGAAATGTATATACAAGGATATATCATAAATTCACGATTATTATTTCACATCATTCAGTTCATTTGTAAAGACCTTTTTTCTCTTCGTTCCCACAACTACCCTTATCCCAGCGACTACATTTATTCCAAATACTGTCGTGATTAGAAACCTAAAAGTGCGAAGGTTTCGCAGGGATCCTCCTGTTTATTTAGAATAAGACTGCATGTAGTGCAGTATTGTAAAACTTTTAAGCGATATGTTGTGTACAGTAAAGGCAGACCTTGATGGTGCTCATACAAGCCTTCAACTCAGCGATTGATCGAATGTCCGGTGTGCATTTTCCTTTGTGTTTCCATTTGTTTACTATCAACTCCAGCAAGTGATCGAGTTAAGTTACTGCCTGTACTTCAACTGAGAACTAGTACAGGAGAGCCAAAGTCGGTTTCGTATGTTCACGCGAATAATAATACACTCTGATACGTTTCTGAACAGGTCTTCAGGACAGCAAGTGGATTACTGAATAAAACAATGTAGGGTGGTATTTAAAGAAAGACGTACTGGTGTTCATAGATTAGTCAAAAACAAAGTTACAAGAAAGGCACTCATGTTGAATAATGACCCCTAGGTAGCTAAACATCATTTACAAATCTCCTGAGGTTTTAGTGGCCACTTGTTGACAAATTTCCTCTTGGCTTTTGTCTCGGGTTCTTCGGCCGATGTTTGTTCGATGATTTTTTTGACGTTTCTCCAGCACGAATGGCTGACTTTGTCGAAGCTTTATCCTCCATTGCTGGAAAAACATCTCAAACTCATCAAACAAACGTTGGCCAAAGAACCCAAGACAGAAGTCAACAAGCAGTCTGTAAACACCTTTTGCCTGAACAAAAGTATTTTGCTTCTGGATAAAATGTTAGTTGGGGTCGTCCCCTATGGACGTCATCTAAGTACCTCTCCAAGAAGCTAGGTCACAATACATATATTCGCTAACGCAAACATTAAAAATAATCCATCACAATTTGAGAAGAACGATGAAATTGCATAATTACAACACTAGAGGGGAAAATGACCTTTATTATTCATTGTTAAAGCCCTCAGTTACTTAGAGTAGAGTTCATATGCAACAACAAATAGTTTTTGCATTTGCCCAAAAACATAAAATGTCTTACAGGTAATGAAGCAAGTATTAAACCTAATTTAAAATAATTTCTCCTGGTCATCTCCTTCCATTCCGTTGACGAATTTCTACTGAACAACTGGTAATTAGTAAACAACTGGTAATTAGTAAACAACTGGTAATTAGTAAACAACTGGTAATTAGTAAACAACTGGTAATTAGTAAACAACTGGTAATTAGTAAACAACTGGTAATTAGTAAACAACTGGTAATTAGTAAACAACTGGTAATTAGTAAACAACTGGTAATTAGTAAACAACTGGTAATTAGTAAACAACTGGTAATTAGTAAACAACTGGTAATTAGTAAACAACTGGTAATTAGTAAACAACTGGTAATTAGTAAACAACTGGTAATTAGTAAACAACTGGTAATTTGTAAAAAAAATTAAGTGATGTTGCATGAGTAGGTCAAAAGGCAATATGTGCTTATCAATGTTAACACTAATCATGTATACATACCCTGTAAACTGACTCGTTCCACATCAGTTCGATAAAGGAATCGTTCAAATGATTTACGAATATATTAACTAACAAAATGGGCATCATGTGTTATTCCTTATTTTGCCGTTGATACACCCGTATTCCTTGTTGTAAAACTTATGCGATAGTGCTGTTGATATTACACAGAGGTGACAAAAGTCTTGGGATAGCTGCTAATATTGTGCTCGACCTTCCTTTGCCCGTCGTAGTTCAACAACTCGACGTGGCATGGACTCAACAAGTAGTTGGAAGTCCGCTGCAGAAATATTGAGCCATGCTGCCTCTGAGGCCGTCCATAACTGTAAAAGTGTTCCCGATGCAGGGTTTTGTATACGAACTGACTTCTAGATTATGTCCCATAAGTGCTCGAAGGGATTCATGTCGGGTGGTCTGGGTGGCCAAATCATTCAATCGAATTGTCCAGAGTGTTCTTCAAACCAGTCGTGAGCAATTGAAGCCCAGTGACATGGCGCATTGTCATCCAAAAAATTTACATCATTATTTGGGGACACAAAGTGCATGAACAGCTGCAAATGGTCTTAGAGTTCAGTTGGACCAGAGGACGCAGTACATTCCATGCAAACACAGCCCACACCATTATGGAACCACCACTAGCTTGCATAGAGCCTGGTTGACGATCTGAGTACTTGGCTTCGTGGGGTCTGCGCCACAGTTCTTACTCATCTTACCAGGCCAAGTTTTTCCAGTCGTCTAGGCTCCAACCAATATGGCCACAACATAAAGAAAGCTAATGCCATGAATTTCGCCGGCCAGGGTGGCCGTGCGGTTCTAGGCGCTTCAGTCTGGAACCGCTTGACCGCTACGGTCGCAGGTTCGAATCCTGCCTCGGGGATGGATGTGTGTGATGTCCTTAGGTTGGTTAGATTTAAGTAGTTCTAAGTTCTAGGGGACTGATGACCACAGATGTTAAGTCCCATAGTGCTCAGAGCCATTTTTGAACCATGAATTTCAGTTTGAAGAGGGAAAATGACAATGTTAAATTAAATGTAGATAGACTGTGTAACAAATGCAAAAAATTCTAGGAATGAATATTGATTCTCAGTTGTAGTGGTGTGAACACACAACGGTACTTGCAAACATAATGTCATCAGCATGTTATGCCCTTAGAATCCTATCATCAGTGTGTAACATGCACTGTCTTTTAGTTACATACTATTTATACACTCAGTTCTTAGTTATGGCATTGGGGAACAAATGCACAAAATGTGAACACATTTTTCAAACTGCAGAAAAGAGTCATAAGAATAATAACCAAAAATAGCAGTCGAGCTCATTGTAAAGATCTGTTCAAAACGCTGAGGCCTTTAATTGCTCCGTGTGAAAACATTTACCAGTCAGTTGTACACATCAAAAGTAACGTTGCTAATTACCGCAGAAACAGCTCTGTCCATGACCATGGAACAAGAGCTAGACTCAACTTACATTTACCAAGAAAAAACAAACACAAAACTCAAAATAGCATTTTATACCATGAAATAAAACTGTACAATAAATTATCATAAGTGATTAAAGAAATTGCAACAATACACTTTTTTAAAAAGGAAACTAAAAAGTACCTATTGTGCAGTACTTTATTAATTAAAGGATTACTTGGATAAAACAGAGTAGGAGTTTGGTAAAAAAAATGTTATACAAATAAATAATAATAATGATATAAAAAATCCAACGTTTCACGTAACACCTTCACACTATGTTTCTTCTTTCTCTTTTCCTTTTCTACGGATGAATAAAACTACCACTACTACTACCTACTACTACTACTACTACTACTACTACTACTACTACAAACCCAGACGAGGCGCTGCAGGCGATGTCGTGCTCTTAGCAAAGGCATTCGCGTCGGTCGTCTGCAGCTCATATCCCATTAACCCCAAATCTCGCAGCACTGTCTTAACGAATACGTTCGTCGTACGTCCCACACTGATTTCTGGGATTTTTTCACGAAGTATTTCTTGTCTGTTAACACTGACAGCTCCACGCAAACGCCTGTTACTCTAGGTCAGGGGTTACCAACAAAATTTTCTCGAGGACCCCCTCATCGAGCATGATTGGTACCTTGTTATATCACAGCATCAAGTACCTAAAAAGCCAAATTAAGAGTCTTTTTATACGTTTTCTATTTTTGCTACTTAGAAAAACATTGACATATTCGTTATTGAAAAATATTGAGCTTAAAACGTTTTCCATTTAGCCATCATTGTTATTGATAAATTTTTGATTATTGCTCAAAATCTTTGTCTTCAAATCTGTGTGTTCAGTATAACAAACCCCTTAAAAAAATAAGAATTGGGTATGAACTGAAAATGACACGAAAAAATTAAAACTGGGTGTATTGGTCTTTCAAGTGTACTACACTTGAGACTGCATTTAGTAGACATGTGTGAAAAATAAGAAAACACTAATTTCATACAAGGGATTATTTATTTGAAAAAATACAGTTGCAACAGAGTACTCCATCAGTATACAGTTAGTTTTAATTTTCAGTTCTTAATGAGATGAGATCAATCTGACCTTTGATTCCATTATTTCTGTAGGCATTTCTCGTTTTAAGGAACCACTTTTTAAGCAACGGTCCATTTTTAACTACGCGAACTGTAGCTTCCGCGAAAAACAACGCTTTACAAACACTACTGTTTTAATACAGAATATTGAATGTGCAAACAACACTGTCTGCGAAAGCACTGGCAATAAATTAACAATGGCCGATTGTCGTCTGAAATGCGAGTTTCTGTGTAAAGTGACTGTCAGTTATCAGAGGCAGCGCGCGCTGTCTAACGGCATACAGAACTATTTGCCTCTATCTAATTCTAGTTTTGCGCTAGAGTGTGCTAGTGTCAGTTGGCTCTAGGAAGACGCTAGATGCAGAAGTTGGCGTTCGCTAAAGCTCTGCTCGTCCAGAAAGCGACCAAAACAAAAAAAATCTGTTATCATAAGAAATATAGTTAATATATTTTTTATTCTAATAGCATCTTGGGGACCCCTCTGGCATAGCTAGCGGACCCCTGGGGGTCCGCGGACCACCTGTTGAGAACCACTGCCCTCGGTCGTTAAGTGAAGGCCTTCCGCCACTGCGCTGCCGATGGTGAGGAGATAATGCCAGAAATCTGGTATTCTCGGCACATGCTTGACACTGTGAAGCTCTGAATATTGAATTCCATGACGGTTTCCGAAACTGAATGTCCCACGCGTCTATCTCCAGCTACCATTTCTCGTTCAGTGCCTGTTAATTCCTTTCGTGCGGCGGTGATCACGTCGGAAACATTTTCACGTGCATCATCTGAGCACAAATGACAGATCCGGCAATGCACTATCCTTTTATACCTTGTGTACGCGACACAACCGCCATCTTTATAAGTGTATACTGTTATCCGATGACTCTTGTCACCTTAGTGTTTATTAGCAGCATAGTTGAATACAAAACATTGCGCTGCACTTGTGGTCCGAACAATGCGGGAGATGAGTGCGCGGAGTGGGCTGGTGACAGTGACTATGGAGGGTTCGCAGGCCCTGGTTGGTCACCTGGCTGGCTAAGTGTGTCGGGCCGCTCATCCGCGTCCCCCTGACCCAGTTGGCCGTCATTGTCCCCTGGCTGCCCATATCAGCGCCGAGCGCACACTACACGCTGTCGCCCAGCCGACGCCATCGCCGGCAGGCCGCTGCGTTATCAGTTTTACGACTGGCCGTAAATGCGACACAATTCGCAATAAACCCCAATATCTTTAGCAGCCCGCCAACCAGCCTTAATGTACTCCCATTAGAGACTCGCTCACAATATATTGCCTCGCTTACTGGGTCAAGCAGCGTCCTGACTCGGTCACTTACGGTTGATGACATAATCAGACTAAGCAACGAGCAGTCGGTGCGGTGGAATCTGCGGTTTGCAGATAGCTCTATCATGCCGTGAATAGAACTTTACACTTAATTTATTTGTCCTTTACTGTTATTTCACCCCTCTCGTCTGGTACGGGCGGGGGTGGACTGTCAGCGGCACAACATTCCGCTCTTCAGCTAAGAGCATTTTTAAAATTATAATAGAGATGATAAGAAATGTTTTTTGAAGGAAAAGCATTACTCGTGGTTTTAAAAACAATAAACAGAATGAATTAAGGTAAACTGCTTGGCTTTTGCGGATGATTCCGCACTTTCAGAAAACCTGACAGAAGCAGTTACTCAAAGAAACATTCTGGAAAAATTAGCAAACAGAACTGGTCTCAAAATTCCAGCTGAAAAAACAAAATTCATGACAAATATAAAAAATGCACCAAAATACATAGAAACACAAATAGGTAAAATTTAGCGAGTAAATAAATTTAAATATCTTGGAGAAACTATACAACAGAATGGACTAGAAAAATCTGCAATAGATGTAAGAATTAACAAAATGGGAAGAGCATATGGTTTGAAAAAAATATTTACAACAAGAAATGTATATCTAGAAAAACAAAACTAAAACACTACACCACAGTGGTACGAACAGATTGTTTATGTGGATCTGAATGCCTAACGATGAACTATAAGATGGACAAACTAGAGGTACTGGAAAGGATTATTAGAAAGACAATGGTGCAATGAAAACTACAAAGGGTTGGAAAATAAGAAGTAATGAGGAGATCTACAAAAATATAGAGAAAATGTCTGAAGTAATGGCCAAACGATGATTAACCTTTCTTGGACATCTCTACCGAATGGATGGAAATAGACTAACAAAACAAATACTTCTATATTTCTGGAAGAAGAAATCGACAATAGCATGGATTACAGAAGTAAGAAAAGATCTTGAAAGAAACAACATCAAAGAATCAGAAATAGCAGAAAGAAACCGTTTTAAAAACAAAATACTAAATTTGGAAGGCTTTCAAAGCAGAAGAAATAAAATATCGGGAACAACATGGACAGAAGAAAGGAAGAGACTTCATGGGGAGGAAATGAGGGAATACTGGAAGAATAGAAAACAACAAAAAAGGAACTGAATTTGTTAACTTGATCCTAGTTGTTCAATACGATTGTAAAAGAAAAAAGAACAGAATGAATTGGTTTGGCGGGTACATAAAAAGTAACTTTAAGACTGTTTTCTTTTTTAAAATAAAAAAACAAAGGAAGAATAGCTAAAAACTGAAAATATATGCGTTTTAAAACTACATCGGAGAAAGCTCAGATTCAAAGAAAAAGCACTCCACTTTAACTTAAAATATGAAGGACCAGCAGTGGGACAGGATTTGACGAGCAAAGAAATATTCCGTAGAGACGGGTGCGGGTAGAAAAGATAGGGGTCTCTTAGATAGGAAATTATGCAGGTGAAGGTAGGTGTTGGGGTGGATAGTGGCAGGACAGAAGTGGGCAAGACAGGGGTTGAAAAGCAGTTTGGTATGCAGGAAGGATATTGGTTGGCTGGTTCAAATGGCTCTGAGCACTATGCGACTTCTGACGTCACCTAGACCTTAGAACTAATTAAGCCTAACTAACCTAAGGACATCACATACATCCATGCCCAAGGCACGATTCGAACCTGCGACCGTAGCGGTCTCTCGGTTCCAGACTGTAGCGCCTAGAACCGCACGGCCACTCCGGCCGGCTAAGGATATTTGTATTAAGAGGAAAGGGACAGAGATAGACGGAGAAGGAAAAGGAGAGGGGAGCCCTGATGTGGAGTGGGATGGGTGGAGAAAAGTTAAAGGTGGTAGGAGGGATACGGATCTCATTATCTTCCTTCATTAACACCTAACTCGAAAAGTTGACGGAAAATGGCTCTGGGCACTATGGGACATAACATCTGAGGCCATCAGTCCCCTAGAACTTAGAACTACTTAAACATAACTAACCTAAGGACATCACACACATCCATACCCGAGGCACGATTCGAACCTGCGACCGTAGCGGTCGGTCGGTTCCAGACCGAAGAGCCTACAACCGCTCGGCCACATCGGCCGGCTAAAGAGGCGACGATGTCGGTTGAAAACCGCAAGCAGATCTAATGCTAATTAGTCTTTATCGACCATTGGTTCTTTAAAACAAACCAACATGAGTGAGAGAGGACTCAATTGCTTTTCTTTCAGAAATCCCGTTTTAAGTTCCCTCCACATCTCTGATAATAAGTTCCCTCCACATCTCCGATAAACTCCACAGTTCGCTATGAGGCCGTGATACGATCTTAGCCGTGTATATCTCATTTCGTTCGATTATTGCTGTCATGACTACTTGATAATGACTCCAAACAGTAAGGTAAAACTGTTCTTAACCCGAAGTTTGATCTGAAACCACAGTGCACTACCAGGCACAGTATTATGGGATGTGGTACGCCTTTGCCTTCGTCGGACACATGAAATGGGTTACGCTTCTAATAACTAGGGAACCTACAATTCAATTTGCATACGGAAGCATGATCCAAACCGATATTTTGCAGATGCACAAATCATTGACATGGACGAGGGAAGTGTGGTCGCTTCTTTTATCAGTTTTCCTTTACAGATGAACTATACTTCCCCAGAATCTAGTACTCTCCCAAGAAAGCTAACTATTTTGTTCCTCTTGCCTATTACTAATATTACGGTTTCGTTACGTTTCATGTCGCTCTATCTGTAAATATTTAAAGGACATCTCGAGCTTTAGAAGTTAACCTCTGATATTGTATTCCAGCTAGTGGTCTAGTGGCTAGCGTTCCTGCCTCTTGATCACGGAATCCCGGGTTCGGTCCCCGGCTGGGTCGGGGATTTTCTCCGCCCCACAACTGGGTGTTTGTGTTGTTCTCATCATCTCATCATCATTCGGGATAAGTGACGTGACTGGACTGTGAAAATATTGGTAATTTGTACGGGCTCTGCTAACGGCGCAGTTGAGCGCTCCCACGAATTAAATATCATGACCATAACCATCGGAGCTTGAAAAGCATGCCATCTGGGTTTGTCTGTTTGTTAAGAGCGTTTATCTTCCATTTATCTGCGTTGCTGTAGAATAACCAAAGCGAAAATTCTGGCTACGTAATTCAGAATTTCCAAATGATCATCCATCGATGTTACTTTCGTGTAGAGCGCCTTAGTGAACAACGTGAGGATGTTGCTCTGTCTTATCTGATAAAGGGTACGTGCGTACAAAAAACGTAAGTGGCGCTATTGGGTTTCCGTGAGGTACACCAGACGTTACTTTCGAGTTTTTAGAGCCTATTCACGAACGTATTCCGTACGATCGTATGTGTGTTTCCAGTTCACAAATACGGGGTGTGTCACATAAAACACACTTGAGATTCAAATAACAATGAACTAACCTAAAAGGTAATAGATGATAGTAACGTTAAAATGCACGTAGTTTCTTGTGTATAAGAGATGTTGGAAGTGGTGGCTTTGGGCATCCAGACACCGACGACTTCGTGCGATGAAGTTATCACACGGTACGTGCAGCGAACCGGTTTTATTTGGGACACCCGTTTATAATGTTGTGGGATGATACGCAATGTGGTGGATTGCTAAAAGGTTTGCCCTTGTGTTGTTCGTAGTCTGTGAAACTGGTTTTAACAACAGTTCAGAAGTCTGAGGTAACGACGACCAGTTACTAAGGTGGGCACCGATGGTTCCTATTTTCTGCTATGCATTCGCAGTAATAAGAATGGGACGTCGTCATGGCTACGACCTGTCCTACAAGGCGGAGGGTTTCCAATCACTCAGCAATATGGACACTTAACAGAAGGCCCATTGAGGTAGTTGTTTTCACGGATGAGGCCCAGTTGACGTCTTGAAAACGATATGGGATCTATTTTCGTTTGCTGAGAACCAGAACCCAATACTACAAGAGATTGTTCTGATCAACCGTTATACACATATGAAAACGATGTCCTCATGTGGGGCTATGTCTATGTGTGAGGTGGGTTGCTTTTAGATAACGATGCCTTCGTGTGGAGCTGTGTCTGTGGGGTGGTCTGTCTTTTTGTGGACACACACACACTGCGTGTTATTATGACTTCGCAACAATACCGAGATGCCGTCTCTTATGCTTTCTCTTTTTATTGGGAACAACACATGATGATCTCACCTCAACCATTCAGACTTCAACTGGCGGACGAGCGTATTGCCACGCTGGAAGGAGCTTTGAAAGTACATACGTACCACTTGTAACAGTGCCACACAGCTCTGTGTGTCTCGCATTGCGGCTCACATTCCTTGTTACCCTTTCATGAGCTATACCATTTTTCACAAGTTAAACATTTTTTTTTTGTATGGAAATGGGGTTATATTTTCATGTTATGGAACATCATGCGTTCTACGTTTTGGATAAGATTTGTCACGTCATAGCATATCGTTTGGAGTCGATTTTCGTTGTTTAACATATGCAAACTACAGCAGCCGACAGGAGATTACATTGTAATGTGCTATGTTTTAGTGAATGTAATTCATATGGTTTCTATCACTGTTGCTTACGGGAATTGCGTTAGTATATGAAGAGTGGAAATGTCAAGCTTCTAAGTGACAATCTCTCATTAGTGAGGAGAATAAAAAAAACCAATATATCTGTTTTTGTACGTAATTTATTTGTATCCAAAAAAATTGAGATGGTGTTATGATACCACATATTTATGCTGCTCATCTCCTAACTACAAATAATAATGAGACATTTAGAAAATAAATAATTTATTAAGAACTTTCTAGCGGCCATACCAGGGAAAAGTTCTAAATGGCAATAAGACAGTTTTTGTCTCAAGTGTCTTTAATATTTGTGATAGTGGAAATGCAGAAATACGGCAGTAAAGTTTCAACTAGTAGAAATGAAGTCAACAAAAACCGTTTCTCATATCTTTTAAATTTTTACATGAGTATAACAAAACTAAATTTAAAAAAAATCTCTGCGTATTTGATTTTGTTTCTTATACAATACGTTCTTGGATTCAGATGTTACAGAATGTGGAATGTGCTGCTGAAGAAGAAATGGCAACATCGTCAACACGTCTTTTTGCTTTGAAACTGACAAACATGCTTGATCTTTCAAATGATGTACGGTATGGCACACAATAAACATGGCAGTATTTCCTCTTTTGAATACATTAGCTTTCTTCCATTCTTCTGTTTCATAGTAAGAATTTTTATAGCTATTTGAGATGGACGAGTATGAAACACTTGGGTCATATTGGTTTTTAATTTTTTTGCTTTTTTTAGAACCCAAATTATCTCCTTCCATTACAAAGATGTTTTATTGATACAGACAGAAGCTTACACGCACTCTGCTCACCACACAAACTGACGCTTGGCAGATGGAATTCCAGAAATGTTTGGCACAAAGACATGCGCCATTTTGTAATGAATTTTTGAAATATTTTCTCCGTGATTTGGCACTTGTGATAAGTCTGTGGACATGAAACAGAGTACCAAGAACAAAATAGTGCTGAAAACGAGTTTTTCGAAAACATGGCACATAGGATGTTTGTCGTTTGCGCTGTTCATATATTGTCAGCTGTTGAACTTGTCAGTCAGTGGAACGTGTTCGCAAACGACTGTTATTCCATGCTCGGCACGACTTTGGTCAGAGTGTGGCAGCTTTTTAGTAGGAACGTCCAGTGGCGAAGCTTCTTTCTCCCGGGGAAGCCGCATACAGAAGGTTGCTGACTCTTGAGAGACGACATACCACTTTACAGGTCAAGAGGTCGAGGCTGTCAGTACCCAGATGAATACAGCGGTTTTATCACCGGGTGAATGGCCACTTTTACGAGTACAGTTTTAGTTCTCGACCACCGCCAAGACTGGAATAACAGACTTGCAGCGGAACGAGCTTATTAAGACTTTCCGTGTAAAGTAAATTATCTCTTGAAACTGCGTCTGTGGTGGTACTTCATGGAACAACGTAAAATTGAAGGGTGTAAGGAAATGGAAACAAGAAAGTCGGTACCAATGAAACTACTCACTGAAATTCTGTATGTTATCATAGGAACTATTAGCACGACTAAAGCAAATAACATCTCATTCAAACATCGATTTTATAGTGGTCGGAAAGTTCCCGTACGAGAGATCCTTAGCCATCAGCTCAGATTATAATCAACCTGTCGTATTACCTCATTGTTGACTAAATGATCTCGATTGCAACCACACGTCCTTATTTTTCACAGGCCCATGGGTCAAATAAGAAGAAGCAGATGTATATTGCGAAGCTATATGACTAAAAATCTGTCGTTGTTCGAGTTAGAACATCATCATCATCATCATCATTATGTCATTGTGTCTATAATCTTAGCGACTTAAGGGTGATAATATGTACCAATATAATAGAAAAAAAAGCAAATTGAATATATCCAAAAAGCTATATTGATATAGAGCCAAAATAAAAAAAATAGAAAAGAAATATTCATGGTAATATTTGTGGTTTATAACACATACAACAGATCTCAAAACTACATACAGCTGTCCCTCTTCCCCGTTATCATTCTTGATTTTAATGTTTTAGGCAATGTAACTGATTGGCTGTTACTATTTACTGATTAGGCCACACCTAGTTTGGAGGTTTACTCCGATGTACCCAAAACATCTCGACATGCATAGATTTATGAACTGTAATTGATTATTATGTTATTTAGATATCTGGAATGAAAGATTTTAGCAAAAGTTCAGTTCATCACAGGTCCATGCTCCCACTACAATAAGCCATACATTTGCCTCATCGACATTGTTTAATAACTGTAGGTGGAAATTTCATTGTTCTTGTCACTGCTAACATTTGGTTTCGTTATTAATATATGTAACGATAATATAGAATTTCTCTCTCACAGACGTGTGTCTCCAGTTCAAAACTGCGTACACCCGGCACAAATAACGTGCGTCTAAAGAGAATGTTAATATTTCGACGGTCTAAGCGTTTGCACCGCCGTCAGAATAACTGCACACACGTTCTGCCTCACAAATGGGCAAAACGACGTTCTCCAGACTACTTTACTTCTCCCTCAAGGTACCTCGTTATCGAGATCCGATTGACTACTGCCAGTGTCAGAACAGTGCGCGAAATACAGCGGTGCATCACACAGGAACTCACTAGGTAAAATGTGTAGGAGCGTTTAGTACGGAAGTCGTACGAGTATTAGAAGAATTACTCTGCGTAGTTTTCAGACGACCCAAAACTAATTATCATAATAATAAAGTGTATGCCAAAATGGGGCGTAGCTCAGGACAGCGTAAATCTTTCATGGCATTTACTTTTATTTTTTATTTGAACAGATCGCAAAATTTTACTGCTAAAACTAAAAAAGTTATCGATTGTCATGAAATTCGCATCGTAACCACTCCTTTGGTGGACTGATTAACATATATTCGAGAAAATAATTACAAGAAGAGTGTTTTAAAAAGAACAGCGGGCTGAACTGTTAAAGCTATAAAAATCTTGATGTTAGTTTTCCGACTTTCCCTAATAGGACGAATGCCGAGATCGTTCCTGGAATGAGGTTACTATGAATTTCTTCCTACGTTTTTGCTCAATCTGATCTAATTCTCCATACCTAATGATTTCGACGCTGGAGTGATAGAGTGCTCTAAATTCAGCATAACAGAAAAGCAGAATACGAATTGAGAAAACAGGTCTAAATTAACTGTAACATTAATTCCAAGGTCTTTGTCGTATGTAACTGAAATATATCATTTCAGATTTTGTCAGCCAAGTTTCTCCTGATCCATTGCGGAGCTTCCTGAATGTGCTACTTCTGCACTAGAATTTATTCAAGGGAACATGCGAGGGATAAACATTCAGTTTTAATTACCAACTTTAAAAAAAGAAGCTGTGGCCATGGAACTTAGTGAAAGTGTTAGCCCTTCTCTACGTGTTGTTGTTGTTGTTGCTGCTGCTGCTGCTGCTGTTGCTGTTGTGATCTTCTGTCAGAAGACAAGTTTGATGTAGTTCTCCACTCTAGTTAGTCTGTGCAAGCCTCTTCTCCTCTGAATAACTACTGCAACCTACGTCCATTTGAATCTACTTGCTGTATCGGTACCTAGGTCTTCTTTGACAGTTTTTACCCCTCACATCGTCCCCCCCCCCCTCCACCTTTCCTGCATTACAAAATTCCTTGATGCATCAGGATGTCAATCGATCTCTTCCTTTAGTTATGTTATGCCACACATTTCTTTTTTCCCCAGTTCGATTTAACACCCCCTCATTACTTATTCATTGTACCCATCTTATCTTCAGCATTATTTTATAACACCACATTTCAAAAGCTTACAGTCTGCTGTTGTGTGGACTTACATACAAAGCTAATCTCCAGGCAAATACGTTTGGTAAAACACTTCTTAACATTTAAATTTAGATTAAATGTAAACAAAGTACTCTTTTCAGAATTGCCTTTCTTTCTACTGTCAACGTGCGTTTTATGTCCTCTCCACTCTCTTGTCAGTATGTTATCCACTTGCTTCAGTTGCCCTTCCAAGACCACTGCCGCCCCTTACAGAATTAGAATGTCATCGGAAACCTTCAAGTTTATGTTTCTCCTTTCTGAACTATAGTTCGCTTTCCAAATTTCTCCTTGGCTTCCTATATTGCTTGTTCAATGTACAGACTCAATTAGATCGGGGATAAGCTACAGCTGTATCTCTTTCTTTTAACTGCTGCCTCCCTTCCATGTCCTCCGACACTCGCAACTACAGACTGGTTTCGGTAAAGTCGTAAATGATATTACGCTTCTTGTATTTTATCCGAGCTGTATTTAAAATTTCAAAGAATGTAGTCCAGTCAAAACTGCCAAAAGCTTTCTCTGTATCTATAAACGCTATAAATCTAGGTTTGCCTTCCTTTTACCTGTCTTCTAAGATAAGACTAGGATCAGTATCCGTTTAGAAGGTGCCGCAGTATCTATCATTTGAAGTTTCAGGACGCATCGATTGACCGTTAATCAACAGAAGCACTGCGATACAACTAGAACTGTTGTTTTTATTAATACGTTTTTGTCACGCAATTCCATATCTCGTGCCACAAAACAACTGCTTAAGGGGAGACTCCACCCAAAAATTTAACTTTTCTTCTATTTTGTCGATTTCAAACAAACTTTAAATCATGTCTATCATGTGAAGATGTAACAGTACCCTATCCAGAACTTTACTAGTTTTGGAGTTTTAAATTTGTAATATGATTTTAATTGTATGTTTAAAAATCAAATTTTGGTGCTCTGATTTCAATTTTTATATTCCACATTTTATAGGTACTGTCACAAGACATAGTTCAACAATTCTATGCATTGATTTTATGATAAATGTTACAAATTTACTTTCAATACCTTTTTTCACACTTAAATTTTCTTCAATTATTAGAACATAAATATGATGATTAAACAGACAAACTACATTTCCGTAATATTAATGCATAGAAGTATGAAAATACCTCAAGAGTACTTCGTGCAAAAATTTCATTCATATCGGTTAATACTTAATATAAAGAAGTTGGCATTCACCTTAAAAACCAACTTATGAGAAATTGGATTTTAAAATTTCACTAAAAGATGAATGCTAGTACAAGAGACATATGAATTAAAATTCACCAGCACCTTACATTTTCCCTTGCTACTCCTGTAAGGTTTCTTTTCCTTGTAATTTCATGACAAGGGTATTCTTTTTCTTGAATTTTTCCTTCTCCAGGCTGCGTATTGAGGACTGCGTCATTGATATATATATATATATATATATATATATATATATATATATATATATATATATATATAAGCACATCTTCTTCTGGGAGGTCCTGATATCTTTAGTCGTCAACCATCTCATAATAAACTGAAAAAGAGCTTCTACATGACCCAAATGTATCTTCTTCATACACACAAAAATTATCTTGGGACGCTTAGACGATGTGACACTGTGCAAACTTTCGTCTGCATCCTTTGTCGTGTCATCAGTGAATCTCGCCAGCAGTATATCAAATGCAAATCTCAGAGATATAGGTGCTATCCTGACCACAGCATCCGTACTAAGATGCATGTGAATACTATGTCAATGAGCTCCTGGTTCTTCACCTTGTACTTGAAATTCGAACTCAGCCAAATCGTTTTGGGATCTAAGAGTAAATAATTCAATTTATGAAAAAAATGAAGTTTTATGGTGGAGTAAAGAAACTTTTCTACCAATGTTCACAGAAAGCACGCTGCAGAGAGTGATTCTAACATAACAAACAATACTTGTCCAGGCGAAGACAACAGTCGGCTAAAGTTAGACAAGAAAACTGCATCAGAAATGTCCCATTTACTCCTGCATTGTTGACACAGCAACAGATTCTTCCTATATTGCTGATACAAACGGGTAATGTCACGAGTGTTATACAATATACAATGGGGTTACAAAAGTCATGGTATAGCGATACGAGCATACAGAGATGGGTGTTAATACCACGAACACAAGGTATATAATGGCAGTGCATTGGCGGGGCTGTTATCTGCACTCAAGTGAATGATGTGAAAAGGTTTCCGACGTGATTATGGCAGCGCGATGAAAATTAACAGGGTTTGAATGCGGTCTGATACTTGAAGATGCGTGAAATAACTGCAGAAATCAATGTGGGGCGTAATGTGAACGTATCCGTTAGGACAGTGTGGCAAAATTTGGCGCTAATTGGGTATAGCAGCAGACGACTGACGAGAGTGCCTTTGCTAACAGCATGACATGGTCTGCAGCGCCTCTCCTGGACTTGTGACGATATCGGTTGGACTCTAGACGGCTGGAAAATAGGGGCCTGGACAGATGAGTCCTGACTTCAGTTGGTCAGAGCTAATGGTAGGGTTCGAGTGTGGCGCAGACACCACGAAGCCATGGACCCAACTTGTGAAAGAGGCACTGTGCAAGCTGGTGGTGGCTACATAGTGGTGTGAGCTATGTTCACATGGAATGGATCTGCTCGCCTGGTCCAACTGAACCGATCATTGAGTGGAAATGGTTATGTTCGGTTACCCGGAGACCATTTGCAACCATTCATGGGCTTCATGTTCCCAAACTGTGATGGAACTTTTATGAATGACAAAGCGCCACGTCACACGCCACAATTGTTCGCGATTGGTCTGAAGAACACTCTGGACAGCTGTAGCGTGTGATTTGGCAACCCAGATATCTCCACACGGGTCCCATGTAACATTTATGAGATATAATCTAGAGGTATGTTTGTGCACAAATTTATGCACTGGCAACATTTTCGCGGTTATGGACGGCTGTAGTGGTAGCAAGGTGCAATATTCCTGCAGAGGAGTTCCAACGACTTGTTGAGTCCATCCCACGTCGATTTGCTGCAATATTCCGGGCAAAAGGTGACCGACAAGATATTAGGAGACATTCCATGACATTTTTCACACTTTTCGACTGTTGAGGGGGTGACTCACTATTTGATGAAACAAAGTAGCAGCACGTGTTACTGTGTCATGTGCAGAGTGACCCGCGGCGTTATCGCGGAGCAAATCTGCTTCTTTGGGCTGTCAAATTCAGCCTCATTCCCAATGATCCGCTGACATGGCACGCAGATCAAGAAATAATTTCGTGTCACTTATCTCCAGAATGTCGAGAACAGCTAAAATGCAGTAACCTATCGATGGGGAAAATGTGACGCACTGAAGAGTGGATATGTAGAGAAGGATCAACGCACTCAGCAAGTTTCATGTTCGCAACTAGGTTTTTTCGACGTGATATTTAAAACTCTGTGACTAGCCCTCGTAACAGTGGAAGGCGCCATTTTGTTCACTTGTGACATGCTACGGTACTGTGGCGCGGGGCTTTCAATGAATACCAGAGTTGCAGAAACGTACTTGCAGACAAGAAAAAAAAAGTACTTTACCTAACGTTATTTTTTCGAGAGGTAAATTAAGATTTGGCGACTAACTTTTCTAAGTTTCCATTAGTTTCATGGGTTACGGTAACCAATATGCATAGCGAATTGTTCTAGAAAGAGAAAATTAAGACGCATAATGGCAAACGCCCATGAAATGGAGGACCAGTGTATTTCATCACTGATTATCCTATAAAATGAAGCGAAAAGGGCACGTTTATTATCCAAAGATTTCATATAAGTGCACATTGAACGTAAAAGGTAAATTTCCAGCAACTCAAGAACTACAATCTATTAGCAATAAAACTACTAAATTTGGAAACCATAATTTATCCATTTTACATGCTGTTGAGGTCCATGGCTGTGGATTGTATTATTTTAATAAAATAATAAAAAAATTTAATAAAATCAACCAGCCGCTTTGTTATGTACTTTAATGTAAGCTAACACTCGTGTCGGACTTTCACCTATCCTCAACTAGCGTAATACATGTTTGACTCTTCACTTAGTACATACGAGGGTTAAGATCAACAGAAAATTGGATGCTACAGCTGCCCCGTCCTAAATAACATTTTTATTTTGTTATTACACTTCACGTTGTCTATTTACGATATATTGCTGTTTAAATATACTTACTTTCTACTCTGCTTGCTTGGAATAACGACAAGCAAAGTAGCAGTATCCAGTTTGCTGTTGATGTTAATCTTGTATGTACTGACTGAGGACTCAACTACGTATTATGCTAACAAAGTGTGAAACTCATATTAGCTTAAATTAAAGTACATAACTAAGTAGATAGTTGCTATATTTAAAAAAAATTATACTAAATTTAGTTTGATTTCAGTTACAAATTTAGCAACGTTGCTTAATGTTACTAACACTAATGTAACTTTATTAATAGTCCCTTGTCAACAGTGGACAATAGATGATCCTGCTTAAATGATACTGTAAAGAGTCGCGCAGCTTTACATGTGAGGCTGCAAAGCAGCCAGCAGAGAACTAAAGTGAGGCAGCAGCTCTGGAACAAAGGGTAGAACTCCCACTGGAACCGTGAGTGCGCTGCTGCCATATCGCTGTTGTCCCCAGGCCAGCCTGAAGATGTATTGGGACTGGAGCACGGCAATGGCTCCGGGGGCCCTCGACGCCAGATACCGCAATTAACTGAGTAGCGGCAGATACGGCGCGCCCGCTGTGCATATTACCGCCAGCGGAGCGTGGCCAGATTTATGCAATAGACCGGTCAGTGTTCCCAGTCGATAGCACAGCGCATATGGGACAGAGCACAAGTAACAGCACTCGTGGGATGAAGAGAGTTACATCTTCAGTTAAACTACAATGACTCCATTAAAAGATGCAGTCAGCTACTGCACAGATGGCATGCTATAACGAGATTCGTAATATCTCAAGCATAATTACAAACGTTTTAAACAGTTCAGAATTTAACAGTCTTTTAATACGCGTATAGCTGAACATCGATGGGAGAGGAATTCGGCTACCCCTTTGCTGCAGAAAGCGTCCCACAGTTTACAAGAAGCGACTCCGGAAACCGCCTGACAGGATGGGTGATCTGGATTCGAACATCTTCTAAAGGTTAAACAATCAGTAAATCAACAAACTGCCTATTGGCTTCTGTCTCGGGTTCTTCGGCCGACGTTCATCTAATGATTTTTCTGACGTTTCGCCAGCACGAGTGACTGGCATTGTCAAAGCTTCACCCTCCATTGCCGGTGGTAAACTGGAGCCGAGCTCGCGGGCGCAGACTATATGTACCTGGCGCGCCAACGTCCGACGGCTTCTCCGCAGTCATTTCCGGTGCGGTTCTCCTCTTGCTACCTGCGACGGTCGTTCGCTGCAGTACGGGAAGCCAGGATCCGTTTACCTTAAGGCTTTCCTCTTTCTTGTTCAAACTGTTCGCGTGTTTTTGTATTTCTACAGCTTCTCTGAACAAGCGCGTGTGATAATGCTTCTCTACAGCCAGAACTTCCGTGTCGGCGAATTTTATTACGTGGTCGGTCTCATTCAGTACGTGCTCTGCCACGGCCGATTTCTCCACCTGCCCCAACCTGCAATGTCGCTTCGTCCAGTCATTCCGACATAAACTTTTCTGCATGTGCATGGTATACGGTATATTCCCGACATTGCAAGTGGGTCTCTTTTCTCCTTCGCCGATCTAAGACACTCTTTGATCTTCCTTGTCGGTTTGAAAATCGTCTTTACGCCATGTTTGCGCAATATACGGCGGATTCTGTCCGTCACTCTGGGAATGTATGGCAGAAAGGCCGTACCCGACATTTCTTTTTCTGGTTCCTTACTCCACAAACATGATTATACATTGTCCAGGCACAGTAATACGGCCACGTGTCAAAAGCCTGTATAACCACCTTTTGCAGGGAGGACCGCTGCAAGACATGACCAAAAGAACAGACATCACACATTCATACAACTAATTCACCTAGATGAGCAATGGATCCACCTTCTTCAGTGCGGATGCACAGGAATCTCAGAGTAGCGAGCATGGAAGAAATGGAGAGGGACTGCTGACAGGTGGCGCTCTGTGGGAATTTGGGTCGGCTGTAAGGCGTACCGATATAGCTCGAAAGGCGTAGTCGTAAACGCACCAGCCTACTATGTGGGAAATACTGGGTTCGAATCCCGGTTCGGTACACATTTTCACTCGTTGCCGCCGATTCCACATAACGTCCCGATGCAGCTGAAATCAGTAATACCTTCCTTTTCTCTTCCTTTCTTTCTCCCAGCCCCTCGCCACTCCACCCTCAAGTTACATATAAAGTGAATGAGTTTCTGGACAGTACCGTGAGGGATGCGGAGCCATGCCGACTACAGTGCTGTGGACAGCTGCGCTAGGGATCTCGGTTGACGGTCCATGGCGCGAACTGCCCGTTCGAGGTCGTCCCACAGATTCTCGATTGGGTTTTAATCCGGTGTGTTTGGTGGCGATGGGAGTATGGAAAACTCATCCTGGTGCCCTTCGAACCACGCGCGTAATCAGCGAGCTCTGTGACATGTTGCATTGACCTGCTGATAGATGTCACCGGTGCGGAGGAAAAACAAACTACATATAGGGATGTACATGGTTCCAAAGAATAGATACTTACTTGTGTTTATCCATTGTGTCTTTCAGAACAACGAGATCACCCACGGGTTGTCACGAAAATATTCCAAGGAACATAACGCTCCCTCCTCCGGCCTGGACTATTCCTTCGATCCAATGGCTGTCCGGCTCAAGGAGCATAAAACGCGATTCATCTGAAAGGCAACCTGCCGCACTGGGTGTACATTCATTTGTGGAATTAGCGTGTAAATTCCAGCCTTTATTGCCGATGAACGGCAATCTGCATGAGTAGATGAACCAGGCGCCTCCAACGTTCCATGAGTCCCTTGGTGCACTTGGAATTTCAGTTGCTCAACAGTTGCACGTCTATTCCCCTGAACACATCTCCACAGCCGTCGTTCGTCCCAGTCATCTATGGTTCGTGGTGCATCATAGTTATTTCGGCGCATGTTTTGGATAGCGCTATCATGCCGTGCACGCCCTTGGCCCGAGAGCCAATGATAAAAAATGGCTCTAAGCACTATGGGAGTTAACATCTGAGGTCATCAGTCCCCTAGACTTAGAACTACTTAAACCTAACTAACCCAAGGACATCACACATATCCATGCCCGAGGCAGGATTCGAACCTGCGACCGTAGCAGCAGCGCTGTTCCTGACTGAAGCCCCTAGAACCGCTCGCTCACAGCGGCAGGCCAAAAGGTCAATGATCGTGCCCTTTTAGACGTCAGATAAATTGCTCCGTTTCAGCAGTATGACAACGACTGCATTGTCTCCTGCGTCTTCCTCCACTCACCCCCACCCCCTCCACCCCGATTAGCTTTACGAACCCTCCAATGCTAGTGGTGCCACCTGCCGTCTGTGAGTGGTTATTAGACGTTGACATCACACACAGGCGGCAGTCACATTAATGTGACTGGACCGTGTAATTCGAACTGTTACATGTGTTTTGTATTGAGATTTTTATTATATTTTATTTATTTACACGTCGAGTTCCGTAGGACCAAATTGAGGAGCAAATCTCCAAGGTCATAGAACGCGTCAGTACATGAAATTACAACAAAAAGTAATAAGATAAAAATAAAACGTTTATGAACCCGAAAAAAGTCAGTCCACAAGTTTAAGAAAAACGAAATCAACAATACAACAAGAATTAGCTTAATTTTTCAAGGAACTCCTCGACAGAATAGAAGGAGTGACCCATGAGGAAACTCTTCAGTTTTGATTTGAAGGTGCGTAGATTACTGCTAAGATTTTTGAATTCGAGTAGTAGCTTATTGAAAATGCACGCCTTTCTGCACAGGAGTTAAGGAAGTCCGATCGAAATGCAGGTTTGATTTCTGCCGAGCATTAACTGAGTGAAAGCTTCTTATTCTTGGGAATAAGCAAATATTGTTAACAAGAAATGTCAGTAAGGACTATATATAGGGTGGTCCATTGATCGTGGCCGGGCCAAAATCACACGAAATAAGCCTCAAACGAAAAAACTACAAAGAGCGAAGAGGACGTCAGATCCGGTGAACGTGAGAGCCATAGTATGGTGCTTCGACGACTAATCCACCTGTCATGAAATATGCTATTCAATACCGCTTGAACCGCAGGCGAGCTATGTGCCGGACATCCATCATGTTGGAAGTACATGGCCATTCTGTCATGTTGTGAAACATCTTGTAGTAACATCGGTAGAACATTACTTAGGAAATCAGGATACATTGTACCATTTAGATTGCCATCGATAAAATGGGGGCCAATTATCCTTCCTCCCATAATGCCGCACCATACATTAACCCGCCAAGGTCGCTGATGTTTCACTTGTCGCAGCCATCGTAGATTTTCCGTTGCCCAGTAGTGCATCTTACGCCGGTTTACGTTACCACTGCTGGTGAATGACGCTTCGTTGCTAAATAGAACGCGTGCAAAAAATCTCTCATCGTCCCGTAATTTCTCTTGTGCCCAGTGGCAATCGATGTTGATGTAGCATTCTCAACACCGACGTTTTTGAGATTGCCGATTCTCGCGCATTTTGTCTGCTACTGATATGCGGATTAGCCGCGCCGGCAGCTAAAACACCTACTTGGGCATCATAATTTGTTGCAGGTCGTGGTTGACGTTTCACATTTGGCTGAACACTTCCTGTTTCCTTAAATAACGTAACCATCCGGCGAATGGTCCGGATACTTGTATGATATCGTCCAGGATACCGAGCAGCATACATAGCACACGCACGTTTGGCATTTTGATCACAACAGCCATACATCAACACGATATCGACCTTTTCTGCATTTGTAAACGGTCCATTTTAATACGGGTAATGTATCACGAAGCAAATACCTTCCGCACTGGCGCAATGTTACGTGATACCACGTACTTATACGTTTGTGACTTTTACAGCGCCATCTATCACAAAGCGAAAAAGTGGTCCAAATAAAACATTCATATTTCTTTACGTACTACACGAATATGTGATAAAAAATGGGGGTTCATATAAAAAAAAAACCGTAGTTGATATCCGTTTGACCTATGGCAGCGCCATCTAGCGGGCGAACCATAGCGCCATCTGGTTTCCCCCTCCAAGCTAGACGAATTTTGTTCTTTGTAGTTTTTTCGTAGTATTACCTCACAGAGAAAAGAGAATATAGCATTTTAACAGCTGAAAAAGAGTTCCTTGCGGGGTGGGGGAGTGGCTATGTACGTAAAAACAGTATTCCATTTGAGTCAATAAAAGTATCACGGCACTGCACTGAACAGATATTGGAATGTTGTGCAGGGGCAGTTGGATTATGTTTGATACTAGTGAAACTAAATTTCTAATTGTTGTTGTTTATAGGTTCCCCTAAATCTGACTTCAGAGCATTTCTGCTCAAGCTAGAGAGGTTTCTTGATTCAGTTTGCAGGAAGTACCAGAAATTAGTTATATGTGGTGACTTCAGTATAAATTTAGTAAATGATGGTGCAAGAAAAAGAATGTTGGTAGATGTCATAAATTCATATGATCTGATGCAGACTGTATTTTTTCTAATTAGGGTGCAGGGGAACAGTAGCACAGCCATAGACAATATATTTATTCATTCTTCATCACTAGATGGGCATTAAGTTAGTAAAAGGGTGAATGGCCGACTTCGTGCCAGGCCTCAACGACCAACATCGATACCTCTCCTTAGTGAAGCACTCCGTGAAGAATGGACTGCCATTTCCCAAGAAACCTTCGAGCACTTGATTGAACGTATGTATGCGAGAGCGGAAGCTGTCATCAAACTAACTATGTCATCAAAGGCTAAGCGTGGGCCAACACCATATTGAATTCCAGCATTACCGACGGAGGGGGCCACGAACTTGTAAGTCATTTTCAGCCAGGTGTCCAGATACTTTGGATCACACAGTGTACGAAAGGTAGTGGCCTGTTAGCTTTATACTGTAAGCGCCGTTTAAGAAGGCATTTGTCGAAATTTAACCACTAAGGGGATGAAATAGGGGAGGGAAGGTATTTTGAAAGATGTTGTTATTAAAGCAATTTTGAAGTTAGAATGACATCTGGTATCTGGTTTCTTGGTCAGAAATGAAGAAGTACGTGTTTCAACATTTTTGGAAATTCAACAGCTAAGGGAGTGAAATAGGGATGAAACGTTTTCAAAACTAAATGTATGAAACTTTCTGTGGAAATATCACAACAAGAACTCAAAAGGCAGGATTAAGAGAGACCTCTGTCTCCATCTACCAGAATCGCTTTTTGGTCGGAATTACATCCGAAAAGATCATAGTTCTATGATTTCAATTAGTTTGAATAGTTTAGAAGTTGTTGCAATTTATGAACAACATTAAAAGTCCATTAAAGAAAAAAAAAACAAAAAAATCTTACATTTCATGCCATAGACCAGATGATAAGGTTCTCCCGAATGTGATGAAAATTGAGATTATTTTGGCTATTAAGGTAAGTGATGTACCATTTAGTTTCAACTTAGATTAATGATTCCTTAGTTCATGGTGTGTTACAGGTAACCGATGTGATGCTTACTCTGTTGTACCAACGAAACTTCCCTCTGAGGGCGTTTGCTTTGTGTCTCTAATAACAGTTTCACTATCAGTGTATAGTTTAAAAATTGTCTCACAGTGCTGCTGTTGTTAAACGACTCATACTGTTTAGATTATTCACTCAGCAGTGGTGCAGATGTAACTGTTGTCTTTAATACTGCTCCTGGCACTATTTTAGGCGAAGAAAAGACATGCATCATTGGAAGGTTTCCATGCAGGTGACGTCACCATCCAATGCAAGCGGCTTAGATCAGGGCTTTGTTTCTCCTGATTCGTCACGTCATAAATCGAGACTCCACCAATTATTCTTAGCATACGAAGTTAGTGATACTTCGCACACACTTATGCTAACAATTTGTTGCCTGTAAGAAGTCGTTCACAGTTAGGAGGCTTGATAAGAATGGATCTAAAACTTAATTTAACCAGTGAGAGTGCAGTTATTCGATATGCCGACACACTACTATTCGACGGATATTGTCGTAATATACTGGTTTCGTAAGTTATGTTATTGTATGAGAAGCATTATATTAAGTTTCATTTTCACTTTTCCCCATGAAAGTAGGCAACTGACAGCGACGTCGCAGTTGGTAAAAACTGTTTTAACAACTGAAATATGCTGCAACTTGCTGGATGTAATTAATTCAGCGGTCCAACTTCTCTACTTTAAAATGATCACCTGCAAACAAATGTTCTAAATCGAAAGAAATAGAAATTCTATACACTGCGCTACGTAACATACATTTTATGGGGCTCTGTGTTAACGTTCCGTTGACAGCGAAGTTGTAGCTAACGGACCACATTTGCTCTCATGTCACGGCATCCGGGGTAGGAAACCCACTGCGACTTACTCAGAAGAAAAATGGAGCCATTCGTATAAAGTGATATAGGGCAGCCAATGAGGTAATAAATCAGGATGCCAAGACCGGGAACCGAATACGGGTTCTGCTGATTGCGAGCTACGCATCTCACTGCGGCTTCCTCTCCCTCGGATTCCTAGTATCAGCAAAAGGACGAGACTCGGAACTCATCGCGCCGTCAGAGTCGCGGAGGCGGAGTAGAAGTAGACGGTGCAACTGCAAGCGAAAGACCTAAAGACGAGGATTTGAAGTTTGGAGCGAGCCTGTAAGTGCTCGTTTGTTACTGCAGACGGGCCATAATTTTTAGTCTGTAAGTTATGGAACCAAGGACTAGCTAAATGAATTACAGCACTTTTCCCTCAAAATGCTTCAGGACATTACTGAAATTCACATCTACATCTACATCTACATTACTACTTTGTAAAACACTGTCAAGTATTTGTACAACATACGAGGGTCATTTCGAAAGTTCCGCATACTGTTAAGGGGAGACAGAAGGCAATTTTTATCCCTATTCTGCCAATGCTATTTTACCCTTTGCATAGGTACAGTTTTCAAAAGAACTGTAAGTGATAAAACAATGAAATTTTTATACATCATGTATGCCTAAATTTACAAGTGAAATGAACACAATACCTCTTATGGTTTTGAAGAAAAGAAATTTTATTATTTCCCTAGCAAAATTTAACTTTTTTTGTACATTAGGTATTATAAAACAGTTTCTGGTTGTTTGGTGGTTCGCAATTTACTTGTCATAACTTATCACCATCTACAGTACAAATTGACCAAATTTCAAGTTTCTAACCCCATTAGCTCATCAAATAATGGTACCTGAAAGTAAAACAATGTAGTTTTGAGAAAAATCGCTTGAAAGTTTAATATTGCAATTCTAGTATAGTTATTGATGAGAATTACTTACCACTAATATTTTCCTGCACCATAATGAGCATCACCTGAATCATACTGATCTTCTTTTCTTCTCTTGCTCCCTCTTATTTTCTGACTGGCTTCTTTTGTGATTTTAAATTAGCAATATCTGATTTGCGGATTCTCCGTTTATCTATTTGCACCAAGGATTTTCCACTATCTCCACTAGATTTAATGCTCAATAACTCCAAAACATTCAGTTTTCTAATTTCACCATCATTGAAGCATAAAAGTGTATCATAAACACCAAATTTGACGGTTGTAAGCTGAACAAATACAGTTTTCGGTAACCGGTTCCAAATGACAGAATTCTCATTCATTTAAAATTTGGGTTTTCGAATGAAGACATTTCTTCAACAAGGTCTTTACAAAGTTCGCTAAACATGGATTTCAGTCATTACTGATGCAGGTAAAGAATGTTTGTGGTCATACGTGGTACTTCTCCTGTACTTGCACCAAGTCTCAGGATCATTCGGGCAAAGACCGTGCACTGGATTTTCATTTGTGGAAAGCTTCTGGAGAAAGATAGTCCATACAGCTTTTTTCATGTTTTCTAAATTCCCTACATTTTTTCTTATAGCCAAGCCATAATAATTCTGTAATCTATTTCAACATTTGTCAGGCGACCTTTACCACCTATCTTCTTATTATCTTCCAATACTGTTTTTGACTTTTCTTTCAATAATCGTCTCAACCTGGACCCCATTCTCTTCTCGACATGCCCAGTGCACTCTAATTTAGAAATTGTGACATTAGGTTCATTGTTCTGCACATACCCGGTCATGAGCCTCGCTGTCACCGTCCCCAGATTGCCCAGAGCGTCAGGAAAACCATCATATCTCACGAAAAAATTGTCGTATTTATATAAAACAAGAACTGTTTCACGCAGGAAAGACCAGGTATTTCAAATATGCTAAAATCTAAAAATCGAATTTTTGAAGCCCACTTGCCTTCCGTCTCCCCTTAAGATAGAACTGAAGCAAATAAGCCCCCAGTATGACGTCCACTCTTGCTTATGACAGCAATCCAACTTTTTAGCAACTTCTGTTTTCCGGAGAGGGCACCTTCATTGTTCGGTTGTCTGATTACTAGAGCCAGCTCACTGGAAACTTCATCACTTGTATCAAAATGTTTTCCACGGAGTTGTTCCTTCAGTTTGGGGGACAAATCAGAGTCTGGTTGGCTCATATGAGGACTGCATAGTGGATGGGGAAGTATTTCCTATACATATCTGTCGACCGTTTCTCTCACTGGCAGGGCAGTACGAGGCCTTCACCAACTCCAGGCATGTCAAGCTTTCTTCGGCGAATTTTAGGGCGCAAAACATTTAGCAGTAACAGCTTGTAATATGCGACTGTTACAGACGTCCCCTGGGGCACTCTACTTGTGGCTATGATTGCATTCGTATCATACACGAAGATCATAATTAATTTCAATTTTGATTGTTGGTGGCAGAATTTTTTCGGGCTTGGAGAGTCGGAACATTTCCATTGTGGCGACTGAGACTTCAGTTATCCTGGTTCCATCAAGTGCAAGAAGCGTTTTCAGAAACTGTTCTCCTTCTATTCGATACCGTTGAAGCAACTCTTCTGAAACCTGCTTTCTACTCTCCACTCAGATCTTGCAGAACTCATCTGACAGTAACTTTACCCACCATCAACTTTTCAGTTTTGATTCTGTAAACTGAAGTGACATATATTCTGGCTTCATAAGCAATTTCCTCACATCTTTTTGTGAATCCTTTCTCAAAATGTCGTTGACAGTAACCTGAGAAGTGTAGTCTGTTGCAGGTGAATGCCTTCCACTTCTTGGGCTGTCCACATTGCTTACCCGACCTTTGGACCTTTAAGGAAACGAGCATACTGTCGTTATTCGGTGCTACGATCCGCCACATATTTCCCACAGGTATTTCTCAGAGGGTTACAAATTTCCGTTGGATTCTTTCAATGTAGGGAATCGATTTTGGTGAAGGAACGCCTTTCACTACGTGTAATCCTACCTGTCTCCCTTCCAGTTTCCATATAAAACTGAATTACTCACGACACAACCAAGCGAATCGCAAACACATACTAGTATACTAACGTCACGACTAAAGTCCCGCTCACAGCTGACATGAATTTCAACTTGATCCCGTCACCATAACGGTTGCTCGTGCGCAGTGTTGTTCGGGAATCTCTCCGTTCCATTTGCACATGGGGCAAGGGAAGGGTAATCGCTTAAGGCTTTAGCCGGGCGCTGTGTCCGAGCGGTTCTAGGCGCTTCAGTCCGGAACCGTGCTGCTGCTACAGTCGCAGTTTCGAATCCTGCCCCGGGCATGGATATATGTGATGTCCTTAGGTTAGTTAGGTTTAAGTAGTTCTAAGTCTAGGGGACTGATGACGTCAGATGTTAAGTCCAATAGTGCTTAGAGCCATTTGAGCCATTTTGAGCTTAAGACTTTACGTGTGCAATAATCAGTCTAAACTTGTGTTCACGGTACTGCACGAGCGACACACACGACCTAGATTTCTCATTTAATGTTGATCCTTCAAACGTTGTAAGCAGACTTTCGAAGGAAACTTGACGTCTATCATCAAGCGTTTCTCAGCATTTCCGTGACACGGATATGAGACAATTCGTGCTGCCCTTCTTTGTATATGTACAATATCCATATTGGTCCTACCTCGTACGAGTCCCGCAAACTTTATCAAAATTTTATGGTAGGTTGCGTTAGTGTTTTGTAAACAGTATCCTTTGTAGCGTGACTGAATGTTCCCATTATCCTACCAATTGACCGTAGTATGCTACCTGATGTACCTACGTGTACAATTGAGCGTATGTGATTAATCCACATCATAGCCATACAAACTGTTACACCTAGGTGTTTGTATGAGTTGACTAATTCCATTTGTGATTCATCGATATGGTAATCAGATGATACTATGTTTTTACGTTTTGTGTTCAATGTTACATTTATGGGCATTTAAAGCTAGTTGCCTATTTTTGCACCATTCTAAAATCCTGTCAAGAACATACTGAATATTTGTGAACTCGAATAATTCCATCGTCTGCAGATGTACAGAGCTACTGTTAATATAGGAAGCTCATGACAGATTATAATTGAACGCCGGACCGGAGCTCGAAACCGGACCATTTGCCTTTCATGGAGAGAGGTATTGACTAAACTAAAGATGCGCTAGGGGGCCGCGAGTCGTGTCTGGATGGCTCAAGTGACAGAACATTAACCAACTAAGGTAGAGCCGCCGGGTTCGAGTTCTGGTGCGCCGCTCAATTTCGGTCTTCCACGGGGTTTCAAACTGTCGTTCATTCGGTTACAGAATTAGGATCCGTCCTGGAAGCTATTATCATTTTAGGTCAGGTCATTACCACACAACGTGAACGGGAATGCTCCAATAGCGCTTCCCGGCAGCCTCATGAAGTTACACTACCGGCCATTAAAATTCCTACACCACGAATATGACGTGCTACAGACGCGAAATTTAACCGATAGGGAGAAGATGCTGTGATATGCAAATGATTAGCTTTTCAGAGCCTTCACACAAGGTTGGCGCCGGTGGCGATACCTACAACGTGCTGACATGAGGAAAGTTTCCAACCGATTTCTCATACACAAACAGTAGTTGACCGGCGTTGCCTGGTGAAACGTTGTTGTGATGCGTCGTGTGAGGGGGAGAAATGCGTACCATCACGTTTCCGACTTTGACAAAGGTCCGATTGTAGCCTATCGCGATTGCGGTTTGCCGTATCGCGACATTGCTGCTCGCGTTGGTCGAGATCCAATTACTGTTAGCAGAACATGGAATCGGTGGGTTCAGGAGGGTAATACGGTACGCCGTGCTCGATCCCTACGGCCTCGTATCACTGGCAGTCGAGATGACAGGCATCTTATCCGCATGGCTGAAACGGATCGTGCAGCCACGTCTCGATCCCTGAGTCAACAGATGGGGACGTTTGCAAGACAACAACCATCTGCACGAACAGTTCGACGACGTTTGCAGCAGCATGGACTATCAGCTCGGAGACCATGGCTGCGGTTACTTTTGACGCTGCATCAAAGACATGAGCACCTGCGATGGTGTGCTCAACGACGAACTTGGGTGCAATAATGGCAAAACGTCATTTTTTCGGATGAATCCAGGTTCTGTTTACAGCATCATGATGGTCGCATCCGTGTTTGGCGACATCGCGGTGAACGCACATTGGAAGCGTGTGTTCGTCATCGCCATACTGGTGTATCAACGGCGTGATGGTATGGGGTGCCATTGCTTACACGTCTCGGTCACCTCTTGTTCACATTGACGGCACTTTGAACAGTGGGCGTTACATTTCAAATGTGTTTCAACCCGTGGCTCTACCCTTCATTCGATCCCTACGAAACCCTACATTTCAGCAGGATAATGCACGACCGCATGTTGCAGGTCCTGTACGGGCCTTTCTGGATACAGAAAATGTTCGACTGCTGCCCTGTCCAGCACATTCTCCAGATCTCTCACCAATTGAAAACGTCTGATCAATGGTGGGCGAGCAACTGGCTCGTCACAATACGCCTGTCACTACTCTTGATCAACTGTGTTGAGGCTGCATGGGAAGCTGTACCTGTACGCGCCATCCCAGCTCTGTTTGACTCAATGCCCAGGCGTATGGAGGCTTTTATTACGGCCAGAGGTGGTTGTTCTGGGTACTGATTTCTCAGGATGTATGCACCCACATTGCGTGAAAATGTAATCACATGTCAGTTCTAGTATAATATATTTGTCCAATGACTGCATTTCTTCTCGGTGTAGCAATTTTAATGGACAGTAGTGTATTTCTTCGTTTGTAGATGACTCTTACCCAAAACAACATGCTCCCCCTGCCGTAACGAAATTCCTCAATCTAGTCACAAGTTAATGGCGACGATAATAAGATACCCAGTAAAGGCAAATAGCGCGCATGGGGTATGGCTCTGGAATTACTAAAAAAATTTCTCATTAAACACACGGGGTGAAATAACGGAAGAGAACAAGAATTATTGTCAAGTGAAAAATGTAGAATAATACATATTTATCAAACTTTAAATTGACGCGTAACTCTACTTTGGGCAGAGAGTTGACGTCACACTATTTTAGCTCTCCGCCGCTCTCATTGCCACCTGAAACAGAGGGCGAGTTACTATTCCAGCTGAGAGCCATTCTCACTTCGTTAAAATGTGGAGCACAGCGGAGAGTACGATATTAGCAGGTCAGAGGGCAACGCACTTAACAGGGCAGGTCAGTGACCCTTTGTCCCCTCGGCGTGACTGGAGTATGCGCCACGTATCTGTGCCGTTTGTTTCACCATCGCAAAGCTTTAGGCTTCAATTTCCGATCACGTACACATGACGTACTGCTCGATTCTTCAGTAGTGAGTTCGAGGCACGTATGAAAACAGCCTTTCGGGCCTCTGTGATTTATCCCTTATAAGCCATCCTGAATGCTACGTAACTTACTCGTTTGTTTAGATTTATTTAGGTATCAGTACTCCACCTTCTCAGCTTTCAAGGTATCAGAGAAATTCTAGATGATCTGGACTACTTTACACACTAGAGATATTCAAAGATATTTAAGAAACCGGAAGAAATGTATAACTTCTTCTCTAACCAATATTCGTTTTCACGGTATCTTGTAGTTCACACTACTTCACTAATAAAATTGTATGAACCTGTGTAAAAATACGACGCTTAACTCAAATGAGACGATGACACACTGCACGCTATGATGGCCAGTACTGTGTGATAATTAGAGTTTAAGAAGTCTTTGGTCCCAGGTATAACCCTAATGAAGACGGCTAATTTCATCAAATAACACGGAGATTGGGGCAAATCTATGATATCCTCCTGTATTAAGTTGGAAGGTGGGTGATTGTGATATATAATATTGTATTTGTGTTATTATGAAAGCGTACAGAGATGAAAAGAAGGTTGGAGTCCATATATGTTGTTGCTAAGAATATAAAGACCGTCGTCAGTCTCATGTCCTCATCCCATAGACGGAGAAAGGTCAACACAAAGGTAAGCTTTCACTCTCATGTCGCTCAGGAGGGTACTATAGTTTAAATCAGAAAATTATCGCATAATTTTTACCCCCTAAACTTTTCCTAGATCCATCTCAGTTGTCCTTCGGGTGACGTTACACATGGGCCACTAACATTGTTCCTTGTGTGTTAAAGTTTCTCCGAGACTTATTCTCGCTCTTGTTATTTATAATAACTCCCTATTTTCTCCTTTATGTGACCGCTGAATTTTTAAAGCATAACAATTCAACTTTTTCTTGTGTTGTGTCCTCATGGTAGACGTTTCGGTGTCATGCTATTATGTCTTGTTGAAGTAAAATTTCAGGAACCCTAAACCATTCTGTATTTAAGACCGCCAATCTGCTTCTAATGTATCTCTCACTTCAGCCATCTTCAGTTACATGATTTCGGGCTGTTAGAATTCTTACCTTTCTCCTAGAGAACTAATTCAATTTTTATATTCAAGAAACCACTATTTTTCACTTAAACTAAATGCTCCGCTAAGTAGGCCATCCATTCCGTTCAGTAGTTCTTCTAAGTCTTTCTAGGTCACGGCAAAGAGGGTTCTGCTCTACGCGAACCTCAACAATGGAAATACCTGCCTCCGTTTTTGTGTAATTTCCTTAGACTGTCTTCGTTGCTTCTTCGACACAACGCTTATGATCGTAATAAAACGTGACCTGCACCAGTCGCAAGGTGAGTTACGTTTACTGATTTTAAGCTTTAACTGCTACTATTTTACCTCTACAGATATAGTAGATTATTGGCTATATCTGTAATTAATACCTGTTGTTCTTGCGATTTCGCACAGTTTATTCCACATTGCAATATTAAAGAAGTTTTCAAGATCTAGTAATACCATGAGCAGACGTAGTTTTACCTTAGTCTTTCATCCATTAGTTTTCGTATTATGGGCCACTGTGTCATAAAAGGATAATATAAAGTAATTTTTACATGACTATCGTTGGGGAGGTTGCTGGAAGTTGTTGTTGTTGTTGTTGTTGTGATGATCTTCAGTCTAGAGACTAGTTTGGTGCAGCTCTCCATGCTACTCTATCTTGTGAAAGCTCGTTCATCTCCAAGTACCTACTGCAACCTACATTCTGAATCTGTTTAGTGTATTCATCTCTTGGCCTCTCTCTACGATTTTTACCCTCGACGCTTCCCTCCAATGCTAAACCGGTGATCCCTTGATACCTCATAACGTATCCTACCAAACCATCCCTTCCTCTAGTCAAGTTGTGCCACTAATTCCTCTTCTCCCCAACTCTACTCAGTACCTCCTCATTAGCTACGAGATCTACCCATCTAGTTTTCAGCAATCTTCGGTAGCGCCACATTTCAAAAGCTTCTATTCTCTTCTTGTCTAAACTATTTATCGTCCATGCAAATGCTTTCAGAAAAGATTTCCTGGCACTTAAATCTATACTCAATGTTAACAAATTTCTCTTCTTCAGAAACACTTTCCTTGTCATAGCCAGTCTACATTTTTATCCTCTCTACTTCGACCATCATTGGTTATTTTGCACCCCAAATAGCAAACCTCATCTACTACTTTAAGTGGCTCATTTGCTAATCTAATTCCCTCAGCATCTCCTGATTCAACTCGACTACATTCCATTATCCTCGTTTTGCTTTTGTTCATGTTCATCTTATATCCTCCTTTCAAGACAATGTCCATTCCGTTCGACTGCTCTTCCAAGCCATTTGTTGTCTCCGACAGAATTACAATGTCATTGGCAAACCTCAAAATTCTTATTTCTTCACTATGGATTTTAATTCCTATTTCAATTTTTTCTTTTGATTCTTTTACTGTTTGCTCAATATACAGATTGAATAACTCCGGGGATAGGCTACAACCCTGTCTCATTCCCTTCTCAAGCACCGCTTGCCTTTCGTGCCCCTCGACTCTTATAACTGCCATCTGGTTTCTGTACAAATTGTAAATAGCCTTTCGCTCTCTATATTTGACCCCTGCCACCTTCGGGGTTTGAAAGAGAGTATTCCAGTCAATATTGTCAAAAGCTTCCTCTAAGTCTACAAATTCTAGAAACGTAGATTTGCCTTTCCTTAATCTTTCTTCTAAGATAAGTCGTAGGGTCAGTATTGCCTCACGTGTTCCAACACTTCTACGGAGTCCAAACTGATCTTCCCCGAGGTCAGCTTCTACCAGTTTTTCGATTCGTCTGTACAGAATTCGTGTTAGTATTTTGCAACCGTGACTTATTAAAGTGATAGTTCAGTAATTTTCACACCTGTTAATACCTGATTTCTTTGGGATTGGAATTATTATATTACTCCTGAAGTCTGAGGGTATTTCGCCTTGCTGGAAGTATGAACAGCAAACCAGATTCGTTGCAGGTGTGAGACCGAGGTATCTTGTTAACCCCACGGCTTCATCCCTAAACTCCACTTTCGCTTGGAGACAACAGGCCTTGTAACTCTCGCTCGTGATCCCCTCCTGTGTTTGGCGTGTTTCAATTAACTCAGGTGCTGCCGCCCTGTTAGCTAAGGACCGAGTTGTCAGACTGCGCTAGCACGCGCTCGAATGCACTGCAATGGATCCACTCTGCATACGTTCTACAGTTATCGCACAGTCCTGCTTGCAGTGGTGCTCATTAAACAGTACTGAGTAGTGCAAAGGGCAAAGGGGCTGGTTCTGACGAAGGCGCTTCCCTGTCGTGTTAAACAGCTAACGCAGTCCGTTGTAGAGTGAAAGCTATCATAGTTATTTGTAATCAATACTTGCACGAAGCAACTGGAAGAAATAGAAATATTGCTCGGCGTTGTATGGCCTTTCAGCGACGGTATTTCTGTAGTGTGTAGCTCACCGAAGAAATCTCCATTTGTAGCAGAATTACAGTTGACGATCACCTGGAAGGAATAGTCTTATCATACGGACAAGTGGTTCATATGGTTCAAATGGCTCTGAACACTGTGGGACTTAACTTATGAGGTCATCAGTCCCCTAGAACTTAGAACTACTTAAACCTAACTAACCTAAGGACATCATACAAACCCATGCCCGAGGCAGGATTCGAACCTGCGACCGTAGCGGTCGCGTGGTTCCAGGCTGAAGCGCCTAGAACCGCTCGGCCACCCCGGACGGCGGACAAGTGGTGTGGGGACTTTGACCCAGGGTTTGGTTCCGTAATAGCTTCGTGGTGTTTTTTTTCCCTCGTGAGAATGTAATGACGCAGTTGATTCAGAACATTAACATACATTTAGGACACACCTTCAAAACATGAAGACAAAACATAATTTTCATTCGTAAATTTGTTAATTTCATTTGATAACTGAGTTTGAGGTATGCGCCAATACTCTGTAAATGCAATACTAGTAGCGTAGGACACTGTATGCATACGAGTAAATGTTTTCTTTTTCTGTCTGAGAAAACTAGTAACTGCAGATATGATTATTATTGTAATCCGTTCTCTCAATAGTTAAACAACAGAGAAGCAGTAGAATGTATAGTAAAATGAAACTAAAGCGTGTAAAATATTTTATTATGCCTGTAATAGAACTGCACTAGGTGAGCAGAGATTTCATTTACTGTAACAGCATCGGGTATCGCGTCTGCTGCTGGTTAGCAATATGGCAGTATATGTTGCTTAAAGTGCTGTGGAATGAAAACGTATTGTCTGGAAGAAAAGTGTGGCTTGTCATAATTACAGTGACGATATATTAATGAGGGACGAAGAAATTTGTTGCTCTAGATGACTAGATGTAAGTGTATCACAGAGATGCCACTAAAATTAGGCAACGTCCTGTATTCATCCGAATAAAAATAGGAGAGAGAGAAAGTAAAATTGAGAAAATTTCTGCTGTAGCAGTCTTCCAAACCTTGCTTATTCGAAAGTAGGGATGAGTCACACTGACCACCACAGGAATCAAATATACAAATCAGAGTTAATGCTGATGCATTATAATCTCTACTGCAAAAGATTTGTTTTGTCGATTCGCTTACCGAACCGTTGTTAGCGAACCGGTAAGTTTGTTGATGCGGACCGTGTTTGTGTTATACACGATGAATAGATAATTTTGCATTACGTGGACTAGTACAGGTCGGACTTCGTGGACTAAATTGAGGGTGAAAAGGTGTGTAAATCTGTACTAATTGTGTGTGGTTGGCGCACAAATCGACACATCACCAAATTCATCTCCTTCCAACTTCTGTTACACTGAAAAATAGAAATCTTGTTATCGTTAGTGGCAACTGTTAGCAACCATGCTCTGAAAATGAAGCGTAGGTAAAAGTATAAATTACAGTTATTATTATTCAACTCCTTAAATGGTAGTACAAGGGTGCTTACATACTAAACTGCTGCGATCAAGAAGGCTAACCATGAAGAAGTGATAACAATAGATAGGAGGCCAATCGTGCCTCACTTCTTTACAAAAGAATGTCGTAATTCTCAACACCGATTGGTGTAAAATATACACTATGTCATCAAAAATATCCGTACACCCTCAAAAACATACGTTTTTCATATTGGGTGCATTGTGCTGCCATCTACTGCCAGGTACTCCATATCAGCGACCTCAGTAGGCATTAGATATCGTGAGAGAGCAGAATGGGGCGCTCAACGGAACTCACGGGCTTCGAACGCGGTCAGGTGATTGGGTGTCACTTGCGTCATACGTCTGTACGCGAGATTTCTACGCTCCTAAACAGTTTCCGATGTGATAGTGAAGTGGAAATGTGAAGGGACACGTACAGCACCAAAGCGTACAGGCCGACCTCGTCTGTTGAGTGACAGTGACAGCCGTTGGAGGGTCGTAATGTGTAATAGGCAGACATCTATCCAGACCATCACATAGGATTTCCAAACTGCATCAGGATCCACTACAAGTACTATCACAGTTGGGCGGGAGATGAGAAAACTTGGATTTCATGGTCGACCGGCTGCTCATAAGCCACACACCACACCGGTATATGCCAAACGACGCTTCGTTTGGTGTAAGGAGCGTAAACATTGGACGACTGAACAGTGGAAAAGCGTTGTGTGAAGTGACAATTCACGGTACACAATGTGGCGATCCGATGGCAGGGTGTGGGTATGGCGAATGCTCGGTGAACGCCATCTGCCAGCGTGTGTAGTGCCAACAATAAAATTCGGAGGTGGTGGTGTTATGGTGTGTAGTCGTGTTTTTCATGGAGTGGGCTTGGACCCATTGTCGTTTTGCGTTGCACTATCACAGTACAAGCCTACATTGATGTTTTAAGCACCTTCTTGCTTCCCACTGTTGAAGAGCAATTCGGGGATGGCGACTGCGTCTTTCAACACGATCGAGGACCTGTTCATAATGCATGGCCTGTGGCGGAGTGGTTACACGACACTCACATCCCTGTAATGGACTGCCCTGCACAGAGTGCTGACCTGAAACCTTTGGGATGTTTTGGAACGCCAACTTCGTGCCAGGCCTCACCGACCGAACACCGATACATCTCCTCAGTGCAGCACTCCGTGAAGAATGGGCTACCATTGCCAAGAGACCTTTCAGCACCTGATTGAACGTATGCCTACGAGAGTGGAAGCTGTCATCAAAGCTAAGGATGGGCCAACACCATATTGAATTCCAGCATTACCGATGGAGGGTGCCACAAAATTTTAAGACATTTTCACCTAGGAGTCTGGATACTTTTGATCACGCAGTGTATAACAACATTTGCGTTCAACATCTAAATAGTTACTGACAACCTATATCAGCAATGCACCGAACCAGCTAGGTGCGTCAAGAAATGCAATAAACTGCATCTTCTCAATGAACATTTCTGTTTTTCTTTTTATATAAATATTGGCAGTATGATGAACTCTCTTCCTTTCATTCCATAACCTCTCACTATAAACCAGTATTTATTTTGGCATTTAAAGGGCGATATTGTGTCCCAGAAGGAATGGTCAATACTCAGGGATATGACAGGAATTATCATTCCAAGCAAAAAAGACTAGTAAACATGGGCTCCAAAATGCACACATTATAAACTCTAAGCACTTGCTCAGTAGAAGAACCGTTTTTCACAGTAGCGGGATGGGCAAGTCTTAAGTCATGCATTTTAGAGCCCATGGTTACTAGCTTCTTTTGCTTTGAATTATAGTTCCTGACACATACCTAAAAACTGAGCCGGCCGCGGTGGTCTAGCGGTTCTAGGCGCTCAGTCCGGAACTGCGCGACTGCTACGGTCGCAGGTTCGAATTCTGCCTCGGGCATGGATGTGTGTGTTGTCCTTAGGTTAGTTAGGTTTAAGTAGTTCTAAGTTCTAGGGGACTGATGACCAGAGATGTTAAGTCCCATAGTGCTCAGAGCCATTTTGAACCTAAAAACTGACCATTTCTTCAGGACTCGTCTTAGCGTAATGCGGTAACAAAACGCAGTTCTGGTCGATTTGTTTCTTTCTTTTCTCCACATCGTATCCTTATTTTTTCCTTTTTTCAGGTCTAGTTCTGTCATCCTACTTTCCACATAACCTCATCTCTCTCCAATTTGAAAGGAGACATGTACACTGACTGGACCGGTATATAGACGGATGTGATTCGTCACTCCCGCAGTTAATAAAGATCTCTGTCTGCATGAAAATAAGATAAAACTTTAACTGCTACCTGAAGACACATATGCCAGCAGAGCGTAGATAGGTGATACGTTGCAGAAGACTCGCTAGAACTACTTTTTTTGTTTTACGGTCGCACTCAACCATAAATTTTGTATTTCAAAAAGCGGGAAGCAGAAATTTCTGAGTACGAGACAGGAACGACATAAATGAGAGGAAGGGAGAGCAAACGGGATCCGTATAAGAAAATCCCAGACTGGTGGGTGCTATCATTTCTTTGTAGCGAATGAAACCGAGCTGCCTTTAACGCAAGGTGAAACGGGAGCGAAAACTGTTCGGTGCTGCAGCTATCCGCACACAGTACAAAATGCTCGCCCACTCTCGACGCCATCCGTGGTTTATACAGGCAGAGCCTCCCGTGTGCAGTCGCACATTGTCAACACGACTGTTGCCCTTCGCTGGTGTTAGTGGATACGAAGTTAATTACATTTGGCTTAAATTACCCCCTCTGTAGCCGATGGAGCTCAAATATTGCCCAAAAACCTTCTACTCTCGTGTGTCTCGCTGTGTGCGGTTCGGATGAAGTACTCAGCAGTATCGTTAGCGAGCTTAGCGATTAGCTTGCTGGGAATATTGTCTGGTCCCTTTTAGGGAGGAGACAACGTTTTCCATACAACTCTCCCCCTAACGAACACCTGTTTTCCGGAACAGCATCTAAACAACGTTATAATACATCTACATCTACATCCATACTCCGCAAGCGACCTGACGGTGTGTGGCGGAGGGTACCCTGAGTACCTCTATCCCGGCGAAGGTTCGAGTCCTCCCTCGGGCATGGGTGTGTGTGTTTGTCCTTAGGATAATTTAAGTTAAGTAGTGTGTAAGCTTAGGGACTGATGACCTTAGCGGTTAAGTCCCATAAGATTTCACACAAATCGCTTTTCCTCTGGAACTATTGTTTGTTATCGACAAGAAATTAGTACACAGCACACTAGGCGATGTACGGACAGGCGCTCTTCGAGTTTATCAAAATAATTCTTCTCTGAGGCCAGAATATTCGTAAATATTCTTAAATACAAAACTAATCTAACTTTTAATATAGTCACCAATAGCACAGTGCATAACGTATAAGGCCCGCATCTTGTGGTCGTGCGGTAGCGTCCTCGCTTCCCACGCCCGGGTTCCCGGGTTCGATTCCCGGCGGGGTCAGGGATTTTCTCTGCCTCGTGATGGCTGGGTGTTGTGTGCTGTCCTTAGGTTAGTTAGGTTTAAGTAGTTCTAAGTTCTAGGGGACTTATGACCACAGCAGTTGAATCCCATAGTGCTCAGAGCCATTTGAGCCATAACGTATAGGCATTGAAATCATTAAGTCGCTTGTTTTCTTCATATTAGTAGCAATGTTGTAATACTCTTATGTTCAGAAAAAACAGGAGACCTTGAATGACTGGAGATAGGACGTTCATATTCACAGGACATTTGCATTACTACGTTCTGCAGAAATGATCAACAGCCGCGTGGTATTAGCCGAGCGGTGTAGGCGCTGCAGTCATGGACTGTGCGGCTGGACCCGGCGGAGGTTCGAGTCCTCCTTCGGGCATGGCTGTGTGTGTTTGTCCTTAGGATAGTTTAGGATAAGTAGTGTGTAAGCTTATGGACTGATGACCTTAGCAGTCTCATAAGATTTCACACACATTTGAACATTTGAAACCGAAGAAGAATTTGGAGCAGGAACTGAACTCAAAGGAGGAGAAATAAAAAATTTGAGGTTTGCCGATGACATTGTAATTCTGTCGGAGACAGCAAGGGCTTGGAAGAGCACTTGAACGAAATGGACAGTGTCTTGAAAGAAGGACATAAGGTCAACAACAAAACGAGGAAAAAAAAATTTAGTCGAATTAAATCATGTGATGTCGAGGAAATTAGATTAGGAAATGAGACACTTAAAGAAGTAGACGTGTTTTGCTATTTGGGCAGCAAAATAACTGATGATGGCCGAAGTAGATAGGGTATAAAATGTAGACTAGCTATGGCAAGAAAAGCGTTTGCAAAGAAGAGAAATTTGTTACCATAGAATATAGATTTCAGTGTTAGGAAGTCTTTTCTGAAAGTATTTTTATGGAGTTCAGGCATGTATGGAAGTGAGATATGGACGATAAATAGCTAAGACAAGAAGAGAACAGAACCTTTTGAAATGTGGTTCTACAGAAGAATGCTGAAGATTAGATGGGTAGATCACGTAACTAATGAGGAGGTACTGAAAAGAACTGGTGAGAAGAGAAATTTGTGGCACAACTTGACTGGAAGAAGGGATCGGTTGGTAGGACATACTCTGAGACATCAAGGGATCACCTATCCAGTACTGGAAGGAAGCGTGTGTCGTCAAAAACGTAGAGGGAGATCAAGACATGAACACAGTAAGCAGAATCAGAAGGATGTTGGGTGCAGTAGTTACTCGGAGATGAAGAGGCTTGCACAGGATAGAGTATCATGGAGAACTGCATCAAAACTGTCTTCGGACTAAAGTAAATTACTCATATCGTCCCACGCCAGCACCACTGTGCAACAGGAGCGGCGCTTTAGTCAGAAATGGAAACGCCGTGTGGTTAGGGCTTCCCGTCGGGTAGACCGATCGCCTGGTGCAAGTCTTTCGAGTTGACGCCACTTCGGCGACTTGCGTGTCGATGGGGATGATAAGGACAACACACCACCCAGTCATTGAGCGGAGAAAATCTCCGACCCAGTCGGGAATCGAACCCGGGCCGTTAGGTATGACATTCCGTCGCGTTGACCACTCAGCTACCAGGGAGGACTTTCGTCAGAAGAGAGTACATTTTAGGGTTTCCTATAGAGACTGTAGGTACATCACAGCATGGGATGAAAGTAGGGCGGCAACTGCATCCGTACTTCAAAACTGAAGCATACAGGACAGTACGATGCTTGTGGGCAAAATGTCTAAATTGCACACCCAGATTCACCGTGAAATTCTGGCAGCATAGGGACCAAATGCAGTGTCTGGTCTAACCGTAGCGAAATAGTGCCAACAGTTTGACCAAGGCCGCACAGAAGTGGGTGACGACCACTGACGTCGACCACAGAGGACAATGTCTAGGTAATCGACGACGAAAATCTCGGGGAAAGGGACTTTTCAACGATCAGAATGTATATTCAGTAGTTCTCGAATGGGTCCGTGATCAAGAAGCGGATATCTATTATGAAGAAAGTAAACGATTAGTCGCAAGTTCCGACCATTGTTTACATACATGTGACAATGTTGAAGAATAGTGTCATGGATCTGTGTCACTTTGAGGTGTTGTGCAGAATTCAATCAAAATTACTTAGTCTGCAGTTCGGGTGCGAGCCAAGGATTTCTTCTTGAAAACGTCGGGATAAAAATCATAAGTGCTTCGCATTAATATGTTATTTAATTATTAATCTATTTAATACACTGCTTACACAGAGTAATATAAAGGCTACAAAATGGATAAATCCCAAGTTTTGACTGTCGCTGGCCAGCTATATGATCGCTTTGCGCTGTATTTTTATTTCTGTTTCGACGCTGCCTTAGCTCTCGCATTCGCCCGGCAATGGACTTTTTATGCTTCTTGAATTCCTTTCGACCGAACGTTTCGCTTGACTGACGTTTGCTATAAATCCGGGCATATTTATGAGTCATGTTAGACCACTTATTTCACTATTTTGTAATTCTCAGTTTAATACCGATTTTCACTTATACTCCGTCAAATATTTTTAATGTTTCACTGTGGCTCCTAGTAGTGCTCTACAAGTTCTTCACAATGACAGCCGAATAAATATCCCGGATAAACGCGTTTCCACGCTACCACAAATTTTTGGCTTCATGTGCGTGGTCTGGTACGATGACGTCATAAACAATTCATGTATTTCGCGACAAAAATGTGCAAACATGATCTATCTGACAATGGATTAACCATTGTCTACGCATTATTAGTCTTTTAGTTACTAGCGATTCAAATCAGACGGTATTTTGTCACACAAGAAAGCTCGACCGACGAGCGAATAGACATTTTCCCTTCAAAAGTTATTTGGGGAGGCATAATAATGTGTAACTAACTTTCTGAGGGCCCCCTGTAAACAACTGCCGTCGTTGCAGACACGAATTACAGCGACGTTCCACACTCGGCAACAATTTCAGATAACATTACTACCATAGCGGCATACGTGTATAAACAAAAAAGCTCATGGCACATCGCAACAGAACATTACTCTCCACGGGTTTATTCGATTCTGTCCAGAGGGTAATGTGCGATATGTTTTGAATTTTTATGTTTGCAGCAGTGATGCTATTTGAAATCGTTAACGAGTACGGCCCGTTGTTCTCGTTCGAGTACACTACGACGGCAGTTACGCGTATAACTGCCATACACATTTGTACATTTACACAGGCTGGCGTTTAGAAATTACGAAGATAGGAGTCAGACCCTGAAATAGACCAACAGCCGAAATCAGCTGATCGTGTGAAAGAAGCGACTCTTGTCTTCATAAAATGCGAAGAGGAAAATGGATCGGTCTTTACGAACAACTTAAATTGGAACGATAAGATGGGTGACGTTGTGGGGAAGGGGAACCAAAGACTGCTTTTTCTTGCCAGAACACTTAGAAGATAGCAATACATCTACTGAAATCCTTACTGGATGGGACTGACGGAGGGCATCGTAAAAGTTGAAAGAGGGCAGCTCGTTTTCTGCTACTGCGAAATAGGAGGGAAGGGTAATGTTATGCGAGTTGGTGTCAGTCCCAGTTCTGGCAAGGAATTATCTGGTGTCAGCATCAGCATTCCTTGAATGGCTTACATCAGTATTGGCAGAATTCCCTCTCCCTCACACCTCACACATTTCCTGGAGTCCCCTCCCCCTCCCCCCCCCCCCACCCGCGTCGCCAATGGTGTTGTGTGCTTGTGTGCGTGCGTCGACGTCATCGTACTTTCAGCCAATCGCTGCAGGGCCCTGGGACACTGACGTTTTTGGCCAAAGGCGTGGAAGCTCAGCCCTCCACCCCTGGAGCAGATTTAATTGTTATGATTCGATTGCACGGGTGCAATCACTTGCTGCATGTGCTTTGTACTGATCAGCAGAGACCAGCCAAGAAGAACAGGACTACCTGTATGTGACTTGTCCATTCATCTGTTATTATTATTATTATTAGTGGTAGTAGCAATAATAATAAATGTTTATGTCGTTATACGGGGACTTGATGAAAAGTAATGGCTCTGAATTTTTTATGCGAAAACTCTTAAAAACTTTCCAAATTTGTTTTGAAAGCGTTAAGATTTTTCTCATTCTACATCTTTATGTTTTATGACTACATATCTGCAGTACCCTTCTGCTGGATGGCTCTGAATTGTAGCGTGTAACATAGCGCTGTGTAGCGTAACGATGTCAGTGCGTGGGAAACAGCATCCTGCAATCGAGTTTCGAATTCGAGGAGTTCGTTTACACAAGGAGCTCTGATCTTCAGCATGACGATGGCAGAACAGGTACGAGCACTGCGACACCTGAAACAATCCGATACCCTGGATTCACCGTCATCGATACGGTCCCTACTAGAGCCCATCCGATTTTCATCTGCTTCCAAAACTTAAAGAACACCTTCGAGGACTTCACTTTGATAGTGATGACGCGGTGCAAGCGGAGTTCAGGTTGTGGCTCCATCAACAAAGTCAAACATTTTACAGTGACGGTATCAACAAATTGATGTCTTGTTGGTAGAAAAATGTTCGTCGCAAAATTGTCTGTGTTGAGAAATAAATATGTGGATATGAGGGATAAAGATATAGACTGTTAATAACGTTTATTTGATTTTAAAAAACTTTGAGTTCTCTCATCAAAATTCGGGGGCATTATTTTTGAGCACGCCCTGACTCTTAGGTTTTCATTATTACACTACTGGCCATTAAAATTACTACACCAAGAAGAAATGCAGATCATAAACGGGTATTCATTGGACAAATATACTATACTAGAACTGACATGCGCTTACATTTTCACGCAATTTGGGTGCATAGATCCTGAGAAACCAGTACCCAGAACAACCACCTCTGGCCGTAACAACGGCCTTGATACGCCTGGGCATTGAGTCAAACAGAGCTTGGATGGTGTGTCCAGGTACAGTTGCCCATGCAGCTTCAACTCGATACCACAGTTCATCAAGACTAGTGACTGAAGTATTGTGAGGAGCCAGTTGCTCGCCCACCATTGACCACACGTATAAATTGGCGAGAGATCTGGAGATTGTGCTGGCCAGAGCAGCAGTCGAACATTTTTTGATCCAGAAAGGCCCATACTGGACCTGCAATATGCGGTCGTGCATTATCCTGCTGAAATGTAGGGTTTCGCAGGGATCGAATGAAGGGTAGAGCCACGGGTCGTAACACATTTGAAATGTAACGTCCACTGTTCAAAGCGCCGTCAATGCGACAAAGAGGTGACCGAGACGTTTAACCAATGGCACCCCATACCATCACGCCGTTGATACACCAGTATGGCGATGACGAATACACGCTTCCAATGTGCGTTCACCGCGATGTCGCCAAATACGGATGCGACCATCACGATGCTGTAAACAGAACCTGGATTCATCCGAAAAAATGACGTTTTGCCATTCGTGCACCCAGGTTCGTCGTTGAGTACACCATCGCAGGCGTTCCTGTCTGTGATGCAGCGTCAACGGTAACCGCAGCCATGGTCTCCGAGCTGATAGTCCATGCTGCTGCGAACGTCGTCGAACTGTTCGTGCAGATGGTTGTCGTCTTGCAAACGTCCCCTTCTGTTGACTCAGGGATCGAGAAGTGGCTGCACGATCCGTTACAGCCATACGGATAAGATGCCTGTCATCTCGACTGCTAGTGATACGAAGCCGTTGGGATCCAGCACGGTGTTCCATATTACCCTCCTGAACCCACCGATTGCATATTCTGCTAACAGTCATTGGATCTCGACCAACGCAAGCAGCAATGTCGCGATACGATAAACCGCAATCGCGATAGGCTATAATCTGACCTTTATCAAAGTCGGAAACGTGATGGTACGCATTTCTCCCCCTTACACGAGGCATCACAACAATATTTCACCAGGCAACGCCGGTCAACTACTGTTTGTAGATGAGAAATCGGTTGGAAACTTTCCTCGTGTCAGCATGTTGTAGGTGTCGCCACCGGCGCCAACCTTGTGTGAATGCTCTGAAAATCTAATCATTTGCATATGACAGCATCTTCTTCCTGTCGGTTAAATTTCTAGTGTGCAGCACGTCATCTTTGTGGTGTAGCAATTTTAATGGCCAGTAATGTATTATTGCAGACGAGGCCTTGCCTATGTTCGTGCCTGAACCAAGGCAGCAGCAATAGCAGCAGTCGCTTTCGACAGGCTGTCTTAACGGTAACAGCCTTATAGAATTTAAGTGTCCAGACATGTGACTACGACAAACTTTTGCGTCTGCAAAAATTCTGGGAAGAGAAGAGGCTTTGCTAAAATAAAAAAGTTCAAGCAGACATGGGTTGCAGTTATGCAGAGATGAAAAAGTTTTTACAGGCCAGACCAGCGTGAAGAGCTGCAGCAAACTAGTCTTCTGACTGAACACCACGAGAAGAACAACAAGAAGTCATCATCTTGTTACGTTCTGTAGATATTTATACAACTCAGTGTTTGTTAAATTAAAATAAAGATTATCCGTTCATAACAGTTTTATCTTCAGCAAGCAGGTAAAATAAACGCAGCGTTACTGCGAATGCGAACAGGTAGACCACACGATTAAAAAGGAAATAACGTATCTGCCCCTCCACAGGTAGAAAAATCGTGACAAAATAGAGAGTAGAGAGGAGCAAGCTGCGTCAACGAGTGCCCGGCCGGCCTTCCGGGTGGGCGGCAAAACAAACTGAACGGCAGGGGCGGCCAGGGCCGCGGTCGTTGCGGGCGCGTCGCCTTGTTCCCGGAAACGCTCCGGAAGGCCGGAAAGCGGCCGCGAGCCCTAATGAGCTGAGAGCCGGACCGCCGTGGGCGGCGAATTACGTCTCAGAATGCCGCGCTCCACCCTGCGCCATCCAGCTGCGTCTCCGCCTGGCTCCGCGGGGCGCCGGTCACTGACCCCACAGGCCGAATCCGCCGCACAGGCCAGAGGCAATTACGGCTATACAGCGGCCAGGAGGCCAATGCTGCAGTTGCGCGCGTACCGTAATGTACATCTATACACCACAAGTCGCCACATACACTCAGGTGACAAAAGTCATGGGACAGCGATACGCGGATATACAGATGGCGTTCTTGTGAAAAGGCTTCCGACGCGATTATGGCCGCACGACGGGAATTAATAGACTTTGAATGGGAATGGTAGGTAGAGCCAGACGCATAGGACATTCCATTTTGCAAATCGTTAGGGAATTTACTATTCCGAGGTCCACAGGGTCAAGAGTGTGCTAAGAGTACTAAATTTCAGGCATTGCCTCTCATCACGGACGACACAGTGACCAACGCCTTCACGTAACGACCGAGAGCAGCGGCGTTTGCTTAGAGTTGTTAGTGCTAGCAGACAAGCAACACCGTGTGAAATAACCGCAGAAATCAATATGGGACGTAAGACGCACGTATCCGTTAAGATAGTGCAGCAAAATTTAGCGTCAATTGGCTATGGCAGTAGACGACCGAAGCGAGTGCTTTTGCTGACATCGCCTGCAGTGCTTCTCCTGCATCGTGATCGCACTGGTTGGACGCTAGAAGACTGGACAACCGTCACCTGGTCAGATGGGTCCCGATTTCAGTTGGTAAGAGAGTAAGGTCCCGATTTCAGTTGGTAAGAGAGTATGGCGCACCCCCCACAAATCCAAGGACCCAAGTTGTGCAAGGTGGTGGTGGCTGCATAAGGGAGTGGACTGTGTTTACGTGGAGCAGACTGGGTCCTCTGGTCGAACTGTTCATTGACTATAAATGGTTATGTTCGGCTACTTGGAGACCAATTGCAGCCATTCATGGACTTCATCTCCCACACATGTCATCGGATCACAATTGTTCGCCATTGGTTTGAAGGGCATTCTGGACAGTTCGATTGAATGACTTGGCCACCCAGATCGCCGGACATGACTCTTATCGAACATTTATGGGATATAATTGAGAGGTCAGTTCGAGCGCCAGATTCTCCACCGGCAACACTTCCGCAATTATGGACGGCTGTAGAGGCAGCATGGAGCATTATTTCTGCAGGGGACTTCCAACGCCTTATTGAGCACATGCCACGTTGAGTTGCTGCACTACACTGGGCAAAAGGAGGTCCGACACGATATTAGGACGTATCGCATAACTTTTACCACCTCAGTGTATACAGGATACTTTAAGTGTCGGAATAGATGCTTATTTCGCTTTGATGAAATGAAAATATCGGATCTCTGGCAACGAAGCTGTCGACTGTTTAGCTCAAGAAGCTGTCGTAACAGAGCACTCTAACTGGACTGCAATTCTAGTACGGAGTACCGATATATACTGCACAGAAGCATGACAGAAGACTGACAACGGGTGGAGGGAAATAGAAAGATAAGAAGACAAAAAGTACGCAATAATTCACCCGCCGTTCTCTTATTCCACGACACCCCAAACACATTTACTGTCTAGGCATCTCGCCTCTCTATCAGCCAGACTCAAGTTTAATCAAATATGTTTTCGTAAAGATCTTTACAGGCTGTACATGGCAGAGACAATTATCTGCTCTTACGGTAAAGAAGAGAATGCAAATCACCTTTTTTTTTGGGTGCCCGAGGCTACGTCGAACTAATTTTACAAGTGTTCGTGATACTGCGTCATTCGTTGTCAACCAGCGTAACGGTTTTCTTATCAACATTGGATATCAGACATTTCAACGCGATGTACAGATTCACTGTTGGGGCGCCATGTCACGGATTGCGCGGCCCGTCCCGCCTCCCTCGGGGCCGGCCGTTGTGGCCGATCGGTTCTAGGCGCTTCAGTCTGGCACCGCGCGACCGCTACGGTCGCAGGTTCGAATCCTGCCTCGAGCATGGATGTGTGTGATGTCCTTAGGTTAGTTAGGTTTAAGTAGTTCTAAGTTGTAGGGGACCTCCCATAGTGCTCAGAGCCATTTGAACCATTTTGAACCTCCCCCGAGCATGGGTGTGGTATGTGTGCTGCTCTTAGCATAAGCTAGTTTAAGTAGTGTGTAAGACTAGGGACCGTTGACCTCTGCAGTTTGGTCCCTTAGGAATTCACACACATTTGAACATTTTTGTTGCAGCAGATACCAGTCCGAAACACCAACATATCACAGACAACAGACTGTGCAAAAGGTTTCTATGACATATAAATTTACAATGGTAATACTACACTGGTTTGCTTACGACGTGCGATAGTGCGCGCGCGAGCGCGTGCGTGCACTCGTGGGTGCGTTCTTGCGTGTGTGCGTCCTTGCGTGTGGATATGTGTGTGTGCGTGAGCACACAAACGAACGAATTTTCTAACAGTAATGCTCTGTCAATATTTGTAATTTTGTGTAAGAAGAAGCTAGCTGTATGGTGTAGCTAAAGACCATTATACACTGCCGGAAAAAATTACAACACGTGGAAAGACAACGTCGATTTTAATCTGTTAACGGCATATGCCGTCTGGGGGATAGTAGACGTACCGATAACAGTTTCAACGTCGTCCGCCAACAGATGGCGTAGTTGCAAAACTACCAGAACACCATTTGAGTCTACCCTTTAATAGTGAATGTTCACAGCCGGAAGGCTCAGTGCGGTGCAGACGTGTGAAGCAAGCAGGCAACCACGCCACGGAGAAACACTCGTGCTTCCTGCAGCCAAATGAGCAGTTTGAAAGGGGTGAAATTGTGGCCTTCCGATTGGCGGGACGGTCTTTGCTGAGAATTGCCACGCAAGCTGGACGTGATGCGTCACTGTGCAATGATGCTGGTACCAGTGGTCATGTGACTACTTCACACCCATACGCGAGGTTCTGGACGTCCACGCGGTACAGGCGCCCGCCAGGATCGTCGTATTGTAAGAGCAGCAGTGGTAGCTCGTACAGCTAACACAGCACAGAGAGAGAGCTTGTGAGGCCAGGCGTGTCAACACGAACTGTTGCGACCCGGTTATTAACAGTGGGACTACGGGCACACTTCTAGCCCGTCTTCCACTCACGCCACAGCATGGACGTTCACTGCTCGACTGGTGCCGTCAGAGTGTAATATCACATTTAATTACGGAAATAACTTTGTCAGATACCGTGTTGTGGGTAGGAGCCAAAGACGTTATTCCTTGGATAAGAAAAGCGAACACTATTATTGCTTTATCTCTGGTTTTTATTATGTCTGTTGCTGAATGACTCTGATATTGGTCTTGCTCTGATAAAGACTAAGGGAACTTATACTTGTGAATATTACTTATTACAGCTCGATGGTAAGAGTAAAAGTTGTATTCAAGGAATAAATAAACAAGTGTCATCTCTGACAAATACACTCCTGGAAATGGAAAAATGAACACATTGACACCGGTGTGTCAGACCCACCATACTTGCTCCGGACACTGCGAGAGGGCTGTACAAGCAATGATCACACGCACGGCACAGCGGACACACCAGGAACCGCGGTGTTGGCCGTCGAATGGCGCTAGCTGCGCAGCATTTGTGCACCGCCGCCGTCAGTGTCAGCCAGTTTGCCGTGGCATACGGAGCTCCATCGCAGTCTTTAACACTGGTAGCATGCCGCGACAGCGTGGACGTGAACCGTATGTGCAGTTGACGGACTTTGAGCGAGGGCGTATAGTGGGCATGCGGGAGGCCGGGTGGACGTACCGCCGAATTGCTCAACACGTGGGGCGTGAGGTGTCCACAGTACATCGATGTTGTCGCCAGTGGTCGGCGGAAGGTGCACGTGCCCGTCGACCTGGGACCGGACCGCAGCGACGCACGGATGCACGCCAAGACCGTAGGATCCTACGCAGTGCCGTAGGGGACCGCACCGCCACTTCCCAGCAAGTTAGGGACACTGTTGCTCCTGGGGTATCGGCGAGGACCATTCGCAACCGTCTCCATGAAGCTGGGCTACGGTCCCGCACACCGTTAGGCCGTCTTCCGCTCACGCCCCAACATCGTGCAGCCCGCCTCCAGTGGTGTCGCGACAGGCGTGAATGGAGGGACGAATGGAGACGTGTCGTCTTCAGCGATGAGAGTCGCTTCTGCCTTGGTGCCAATGATGGTCGTATGCGTGTTTGGCGCCGTGCAGGTGAGCGCCACAATCAGGACTGCATACGACCGAGGCACACAGGCCAACACCCGGCATCATGGTGTGGGGAGCGATCTCCTACACTGGCCGTACACCACTGGTGATCGTCGAGGGGACACTGAATAGTGCACGGTACATCCAAACCGTCATCGAACCCATCGTTCTACCATTCCTAGACCGGCAAGGGAACTTGCTGTTCCAACAGGACAATGCACGTCCGCATGTATCCCGTGCCACCCAACGTGCTCTAGAAGGTGTAAGTCAACTACCCTGGCCAGCAAGATCTCCGGATCTGTCCCCCATTGAGCATGTATGGGACTGGATGAAGCGTCGTCTCACGCGGTTTGCACGTCCAGCACGAACGCTGGTCCAACTGATGCGCCAGGTGGAAATGGCAAGGCAAGCCGTTCCACAGGACTACATCCAGCATCTCTAAGATCGTCTCCATGGGAGAATAGCAGCCTGCATTGCTGCGAAAGGTGGATATACACTGTACTAGTGTCGACATTGTGCATGCTCTGTTGCCTGTGTCTATGTGCCTGTGGTTCTGTCAGTGTGATCATGTGATGTATCTGACCCCAGGAATGTGTCAATAAAGTTTCCCCTTCCTGGGACAATGAATTCACGGTGTTCTTATTTCTATTTCCAGGAGTGTAATTAGGTCAGACTCGAACGTAAGTATTACTCTTTCTAGTCATTCTAATTAGTATAGAATGTTTCAGCTACGCTACGTTGACGTGGTGTTGGAGAGACGCTGGGGAGATTGGCGAACGAACCTGAAAATAAACACAGCGACTTTCAACGGAGTCAAGGGCACGCAACAATAAATCTGCCGGAGTTCTTTACCAACGTATCGCTATACGACAAAATACAAGGCGAATTTAGTTTTTGAATGGACATTTCAGTATACCTTTTGAAAACCAAGAACATATGCTGGTCTTGTCTATAAATCGATAAAATACGATATGTAAGTAGGCTGTTTATGTGTTTGTATGTTGGCAGTGCTATGTAGCGCTTTGCACTAATAACTCTGACAGCGCTGTGCGCACTCTGTAAGAGGCTCTGTGGCTGGTTGGATTCGCATTTTGGAGGTGAATCGCCAGCAGTGATGGAAGTTGGAGGTGAACAGCCAGCAGTGATGGAAGTTAGATGTGAGTAGTTTAGCATTGATGGAGGTTAGAGGTCTGAAGCGGAGCGGACGATCTGGACGTGAGTCCGTCATGAAAATGCAACTTGTCGATGATTATACAATTTTTAGAACTGGATGTTATGGACGATTATATAATTTTTGAACTGGTTGTCAAATTCTTAAGGTAAATACATTGTCTGCTCTGAAACAAATCTTTCAATTGCTAACCACATGCCTATTAGTAGTTAGAGCCGACAGCAGTGAGAATATTTGATTTAGCTGACTGTATTGGCGCTTGCTGTATTGCTGTAGTCCGTGTAATGAAGATTTTTGTGAGGTAAGTAATTTACGAAATGTATAGTTTATTGTTAGGATATCCTTTGATTCAGGGCCATTCTTTTGTATTAATTATCTGAAATCAGGTTATCATTTTTGAGCAGTCCGATTTCGTTGCGCTAGGATATTGTCGGTCAGTTTTGAGATGATAAGAATAAGTAGAGAGAAAGTAGGCTCTGTAAGTTCAGTTTCACTTAGCAGTTTCAGAATCAAATAATGTAGAAGTTTCACCCTCTCCCAGTTATTGCAATTTAAATAAAGTTATTTAGACAAAGAAGTTTCAAATAAAAGTAACAATATAAGAGGATAGCTTGGAACATGCAATGGCGCTCCGTGGCCTTCAGCGATGAAAGCCGATTTTGCTTGCGACGCAAGTCATTGTCGTGTGCGCGTGTGTCACGTAGGGTGAATTTTTCCAAGACACGCTAGCTCCACCCCTGATCTCGTTCACCGTTGGTGTTTCTGGAGGGGAAGCCAATAGGCGCTCGGTACTTGCTGAATGTTGTTAGACCCGTTTGTTTGCCGTTTCTGCAGCAGGAAGGTGGTGTGTCGTTCCAACAGGATAATGCTCACCCACACACAGTCCGTGAAACTCAACGTGCTCTTCAAGGGGTCTTCCTACACAGATAGTCAGATATCTTATTGAAAGTGTCCCCGACAGAATAAAGTCGTCCTAAAGGCGAAAGGTGGACGAACTGCAAATTAATGTCCACTAATATTGTCTGCATAATTTTGATCAGTGTTGATGCAAAACTCATATTCTCTTTTTTTCCACGTAAATTGTGATAATGACGCCAGTTTGCGTTGAACTGCATCAGCTGTGTTAATAGTGATTTCCAACAATAGCATTATACTGCACTGACAGAAGTCTGCAGTTCCGCATGTTAGGTAGCTCATATTCTCCATTCGGTTGTTTGTAACAAAATGTACACTATTAGTTTCCACGAATTGGACGCTACCATGAAATCTAAAGTGGGTAACTTGTGCGTCGACTCTTCCCACTGTGAAAGACTATCTAGAGTATTAATCCCGTTTTCTTAAGTTACGTGGTATATTTTATCTAAATACCACTTCGGAAGCGAAACATGAAACTGTATGTTGCTCGAGATACGTTGCGAAAGAGTTAAAAAAAAGAAGTGTTGAACACTGGAAACGAAACAAAGCAAACACTCTGACGCTAGCTTTGTTTTCTGTGTCAATACACAAGACTTTTACTGTTTACCTGAAAATGCCATTTATCATTTCCTACTGCATGTCTGTTGTTGTGGTCCTCAATCAGAAGACACGTTTGATGCAGCTCTCCATGCTACTCTATCCTGTGCAAGCCTCTTCATCTCTGAATTCCTACTGCAGCTTACGTCCTCCTGAATCTGCTTACTGTATTAATCACTTGGTCTCCTCTATGATTTTCACCCCCAACGCTTTCCTCCAATACTAAACTGGTGATCCCTTGATTTCTCGGAAAGTGTTCCATCAGGCGATCCCTTCTTCTAGTCAGGTTCTGCCACAAATTTATTTTCTCCCCAGTTCTACTCAGTACCTCCTCAGTAGTTGCGTTTCAGCCCACGTATCTTCAGCATTTTCTGTAGAACCACATTTCATTCTCTTCTTGTGTAAGTTATTTATCGTCCGTGTTTCACCACTCCATACCAAAACTTTCAGAAAAGACTTCCTCACACTTAAATCTATACTCGATGGTAACAAATTTCTCTTCTACAGAAACGCTTTTCTTGCTATTGCCAGTCTACATTCTATGTGCTCTCTACTTCGGTCATGATCAGTTATTTTACTGTCCAAATAACAAAACTCATATACTACTTTAAGTGTCTCAATTCGTAATGTAATCAGTCAGCATCACCTGATTTAATTCCACTACGTTCCATTATGCTTGTTTTGCGTTTGTTTATATTCATCTTATATCATCAAAAATGGTTCAAATGGCTCTGAGCAGTATGGGACTTAACTTCTGAGGGCATCAGTCCCCTAGAACTACTTAAACCTAACTAACCTAAGGACATCACACACATTCATGCCCGAGGCAGGATTCGAACCTGCGACCGTAGAGGTCGCGTGGTTCCAGACTGTAGCGCCTAGAACCGCTCGGCCACCGCGGCCGACTCTTATATAATCCTTTCAAAACGCTGTCCACTCCATTCAACTAATCTTGCAAGCCCTATTACAATGTCATTGGTATACCTCAAAGTGTTTTTTCTTCTTCTTGAAACCGAGCGAGGTGGCGCAGTGGTTAGACACTGGACTCGCATTCGGGAGGATGACGGTTCAATCCCGCGTCCGGCCATCCTGATTTAGGTTTTCCGTGATTTCCCTAAATCGCTCCAGGCAAATGCCGGGATGGTTCCTTTGAAAGGGCACGGCCGACTTCCTTCCCCGTCCTTCCCTAATCCGATGAGACCGATGACCTCGCTGTCTGGTCTCCTTCCCCGAAACAACCAACCAACCAACCTTCTTCTTGAACTTTAATTCCTACTCGAAATTTCTCTTTGGTTTCCTTTACTGCTTAGTGTACTGAATAACGTCGGAGATAGACTATAATCCTGTCCTACTCCCTTCTCAATTACCTCTTCCCTTTCAGGTACCGCGACTATTACAACTGCATTTTGTTTTTTGTATAAGTTGTAAATAGCCTTTTAGTCCTTTTATTTTACCCCTACTTCTTTCAGAATTTCAAAGAGGGTATTCCAGTCATAACTGTCAAAAGCTTTTTCTACGTCAACAAATGCTGTAATGTATCTTCTCATATAAGTCGTAGCATCAGTATTGCCACGAGTGTTCCTGCATTTCAAACTGATCTTCTCCGAGGTCGGCTTCTACCAGTTTTCCCATTATTCTGCAAAGAATCAGCGTTAGTATTTTGAAGTCATGACTCATTAAATGGTAGTTCGGGAAAATTCTCAGCTCTTAGCACCTGCTTTCTTTGAAATTGGAATTATTACATTCTTTTTGAAACCCTGAAGGTATTTCACCTGTCTCCTATATCTTGCACACCAGATGGAAGAGTTAGGTCTTGGCTGGCTCTCCCAAGGATGCCAGCCAGTAGTTCTGACGGAATGTCGTCTACTCCCGGGGCATTGTTTCGCCTTAGATCTTTCCGTGCTCAGTCAAATTATTCTTGCAGTTTCATGTCTTCTATCTCATCTTCATATACGTCCTCTTCCATTTCTATAATATAGCGTTAAAGTTAATCTCCCTTGTGTAGACCCTCCATATACTCCTTCCGTCTTTCTGCTTTCTCTTCTTTGCTTAGGACTGGTTTTCCATCTCAGCTATTGATACTCATACTGCTGCTTCTCTTTTCGGAGTGTAACCCCAGTGTTTGCGTGGTAGAGTAGTTATGGTGTACGCGTACGTGGAGGCAGTGTTTGCACAGCAAGCGCCGACATAGTGTAACTTAGGCGGATTAAGGGGAACCAGCCCGCATTCGCCGAGGCTGATGGAAAACTGCCTTAAAAACCATTCACAGACTGGCCGGCACACCGGACCTCGACACTAATCCGCCGGGCGGATTCGTGCCCGGGACCGGCACGCCTTCCCACTCGGGAAGCAGTGCGTCAGACCTCACGGCTAGGCGGGCGGCCGTCTTTTCCTTATTGAAATATGCTTCGAAATCCTGACATTTGTCCTCTGGCCATTCATGCTTAGCCTTTCTGCATTTAATGCTAGTCTTCCCCATTTGCTGCATTTTTTATATTTTCTCCTTTCAGCAATTAAATTGAATATCTCCCGTGTTATGTAAGGGTTTCTACTAGGCCCTTTTTTTTACTAGGTTGACCCTCTACTGCGTTCACTATTTCATCTCTCAGAGCTAGCCATTTGTCTTCTACTGGATTCCTTTCGCCTGTTCTAGTCAGCCGTTGCCTAAAGCTCTCTCTGAAACTCTTAATAACCTCTGGTACTTTCAGTTTATCTAGATCCCATATCTTTAATTTCCTACCTTTTTGCAGGGTCTTCAGTTTTAATCTATAGCTCATAACCTATAAATTGCGGTCAGAGTTCACATCTGCTCCTAGAAATGTCTTAAAATTAAGAACTGGTTCCGAAATGTCAATCTTACCATATATAATGAATCTGAAACATTCCGGTGACTCCACGTCTCTTCCACGTATACAGTCTTATTTCATGATTCTTAAACCAAGTGTTCATGATGGTTAAATTATGTTCTGTGCAAAATTCTATCAGGAGGCTTCTTCTTTCATTCCTTTCCCCCAGTCCATGTTCACCCGCTATTTTTTCATCTTTTCCTTTTCATATTATCGAATTTCAGTTCCCCAAAACAATTAAATTTTCGTCTCTCTGAACTACCTAAATAATTTCTTTTATCTCATCACACATTTCTTCAATCTCTTCATCATCTGCATCTGGATCTCTTCACCAACAGCATGTCTATAAATTAAAATACGGAAAATCATATCCAAACCAAGACTACTAAAGAACAGGGACCGTCGAACATTACAGAGGGTGGTTATAAAAAAATCACTTGATTTCAGCGAATCACTCGTTAGTTTCTGTTATTATGTTTCTGTTATCCTGCTAAGCGATCAAGTAACTCATGCTTGTGTCAAACACTGCGGCTTCGAATTATTTACAGATTTAAGGAAAAACCATATGCAGTGAAAGATAAATTCCATCAAGACCATCTAATTTTGAAACAGAATTTTGAGAAGACGTAACAAACAAGAAGGCGGGTGCGAGAAGTTGAAAGTATGACGCACAGATAGCAAGACCGAAACATTTAATATTCGTATTCGTAAACATTGACAGATATCTGAGTGTTTAAACAATTTTATGGGACTATTAAACTAGTTCTAGGTTTCGAATTAGTCGTATCCACAGAGCACTGAAACAGAGAGGAAATATTCAAAATGATATGTATTGAGGGGACAGGAGAGTGAAGAGTATACATCCAAAAAGAACGGTGTCATGCAATTTTTAAATTCATTTACTTATAATGAGCCACATTATTATGCGGGCACAACTTTAAGGCGGTATCACTCAGATAAATTTAATGTTCGCAAGTTGCAGATTATGTACAGTTCTAAACTAGCATTGAATATTTAAATAATGTATGTAACATGAAAAATGTTATATAAAAAATGTTCAAAGTGCAGATTTAATGTGAACTGTTGTAAAAACTGCAACTGTGCAACTGACAATCAAAGTTATTAAATATATCTTCGTTTCAAAAATCACATCATTCTTTCATGTTTATATGAAAACACTCTGACTGCGCAGTGATATTACAAACGGTATGTTATCCAAAGTACAATAATTTTTTTAAGTACTTCTATTAAATTTACAGATTTGGAAACATATCATAATATTCCCAATCATAAACAAGTACAAAATCTGGACTAATTCGAATAAGCTGAAAATTCCAAGTTTAGAAAACGGGGGAACGTGAGTTCTGTACACCCCTCTATTCACGTTGGCAGTTTGCCCGGTGGCGTACTGGTCCCTCGGAATATGCGGCGGAAGACAGACATCATAGAATGAAGGCTTTCACGACCTTATGACGTAGCTGCTGGTAAACCATTCGGGATTGAGGTCGTGTTCCTGACGTTTCGTCCAGGACTGCACTGGACATCCTCAGAGGCGCTCCTCCGCTGAGTCTTGCCAACTGACCGGTCGGACGTCCGACAGCGACATATATACTGGAATTAGATTTTCACTCTGCATCGGAGTGTACGCTGATATGAAACTTCCTGGCAGATTAAAACTGTGTGCCGGACCGAGACTCCAACTCGGGACCTTTGCTTTTCGTGGGCAAGTGCTCTACCATCTGAGCTACCCAAGCACGACCCACGACCCGTCTCCACAGCTTCGATTCTGCCAGTACCTCGTCTTCTACCTTCCAAACTCCACAGAAGCTCTTCTGCGAATCTTGCAGAACTAGCACTCCTGGAAGAAAGGATAGTGCGGAGACATGGCTTAGCCACAGCCTGGGGGATGTTTCCAGAATGAGATTTGCACTCTGCAGCGGAGTGTGCGCTGATATGAAACTTCCTGGCGGATTAAAACTGTGTGCCGGACCGAGACTCGAACTCGGGACCTTTGCCTTTCGTGGGCAAGTGCTCTACCATCTGAGCTACCCAAGCACGACCCACGACCCGTCCCCACAGCCCCAGGCTGTGGCTAAGCCATGTCTCCGCAATATCCTTTCTTCCTGGAGCGCTAGTTCTGCAAGGTTCGCAGAAGAGCTTCTGTGAAGTTTGGAAAGTAGGAGACGAGGTACTGGCAGAGTTGAAGCTGTGAGGACGGGTCGTGGGTCGTGCCTGGGTAGCTCAGATGGTAGAAGCACTTTCCCGCGAAAGGCAAATGTCCCGAGTTCGAGTCTTGGTCCGGCACACTGTTTTAATTTGCCAGGAAGTTTCGACATATATACTGTAGGAAAGGGGCGTGGTCGAAGTAACACGTGATGAGCAGAGATAATCCTTGTCAAAGATGAAACTCAAATATCGATTGTCGTCTTGTCGAGGATAAAATTATCTAGCGATTCTGCAGAGCTACTGTCCACATGTCGCCAAGTTTCATTGCCTCCTCTTTCCTATTAAAATTATCCTGATGCTTATAAATTTCAATGGCTTCTCTACATAGTCGTGGATAATAATTTGACGTTGTAGATAAAATTTCTGTTCAGAAAACTTCACTTTGTGGTTTCCTGACTGAAGAGCATGCTCTCCACATCCCGAAAGGCTTACCAGCAGCTAGACAAACTTCAGTTTTGGGTGTTCTGCATCTTATTTGCGACTTCGCAAGCCACGCTGAATGTACCTAGGGAAAATAAAGCGAAACATATTTCTCTTGAGTCAGGGTGCATCAATTCAGCTAACTCCGTACGTTGGGCAGTTCCCGTGTTTCCGGGACTTGGAGAGACAAATTGCATTTAGATCCCTCTCGCTGCGTCTGAGCCGGCATTGTTTCCGGCCTGTCCATTACGGATGGGGGTACTGGTGGGGGGGTTGGAGAGAGCGGGAAGAGGGGAGGGCAGCGGCCAGCGGCGGTCTACGTGCCCGCCCTCGCAGCCGACACAAAGCTTGCCTGCAGTTCCATACGTAGACCGCGGCGCATAGCGTTCGGATTACTGAAACACGCACGGTCGCTGCTAACGGTAGCTGATTTGGTATTCCGATTTCGCAAGCAGTGAAGGACTAAATAATGGCCGTTATGTCAATGCGAGAGAATGTGAACACAAATAGGATTAATGATGGAATGAAATAGAGTTCACAATACGTACGCACAATAAATTTGTTCTGCAAGAACGCATTAAAATGCCTCAAATAGTGGACTGCTATAACCGCTTTAGCGTTTCTGTGCCAGGAGAAAGTAAAATAAAACCTCTATGCAGTGCTTGTTGCATAAAGCAAAAGGGATTGACATCTTCATATAAATAGTAGAGAAAAAGGTCAACGGCCCATGCTTTCACGAGTGACAGTGCGGAAAACAACACAACAAAAATTTTTCGGCAGTTCATTGCCTTTTCGAGTATGAAAAATCACAATTGAACGAATAGATGCGACGCGCTGACGAATGAAATGGTATTTAATTTTCAGCTTTCTCCACGTTAGGACTAATGCACCACCTGGGGTATTATCCATAATTACCAGGAATGGTGTGTTGGAAGCAGAACTACTGTGACGTAATAATTCTTTTTATCCTAATCGTGACAGCCTACGGAAGACTGAAATTGCTTTCTGTATGCAGTCCACGTAGCTACAAAATAATCGTGTAAATACGCTGTTGGACATTAAAACTGTAACACCCTAAAGGATAAGAAATTACAAACATGTTATGTTCTGATGCGGCATTAGTAGTGTCTTGCTTGGCACAATCACATCGTTTAAATATCTGGAGTAATAGTGCAAAGCGATATAAAATGGAAAGAGCATATGAGAACTGCGGTAGCAACGGTGAATGGTCGATTTTGGTTTATTGGGATAATTTTAGGAAAGTGTAGTTCATCTCTAAAGGAGATCGCATATAAGACGCTGGTGCGACCAATTCTTCAGTACTGATCGTGTCTGTGATCCACTCCATGTCGAGTTAAAGTAATACATAGAAGCAATTCAGATGCGGCCTGCTAGATTTGTTACCGGTGGGTTTGATTAACACGCAAGTGTTACGGAGATGCTTCGGGAATCCCTGGAGGGAAGGAGACTTTGTGTTCGAGGAACACTATTGAGAAAATTAAAGAATCGGCATTTGAAGTTGACTGCAGAATGATCCTACTGCAGCCAACATACAATTCGCATAAGAACCACGAAGATAAGATACGGGAAATTAGGGCTCATACGGAGGCATGTAGATAGTCTTTTATCCGTTGTTTTATCTGTGAGTAGGACAGGAAAGGAAACTACTAGTAGTGATCTAGGATACCCTCCGCCATGCACCTTATGGCGCTTTCGGAGTATGTACGTAGGTGTACACTACTGGCCATTAAAATTGCTACACCACGAAGATGGCGTGCTACAGACGCGAAATTTAACCGACAGAAAGAAGATGCTGTGATATGCAAATGATCAGCTTTTCAGAGCATTCACACAAGGTTGGCGCCGGTGGCGACACCTACAACATGCTGACATGAGGAAAGTTTCCAACCGACTTCTCATACACAAACAGCAGTTGACCGGCGTTGCCTGGTGAAACGTTGTGATGCCTCGTGTAAGGAGGAGAAATGCGTACCATCACGTTTCCGACTTTGATAAAGGTCGGATTGTAGTAGCCTATCGCGATTGCGGTTTATCGTATCGCGACATTGTTGCTCGCGTTGGTAGAGATCCAATGAATGTTAGCAGAATATGGAATCGGTGGGTTCAGGAGGGTAATACGGAACGCCGTGCTGGATCCCAACGAGCTCGTATCACTAGCAATCGAGATGACAGGCATCTTATTCGTATGGCTGTAACGAATCGTGCAGCCACGTCTCGATCCCTGAGTCAATAGATGGGGACGTTTGCAAGACAACAACCACCTGCACGAACAGTTCGACGACGTTTGCCGCAGCATGGACTATCAGCTCGGAGACCATGGCTGCGGTTACCCTTGCCGCTGCATCACAGACGGGAGCGTCTGCGATGGTGTACTCAACGACGAACCTGGGTGCACGAATGGCAAAACGTCGTTTTTTCGGATGAATCCAGGTTCTGTTTACAGCATCCTGATGGTCGCATCCGTGTTTGGCGACATCGCGGTGAACGCACATTGGAAGCGCGTATTCGTCATCGCCATACTGGCGTATCACACTGCGTGATGTTATGGGGTGCCATTGGTTACACGTCTCGGTCACCTCTTGTTCGCATTGACGGCACTTTGAACAGTGGACGTTACATTTCAGATGTGTTACGACCCGTGGCTCTACCCTTCATTCGATCCCTGCGAAAACCTGCATTTCAGCAGGATAATGCACGACCGCATGTTGCAGGCCCTGTACGGGCCTTCCTGGATACAGAGAATGTTCGACTGCTGCCCTGGCCAACACATTCTCCAGATCTCTCACCAATTGAAAACGGTCAATGGTGGCCGAGCAACTAGCTCGTCACAATACGCCAGTCACTATTCTTGATGAACTGTGGTATCTTGTTGAAGCTGCATGGGCGGCTGTACCTGTACACGCCATCCAAGCTCTGTTTGACTCAATGCCCAGGCGTATCAAGGCCGTTATTACGGCCAGAGGTGGTTGTTCTGGGTACTGATTTCTCAGGATCTATGCACCCAAATTGGGTGAAAATGTAATCACATGTCAGTTCTTGTATAATATATTTGGCCAATGAATACCCGTTTATCACCTGCATTTGTTCTTGGTGTAGCAATTTTAATGGCAAGTTGTGTACATGTCGATGGCAAATAATGGGGTTTTAGTTATTGCGCAAATACTATGCAGTAGAAAGGTACACGATTAAATTTGTAGGTGATCTGGGATTATAGGCGGTGTGAAAGTTTGCACACTGAGCTACCGCTTTTATCAGGAACAAAGGCACTAAGTCAAATGGTTGAAATGAGGTTGGATGTAAGATACATGGACGTCATTGTATACTGCTGCAACTCTATACAGGGCGTGTCATAATTAATGCTGTAAACGTATACAGTAGAGAGTACACGATGGAAGGAAGAAATTCCTGTAGACATGGGCGCTAAAACGTATATCGTATGAGCTGTGCACACTTCTTCATCTTCGGTTCTGTGAAACAAATTTCTTCTACTGCAAGCTCTTTGCTTTCCATATTTTGAGAGATGGTAGTATGGACCAAAACCATGAAAAAATGATCAGTGAACATGAGCACTAAAGTACATATATTAAGAGCTCAGAGCTCTTTTTCATCTTTGCTCCTGTGAAACACATCTCTTCTACTGAACGAGCGTTCATAGCTCTTAAGGTGTGCATTTTAGAGCCCATATTTATTTGGACTCCTTTGTTTCTAGTATCGTGTACTTTCAACTGTATGTATTTACTCCATTAATTATGATACACCCTGCGTACAATAGAGTTCACCAATCGTTGTGGTGTGGCAGTCTTTCGGTAAAGCATGACAAGATGTTTTCAGTGGGTGAGATATCTGGAGAATCGTTGGCCATGACAACAGTGGAATATCCTCTGTACAGTGGTATGTCATGACAGCACAGACAACATGGAGCCCTGCGTTATCTTGTTAGAAGCTAAGGAGCGCAGATCACAGCCATTGCCTCAAGATATCAGATATATAATGGTTGCTGGCGATACTACCCGGTACGCGATCCAGAGGTGATCGTATTGTGTACCAACACAGACTCCACACCACGCCAAGTTTTGGGAGTATATGACGATGACGAACGCATCTCGCAACGATTGTTCCCGTCGGATCTTCTGTGACGGATACGCCCATCGTGATGCTGTGCTCAGTACTGGGACTGCTGTGATAAGATTTCCGCCGGCTAATCTGAGTGGTAACGTGTTTGTGCACCATGCAGCGGAACCGGATTCGATTCCCGGCTGGACTGGAGATTTTCTCCTCTCCTGGACTGGATGTTTTGATGTCCGCATCATCACCGACACGCAAGTCGTCCAATGTGGTGGCACCTGAAGTTAGACCTGGAACCGGCGGCCGAACTTCCCCGGATGGCGCTTCCCGACCATCAATGCCACACGATCATTTCATTTTTTGTGATAAGATAACGTTATGCTACAGCGTTATTCAGTATTGTCGTTGAGTGCGTCACTGTGCGTGGACCTCTCTCTGCTGCCGGCTCAAGGAAAGCAGCAACAATGGTCGCCTTGCTGTTAGTCCTTAGAGCTCCACATGCCGTTCAGTCCTCGTATGGATACGCGTATTGCTGCAAACAAGCTCCAGACTCACGTAACGAGGTCAACGATCCACAAGGGCCTCTCGGGCGCTATTCTCGTGGGCCGCTGAGATCCTGCATATGCTTCAGTGTCATCTCCGGAACCTATCGATTCCATATTCGCAAGGCAGTCCTGCAATCTCTATCAACTAAAGGGTATGCCTACAGACTGCTTGTATGTCTTCTTCTGGAATATTGGTATGTGCTCTCCTGGAGTAGTGCTATGTGGTATGGGATCCTTACCGGCTAGGGTTGACGGCAGATACCAAGAAAGTCATGGATACAATAAAAGAGTTACTCTGCAGATCATTAAAAGAAAAGGCGTTTTTCCTTAAGGCGAGATCTCTTCACAGAATTACGATCACCAGCTTTCTCCTCCGAGTGCCAAAATATTTTGTTGACTCCTTCCTACTTAGAGAGAAATAATCACCGTGATTAAATAACAAAAATCAGAGCTCTGAGTTTTCGTATTTCTCGCACGCTTTTCGAGATTGAAAAGGTAGGAAAATATTCCGAAAGTGGTTCCATGAACTCACTACTAAAGACGTAAGTTTGAATTGCAGAGTAATCATGTAAATAACAAACACTTATGAGCAATATCGCAGAGTGATAAATTGCAGTCCCGATACAACACGATCGTGCTACTGTCGAATTTCGACAGGTGCTTGTACACGTGCCTCTCACACGAGGCATAACAGGATATATACACTTATATATAAAAAAAGTTTTGCATCACCTCGGTTGCGAGAGTTCCGGAACCTGCACAGAAAATTGGAATAGAGATCAACATAAATATCATTTCCACCCTTTTTATTGCTCATGAAAACCACACATTGCATGTTGTGCCACCATACAGCGAGACCTTCATAGTTGGTGGTTCAGATTGCTGGACACACCGGTATCTCTAATGCCCAGTAGCACGTCCTCTTGCATTGATGCTTGCCTGTATTCGTCGCAGCATACTGTCCACAAGTTCATCAAGGCACTGTTAGACCAGATTGTCCCACTCTTCAATGGCGATTCGGCGTAGATCCCTCAGAGTGGTTGGTGGGTCACGTCGTCCATAAACAGCCCTTTTCAATCTATCACAGGCATGATCGATAGGGTTCATGTCTGGAGAACATGCTGGCCACTCTAGCGAGACATGTCGTTTTAATGAAGAAAGTCATTCACAAGATGTGCACAATGGGGGCGCGAATTGTCATCCATGAACACGAATGCCTCGCCAATATGCTGCCGGTATGGTTGCACTATCGGTCAGAGGATGGCATTCACGTATCGTACAGCCATTACAGCGCCTTCCATGACCACCAACCGAGTACGTCGGCCCCACATAATGCCACCCCAAAACAGCAGGGAACCTCTACCTTGCTGCACTCGCTGGACGGTGTGTCTAAGGCGTTCAGCCTGACCGGGTTGCCTCCAAACACGTCACCGACGATTGTTTGGTTGAAGGCATATGCGACACTCATCGGTGAAGAGAAAGTGATGCCAATCCTGAGCGGTTCATTCGGCATGTTGTTGGGCCCATCTGTTCCGCGCTGCATGGTGTCGCGGTTGCAAGAATGGACCTTCCCATGGACGTCGGGAGTGAAGTTGCACATCATGCAGCCTATTGCGAACAGTTTGAGTCATAGCACTACGTCCTTTGGCTGCTGAAAAGCATTATTCAACATGGTGGCGTTGCTGTCAGGGTTCCTCCGAGCCATAATCCGTAGGTAGCGGTCATCCACTGCATTACTAGCCCTTGGGCGGCCTGAGCGAGGCATATCATCGACAGTTCCTGTCTCTCCCGGGACGCTTCCCATGTTGAGAGCCCTTCCTGGCACAAAGTAAAAATGCGGACACGATCGAACCGCGGTAGCGACCGTCTAGGCATAGTTGAACTACAGACAACACGAGCCGTGTACCTCCTTCCTGGTGGAATGACTGGAACTGATCGGCTGTCGGGCCCCCTCCGTCTAATAGTCGCTGCTCGTGCTTCCTTGCTTACATCTTTGGGGGGATTAGTGACATCTCTGAACAGTCAAAGGGACTGTGTCTGTGATACAATATCCACAGTCAGTTCCTTTCTTCAGGAGTTCTGGAAACTGGGGTGACACAAAACTGTTTTTGATGTGTTTATATATTCCGTTTGAACAGGCCGTGACGACCCAAAGGGTACCAATCGACCACCGTGTCATGCTCAGTCCATAGGCGTCACTGGATGTGGATATGGAGAGGCATGTGGTCAGCATGCCAACTCACTACCGTACTCAGTTTCCGTGACCGGTGCCGCTTCTTCCCAGTCAAGTAGCTCATCAATTTGCATTACAAGAGCTCAACGCACCCCGATTGGCAACAGAAATTGTTGTGGACTTCGTATAGTTTCAGTAAAACATTTTTGTTCAGGTTGCAGTGCGGCTATCATTAATGTCGAGCTTATAATAGAAATAAAGGGAATTATTTATTCCGGCTTCAGGTAACGGCGTTCACATTTTTACGATTGATGTTCAGAATATCTACTCCGAAACAGATTACATTCGATACGGTTTCGTAGCAGGGAGTGTCGAACGTTTAGGAATACTATTAACTTCGTTCGAGAGCTACGAATACCCGCACAGTCAGTTCGCTTTTGCGGCCACTGCGCTAGCACAAGCTACTTTCTTCACACGCTTCTTCGTATGAAGAAAGCAAAGAAGTATAGAGACACCAAAATGCGTCGTTTCACAGACGATGCAACAGGTACTGCGTATCGACTGCAACAGGCTGTGGTTACGCTGAAGTGCTCGTTCAAACAGGTTGAACCGCAATTCGCTGAGCTTCATGAACGGGAAACAACTTACATGCACATCGCTGAGCTTCTTAAATAAATATAGTTGTGCTGCCGTGTTCAGGTCCGAAAACTTTGCCTCTTTAGAAAAAACGTTTCTTGCTGTGTGAGATGTCTTTCTTCTTAGTGTATCGTGCGAATCACAATACACTTTGTGTGACTTACTAGTGTCCTAGATTATTTTCCCGTAAGGCATGTAGTGGCATGTGCATTAGCTTTCAGAATCTGTGCTTAATTAAGAACTGTATTTATTTCCTGAACAGGATGTAAGAAAGATTGTTAAACGAGCTGAAGCTTGACCAAAAGACACTTGACATGGATTTATGTTCAAATCATGTAATTAGAGAAGTCCTTCAAGCGAAGACAAGAAGACACGAAATATCTGTTCCACAGCAACAGAACAGGTAATAGGTTGTACGGTATCCCTTATAAACTGCATATGCTTAGTTGTCTCGTTACATTCTCTTCGTGTGAAATTTCTCGGGTTTTGCTTGCTGGTGATCCAATTCCCTCGCAAACGCTACGTAGATGTTTAGAAGAGGGTTCTCAGGTTTGGTGAGGCACGATGCAACACATATCTAGAAATCGTCGAATTAACTCTCTCAAATGAGCTGATTATCATATACAGACTCTAAGCCTTCATATTTTTGTCTGGGAGATGTTGTCCCAGGAGCAAAATAAAAATAAGTTCCAATCCCCAGATGCTGATGAAGTCTGCCTGGATGTTCCCTTCGTTGTAAGATAAGTACTGCAAGTGGTATTCCCCTCACAAATATTTGCTGCTGGGAATTCTATCAGCCCCATCCCCGCGTCACTATGGTTTGGAAGGAAAGAACTAGGCTCCAAAAAATCTCGAACAGCTTGCCCTGTCCTTGAGTCCGTGGTGGCGTTTGGCTGGCGGTAGTTTATTAGCTCAGTGCATTCAAAATTGGTCTTTAGGGGAGCTTGAGATCTGTCTGGGTATTCCATACTCTCAACAGCTACACCTGCGGGAAGTACGTCCACCAAAGCTGCATCACGCATACATGTCACAGTGTCCACGAAAACTAAGTCTGGATTAACTATATTTCTTAAAAGCCGTACATTCAGTTACTGTACCTCATCTGTGTTTCCCTGTGTGTTAAGAGAGTTCCTCTGACGACTGATGAGTATGTGAAGCTCTCAACTCCACGATTCGACCCCTACCAAACTCATCTCCTTCCGTTAAGTTCCAGTCTTGTATCGACTACAGCTTTCCATCCGCACTAAGAGACTCGTTCTGCAAAGTAAAGCTGTATTGATCTGCGAAGAGCACACTGCTCCATTGACCAATCAAATGGTCCACCCAGGATGTTACTAACTGCGTAACAAACGAGCTTGTCTCTGCGTTGTCATAAGCGAGAACATGTACTGCCAAGCATCTACCATATGAAACTTCCTGGCAGATTAAAACTGTGTGCCGGATCGAGACTCGAACTCGAACTCGGGTCGCAGAAGAGCTTCTGTGAAGTTTGGAAAGTAGGAGACAAGGTACTGGCAGAATTGAACTGTGAGGACGGGTCGTGAGTCGTGCTTGGGTAGTGCAGTTGTTAGAGCACTTTCCCGCGACAGGCAAAGGTTCCGAGTTCGAGTCTCGGTCCGGCACACAGTTTTAATCTGCCAGGAAGTTTCATATCAGCGCACACTCCACTGAAGAGTGAAAATCTCGTTCTGAATCTACCATACTGACTAAATGCTGTCACCCTCTGATGGGCAGTTTGTTGGAAAACTGTGCTTTCAGAGTCGGTTGTAAAGTGTGCTCGAAATTTTCTGACAGACATCGTCGAATATGGTCGTCCGCGGAAGGACTGATGTAGATGGTGTTGACGAGTGATTACTCTTGGTGGACCTTTTACTAGCGTTCATGAAACATTTTGCGTGTGTCTGAACCGTCGCCGGAAACTTTAATGGCACTTCTTGTTGCATTCAGGGCCATCACCACGGTGGGCAGCTTCAAACTGACCATTACTCTTCCCTGTAAAACAAAATCTAAAGAGTGTCTTTGCACCACTAAGTCCACAGCTTCATCAAGAGGCTTCTACCTGTTCAGAACGAAAAACACTGCTCTTCGTTCTTCTCGACTCAAGTAACTATCTGAACAAGAAGTAATCCTTACTTGCACAGACGGGACAACTCCGTTTGGTGTTGTATAATGTGGCGCTCAGTTACTGTGGTTGTTCACTGTACTTCTTCCCGCATTCCTCGTACGACACGTGTGGTTAAGATTTATGTGATAGTATGGCTACACTATCTGATCAAAAGTATCCGGACACCTTCTTTAATGCGTAACGCACAACTAGATGTAACGAGAGGCAGACTTGCCAGTATGAAAGGAGACGGATAATATCGTGTTGTCACTTGAGAACTAGTAACAGCAGAATGGATCAGTCAGTAGAGCTCAGTAACATCGCACGGCGAACAGTTGTATTGTATTGTACTGAACCGGAGACCTAGAAACGACGGAGAGGCTTCGTCCCCGTCCCCGTCAGTGGTTCACAACCCCAAAACGGGCCGCAGCAGTCCACTCACCCCACCACTGCCCCACACCGTACCCAGGGCTATTGTACGGCTCGGCCCATCGGCCCCCAGTGCCCCATCCCCCACCCCCGACCCCGCCCCCGGGAACGTCTCATACCTCATACGCGACGAGTGTAGCCTCAATGTTTGCGTGGTAGAGTAATTATGGTGTACGCGTAAGTGGATAAAATGTTTGCGCAGTAATCGCTGGCGTAGTATAACTGAGACGGAATAAGGGGAACGAGCCCGCATTCGCCGAGGCAGATGGAAAACGCCTTTCAAACCATCCACAGGCTGGCCGGCACACCGGACGTCGACACTAATCCGCCGGGCGGATTCGTTTGAATGCCTCTGAACACTATGGGACTTAACATCTATGGTCATCAGTCCCCTAGAACTTAGAACTACTTAAACCTAACTAACCTAAGGACATCACACAACACCCAGTCATCACGAGGCAGAGAAAATCCCTGACCCCGCCGGGAATCGAACCCGGGAACCCGGGCGTGGGAAGCGAGAACGCTACCGCACGACCACGAGCTGCGGACGGGCGGATTCGTGCCGGGGACCGGCACGCCTTAGCGTCCGGAAAGCAGTTCGTTAGACCGCACGGTTAACCAGGCGGGCTATGGCGAACAGTTACTGGATGTCACCTGAGTGACCAATACATCAGGGGACATTTTACCTCTTCTGAAGCTGCTAAGTCGACTGTTGGCAATGTGATTGTTAGATGGAAACGAGAAGGAAGAATCACTGCTAAACCAAGACCAGGAAGACCTCATGTACTGAAGGAGAAGGAGAGTCCATCACTGTGAAGGGAGGTCTTAAAATATCACATGCAGTTAGCGGGAGGAGTCACTCGTGCGGTCCAAAGTGCTACCAGCAGTCCCGCTGTCACAATGACTGTGCAGAGAGTGGTAGAGTACTCCTCAGAAGTTACCAACTCCTGTAGTCAGTGGTAAGAGGCACGTGGGACAAAGAGCGGCGCCAATGAACGGAGAATGATAGAAACGAGTGCTTTGGTGGTATTAGTAACGCCGTATCCTGCGACAATCCTATCGAAGTGGTTGGGTTTGACGAGTGAAAGGAGAGCGCTACAACACTGAAATACGCAAGAGGTGGCGTTACGGTGTTGAGATGCTTTCCTTGGTTAAGTTGTGGTCCCTCCATTGTGCTTAAGAAAAAGGTAATGTGAAACGATACGAACACATTTTACGACATTGTGTACTGCGGACGGTAGAGGAATAGTTCAGAGACAATGATCGTTTGTGTCAGCATGATGACGCATGAAGCAACATTTCTGGGACAATGATTGGTGGAAATAATATTCCTGAAATGGACTGGCCTGCCCAGACTCCTGACCTGTTCCTGTTGGAACACCCGTGGGATGAGATAGACTGTCGACTGTGCTCGAGACTCCAGCGTCCGACATCACAAACTTCTCTGGTTTCGGTTCTTGAGGAGGACAGTCAAGACAACTCATTCTAAGTTTCCTCAGCAGAGTTCAGGCCATCATAGCGGCGAAGAGCGGAACACGCCATATTAATGTCCACTAATAGGTGTCTCTTGATCAGATATTGTACATATCTGCTAGATGACATGCAGGAGCATCATGTAACTTTTGCAATAGATGAGAACTGCAACCAGCCATACTTTTTGAATGAATAATCTACCACATCATAACTGGTTTTCGACCCGGGCTCATTGTAAGACGACAGCGACGATATTTCTTACATATTTCACATTTTGCCCTTTAAAATAACAACATTCAAGATTTTATTCCAGAATATTCCAGGAGACGAGATACTGGCAGAAGTAAGGCTGTGAGGACGGGGCGTGAGTCGTGCTTGGGTAGCTCAGTTGGTAGAGCACTTGCCCGCGAAAGGCAAAGGTACCGAGTTCGAGTCTCGGTCCGGCACACAGTTTTAATCTGCCAGGAAGTTTCAAGATCTTATTGTTTACAGTATTTTTATATTATGTACGAGTACCAGGTATTTAAATTTTACTTACCGGTACTTGCTTGGTGTCTGCATCCTTGATATGTGATATGTTGATCATTAACCAGAATAAAGACGAGATGGCTGACACATGTGTTACACATATGCTCGCCATCATACCTTTAGTGTATCTCATGATCAACATATCACACATCAAGAGTGCAGACCTCTACACAATTATCAGCAAAACCTTTCCTCAAGTAAGTAAAATGTAAAGACCTAAATGCTATTACAAGCGAGAAAGTGTCGCGAATGTTCTATTAATTTGCAGGGAAAAAAGTGAAATTCCAACGAATAATCGTCGCTGCCACTTGATGGAAGGACCGGGCCCGAAACTAAGTACTGTGAATTGAATCGTTCATTCAAAAAATCAGTTTTTCATCAGCGACATTTATGGAAACAGCCGTGATGTTCTCAAACCATCATGGATAAAATTGTGTAGTTTCTTGTGTTCTTAAGTGCTGTATTTTGAGTACTTTACAATCCAGTAACGTTTGTTTCTGAAAGCAAGTGCCGAAAGTAGTCTGTTGATTATGGTATTTCAGAGCATGTTTTTAACAGAACTGTGCTTAAGTTGATCACGTCAGGTTATATGAGAAAGATGTGGTGGTTAGTTAAGCACTTGGAAAACTCTACGCTGTGCACCTCAGACCATTGTTTAGCAGAGGGAATGTACGAAGCTGTACAGCTGTGATCAACGTGTCTGTTCAGTATTGTCGCAAATGTTGATGTCACTAACCTTTTATACCCGTATAATACTAGCAATCTGCCCCGTCTTCGCGCGGGTAGCACTGAATATCTTCGGACAGACGCCTTACCTGGCGTGGCAGTAATTTTAGTTGCGGACCACTGTATAGAGTTACGATTAAAATTCGAAGAACTACGAGCATTAGGTAACTGAATACCATTACTACAGCGTAAGTCCAGAGCGGGCTACATTTTCTGTGTGATCTTTCCCTTCAGACCCCTTAAAAATGAACTTAGTACCACAAAATTTGTTCTCATCGGTTAAATATCTTATGTGTCCTACATCAAATGTTGTTTAGCAAGTCGGAGGTGGCTCGCACTGGTGCCCCGCTGAAGTCTGCAGCCTTGTGCTTTTCAAAAATAATGGTTCAAATGGCTCTGAGCACTATGGGACTTAACTGCTGAGGTCATCAGTCCCCTAGAACTTATAACTACTTAAACCTAACTAACCTAAGGACATCACACATATGCATGCCCGAGGCAGGATTCGAACCTGCGACCGTAGCAGCAGCAGCGCGGTTCCAGACTGTAGCGCCTAGAACCGCTCGGCCACTCCGGACGGCTTGTGCTTTTCCAAGGAATTTGGCCATCCACCGCTGAATGGCAGCGCGTCATGTTCACAGCGACGGGGCATTTAAATTCATCACAGTTCAGCCATTTTGCACGAAATATTTATAAATTAACCAAACGAACCTTCCTCGTACAGGAATCTGCCTGCTAGTGAAGAACATCAAAATCCCTACAGCAGCTCTTGAGATTAGCCTGAACGTAGAGACAAAAACCGCGGTGGGAAACTTAAGTTGTATACAAACTAGAGACCCGGGCCAGCAATGCACGGGTAGCATTAAGTATTTGCGGCCAGACGACTGAACTGGAATAGCGTATGTTGTTTGCGGGCCACGAATAAATTACAGAGAACAGCGTTAAGTAAGACAATATCATCACTTTCATATAAATTGTGAGATGCAAGCAGCGCATCGTGTGGAAGTTGTGTGGAGGCATAAATATTGTGTTTTACATATAGAATTGACGTCTGGAGTGATATCTCATGGCAATAATGGGAACACATCGTGATTGTAGGTAATATGTCTGGAACCAATGTAAATATTGTATTGGAAGCATTTGTCCGAAGAAGGTTGACGTGGCACAAGTAAAATAAAAAATAAAAAAAAAACACATGATGTAAATGTGTGGCTCGTGTTGCAGAACAGCTTTTGTGACGTTTAGTGCGCATTGTGCTGCAATGTTGAGACTCACTGCCGCATTTCTTTGTCGTTGACTCTTTGGCAGACTTCATCGCTGTGCCACGCAAAGACTCGTGTCCACATCTAGGTTCGATTCAAAGGAAAGCTGAATGCTGAAAGCCGAGTCAGCTGCTCCACTGCTGAAAGATTGCACTGTATGTAAACAAAGCTAAGTCTTTCTGAAAACGTTTTACTTGAAGCATAAAAATAAAACTCCACGTATTTTGGATTCACATGTTTCTTCGCTATGATATTGTTCTCAAACGTTTGCTGGGAAACGATTGATAACAATGTTCGATTATTTCAAATTGTATGTAAGTATCAAATCACAGTCTGACGGTGAAGTATCATACATGCTGAATCACTGTTCTATCATGCGTAGATTTTAATCGATAGCCCTTCCAGATACATAGCCAAAAAAAGAAATAAAACACAATCCGCACCAGCGCCGCTTCTCAGCTGACAGTTTTAGGAGTGTAAAATTTCCGTCCGAATTACTAGAGGACACTTTTCTTTGGCATATTTTGTATTCTACAGGGTATTTAAAAATACTTGCACAAACTTTGGGAAAGGTGTCTTACGCTAAAACAAGAAATTTCTTGTAAACTTACGTCCGAAAATTCTTCGTTTTCGAATTATTAATGATGCATGCACTCGTAGAATTGTGGACCGTCGTACCCGTTCAAACACTCCCTGACGTTTTCGAATGGTTTCGGTTTCGTTGATGAAGAGCTTCTGCATCCGAATGGTCTGCTGCATAATCAATTGTTTAAGGTGTCTCCATAGATAATAATCTAAAGAATTGAGGTCGAAGGAACGTGCAGGACCTGCTCTATCTTTCTACCTGTCATAATAGATATCAGCCAACACATCTCGAACACTGAGACTGAAATGTGCTGGAGCTCAATCGTGCAGAAACCAATGTTTCTTCATATTTGCAGGGCCACGTCTTGTAATAGATCTTAGAGAGTGTTCTCAATAAAGTTCCTTTAGGCATCGCCTGCAAGACTTGCTGGGGAACACACATGTTCCTATCAGACATTCACGTAGAATTCCAGTCCATTAATTAATCTTAAGCTGATGCTGACATCTAGTCTTTACTGCAGCAGGAGGCAGAGATCGGCCCTTACGTGTTGGTTGGGAGACAAACTAGGAATTGGCAGTTTGAGCAACAGTCCACAGGCAAAAGTTCTCCGGTGGTGGGGATGGGCGGTGTAAGTCCTTGCTCACGTTGAAGATGATACGAATATATGAGCTGCTCGTGAAGTATTCTCCATGCTGATCTACGAGATGTGCTACACGCTAGGGCCATTCTCTTGCTCTGATACCCGACTCTTCTTCGACATCCCGTAGAACGTGCGCTTCCAGGTGGCGCAGTGGTTAGCACACTGGACTCGCATTCGGGAGGATGACGGTTCAATCCCGCGTCCGGCCATCCTGATTTAGGTTTTCCGTGATTTCCCTAAATCACTCCTGGCAAATGCTGGGATGGTTCCTCTGAAAGGGCACGGCCGACTTCTTTCCCCGTCCTTCCCTAATCCGATGAGACCGATGACCTCGATGTTTGGTCTCTTCCTCCAAACAATCCAATCCACGTGCGCTTCCCTGTCAGTTGTACGAGCAACACGTGGTCTTCCCCGGGCTCAGCAGCGCGCATCACCAAAATTTTGCTGACTCGGTTGTCTTTGGTCTGGAAACGGCGTCTAGTACAGCAGTCCATTACCGTATATAAAAAACGTGTCTGCATACCCATGAAATGAATATCCTGCCTTGTTTGAACGGAGCGCTTTAGTGAACTCACTACCCGTAGTACGCGTACACAATGAACACATTGAAGACCGACGAATGACGAGTGCAAACAAGTCTTCATGACAACAAAACGCCATCTTGGATACGAGTCAAGCGGGTCCATAGATAGGTGCAATTGTTGAGTTGTGTCTGGAACAGCGTTGAACGTCAATTTCAAAAATTTTCGAAACTTTTGTCCTACACTTTGAATGTCATGAAACGACAAGGAAAATGAAATAATGTGTTGAAAGTGTTCATAATAAAAAACGATTCATACAATGAAATATGTATAATGGCACGTAAAAGAGTTTATTGACATGTTTGTCGTTCTGCTGGGGTGTAACAGCTCCACGGAGCTTTAATCTCATTTGCGCTCACTGTTGGACACAATGAGAAAGGGGCGGCATTAAAGGGGAGTGTGAAGTAGGTTGCGATATGCAGATTACTGACGAAACTCAGTTACTGTGCAAGCTCAGTTCCCAACTTGCAGTCTGCACAGTCCTAGCAGTATGTAAATATGCAGGACTGCGTTCAGGGCTGTCAGGTTGTGTATGGCTCTCAGGGAAATGCAAATTTTTCGGACAAGGAATGCCATAAACCGAGCTTAAAGAAGTAACGTCGGCATTTGGTTCCGCTGGAGACGCAGTATGTAGACGTCGCACAGACTGATAAATGTGAAACCTATAGATACGTTTCCACCCGCATTCCACAATTATATATGTAGACAACTAGAATATAGAGGACTAAAGATAATTGAAGAGATAGTGATAAAGTACAGTTTGGTTTGGGAAAAGGTAAAGTTACCAGTGAATTAATCCCGATTATGCACTTAGTAACACAACGAAGTATAATAGGTGCTTTCCTATCATTTGTGGGCTCATATAAAGTCTCCAACAATGCGAGGTGGAATGTTATGTCCGTAATTTGAATTAGAATATATGCTCTTGGAAGGCCAGATTCAGATTAGTGATCTACGATACCCGCAAAAATGGAATGCAAGTGGTGAAACTAGAAGACTAAGATCGATGAGTCCTTGTAAATTAGGGAGTGACACAAGATCGCAAATAAACAGAAAATACAGTAGACACGGTAACCGTCGAAATTAAGGAAGTCGCACTAAAAGTAGTGACAAAACTTTGCTATTTAGGCATCATGCCACAAGCGCTATATAGTGTCCCCAGTGATATATAGTGTCCCCAGTGAAATAATAAGAAAAGACTTAAAAAACAGTATTTATAAAGAAGAGACATTTAAAAATTGAATAATATAGATTTTTGTCATGTCTCCGTATTATAATAATTTCTCTGTGTAAGTTTCGAAGGCAAAGAAATATAACAAAATGATCTAAAGAGACGACAAGACATGCTCTTTTATTAATTTTTTGGTCGTCTTCACTTCTTCTCTTGTCTTGGTTGCGTGTAGACGGACATCTTGCGAGTGCTGGCAAATGTAAGCATATTTGTACTAATTAAGCACATAATTTTTGATTTAATATTATTGTTAACTTTTAATTTGTAAGAGGTGATCCCGATTTCATGTCCGCCTTCCTTGAATTAACCTGCATTCGAGTAATTTACAGTGCAACAATCGCAGCGGCCGATGCAGCCAACGACGCCATTACGTGGCGATATTAACTTATAAAATCTAGCGGAAGCGAAAAACTCGCCCGCTATTAACATAATATACATTTTTCTCCACAGCCGCCCGACGCTGCAGAAAATACGTAGCTTTAAGATTCTTATTTTCAGTACAACAGCCGAGAGCCAGAGCCAGGACTCCGACTACAATGCAATGGTTAACGGATATAAGAAAAAATGCTCTCGCGCGTGTGTGGGCCGCAATTGTAATTAATAACTAAAGATTTTTTGCTCCCCTTTCCTATCCCAAACCTGTCCTCACCATTTCCTTTTCCTGTCATTCCCTGGTATATGTACAAAAGGGCAGAAAGACCTCTATAGGCGTGGAGAAGCCAATCTTTCTACGGGAGAAAACCCCGAATGAAAAATCCTGGTCCTCCAGGTTGGGGGTTGGCGACGGGCTACCAACCCGTCCTGGAAAAATAATCACCGGTACTAGCATCACGGAAGAGCCTCGGATAGGACTGATCTCTGTAAAACGACCTAAGCAAGAACAAGGACTACGGAAGGAAATACAACTAGGGACCTGGAATGTCAGAAGCCTATACCAACCTGGGGCAGCATAATGTGTAGTAAGGGAGGCAGATAAGTATCAAATTGATCTATTGGCCCTACAAGAAACAAGGTGGACAGAAACCGGAGCTACAGAAATGGAAAACTATGTCATATTCCATGGAGCCTCAGAAACAAACCTCTCACTAAGAACTGGTTTTGCAGTGAAGAAATCACTCTGTACCACTCCCATAGATTTTAAATCAATCAACCCCAGAATCTCACTCCTAACCATAGACACGGGAAAACACAAACTCACATATATAAATTGTCATGCCCCAACCGAAGAAAGCGATGACATCAAAAAATATATTTTCTACGAGGAATTAGAAACGGTTTTAGACAATGTACCAAGCGAACGTTACAAAATTATCCTTGCAGATTTTAAAGCGAAAACAGGGAAAGAAGCAGGCTTCATGGCGACCATCGGAAAGCACAGTTTACATGATGTGAGCAGTGATAACGGCACTAGGCTGGTTAGCTTTGCGACTGCAAAAGGTTTGTTTATAAGTAGTACTGATTTCGACATGAAGAGAATATATAAAGGAACTTGGGTGTCTCCAGATGGGAAAACAGTGAACCAAATTGACCACCTAATTGTAGAGAAGAGAATAAAGAAGTGGATGCAAAATGTTAGAACGGCAAGAGGTGCGGAATGTGGATCAGACCACTTCCTTGTCAGAGGAAGGATGAAAACAATATGGAGAGCCAGGAAGCACAAAAGAATGCAAAGAGTCACTCGATATGACCATGAGAGTCTGACTGTAGATAATATAAGAAGAACTTTCAAGATAGCACTAACAAACCGTTTTGAGGCTTTGAATGAAGAGGAAGGAGATACTGTGGTAGATCAGAACTGGAAGGCGATTGCAGAGACCATTAAAGAAACAGCCCAAGAAGTAATCCCAAAGCGGACTAGGGGAAAAAGAGTGTGGTTCAATGAGGAGTGTGAGGGAGCTATCAGGGAGAGACAACGGGCCAAACTACTGTGGATACAAAGCAATATGCAAGAAGAAGAAAAATCGAAGTTCGAAGAAACACGATGGCAGACCCAAGCCACATTGAGGAAAGCAAAGAGAATATATGTTAAAAGTATCATGGAGGAAGCTGAACAAGACTTTCATGGAAATAGGTATAAAGAACTTCATAGAAAAGTGAAAAGTTTTAAAGGAGGGACATACCATCAACACAGATTTATAAAAGATGCCAATGGAAGAATGTTAACAGAAGATCAAACATTGGAAGAAGATGGATGGAATACTTCAGAGAATTACTAAACTCTGATGAACCAATCGAACTACTTGAGTTTGATGAACCAGTAACAGTAGACCCAAAATATCCTCCACCCACCCTTGAAGAGATAAGGAACCAGATTAAAAACCTTAAGAATGGTAAAAGTCCAGGTGAGGACGGTATTCCTGCTGAACTTCTCAAGGCTGGAGACGAAATCCTCTGTTTCAAAATCCACAAGCTAATCGAGCAAATTTGGGAAAAACATGAAATACCAGAGGAATGGAAGGTAGCTGTGATATGCCCCATATATAAAAAGAAAGACAAATCCGTATGTGACAACTACAGGGGCATAGCGCTACTCAACACCTGTTATAAGATCTTCTCCAACTGCCTATTAGAACGAATAAAACCTATAGCAACAGACATAATTGGAGAATACCAAGGAGATTTCCAGGCAGGGCGATCAACCACGGACCAGATTTTTGTCCTAAAACAGGTCTGTGAAAAAATGTACGAATACGGACGAGAGATACATCTCCTGTTTGTAGACTTCAATAAGGCTTACGACAGTATACATAGACCTAGCCTGATTAGAACTATGACAGAGTTTGGTATACCAAAGAAGTTGGTCAAACTGGTAGAGGTATGCCTAAATGACACAAAACTTAAGGTTAAGGTAGGCAATCAAATGACAGAAAGCTTCCAAGTTGTAACAGGATTACGCCAAGGATATGGGCTATCACCTGTCCTCTTCAACCTGGCACTTGAGAAGGTAATGCGGGATTTCAACAAAGAAAACATCAAGGAAATTCAAATTGGTAATGAACACATTACATATCTGGCCTATGCAGACGACATTGCACTATTAGCACGCACACAAGAAAATCTGAAGAGAAGTATCCAGACCTTGAAGTTATTGGCAGCTAGGATCGGAATACAAATTAGCTCTGAAAAGACAGAGTATATGACCATAGGAAGAAAGATCCAGAACTCTCAAGATTTAATTGTGAACAACACCTGGTATAAACATGTGAAAGAGTTCAAATACCCTGGATCATTTTTTACAGAAGTAACATCAACTGAAGCAGAGATAAAAGCACGACTGCAGGCGGGAAACAGATACTATCACTCTCTAGACCCTATATTAAAATGTAGAAGTGTCTCGCAACAACCAAAGCTACGGTTGTATAAGACATTAATAATGCCAGTAGTACTTTATGGTTCTCAAACCTGGAGCACTCGAAAACAAGACCTTAAGCGACTGCTAACAAATGGTTCAAATGGCTCTGAGCACTATGCGACTTAACTTCTGAGGTCATCAGTCGCCTAGAACTTAGAACTAATTAAACCTAACTAACCTAAGGACATCACACACATCCACGCCCGAGGCAGGATTCGAACTTGCGGCCGTAGCGGCTGCTCGGTTCCAGACTGCAGCGCCTAGAACCGCACGGCCACTTCGGCCGGCGACTGCTAACATTTGAAAGGAAAGTCCTCAGGAAAATATTTGGACCAGTCAGAGATCAGACTACTGGAGAATGGAGAAGACGCCATAGCACTGAATTAGAAGAGCTGTACAAGCAGCCTAACATCTTGGGAGTGATGAGAAGCAAAAGACTGCAATGGGCTGGACATGTTGTTAGAATGGAGGCAACAAGATGCCCCAAAATCACAATGGACTGGATCCCGTCAGGCAGCAGACCAGTGGGAAGACCTAGAAAGAGGTGGGTCGATCTACATCTACATCTACATCTACATCTACATTTATACTCCGCAAGCCACCCAACGGTGTGTGGCGGAGGGCACATTACGTGCCACTGTCATTACCTCCCTTTCCTGTTCCAGTCGCGTATGGTTCGCGGGAAGAACGACTGTCTGAAAGCCTCCATGCGCGCTCTAATCTCTCTAATTTTACATTCGTGATCTCCTCGGGAGGTATAAGTAGGGGGAAGCAATATATTCGATACCTCATCCAGAAACGCACCCTCTCGAAACCTGGCGAGCAAGCTACACCGCGATGCAGAGCGCCTCTCTTGCAGAGTCTGCCACTTGAGTTTATTAAACATCTCCGTAACGCTATCACGGTTACCAAATAACCCTGTGACGAAACGCGCCGCTCTTCTTTGGATCTTCTCTATCTCCTCCGTCAAACCGATCTGGTACGGATCCCACACTGATGAGCAATACTCAAGTATAGGTCGAACGAGTGTTTTGTAAGCCACCTCCTTTGTTGATGGACTACATTTTCTAAGCACTCTCCCAATGAATCTCAACCTGGTACCCGCCTTACCAACAATTAATTTTATATGATCATTCCACATCAAATCGTTCCGCACGCATACTCCCAGATATTTTACAGAAGTAACTGCTACCAGTGTTTGTTCCGCTATCATATAATCATACAATAAAGGATCCTTCTTTCTATGTATTCGCAATACATTACATTTGTCTATGTTAAGGGTCAAAATTGAATGATGGATTGAGAGAAGACCTGTTGCAGCTGGGAGTCACGGAAAACTGGAGACAGATAGCAGATGACAGAGACGGATGGTGAGCTCTAACTGTGGTGGTGCGCGGTCCTCTGGGCCTGATCGCGTGAAGAAGAAGAAGAGAAAAGCCGAGGAAATTAATATGAAAAGTTTATTCCATTGTTCAACTTATGTGCTCATGTTTTAAGATTTAGCGAGTCTAACGTTCATTAACGTAACAAATAATTTATAATGAAGATTAATATTGTTAAAAAAGAGAACTTCACAAAAGCATTTAATTGTAAATCAAAATTGAATGAAATATCATTTTGATTAAGGCCCACCACGTAAGTTGGCAACAATAAACATTACCAATAAATAATATATTAAATTACGACGGCCGACGGACGCGAGAGCTATAATAATAATGGCGTGTGACGAGAGCTAATAAGAAACGAAACGCGAATTGGAGGTTGAAAGAGGCGAAGAGGGTTTTCTTCATCAAAAGCGCTATAGTGCATTCAAAGAACTACAGATGAGTGAGAAAGATATTTGTAACAATTTAGCAGTGGAGCATAACGGAAATATTGACAGCCTGAACATCAGAGGGCATATCGGCACATAGACACAAGATTAACAGAGTATTTGATGATAATGTCGGTTTGAACAAAGGTGTGGGGAAGAACAGAAGCTATGAAGAAAAGGTTTCCATCGGGTTTGGTGGTTCCTTTTTTGCACACGCTTCAGGGTATATTTGGTGCTCCAGATTTTAGCGAGTAGCACCGTCCTCAGTTGCCGCTTGAGCGACGTCAGATAGGCCAGAAAACTGTAAGATTTAATTATGTACTTTCTGCGTGTCGCACGGGGAGATCTTGGCAAGTTATCCAGCGATATTTCACCGACGCACCAATGGGCAGTGCGCGTTACTAATCACAAGAATAGCTACGGTCCTTGATGCCGGGAACGTCGTGTCATCATCTTCAGCATCTTCTCTGCGCATTCTTATGAAACTGATGTCTGAAATGAATCTATGTAAATGTATCAGTTCACAAAAAGTCTTACGTTTGTAATGACCACTGTATGTTATTATAAACGTGTTTTTTTTTTAAATGTGTGATGAGTATATCTGTTGAGTAGCGTAGTGATGATACTAACGAGCAAGACAGAAGTTATTTCAACTTTACTGGCTTCCGAAGGACACTGAAAAGTTTATGATTGATAAATAACTGAAGAAAAAAACTTTTATTTTGAATAAGTCTGGAAGGTATTAGTGACAAAGTTATTTTGGAAATATTAGTTACGTCGAAATATACTGGGTGAGTCAGGAGGAAAGGTACATGCTTTGATGGGTGATATTATTAGTGATTCTGAATAAAAACTTCTTATGGACGTATTCCGAATATTATCACTTTTGTACGTTTTTCTTGAATGACTCGAAAACCGCACCCTTCAGTGGAAACGTGTCGCAGTACAACATTAAACTATATTAAATTTACTACAAGAAAGGTCTTATTCATTTTTTTCCTCTGGAACTAATGGTTTGTGCGAAGAGAGTGCGAGAATGTTGAAAAACTATGCACTGTAGCTTACGTAGTTTTTGTAGGCCAATTTGAGATAGCATATTGAGGTAGGAAGTTGAGACGAACAGTTTGATACGGGACACTTGTGGTCTATCAAGTTTGTAAACTACCTACTACAATGTATAAGAATGATTAGAGAACTATCCTGGCGAATTATGCCTCGCACTCCAAAATCCACTCTGACACTGCTGAAAGTTTCTGCTTCTTCTGTTTGCTTGGAGGTGAGTTCTTGATGAAGCAGTCAGCGAAAGAACTTCCTTGACTGCTGGTAACACTGAAGACTGTTGCCAGATTTCAACTGCGAAGTGCTCACAGCTGCAGGCGCAAACAAGTGACACTAAGCCGTTGTCACTGAGACCTATTGAAAATTGCATTACGTGGCTGGTTGAAGCGGACGCTCGAAGCAGTTGCACCAAGCCGATAGCAGCTGTCAGCGAGCTTCCTTCGCTGATTCCATTCTCGCACGCTCGCTCTCTCGTTCGTTACCCAGTATTCGTCGAGTAGAAATGGCGATAACACAGTAACAAAAGGCGTTTTCCGTTTTCATTTGTCAATACGATGTAGCACCACCTTAAGGGCAACAACGTGTAGTAACATTCGTTAACAATGAGTCTCCTCGAAAAGGGGATATTCGTAATGGGCGTACGGAACTCGCTTTGCTGCACTGGCCTTCACGTTCACCTGATCTCAATTTCTTTCCTTTCTTTTTATGGTGTTCATGAGATATTTCGTCTGTTTGACTGCTACCCCCTATCCAAAAATTGCGATGTCGCATAGCGGATGTGTGGGAAAAGTACGAGTATCGTCTGAATGTGCACTGGGTATCCACTGGAGGGCACACTGAATTTTGGTGAAACGTACATGAAAATTTTGGTTCTAAAAGTAATTCTAAAAACTGCACCAACTTTGTACATGCATTGCATGTAAAAGATATATCTTGCATGATTGTTTTGAAAATTAAAACTTTGTAGTTCTATGAAAAAGCTAAAATTACTGTCTTCATTCATGTAGAAGATACAGTCTTCTGAATGCTCATGAATTCTTTCTAATCACCATGTTTTCCTCTACTGATTTTGGTCACGTATTTTGAGCAATGGTCTCGCCGATCGACTGCAACACGTGTGATATAACGCAGCTGCACGTGGAGTTTAGCAAGACATGGCGGGGCAGCTGCGATGCAACAGTAATTTGATAGTGTGTCTGGTGCTGGTGGACGACGACACGGCACGCCGTGGAGCTGGTGCCAGATGAAAGAGCCGGCCTGCGCTTTGAGAGGCAATCAGGAGCCTTCAGAGAGACGGAGGAGGGCTCCCCCTCGCACAGGCGAGAGCCGTATTGCGGTGCTTACTCTAAGATATTCTCGTAATTCAAGCGTGGCTCTTAAACGATTCCTTACGGCTTCTCTTTCTGTTGATTCCATTGAGACTGTTCTGGTATCAGTCTCAGCTGCCAGATATTTTAGTCTTACCACTAATATCGTCAGACGGATGTTCGTAATTATAGCCCTACCGACGTCAGTCTTTGGTAGAATTATGAACACGTCTTATGCTCTCCGGTTCTGACGTTCCTGGAGAATGATTATAAAAATCTACATGAGTTCCGTAAACTGGAATCCTCCGAGATTCAACCGATCTTTCACCCTCTGTAATCCAGAGCGTCACAGACAGCGAGGCGCACGTTTATTTCCTATTCCTAGACATCCGGAAGATACTGATACAGTTCCGAGCTGTCGTTTGATGAAGAAAACAAGAGCTTACCGAGCACCGGATTAGGTTAGATTAGATTAGTTTTTTGTTTCATAGATCCGTACTGAGGAGATCCTCGTGGATGTGGAACATGTCACTTCCTTTTTTAAGCTGAAATAACAATACTAATAGTATGAGTATATACAATACATCATTCGTTTCTATTAAAAAATTCGTCAATGGAGTAGAAGGAGTTGGCCACTAGTAAGTCTTTCAGACTTCTTTTAAAATGTTCTTTATTTGTAACTAAATTTTTTATGTTTCCTGGAAAATTATTGAAGATGAGTGTTCCTGAGTAGTGGACCCCTTTTTGAACTAAAGTAAGTGCTTTTAAGTCCTTGTGCAGATCATTTTTGTTCCTGGTATTGTATGTATGAACTGAGCTGTTTGTTGGAAAAAAAGATATATTATTAAGGACAAATTTCATTAAGGAGTAAATATACTGAGAGGTAGTAGTTAGTATAGCCAGTTCTTTGAAGAGGTTTCTACAGGACGTCCGTGAATTTACTCCACAAATAATACGTATTACACACTTTTGGAGTCTGAAAATTTTTGTTTGATTTGAAGAGTTACCCCAAAATACTATACCATATGACATTATGGAATGAAAGTAGGCAAAGTATGCAAGCTTTTTCATTTTTATGTCGCCTATGTCTGTTAACACTCGAATTGCAAATACAGATTTGTTATGGCGTTTCTGCAGTTCTGTGGTGTGCAGCTCCCAACTGAATTTATTATCAAGTTGTAATCTCAGGAATTTAAGACTGTCAACCTCTTCTACCTGCTCTTCTTCATACTTTATGCATATGCTGGGTGGAAACCTCTTACAGGTTCTGAATTGCATATAGTGAGTCTTTTCGAAGTTTGATGTCAGTGAGTTGGCTTTAAACCATTTATTAATAACCACGATAATCTCATTAGCAGATCTTTCTAGAACTACACTTGACATACTATTTATTGCAATACTTGTGTCATCTGCAAACAAAACGAACTCTGCTTCTGGCAGTGTAACTGATGAGAGATCATTAATGTACACAAGAAAAAGCAATGGCCCTAAAATGGATCCTTGTGGGACACCACATGCAATTTCTTCCCATTCTGATGATGACTGATGACTTAATTCACTAGTCGCTTGCACTGACACCCTTTGTTTCCTGTTAGTGAGGTATGACTTGAACCATTTTGCAGCACTGCCCGTGACACCATAGAATTCTAATTTATTTAAAAGGATGTGGGTCACACAAATCAAATGCCTTTGAAAAATCACAGAAAATACCTGCTACATGTAATTTGTTATTTAATGAATTAAGTACATTTTCACTGTAGGTGTAAATAGCCTTCTCGATATCAGAACCCTTCAGAAATCCAAACTGTGTTCTTGATAATATGTTATTTGTGGTCAGATGGTTGAGAAGCTGCCTGTACATTACTTTTTCTAAAATTTTTGAGAATGCTGGCAAAAGCGAAATCGGTCTGTAGTTTGATGACATTTCTTTATCCCTTTTCTGGAATAGAGGCTTAACATCTGCATATTTTAGCCTGTCAGGAAATGAGATTTGTGATTGGATTCGGGCTTCTTAACAGATAAATTCAATACCCGATCTCAGCGGGATGAAATCGAAACATGATATGTAATTTTGCGAGTACCCCAAGGAGCTGTTAGAGGGCGGTCACTGTTTACAGTATACGTCAATTTCAGCATAGCCATTGTGAATGACGAACTGCAAACGTGCCAGACACAGCAATATTTGCCTCCTTTGACATAGTAAACCATTGCACCAATCAAATTTTACATTCAAAACAGTGGTCTGGCCATGGGTAGCACCCTTGCAAGCTTGCTTGCTGACATATTTATACATAACCTGAAACAAGAATTCTTCTTAACACACCCACAATTTACTGACAGAATTATGGATTATACAAGATATGTGGATGACACAATAATACTTTTCAGTGGTCCAAAAGAACAACAAAATAACCTGGAAGATGAAATGAATAAAATGCAACTAAATATAAAATTCACAATTGAACATCAGACCACTGAAGGAATTAATTTTCTTGACATGGCTATCTCCACTCACAATAACAAGCATACCTTCCAAACACACAGAAAACCCACTACCAGTGATGAGTTATGTTGCCATTAAAAATACCTCATGCCGTCCCAACCAACACAAACCGCTTTCTTCAGGTCATCTGTAAGCCCTATACTCCGCATCCCTGTCATTGAAGAAGATGCATGTAAAGAAATGAACATACTTAAATTGTGAAGGCATTGCTAATTACGCATATTAATTTTTTTTCGTGATTTTCTTTGGTTTTCTATTCTTTTTCTTTTGTTCATATGGGCATTTCTAATTGTGATTATGTAACATTCTACTGTGGTTTTTAAATGTAAAGATGTAATTGTGATTATTTCGTTTGCCAATGGATAAATATGTTTCTTGCTTTGTACCTGTGATAAAGTTTCTAAAGTTCTCTTTTGGAATATTATTAATTGTGGAAAATGCAGTCAATAACATTTATAAAGGTTTATGTAATTTACGATAACGATATAACACCTATAGACAGGGGACAGCGATAGTAATATCGATAGTTGAAACTTGAAAGGTAGTTGCGCAGTAGAGGGGATGGTGGATGTCGTGTCTGTGAAGCGTGCGCGGGAAAAATAGTACTGTGTTCCATGAAAAGCATACGTAATTGTATGGACAGTGATACCGAACTATCAGATTGTTAATTCTCTTTACCACTGCGGTATGTAATGCCAACGCCAGCGAACTTTAAAAGCAAATAAATCGGACTGTGAAAGTGCCGCTAACATTACTTTGTTGTGGCCGACACGAACTGTGCCTTTATTCGAATGAACTTTGCTGGTATTGGTTTTGGGTGGTGGAATTGTTGTATATCACATTCTATCAAGCCATGAAAGTGAAGACTAATTAACTGTGCAATATAAATTTCTTTCAGTGACGTTGTCGAAGTTTGAAATGCGAGAACAGAATGGATATTGTTTACGGTGTGCTTCACATACATGAAAAATTCTATGAACTGTGTATTTGTGGCTAAGACTATATGAATGTGACGAACAGTGTAATTATGGACGATAGCGTCACGGACAGTGCATAAAGTGTAAAAACGAGCGATGTCTACGTCATGTACTTTGAAAGAGAGGACATGTCAACAACGTTCGTATACTGGCGTCTTGTGGTTTGTTAATCACCATGGGGTTAATGATACAGCTGTGCCGGAACTTTATTTGCGTTTCGCCGGAGAAGATTAACCAGCGGAACTGTCTGTATCCTGCTCTCATCATCGTAACCCGCCGACATCGTGCTGCCTAACGCAACGCTTCGTATGCAACAAAAAGTTAAGGGATTTCGCTGAACGCTATCCCCTGACCTAGAAACTTTCTTTCTCTATTAATAGTATAAGAATGACAGACTCTGTTTAATTAAATTCTTTGTTTAGTTTGTTTGCTTTCTGCTAACGAAAATAAAATTACAATCAGTGAATTAAAAGTTGCCTGGTAGTCATTGTTGAAACACCAGTAAATATAAACTTCTTCCTCTCATTAGGACTAATTCTCCTTGCATGTCAAAATTATTGTAGTTATTGTATGTAGTTTTATGTATTGTTATGAGACTAGATATATGACAGTAACTAATAAGAGTATTTTGTCGCGAAATATGGCTTCGCGCGAAAATTACGGCGACTGCCATAATTGCTTGCGTTCTGCCCAATAATGTAAAAGCTGCTATTCCCGTATTGGTGCTTTTCCTGACGTGAGCGGGAATTATAAATGTCAGATGTCAAATCACGTAGTGACTCTTTACCCACTAATAAAAGTTTTTTGATATTGTATTGCTACGAGTCGTAGTATTAAGAGACACTGGTTATGCTCAAAAGTGGGTAGATGTATGGTGAAACTCCTCAGTGCTCATGCGATTGTTAACAGTATTGTGTGTGATTCACGAAATTTTGTCACTTTTTCTAATTCCTTTGAAGTTTCAGAGAATATATACACAATTTTGTCGGTTCAGGTTAATTTCAGAGCAGTTTCTCGTGAATATTAGAGTTTTCAGTTCATAAACAAAGTGGGATCGTGACCAATTGAGAAGTATAACAAAGAGTGTGGTTTTACAACCAGAATTTTGGATGACTTCACAGTTCAGATTTTGATAATTATTTTTCCTGTGGGTTGAGGTCATCACAAAATCTATAGCCCAAAATAATCATTGTAACACCACCTTGATAAGTACCGCAGTTGAAACAAAAGATCCAGAGTAAAATTAAGCAACCGCCATCACCGTTAAAAGCTAATAAAAAATTCAAAAATTGTCTGTCTTCCACTCCTTGACACAATTTCATATAAAATAGCAAATCGTTTCAGATCATACAACATAAATATATCTTTCCACACTATCAGTAAACTACAAAATAAAACTGTTCACAATAATAAATCGACTGGAGAGTGGCATAAAAATTCTGGCATGTGCAAACTCACATACTCCTGTTCTTGCTTCTACAGAGGTCAAACAGGGAGAAATTTTGCAACGCGCTACAAAGAACGTATGGACGTCCTTCGACTCAAAAAAGGAAATAAGCCCAGCATTGCATTCTGTTGGTGATGTCAATGACAATCCTTCTGTGCTACGCGTTGCTGAAGAAGGAATACAGATGGACCTCCTTGAACAATTGGAGATTTACATCCACAAACTAAGATCACCTCAAAAAATCCTAAATGTACAAACCGAATCAACACAAAATTTTTTCTTCCAGAATTTTCGGGACATCCTGGCAACAAAACAACAAAAATGACAATAATAAAAAGTATTCATCTTCCCCCGAAAATTTTGTTCTCCTTGTCATGTAACAACTATGACATTCTGTAACAAGTTTTTGTTGTGTAGTAGATATTCCAATATATTTATTTACCCTTTGTATAACTTTTAACCCATATTACGTTTTTGTTGCCAATATAAAAACGCTCCTACAGCTAGCAAAATTTACTGAAATATAATATCTGTACTAGTAATATGTGTAGTGCAATGCAATGTATATCATGCCAAAGACCATGATGTAGTAAAGTGTAATATCTGTCACATCCATACTATTTCTTAAAACATCCAGTGTTTACTTTCTGTGAACTAGTGTAAAACCAAGTGCAGCTAAATACTGTGTTGATATGGATACAACAAGTCAGTGCACTGGAATTATCTAAAACATAAGAAACTCTCGGTTTCATAAACGTTTCATTACCAATTACTAAATTTCCGTCATTTCCGCCAGCAGCATCAGTACTACATCTAGCTACACTCAGTTCACAGCATAATGTTCTTGCAACGCATTATATTACTGATATTTAAAAAGTAGAAACTTTTAATCACGTCTGCTGGTGGCAAAGCTTCTGAAATCGTAAAATGATGCATAGAAAACATTACTTGCTTGTTGATAATGGATATGCATTCTGCCATCCAGCATCAGATTCCCATCAGACCGACGAGAATGTTGACAAACGGCATTGTTTAGAGGCCAGTGATGGATGTCAAAATTACGCAGTTTGCTTAATTATATTGCAGGATAGCGATAGAAACGATCGGTAAAAGAGATCTCAGGAACATTGAAATAAAAGTTCGATAAAGTAAATGCCAATTGAACACGAGTAACGTTCAACTGTGGCCGCCAAACAGTGCGTTGGAAACTCTCCTTCGCTGCGTCCTGAGAAAGTTATAAAATGCAACACACCAAGTGAGATGTGGCATTAGTGGAAGAGGAAAGTAGGTTTCTTGATTAAAATAGGCTGTTATCATTAAATTAACGTAATTATTTAACCAAAAGTTAGCGACACTTACTTTTTATGAGACAGCAGTCATAAACAAACGATAGGGAGCGAGGGATCACAGCGCCTGCTTTTATACAGTCAAAACAAATTACGGTGACTGCCTTCAACTTGTTTTCAGAGCGTTTTTTAACAAGTTTCATAAAGAAACATCTGTCTGGAACATTCTTAATATGAGCAATATAAAAATTTAATATTTATATTAAATTATGACCTTTTCTCATTGCTTTACAGATTTATTTACACGGAGAAAATTTATTATTAATATTTTTAGCATTAATTAAAGGTTTGGGAATATTCTATTAACTGTTCAGAAAGCAACATTTCAACTTCTGTCTGATGATGAACCTGCAGTGGATCGAACACATGTTCGAGGTTGAATAACTCGTAGAGGAAAGTGCTCAAAAGCGGACCACCATTTTGTTTTTAACTTTTAAATGATAGAAAACTGTAGAAAATTATCTTTCAAAAGCATTTATTATGTACTTTGTAATGTTGTGTACCATTTACAATTTACTTTCAGAAAATGTAATAAAAATTAGTATTTAAAACAATTTAATTGAGATCCTTGCACTTTGCGAATGGGAAAACTAGTTGCCAAAAGCGGACCCCTTGTAAAAAAACAAAAACAAAAAAAACAGTAAACAAAATTAGAAAAGCGCATTATATCAATAAGAACATAAACTAGATTCAAAGTACAAGTTTTACATAACAATTTCTGGATTTAATTTTAAAAATTACAAAATATATTCAACAATTAAACCAGAAAATGGAGGTTAGAAAATGAGATAGTTCAGCGACAGAAGTCGCAAATGTACACGTCCTTTTCAGCCCCAGAACAATCTACATCGGCCCAACACGAGCACATAACGCACATTACCCAAAGTTCCCCTTTAGAATCTTCAGAAAATTTCCTGTCACAGAACATACACCATGCATCATCATCATTTGATGGGGTAACTCCTGGGAGAAACTCCGATTCAGATGTTCCAAGGGGACACGCTGTTTTCATCTTCAGTGCTAGATTCCGTCTCATTTTTTTCTCGAAGTTTAAACGTTTCTTCCCTGTACTCAAGGGCTTTGCTGCTGATCCACGCCCCCAACTGGATTTGATTATCAGTCCTTGAGCATGGCTCTGTGCTTGCTGTTCAGCTTCCTTGGCCTCTTTAGCTATTTTAGCTTCCACCAACTGCGCTTTATAAGATGTAGATGTGATGACTGTAGAACTGCAGGCCTTTCGTCCCCTATTCGAGGTTCTATTTTTAATTTTTGGAATGGGAGTGACGTCGAATGGACTTGTCTCAGAAGATGTGGTGCCCTGAGGATCTTCAAGTGTAACTGATGATAAAGGAACACCCAGGCTTTTCGAAGTTGGTGGTTGATTTATGTCATCACATTCTTCTCTGTCCTCTGAAAACCCCCGATTTCCTGATAATTGTTTGCTTGACGCAGCTTCATAGGAAGATGAATCTCGTTTTTTACTGGCTTCCTCAATGTATTCAGCATCTGAGAACAGGTCTTCGTTCAACGGGTATATTGCCGATGCTTTAAATCCATTAGTTGCTATTTGGGCTGTTTGGCATCTAATATAGCCTTTCCCAAAGATTTCCATTAAATCATAAGCACTGACAGCACGTTCATTGTGCCTTACCCACTGCCTAATTTCCTCGCTGTACTAAACTTTGAGACAACCCATGAACGTTTCGTCCAAAGGTTGCAGTTTCTGTGAGCAGTGAGGTGGCAATAAGACAATGGTGACATGATTTGATTTTGCCAAGTCGATCACATCAGTATTCTGCGTGTGGCTAAAATGGCCGTCCAAGAGCAACAGCACAGATTTTTCCTCTGTAGGTTTGGCGAATTCAATAAAGTGTCGAAACCACTGAGTAAATAAGTTCATTTGAATCCAACCTGAAAGGTGCGATGCAAAAATTGTTCCTGCTGGAGCACCTTTTATCAACTGTTCACTCATATTTTTCCTTGGAAAAAATCATTAAAGGAGGCACGAATAATCCACTAGCACTCATGCAAGCAACGATTGTTATAAGAGGTCCACGTTCTCCAGATGTTAAGGAGGCTATCTGCATTTTACCTTTAAGGCCAATTACTTTTGCTACTTTTGACTGTACCACAGTAATGCCGCACTCATCAGCGTTGTAAGTTCTGTCAGGAGTGCATTTAAACAAGTCATAAAGATTTTCCAGAAAGTTTTGGAATTTCTCTGTGTTTTCCTTGCTAAATCCACAAGCCCTAGCATAGGATGTTCCAGTAGGCTTCCTCTCTGACAGTTTATCTCTGTGGCGCTTAAGAAATAGCTTAATCCACTTTTTCCCATCAATTTCATCTTTGAAAGGATGTTCAGTGTCATTTCGCTCTGTCATTTGCACGGCCATTCTTCGTAAATCGTTACAAGTAAGCCAGAAGAAAGATGCTTCCATAGCAAGACAATAGTGAACAAGTTTATCCTCAAGTTTGTTACCCAAAACTGTAGGTCTACCTCTTGTGGCTTTTGCCGCTTCCCCAGGTGTGCCGTACTGTATGTTGAACAACCTCATGAGTGTTGTTTTCGGAACATTAAACACTTTACTGGCCTTCTTCCAACCCATCTTTTTTTTCCGAACTGCGTCAATAGCTTTAGTCATTTTAGAGGGACTCTACTTTCTTTGGTCAACCCCCCCCCCCCCCCCCATCATCCTCTTGAAATCTGAAACACAATTCTAAGAGAATAAGAGTGTGCACAAATACAGGTAGACTTCAAACATGAAAGTATAAGGGGTCCAGTTTAGGCAACCAAGTGGGGTCCAGTTTTGGCAACTATAGCCTACTTTTCTTAACGGCATCAATTTTTAACCAAACATCTAAGTGAACCGGTTTAGTGATAAACAAAGACCTTGAGCCTTACCATTTAAGAATATGTACAGGTCGAAACGCTTACCTTCCTGTATCTTGGAGAAATAATTAAAAACGTAGCACGATGCGAAAACTTCAACCACTGTCAGAATACGTAATGGCGGACAGACGAACAATGAGTGAAGTGGGCGACTGGTTCACTCCACTACAGACGGGTAGAAGCGTCCGCTAGTGTTTACACTTGGTGCCGCTGGAGTTTAGGAAACTGCAGAGACAGGAGACTAGAGAGTCCACTGTAGGAGAGGGGCCCGCTTTCGGGCACTTTCCTCTATCAAAAAACTAAAAAAAGCGACTGGTTGCATATTTATTACCAGTTTAGTTGCCACTATATTTAAATGACTTAGTGGTTAACTTTGGAAGCTCTATGAGAATGTTCGTAGGCTATAGGATGATAGATGATTGGTGCAGTAGCTCTATGAGAATGTTCGTAGGCTATAGGATGATAGATGACTGGTGCAGTAGACAGCACACGTCTAATAAATGTAACTTATAGCACATATATGGACTAATTATAGCATATATATGGACTAAGAGATTTCTTGAAACAGAATTACTGGAAAAGAAGAAATAAAATCAAAGGGTACGCCAGATACGGTACTTTTACTGCATGAAAAGCGAAAATGTAGTAAGTGATAAATGTTTGAAATTATGCGCTAAGTTGCTCGCAAGTCACTAAGTGCTGTCATTCTCAAATACTCGATGAGTATAGTCTGGCTATTTGCGCGTCATGAGCTACGTTGATTTTTCACATCCACTCCTACTCCAACCCCCTGGAGTGGTAGGTGGCTCTTATCACCACAGTTGATCTTCCCAGGCATTAAGTGATAAGTGTACGAAGTTTGATTGAAATCTATCCATTGGTTTAGGGGGAGGTGTGGAACATACATACATACATACAATTTCATAATGTGTAAGATCCGAGAGTTTACTATCGAAGAAAAGTGATACAACATATTACTTCCTCGCACATACGTATCGCGAGATGACCACGACGAGAAATTCAATGAAATTCGAGCTCGTACGAAGTTTCTTCGACAGTTATTCTTTCCACACGCCATTTGCGAATGGAAGAGGGATGGGGGAAATTATAGTGGAAGAATAAATACCGATCCTATACATCGTAAGGTGGTTTGCGTAGTATACAAATGAAGGTGCAGGCATACTAACACAGCAGAAATAGCGGTATGTAGTGAGCTACTGCCCTGCAGCTGAGATCACTGCCACATCCCTGCAGCGACGTCTGCGATGACGTCTACATCTGTTATCACCACTTTATCTTTATTGTCTTAGTTGCAAGTGCAGATCCATAGATTGGTTCTGGGAGAGGGAGAACACAGTTTGTTACTATTTACTACAATCGCTGCTCCGCCCAATATAACTCTAGCCGGGTGCAGTGGCTCAGAGGACAACGCAACTTGCTAGACAGCAGTCGTCATCGCCGTATGGGCGCAGCGCCTGGCTTGATGTTATAAGTCGTCACGAGATCACTACGCGATCACCTCTGATTCGCATAGCTAGTAATTTGTACAGTATGCTCACACATTTCTAATGAATTAAGGCCAGTGGCTGGGCCTAATCTTAGTGGTCTCTGTGTCTCATCTTTCGAAAAGATAGCGCAAAACCGCGCGCATTCTCCAGATATCTCACCCATTGTAAACACCTGGTCATGGGCTACCGACAGTCTGGCATGCCTTCATTCGCCAGACACTGGGACTGATCTGAAGCAGAATGGTATGAGGCTTCAGTGTTGGGGCCACTCCTATTCCTTATTTATGTAAATGATATGCCCTCTAGTACTACGGGTAACTCTAAAATGTTTCTGTTTGCTGATGACACTAGCTTGGTAGTAAAGGATGTTGTGTGCAACATTGGCTCTGTTTCAAATAGTGCAGTACATGAGCTAAGTTCATGACTTGTAGAAAATAAACTAACGCTAAATCACAGTAAGACCCACTTTTTACAGTTACTAGCAGACAATACAACTAAACCTGACGTTTTAATTTCACAGAATGGGCATATGATTAGTGAAACTGAACAGTTAAAATTTCTAGGCGTTCAAATAGATAGTAAACAGTCGTCGAAAGCCCACGTTCAGGATCTTGTTCAAAGACTTAATACTGCCATTTGTACTATTCGAACGGTATCTGAAGTGAGTTATCGTTCGACATGAAAATAAGTCTACTTTGCTTATTTTTCATTCGCTTATGTCGTGTGGTATTACATTTTGGGGTAATTCTTCCCATTCTGAAAGGATATTTTTGGCTCAGAAACGGGCGGTTCGGGCAATAAGTGGTGTAAGTTCATGAACCTCTTGTCGACCCCTGTTCACGAATCTGGGTATTTTGACATTGGCCTCTCAATATATTGAAAGGGTACAGTAGTTTCCGCTCTATAAGCAGCAGGTTTCGCTGCTTACTCGCACCGGGAAATAGGAACAGAGGCGGCTCCGCAGCCAATTTTATTACACGATGCGGCCGGCCGCGGGTGCAACAGAACACATGTGGACAGGTGGAAAGAAATGTGTCAGGCTTCATAATACGTGTTTATATGTGTCGTGTATTATGCCTTTCTTGTACGTGGATGTGAATCTGCACATGAACTTTCCTAATCCTCCTCACACCTTTCCGTATAGCGTGGCCAAATATTTGTTGGGAAGTAGTTCTGTAGTATTGTAGTGCCAACCTTACTCCTGGCTAGGGGATCAGAGAGACAGAACAGGCAGGTAAAAGTCAAAGACTTTCCTGTGTCACAAAATTTGGGGTGGAGAGGTTGGTCACGGCCAAGTGGTTCGCCCACCCCCTCCACCGGGGCCAAGGAAGACCTCTGGGTGCCCGCCATATTCTAGGAGCGTTACAGAAGACGGGTGAGTGAGCAGACGTGACCTCAGTGCGTCTGTCTCAATGTTCACGCATGGAAGAGCGGTATTTGCTCATTTGTACTAATTCTTTTATTTCCAGCTTCGTATTGTGTAAGGAAATGAATGTGCTCGTTTAATTCCGGAAATTTGACCCCCTGTGTTAAAGTATCTGGTCCCCAGTTTGCCCGTTATCCTCCTCACATAGTGAATGTCATATGTAAAATATTGGGAGACTTTGGTGGTATACATTTGGCCAACGCAATTACGTCTTACCCGTAGAAATGCGCGTGCAGATTAGTACATAATACACCCGAGCTATAAGTTGTAAAAATTTAATATCTGTAAACTGAAACAATTGCTGCAATCGCTGTAAAGTCGAGTGATAATGTTTAAAATAAATAGATAATCAACTGTCATCAATCTTTAACATACCTTAAAAATCACAAAGAAGTCAAGTTAAAGGAATTCATTTAAAATAAAAGATATAAAATGCAGGGACCCACACATCAGCGTGTGAGCCCTCCAGCCCCTTGCCTAGTATCGTACAGAAAGGACACGCTCTCTAGGTAGCGCTCTCAAGCTCCCCTCCCCAGTTATCCGTTGCGCAATTTTGATTGAGGGCTTGACATCAACTTTCATCTGGCGTCCCTAGGCAAGGAATTAAGACGGCAAACTTTCAATATATATTCCTTACTGTCATTTCTTGTTAGCAATATTAGCTTGTTCCCAAAAATAAGCAGCTTTCACTCGGTTGATACTCGGCAAAAATCAAACCTGCATTTGGATCGGTCTTCCTTAACTCTTGTGCAGAAAGGTGTGCAGTATACTGCTGCATCCATTTTCAATAAGCTACCACTCGAATTCAAAGACCTTAGCACTAATCCATGCGCTTTCAAATGGAAACTGAAGGTCACTCTTTCTATTCTGTCGAGGACTTCCTTGAAACATTAAGCTGATTCTTATTATATTGTTGACTGCGTTTACTTAAACTTATGGACTGACTTTTTTCGGTTTCATAAACATTTTACCGAGCGAGGTGGCGCAGTGGTTAGACACTGGCCTCGCGTTCGGGAGGACGACGGTTCAATCCCGCGTCCGGCCATCCTGATTTAGGTTTTCCGTGATTTCCCTAAATTGCTCCAGGCAAATGCCGGGATGGTTCCTTTCAAAGGGCACGGCCGACTCCCTTCCCCGTCCTTCCCTAATCCGATGAGACCGATGACCTCGCTGTCTGGTCTCCTTCCCCAAAACAACGAACCAACCATAAACATTTATTTTTATCTGTTATTACTTTTCTGTTGTAATTTCATGTACTGACACGTTTCATGACCTTGGAGATTTGCTCCGTAATTTGGTCCCACGGAACTTGACGTGCAAATAAAAAAAATTAAAAAAAAGTATCTGCAGTCCAAGCTCAGTTCTTGTAGTCGTCGTCGTCGTTGTTGGTGGTTTTGTTGTTACTGTTGTCACCAGAGTGGTAGCTGTGTGTACTAATATTCGCTTCCTGTTTATTCTCAAAGAACCTAAAATTTGATAATGTGTTCTTCCTACTATTCTGGCTATAGGCAATAATGAAAAATTTCGTTGCTTGCTATGGTTCTTGATGTTGCAGGTTTAATGGTCAGCAGTGTACTTACAAGTATATGGGGAACTGTATCTCTCCATGTACTTCGATATAATCGTGTTACTATTATTTTCCTTACAGTCACAATCTCTAGAGGAACCCCGCCGTTCTCGATTGCCTCGAAGTGCTTTTTGACCGAGATGGGCCGAGAGCCGCTGAGAATAAATACAGATGTACGGCGGTAGCGAGGTGGGGAGTGGAGTGGCGGGTGTGTGTTATTTGCGGCAGGGTGTGGCTGTGTTTGCAGAGCGTCGCCGGCCTCGCGCGGTTGGAGCACCTGGCGAGCGGAAGGCGTTAGGCGTTACTGGGCCGCTGCGAACACTTGTCTGCGGAGCTGCGAGTGCTCGCCAGACACACAGGCCAGGGAATTGGGACTTTATCGGAAAACAAATTTCCTCACTTCGCAGGCAAGGCGGCAGTCAAACACACAGCTCCTCGCAATATAGGTCGTTCCTTGCCGCGGGGCTTTCTGCAGGGCGCAGGATTGGAGCTGCAAACAGCGGAGTCGATGGCGACCGTTGGACCTAGACAGTGTGCCCGGCGTTACACGCTCTGTTTCTCGTCGGCAAGCGGGTGCGGGTGCGGCACCCTTGTGTTCACAGGACACAGTGTTGCAGTGTTGCCTCGCCTCCGACGGTTTGTGTTACTTCTCTCTGAGAACAAGTGTTCTAAACTTCTCATTTCGGTACTATGATACGAGGGTAAGGCAATTATTATCCTCAAAGTAGTTACAAAATTTTATTGTAATCAAATAGGAAACTTACAAGAACATCATTTTTCTTAGTTTTTAACATTTTTATGCAGCGACAGCAACTGATATTGTTTATATAAGAATATAAAGCCTACAGTTGCAGGTTAACTTTATCGTTTACCTAGGTTTCAACGTTAGTAATAATAATATCATAAGAAAACGCGAAAAAGGACGACTTTAGTTAACACAAATACTCAAACCCAATATCAGACCAAGAAATGGTTGTCGGTTCCTTATATAGGTAATGTCTCCTACAAGATAGGGCGCCCGTTGAAAAATTCAGGTTTTAAAATTTCCTACTCGACGAGTAATAGTTTAAAGCATAATTTGGTTCATTCCATTGGGAAAGACGGTGACAAGTCAGCGAAATCAGGCGTATATAAGATTATGTGTGATGATTGCCCATGTTATTACATAGGTCAAACAGGCAGAGCTTTAGCAGTAAGGTTTAAAGAACATCTTCCAATAAAGGGCGTAGGAACACGGGGGTCAGTCTTTGCGGAACATCTGGTGCAAATGGCTCATACACCGAAACCTTTACGTGACATAGAGCTACTACATCATGAAGTTAACCGATATAGACTCGACACGCTTGAGGAACTACAAATTTATGCACACTTAATTACAGATAGAGACAATTTACTGAACGATCAACTGTATCTAAAAAATAGGGCATACTTCGAAGGCTTCCAGCCTATATTAGGTTCACAATAATTCATAATGCATGTGACCATTACAGTTTCTGTAATAGTAGAACCTTTCCTACAGATGTTCATACGAGATTTGTTGGTCAGTTTCTAAGACTCTGTAGTAGAATGTAAAACGTAGTCATGCTGGATACTGTAGTTAACTTAAAACAGTAAAATATCAAATTAATTCATAGCAAAAAGGTTATCTGACGCGTGCGTAGTAAGAGTTTGCTTCTATACGTCTCACGCATGCGCGCTGCCCTCTGTGAGGCTCATACAACGGGTTTAAAGTGAATTTGCCACAGCTTGTTTAATAGAAGTGTCAAAACCTTATGGTTATGCATCAAGTTTTATAAAGTTGACTTAGGACATGGCCTGTTTTAGGCAAACATTTAAATAATATTTTATGTAAGTAATACACGTTGCATCCTGTAGAATGACCATATCTAATATAATTTACTAGCGCATTATAATATTAACTTATTGCAGGTTCTGAAGAAGACGTTATTACTAACGTTGAAACCTAGGTAAACGATAAAGTTAACCTGCAACTGTAGGCTGTATATACTTATACATCATTTTTTGACATAGTCTCCTTGCGTTTCAACGCACTTGGCCCATTGTTGTATAAGCTTCCTGATGCCCTCATAAAAGAAGGTTCTTGGTTGAGCAGCAAGCCAGGAATGCACCGCTTCTTTCACTGCTTCGTCCGAGGCAAATCGACGGCCCCTTAATGCTTGTTTGAGTGGACCAAACAAGTGATAGTCAGAAGGGGCAGGATCGGGACTACATGGAGGATGATCCAGTACTTCAAATTTGAATTTCTGGAGCGTTTCAACAGTGTGGGCAGCAGTATGCGGACGGGCATTGTCGTGCAACAACACAACACCTTTTGACAGCAACCCTCGGCGTTTGCTTCGATTTGCAGGCTTCAGCCTGGCAGGAAGGATCTCATTGTAACGTACACTGTTTATTGTTGTGCCCCTTTCCCCATAATGTTCCAATACTGGATCCTGTGCGTCCCAAAAAACCGTAAGCATCAGTTTTCCTGCGGACATTTGGGTCTTGAACTTTTTCTTGCACGGAGAATTTGGATGTTTACATTCCAGACACTGCCATTTACTCTCCGGCTCGTAATGATGGATCCATGTTTCGTCACCAGTAATGATCCTCTCTAAGAAGTTGTCCCCTTCGTTACCAAAACGATCCAAATGTATTTTGCAAATGTCCAAGCGCGTTTGTTTATGCAACTGTGTGAGTTGTTTTGGGACCCATCTTGCACCCAAGTTATGGATGGCCGGCCAGCGTGGCCGAGCGGTTCTAGGCGCTTCAGTCTGGAACTGCGTGACCGCTACGGTCGCAGTTTCGAATCCTGCCTCGGGCATGGATGTGTGTGATGTCCTTAGGTTAGTTAGGTTTAAGTAGTTCTAAGTTCTAGGGGACTGATGACCTCAGATGTTAAGTCCCATAGTGCTCAGAGCCATTTGTTGTGGATGATTTCGTAGGCTGAACCGTAACTAATTTGCAGACGATGTGCCACTTCGTCAGTAGTTAATCGTCTGTATAAGAGAATCATTTCACGTCAACGCTCAATGGTTTCTTCATTTGTGGCGGTAAACGGTCGTCCAGCTCCTTCATCGTGCGTTATACTTTTGTCTATTTCGGAATTTTCCAATCTATTCGTATACACTCCGTTGTGGCAAAACACTATTCTCGTACTGTACCGAAAGTTTTCGATGAAATTCTGGCCCCTGATACGCCTTCCGACCACAAAAAACGGATCACTGAACGTTGCTCTTCTTTGGCGCAACTAGACAGCGGAGCAGCTATGATTAACAGCACGGCAGCGATAACGAAAGTATCCTAGAAGCTTGAAAATTGCGAAGATACAACAACAAATAAACAAAGCATGCTTCATCAACGTAAAACGGCAGTACTACCAAAAGAAACAAAAAAAAATAACTAAATTGAAGATAATAATTGAGTTACCCTCGTATATCACAGGAAACACTGCTCTTTAATATTCGTTCACGAAGAAGTCAACAGCGATAATTTTGTTTAATAATTGCAGTCTGGTAATGAGTTATGACATTAGATTTGAAGCACACATCAATGACGGAGCAGTTATGAGACAGGTAGATAAATTTAAATGTGAAGCGGCATATACTGACAAAAGTTAATTGGGTAATACAGAATAAGTAAAAGGTTGTTGTTGTTGTTATGGTCCTCAGCCCGAAAAACTGATTGATACAGCTCTCCAAGCTAAACTAAGGGCATGCATAAAACTCGTTTTCGAGACACAAAGCCGTGCGAAGTGGCCGCGTGGTTTGAGGCGCCATGTCACGGACTGCACGGCCCCTCCCGTCGGAGGCTCGAGTCCTCCCTCGGGCATGGGTGTGTTTGTTGTTCTTAGCATAAGTTAGTTTATGTAGTGTGTAAGTCTAGGGACCGATGACCTTAGCAGTTTGGTCCCTTAGGAATTCACACACATTTGAACATTTCGAGACACGAAGGAAGATATTATCTGCCAATGGCCATTGATTTGTATCAATTGGGCAAACGGAACATTTTTGCTGGACCAGCTTGCGCCATTGATATAAATCAATCCCAGTGGTAGCTAATGTCTTTAGTTCCTTGCTGTCTTGATTCATATTGGCTACAGGATCAACATTATGTCAGTTCTTTTTGTTCGAACAAGAATATTTCCAACAACAGTAAGAAAAGAGTGCGTAGGGTAATGGGTGACTGTTCTATGCTATGTGTGATGTATCTTGTTTAGATCGTGTTTATATCTTCTTTTCCGACATCTTCATAACTGATCGTTCGCGTAAGAATCCAGAGCGCTATATGTACGGCCGATTTAAAACTATCTGACACCATTTTACGTTTTACTCTCTAAAATAACAAAATAGAAAAAGGATTGTTATCCATTTTAGATGGCCATTTTGGTCCGCCTTCTTGAGCTGACACATCAGGGAAAGAAAGGTAGTGCTATTATGATAATGTATACTTAAGAAGTAAATCACATAATTAAATGAAGTAATTTGACTTTGAAAGGTATGTGCTAAGGTCTGATCAGGGTAGATCCAGAAAATAAAGTCGATAGTTGCCAACTGAAAGGTGGAATGAGTATAATATCTTTGAGTAGGAGGATCTTTGATGGTTAAGAGAGCCGAGCGCGCGCGTTAAAATACTCGGTCGTCGCAGCTAGGTGTCCGGAGGAAGCAGACGTGTGGTGACAGCTTTAAGGTAGGATTTGCGCTACTCTGTTTTCAGGTTGCACACTGAGCAAAATTTAGTACGTTAATGGGAGAAGCTATAAAATGATTTCAAAATGGTTTTTGTTAGATAATGTTCAGAGCTAGGATTTGTATGTTCAAGTTTTGACGCAGTAAGCGTTTTGTAAAATTTTTTGTAAGAGTGATTCGTGCTACAAAAATGTTGGAAATGGTAGTTTTTATATACGGCTTAAATTTTTAACAATATATATATATATATATATATATATATATATATATATATATATATATACATACATTGTGTTTAAATCTAACAGCCTGAATTATAATCCACATCCTTTGCTTGTACCGAATATAAAAATGAGTAGTGAAGTAAAGTTAACCACCAAATGTAAGAACGTAAAGAAAATGAGGTATCTATGCAATATATATGTGCAGTTCATGGTTTGAAATCGATTTTGGTGTAACTAAATTTATCAGGGCAAAGTTGTTTCAAATAACTAATTTTATGCCATTGCACAACTGGCATTATTCAAGTCAAGATATAATTTCACTAAGTAAACACCAGGGCCAAAAGTTATTTCTCAGTACCATTGCCATTGCACAAACGGCATTATTCTCTTAAACTTGATTGCTGAGTCAAATAGATGTTTCATTACTGGTAAAATGGAGGAATGCACGAAACAAGTTCGCAGACGCAGTCAGATGCATGTTTGCTGAGTAATTATTTTGGACAAATTTTATCTTTGATACTTTCACTAATTAAAAACGAAACAATTTTGGTTAGATAGTTTCACTTTTAATGATAATTTTAGGCATAATACTTTCAACTTGATTACAAAATTCAAACCAACGTCTGTCATAGATATGCAAATGTAATATTTAAGTAAAAGAGCATTAGAGATCGCAGCATGAAAAGAAGTGAGTCGTATAATATAATGTCATACATTCTGTTTGTATCTGTTTAATCTTTTTTATGACTAACTTAAGAACCTGCAACTTCCAGATAGTTTCCAAAAATTAAATTTTTCATTTTAATCCGTGAAAGTCAATTTGATTTTCACTGCTGGCCATCAGACAGAACGGGCAAAGCATTTTCATGTGCAGGATGCTTGTCGTATAGGAACATATATTGTGATCATTGGTACATTAATATGTACCCACTTGAGAGTGTATACTGTTCTTCCTCTGCGTCTAACAGTCTTCATGCAAACACGTCACTTAATTTACTGGCTGATGTTTTGCGCATAGTCATAACTACGCCTGTCAGTATAGATTATTCTTTTGCCTCCACACATCCACACTACAGTACCCGACCTGCTGCTAAGGGGAAAATAAACTTAAATAATGGCTTGCACATGCCACAGTTACTTGGAGGTACAGACCAACCTAAAAACACACTACTAGTGATAACTATGTACAATTATTAGTCTGCAAATGAAGTAAATGCTAATTTAATGTTGTTGAGTTCATTGTCCTCAGTCATCACTTGATCTGCACTTATATTCCTCGAACACTGTGCTTTGCTTGACGATGTGTGACGTATTACATATGGATCAGACACATGAATTTTTAAATGCTGACCTCAAAAGAAGACTGATAGCTTCGGAAATTGATTATTTCCGAAGGAGCACCAGAAAATCAGGACTCGAGAAAAGAGAAAATGATGAAGTAAGATCTAGAAAGAGGACAAAAGTAACAAACATGGATAGTGAAATAAAATTGCTAAATTGGAATTAACATTGGTTGTGAATTTTTGAATTGAAACTACTTGAGAGACAGAAACGCCGCAGATAGCGACGTTCTTGGAAAGACATCATCGACTAAAAGATAAAACATCGCGGTGTGCGCAAGAAAGATGCCCTGAATAAAGAGCTTTGGCAAAAGTTAACAGGTATACAGTAAAATATTTTTCTTAATCGTGTAGAATAATAATTTTTGTTGTTGCAATTAATGTATTCAAAATACTGCGGCCTACAAAGTATACCAATACTGAAATTGAAGACAGCAAATTTCGGCCTGTTTTAGGTTTCTCTAACATTTGTTAGGCACTTTTCACACGGCTGGCTTTTTACTGAAATACTGCAAAACTGAGGTAAACCTTTGTTCTACCTGACTGATACTAACAGGTGAACAGCTCGAAAGTCTAACATCGCTGACGAATACAGAAGTGTTACATCAAGGTCACCTTCACCAAACGCTACCAGACTGGTACTCCAGTAATTTCATGCGTTTTGGATAAGTTGATTAAAATTCTTTCCTTATAAGAACTTATGCTGCGTACAGAAAAAAAAATCCATTCGTGCAGGTAAAGAATAGTCTGAATATATGATGGTTGTTGAGTGTATGTAATGTTACTTAAACTTTACACGTAGATATCGTAACAAAGCATGCTGCGTGGAAGAGCATGTGCAGTTCATCGGCATGTTCCAGACTTTCAGAAACGTTGAATGATTGGCATGAGGGACATGGGAGTATCATACCGACAGATTGGACAAGCAAGCAGTTGGCTACAGCCCATTGAAGGAGTGATGATGGGATGGTCTGAGGACAACAGTGTGGCAAGAAGAGGAGGCACAGGTCCTTCCAGAAGAAGTACATCACGAGAAGATCGAAGGGTTTGTAGGCTGGTTGTGACATGTAACGGATGACAAGCTGATATCCGGGAAGAGATTAAGGTACAGCGTCACCACGAACTGTCGCTAACAGTTTACTCGAAGCTGGGTTGAGGTCCTGAGTTACCGTACGTCGCTTACCACTGACACCACAGACGACCTGTGATCTGTGGTGTTCAGTGATGAGTCTCGCTGCTGTTCGTGGCGGCCAGATCGTGCCAACGCGTCCCTAGGCGACAAAGTGAAAGTTCACAGGAAGCAGCGAAGCTCGAGATCCATACCTCCCCAATGGATCATGGTGTGCGGAGTTGTTGGATCTAACAACTGGACCGATTTGGTAATTGCTGAAGGGAGGTTGAGGTCTGTTCAGTAAGTGGCCAGAGTGGTAAACGCTGTTGACAAACCCTTCATGATCAGGTCACCAGAGAGCATATTGCACCACAGTGATGCAACATCCCACACTGCAGCTCACATCACCAATACACTGAAGAGAGTACAGATCATTAACTGTACTGCCCAATAGCCTTGTTCATAGCCTGCAGGGCATATGTGGGATCCGATGGGATGACGTATACTTTCTCAACGAATTTTGTAATGTTGAGAAATCAAAAAGAGCGATCTGTTTTACTTGATAAAAAACTTTCGGAAGCCAAGATCGCATAAATATGTCTTTATTTTCAACAACCAGGTTCGACAGACTCTTCTGTCATCTTCAAGTCTTCAAAAATTTTAGTTACAAAACGTGTTCATTGTGAGCTGGAATATCATGTCAAGTTGTGATATTACTGGGTAAAATGTAGCAAACTATGCAGTGTTTTGTCAAAAATAAATCATTTCCAATCAAAAAACACCTTGTGCGCATGGGCATGACCGCATACATCGTTCTTACAGATGATTGTTACGTCATGAAAATCACAATATACGGCCTACAATAAAATACACAGTAACACATTTGTTTGCGTTAGCTTGACACGTTCCATCTGTTTGCGTTAGCTTGACACGTTCCATTTATGATGTAACAGTCCTGGCCATGTTCACAGGGTTCTTTTTGGCGATAAATGTTTTATTTTTGATAAACATTTGTATTATGTGCTACATTTTATACACTAATATGACAGCTTGGCATGAGGTTCCAACTCTATGAACATGTTTACTGAAACTTCGTGGCACATTAAAACTGTGTGCCGGACCGAGGCTCGGGACCTTTGCCTCTCGCGGGCAAGTGCTCTACCAAGGTCCCGAGTTCGAGTCTCGGTCCGGCACACAGTTTTAATCTGCCAGGAAGTTTCATATCAGCGCACACTCCGCTGTAGAGTGAAAGTTTCATTCTAGAAACATGTTTACTAATAAAAAAAATTGGAGACATGAAGATGACAGCAAAGGCTGTATAATTAGGTTGTTGAAAATAAATATTATGCGATCTTGGCTTTGGAATGTACGTATACATTCATACGGTGGTGTTCCACGGAAGCATCGTATTATCGAGTTTGAAGAGGATGTCTTTCGTCACGCAGAAGAGATTCAGTGATGAGTACTCGAAGCACGGTATGGGCTGTTGCACAGCACGTAGGTCAGAGCTCATTGCCTCCCCGGTGTGTGTGGCGTGAAGCGGAAGATTTGATAGCGACTCGATCTTCAAAATCATTTTACACGCAAACGATACATTTCCAGTCTTGGGTTCCTTATCAAAATATTGTCAAGTTAGTTTGCTCCGGAAACGCTAGAAGTCTGTAATGGGAATTGTGGAACACGCTGTATAATGGTAACACAAAGTCATATTTATGTAGTGTATGCAGAAGGTATCATAAGCTCTACAACGTAAAGCACTGCCGATTATTTTCCAATTGACGATAAGTCATTAGAGTCGGTGTAGGGCTTCAGTTTTTCAAGTGGTGGAGAAGAAAATGGATTGCGTCTTTGTCAGAGGAACCTTCCTAGTATTTGTCTTAAGTAATTCAGGGAACCTAAATATAGATGGGTGAATGAAGTTTCTTCGAACCTGCATATTCCCGACTGCGAGTCTAGTGCATTATCACTTCTTTTCTCGGTGGTACGGTCGTGGAGAAATTGATGATAGCATTTAGTGATGACTGAAACTGACTAGCTGGACGAATAGCATATAACATTACCCAGAAATGGTGTAGTGTCTTTATAGTATTGTGTGTGTATTGTGTTTTGAACCGGCGACCTAGAAATAATGGAGAGGGTTCGACCTCACAACAGGCCACAACAGTCCACCCACCCCACCGCCTCTCCACACCGAACCCAGGGTTACTGTGCGGTTTGGCCCCTAGTGGACACCCGCCCCCTCCCTCCCCCTGGGATCGTCTCATACCAGACGAGTGTTCCCCAAACGTTTGCGTGGTAGAATAATTATGGTGTACGCGTACGTGGAGATAGCGTTTGTGCAGCAATCGCCGACATAGTGTAACCGAGGCGAAATAAGGGGAACAAGCCTGCATTCGCCGAGGCAGATGGAAAACCGCCTTAAAAACCATCCACGGGCTGGCCGGCACACCGGACCTCGACACAAACCCCCCGGACGGATTTGTGCCGGGGAGCGGCACGCTTTCCCACTCGGAAAGAAGCGCGTTAGACGGCGCGGCTAGCCGGGCGGGCTCTTAATGGTATACTGTAAAACGAAGTACTAACGCTGTTTTTTGAGGTTTTCTTCTTTTTAGCATTTCTTCTTATTTTATAGCTGAAGAGAGCGAAACAGTATACTGCCCTAAAAATGTGGAAGATACAATAAAGGAAGTGAATGGTAATATCTGAAGATGAATAAAATTGCTAGGGGAACGGATACTAAAGCTGACTGATATAGGCACATAAGATGATAATGCAAAAGATCTGTTGAACGGAATAGATATCATACTTAGCAGAAAGTATTCGTTCACAATTAAATAAGCTAAGCTCTTAGCAATGACGAGTAGAAGAAAGAAAAAAAATGCGACTCCTATAACATAGTAGAAGGTGGATAAAATAAAACTGGCCCGGAAAATATTTCACGCACCTTAAGACAGGCAACGAAACTTACATCATCCGCAGTAGATGGTCCTATTTTCGATCTCACAAGAATGTTCCTTCTTCAAGAGAGATGATAGAAAGTTGGGGGTGAATTTTAATTAAATTCTACCTTGACATCGTTTGAGGACCACCTACTGCTGTTAGCTAGTTCGCTCGTTCGCTCATTACCGAACGCTATGACATAACAACAAAACGCGTTCTGCGCTCTTCGCTTCAACAGGCGCAATTCAGTAAAAACTGTCAAGTGTGGTTTTTCTCGAGACTACGGCAACGTACCTGCTTTAGTATAAGGGGTGTATGGATCTCGCACTGCACTTTTGGCCTTCTAGGTCACCTGATCTCAAGGTATGTAAGATTTTTGTGTAGGGGTTTGTGGAAGACTCCGCTATGTGCCTCTTCATCCAGCAACGTTGTTTGAGCTGCAACGCCGCATAGCAGCAGCAGTGTATGCAGGAACTCCAGACCGAGATGTGTGTCGTGCGTCCACTGGCATGTGCCTATACCGTTTATGAAAGGTAAATGAAAATTTTGATCCTAAACATATTTTGAAAAGTACCCAAGGTCGGAATGCGCATGCATGAAAAAGATGTATCGTAGTAAAATCGGATTTTCGTTTGTGGAAAATAAAAAGTTTATCACAAATTTCTTTTATTTCCGTCTATGATCAAAAAATTAGTATGTGCTTAGTATATAGGATTGGTTCAGTGATGACCTCTTTCAGATCTCGGTACTGATTTTGTGCTTCAGTTTACACAGCATTTTGACTCTGTTGTAAGCCATGTCGCAGCTAGTCAACGTCTGGCCCTGTAAACGGAAGCAGGAAATCAGTACCGAGATCTGAAGATGGTCATCGCTGACCGAAATCGTTAGTCAACGGACCTAACAATTTTGTGATCGTAGACGGAAATAAAAGAAATTTATTCTACACTTTCCGGATCACTCTTCTACCCCGACCATGTCGCAGCTTGTGAAAAAGTTTATAATCCTTTGCGTAAGTTAAAATTTACTCGACGTTTCTTTTTTTATTCATGTAGAAGATATAGTCTTGTATAATCGGTGAATCCTTTTAGAACATGTCTGTGTGATAAAGTCTAATAGCTCACTGATTTTGAGCGTGGGCACACGCTCAGGCGCAGGCTCTTGCTCACGAGCAGTGCAGTGGCGGCATGGTGGAGAGCGGGGTCAATGCTCGCGCTTTGTGGTCTCGACAACAAGCGAGGAGCGCCAGCCGGAGAAATAGAGGAGGGTCTTTTGACAGCGGTGCCCTCTAACATTAGCAATGGCGAGTTAGCATCTTGTAACACCGACAATATCTTCGCATTTTAATCGGCAGTACGGGGAATCTTTTTCCATAAAAAGAGGCGCAGGCAAAATGTTTAATGTATCAAAAGACACTGAATACTCTCAATAAGGTCTTTTACAAATGTGGGAATGAAAACTGTTAAGAACATGAGCGTATACAAGAAGCTGTAAACATCAAAGGAAGCTCTCTGAAGAAGAGAAAGAGAAATGAAATGAGTGTCCGTTAGGATGAGTTACAAACGGCTCTATTTTAGCAAGGATCTTGTACGCTTTCAAGAATGCTGATTTAATAAAAGAATACTGGGTAGCTGCAAAGTAACATATTTACGACCACTAGATGATGATGATAATGATGATTTTTGGTTTGTGGGGCGCTAAACTGCGCGCTCATCAGGGCCCGTACAAATTCCCAATCTGTACACAGTTCAGTGTAGCCAATTTCACGAATGATGATGGAATGATGAGGACAACACAAAAACCCAGTCACTAGACAAAGAAAATCCTCAACCCGGCCGGGAATCGAACGTGGAACTTCCGTGATCCAGCGGTAGCAACGCTTGCCACTCGACCACGAGCTGCGTAGGCGACCACTACAGGTAGAATCATCTCACGTGCTCTCGTTATCAAACATGACAATCGCGCTTCCCTCACAGGTTGTGGCAGACGACGTTCAGATCCAGCTTGCAAAATCTTGTAAAGAGTTTAGCGCTTTGTGAAAGTGCAGATATCACAGGCAGACAGCTGGATGTGACATTTTTAACAGCGTTGAAGAAAGTGTAGTGAGTGTTAATATTGTTCTGCAGACGTCGATTAAAGAGAGATTTTTGAAATTCACCCTTAAGCATCTCAAATAGCGGATGAAAGGTATTTTTGGAAGTATGTCGCTATTAAGGCAGTTTTGAAGCTAAAACTGCGACAAGTCATATTTGGCCAGAAATAGAGAAATAGGCGTTTGAGCATTTTTGTGAATTTAACCTCTATGGGTGTGAAATAGTGGATGCAGGTTATTTTTGAAAATAAATAAAGCATATTTAAAGCTACATATCTGAAAATTGGTGTTTGACTTCTTGGACAGAAATAAAAAACGTTTTTCGGTGTTTTTGGAAATTCAACCCTTAAGAGGATAAAATAAGAAATTGAAATGTTTTGTAAAAATATTTCATGCTAAATCTATGAAAATTTGAATTTGGCTTCTCAGTTAGAAATTAAAAAACAGGTTAGTTTCAGTGTTTTTGACAGGATGAAAATTTGAACGAACGTATTTACTTATATTAAAACATTTCTGAAGCTGAATCTACGAAAATTGGTATTGGACTTCTAAAGAAAAGTGTGTTAAGGGACGTAAGTTTGTATGGAAATATAATCAAGAGAACTCAAAAGGCAGAATTAACAGAAGACCTCCGCCTCCAGCTGCCAGAATCTCTTTTCGGTAAGAAGTACATTTGGAAAACACCGTGCTTCTACGGCGTTAATTAGCGTGAAAAGTATGGAAGATGTTGCAGTTTGTGAACAACATGAAAAGTCGATTAAAGAAAAAAGAAATCTTTGCAGACTATATAGTCGACGCGAGCGAAGCAGTGGGCTGAAAGATAGTTAGTTGATATATCTACAGACGGAGCGTCAGTCATGATGGGAAAAAAAATCAGGAAGCGAAAAAGCTTCCAGTGCCCGATACGCGCTGATATGCATCTAGAAATGACTGATCTGTAGTGCGAAGGCAATATAAAGACGTTCTAGATTACTCCAAGCGTGTTCCTCAGGATCAGTTCCCTCCTCAACGGAAGTCTTCGCACGGATCCTCACCCTGTTACCTGTGCGGTGGGGGTTGTAACAGCGAGTAGCTCCTCGCTAGAAGCTGAGGTGGCCAAGTGAAGCGGCTCTCGTGTGTGCGGCGCAGGCGCGCAGTCCCTACCTTTGACGGCCTCGTCTTTGCAGCCACGTGGGTGCCGCTGTGTGGCGGTCAGCCTACGCACGCGTGCGTTGGCTGACCGCCACACAGCCTCCTAGCACAGCACGCTTCCTCCATTACTCGACCCCACCGAAGGCTGTCAAGCGGGTGGCAACGGTATAGCGCTGCCCGAACGTGCCAGGGGCGTGCAGCACAATGAGCCGGCTGTGTGTAACCGGACCGCCTCACACAATGGACTGTTGCCAACACGACTTCGCTTTCAAGAGTTCGCTTCTACAACGGTGCCTTAAATCTGAAAGCCAATGAAAATAACTGTGCCTAGACGGGAAGACTTGGTAGAAACAATTCCACTTTTCTCTTAATATACAGGTTGGTCCATTGATACTGACCGGGCCAAATATCTCATGAAATAAGCATCAAACGAAAAAACTACAAAGAACGAAACTCGTCTAGCTTGAAGGGGGAAACCAGATGGCGCTATGGTTGGCCCGCTAGATGACGCTGCCAAAGTTCACACGGATATCAACTGTGTTTTTTTGAAATAGGAACCCCCATTTTTATTACATATTCGCGTAGTACGTAAAGAAATATGAATGCTTTAGGTGGACCACTTTTTTCGCTTTGTGATAGATGGCGCTGTAATAGTCACAAACATATGGCTCACAATTTTAGACGAACAGTTGGTAACAGGTAGGTTTTTTAAATTAAAATACAGGATGTAGGGCCGGCCGAAGTGGCCGTGCGGTTAAAAGCGCTGCAGTCTGGAACCGCAAGACTGCTACGGTCGCAGGTTCGAATCCTGCCTCGGGCATGGATGTTTGTGATGTCCTTAGGTTAGTTAGGTTTAACTAGTTCTAAGTTCTAGGGGACTAATGACCTCAGCAGTTGAGTCCCATAGTGCTCAGAGCCATTTTTTGAACAGGATGTAGGTACGTTTGCACATTTTATTTCGGTTGTCCCAATGTGATACATGTACCTTTGTGAACTTATCATTTCTGAAAACGCATGCTGTTACAGCGTGATTACCTGTAAACACCGCAGTAAATGCTCAAAATGATGTCGGTCAATCTCAATGTATTTGGCAATGCGTGTAACGATATTCCTCTCAACAGCGAGTAGTTGACCTTTCGTAATCTTCGCACATGCATTGACAACGCGCTGACGCATGTTGACAGGCGTTGTCGGTGGATCACGATAGCAGATATCCTTCAACTTTCCCCACAGAAAGAACGTGAGGGCCATGGTGCTTCGACGACCAGCCTATCTGTCATGAAATATGCTATTCAATACCGCTTCAACTGCACCCGAGCTATGTGCCGGACATCCATCATGTTGGAAGTACATCGCCATTCTGTCATGCAGCGAAACATCTTGTAGTAACATCGGCAGAACATTACGTAGTAAATCAGCATACATTGCACCATTTAGATTGCCGTCGATAAAATGGGGGCCAATTATCGCTCCTCCCATAATGCCGCACCATACATTAACCCGCCAAGGTCGCTGATGTTCCACTTGTCGCAGCCATCGTGGATTTTCCGTTGCCCAATAGTGCATATTATGCCGGTTTACGTTGCCGCTGTTGGTGAGTGACGCTTCGTCGCTAAATAGAATGCGTGCAAAAAATTTGTCATCGTCCCGTAATTTCTCTTGTGCCCAGTGGCAGAACTGTACACGACGTTCAAAGTCGTCGCCATGCAATTCCTGGTGCATAGAAATATGGTACGGGTGCAATCGACGTTTTTGAGATTCCCGATTCTCGCGCAATTTGTCTGCTGCTGATGTGCGGATTAGCTGCGATAGCAGCTAAAACGTCTACTTGGGCATCATCATTTGTTGCAGGTCGTGGTTGACGTTTCACATGTGGCTGAACACTTCCTGTTTCCTTAAATAACGTAACTATCCGGCGAACGGTGCGGACACTTGGATGATGTCGTCCAGGATACCGAGCAGCATACATAGCACACGCCCGTTGGGCATTTTGATCACAATAGCCATACATCAACACGATATCGACCTTTTTCCGCAATTGGTGAACGGTCCATTTTAACACGGGTAATGTATCACGAAGCAAATGCCGTCCGCACTGGGGGAATGTTACGTGACACCACGTACTTATACGTTTGTGATTATTACAGTGCCATGTCACAAAGCGAAAAAAGTGGTCCAACCAAAACATTCATATTTCTTTATGTACTACACGAATATGTAATAAAAAAATGGGGGTTCCTATTTAAAAAAAAAACGCAGTTGATATCCGTTTGACCTATGGCAGCGCCATCTAGCGGGCCAACCATAGCGCCATCTGGTTTCCCCCTTCAAGCTAGACGAGTTTCGTTCTTTGCAGTTTTTCGTTTGACGCTTATTTCGTGAGATATTTGCTCGGTCACGTAGAATGGACCACACTGTATATATATAAACAGAATACCAATGCTCCGCGATTGTGGTAAGCCGTGCTATTACAATGGCAAATCCTGCACACTATGCATGCGCGACCGTTACGGTGGTATATTCAAGTTGAAATTATGTCGGCTGTGGGTGGAACTTTAGGTGTGACGGTCGTATATGTTTTGGTGGTTCGCGTGGCTGTGTCGTGAGTACTTCAGAGTTTTAAAATTGTAGCTGAAACCGAGGCAGGTCGGATTAAACTTAGTGACCAGCGGTCGTAAATCAAAGTCTAGTCCCCGAGTGGAAAAAAACCCAAAGGAAGTTTACAACCCGTTTGAGGGAGGTGTTATGGAAGAGAGCAGTACGGTGTAGCCCAGTATCACTGTCGTTTGCTCGTTTCCGTGAGGGCCAGGTAAGCCTTGAGGACAACCCGAGAAGTGGAAGGCCATCAAATACAACAGACTACACCTATCAGGTTGTTGTTAATGACATTTTAAGGAGAGGATTGACGAAAAACATGTAAGGGTATTGCATATTAGGCGAGGATATCTGTCACTACAGTTTACAGAATCGTAACTGAAAAGTTAACGATGAGTAAATTGCTACCAGATAGATTCCACATGACCAGAGTGGAGAGCATAAACAGCTCTCAAAATAATCGCTGAAGAGTTGTTTCAGCGTTATCGATAAGAAGAACAGTTTCTGGAAAGTATTTTTGCTTTTTATGAAAGCTGGAGACGAGAATTTGAGGCAGAACCGTACTCTCAAAGGTCACAATCGAAAAGTCCACACTTGTCACGACCGAAAAAAATCCGCCGATACCAATCAAACGTGAAAATGATGACGACCTTTCCGTTTGACAAGAATGGAGTTATCGCTACGAATAGAGTGCCCCAGGGGAGGTCTGTGAGAGATGCATACTACACACAGGCTGTTTCTGTAAAATGGTTTTCACGCGAAAATTCGTCAAAGAAAGCCTTACATGCTTGCAACTGGTGTCCTCATTTTGAGCGATAATGCACTAGCGCACAGTGCCCTACCAGTGAGAGAGAGAAACGCTCGACAAATGTGGATGAGAAATACTTCCCCACGCACCACGCAGTCCTGATATAAGGCCACCAGACTTTAATTTGTTTCCTAAACTGACCGAACAAGTCCGTGGAAAACTTTTTGATACAACTGACAAAGCTTCCAGCGAGGTGACCTGAGTAATCAGACAGCTCAACAATGAAGGGGTCCAACACGGAATACAGATGTTTCCAAAACGTCGGGGAGCTGTAATAAGCAAGAATAGAGAATATGTCGAAGGCCTGTAACGGCATTTTGTGAAATAATTTATTTTCATCAGTTCTATCTTACAGTGCCAACGGCCTTACCGCAGTGGTAACACCGGTTCCCGTCAGATAACCGAAGTTAATCGCTGTCTGGCTGGGCTAGCATTTGGATGGGTGACCATCCAGTCTGCCGAGCGCTGTCGGCAAGCGGAGTGCGCTCAGCCCTTGTGAGGCAGAGGCATTTTGTGAAATAATTTATTTTCATCAGTTCTATCTTACAGTGCCAACGGCCTTACCGCAGTGGTAACACCGGTTCCCGTCAGATAACCGAAGTTAAGCGCTTCTGGCTGGGCTAGCATTTGGATGGGTGACCATCCAGTCTGCCGAGCGCTGTCGGCAAGCGGAGTGCGCTCAGCCCTTGTGAGGCAAACTGAGGAGCTACTTGATTGAGAAGTAGAGGCTCCGGTCTCGTAAACCGACATACAGCCAAGAGTGCGGTGTGCTGATCACGAGCCCCTGCATATCGGCATCCAGTGACGCCTGAAGGCAGAGGATGACACGGCGGCCGGTCAGTACCGTTGGACCTTACAAGGCCTGTTCGGACGAAATTTAGTTTAGTTCTATCTTACAGTGTACACAACTTATTAATAACACCGTCAGACACACTGGTATTTGATTACAAATATTCAAAGCAAAAAAAAAAAAGAATAGTTTTTTTAAGGATACACTGTCCAATCAGAAGTATGAAGTCACGCCTACGGAGTGCGGAACTGACTCCTAGATGTCACGAGATGCGCATCAGCCAGTGGGAAAGGAAGCGGGAGGTATTCTGTTGTCAGTAAAGAATCAGTAATAGCAGAATGGGCCGATTAGGACTTCGAATGTGTACTAGACGTTGCGTGCCACCTCCGTAACAATTCATCGGGAATATTTCAGTCCTCCTAAAGCTGCCCAAGTTAACTGTTGGTGATGTGACCGTGAAGTGGAAACACGAGGAACAGCTACAGATAATCCTCGACCAGGCTAGCTTCCTTTACTGACGGACAGGGATCGTCGAGAATTGCAGAGGGTAGTTGCAAAAAGTCGCATAAAATCAGCAGAAGGGTTAAAAATGTGAGTTCCGAATTGCTACCAGCAGGCCAGATAGCATAATGACTGTACATTGGCAGTTTAAAGGAGCGTGGTAGAATGGTCGAGCAGCTCCTCATGCGCCACACATTTCTGCAGTCAATGCTAAGCGACACTTGATGTGATGTAAAGAACGACGCCAAAGGACAGTGGATGACTGGAGACGAGAAATTTGGGGTTACGAATGAGATGGAATGGATGGGGCTTCCGAATTGCCTGAGGGAGGGTCTACGGTTAAATGCGGAGAAGATGGTGATGCGGTATGGTGACGTTTTGCCTCAAGTCGCTTAATTCTAAATGCTCAAGGATACGAACACGTTTCACAGCATTATGTACTGTGTGCAATAGCGGAACAGTCCCGAGACACTGATTGTTTGAATTAGCATGACAATGAGTCCTGTCATACAGCAGCATCTGTAAGGCAATGCTTAGCGCATAATAACATTCTTGAAATAGAGTGTCCGGTCCAGGTTCTCAACCTGAACCCAGTGGAACACCCTTGGGATGGGTTAAACCTTCTAATTCACCCCAGACCCCAGAGTCCATCATGACTATCTTCTCTGGTTTCGGCTCTTGAGAAATAATGGGCTGCCATTCCTCCATATATATGCAGACACCTCGTGGAATGATCCTCAGCAAAGTTCCAGCCGTCATGAATGTGAAGGGTGGTCACACGCCATAGTAATGTCCACTAGTAGGTGCCCGAACACGTCTGACCGGATAGTATAGTACGCTGTCTGTGTACTTACCCAGATACCCTGAGACCATCTGTTTACGTTTTTAGTTATACGAACTGTTGGCACACAATACATTTATTTATTTACGGCTTCTGTTTGTAAGAACGACTTATAACATCACAACTCTGTGGTAGATCGTACATTTTCTACGTGTTTTAGGAAGTTTGTTTTCTTAGTTGTGCTGAATATTATCCTTGTAAATATGTTGTCAAGTTACAAATGCTATTTGTTACTTAAGAAAGAGAATACGCATCGAATGTTAACATTTTGTAAGTAAACACGATGGCCTAGTCAGGGAAAAGCTATTGTCAAAGAGTGTAATAAACTGTAAATGTATTATCGCTGGGCGTGCGAGCGCGCCAAAAATGTAGTAGCAGTTCGAAGTCGCGAGGAGATGATTGGTGTCGTTGGTTGTGTGTATTCGCCGGTGTTCCTATACAAAAGTGCGGAGATAAAAAGTCTGTTTTCGAAGTGCGGAGCAGTGAAAACTGAAATGGTTGTTTTGGCGGATTTTCAATATGGGCAAGCTACGTGTATGGCATTTATTGGGCACAGTACAAATGCAGCAATAGTTATTCACATAACACTAAGAGTACTGTGGGCCCTTGTTATTGCCTATGGTATGGCAAGAAGATCAACCTGTGCCCTATTTTATCGCCAAATGAAGTCGCTCGGCAAACCAACGACATCATGAAGTGAAGTAAGATCTAGACTTTTTATAAATAGAATTGTAATAGGCTGACCAGGGTAGTTGGAATTTTATTGCTTAAATAACATTGTTTTCGTGCTTATTGTCACCTAAATAATTTTCCTAAGTCGTTATTCAAGTAGTATCCATTCCATCCCTATGTACGAACCAATATAATCAGAAAATGAACTGAAAATGGAGTGAACATAATTTATTAATTATCAAAACATAATTTTTCCAACTTTTGGACAATTACATAATAATGAAATCTTTGGTTGTAGTATGAATAAAGTCAGAAATAGAATGATGCAAAAGTCAGTATTAATTCACTTGCTCAAAGTAGACTAACTTTCATAATAAAAAATTGGTAGTAAAACTTTACGTAACTTGGACACTGAATTTCACTGTCAAAACACAATTTCTAGTTTATTGCTTGTGGAATGATTTATAACATTTATTACAAAGAAATATGAGAGTAACTACTAGGTAAATGACAGTCCTTACCAATGAGTAAACAATCTTTCTGCTTGCTACAATTACGACAGTCAGTATTACGGTGAGTAATGTAGCAAAAAATTTCTGTCCACTGCCAGTAAACAATTTTGCTTTAATTAATCTTTTAAAATTAATGTAATATGTTGTATGTGTTTGCTATTTGATTATTCTTTGACTACTCAGACAAGTGTGGTGTGAAGTACTTGAAAGTGTGCGTTAGGTACTGTTCCTATGTCATGATGCCAATGACTATCCTTACGTAAGATTGATTACGAGTATAAAGTTTAGTTTCAATTTAATTATTCTTGTTCCGGTGACGAACTGGCGACCGTTGGTTACTTTCATTAACGACATACTTTGAAAATCTTTTTTCCAAATTTTCCACTACGTACGATTCATTAAAAATTATTTACGTAATAATATACATAAAGGTAACCGAATTTTCTTTCTAATCGTCACTGCTAAAATAGTGTGCAGTGGCGATTCGCTTATGACTTCATCTACTTCTCTCGGTTTTGTACTATTCTTCGGAGTAGATGCCTCTTCCCCACATATTAGGGACTTTAGATTCACGGTCATATAGAAAAGCCTAATTAGTCGGAAAGACAGGAGGGTCATAAACTCTCATTTTAAAAACAACAATACTGGTAAGAACTGGTACACTGCTAATTCAGATTAACTTCTCTGTTGAGATGAGTGGTTAAGGCACTGGACTCACACGCAAGATCATTCTTCAACGTTTTTTCCGCCAGCCACATTTATACTTTCTGTGAATTATCGAAATGACTATGCGAAAATCAAGGGTGTTCCTTCGAGCAGGTCACGATTAGATTTGAAGCTCCGCCTCTAATAAGGTAGTCACCGGCGTTACGAAAACCAAATTCTTCTTTGTCGGCTCGTTTTTCGCCTTTCACGACTTAACCAGAAGTAAGTACCTACCAAGTAAACCTAAGAGTCGATGGGAAATTAAAATAATTTAAAAACATAGAGACATTTTTTGCTTGTATAACTACATTTACCCAATGAAGGTAATTTTGAAAAGATTATAAGCTGTTAAAACAGGTTTTGCATAACTACGTGACTTCCATAGATATTTTTATCGGGTAATCTCTTTTCACTACTCTTTTGGTCACTTGAAATTGCTATGTACGCAATGGAGTTAAAAGTGCTCTTGGAATCTCTGTGCTGTTTAGTAGATGCGTTATGTCTCCAATTGTGAACGAAAGGACGTCCCTCGTGAACTCTGTTCAGTCTGACAGCATGCCTGAAAGAGTCATTTGAAGACTACATCGCGCACGCATTGTTACCTTACTGCAGCAAGGGTTGTCAGTATGCCGCCAAATTGGCGTATACTACAGCGACTCTGTAAAGCGACTGTGACTACCGTTTCGTCATGATAAACTATTTATAAATCTCCAAGACCCTGCTGCATAGATATGTCCATCCTTACCATCCCACATATGTGTATGTATGGGAAAGTCACCATGGTGGATAATTTTCACATAGTGCGACACAGTCGTGTTTTATTTACCCGCTCCTGTACTAGTCTGCTTCCCATAGCTTGAAAGCCAACGATTCTCTACGAATATGTTGTCAACACTGAGGTAGACCAGAGTCTGTCACGGATGGGCAATACTGTGAAGGGTTCAGAAAGGCAATTTTTCCCTGCCGTGGGTTAAGCTATCTGACCTGTCTTCTCACAGTTACTTGTTTCGGAAAAAAACTGGAAATTTGTGGTAAGAACTTATGGGACCAAACTGCTGAGGTCATCAGCCCCTAAGCTTACACACTACTTACTCTAACTTAAACTAACTTACGCTGAGGCCAACACACACACCCATGCCCGAGGGAGGAATCGAACCTCCGAGCGGGGTAGTCGCCAACCGTGACAAGGCGCCCGAGATCTCTCGGCTACCCCGGGCGGCTACTTGTCTCGGGCCTCATATACCACTGTCATGAACCCTCTCGACACACTTGCAGCGCATCTTCCCAGGCAAAAACTTATCTCTTCATTACTATCAAGCATGAAGTAATGAAATATTTAGTCTGGTTTATAGTGTGCTGTAACAATTTTCATTTCAGAGGTATGTTGCCCCGTTTCGTTGTTTCGGTATACTTACATATCCGTGTGTTCATATTGCGATAGTAATCAGCAGTAATCATATTCCATTAGAATTCGGGTATTCTGGTTTTTGATGATCCGTATTCCGTCACTTGTTAATAATACTAAACAGCAAGAGTCATATTTCGTTAGAATTCGGGTATTCTGGTTTGTGGTGATTCGTGTTCCGTCACTTGTTAATAATATTATATTCAGAGCATGATTCTTCAAGCACTGTTCGTCTGTTTAATCCAGTGGCTAACGTACAGTCCATTAACGAAATCTTCTTCTTAGGTACTTCCTTTTTTTGTGAATTCCCGTCTCAAAGAAAGTAACGAAATTAGAATTTTATATTTATACCTACAGCTGCTGACGGGCGTTGATATGTATCAACGGGGACAGGTGAAAATGTGTGCCTCGACCGGGACTCGAACCCGTGATCTCCTGCTTACATGGAGACGCTCTATCCATCTGAGCCACAGAGGGCACAGAGGATAGCGCGACTGCAGGGACTATCTCGCGCATGCCTCCCGCGCGATCCAAATTCTCACCTTATATGAAAGAAAGTAGTTTCTCCGTAATTATTTGGAATCTCCTGTCGCAGGCTTCACCTACAATTAAGTTACTTTATTCCAATTCTCGTGCATAATAGAAATTCATGCTCCTTATTACGTATGCAGTACTGTGCCCAGCGATATTTCCGAGACCAAGTTGCTATGGAAGATGGTTGCGAATCAAGCTGTCCATGTGCGGTTAGACTGCCAGTAGATGTTTGTTGATCGCAAATATCGATCGAATATTAGTTTACGGCATTCGATAACACTATTCCCCGGTTAATGAATATCCATACGTTCGCAGTTTCTGTTAGGTTGATGTGATTATCTGATCTTTAAAGATTATTGGTTTTTACGTCAGTTTTGGGTTTTAATTTATTCTCCACCACGTGGATTGACTTCCGAGGTCGCAAACCATTAGTCAGGGTGAAAGTACTTGACATGAACCTCTGTTCACTCTCCCTATCGAAAAATTTTCGCCATTTGAATTTTCACTCCGCGAGCGTACATTCCTACAAAGAGCGCGCATGTAATTTCACCGTTACTAATGCGCCCGTGCGCCACATAAGGAGCAATATTCGAAAGGGGCGCCAACTCGACAGAGATAGCTTACGTTGCAGCGGCTGCCTTTGCGCGTGCGTCACCGCGCTAATTTTTGGTATACACTATTAATCTCTAGTGCAAACACTCACCTGAAGATGACTCAAATGTTGTCAGCCGGAATATCGTGGCAAGAAGTCGACGTAATCCGGCTGCAATCCCGAAACTTAATGGAGCATTCACGACTCCCTGCCCAGACACGCGCCGGACCTGGCTACTTCGCCCCCACACAAGTGCGAACGGCAGGTTTTGCAAAGATCGCGAGTTTCGGGGCAACAGGTACATCTGCATAATACATGCACACCTGTTCCCCCACGCCTCAACGAATGCAGTTCGTTCTTTTGCTGAAAATACCTTTCGAACAACACACGTCGTCTGTTGGAACTGAGGCTAATACATATCTAGAGAAAGTCAGAAACGCAGCTAGATAGCCGGCCGGAGTGGCTGAGTGGTTCTAGGCGCTACAGTCTGGTACCGTGCGACCGCTAGGGTCGCTGCTTCGAATACTGCCTCGGGCATGGATGTGTGTGTTGTCCTTAGGTTAGTTAGGTTTGAGTAGTTCTAAGTTATAGGGGACTGATGACCTCCGAAGTTAAGTCCCATAGTTTAAATGGTTCAAATGGCTCTGAGCACTATGGGACTCAACTGCTGTGGTCATAAGTCCCCTAGAACTTAGAACTACACTCCTGGAAATGGAAAAAAGAACACATTGACACCGGTGTGTCAGACCCACCATACTTGCTCCGGACACTGCGAGAGGGCTATACAAGCAATGATCACACGCACGGCACAGCGGACACACCAGGAACCGCGGTGTTGGCCGTCGAATGGCGCTAGCTGCGCAGCATTTGTGCACCGCCGCCGTCAGTGTCAGCCAGTTTGCCGTGGCATACGGAGCTTCATCGCAGTCTTTAACACTGGTAGCATGCCGCGACAGCGTGGACGTGAACCGTATGTGCAGTTGACGGACTTTGAGCGAGGGCGTATAGTGGGCATGCGGGAGGCCGGGTGGACGTACCGCCGAATTGCTCAACACGTGGGGCGTGAGGTCTTCACAGTACATCGATGTTGTCGCCAGTGGCCGGCGGAAGGTGCACGTGCCCGTCGACCAGGGACCGGACCGCAGCGACGCACGGATGCACGCTAAGACCGTAGGATCCTACACAGTGCCGTAGGGGACCGCACCGCCACTTTCCAGCAAATTAGGGACACTGTTGCTCCTGGGGTATCGGCGAGGACCATTCGCAACCGTCTCCATGAAGCTGGGCTACGGTCCCGCACACCGTTAGGCCGTCTTCCGCTCACGCCCCAACATCGTGCAGCCCGCCTCCAGTGGTGTCGCGACAGGCGTGAATGGAGGGACGAATGGAGACGTGTCGTCTTCAGCGATGAGAGTCGCTTCTGCCTTGGTGCCAATGATGGTCGTATGCGTGTTTGGCGCCGTGCAGGTGAGCGCCACAATCAGGACTGCATACGACCGAGGCACACAGGGCCAACACCCGGCATCATGGTGTGGGGAGCGATCTCCTACACTGGCCGTACACCACTGGTGATCGTCGAGGGGACACTGAATAGTGCACGGTACATCCAAACCGTCATCGAACCCATCGTTCTACCATTCCTAGACCGGCAAGGGAACGTGCTGTTCCAACAGGACAATGCACGTCCGCATGTATCCCGTGCCACCCAACGTGCTCTAGAAGGTGTAAGTCAACTACCCTGGCCAGCAAGATCTCCGGATCTGTCCCCCATTGAGCATGTTTGGGACTGGATGAAGTGTCGTCTCACGCGGTCTGCACGTCCAGCACGAACGCTGGTCCAACTGAGGCGCCAGGTGGAAATGGCATGGCAAGCCGTTCCACAGGACTACATCCAGCATCTCTACGATCGTCTCCATGGGAGAATAGCAGCCTGCATTGCTGCGAAAGGTGGATATACACTGTACTAGTGCCGACATTGTGCATGCTCTGTTGCCTGTGTCTATGTGCCTGTGGTTCTGTCAGTGTGATCATGTGATGTATCTGACCCCAGGAATGTGTCAATAAAGTTTCCCCTTCCTGGGACAATGAATTCACGGTGTTCTTATTTCAATTTCCAGGAGTGTACTTAAACCTAACTAACCTAAGGACATCACACACATCCATGCCCGAGGCAGGATTCGAACCTGCGACCGTAGCGGTCGTGCGGTTCCAGACTGTAGCACCTTTAACCGCTCGGCCACACCAGCCGGCATAAGTCCCATAGTGCTCAGAGCCATTTGAACCATTTTGCAGCTGGATATGTGCTAAGGTATTCACGAATAGTTATCTGGTGCTGGGAGGAACAGCAGGATCTAACAAAGATTAGAATATCAAAACAGATTATCGCCTAAATTTGATACATACGTAGAGGAACCTGGGGTGGAAAGGGATACTTAACGCTTAACAATTTTTGTAAAATAAAAGAGCGTACGAAAACACATCTTAAAGATATGGAAAAACCACCTTGAAGTATAGAGTAACGTAACATACTTGAAAACAGTAACTGTATGTTATTTATTTTTACGTTTTTTCAAAGAAACTCACGCATATTTCCCGAACGGGAAATGAGATAAGCAATGTTCTATGAAATAAACATGGAAATTATTACGGTAATATTCTTTAAATAAATACATAAAATTGTTTAAAGAACACTTTAAGCTGCCGGCCGGAGTGACCGAGCGGTTCTAGTTGCTACAGTCTGGAACCGCGCGACTGCTACTGTCGCAGGTTCGAATCCTGCCTCGGGCATGGATGTGTGTGATGTCATTAGGTTAGTTAGGTTCAAGTAGTTCTAAGTTCTAGGGGACTGATGACCTCAGCAGCTAAGTCCCATAGTGCTCAGAGCCATTTGAACATTTTAAGCTGAGGAGTATAAAAATCATAAAAGATCGTTAAAAACAAGAAAATATTTTAATGTCGTATAGAAAAATGTACAATTATTTTTAATGCTGAATTCCAAGTTACTGTTATTGTTACTTTATTGAATCTCATAGCTCGTGCACTGGATGTATCTTCGGCTTGTGAGCAGACTGCGTAGCATGCCTAGTAATAAATCCTATCGCCCAGTCCTTCCCAGCTGGACAAGTTTCTTCGTCAAATCTGTGTGATCAGCCATTTCGTTCTGCTAGTTTTCAGGCTGATGTTCTGCCAGTGAGCTGTTTCATCTTAAAGTGTGCTCTACATTGACTTCAGGTATGCTACCGCCTCCCCTTTTTGTGTTGCAGCGAACACATTTTTAAATTTCCCACCTGCTTTGTCAACTCTACAGTTGGGGTTTTTCTTAGCTTTACGAACGTATCTTTCCAATGTTAATTTGGGTATGTTAAACTCCTTAGATGCTTCTAAAACTCCCATTTCAGAAGATAAAACCTGTGAAATGTCGTTTCCGTTGATTTAATACCCAGTTGCTGTCACTACAATAGATTTCAGGATTTTCCAGAGTAGAAAGCCGCGGGATTCCTTTGTGCCCCCCCATAGCGTTCTGTCCCGAGTTCCCCTATGGATAGTTGAAGAAAATTTTAAGACCATTATGAGCGGTAGAAAATGACATCGGTGTAAAACCACGTCATTAGAAACACCCCGCAGTCTCAGACTTTGTGGAGGAATCATTCACATGAAGAGGTTTTTGTGAACATTAAGTCGGAATGCCGAATGGGAATTTATCCTCTGTTTCTCTAAATGTCTTAATATCTGAGCAATTAGCTCATCATTGCAGAGAGGAGAGCGAATTAAATTATGACTTCACTGCAGCAAAACGTGCGCATTTAAAATAAAGTACCCTTTCTAGTAATTAAATTAGTCTAAGAGAACAGTATCGAACTGGACAGTAACCCTTAATTGACACACATGGAAAGTAAACGAGCACAGAAATAAATTAATCTTGTTTGATGACGGGCAGCTAGGCTTTTTTTTTTACGGATGCTGCGGTGTCAACTGAACGGTTTACATTTCATTCCTGGTTCTGATTGAACGCCACTGGTGTCAAATATTGGATTAAATGTCGGAAGTATAATTAAACAGAAGTGTAATTAAATAGAAGTATAATTAAATAACGTTGATGCACGAATAAACACTGAAAATTGACAAACTATAACGCATATTAGCAGATAGATTTTCGGGCGTCCAACTGGGGTTATCATTTCCGTGTGTCTTTTCTCAGTCAGGTGAAGAATTACGGCATTGTTCGCGGTTATAAACATAATCGAACGAGAACTAGGAAAGTTGTAACATTCCAGGCTTATGATTACCACCCTTGCTTTATGTATTACTAGATCAATACTCTTATATCTTCAGCTATAATTAAGTTCAATTACTTTTCGATAGTAGGAAAAAGGCTTTTAGAGGAATAATAGCAATACCAAACAATAATAGTTACAATACCCTTTGTACCATAAACAATTAAAACCAGATTCAGAAAATTAATACACCGAAAATGTTTAGATAAAAGAATAATATATTTCGTTCTCATCATCTGTAAATGGTAGGAATTAAATCTCGAGCCTAATTAACAAAATATAGATAATTGATTGTTTATCATTGTTAGAATGCTTATTTCTGCAATTTCAATGTTAATGTGATTTTTGTGTGTTTAGAAAATGTCTTAAACTTATTCTAGCAAAGTAGGGAATATTATACAGTGTTTGATAATGTTGTTAAACTATTTCATATTATAAATTATGTTTTGCATTATTATAATCAGTAGTACATTGTAGGAAGAGTATATATACTCGGCCTCGAGTACTGTTAGGGCAGATGAGTGTTGGACCCACTAGAGGACAGATCTGTGTGTACCGTTGAGATAAGTTCTTGGTGCATAAGTAAGATTTGGATTTACAATAGAGCAACTTGTGTGGTGGACATTGTCTAAAACAGCATATTAGAACAGTGCAGTGACGGATTATTTCGGAGTGTTAAACAGTTTGATTTAATATCGCAAAAGGCAGAATGATATGTGACTTTATATTCGTACTTCGTTGAGTATTAGTGTTGAATAATGCAATGGACCTCACATACGCATTTCTGCATCTGGACTATTTAATATCGCTAGTGTAGTATGTGCTACTATTGGTTAGCTGTAGTAGTAACAACGCTTATTACACCGAAGATTGATCATGAGCTCATAGGATACCGGTTTTGCAGTGAACAAATCTACGCACTTACTTTACTTCAGTTGTGGCCTACATCATTGTAGTGAAATCCATTATGGTATCCTTTATTTATTGGACAGGCATATTTTAACTCATGTATGCAGTCGTCGAGGGACATCGAAGGCAACATATTCACAGGTATTTAATCCATTTCTAACTACTCACTAAGCGGTGGGACGTTACAACGTCTAAGTGTCTTAAATGACTAATTTCAATCAAAGCAGGACGGCTCATGCTGCTCTGAAATTCACGAAAACGTGCAGAGGCAGTTCCCAATGACACCATACCATGTAGTCATAATGACCTCAATTCCCTGCAGCATTCTCGAGATTCAGTACAAGGGGAATACATACTCGATGCGTGACAAGAAGAGATAAAAGGTACAAAAACGCAGGCAGATCATGCACTTAAGTCCTCTGGTACATGTTATGTCCTAAGAATAATGAGAATTGTCAACCGTAAATTTCATGGAGTTTTCCAATCACTAGAAATCTGATATATGGAAATTCAGTTTCGTGAAGTTTAGTTCGTGTGTGATCGGTGCTTTGACAGAGACCTGCAAAGTCAGTTGAGGAGTTTAATGCCAGATATAGCTATCTGTCACGTAACTGAAATAGGAGAGAAAGAGATTTCACTGGAAGTTTTTGGCAAAGAAAAAGAAAATGTTGTACTGTTACTCAGGTTTTTTAAAGATCAGTACCCCTCTCGCTTATTACAGTAACTCAAAAATTTGAATATAATAATCACTTTTTACTGCTTTTAAACATAATCTCCATTTTTATAAAGCAATAAGTCTTACAAATAGACAGTTTGATAGTGAAACCACTGAAGCATTTGAGAAATTTTGAAAATACTACTAATACGAATAATATTAAATTTAGTCAATTTGGAATCCGTACCGGCTTGTTTAAAGGATAATAAAGTACATGGTAAACTGGTGGTATGCAATATCTAATAGATTTGGGACATCAAGGACTACAGATCTCACAGTTCCATTACAACAATGTCTCTTGTTTCATAAAGGTATTCTCATTAAATTAGCTTTTGTTACTTTTGAGGTCATGGTGTGATAGTCTTCCTTTTCAGTTTATAGTTATAATACGTTTGATTCTAATGCTACTGGTCTGGTGTGTAAATGTGATTACTGTGTCATTTTTTTTTCTCTGTCAAAGCAAAGTCTTTGTTATTAGTTACGTAGATGTGACCTGGTACAAGCTTTTTTTATCATCATACTCATCCAAGTAAAAATGCACATAAGAAAGGCTGAAGATGGTGATATTTTTTGTTCTCCCCTGAACACACTTCCTTTCATAGAGCTTGTTTACTGCTTCCTTCTTAGTGGCACACAAGTAGGATGCCGCTTCAGGAGACCGTCTGGATTCTGAACTTTCTGGCCAAAAGCGGCGTTATCCGAAAAAAACATTCTGAGTTGTTTCAGTGCGTAACTTTGGTAACGACAATGCTTGCAATAAATCATACTTTACCAAACAGTAAACGTACTCTTCAGTTTTTATACCCAATTACAATCGTTCCAGTAAAGTGTGAGGTACATCAGCTTCAGCCTGATGAAGTCTTATAGCTGGAAATGTTTCTTCATTTCCTGAATCAGTCCACTTACAGTATGCTTTACATGTTTCGCGTGAAAGTAGTTTAAATGAAGTGTTCAACTATCTCTTCACATATGCAATAAATCTTAGGTACAGAATTCACTGTATTTACGTACACTTTGTTAGGAATGTCACGGCGACAATAAGATGTATTCCGGCAACTTTGAACATGTTACCCGTTAAACTCCAACATACATCCAGGTGAAACGAAGTTTTCTAATTCTTCGGTACCAAAATCGACAACGTCATCTTTCTGATCTTCAATCGACAATGAAGCCACGGAATGTCTCTTTTTTTATGTCGAAAAAGTCTCAAATATATTTCAGACATACTCTCTTCTATTCACCGCTTCAAAATTTCACATTATACTTAAAAGAGTTTTCCCGCTTCGGTATTGCTTCGCTCGCACTAATAATCATAAGGAAACTCTTTGTATGAGATTACCAAAAATATTTCTTAACGATATTCTCCTTTATTTAGCAAAACAATTGGAACAATCTGTTTCTTGTTTCGTCATATAATGAAGAACAACTACGACACTTGACGCTAGATTTCGCTGGACGAATGTTACACACTCAACCAGTACTATGCTTGCAAGCGTGCGTTATATGTTTGTTGTATAGCTTAGACAGAATTTGATAACAAGTAATTTTTGTGGGCATAAATTTTTTCATTGCATTTTCGTTTCTTCTCAATAGTAGCTGTGCCATTTACCCTTGGTTTTTATTCACATGATAATGAACTTTTGCGTTATAATATTCGAAATTTTTACCTTCGTTGTTATTATTAACGACGCCGTTACATTAGTTTCATATAACGGGGCATATTTTCTGTTGTTTTACTTCCATCAGAGTGTTGGGCATTGCCTATTCAGAAATCCTTATCATAAAAGCGGTTCACTAGATCTGCTTCTTTCTCGCGGTGTTTTGTAATATCTCCACATCCTATTGTGCACTTTTGTTTCTCTGCTGCCTCCACTGTCTTCTGTTTGTGGTACTCTCATGGATACCTCTTTTGAAGGTTTCAAGTAATTATCTACCAATTCTCCTAGTTTTTACTGTTTCGGAGTTGCAGATTAGAAGAGTGTGAATGATGGGGTTGTAGATCTTGAATTTTTTTTTTGTAGCAGGACTTTGCATGACAGTGTATTCTACATGTACATCCATACTCCGCAAGCCACCCGACGGTGCGCGGCGGAGGGCACCTCGGGTATCTCTATCAGTTCTTCCCTTCTATTCCAGTCTCGTATTGTTCGTGGAAAGAAGGATTGTCGGTATGCCTCTGTGTAGGCTGTAATCTCTCTGATTTTATCCTCATGGTCTCTTCGCGAGATATACGGAGGAGGGAGCAATATACTGCTTGACTCCTCGGTGAAGGTATGTTCTCGAAACTTCAACAAAAGCCCGTACCGAGCTACTGAGCGTCTCTCCTGCAGAGTCTCCCACTGGAGTTTATCTATCATCTCCGTAACGCTTTCGCAATTACTAAATGATCCTGTAACGAAGCGCGCTGCTCTCCGTTGGATCGTCTCTATCTCTTCTATGAACCCTACCTGGTACGGATCCCACACCGCTGAGAAGTATTCAAGCAGTGGGCCAACAAGTGTACTGTAACCTACTTCCTTTGTTTTCGGATTGCATTTCCTTAGGATTCTTCCAGTGAATCTCAGTATGGCATCTGCTTTACCGACGATCAACTTTATATGATCATTCCATTTTAAATCACTCGAAATGCGTACTCCCAGATAATTTATGGAATTAACTGCTTCCAGTTGCTGACCTATATTGTAGCTAAATGGTAAGGGATCTTTCTTTCTATGTATTCGCAGCACATTACACTTGTCTACATTGAGATTCAATTGCCATTCCATGCACCATGCAAAATGGTTCAAATGGCTCTGAGCACTATGGGACTCAACTGCTGAGGTCATCAGTCCCCTAGAACTTAGAACTACTTAAACCTAACAAACCTAAGGACATCACACACATCCATGCCCGAGGCAGGATTCGAACCTGCGACCGTAGCGGTCGCGCAGTTCCAGAGTGTAGCGCCTAGAACCCCTCGGCCACTTCGGCCGGCCTGCACCATGCAGATCCTCCTGCATTTCAGTACAATTTTCCAATGTTACAACCTCTCGATATACCACAGCATCACCCGCAAAAGGCCTCAGTAAACTTCCGATGTTATCCACAAGGTCATTTATGTATATTGTGAATAGCAACGGTCCTACTGAAATCACTCTTTCTTCGGAAGACCTCTCTCCATTGAGAATGACAAGCTTCAGATTTCTCAGTCTGAAGAATGATCTATCTCCCGCTTGCACATTCTTCCTCAACTCAAGCTCCAATTGAGTGTGTGTGGTTAATCAAGCTCCTTTGTACTGGAATTTCTTCCCTACTTTTCAGATAAATCTACCTGCGGGCAGCGAGCTCTGGTCTTGCTACAACCCTTACATCAGGCATATGGTTTACTTTTATTGAGCTCCTATCACAGTGTTACCTTCAGCTATGCTTTTGAATTTAAAATTTTTGTAATTTTGCACTAGTACCAGGAAGACAATTTCAGACAAACCCAGATCTCAGCGCAGCTCAGCTGCAGTTGTGTTACATTTAGACATTTTATATATTCATTTATGCATCCATTCTAGTCTGCGTGTTTGATAACAACAACGGACTGGTACAAATCAAATTATATTTTACACATATTATTACCACAGTCATTTCACAGTATATTTTTCTGTGCTGGATCTTCAACTAACTTTACAATATTCTTATCTTTTTAATTCCCGCTGCTGTTTCTTCGATGAATATCTATATGTCGCCTTACATGCAGTTTTCCTGGGCACATTTTCCTCCTCTGTCTGGTGTTGGTTTCCTGTCACAGAAAAGGAGCCGTACGTTTTAGTTATATTTAACCTGTTTTAACAAAGTTTGTTAGTGTCTTATTCAGCTGCTACTACCAGTGCTGCTCGTCATGGAAGCACTTAATGGACGAAGCAGTGCGGCATTCCACTGGCATGAGGCCCGTATTCTAGTACTCGTTTAGGAAAATGTGTGACTAAAAGAATACTATCAGTGTAAATAATTCCAGGCCACATAACCAATCTGTATAAAGATTGATGTACATTTTTGTATGGCCCACCGTAACTCAGAAACATGTGGATGTTTTCCGAAAAATCTGGGCATACACACGTCGTAATGCCTGGAAAATGCACTGCAGGGATGAGATAGGTGTTACGGGGAAAGTCTGAGAATTTGACGGAATTCCATCCTAACGTACTCACATATGAGTTACTGTTTGGGAAAAAATTAGGGATGGCTGAGGTACCGGTGACGGTGGTGATTAGGTAATGGCAAGCACGAATAATCGGCATTAGCCTAGAAGCCTTAGTTTTCGGGAGCAAAGTGCTGATTGTTGATAATCCCAACGAGATGTTTCGGAATATTCTTTATTCATAACTTTATATTAAAAAAAATTCTTACAGCAAACGAGTGCTCGCAAAGAAGATTTTGGGTAACGAAACTGAATTGGTTATTTTAAAAGGAAAGGAGAAAACACCAGTGTTTCTAGTGGATGACCTTTTTATCTTAAGGAGATTACAATTTCCAAGGAGACATACGTTCTCGATCACGATTAATAAACCATAGGCGTCGAGCTCTAAATAATTCGGAGTGTACTTGACATCGCTCTGTTCCTCCTACGTACAGTTTTGCTCAATATTGGGTTGTTTCAAAAATTTTATGTTTCTTACTCCTGGTGAGGAAATGGAAGCAGTTGATGATAATCAAACTTTGTGATGCATATTTTGGTAAATGGTTACTCTGCAGCTATTATAATGGTTTATACCACATTTGAAAGATGTAATTAAAGTAAATTCGGTTCTTCATTACATATAAATTGCAGACGTTTTCTTATGTAACAGAAAATTCAGATAAACATGTAATCGGAGAACACAGGATAATCATCTACCATTACTTATAAAAAAAGTTATTCTTTCAGGCGGCGGCGACTGCCTAAAAAAGGCACTTCAAAATGGTTCAAATAGCTCTGAGCACTATGGGACGTAACTTCTGAGGTCATCAGTCCCCTAGAACTTAGAACTACTTAAACCTAACTAACCTAAGGACATCACACACATCCATGCCCGAGGCAGGATTCGAACCTGCGACCGTAGCGGTAGCGCGGTTCCAGACTGTAGCGCCTAGAACCGCTCGGCCACACCGGCCGGCGAAACGTATTCCTGCATCGAAATAATAGTAAATAATTGACCCGCATATGCGTCACTGGCGCAGAAACTGTTTGTACCTCAGTGCTGAACTACACTGCATTGGCTAAACTAAATCATAAATGAAAAAATGACATACGAGAAAGGTACACATTTCAACGCTGGCTGTGTTGACAATGGCAAGTACACTGAAAACAAGAATTAATATTTTACTCGTAACTGTGTTAAAAGTTGCATATACGTCCCCATTCGATGTACGTGCATCCAACGGTTGAAAAAAAATAATTAAATGCGTCTCGTAAACACTGCTCTTTTCTCAGCTGTACCGGATACTATGTATTGACACACGTAGATGAAATTGTCGACGACAAACTGAGCTGTGAATTTATCAGATAACAAATTGACGTGCGATACACAAAAATAACATTATCAGTAGGGAATTCACACCCCTAAATTAAACATTTTAATAATCTCTATCGTTTTAAACTCTACGCTGATTCCTGTTGATATTACACTACTGGCCATTATAATTGCTACGCCATGAAGAAATGCAGATGATAAACGGGTATTCATTGGACAAATATATAGTACTAGGACTGACATGTGATAACATTTTTAGGCAATTTGGCTGCATAGATCCTGAGAAATCAGTACCCAAAACAACTATCTCTGGCCGTAAAAACGGCCTTGATATGCCTGAGCATTGAGTCAAACAGAGCTTGGATGGCGTGTACAGGTACAGCTGTCCATGCAGCTTCAACACGATGCCATAATTCATCAAGAGTAGTGACTGGCGTATTGCTACGAGCCAGTTGCTCGGCCACCATTGACCAGACGTTTTCAGCTGGTGAGAGATCTGGAGAATGTGCTGGCCAGGGTAGCAGTCGAACATTTTCTGTATCCAAAAAGACCCGTACAGGACCTGCAACATGCGGACGTTCACTATCCTGCTGAAATGTAGGGTTTCGCAGGGATCCAGTGAAGGGTAGAGCCACGGGTCGTGACACATCTGAAATAAAACATCCACTGTTCAAAGTGCCGTCAATGCGAACAAGAGATGACCGAGACGTGTAACCAACGGCACCCCATACCATCAAGCCGGGTGATACGCCAGTATGCGGTGACGAATAGACGCTTCCAATGTTCGTTCACCGCGATGTCGCCAAACACGGATGCCACCATCATGATGCTGTGAAAAGAACCTGGATTCATCCGAAAAAATGACGTTTTGCCATTAGTGCACCCAGGTTCGTCGTTGAGTACACCATCGCAGGTACTCCTGACTGTGATGCAGCGTCAAGGGTAGCCGCAGCCATGGTCTCCGAGCTGATAGTCCATGCTGCTGCAAACGTCATGGAACTGTTCGTGTAGATGGTTGTTGTCTTGCAAACGTCCCCATCTGTTGACTCAGGGATCGAGACGTGACTGCACGATCCGTTACAGCCATGCGGATAAGATGCTTGTCATCTCGACTGCTAGTGATACGAGGCCGTTGGGATCCAGCACGGCGTTCCGTATTACCCTCCTGAACCCACCGATTCCATATTCTGCTAACAGTCATTGGATCTCGACCAACACGAGCAGTAATCTCGCGATACTGTAAACCGCAATCGCGATAGGCTACAATCCGACTTTTATCAAAGTCGGAAACGTGATGGTACGCATTTCTCCTCCTTATACGAGACATCACAACATTGTTTCATCAGGCAACGCCGGTCAACTGCTGTTTGTGTATGAGAAATCGGTTGGAAACTTTCCTCATGTCAGCACGCTGTAGGTGTCGCCACCGGCGCCAACCTTGTGTGAATGCTCTGAAAAGCTAATCATTTGCATATCACAGCATCTTCTTCCTGTCGGTTAAATTTCGCGTCTGTAGCACGTCATCTTCGTGGTGTAGCAATTTTAATGGCCAGTAGTGTAATAAAAAAAAACCTAGGCAGCCGTATTCATATTAATTTATTATGTCAGCACCGGGCATGGAACGTGACGATCATACACTGTCCAGTCGCATTAATGCGACCACCCCTCAAAAGTTTGAATAACCACCTTCTGCAGCGCAGACTTCTGCGAGAAGCGCAGGAAGAGTGTCAGTGAGTTTCTGGAAGGTACAGATAGGGATGTGGAGCCATGACGATTCCAGTACCATGGCCAACTACACTACGTTTCTGGTTGAGGATTCAGGTGGTCCAAAGATTCTCGATTGGATTTAAATTGGGGGTAGTTTGATGGCCAGGAGAGTACGGTAAACTCAGTCTCGTGCTCTTCGAGCCACGTACGTACACTGCGAGTTGTTTGACAGGCTGAATTGTCCTGCTGGTAGATGCTATCGTGCCGAGAAAAACAAACGGTATGTAGGGATGGACATGGTCCTCAAGGATAGATGCGTGCTTGTATTGATTCAATGTGCCTTCCAGAATGACGAGTATGTTAGATGGAAAGTAAAGTGTGATTCATCTGTAGGCCATCTGTCGCCACTCACTAGACGTCCAGTTGCCGTATTTTGCGTGCAAGTTGAAGCCTTCATCGTCTATGAATAGTAGTCAGCATGGGTGGATGAACCTTCTGCTGTGGAGGCCCATGTGAAACTGAATGATCGTCGAAGAGACGCTTTCGGTAGCCCATTGGTTCATCTGGGCGGTCAGTTGCTCAACAGTTACACATCTATTCGACCATACACATATCCGCAGCCATTGTTCACCCCGTTCATCTATGGCTCTTGGTGCACCATAGTTGTCTTTGCGCCGGTTTCGCATAGCCCCATTTTGCCACGCGTCGTACATACACTGCTATGCCAAAAGTCATGGGATGCGTCCTAATATCGTGTCGGACCTCCTTCTGCTCAGTATAGTGCAGCAACTTGACGTGGCATGGACTCAGCAAGTCGCTGGAAATCCTTTTCAGAAATATTGGGCCATGCTGCCTCTTAAGCTGCCCATAACGGCGAAAGTGTTGCCGGTGCAGGATTTTGTGCACGAACTGACCTCTCAGTTATGTCCCATAAGTGTTCGATGGGATTGATGTTGGACGATCTGGGTGGTCAAATCGTTAACTCGAATTCCCCAGAATGTTCTTTGAACCAATCGCGAACAACTATGGCCCAGTGACATGGTGCATTGTCATCCGTGAAAGTTCCGTCGTTCTTTGGGAATACGAAGTCCATGAATGAGTTCAGATGGCCTCTATGTAGTCGAACATAACCATTTCCAGTCAGTGATCGGTTCAGTTGGGCCAGAGGACACAGTTCATTCCACATTAACACAAGCACCATAGTTAGCACAATGCCTTGTTGACGAGTTGTAGCCACGGCTTCGTGGCGTCAGCACCACACTCGAACTATCAGCACTTATCAACTGAAACCGGGACTCATCTGACCAGGCCCCTGGTTTTCCAGTCGTCTAGGGTCCACAAACCCAGGAGAGGAACTGCAGGCGATGTCATGGTGTAAGCAAAGGCACTCTCTTCGGTCGTCTGCTGCAATGCTAAATTTTGCCGCATGTTGGTCGTACGTGGCACATTGATTTTTGCGGTTATTTAACACAGTGTTGCTCGTCTGTGAGCACTGACAACTCTACGCAAACGCCGCTGCAATCGGTCGTTAAGTGAAGGCCGCCGGCCACTGCGTTTTCCGTGGTGAGTGGTAATGCCTCAAATTTGGTATTCTCGGCACACTCTTGACACCGTGAATCTCGGAATATGGAATCCCCTAACGATTTACGAAATAGAATTCCCCATGCACCCAGCTGCAACTACCACTCCGCGTTCAAAGTCTGTTAACTACCGTTGTGCGGCCATAATCAAGTAGGACACCTTTTCGTATTAATGATCTGTGTACAAATAACAGCTCCGCCAATGCAGTATCCCTTTATACTTTGTGTACCTGATACTATCGCCATCTATATATGTGCATATCGCAAATCATGACTTTTGTCATTTCACTGTACTTTAACCACCGTGGCACGCGAACAGTTTACTAGCTTAGCCGTTTCAGTAATGCTCCACCAATGACTTTGACTTTTCGGATGCTGGTAAATCGTTCGGCTTCTGCATTACGACAACGACGCGACTCACCGACAGGCTTTACATGTTCTTCACTGCTACTGCTGTGATCTGCCGTCTTTGCGTAGTTAACGTCGTACGTAGGTGTTGTTGAAATAAATGTGTCTGGCCCGTATGTAAGCATTCCGTTGAGCGGCTTGCAGCAGCATGGCAAACAGTGAGACTAGTCTACACTGCATGCCAAGTTGCCTGCACTCACTGGCCGCCGTGCATCTGGCAGGCGGTTCTTATCATTGTCGCGTTCTAGAGTGTGCCTTTGACTTTACGTAAGTTAACTGGACTTCTTAAGTCATGATAGTGGCACAACTGTGCTGGAAATCGTTATGTACCCGTAGAATATTTGTCAGTGTTACGCTAAGATGTTCTGTTAGTGGTGGTCGCTACTGTGAACACCACTGCAGTTTCCCGGTTTCCGCCGGTTGGAGACGTTCTTCAGCCTGGAGACAAGAGGCCAGTCTTCTCCTAGGTAGTCCTCTTCGAAAATTTCAAACAATCAGTTCTTTTGTTTTGGCTTAAAACGTTCTCTGAGATACAAAATTGTTAAGGCTTTCGTGGCCACTTGTTGACAAACTGCCTATTGGCTTCTGTCTCGGGTTCTTCGGCCGACGTTCATCTAATGATTTTTCTGACGTTTCGCCAGCACGAGTGGCTGGCATTGTCAAAGCTTCACCCTCCATTGCCGGTGGTGAACTGGAGCCGAGCTCGCGGGCGCAGACTATATGTACCTGGCGCGCCAACGTCCGAGGGCTTCTCCGCGGTCATTTCCGGTGCGGTTCTCCTCTTGCTACCTGCGACGGTCGTTCGCTGCAGTACGGGAAGCCAGGATCCGTTGACCTTAAGGCTTTCCTCTTTCTTGTTCAAACTGTTCGCGTGTTTTTGTATTTCTACAGCTTCTCTGAACAAGCGCGTGTGATAGTGCTTCTCTACAGCCAGAACTTCCGTGTCGGCGAATTTTATTACGTGGTCGGTCTCATTGAGTGCGTGCTCTGCCACGGCCGATTTCTCCGCCTGCCCCAACCTACAATGTCGCTTATGCTCGTTGATCCTGGTGTTGATGGATCGTCCAGTCATTCCCACATAAACTTTTCCGCATGTGCATGGTATACGGTATATTCCCGACATTGCAAGTGGGTCTCTTTTCTCCTTCGCCGATCTAAGACACTCTTTGATCTTCCTTGTCGGTTTGAAAATCGTCTTTACGCCATGTTTGCGCAATATACGGCCGATTCTGTCCGTCACTCTGGGAACGTATGGCAGAAAGGCCGTACCCGACATTTCTTTTTCTGGTTCCTTACTTCGCCGAGTGTTTGGCTCTGTTACACTTCTAATATAATTTTTGGAGTACCCATTGCTCCTCAGGAAAGTTTCCAGGTGTTGCATTTCTCGTTTGAGGTGTTGTGGCTCACATATTCGTCCTGCTCTCGTTACGAGCGTACTAATCATGCCTCTTTTCTGGCTCGGGTAGTGGTTTGACAGTTTGTGCAGGTATCGGTCCGTGTGTGTCGGTTTTCGATACACGCTGTGTCCCAGGTTTTCGCCGTCCCTTGTGACCAGCACAACTAGAAATGGCAGTTTCCTGTCCTTTTCTACTTCCATGGTAAATGTTATGTTGGCATGGAGGCTGTTCAAGTGTCTTAGGAAGTCACCGAGCTGTTCTTCACCATGGCTCCACACCACGAAAGTATCATCGACGTACCTGTACCACACCTTAGGTTTGCAAGTCGCCGAGTCCACTGCCTGTGCTTCGAATTGTTCCACGAATAAATTGGCCACCACTGGACTCAGAGGACTACCCATGGCCACGCCTTCCAGCTGTTCGTAGAAATCTCCATTCCACGTGAAATAGCTCGTGGTGAGACATGCATGGAAGAACTTTCTGATGTCCTGCGGGAAAATGGAACCGATGTGCTCCAGAGCGTCACTGAGTGGCACTTTCGTAAGTAACGAAACAACATCAAAGCTGACCAAGATGTCGTTTGGTGCAAGTTTCAGTTTCTTCAGCTTCTCAATGAAATGTCCTGAGTCCTTAATGTATGTGTCGGTCTTCCCCACGTGTGGCTGGAGCAGAGAGGCCAAGTGTTTTGCCAGTTTATATGTCGGTGATCCAGGAGCGCTAACGATCGGTCTCAGTGGAACGTTGTTCTTATGGATCTTGGGTAATCCGTACAGCCGAGGTGGTAGGGCTTCTGTGTTGCGCAGGTTTCTCTGTATGTCCGCCGGCAGAGAAGACGCCTTGATTAATCGATTCGTATTCCGTGTGATACGCTGCGTCGGATCTGCGCTTAGTTTTCGGTACGTCGGATCTAATAGGTCTCGGATCTTTTGCTCATAATCTTCGGTTTTCATTACGACGGTCGCATTCCCCTTATCGGCAGGCAGTACCAATATACTCTTGTCGGCGTTGAGATTCTTAATGGCTTGTACCTCTTCTTTCTTCAGGTTGCAAGCTGGTGGTTTTGCTCGGCGCCGTATCCTGGCTGTTTCCGTGCGTATTTCCTCTGCCCTTTCACAAGGAAGGGTCCGAATGGCTGCTTCGGTGTTGGCAATGATATCCTCCATAGGTATAGTTCTCGGGATGATAGCGATATTCCCTCCTTTTTGAAGAACAGAGCCATGGTGAAGAACAGCTCGGTGACTTCCTAAGACACTTGAACAGCCTCCATGCCAACATAACATTTACCATGGAAGTAGAAAAGGACAAGAAACTGCCATTTCTAGATGAGCTGGTCACAAGGGACGGCGAAAACCTGGGACACAGCGTGTATCGAAAACCGACACACACGGACCGATACCTGCACAAACTGTCAAACCACCACCCGAGCCAGAAAAGAGGCATGATTAGTACGCTCGTAACGAGAGCAGGACGAATATGTGAGCCACAACACCTCAAACGAGAAATGCAACACCTGGAAACTGTCCTGAGGAGCAATGGGTACTCCAAAAATTATATTAGAAGTGTAACAGAGCCAAACACTCGGCGAAGTAAGGAACCAGAAAAAGAAATGTCGGGTACGGCCTTTCTGTCATACATTCCCAGAGTGACGGACAGAATCGGCCGTATATTGCGCAAACATGGCGTAAAGACGATTTTCAAACCGACAAGGAAGATCAAAGAGTGTCTTAGATCGGCGAAGGAGAAAAGAGACCCACTTGCAATGTCGGGAATATACCGTATACCATGCACATGCGGAAAAGTTTATGTGGGAATGACTGGACGATCCATCAACACCAGGATCAACGAACATAACCGACATTGTAGGTTGGGGCAGGCGGAGAAATCGGCCGTGGCAGAACACGCACTCAATGAGACCGACCACGTAATAAAATTCGCCGACACGGAAGTTCTGGCTGTAGAGAAGCACTATCACACGCGCTTGTTCAGAGAAGCTGTAGAAATACAAAAACACGCGAACAGTTTGAACAAGACCGTCGCAGGTAGTAAGAGGAGAACCGCACCGGAAATGACCGCGGAGAAGCCCTCGGACGTTGGCGCGCCAGGTACATATAGTCTGCGCCCGCGAGCTCGGCTCCAGTTCACCACCGGCAATGGAGGGTGAAGCTTTGACAATGCCAGCCACTCGTGCTGGCGAAACGTCAGAAAAATCATTAGCTGAACGTCGGCCGAAGAACCCGAGACAGAAGCCAATAGGCAGTTTGTTCTCTGAGATGTCTACTTCATTGTAGTGCTCATCGCAAGTCGCCAGAAACTCCGCTATCGAGTTACAAGGCGATTTGTGAAAAGAGCCTCAGAAAACCATTCACAGCGGGAGAAAACTTATCGATATCGCGGCTAATGTGGCAGCATGTAATTTTAAGACATCCTGCCAGGCGCTATGAAAATTACGAAAGTGCTCGAATTTGGTATCGGATCAGCCTGTTGCAAGTCCTGCACAAGAGCAGACGAAAAGCGTATCGATCAAGCAGAGCAGCGGATGGTAGAAACTGTTAAAGGGACTCAGAGCACCACCGTGGCCACGAAGAAGATGACGGAGGAGGACCTCCTTTTGGATCGTGAAGGATTGCTGTATGTTCAGGGATCGCTGACTAGATGTATGTAACCCAAAGATTTATTTGAAAAATCACGAAAATCACCTATTTTTCATGTGTTCAAAGAAGACTACACCTTTAATCTAGGAAATGCGTGGTGTCTGAGCCCACCCAGCTGTTTTCAAATACGAGTGATTTCGACAGGGCCGGCCGTTGTGGTCGAGCGGTTCTAGGCGCTTCAGTCCGGAACCGCGCTGCTGCTACTGTCGCAGGTTCGAATCATGCCTCGGGCATGGATGTGTGTGATGTCCTTAGGTTTAAATATTTCTAAGTTCTAGGGGACTGATTACCTCAGATGTTAAGTCCCATAGTGCTTAGAGCTATTTGAACCATGTGATCCATTTCGACAGGAAGATTGTTGTTTTTGAAAACCCATTGAGAAACAAACTTCAGGAAGTGTCGGCAGGTAGTAATACATTAGGCAAGTATTACGAGCGTTAGCAGGAAACGACCCATTGAAGTGCCTACGTTCCGCTTTGAACGGTGACTGCACTTTATAATAATTTCGTGAAGCGGTTTGGTAGCTCGCGAAATCGGGAATCGACTGGAGTCCTAGTGGATTGACCGAAGCTAGTTTCGTGCCCTCTGGGTTGGATGTAGTGCTACGGAGTGTATTTCAGATGTTGGCAGTCAGTGATCAATGAAATGGTTCTCCCCGTCCGGAATGTTTCGAAAGAGTTCACGGGTGCGTTTTCACGCGCTGACGCAGATGGCTCAGTCATGTGCCAGTTTTCAAGGTGAGGTCTGCTGTCTAGTGTGTGTACAACTCCTCTGCAGGAAGAGACCACGTAGCAGTGCCTGGAGCTGTCTGCTAACTGAAGCCAGCGTTTAACGTACGGAATGGATTTGCGAGGATTATTAGAAGATAGCGCATTCCATTTTGTTCGAGTGGAAATATGAAGTGTTTAGTTCACTACATCTACATCTACATACGAATTCCGCAAGCCACTGTACGATACCTGGCAGAGGGTACCCTGTACCATTACCAGTTATTTCCTTTGCTGTTCACTCGCTGATGGAGCGAGGGAAAAACGATTGTCTATATGGCTCCATACTATACCTAATTTCACTTAACTTATTTTTGCCCTCCTTAAAAGTAATGTGCTTCGACGGCAATAGATTCGTTCTGTAGTTACCTTCAAATGCCGGGTCTCTACATCTTCTCAATAGTGCTCTTGTGTGTGTCCTTATCCTCTTAGTCTTTAGATTGTGGTCACCTGTTGTTTGGTTGTTTGTAGAAGAGATGGTAGAAACCGGTAAGTGATGATGTAGTGACCATTGGCGATGCTCGTTTTCCAGTCTTGTTGGCGGATCTGCGAGTGTTTTGATACCAACGTAGCCAGTTGTGAAGTTGAATTAACTTGTTGTTGGCACTGTCCATTTTATGTCCGAAGAAATGCCTTTTTGACTTTTGGTCCTATTGTTGTGGATCCCTTGTGCAATACAGAGACCTGACAGAAGTAGTTTGGACAGTGTGAGGTAACGGGCGAATTGTGGCGCCCTGAAAATATTCGAAGTTCGGAGTTGGCATGGCCGCACGGGCCGTTTGGCCAGCTGGGGCCCGGCAGCAAACACGTGGTGCCGAACGTTAGACGGACAAGAGGGGTAGTCCCAGTGCATGGTCCAGCCGCGTGGCTGGGAATTCCGTTGTGACGCTGTGTCGATGAAGGAGACACGCTGGGTGTGCCAAAGATGGCGGACTTTGTGAAACCTTAATGGCAGACATTTCACAGTTCGTACAGAAATTAATAGTAGCCAGACGAATCATGATACCTCAAAGAGAAACATGTAAATTACCATTATTTGCACGACGATTCTGATGGTGTAATCAGATTTTCAATATATTTATTAGTTTAAAGTTTAGTGTCCGGCAATAAATTATTCAAGTAACACTCGGCAACGAATTTCCAAAATCCAAACGGTTCATCCGATTTTGTCGATCTACATGTCTTTAGAAAGCTATTAGTGTATACCTAAATTGGTATGAATTACAGGCATTCAACTTAAAGCGTGCACGAGTTATTGGAGGTCAAAGTGGCTGATTACTATCGATCGCGTCAGGCCATAAGTTCTCCACAGTTACACGAAAATACGGTAGCAGCATGCTTATAAATATATTTATTCGTCTATGTCTTTGTTTATATCGGATATATACTATTCAAGAAGAAATTGGTTAAATATTTACTGCGTTAAGAAAGCACAGAGACATTAGGCTACTGGCCTACCTTTTGTTGCTATCCCTTTGATATATATTTATTTAATTTGTTTACGTATTTAATAATGGGTGTTAGAGCGTGTTTATGGTCCAGCCGTAGGAATATTTATTTAATTTCAAGTTATTTAAACGTAAGTCCAGTATTTCGTATGTGTTTCAATATGTCTGTGAGCGCACATTGGCTTGGAGACATGGCGGGAGCACTATAGCCAATCACAGCGCTCGTCACTAAGAGAGACGTATGGAGGTTGGGGAGGAGCATCGTTTCCGGAGAGGACACGGAGTGGTTCTGAGTGGTGCGGCAGTTCTGGACACGGGAAGTGCTGGACGCGACGGCGCGACGGACGTGGAGTCGGCGGAAAGACTTGGAGAGTGGAGCTGTTTGCGCGTGGTTGCGGAATGTAGAAATATTTCGGAGTGCAGACTTGTGTTCTTGTGTGATTTCGTGGCTTCTGCAGTAAAGTCGTAGTATGGGTTCAGAAGAGAATATCTCGCGAGCTATGTTGTTGTTCATAAGTAATTACGTGAAGTAAAAATCTATTGTTTCCCTGTTATTCAACTTATATTTTATTTAATTGCTGGACCATTGACACCAATAAGTGTTTTGCAGAAATATACCGCATTCTCAAAAGTACTTCCACTATCATTTACAGTCGTTAAGATAGTACCTGCAGATTTTATTTGATTGCGATCTTTCATTTATAAATTTATATGTTACATTCATAATTCGCAATTGCCGAGTGATAGAGACCTTCGACCATTCGATTCATTTGTATATTCTTATCGTATACTGTAGACTCAGCAGTGTTTGGCCTGTAATGTGGCAACTATTAATCCCAGCACCTAGATAACAAAACCAGCCAAAACTTTTAATATTTTAACGTCGAGTCAGAGGGTACGTAGTTGAGGGCCACCACACCTTTCATCTTTATTTTTGAAAGCCTGCAATGGCAAGAAGATAAACTGTGTCATGTACTATCACTAAGCCTTATACTTGAAGGATCACACTTGGATCTCTGTAGTATACTGAGCAATAACCCTCACAAAACGTTTGTTTGTTTGCCTGCCGATTCTGTAAGGAGTAAACCAGCTTAAGTCTTAAGTACCAAGATTAAGACTTAAGATGGGTCCTTTTCTAGAAAAATCACTGCATGGTTCTTCAAGTTAATTCACACATAGGTGCCTAAAGAGCATTAGTAGATGGATAAAACTATAATCAATTGTGATATTTAGCCTAGAACGCTTGTTTAGAAAGCTAAAAACGTACTGAAAAGGTACTTCGCCACGTTGCTAGGGCGAATAAATAGTAGAACGTGTTGTGTGGCCTATGGTGTAAAAACACTGACGTGTTAATATTGTATAAGGGATATGTGTACAAACTGTAGTATTCCTATATTTCATCAACACGGCATAAAAAGATACGAAATACGTTTCGTTATTTGTCCCTTAACGTGCAGCTAAGACAAACATGGAGTATATTTAAAGTATATGAAAATAGTAGTAGCAGTCAGGTATTTCATGACTGTGCTTAAAAGCAACCTAAAAACGGCAATGAGCATAGATTACGGGTTCTTTGGGATTTATACTCCTTCCGTTGAGACTGATGACTTAATTAGAGGAGTTATATGGTGCTGATGTAACAGTTCGTTTGTGAATTACTCATGTATTCTATTTCATCCGTCCTCAGCAACTGTAGTTCTATTTATCGAAATAAACTGGATGCTGATTATTTCGATAAATCTCATATGTTGTTCGTTGCAGCCGCCGACAAATCATACCAGGCTACGTAAAACAGGCGTTTCGTCTATTGAAGAACTACAGCAAACGTTTGACTTCACGTAATGTACAGTTGTATATAAAAGGCGTATTTCCTAGCTAGCACCTATTAGGACCTTCTCAGTTACCTTGCGACCAGCGTTGGTAGCTATTGACAACACCTCGTTTCTTTAATTTTCTTTCCAAGCAGAAATCGGGGTCCAGTCGGAGTCCACTGTCATGAAAGCAACTAAACAACTGGTTGAAGAGATAAGCAGTGTGTTCACACGCCTACAGGCTCAGTGGCGTCAAATCAAAAGAACTACACTATGATGTAGACAGCACGACATTGTCATTCCTGTTGATATACTCAGCTGTCTATATAAAATAGATGTTTTCGAAATAAATAGAATCCATTGAAAAGAAATGAGTGGATCGATGTGGGATGAAAGATATGAAGATGTAATGAAATGAATGCAAACGTACATTGTTATGGTTAATGAAAACTTGTGTCTGTCTAGGACTCGAAAACGGATCCCTTTCTCATCACGCGCAGTTGTCTTAACCGTTAGACTATCTGAGTACGCTATAGGTCTGACTCAGAATTTGATTTTCAGTGTTTTCATCGTCATGAAGTTGGAGTGGTTGAGGCGACTCCTCGCGAATAGCATATGATGATAGGCCTGTCGGTATTGGACCTAGAATGCTGTATAAAGCACTCTCAGCGGACCATCTGGGACTGTGCCCATGATTGTTAGCTGTTGCTTATGGTAACTATCATATTTTCAGCTAATATTGCAACAGGTTTACAGAAATTTTCTCACGTTACATGTGGTTGCAACGCACCTTGCAGTGATTGTGGTACTTTTTTGAGAATGAAGTTTTCATCTTTAACAGTTTTTACTACAAAATTATGTGATACTGAGGTTTTGTAAAATCTGTTAGTCGTGTGTTAGAGAAACGAGATACCTAGGAAGCAAATGCAATTTCGATAGTCGACATGCGGCGCCGTAGGTTGGCGGCGAATATCTGGGAACTCACAGGGTGACGTCATATTTTATCGCGATCTCCGGCTGTCACCCCTCCCCCCTCCCCTATCTCTCTCTCTCTCTCACTATATCTCTCTGTCTCTCACTCTCCCTGTTTCTCTTTCTCTCATTCACCACACACACACATAAACACACACACACACACACACACACACACACACACACACATTCACACACAGTAGTTGTGTGGGAAGGTAGAGGGTTGGTGGGTACCTGTAGATGGATGAGATACTCAGTTAGACGGAAAGATAGACATTTTTATCTTTTTAAAATTCTTTTCATTCCCTTTCCTTAAACGTATAGCAGACTGTTAGAGCGATGACCCAGTGAAGAGCCAGGGTCTTTACAGCCAAATACCAGGCGAATTGCTGCTGGGGCAATGGAAATACCAATTCGGCACATTTGAGAGGGTAGTTACAGTTTCAGCATCTACGTTATGGCCAAGCAAAATCTCCCGAAAACCTTCAACAAAGGGTCTAGGAGTAATAGTAGACGAAAATCTAAGTTGGACGGAGCACGTCACTGCAGTGTGCAAGAAAGCATTAGCAATTCTACAGGCCCTACAAAAATAATTAAAAAGCTATTCCCTCTTGACCTGAAAAACAAACTTGAAAAAACACTTATACATCCGATTATTGGTTACAGCGATGTTATCCTGCAAGGCCTTTCTCAAGAAATATCTCGGCGTTTGGAACTGGCTACGAATGCCTGCGTTCGTTATACTTGTGCTGTTCGACTCTTTGATCATATTACACCATCATATGCGTGCAGACAAGCCCAGATACTTCCACAACCCCTGTCTTCTGTGCTGTCTTATCAACGAACATCTCATATTCATCTTCGACGTTAAAGCTCTTATCCGAACGACATGGCAGAAACACCCGTTCCCATCAGAGCAAAATCTTTTCTGTCCCATTCCATCGTTCAGCCAGTTTCTCGAAGTCCCTCTCAGTAGCAGGAATCCGATTCTGGAATAACCTCCCGCATCATATTGGATATATGACTAAATCTGCAGCTTCAGAAGCCAGTTAATGACATAGATACTAAAGCAACAATTAAGATTACCATTTTTCTTGTACTCACCTGTTACCCCGTACATTCCTCTTTCCAACCTGATCTTCTTCATTACCCAGTGTTCTTAGCCGATACAGTCTCCTTAAATACCGCTGTATCTATTTTGTACACCTGTAAATTCTTATTTTGTCTGCCACTATTATTATTGTTATTATTCTCATTACTATTACTATTATTATTATTATTATTATTATTGCTGTTAGTGGCATCAGTTGCAGTAGCATAAGTACTGCCAGTATTTACTTTATTAGTTCATGGGTAGTACAATCTACTCTCACTGACACTTCAGACACTCAAATTATTTTAACATTGTTTCTGATATTAAAACTGTTATATATTAGGTGACTAATATGTAAAAATCTTATGGTATGTATGAAATCATGTCCGATGTTAAGAGATCGGATTAAATAAATAAATAATTTATTTTTGGGACAATGAGTCCCAGACAAAAATTTGGAATGAAACTTCCTGGCAGATGAAAACTGTGTGCCGGACCGAGACTCGAACTCGGGACCTTTGCCTTTCGCGGGCAAGTGCTCTACCGACTGAGCTACCCAAGCTACCCAAGCACGACTCACGCCCCGTCCTCACAGCTTTACTTCCGCCGGTACCTCGTCTCCTACCTTCCAAACTTTACTGAAGCTCTCCTACGAACCTTGCAGAACTAGCACTCCTGAAGGAAAGGATATTGCGGAGGCATGGCTTAGCCACAGCCAGGAGAGCTTCTGTGAAGTTTGGAAGGTAGGAGACGAGGTACTGGCGGAAGTAAAGCTGTGAGTAGGGGCGTGAGTCGTGCTTGGGTAGCTCAGTTGGTAGAGCACTTGCCCGCGAAAGGCAAAGGTCCCGACTTCGAGTCTCGGTCCGGCACACAGTTTTAATCTGCCAGGAAGTTTCATATCAGCGCACACTCCGCTGCAGAGTGAAAATCTCATTATGGAAAAATTTTGAAGTCTAGCACACGCATAGTTACGGCTGCTTATGTGGATACACACTGAAGTCGATGATTTACTGGACACGTGCAGTGATATAGATAGAAAGACAGACACATTGTTAAGTGAACGGAGACAGAGAGAGAAAGAGACAAATAATTAGAATTTATGGAAAACGAATAACGGCCTTATTGTTCTACGTTTAGAACCCCAACTACGCCGTTGTCAATATTTTTCGAAATAAATCCTGCGTTCACGCTTCATACATAACGTCGAAATAAAACGTTCAGAGAGTCATATTGCCCTTTAATGCGGAAGAAAATCTGCGACGTGCGTATCATCGGAGCGTACTGGTGCTGTGATATCGGAACGACCGGCGCTCAATGACAGGTAATTAAGTGAGGATTTATAACGACACCCGGGCACATGTGATTAATTTTTAAAACTTCCTGGCGGCTTCCTGCTACAAAAAAACGTTATCGTAAACGTGGATAGCGAACCGCGTGGTGAAATGAATCATGTTGTCACTGACGCCTGGAGGTGGATGGCAACCTCCTCGTGCTGTAAGGCTCGTTCTCAACCTTCTCTAAAAGTTATTACGTAGCAGACCAATTTATTTTCCGTTTTATCGCCGCGTGCTGGCCTACTGAAGAGCCCGAAAGACAGCGGATTCATACAACGGTCAACGCCCCCATATCCATCTGTAGAATAAACGTCACTCGTGAATGAGTAACGCCGGCCGCTACATTGGCCGATAGCAGGGACCAAAACTGAACGTGACGAAATCCATGAACCGATTCAATAAAAATATTTCAGGTCGTGGTACTGAAGTAAAATACTAACTGGCAATATACAGTTTAACTCCTCATTTAGTACGCAGATGTAATGAACATTGCCAGATAATTGCTCGAATTAAGCTTTGATTTTCAGAAACATTTCGAAGTCGAAAATAGACCGAATGTAGACTGGGACATCTATGGTTTCATTGCAGGTGGTATGGACAAGCAGTATTGTGAAATGGTTTTGAAAACGTTTTCCGAAAGGTGTCTTGAGCAGCTAGTTCGACAGCCCACACGCAATGGAAATATTTGAGACGTGCTAGCTACAAACAGGTCTGCCGTTATCAACGGTGTCACTTTAGAGACAGGGGTTAGTGATCGTGATTTCATAACGACGACGCCTTCTCAAGTTACCAAATTTATCAAGAAGGCTAAGAGAGTATTTTTGTCAGTAAGAGCAGATAACCATCCCCCTTACACAATGAATGGATATCATTTATCTAAATATGACGGACTAGAGAAGTGATGGGCAAAGTTTAAACTGATTTGTAAATCGCCCTCTGGAGAAGCATGTGCCAAGTAAGTGGATTAAGGACGGAGAAGACCCACTATGGTTTAATAACAAAATTCGTAAACTGCCGAGGAAGCAAAGACTGTTAAGCTCTCGGTTCAAAAAAGAACACGCAAATAAAGACATGCGAAGGTCATTATAAATTCTTGCGTCTGTAAAAAGATAGAGCGCGAAATGTACAACAACCACAGCCGCCATATCTTAGCAAAATATCTTGCCGAGGTTCAAATGGCTCTGAGCACTATGCGACTTAACTTCTAAGGTCATCAGTCGCCTAGAACTTAGAACTAATTAAACCTAACTAACCTAAGGACATCACACACATCCATGCCCGAGGCAGGACTCGAACCTGCGACCGGAGCGGTCGCTCGGCTCCAGACTGTAGTGCCCAGAACCGCTCGGCCACACCGGCCTGCCTCTTGCCGAGAATCCAAGAAAATTCTGATCCTACATAAAATCGCTAAGCGGATCGAAGGCTCTATCCGGTGAGTAATTGACCAGTCCGGTGTGAAAATAAACGACAGCAGAAGAAAAACCGAAGTTTTAAATGTCGCTTTTAAGGAATCATTGAGGAAGGAGGATCGTACAGACATACCGTCGTTTGACCGGCACACAGACTCCTGTATGGAGACATAGTAATAGGAATCCCTGTCGTAGAGAATCAGTTGAAAGATTTGAAGACAAACAAGTTGCCAGGTTCAGAGTTCTACAAACAGTACACTACAGCGTTGGCTACTTACTTATCTTGCATTTATCACGACACTGTCGCCCAGCGCAAAAGTGGCAAGTGACTGGAAAAAAGCGCAGATCACTCATGTACACAAAAACAATAAAAGAACCGACCCACGAATTTACAGACCGGTATCTTCAACATCGGTTTGCTGCGGAATTCTTGAACATATTGTCAGTCTGAATATAATAAATTTCGTTGAGAGGGAAATCAGCATGGATCTAGCAAGCATAGCTCGCACAGAACTCACGTTGCTCTTTCTCACACGTGCGAACCATGGATGGAAAGCAGCAGACGTATTCGGTATTTGAAGATTTCTGAAAAACGTTTGACACGGTGCCCCACAGCGAACGGTCAACGAAGGAACGAGCATACGGAGTAGTTTCCGATATATGTGAGTGGTTCGAAGAAAAGTATTATTACCCAGTATGTTGTCCTCGAGACAGGGGTATCGCTGGGAGTGTCCCAGAGAAGTGTGATAGGACCTCCATTACATATATGATCTGACGGGCAGGATGAGCAGAATCTGAGTCTGTTTGCTGATTATGCTGTGGTGTACTGGAAGGTGTAGTCTTTGAATGACTGTAATGTCCGAATACATCATTAGTAATCTGCTGCTTGATAGAGTCAAGTTGATTAAATATCTGGGCGTGTCATTACAAGCGATATGAAATGGAAAGAACACCTAACGAAGGCGTTAGGAAAGACGAATGGTCGAATTGGAGGAATTTCAGGTAAGTGTTGTTCATCTGCAATGGAGACCGCATGTAGACTACCAGTACGACTCTCTCCTATTTCGGATCCCTACCAGGTCGAATTAAAGGAAGACATCTTCATCTACACCTACAGGGAATCATATAGCGCTCGTAGAAAAAAATGTTCCGAGACTGTTACCTGAAATGCTCCTCCATGATACTGACAAGAGGGAGATTGAGTTAATAACTAAATCACTAAAGACCAAGAACTCTCATGGATATGACGGGGTATCTAGCAGAATACTGAAGTATTGTTCTATGTATGTTAGCCCAGTACTTAGCCATATTTGTAACTTTTCCTTTAGGAGTTGTCGGTTTCCTGACCGATTAAAGCACTCGGTAGTGAAGCCACTTTATAAAAAGGGAGACAGGGATAATGTTGACAGTTTGAGACCTATTTCTATGCCATCGGTGTTTGCTAAAGTTATGGAGAAGGTTGTATATACAAGGTTACTGGAGCATTTAAATTCACATAATTTGCTGTCAAATGTTCAGTTTGGTTTTAGAAATGGTTTAACAACTGAAAATGCTGTATTCTGTTTTCTCTGTGAGGTTTTGGACGGATTAAATAAAAGGTAACGAACGCTAGGTGTTTTCTTTGATTTAACGAAGGCCACCACAAAATATTACTGCAGAAGTTGGACCATTATGGAGTAAGGGGAGTAGCTTACAATTGGTTCGCCTCTTACTTTAAGAACAGAAAGCAGAGGGTAATTCTCCGCAATATTGAGAGTGGTAGTGATGCTCAGTCCCAATGGGGCACTGTTAAGTGGGGCGTTCCCCAAGGGTCGGTGCTGGGGCCACTGCTGTTTATTATTTATATGAATGATATGCCTTCTAATATTACAGGTGATTCAAAAATATTTCTGTTTGCTGATGACACCAGCTTGGTAGTGAAGGATCTTGTGTGTAATGTTGAAACAGTATCAAATAATGTGGTTCATGAAATAAGTTCGTGGCTTGTGGAAAATAATTTGATGCTAAATCACAGTAAGACTCAGTTTTTACGGTTTCTAACTCACAAATCAACAAGAACCGTTATTTTCATCAGACACAATGGGCATATTATAAGCGAGACGGAACAGTTCAAGTTCCTAGGCGTACGGATAGATAGTAAGCTGTTGTGGAAAGCCCATGTCCAGGATCTTGTTCAGAAACTAAATGCTGCTTTATTTACCATTAGAACAGTACCTGAAATAAGTGACACTTCAACACGAAAAGTAGTCTACTTTGCATATTTTCGTACGCTTATGTCATATGGTATTATTTTTTGGGGTAATTCTTCTGATTCAAAAAGGGTATTTTTGGCTCAAAAACGGGCTGTTCGAGCTATATATGGTGTAAGTTCGAGAACCTCTTGTCGACCCCTATTCAATAGTCTGGGAATTCTGACATTGCCCTCACAGTATATATTTTCTTTAATGTCGTTTGTTGTTAGCAATATTAGCCTATTCCCAAGAGTTAGCAGCTTTCACTCAGTTAATACTAGGCAGAAATCCAATCTGCATGTGAAATGCACTTCCTTGACTCTTGCGCAGAAAGGAGTGCAGTATTCTGCTGCATCCATTTTCAATAAGCTACCACAAGAACTCAAAAATCTTAGCAGTAACCCAAACTCTTTTAAGTCTAAACTGAAGAGTTTCCTCATGGCTCACTCCTTCTATTCATTCGAGGAGCTCCTGGAAGAGCTAAAAAATTAAGCAAATTCCAGTGTTACATTGTTGATTTTCTTTATTTAAACTTACGACTTGTCGCCTGAATATGTTTTTTTTTAATATTTCATTTTGTCTGTTTCTACTATCGTGTTATAATCTCATGTATTGACTCGTTCCATGACCATGGAGACTTCTCCTTTATTTGGTCCCACGGAACAATAAATAAATAAATAAAAATAAAATAATCTACATCTACATCTACATCATTACTCTGCAATTCACATTTAAGTGCTTGGCAGAGGGTTCATCGAACCACAATCATACTATCTCTCTACCATTCCACTCCCGAACAGCGCACGGGCAAAACGAACACCTAAACCTTTCTGTTCGAGCTCTGATTTCTCTTATTTTATTTTGATGGTCATTCCTACCTATGTAGGTTGGGCTCAACAAAATATTTTCGCATTCGGAAGAGAAAGTTGGTGACTGAAATTTCGTAAATAGATCTCGCCGCGACGAATTCACTGGGTGAGGGGGGGGGAGTTCTATAATTTTTTACCGGTAGGTCTGATCAACACCCGAGTATTTAGGAGATGCTGTGGCACAAGGTGACTGAATAGAGTTGGGGAGACAAGAAGTCTTTGGCACAATGTGACCAATGGAAGGGATCGGTTGATAGGACACTTTCTGAGATATGAAGGAAACGCCAATTTAGTATTGGAAGAAGGTATTGGGGGGTAAAAATTCTAGAGGGCGAGCAAGAGATGAAAACAGTACGCAGATGTGGAAGTATGTCGGTTGCAGTAGTTATACGGAGATGCGAATACTGATGTGCATTTAGCATAAGGACCGCGAAAATAAGAGAAATTAGGATTCGTACGGAGGCTTATAGACAATCGTTATTTCCTTCCCTCTTTTTGCGAGTGGAATAGGAAAAATAATGACTAGTAGTGGTACAAGGTATTCTCCGCCATACACCATACAATGCCTTGCAGAGTTTGTATGTAGATGTAGATGCAGGTGTAGAAAGGCACAAAAGTTCCACGAAAGTTAGCATTTTGTCATATAGTTTCGGTATTGGCTGGCTCTGAGCACTATGGGACTTAACATCTGAGGTCATCAGTCCCCTAGAACTTAGAACTACTTAAACCTAACTAACTTAAGGACATCACACACATCCATGCCCGAGGCAGGATTCGAACCTGCGACTGTAGCGGTCGCGCGGTTCCAGACTGAAGCGCCTAGAACCGCTCGGCCACACCGGCCGGCGTTTCGGTATTGTGACCCAGAAAACAGAATGTAGTAATGTACTCAGTAGCAGAAACTTAAGAGATGAGTTTCAAAGTGTACGGCGTTTGTTGGAATTATAAGCAGAAGCAAGATCCATACATCAGCTGCTCTGTGAAGGTTTGTGTTTAGTGCGTTTGACGTGAATCAGCTCCTGCACGGTTACACTTACTTATAAATTTCGTTGGTAATGTAGAACTAGTTCTTTATACCCAGTGAACCCGAACTCCCCCGACACAATTACAGACGTATTTTAGGGACATTTACTAAGTGTTTTGCTATGACGGTCCAATGATGTCTGCCGGATCGTTACAGAATGATAATGTAACCGTGATTTATGCGGTTTGCTAGCGCAGTATTCTGTGAGAATACTGTCACCACAGTGAAAAGGCCTATAACACGCAATCACCAACATGTACGACACAAAACAAGGAGTAATGCAACAACCTTCATCAGCAAAAGTACTGTGATACGGTTGCCTTCGCTGCAGAAACAGCTCAGCATTAGCAGTCGGTTGCTGCACTTCCCATTGCATTCTCTGAAGGCACTGGCAAGCTACATATCGGTCAAGTCTTCATCAGTGAACCTAACCACACTGCTGATATGTGCGAAAATTACCTATCTATCAGTTTAATGAGTCATGGTTGCAAAATACTAACACGAATTCCTTACAGAAGAATGGAGAAACTAATAGAAGTCAATCCACGGGAGGATCAATTTAGACTCCGGAGAAATGTAGGAACACACAAGGCAATACTGACCCCACGACTTCTCTTACAAGATAGGTTAAGGGAAGGCAAACCCACGTTTATTGCATTTGTAGACTTAGAGAAAGCTTTTGACAATGTTGACTGAAATTCTGACGCTGGCAAGGGTAAAATACAGAAGATGGATATTTACAATTTGTAATGAAACCAGACGGCAATTACAAGAGTGGAGGAGCGTGAAAGCGAAACAGTGGTTGAGAAGGGAGTGAGAAGGGTTGTAAGCTATCTACGATATTATTCAATCTGTACATTGAACAAGAACTAAATGAAACCAAAGAAAATTTTGGACTAGAAATTAAAGTTGAGGAAGATGAAATAAAAACTTTGAGATTTGCCGGTGACATTGTAATTCAGTGAAAGACAGCAAAGAATTTGGAAGAGGAGTTGAACGTAATGGACAGTATCTCGAAAGGAGAATATAATATGAACATCAACAAATGCAAAACAAGGTTAATGTAGCCGAATTAGATCAGGTGATGCTGAGGGAATTAGATAAGGAAACGAGACACTTACAGTAGTCGATGAAGTTTGCTATTTGGGCAGCAAAATGACTGATGATGGCCGAAGTACAGAGGATATAAAATGTAGACTGGCAATGGCACGAAAAGCATTTCTGAAGAAGAGAAATCTGTTAACATCGAATATAGATTAAAGTGTTTCTTTTCTGAAGGTATTCGTCTGGAGCGTAACCATGAAAGGAAGTGAAACTTGGATGATAAACTGTTGAAAACAAGAAGAGAATAGAAGCTTTCGAAATGTGGCGCTACAGAAGAATGTTGAAGATTAAAGAGGTAGCTCACTTAAGTAATGAGGATATACTGAATATAATTGGGGTGACAAGAAGTCTGTGGCACAACGTGACCAGTAGAAGGGATGAGTTGATAGGACACGTTCTCAGACATCAAGGAATCACCAGTTTAGTATTGGACGGAGTATTGGGGGGTAAAAATTCTAGAGGGAGAGCAAGAGATGAAAACAGTAAGCAGATGCAAAAAGATGTAGGTCGTAGGAGCTTTACGGAGTGAGGCTCACATAGGATAGAGTAGAATGAAGAACTGCATCAAACCAGTCTTCCGACTGAAGGCCACAAGAACACAACTGCTGTGCGTCATTGGTAACGCAAAGCCATTACCGCCGGATAAAAAAACAGTGACAGAACCGAGCTGTACTGAACGCGAGCTTGAGGGTGAACGGCAAACTGGGTAACACAGTTGTCTTCAGCAGATACAGAGAATGAATGTAACAAGTTTGTTTCCAAACAAGATACACGGTATACCGTCGACTCATGCACTGTTTTTTTTTCAGGTATTTCCCGTGCAATACACGAACAGAAATGAACGGAGGCAAGAAATTAAATGAAATGCAATTATTCTGTAACGATCCACGGGAGATCACGGCTCCCTGATACTAAAATACTCAGAAAATATCTCTGAACAGCCTCCGAAACCTTGTGGGTAGAGTTCGGATTCAGTCTGTATATGTCCCTCCGTAGAATGTAGAGCAGACAGGTAGATCTATACGAAGTTTTGAAGATGTTGAAACCGGAAAAGCGAATAAGGAATAATCGTTAACGGGCCGTATCTGAACCACATTCGTTTTGGTGGCGGCATTGTGCTGTTTTCCGTTTGTGCAAATAAATTCAACGTCGAATGGGAAAATTTAATGAAGCACTTACCGGTAAGGAAGCAATCTCAATGTCACTGACAAATAAGGATAATAAACACGTCGAAAATAATATAGCACAAATTAACAGTTAAGTCATAGAACTAATTAGCGAGTTTTTGGTATTTAGGGGACTTAGAGGAAGCTACTATGTGGGCAGCAAAAGAATTAAACGGAAGAATAAAAGTCACCTGAAAGGCTTTTCGTAAACTAATAGTAGCTGTGTTAAGTAAAGTCCCAATGTACCTCAATAGGAAAGCTTACGCTTAGAGTATACTAACGATCCGCCCCGGTTTTTCACGGATACAAGTATGTGTCTATAGACGGACGACTTGTCTAGCGTAGCGGTAATTAATTATATACACAAACCTTCCTTGTGAATTAGTCTGTCTACTACTGAAAACCGTATCTAAAATCGTACAGTAGTCCCTGAAGTTACTCTTCACATACAGACAGAAAAACGCAGCATGGGACTTAAGTTAATGATACGTGTAGCTTGCTGTCTAGAGTCTACAGTTGCGGCGGCTGTTTTTTGTATCGTTTTCCCCACCAAATATTGCCCCCTTTGTAACTGATCAGTTCGTAGCTCTAATCATTGTCACAAGATATCACTCCAGACGCAGATTAAATGTGGAACAGATAACGATATATTTATCTTACAAGCCCATTATTACAAGAATTATAAATTATATGCACAAACCTCCACCGTGAATCAGTATGCCTATCAGAGAAAACCGTATCAAAATCCTTGCAGCAGTTCCTGAGATTAGCCTTCACACACAGGCATAAGAAGGCGGCACGGGACTTTAAGTTATGGTATGTATTTTTTACTTAAAGAATTGCATTAAACTGTACAGAGTGGTCAGGAAGCCTCTGAAATGCTTGCAAGGGTATGCAGTGGACTTTGTACTCAGAAATAGATTTTAAGAAAAAAAATTCGACACGTAGCGCGTTTCCAAGGCCTTGCACACGCTAAAATGCGGCAGTGCACAGAAATGTGTGGTTCCGTGAGCTACCAGTTATTCAAACACGCTCATTGCCAGTTACAAAGGTGCCTTTTTTGGAAGTGACAAATTTAATCTAGGTGGGCAAAACATGCGTTTGTTCGGTTTAAGGGACAGAACGAAGAACAAGTTTGGCCGCACTTTCTCTGGTAGGCTGCTAAAATTTGCGCGCGACGACCTTATTGGCTAACTTCAATGCTAAATAATTCGGAAATGGTGCAACGTATAGAGTTTTTTCCTCAACCGTTCTTTCTCAGCACAAACTCCCCTGCAACATTCTTACAAGCTTTGTAGACTGTGTCTGACCACATTACAGACTGTCATTGTAATAAAAAAAAAATGGTGGTTCCTCAGCGATCTAAGTTGAAGTCCATTAAGTCCATGATGTAAATATGTAAATTACTAGGCAACGGTAGGAAGCAAACTAATTGATCAGGAAACAATAGTCGACTGGAAGATGTAATCCATATAAGAACATGGAGGTGGGCAGCAGATGTAACTAGGTGAATCGATGGTCGGTGGCAGAAAGATTTTCTTTGCTATTACCTGAGATGAGAAACGGAGAGGGACGATGACCTGAAGTGAAGGAGCGCCGATGACATTGGAAAACATATAGGAACAACGTGGGTGTGAATAGCTGAAGACTGTAATGGATGGAAAAGGCTGGAGGAAGCTTTTATAGAATAGTAGGTCTCAAAGGGCTACAGACAATGATGGGCATGGTGATGGTGGCGATGATGATGATGACGCAAGTCAAGTTGGATGCACACTCAAACTACACGAATTATTTTTTACGGTGCATGCCATTAAACCATTCAGACTGCCTTCCTGAGTACATTTAGTGGACTCACTTACTCTTCGAACTGCGTTTCCATTCCCTTTATTTGAACACAAAAAATAGTTACAAGTTCCGTACAGGTTAGGAATGCGATGTACAGAAAAAGCTTCTGGTTGACTGCGGTTACACCAAAGATGAATGCTGCGAAATACTGCAATCCTCGTGTAAGACGCGAGTTCTTTATAACGCTACGAGAATGCCAGCCAGAGACAAAGAGCACATACAGGCTAAGTTAACAGGGTAGGTCGTAAGAATATCCGGCGCTTACGTTGAAAGCAGGCAGCGATTAAAACTAGACTGAATGACGCGGGCAGCCTTATCCCCCTCTGGAGACCGCTGGATCACGCTACTTGACAAGATGCGGCGAAGGAGGGCATGTCTCTAGTCTCGCTATCTGCTGCCAGTGTGTCGTCCCACGCCCCTGGATTTGGGAGCGGAGCTAGTCGGCAGTTTCGTCCTCAGACTCGCTGGCTATGGCTTTCACCACCAGTAATTTTTCGCTCCGTTCATACGCCTTCTAATAGATCATGGGATGACAGCTATTACTATACACCGAGTGGTTACAGTTAAAATGCAGCTACTTACAGAGACCCAGTGTGGGGAAAATCAACACTACCAGGTGTAGAAGTATGAAACCGGACTTTCCCTATAGATGGCGCTAGCCGTCAGTGTAGGGTGCGTGAGACCGCGTCTCCTGAGCCATCGGCTTCTGTAACGACTGATGACGAATGTCAACAGACAGTAACCTAACTTCCATACATCGGTATCTGTTTCAAACCCATAAACATGTCAGTTTTGTGCCTACGAACTACGATTTGCGGACAGCATTGGTTTTCTGTTATCATTTGAAGAAAACCGCTGCAGAATCGCATGCTTATCGAAGTTTTCGGAAAACATCTTCGGAAAACGCAGTGTTTCGAGTGGTTCAAAAAATTTAAAAGTGGTAATTTTGACGTGAGAAACAACGAGCATTGGAAACCACCGAAAAAGTTGGAAGACAACGCATTGCAGGCTTTACTGGATGAAGACGATACTCAAACTCAACAGAAACTCGCAGAACAATTGAATGCGACGCAGAAAGCTATTTCTCTTCGGTTGAAAGCTATGGGAAAGGTGCAGAAAGTGGGAAAATGGGTTCCGCACGAACTGAATGAAATACAGCAAGCATATCGAAAGATCACTTGTGAAATGCTGCTCGCCAGATACAAAAGAAAGTCGTTTCTCCATCGAATAGTGACAGGTGATGAAAAATGGATATATTTTGAGAATCCTAAGCGTCGTAAATCATCGGTGAATCCAGGCAAACCATCGACATCCACTACAAACCAAATTGCTTTGAAAAGAAGACAGTGCTCGGTGTTTGGTGGGATCAGACGGGTGTCATCTACTATGAGCTGCTAAAACCTGGTGAAAACGTTAACACTGATCGCTGCCGACAGCACTGATTGATACAAATCGAGCATCACGTGCAAAACGACCTGAATACGGAAAATCATATTGCTCGATGATAACGCCCCACGTTCAATTGGGAAATACTGGGGCATGCGGCGCATTCTCCAGATTTGGTTCCGCCCCATTCTCATCTATTTGCATCACTTGGACGCCCTCGCTGCACAACGCTTGGTATATCTTAATTTCTCCTTTGTTGATGACAACGAGTTTAATTTCAGGCTGGCGTATTACACAGAACGAGTAAGTACACTGGAAGTCCGAATGACAGTATCTCCAGCGCTAGCCAACGGCAAAATGCGCTCCGGGTATGTCTCCCTTCTACCGCATGAGCCACCCCTGATATTACGCGTCCGACGGAGTGTCAGCTGCTCGTAACAGTACGGTCGGCCGCCAGAGACAACATTTGCATGTCGCCCTTTATTACAGATATGCAAATCAGGAGCGTGGCTTTGGACAGGGATCGCGCTCGTGTACCCAGCGCTGACTAGCAACTGTCCAACAGAATCTTTAAAATTACATTGCATATGTTTGCAACGTTTGCCTTGATTTGTCAACGTGGATATGAAACGATGGAACACTTACCAGTGTAAATTTCACGTCTACACCTACATCTAATGTCCACTAGCCACGTTTCGAAGAGTGGCAGAGCATACTTTGGTCCCATTATCATTTGCCCATTCTCTGTTCCGTCCATGAACGGTACGCGCGGGAAGTGCGGCTGTCGGTAAGGGTCTATAACAAACGCTAATGTCTGATTTTCTTGTTGCGGTCATTTCCCGAGACGAGTGTTAGTGGAAGTTTCAACAGTAGGACTTCCCGTGATGCATAATGCCTCTCATGTAGTGTGTACCACTGGAGTTTGTTGATCATCTCCGTTGCTTTCTCGCGTTTACTAAACGACCCCGTGGCGAAAGGCGCCACTCTTCGTTGGATCTTCTCTATCGCTTTTTTTAACCAAGCTGATAAGGCTCCCAGACCACTGAGCAATACCTAAGAATCAATCGAACGAGGGTTATGTAAGCCACTTCTTCAGTGGATGAATTTTCTTGGCGTTTACTTTTCTTAAAATTAGTGTTATGTCGTCGTTCCACTTTAGACTGCTCTGAACTTTTACTTATAGGTCTATTTGATCGCTGATATTGTATATAGTAATTTATCGTTTGTATCGTAATAGAATAGCAAAGTATCTCCTCGTCTACTTATGCGGAGTTCGTTACATTTGTAGTGGCACCACTGTTTAAGATGGGAAAGTTAGATTCGGTGCAGTATTTTTGAGTGCACAAGTTACAGCCAGGAGCGGGCCTGTTGACAGTAAGTTACGCTGACCAGCGGTTGCAAAGTTGAATGGAGGCCACAGGGCCGTCGAACTTCTGAAAAGAGTAAACGCAGTGGTTTGCATGGGGCAAGTTACAGGCAGAAGGGGCCCACTGGCGCAACTTAGGTGTTATGTGTAACTCGGAGTGGCGCGTAAGCGAGACAGAGGCGCACAGCCGCATATAAATAGGTGCCGGTTTTCTAATGAGGGATTCAAGTGTGGCAGCTCTCTTGGATGGCGGAGCATGTCACATCACTGGCAACACGCAGCAGCAGATGGGGCGCCAGCGTTCCAGTCCACGGCGGTTCGCTGGTTCGACCCTCTGAGGCCAACATGGGGTCCGTAGCCAGCCAGCGGCGGGGCATTCGATGGCTCGCTACCACGGGCAGTCTTGTTGTCTCCCAACACATGCCAGAGGCATCCCAAGATGAAGGCCACTGAGTTGGCTGCCAGCGCATCCTGAAATCGTCAAAACACCGTGGCTGTACATGGCCGGTAGGCCACAGTATGCTGCACAGGTCGCTGAGGTAACCCTTCCGCGCCAAGCTGTTTTGCAGACAGCGTAGTAGCGTCCTCAGCATCGTGAGACCCTGTGACGTAGACAGAGAGGAAGGCGGCACTGTAGCTGGGAATAATAAAGCACTTGAAGATCACGGCCAAGTTTTAATACGGCGCATCCTGACAGTTTCCATTCAAGTAAAACATTCCTTCACCACACACCACCATCTACATTTGGCAGTGACGGCTACACATTTATTCACACTCTTGGTCAACTGCTAACCCTTGCTCAAATCTTCATACTCTGCAGAACATCTTGTAACTGGTGTTCTGACATTGCAGCCATCCCGTAGTCTACAGTACCATGCACGAAAAGTCTCGTGAAGGTATTAATGTTATCCACTGAATGTTATGTATATTGTAAACAGCAGTGGGCCTATAACACGTAACTGTAATTGCCTCTACATCTGTCCGCTAGGGGTGCTTCTTCTCATTATCAATACGAACGTTGACGTATTACACGAAGAAGCAAATTGAGTACTTTGTGATAACTTGATGCTTTCGGTGTGTTTAAGAGACGTGCTGGATTCACTCAGCTGAAATATGGAAGGAGGGAATGTGTTTAATGTACCCTCAAAATCGATGTCGTGAGAGACCTAGCACTACATCAGTAGACAATAATTGGTTATTCAGTTATTAGCTACCAGTTCAGAATTAGACATGTGAGGTTCAGATAAACTATATCAGATTATAGATCACAATTCTGTTATTACTAAATAGAAATTTGTGACGTATCGGCTACCTAGGTGTTACAAATGTAAACAATTCGTAGGTTTGTATGAATTTAAAAAATTATTCATGAATGAAAAAACTACCTTTGATAAAACAACACAGTGAGAACCCATTTAGATTACATTGAAACTAAAAATGAAATAAATACAAATGGAATGGATGAATAAGATACAGTGGACAACATGGGTGAGTAGAGAAACGAAAGAATTTGGCAAAGCTCAAGAGAGATGAAGTACTAAGCTGAGTTTGATCATTTAAAATAAAGTGAAAGTTGTGTACCAGATGTTTCTTAATCTCAAAGAATTCAGATAGTCATTTCCGTCCTCTGTGCGCCAAATGGAGCACTTGAGCCGGTATCTGGTAGCTACATTTACTGAATGGAACCGAGCGAGGTGGCGCAGTGATTAGCAAACTGGACTCGCATTCGGGAGGACGACGGTTCAATCCCGCCTCCAGCCATCCTGATTTAGGTTTTCCGTGATTTCCCTAAATCGTTTCAGGCAAATGCCGGGATGGTTCCTTTGAAAGGGCACGGCCGATTTCCTCTCCAATCCTTCCCTAACCCGAGCCTGCGCTCCGTCTCTAATGACCTCGTTGTCGACGGGACGTTAAACACTAACCACCACCACTACTACTGAATGAATGCTGATGGCTTTTTACGCTGAAAAACGGTACGCTAGTTAAATAAAAGTTGTGGATTATCAACAGTGTGGTCTTGCAAAAATTTTCAGTTGGCAGGACACTTTCATTACATTTCAGGTTCAGCGCATCTGAATGTTCTACACTGATATCATTTCATGTGATTGCATATTTATTCATTTAATCAATACTGATGATGGTCGAAGTAGACAAGATATAAAATGTAGACTGGCAATGGCAAGAAAAGCGTTACTGAAGAAGAGAAATTTGTTAACGTCGAGTATAGATTTAAGTGTCAGGAAGTCATTTCTGAAAGTATTTGTATGCAGTGTAGCCATGTATGGAAGTGAAACATGGACGATAAATAGTTAAGACAAGAAGAGAATAGAAGCTTTCAAAATGTGGAGCTACAGAAGAATGCTGAAGATTATATGGGTAGATCACATAACTAATGAGGAGGTATTGAATAGAATTGGGGAGAAGAGGAGTTTGTGGCACAACTTGACAATAAGAAGGGACCTGTTGGTAGGACATGTTCTGAGGCATCAAGGGATCACAAATTTAGCATTGGAGGTCAGCGTGGAGGGTAAAAATCGTAGAGGGAGACCAAGAGATGAATACACGAAGCAGATTCAGAAGGCTGTAGGATTCAGTAAGTACTGGGAGATAAAGAAGCTTGCACAGGATAGGGTGGGATGAGAGCTGCATCAAACCAGTCTCAGGACTGAAGACCACAACAACGACAACAATCAATACTTTGTCTTAAGATTGTCCATTGATGTCAGTATTTTTTCCAGGACCGTATTAATTCATAACATAAAGAAAACAGCCTTCAGACACAAGTCGTGGATTTATGTCAATGCAGGATGTTTTCGAGCCATGGGGGCTCACCCTCAGGTGCTCTGACAGTCTACATCAATTTTTTCCAAATTTTGGTTAATTCTGATCCTGGTAAGATTATGTTGGTGCATTAGAAAGAGGCCCATTGTGAATATAAGTTTACAAAAGTTTGACAAATAGAGAAACAACTTACTGTTTCCATTAGTGGATACTGTAAGTTATTTTTCGATTTGTCTTAGTTTTGTAAACTTACATTCACAATGTGCCACTTCGTAAAATACCATTGTAAACTTACCAGGACCAAAATTAATGTAAATTAGGCAAGAAATTGCTGTTGACTGTCAAAGTACCTGAAGATCAACACCCAGGGCTCGAAATGCACATGCATTGAAACAAAATTACGTTTGTGACTGAAGGCTGGTTTTCTTCATTTTATTTCAGTACTTTGGGTTTCCATTCTTGATGATATTTAGTTTCGAAAAGGTTGTTACGAAAAACGTAAAAAAAACATATTTCATTTCGTACTGCCATCTGTTCTATGTGGCTTTGCTATGGAAAACAGAATGATGAACCATTAGAATAAAACATCGCAAATGAAAAATGTGGAAACAACCTAAAATAGCTTCTCATAGGGTTTTTGACGGTTACTTTGATTTTAGAAGTAACTGTAAACATTCAGAACGTCCTTCTAACTATAGCGGTCCTTGACTCATCAATATGTCCAGCTCACTAAGCATGGACCAACGCACGAAAAACGCCTATAACTTGTTTTAGACTCCGAAGCAGATGTTAGTCGTGAGTCATAGAGTCTCTCCAGGACTAGTGTAGTCTACGTTAATGATACGAACGGTCTCTCACATGTGGATGAAGATTCTGAGCACGTTTGCAAGTATACTACTGCTAGGCCTTTTTTTATCAGCCAACTGTCAAGAAATGTAGCTGCACGATCTAGACGGTGGTAGGTGCCTTGGAGAGACGTTGTAGCTGAGTATAAGTCTGCGTATTGTATTAATTTAACGGTCGATGGTCAAGAAGTTTCGATACCAGTAATACGTGTGGTGCATGATATTTGACTGTGGACTGCCCGTTGAGAGGCGTTTTCTGTACTCTTTGTGGGTGCACCATCTCGTTGCTCAAACAAATTCACGTGTTGAAGGAATCCATAGATACCTGAAATGAGGGCATCTGGTATTCTAAGACACGGAGTTTTATACGTTGTCGAATACAGCAAAGATGCAAAGCAACACGTAATGCGTTTAACGCCTTCAGCTCTAAAAAGCGCATCACTTGTTAATATCGCCTCAACTTATTATCAACTTTTCAAGTTTTGAATAAATGAAGAGCGTGTTAAGAGGTTTGTTAAGTCTTCTTATGTTTTTGTGTTAAAATGTTTAGATATGTGTCTCTTAATGTTCGAGAAAAGCTGTGCCCTGTAAATTCAGCGAGTCTGCTACGCTCAGGCGACTGATGCATCGCTGTGTGCGGCAAAGATAACAAATACGATGCAGTAGGCCATTAAGCACGTTTACCGGCGACTGCAAAGAAGAAACACTTATTGTTAAAGAGAGAATTAGCGTGATACTTTTGTTCACAGAGAATGGTGCTTGGCTTTTCCTTTCAGAATTTCAGTTTAGTATCCGAGTATTGTTCGAGTAGTAAGCCTCGAGCGAGTTTTCTTCAAGTGTGTGATCAGATCGGCTCACTCGCACAATAGGTAAATTAGTCTGCAACTGAAACAGAACTCAAATGTATTCAAAGAAGTTCTAAGTAGATTAGAAAGATATTTTGAGAAGATTATCGGTTTGTGTAGAAAGTGACTATTTCGTCGACTTTGGTAGAGTGTAGACTCGCCAGGTATAGGAGAAGCTCCGATTTATTGAAGTTTGAGATTAGTTTCTCCTATTTGTGATTAATGGTGCGTTTTGCTGCTTAATAGACACGCGTTTGTAGACAAATCGTGTTTCAAAATTTTTGAAACTTTTTCCGTTGGATTGTGTATGTGATAAGATGTTTTGTGCGTAGTTGTTTAGTTTTGTTGTTGTTGAGGATTAAGGAACGCACTAAGGGATAGCAGTGTTGCACTGAGGAATAGTGACTTAGCGGTGTTTGGTTAGGATTTATTGTATGAATTCGGCGAGAGCGTCGTAATGTAATAATTTCCTGTAATCTTGTTGGATGCACAGAATGTGTCGTCTATATTAAGGAGAGTAGTTGTTTACTGAGAAACAATCGGAAGTTTATTGAATCGGAAGATTTTGATACGTTTTCCCCTTGTCCCAAAATGACAAATCAAGAACCATTTATTAGAGAATACGCTAATTCTCTGTAAAAGAGATCACACAACGCTGCGTTTTGAGTTTTAAATATTAGTGGGTAGCGGAAGTTAACGCCGGAAGCGGTGGGAGCTTTGTTTGATTATTTAAAGTTCATGTAGCTGAAAAATGGCGGTGACACTAGGGATTTTTGTTTCATTTTTTTATTACATTTCCGCTTAGTGGGATTTTGAATAGAGATCCAGCAAGCGCAAACGAGTAAATGGCAGGAAATAACGAATTAACTGTTTTAAATTGAAAAAGCCAGTACCTGACTTGCCCTTTATCCCTTAATTATTACAAGAAAAATATTCGTAAGTTGTAAGTAGGCTGTTTAGGTTTTTATGCTGGTAGCGCCACGTAGCGCTCTGTATGAAAATCACTGACTGCGCTGTGTGCAGTCTGTGGCTGGTTGGACTCGTTGTTGGAAGTTATTCGCCAGCGTAGTGTTGGGCAATTGGACGAGAAGAGCCCGTAGCGTTGGGCTGTTGGAGGTGAGCCGCCAGCAGTGGTGGATGTGGGGAGAGAGATGCCAGAGTTATGAGATGTTAATATGAGTGGACGATCTGGACGTGTCCCCGTCAGAAAAAGGAAATTTGTCAAAATAGATGTCAAGTAGTTGTTGTTGTGGTCTTCAGTTCTGAGACTGGTTTGATGCAGCTCCCAATGCTACTCTATCCTGTGCAAGCTTCTTCATCTCCCAGTACCTACTGCAACCTACATCCTTCTGAATCTGCTTGGTCTATTCATCTCTTGGTCTCGCTCTACGATTTTTAACCTCCACGCTGCCCTCCAATACTAAATTGGTGATCCATTGATGCCTCAGAACATGTCCTACCAACCGATCCCTTCTTCTAGTAAGTTGTGCCACAAACTTCTCTTCTTCCCAATCCTATTCAGTACCTCCTGATTAGTTATGTGATCTACCCATCTAATCTTCAGCATTCTTCTGTAGCACCACATTTCGAAAGCTTCTATTCTCTTCTTGTCCAAACTATTTATCGTCCATGTTTCACTTCCATACACGGCCACACTCCATACAAATACTTTCAGAAACGACTTCCTGACACTTAAATCTATACTCGATGTTAACAAATTTCTCTCTTCAGAAACGCTTTCCTTGCCATTGCCAGTCTACATTTTATATCCTCTCTACTTCGACCATCATCATTTATTTTGTTCCCCAAATAGCAAAACTCCTTTACTACTTTAAGTATCTCATTTCCTAATCTAATTCCCTGAGTATCACCCGCCTTAATTCGTCTACATTCCATTATCCTCGTTTTGCTTTTGTTGATGTTCATCTTATATCCTCCCTTCAAGACACTATCCATTCCGTTCAACTGATCTTCCAAGTCCTTTGCTGTCTCTGACAGAATTAAAATATCATCGGCGATCCTAAAAGTTTTTATTTCTTCTCCATGGATTTTAATACCTACTCCGAATTTTTCTTTTGTTTCCTTCACTGCTGCCAGCCGAAGTGGCCGTGCGGTTAAAGGCGCTGCAGTCTGGAACTGCAAGACCGCTACGGTCGCAGGTTCGAATCCTGCCTCGGGCATGGATGTTTGTGATGTCCTTAGGTTAGTTAGGTTTAACTAGTTCTAAGTTCTAGGGGACTAATGACCTCAGCAGTTGAGTCCCATAGTGCTCAGAGCCAACCTTCACTGCTTGCTCAATATACAGATTGAATAGCATCGGGGAGAGGCTACAACCCTGTCTCACTCCCTTCCCAACTACTGCTTCCCTTTCGTGCCCCTCGACTCTTATAACTCCTTTCTGGTTTCTGTACAAATTGTAAATAGCCTTTCGCTCCCTGTATTTTACCCCTGCCACCTTCAGAATTTGAAATAGAGTATTCCACTCAACATTGTCAAAAGTTTTCTCTAAGTCTACAAATGCTAGAAACATAGGTTTGCCTTTCGTTAACCTAGCTTCTAAGATAAGTCGTAGGGTCAGTATTGCCTGACGTGTTACAATATTTCTACGGAATCCAAATTGATCTTCCCTGAGGTCGGCTTCTACTAATTTTTCCATTCGTCTGTAAAGAATTCGCGTTAATATTTTGCAGCCGTGGGATATTAAACTGATAGTTCGGTAATTTTCACATCTGTCAACACCTGTTTTCTTTGGGATTGGAATTATTACATTCTTCTTGAAGTGTGAAGGTATTTCACCTGTCTCATACATCTTGCTCACCAGATGGTAGAGTTTTGTCAGGACTGGCTCTCCCAAGGCTGTCAGTAGTTCTAATGGAATGTTGTCTACTTCTGGGGCCTTGTTTCGACTTAGGTCTTTTAGTGCTCTGTCAGACTCTTCACGCAGTATCATATCTCCCATTTCATCTTCATCTACATCCTCTTCCATTTGCATAACGTGTAGATCCTCTATATACTCCTTCCACCTTTCTGCTTTCCCTTCTTTGCTTAGAACTGGGTTTTCATCTGAGCTCTTGATATTCATACAAGTGGTTCTCTTTTTCTGCAAAGGTCTCTTTAATTTTCCTGTAGGCAGTATCTATCTTACCCCTAGTGAGATAAGCCTCTACATCCTTACATTTGTCCTCTAGCCATCCCTGCTTAGCCATTTTGCACTTCCTGTCGATCTCATTTTTGAGACGTTTGTAATCCTTTTTGCCTGCTTCATTTATGCATTTTTATATTTTCTCCTTTCGTGAATTAAATTCAATATTTCTTCTGTCACCCAAGGATTTCTACTAGCCCTCGTCATTTTACCTACTTGATCGTCTGCTGCCTTCACTACTTCATCCCTCAAAGCTATCCATTCCTCTACTACTGTATTTCTTTCTCCCATTCCTGTCAATTGTTCCCTTATGCTGACCCTGAAACTCTGTATAACCTCTGGTTTAGTCAGTTTATCCAGGTCCCATATCCTTAAATTCCCACCCTTTTCCAGTTTCTTCAGTTTTAATCTACAGCTCATAACCAATAGATTGTGGTCAGAGTCCACATCTACCCCTGGAAACGTCTTACAATTTAAAACCTGGTCCCTAAATCTCTGTCTTACCATTATATAATCTATCTGATACCTTTTAGTATCTCCAGGGTTTTTCCATGTATACAACCTTCTTTCATGATTCTTGAACCAAGTGTTAGCTATGATTAAGTTATGCCCTGTGCAAAATTCTACCAGGCGGCTTCCTCTTTCATTTATTAGCCCCAATCCATATTCACCTACTACGTTTCCTTCTCTTCCTTTTTCTACCCTAGAATTCCAGTCACCCATGACTATTAAATTTTCGTCTCCCTTCACTATCTGAATAATTACTTTTATCTCATCATACATTTCATCTATTTCTTCATCATCTGTAGTGCTAGTTGTCATATAAAGTTGTATTACTGTAGTAGGCGTGGGCTTCGTGTCTATCTTGGCCACAGTAATGCGTTCACTATGCTGTTTGTAGTGGCTTACCAGCACTCCTATTTTTTATTCATTATTAAACCTACTCCTGCATTACGCCTATTTGATTTTGTATTTATAACCCTGTATTCACCTGACCAAAAGTCTTGTTCCTCCTGCCACCGAACTTCACTAATTCCCACTATATCTAACTTTAACTTATCCATTTCCTTTTTCAAATTTTCTAACCTACCTGCCCGATTAAGGGACCTGACATTCCACGCTCCGATCAGTAGAACGCCAGTTTTCTTTCTCCTGATATCGACGTCCTCCTGAGTAGTCCCCGCCCGGAGATCCGAATGGGGGTCTATTTTACCTCCAGAATATTTTATCCAAGAGGACGCCAATCATCATTTAACCATACAGTAAAGCTGCATGCCCTCAGGAAAAATTACGGCTGTAGTTTCCTCTTGCTTTCAGCCTTTCGCAGTACGAGCACAGCAAGACCGTTTTGGTTAATGTTACAAGGCGAGATTAGTCAATCATCCAGACTGTTGCCCCTGTAACTACTGAAAAAGCTGCTGCCCCTCTTCAGGAACCACACGTTTGTCTGGCCTCTCAACGGATACCCCTCCGTTGTGGTACGGCTATCTGTATCGCTGAGGCACGCAAGCCTCCCCACCAACGGCAAGGTCCATGGTTCATGGGGGTGGAGGAGATGTCAAGAATTTGTATGCATATAATGACTTTTGAGCACATTATTAAGGTAAATACATTGTTTGTACTCTACCAAAATCTTTCATTTGCTAGTTAGCAAATGAAAGATTTTGGTAGAGTACAAACAATGTATTTACCCTATCAATAGTTAGTGCCTTCAGTAGTTAGAATCTTTTGTTTAGCTGTCAATATTGGCGATCGCTTTATTGCAGTAGTTCAAGTAACGAAGGTTTTTGTGAGGTAAGTGATTAATGAAAGGCATAGGTTATTGTTAGTCAGGGCTATCCTTTGTAGGGATTATTGAAAGTCAGATTGCGTTGCGCTAAAATATTGTGTGCGAGTTTAGTAAAGATCAAAATAAGTAAAGAGAAAGCAGTCTCAGTACGTTCAGTTTCACTCTGGAGTTTGAAAATCAAGTAACGTAGAAGTTTTACCAGCACAGTCATTCTTTACATTCAAAGGGAAAGTTTCAACTTTCATTTCAAAGGAGATTAATCTCTGGAATATATTTTCTCGTATCAAAGTAAATCCAAGGTCAGTAAAGAAAAAGACTGGCATATTGGTAAAAGCAAGGTTTAAAGAAATTAAAACCCTAAAGAAAAGGAACAGTGCTTTTCAGTTAATAACTTGCAACGAAAAAAAAGATAATTAATCTTTATTTAGTCACTGAAAGCAAGTTTACGTCTTCTTGAAATGTGATTAAGTACAAATGAAAAGTTATTCCACTTAATTCTGGAAGGTTGATATTGACGAAATAGTGTATTACATTAAAATTTCAATAGACTCCAATTGTTGTAACAAGGCGCTACTTATAGAGGTTATCGTTGGTTGACAACGAAAGATAATATCATATTACACCTTTGCCTTGTGAATGTATTTTACAATTTACGTAAAAAAATTTATAACGTTCACACTGATTGCTTGTATATACCATTATTCGTTGAAGCTTTAAAAGAGGAACAACTACAAGAAGAAAATCACCTACATGATGTATTCATCAGTTATATACTAAAGCTGTCGTTCCTGGTACCTACGTTGTTGAGAAAGTGTTTAGCTGTGTTGTCAGAGCACAGAGAGTAAGCTTCGCTGTATGTCGCTGTTCTTGGTAAAGTAAATACATCATTCCTACTCCCGACAGACTCTCGCATTTAGCATTTTTCTGGTGACTATTATTAGCTTTTGTGGTAGTTTATCTTTCTAACTGAATGAACCCTCACAGTCAGATGCGTTGTTGTAATTACAATCCAGATATCTACCACCGACCCTATTATACCACGAAAAGTGTTATTGTAACCATCCTATTGCACACAGTGACCTAGAGAGCTGTAGTGTGAGTTGTAGCGTGAGAAACTGAATATAAAGTCTTAAGTGACGTCGTTGTGTTAGAACAGACAATTATTTCAAGTCACACATATTACGTCGTTGAGTGTAGGCAAGGTTTTGTCAGTACAAGTTATTGTAGTATTACGAGGGTGAGCTAGACTGTCCGATGTTGCTTTTCACCTATGTATTGTAGTGTAGTTAGAGACTGTTCACACACTATATCTCGTACGAGTTGGTGGCATCTAAAGGGCGGCACAGTACAAAGTCAGTAGCGAGGAGGTTCGCCGCAGCTAAATATGTTTCCTGAGTTTTTTCCCTTTTTGACACCTCTTTTCTGAAGCCATTTTGGCTGCTTGGTAGCACATAATTGTATCGCCATTCCAGCTGTCTTTAACAATCCGTTCCATAGTTCTGCTGATGTGTGAGCTCAGTGCAGTTGGCGTACTATACGTTTTATTTAGCATACTAGAAAACAAATTCCATCATACCACTTGTGTGGTAGCTCCACTTCCACACTGGCTTGTATGTACTACGAGGGTAATCCCAAAAGTAAGGTCTCCTTTTTTTATAAGTAAATAGATCTGTTTATTTCTACACTGGTTTACATCAGTTTTCAGCTTGAACATTTAGCTATTTTTCGACATAATCACCATTACTGTCGATGAATTTTTGTAGAAGCTGTGGCATTTTTGTATGCCCATGTCATACCAGCTCGCCGCCATGCTGTTCAGAAAGTTATGAACCTCCTCTGGCGTGATTGTTGCTTGGTCTCAGGTGTAATGTGGTATGCCCAGGTTTCGTCACCCATGACAATTGAGTCCAGAAAGTTGTCCTCTTCGGCTGCAAGGCGGTGAAGCATGAACTCGTAGCCGCATGTGGTCCTCAGTCAACATGCGGGGCACCCATCTTACGCAAACCTTCCGGTAGTTCAATGTTTGCGTTAAAATTCTGTGAGCGGTGCTTCGGGAAACCTCAGGAACCAACGTGCAGAGATCATCCAGGGTGATCCGCTGATCTTCACGCATGCTTTGCTCAATCTTCGACACTGTCTCCTCATAAATTGACGGTCTCCCGCTCCTTTGTTCGTCGTGAATATCGGTCCGACCAGCTGCAAACTCTCTACACCACTCACGAACATTTTTGACATCCATGCACGACTCACCATACACTTCGGTCAATTGGCGATGGATTTCAATCGGCGCAGTGCCCTTTGCTTTCAAAAACCGAATAACTGCGCGCAATTAGCACTTGGCGGTAACATCCAACGGGAGCTCCATTCTCAACGGCTGCCAAGCCAAGACTGAGCGCCTCAGAGCGGCGTGCGCATGTTTATACACAGCGCGTGAAGCACTTTTCATAACAGTGTGAGCAACTGCCACACAAACAGAATTCTGTACTTATAAAAAAAAAATAGGAGACCTTACTTTTGGGATTACCCTCGTACATATCATTTGTCGTTCGATGGCTGAGAATGTTTTTGATTCTTACCGTTTATTGTTTTTGGCTACACTCACAAATTATTGACTCGTGCAAGCCAGAAACTATAATTAATCGCCACTTATGACTTTTCTCTTCTACCAATGTCATATGAAAACGAAGTAGTCATGTGCAGGAAACTGTACTTTTGCGTATTCCAAACATTGTAGGATTATATGTTTAAAGACAGAAAAATTAAAATTACCTTGAGAAAGTATTTCTATCTAGAAAATGAAGCTACCGTTGCTAACTTACTAAGCGCCTGTCGAAACTGTCGAAACTTCTACTTGTTCAGAGCTATGGATGTCACGTTGGAACAAACGGGAGACGATTCTGGAGACATGCTTGTATTTATAGTATTCCTGCTCCGACCGCAGTGCTCATTTACACGCGAACATTTCGTTATTAGTCCACCAAGTGTACTTTTTTCTTCAAAAGTTTGCACAGTACACTGAACAGCAACCTCGAGCCCTTTAGTCTCACGTCATTTATATCAGGAATTCGGCGTCCAATAACATTAACGTGATTCGAATCAGTTACCCTTCTGACTGCGTGACTGTACATCACTACTGTTGATGAGTTGGTTCAAATGGCTCTGAGCACTATGGGACTTAACAGCTATGGTCATCAGTCCCCTAGAACTTAGAACTACTTAAACCTAACTAACCTAAGGACACCACACAACACCCAGTCATCACGAAGCTGTTGATGAGTCTTGGGCACCAATGTGCATTTAATTAAACAATGGCACACGTTGCTTTCCTGTCTTAAGAATCTGGGCTTTTGTTGTTTTACCTTGCATCCAGCATTCAAATCACGAAGAACAGACTGATAGATTTTTACAGTTGCCTCGCACTGAACAATGATTGAGCGTGACGTACAGGGAAAGGTAGGGCAATATCGGACAGTGATTTTTATTGGACAAGAGCCGTCTCTAAGTTCTTGTGCGTTAGTGGCAACCACTATCGCGTCACTGCTGTATGAACTGTGCAGGAACAAGACAACTCACGCGATTCGTAATCAAAACAGCAGTGCGTTTCGGAGTGGCAACAAGTTGCATTTCTTGCGAATTTTTCAGTGTATTAAATTAATTTCGAAGTGTTCTGCTTCGTTTGCAAGTAAGTAATATTACATGTTTTGCATCTTTAGATATAACTGATATTGTTCTCTGTGTTGTGGGCTGTGACAATGACTAGTCCAATTAATAACAAAAGCAATGTTAAACTACCACAGCTCTACCTTTGGGGATGTTTCGGAAACAGCAGTTTTGCGTTGTACGGGACAGCAGCATAAAAACTTAAATTTTTCTTTAATAGGCAGAGGTGGAGCAGTCAGGTCAAGAATCGTATGAAAATAACGGGAAGGGAACCGTAGGAAACGACAGACATCTTGAAACGACAATCAAGGCAGCGAGTGAGAAATATTCAGTTCCATGAAGTACATTAGGTAACAGATTTAAAGCTTTACGGGGGTACGGGCTGCAAGCCCGCCCGGTTAGCCGTGCGGTCTGACGCACTGATTTTCGGGCGGGAAGGCGTGCCGGTCCCCGGCGAGAATCCGCCCGGCGGATTAGTGCTGAGGTCCGACGTGACGGCCAGTCTGTGGATGGCTTTTAACCTTGTGGTGCATGAATTTCGCTGCAGTGGGCAACTTTTAATGGTCAATTCTCTGGCGTTTTCAATCAGTCACGAGGCTGCAAATGCATGCAGGACACAACACCAGTAGAGTGTCCACTGCAGTGAACTGTGTGCATTTGCAGCCTGCAGGACACAACACCAGTAGAGTGTCCACTGCAGTGAACTGTGTGCATTTGCAGCCTCAGGACTGATTGAAAATGCCAAAGAAGCAACCATTAACAGCTGTCCACTGTAGTGGACGCTGTGCGCCACAGGGTTAAGGCGGTTTTCCTTCTGCCTCGGCGAATGCGGGCTGGTTCCCCTTGATCCGCCTCAGTTACACTATGTCGGCGATTGCTGCGGAAACACTTTCTCCACGTACGCGTACACCATAATTACTCAACCACGCCAACATTGGGGTTATACTCGTCTGGTGTGTCTGGTGTGAGACGTTCCCCCCGCGGGGGGGGGGGGGGGGGGGAGGGGGGGGTCCATTGCACTGGGGGCCAAACCGCACAATAACGCTCGGTTCGGTGTGGGGCGGCGGCGGTTTGGTGAGTGGACTGCCTGTAGCCTATTGTGGGGTTGTGTACCACTGCGGCCTAGGCGGGGACGATGCTTCTCCATCGTTTCTAGGTCCCCAGTTCCATACAATACAATACCATACGGGCTGCTATACGTTTTAGGGAAATATAAGTTTTTTTCGTTAGAAGAGTCACGACGAAGAAGAACCAGTATTCTACGATCGTGTTAAAAGTTTAGATAGCCAGCTTACGCCTTTGAGAAAAGATGATTTTAAAAAAATTGGCTGTGCAAGTATGCATAACAGCTGACAATAAAGCATCCGTTCAATAAGGCAAAAATGAAAACGGATAAAGATTTTGCTACGATTTTATGAAAAGAATTGAGGACATGAGGCTGAAACAGCTGAATCGATGAGTTTGCAGCGAGCAGCGGTTTTCAGTAAGGAACAAGTTGACAGATTCTTTTACAAATTAGGCGAGCTAACGAACAAATGCTGCTTTATAAATATTTACGATTAAATTAAAAATTTTGTTCCAACTTAAGTGACTTTTTTACACATTATAACTTCATGTCCGATACAGTCCTTCAAAAATTTGGACGACCAACATTCTAAGAGTGGTAAAAGTATTAAAAAAATTGATGAAAGTGTATTCTTATAACATCGAGTTTTATAATCCTATGAAGTGACGCATGCCAGTATTGTTTTGTGCGAAGAGTATTTCAGTATAACCTTAAGAAAATATTGCAATTTCATAAAAACTTACGTTTTCGAAGTTTAGGAATGCGTTGTGAGGCGATACCTAGCTTTAGAACATTCCTTGAAATAAACAACGAAGGCCTTCCAAATCTGTGTTAGTACCAGACACAGGGCGAGGACCGTGGGGGCACAAGGGAAGGTACTTCCATTTTACAGCTGTGGCAGTAATGATCCAATAAAAGAGGAAGTTCTCATCAAACGTGTGTTAATGTACAAGTACGAAAACTGATGGGAGGCTGGAGATGAGTAGTTACTGTTACCGACTTGCGGAGCGCGCACTTCGGCTGCGAGACTGATGAGTTAGTCGCGGATCAACACTGCCAGACCCGCTCACAGCCGCGGCGTTTGTTTTGCGGCGGGTGACAAAGCAGACGCCCAGACGCCTGCCGGTGGCGAGGCAGCACCGGCCATCCATCACCATCACCGGTGCCTCATTACCTTCACAGATAAGGCGTCAACACTGCCACCACCACTGTCTATACACTTGCCGCCACGTTTCTTCTTGCTCTGTTGCGGCTTCGGCACAGAGGAGATATGAGACCGTTAGAATCGACGACCATTATTGGAAACTGTGACGGGAACTGCAAAGGATGTGCGGTCGGAATCCGTCACTTGTGGCAGGCGCTGAGGAGGAAGTGTTTACTGATAGTGCGCTTGACGCCCCGCGGTTTTTCTCATTACGCTGTGCCGACAAGAATAAGTGAAGAGGGAAAACTAACGTCTTATTTTCTTTTTGAGTGGAGCATACACCATATGCAGATGAAATTGTGGGGGATTACCAAGCCGGCTTTCGGAGGAACAGATCAACTATAGACCAAATATTCACCCTGCGTCAAATTTTGGAAAAGGAATGGGAATACAATAAACCTGTTCATAATCTTTTCATAGATTTTACAAAAGCATATGATTAACTATTGCAGTCAAAATTGTACAGAATTCTTTTGGAACTTGGAATACCAAAGAAGTATGTTAGACTTATAGAAGCGAGTTTGAAAAACACAAAAGGTAGAATACGCGTGGTGAAATTGGAGTCAAGAAGAATTTGGAATAAAGAACGGACTTAAGCAGGGAGATGCCCTGTCTACGCTACTTTTTAATTTAGTCCTAAAATATATTGTACGAATGGCAGCAGATAATTCAGAGGGTGTGGAGTTAAATGGAAATATTAAGCTATTAGGCTATGCAGATGATCTAAACATCATTGGCGATAGGAAAGAATCTGTAACAGCAAATGCGAATGCGTTAATCAAGGCTAGTGAAGATGTAGGTCTAAGGATAAGTGAAGACAAAACTAAATACCTGGTTACTACTATAATGCCAACAACAGTAGATCAAGAAATATTAAGAGTTGGAGACATGCAGTTTGAAAAAGTGAACACAATTAAGTATCTAGGCGTGGACATCACTTCGAGAAACGAGATTGAATCCGAACTGAAGAAGAGATTACAGGCGGGAAATGCGTGCTACTTCTCACTGAATAGATTACTTCGATTACGGATATTGTCTAGGAATTTAAAGATTAGAATATACAAAACTATTATTCTACCAGTTATACTCTATGGGTGTGAGACTTGGTCTCTCACTGTGCAAAATGAAAACCCGTTTCGAGTATTTGAAAACAAAATTTTGAGGAAAATATTCGGAGCAAAAAGGGATGACTTTAGCGGAGAGTGGCGAAAACTGCATAACGATGAGGTTCACGAACTCTATTCAAGCCCTGACATAATCAGTATCATTAAATCACGTAGGCTGCGATGGGCGGGTCACGTAGCTCGAATGGATTAGGGCAGGGCAGCGCGCAGAATACTGGTAGGGCACCTAGAAGGAAAACGTCCTGTGGGGAGACCGAGGCGTAGATGGGAGGACAATGTGAAGGCTGATTTGAGGAGCCTAGGTATTGAAGGTGAATGGAAGGAAATAGCCCAAGACAGGTACAGATGGCGAAAATACGTTGCGGCGGTAATGGACTCTCGAGTCCGGTATGACCAGTGAGGAAGTAAGTAAGTATACTGAGGGATGAGTTCATCAACCTAATCAGAAACGTTGTATAACTGTTTAGTGAAACTGACGATGATTGAGGGGTAGGGGACTGAAACCTGGTTCTTCCGGATTGTATTCTCCTTCCCGAATAACATGGAGTCAAGAGTCATACGCGGTGCAGGTTTTAGCCCTCGCGCACTATCTTGCGGTCTGGCCCGTTAAGCTACACGGGTCAGTTCGGCTGACCGCAGAATGTGCAGCTGAGCACGACCCGATTAACTGGCTCGTCTAGGTTGATATTTCTCGCATGGTCGGCGCTTCCCCAACCTACCGGGTTAAGTGCTAGAGGACTTCAGGCGCGTGGTCCATCCGAGTGTGGTCTTCACGCGGCTCTGGTGTGCGAAAGAGAGCAGGAATAAACAACGCACAGCTTGGCGGAAGCTGCCGGGGATGACCGATGCTGCGCCGCCGGGTCAAACGGGAAATACGGGCCACACAACGAAATTGTGATGTCACACTATTTTTCTTGCCTGGCATACAACGTGAACAATTGGCTACGTTTGGAACCAGGCGGGAAATCAGCATGTCAGTGAGAAGGGACCGTTTAAAGTCCTTAGTTCCGTCATATGTTATCGAGGGAGTGAGTGTACTAAAGTTGTCTCAAATAGTAACTAGTAACATGCTTTCCGCTGCAAATCATTGCTACATCTCTTAAGAACTGTAGTGTGACGTGCTGTGACGTACGCCACTAGGCCCGTATATCTCATTGGCCCCGTGCATCAGCTAATGCAGCCGAATGAGGGAGCACTTCCACAACCACGAGGATAAAATGCGCTGCCGCATGTGCATTCACAATAATAACTACATCCTGTGATTACTCCCTCTTTCCACTCAGTGCAGTTAAAATTATCAACTATAACGAATCTTGTTATTCTATTTGCTTCATTTTCTCATGAGAATCTATCATGTAGCTACGAGGTAAGTCAATTATTATCCGCAAAGTAGTTATAATATTTTATTGTAATCAAATAGGAAACTTGCAAGTACATCATTTTTCGGCATAGTCTCATTGCGTTTCAACACACTTGGTCCATCGTTATACAAGCTTCCTGATGGCCTCATGAAAGAAGGTTCTCGGTTGAGCTGCGAGCCAGGAATGCACCGCTTCTTTAACTGCTTCGTCCGAGGCAAATCGACGACCCCTTAATGCTTGTTTGAGTGGACCAAACAAGTGATAGTCAGAAGGGGCGAGATCAGGACTATATGGAGGATGATCCAGTACTTCAAGTTTGAGTTTCTGGAGCGTTTCAGCAGCGTGGGCAGCAGTATGCGGACGGGCATTGTGGTGCAACAACACAACACCTTTTGACAGTAATCCTCGGCGTTTGCTTCGAATTGTAGGCTTTAGCCTGACAGAAAGCATCTCACTGTAACGTACACTGTTTATTGTTGTGCCCCTTTCCCCATAATGGTCCAGTACTGGATTTTGTGAGTCCTAAAAAATCGTAAGCATCAGTTTATCTGCGGACGTTTAGGTCTTGAACTTTTTCTTGCGCGGCGAATTTGCATGTTTCCATTCCATACTCTGCCGTTTACTCTACGGCTCGTAATGGTGGATCCATGTTTCGTCACCAGTAATGACCCTATCTAAGAAGTTGTCCCCTTAGTTACTATAGCGATCCAAATGTTTTTGCAGATGTCGAGGCGCGTTTGTTTATGCAACTTCGTGAGTTGTTTTGGGACTCATCTTGCACAAACTTTATGAAACCCAAATCTGTTGTGTATGATGTAGTAGGCTGAACCGTAACTAATTTGCAGAGGATGTGTCGCTTCGTCAATATTTAATCGGCTGTCTAAGAGAATCATTTTACGTGAACGCTCAAGGGTTTCTTCATTTGTGGCGGTAAACGCTCGTCCGGCTCCTTCATCGAGCGTAACACTTGTACGACCATTTCAAAATTTTTCAGTTCATTCGTAGACATTCCGTTGTGGCAAAACACTGTTCCCGTACTGTACCGAAAGTCTTCGATGCATTTCGGCCCCTGATATGCCTTCTGACCACAAAAAACGGATCACTGAACGTTGCTCTTCTTTGGCGCAAATAGACAGCGGAGCAGCTATGATTAACGGCACGGCAACGATAACGAAACTAACCTAGCAGCTTGAAAATTGCGAAGATATAACAACAAATAAACAAAGCATGCTTCATCAACGTAAAACGGCAGTTCTACGAAAAGAAACAAAAATATAACTAAATTGCGGATAATAATTGACTTATGCTCGTAGATTGCAATGAGCAAAGGTGACAGTTATTTGTTGACCACAATATTATTGTACCTGGGAATGAAGGGGAATCCATCGTATTGTTTTTGTGTCTCTAGATAATATTACACAACTGATCTGAAAGCACAGATGGTGCAAAGTGTTTTCCTTAGCCGCCACTGCACTTGTGTACTGTAACGTCGCCGCTTATTTCCAGTAATGGCCACGGCAGGCCAAGTGCAGTAATGTCGTGATGGGGTAGTACAACTAGTTGTCACGTTCCTCAATCTAATTCTTTAGCATTTGTTTTGCTCAGAATATATCTTATTGTCGGTGTGAGTGTCGCTGCAGGCTGAATTTTATTTGATCAGCTACTCGTTCACACAAATTTACGCTTCCATAGCTAAATCAATCATCTATAATAAAATTCAGTACTACATTATCTCTTTAACTGCAATTATAGACAATCATATTCACTCGTCAGTTGCTCTGCTAGCATTTGTTGAATCTCGGGTATAAAGCAAAAAAAATCTCTCTATTGAAAACAATAGAAGATCGATAGATAAAAACAAATTCTAATTCTAAATACACTCCAATGTTTGCCGGGCCTATTAATGCTGCTACGTTTTGATGAAGCTGTATAGAGTCCATGTTTCCTTATAGATGAAATGTATTCGTAGTGGCGAATACGGACGAGCATGAGCTAATAATGGAATAACAACGATGGAAATTTGTACTGGATCCATTTCCCGCTTTGCGTTAGAGGTTATGTTAACTGTATAGTAAGAAGTGCCGTACACTGTTCCTTCGGACATGAATGCGTGTCCGAACGAACACTGCATTGTTCTTCTTAACAACACAGGAACTGCAATATCGCATTCATCCAACGATACCAGACAGCGGCTTTCAATTAAAATGTTCCTCCCCTGTACGAGAATTACATAATGTGTACGAGTGCAGACTGAGATGCATAAACGATGATATACAGCCGTTTGGGTTTGCCTGTGAGTCGTGTACGGTTGGTGAAAGCCGTTAAAGCGACCGCTCGCATAAAGCGGGAAATCTCGGTTCGGGTCCCGGTCCGACACAAATTTTCATCGTCGTCATAGCATTGTGTAGGCGATGATTATCCGTATTTGCAACTGCGAATACATTTCGTAAAGTTCATGACGGCTGTAGTTGCCATACTGTACACTGTTTCTTCGGACATGCATGCATGTTCAACGGAATATTCCACTGTACTTCTTAACAGCACAGACACTTGCAGTGTCGTGTGCTTCCTTACTTGCGTGGGTGGGCCACTCACCTGTTGCCCTACAGTCAGCGAAAGTTCCCCTGTTTGATGGTGAATGAGGAAACTGTTGCCTACATGCTTCCACACTGTGCGCACAGAGAGTAACGGGGCCAAATGCCACTCAGCTACACTATAAGAGACCACTGCACACACTTACCTGTTATCCCGTTCCACCCTAGCCTGCACGATTGTGTGGGTTTTGTTATAAATTTGGCGCAGCTCAACTACATCACTTTTCTGCATCACCCCAGACTGCAATGGTTGTGCGAGTTCCTGGCTTCTGTTTGGCAGCTGTTTTGCTTCATATTGTGACCAACAGAGTCCAACAGATCATTTGAAACTTCAACGAAGAGACAAAGTCACGGGTACCAAAGATAAACACAATATATTATCCTACATTTAGTTAGTTTGAGGCAATTCCGGGATTATTTTAGAGTGAGAATGTTTCAATTAATGTATATGATGTGTCTACACAAATGCATGAATTGCTAGTTGGATTTTATGTGTATTTGTATTTTGACTTCTTGAATAAACTATTGCTATGAGATTTTTTTTTGTATGATCTACAGATCATAATGTATGGAAATTGGCATATTTTGGATAAAGCTTTAAAATTTTTTTCTCTCAGGGTGGAAAGGGTTACGCATGAAATTCACTTTTCTGCGGTGTGTGTAAGAGAGAAGGAGCTCACCAGGAATGACTGTCACCGTACAGCCCAATGACATATGCCAAGTGCACAGCTTGTGTACCCATGTGGAACTCACGTGGATGTGTGTAGGCCTTGTAGTTGCTGTGTGTGCAGGCTCATTGTTCTACATCTACCGCTAGCGCTGTACTGTGACTTCTATAACCACCATATTTCCTGAACAGCATCGAAGCGCCACTCGACTGTGGAGAACGCTTGTCTGGCTGAAAGCGCAGCATGGAACCGCCACTAGGCTGTGGAGAATGCTTGTCTGCGTGAAAGCCAATTAGACTGAACCGCATGTACAGCAAGTGATGGGTGCCACTTACTCGGCTTTGCCTCGTGGATCAGTGTTCTACCGGTTACTCTTCCTCCTCTGCTGTTATTTTCATAGACCATGTACAGTCAAGTTTGCAGCACAGCAATAAATCTTTGAACCTGCATGCTGCACAGTAGTATCATAGTGGATGCGACAGAAGTAACAACTACAGAATATCGTTACTCTGGATGTATTCTTAATTTCCAAACAACGCAAGTTAACCGCATATTAACGGACTTTAAAGGATTGAATTCCCATAAGAGGAAATTACCAATTCTAACAATTAAAGAATCCATTGACATGTAGAAGAAATCATCTAGTGCACGACATCGGAGTAATATTTACTTTTCCAGAGAGGCTCAATCCGCGCCACAGATCAAGCTGGACAAGTGAACCCTTAAGCACAGCGTGCAGTGCAGCGGGCCTGTGAGCCTACAGGCTGCTGTAGGCACGACCGGCCTGCTTGCGTGCTGTTTGTTGTACAGGGGAGCAGGCAGGGCAGCGGCTATGGACCAACCAGCACACGGTAAACAGGATGCGAGGGTGAAAGTCTGCCGTGCGTTGTATTGCAGCAATGCTCAACGTCTCTGTTTACACATGCATCACCATCAATAATGTCGCGTGACACCACAGCCTACGGCAAGGTTCTCAGTGTCACTCACGAACTAACGGATAGTCTCAAGTAGAAATATCTGAAAATTAACTCGTGTTTTCTATATGACAAGCACCGCTTCATTTGGGCCAACTACCACAAGATCCATTCGTCTGGCGTAGTGCAGCAACTCGAAGTGGCATGGACTCAACAAGTCGTTGGAAGTCATCTGCAAAAATACCGAGACACGCTGGCTCTACAGCCGTCAAAAATTGCGGAAATATTGCCGATGCAGGATTTTGTGCACGAACTGAACTCTCAATTATCCCCCCGAAATTATCGATGGGGTTCTTGTAGGGCGAGCTGCGTGGCCAAATCATTCACTAGGGTTGTCGAGAATGTACTTCAAACCGATCGCGAACAACTGAGGCCCGGTGACATGGCGCTTCGTCATCCACAAGAAAAAATCCATCTTTGTTTTGGTTCAAAATGGCTCTGAGCACTTTGGGACTTAACATCTGAGGTCATCAGTCCCCTAGAACTTAGAACTACTTAAACCTGACTAACCTAAGGACATCACACACATCCATGCCCAAGGCAGGATTCGAACCTGCGACCGTAGCAGTTGCGCGGTTCCGGACTGAAGCGCCTAGAACCCCTCGGCCACCGCGGCCGGCTTTGTTTTGGAACATGAAGTCCATGAGTGACTGCAGATGATCTCCAAGTAGCCGTACACAACAGTTTCAAGTCAATGATCGGTTCATTTGGACCAGAGGACCCAGTCCATTCCATGTAAACGTAGCCCACACCATTATGAAGCCACCACCAGCTTGTACAATGCCTTGTTGACAACCTGGGTCCATGGCTTCGTGGGGCCTGTGCAACACTTCAACTCTACCATCAGATCTTACCAACTGAAATCGATAAACTTCTCATCAGCCCACGGTTTTCCAGCAGTCTAGGATCCAAGTGATATGGTCCGATCCCAGGAGAGGTGTTGCAGGCGATGTCGTGCTGTTGGAGAAAGCCACACACGTCGGTCAAATTTTGCCGCACTGACCTAACGGATACGTTCGTCGTACGTCTCGCACTGATTTCTGCGGTTATTTGACGCAGTACTGTTTGTCTGTTAGCAGTGACAACTCTAGGCAAACACCGATGCTCTCGGTCGTTAAATGATGGACGTCGGTCACTGCGTTGTCCCTGGTGTGAAGTAATGCCTGAAATGTGATATTCTCGCCATACTCTTGACACTTTCGATCTCGGAATATTGAATTCCCTAACGATTTCCGAAATGAAATGTCCCAGGCGTCTAGCTCCAACTATCATTCCGCGTTTAAAGTCTGTTAATTCCCATCGTGTCGTCATAATCAGATTGGGAGTCGTTTCACATCGGTCAGCAGCAAATGACAGTTTTGGCATTGCACTGCCATTTTATGCCTTGGGTACGCAGTACTACCGCCATCTGTATATACGCGTGACCCCATCCCATGACTTTTGTCATCTCAGTGTAGTTGTGTTAAGTGACGAAGAATCATTGATCTGCATGACATATATGGGAATGAAATATTACATATTTCTCGTCCTATTGAGCTGCAATCAGGTAAACACCGTAGACAACGATATTTGACTTCGGAGCACAGCAGCGATTCGTTTCTTTGTTGTTTGTTCTTTGTGTTTAAAAGCGATACACCAAAACTTAAAACTTATCAGTGTCTGAGGCCAGGGCTTGTTAACATGAAAGTTTTCTGGGTGTGACTCTGTGTCATAATGGAAATAACTATTAATGATGAAACCAACATTTAGACCAAAGTCACACTGTAGCTAGGAACTGTTCTCCAAGCATCTCTTTCGAAAAACATATGCAGCTAAACAGAAGGGGGCACTATTGTCTGTTTGTACGCCACCCAAACAGTGTGTACTGAATTCGTGTAATCGCGACACTTTCAAGTCATGGAGTTTCAAACTCCAGCAATAATCTGTTTGTTTCCAGCAGTAATAATCTGTTTTATCTGTTACTATCGCGTACTTACGCTCTCACTTGTACGCAAATACAACACTATTATTTATTGAAGTGAAAACGATAATTATTAAAATACACATGCACTTAAGCGCCAAGAAACTGGTATAGGCATGCGTATTCAAATGCAGAGATGTGTAAAAGGGAGAATACGGCGCTGCTTTCGGCAACGCCTACATAAGGTAAGTGTCTGGCGCAGTTGGTAGATCTGCTACAATTGTATGCTATCAAGATTTAAGTGAGTTTGAACGTGGTGTTACAGGCGGCGCAGGAGCGATGGGACATAACATCTCCGAGGTAGCGATGAAGTGGGGATTTTCTCGTACGACCATTTCACAAGTGTACCGCGAATATCAGGAACCCAGTAAAACATCAAATCTCCGGCATCGCTGCGGCCGGAAAAAGATCCTGCCAGCACGGTACCAACGACGACTGAAGAGAATCGTTCAACGTGACAAGAAATGCATCCATTATGCAAATTGCTGCAGATTTCAATGCTGGGCCGTCAACGAGTGTCAGCGTGCGAACCATTCAACGAAACATCATCGATATGGGCTCTCGTAGCCGAAGGCCCACTCGTTTACCCTCGGTGACTGAACGACACAAAGCTTGACGCCTCGCCTGCGTCCGTCAACACCGTCATTGGGCCGGCCAGTGTGGCCGAGCGGTTCTAGGCGCTTCAGTCTGGAACCGCGCGACCGCTACGGTCGCAGGTTCGAATCCTGCCTCGGGCATGGATGTGTGTGATGTCCTTAGGTTAGTTAGGTTTAAGTAGTTCTAAGTTCTAGGTGACTGATGACCTCAGATGTTAAGTCCCATAGTGCTCAGAGCCATTTGAACCATTTGAACCGACACTGGACTGTTGATGAGTGGAAACATGTTACCTGGTCTGACGAGTCTCGTTTCAAACTGTATCGAACGAATGGGCGTGTACTGGAATGGAGAGAACCTCATGAATCCGTGGATCCTGCATGTCAGGAAGGGACTGTTCAAGCTGGTGGAGGCTCTGTAATGGTGTAGGGAGTGTGCAGTTGGAGTGATATGGGACCCCTGATACGTCTAAGCATCCTGTCTGATCACTTGCATCCATTCCTGTCCATTGTCCATTCCGACTGATTTGAGCAGTTACGGCAGGACATTGCGAACCCCCACACACCCAGAATAGCTACAGAGTGGCTCCAGGACCACTCTTCAGAGCTTAAACGCATTATCTGGCCACCAGACTCCATATCTGGGACGCCTTGCCACTCGCTGTTCAGAAGAGTTCTCCACCCCCTCGTACTATTACGGATTTATGGACAGCCCTGCAGGATTCATGATGTCAGTTCCCTCCAGCACTACATTAGACATTAGTCAAGACCATGCCACGTCGTGTTGTGACACTTCTGCATGCTCGCGGGAGCTGCACACTATATTAGGCAGCTGTACCAGTTTCTTTGGCTCTTCAATGTATATTGAAACTGAAAAGCATGAGGAGTTTAGGACAGCGACCGTTATGCACGGTATTGATTTTCCCTGGTAATTGAACCAATTCCAGAAACATCCCTTTTAACTAAAGAAACACTGAAATTGGCCGGCCGGAGTGGCCGAGCGGTTCTAGGCGCTACAGTCTGGAACCGCGCGACCGCTACGGGCGCAGGTTAGAATCCTGCCTCGGGCATGGATGTGTGTGAAGTCCTTAGGTTAGTTAGGTTTACGTAGTTCTAAGTTCTAGGGGACTGATGACCTCAGAAGTTAAGCTCAGAGCCATTTGAACCCTCGAACTTCTGTATTGTCCACGTACAATGCATTGTGGCCTACGTGCGATTGCGATCGTTGCTTCAGCATAGATTTTTCCGTTGGAACGTGATCGGCTGACATCGTGCTCGCTACGCAGCCGTTCTCGGAAGGAAGCACGGCGAGAAATCACGTGTAATTAACATGTGACCGCCGCCGAACGCGTCAGCTGCAGGCACAATCGGTCCCTGGTGTCGGCTACCAGTCAGCAACAGCGTGGGTTCTCTCAGAGAACCTTCTAACACACAATTTGTTCCGACAACGAAATTAACGTCTTCCCATGATGGGAATGACTGGCTAACTGCATCACTGGCTGACTTGGGGGCGCCCTTATGTATCTCGTCTACAGAACACAGAACTTTTAGCCAACACTTTCATCGGTTTATTCCGTTTTGGAGCCCACGTCCTCGCCAACCTGACCAGACCCCTCTGGGCCAGTATAGTTCCATAGTTCGGATACTGTTGCATACAGAAGTTGCACTTGTAGATGAGTCTTTAGCAGTCAATCACTATCGATGAATGATTAAAAATGACTAGTATTGCCAAATTGTAGCTACTAATATTATTGAAATAATTCTTTGATTTCCTTGATTTCCTTTTAATTGTACGATCATTTGTAATGATTCTTTAACACAGTGCGTTGAATATTACATTTTATGTTAACAGTTGCAAATTAACATTGCCACTATGACAACACAACGTGAATGTCGTTGTATGGCGTATAGTAACCTCGTATGCGATATGTCTTGCATTGCAGAATCTACGCTAAATTCGTTAAACAGCAGTTACGACTCTCAAAATTGTTTGGAATTATGTTCAGTGCACGTTTAAACGTATCGTTCCAAATAGCAATACAATTATCATAATCAGAGTCCAAATTATTCCTATTACTTTGTACACGTAAAAATCGTATCTCTCTAGCTCTTTGTCTTTCAATCCGAGCCGTTACAATTCTTCTTCGACACATAGCTCAAAAACAAATATAATTTCTACGTAACAAGGGAAGTCGTAGCTTCAAAATGAAGAAACCGGAAAGTAGTGAGCAGTGCGCGACTCGGGTTCGCGCCGTTTATTGCCTGTCACCTTGTCTTTACGGTACTGTCGCCTCTTTTCTTATTCAATTTATTGGCGTCACTAAGTTGCTGGTTTGCTTGCCCGTGAGTGGCAGCAGCAGCGCTTATCGATAAGTGCACTCTCGTACTATTTCTGGAGGCCGGCCGGTGTGGCCGTGCGGTTAAAGGCGCTTCAGTCTGGAACCGCGTGACCGCTACGGTCGCAGGTTCGAATCCTGCCTCGGGCATGGATGTGTGTGATGTCCTTAGGTTAGTTAGGTTTAATTAGTTCTAAGTTCTAGGCGACTGATGACCTCAGAAGTTAAGTCGCATAGTGCTCAGAGCCATTTGAACCAGCCAACTATTTCTGGAGCGACCGCTAGTGTTTCCGGGTCGTCGTCTGTCGGGAGTTAAGTCATGATGGAGCTGCAGGAAGGTCTGCACAGCCAGTACTCGCTGACCGCTGGCGACACATATGCATGTCCGGCGGAAGGAGACTGGAGCGGGAACGACCGTTGGTTGGTCGTTTGGTCCGTCGTCTCATCGGACGACGTATATTTGGTCGCCGACCGCTTATGGAAACTGTGTGTGTCGATTTGTCATTCCTCGCTGTTGTTCCACGGTGATTGGTTTTACGATTGTCGGAGTTCTTGGTGCAAGTGTTTACGTGGATCTGTGTGTAGCTTGTGTGATTTCCACTGAGCAGATGAATGCTGTCTGCGTACTGGAGTAGGCAGTCGGTCGGTTGCAACAGAGCAGCGAGTGTGTGTTTCCTCGCCGTGTTGATGCTGTCCAGCACGGCGTGTAGTTCGACAGCCTTTGTGTTTGTTCATATTTTTGAGTGGTTATTGTGCCTCGGCTGTATTTAGACGTCAATATTTGAAGACGTAGTGCTGCCAGTATCTTCGTCCTCACTGATATTTTCGGTTGTCGTGCCGTTGGTCGGGTGAGGGGAATTGATTAGATTATTGGTTGGTCCTTCAGCCGACCGTAGGTCGTGTTGCCATCCGATTATTTAGTATGACGCTTGGCTGCCTGTCTCACCCAAACTTAAGTTAGAGTTTCCTCCCCAGACCGACCCTTGGAACACTTCTGAGCCCCACTATTCTGTTGTTGGTGATTGTGATTCTTTTTGTGGCAAGTTCAGTGCGAGACCTGCAGCCGTGTATTAATTTTGTCTGTTCTATGTTCAGTATATGGCCTTCAGCCGAACATTATGGGACGTATTTTAAGTTTAGGCCTTCAGCCGTGTTTTATTTAAAATTCTTGTTTGCTCTATATTTAGGCCTTCAGCCGCGTTTGTTTTAAAATCTGTGGCTTTCAGCCGTACTGTGTAAATGCTTATCTTAAGGTTTGTCTTCAATTATTTTGAATAATTGTTTGGGCCTTCAGACGTCAAGATATTTCATGCTTTCTTAAGATGGTTTTCTGTTGTACTGTGTAAATGCTTGTCTTTAAAGGTTCCCTTTTATTATGTTGAAATATTATTTGGGCCTTTAGCTGAGAAGATATTTTAATTTTACTTAAGTAAGGCCTTCAGCCGTTTGTCTGAATCCAGGTGTTTTAAAAGGAATTCTTTAAACTTTATTATTGAGATGTTACTTGGGCCCTCAGCCGTGAATTGATCCTTGTTGTTGTTTTAAGGAGAAAGCTGTGCATTGGTTTTCGAGGAATAAAGTTGTGTGTTCTTGTGTAACTAACAGTAACTGATCTTGGCCCCTCTCCACAACCTGATCCGCTCTGTCCTGCGAAACCAGACTTCAAGTAGGAACTTACTTCGAATTTTGTGGTAGCGGTGGCAAATCAAAACAATTTAGTTCCCTTTACTCTTAGAAAAATGTAATAAAAAAAATGACGCCAATACGTGCCGGTATGTAGTCTTTTTTGCTCCCGACATCTTCGTTATCACACTGTTTTGTCCCACTGCTTGACATCGACCTAGCAGTTGTGACACTGTAGCTGCCCGATATGCGTGTGTTATTGCAAATGACCTGTCTGCAACATTTAAACATAAACGTCCCCAGAATGCGATTGCATGAACGGTTGTTACTTTTGTATGTCATGTCTACCGTAGCACCTGATGGGTATTCAAGGCAGAAGTTGGTAGCAGTGAGAGAGACAAAGGAAAACTTTTCTGGCTGAGTCCGAATTGATTCTGAAACGGACGTCCTGATTACCATTATCTGCCACTGTTTTTATCCGACAGCGGACGTTTTGTTTCCCATGGATTATAAACATTAGGTGGAACAGCTAAGGACAACTCTTGAAGGGCTCATCTATAAATAAAGTTTTCGAGTTTTTCAGAAAATTCAGAATGCTTTGGCGTGAAGCAACCCACGATATTCTTTTCAGAATAGTTCATAAATAAAAAATTTTCTCCCCTGTTTGTGTGGAAAACGTTTCTCGCCAGTGATTCATGTGATTGTGGTAAGTTTTCTGAAGTTTGGGTAATCGATTGGTATTAGTATTTCTTCCTATTCGAACTACATCCTGAGCTGTGACAGTGTCAATATCACCAATAGCTAACTCGAGGAGTATAAGTCTGGAGGGGCGCTCACTCAAATTTTCTTCATCCTTTCTCTTCGCAATGGTACTGACTCTCGGCAGTTTGATACACCAGAGTCATCCATTTCATGATTATTATGTAACTGCAAGCCTACAGTACAATTTAAAAAAAATTAATTTCGTAAAACACTCTGACGCTCTCCTCTCACACTTCTATCTATCGACGCCTTGGAGGAGACACATATGGTAACAGATTATGTAACCGTTTATTACCAACAGTTTCTTGCCCTTTTCACTTGTTATGTCGACCTCCACTGCCCATACACAGTACTCTGACTACTTACAAGCCCGATTGACCAGTCTGCACGGTGGTGGAATCGAGTAGCGAAGAGGCGCCAGCCGAAAGTTAACAGGATCAACACGGATGTTGCTGTTGGGCGAACTTATCGGAAGTGAGAACGAAGTCATTCACTGTTCGATTGCAGGGCGACACAAAATGGCAGCAGCCACTTTTCTCTTGTGTATGTGTGTACATCCTTCTATCACTCTTAACGGCTACGTACACACATGATTTTTTTATATTCTTATATGGCAAAGTACATCTACATCTACATGATTACTCTGCAATTCACATTTAAGTGCTTGGCAGAGGGTTCATCGAACCACAATCATACTATCTCTCCACCATTCCACTCCCGTACAGCGCGCGGGAAAAACGAACACCTAAACCTTTCTGTTCGAGCTCTGATTTCTCTTATTTTATTTTGATTATCATTCCTACCTATGTAGGTTGGGCTCAACAAAATAGTTTCGCATTCGGAAGAGAAAGTTGGTGACTGAAATTCCGTAAATAGATCTCGCCGCGACGAAAAACGTCTTTGCTTTAATGACTTCCATCCCAACTCGTATCATATCTGCCACACTCTCTCCCCTACTACGTGATAATACAAAACGAGCCGCCCTTTTTTGCACCCTTTCGATGTCTTCCGTCAATCCCACCTGGTAAGGATCCCACACCACGCAGCAATATTCTAACAGAAGACGAACGAGTGTAGTGTAAGATGTCTCTTTAGTGGACTTGTTGCATCTTCTAAGTGTCCTGCCAATGAGACGCAATCTTTGGCCCGCCTTCCCCACAATATTATCTATGTGGTCTTTCCAGCTGAAGTTGTTCGTAATTTTTACACCTAGGTACTTAGTTGAATTGACAGCCTTGAGAATTGTACTATTTAACGAGTAATCGAATTCCAACGGATTTCTTTTGGAACTCATGTGGATCACCTCACATTTTCGTTGTGTAGCGTCAACTACCACCTGCCACACCATACAGCGATCTTTTCTAAATCGCTTTGCAACTGATACTGGTCTTCGGATGACCTTACTAGACGGTAAATCACAGCACCATCTGCGAACAACCTAAGAGAACTGCTCAGATTGTCACCCAGGTCATTTATATAGATCAAGAACAGCAGAGGTCCCAGGACGCTTCCCTGGGGAACACCTGATATCACTTCAGTTTTACTCGATGATTTGCCGTCTATTACTACGAACTGCGACCTTCCTGACAGGAAATCACGAATCCAGTCGCACAACTGAGACGATACCCCGTAGGCCCGCAGCTTGATTAGAAGTCACTTGTGAGGAACGGTGTCAAAAGCTTTCCGGAAATCTAGAAATACGGAATCAACTTGAGATCCCATGTCGATAGCGGCCATTACTTCGTGCGAATAAAGAGCTAGCTGCGTTGCTCAAGTACGATGTTTTCTGAAACCATACTGATTACGTATCAATAGATCGTTCCCTTCGAGGTGATTCATAATGTTTGAATACAATATATGCTCCAAAACCCTACTGCAAACCGACGTCAGTGATATAGGTCTGTAGTTCGATGGATTACTCCTACTACCCTTCTTAAACACTGTTGCGGCCTGCGCAATTTTCCAATCTATAGCTACAGATCTATCGGTGAGCGAGCGGTTGTATATGATTGCTAGGTAGGGAGCTATTGTATCAGCGTAATCTGAAAGGAACCTAAGTGGTATACAATCTGGACCTGAAGACTTGCCCGTATCAAGCGTTTTGAGTTGCTTCGCAACCCCTAAGGTATCTACTTCTAAGAAACTCATGCTAGCAGGTGTTCGTATTTCAAATTCTGGAATATTCCATTCATCTTCCCTGGTGAAGGAATTTCGGAAAACTGCGTTCAATAACTCCGCTTTAGCGGCACAGTCGTCGGTAACAGTACCATCGGCACTGCGCGGCGAAGGTATTGATTGCATCTTGCCGCTTGTGTACTTTACATACGACCAGAATATCTTCGGATTTTCTACCAGATTTCGAAACAATGTTTCATTGTGGAACCTATTAAAGGCATCTCGCATTGAAGTCCGTGCCAAATTTCGCGCGTCTGTAAATTTTAGCCAATCTTCGGGATTTCGCGTTCTTCTGAACTTCGCATGCTTTTTCCGTGCCTCTGTAACAGCGTTCGGACCTGTTTTGTGTACCATGGGGGATCAGTTCCATCTCTTACCAATTTATGAGGTATGAATCTCTCAATTGCTGTTGTTACTACATCTTTGAATTTGAGCCACATCTCGTCTACATTTGCATAGTTAGTTCGGAAGGAATGGAGATTGTCTCTTAGGAAGCCTTCTAGTGACACTTTATCCGCTTTTTTAAATAAAATTATTTTGCGTTTGTTTCTGGTGGATTTGGAAGAAACGGTATTGAGCCTAGCTACAACGACCTTATGATCACTAATCCCTGTATCAGTCATGATGCTCTCTATTAGCTCTGGATTGTTTGTGGCTAAGAGGTCAAGTGTGTTTTCGCAACCATTTACAATTCTCGTGGGTTCGTGGACTAACTGCTCGAAATAATTTTCGGAGAAAGCATTTAGGACAATCTCGGAAGATGTTTTCTGCCTACCACCGGTTTTGAACAAGTATTTTTGCCAACATATAGAGGAAAGTTTGAAGTCCCCACCAACTATAACCGTATGAGTGGGGTATTTATTTGTTACGAGACTCAAATTTTCTCTGAACTGTTCAGCAACTATATCATCGGAGTCTAGGGGTCGGTAGAAGGAGCCAATTATTAACTTAGATCGGCTGTTAAGTATAACCTCCACCCATACCAATTCGCACGGAGTATCTACTTCGACTTCACTACAAGATAAACCAGTACTGACAGACACAAACACTCCACCACCAATTTTGCCTAATCTATCTTTCCTGAACACCGTCTGAGACTTCGTAAAAATTTCTGAAGAACTTATTTCAGGCTTTAGCCAGCTTTCTGTACCTATAACGATTTCAGCTTCTGTGCTTTCTATTAGCGCTTGAAGCTCAGGGACTTTCCCAGCACAACTATAACAATTTACAACTACCTTTCGAATTATATAAGTTTCATTGGTCTCCTTATGTAACTAATATAAAAAATCAGTTCTTCAGTTTTCATGTTCACATATTATTATTATGATTAGGATTTGGTCTGATTTTAATAAATGTTTCACTAAAGAGATACTTGACTTCAGTTCCTGTAGCAATCGTATCTAAAATCAGTACCGTACATAAAATTTTGATTAAATGGCGGCTGCCTTCCTCCTAGTCTCCCTCAAGTTCATGCACAGATACTCACTTAAGCAACATTATTAAAACTGCTTATATATCTATTGACTTAAAATTTGCAATCAAATGCAAATAAGCAAATTAAAATGGCAAGTACTTAAAATATGAACGGCCAGTCATTTATAAAATAAAGTGATACGCTCCTAGAGAATACATTGGAGTCACCCATTAATTAAATAAAGTCGCTAGGAGATCACACGTAACAGAGAATCGTTAATCGCATACCAATTCATCTCAGCATCGAATAAAAATAGAGTACTTAGCCCCTGATAATGAGTCACTGCCCTCTTGTTACGCATCGAGTTATCACACCGCATTGGAGATGAGATCTTTGTCCGTTTGAGATAGCACTGACTTTCTAACGACCCTCTGTACTCATGAAATGCGTTTACACGACGGCGGTACGCGGTTGTACCCGAGCCCGACACGGAAACGAATCCTGCTGCACGTATTCGCGTTTGCAATTTCATGCGGACACGTTCTCTCCCTATTCAGAGTGTCCTGTAACTAACCATACACCTTTCATCATGAACTCCACCTCAGAGAGGTGCATAGTCTGTAATTCCATCCTTTGTAAGTTTCCAGTGGGAACCACAGGCGCAACACAAGCTGTAAATGTCCCAGGTGTAGTACTTCCCGCAGTTAATTAAGAGCGCTACGTCAAGGCGATGCGTAAAGCTGAGGTCGTGTGTGAGACAGACAGATGATGCCAGGCGGAAGCCGCAGTGAAATGGAGGCTACGACCCCACAAGCGCATGCTTTACGTTTAGAATGAAGTAAGATACTGGAAGGAAGTTTAGGGGTTAACGTCCCGTCTAGGAGATGTCGTTAAAGACGAAACACAAGCTCGGGATGAGGAAGGAACCTTCCTGGCATTTCCATTAGGCGATTCACGGAAATGACGGGACACACAAATCTGGCCGGATGAAGATTTGACCCACCGTCCTCCAGAATGCAAGTCCAATGTCTTACGACTGCGCCAGGTAGCACGCCTTTCTTTCTTCTATTTTAGCTAGAACAACGCCACAGGCATGGAGGATTCTTGCCAGGATGTCCACTTCTATCAAATGACCCTAAAAGAAGACACGCAGCATGTCATTCTCAATGGAGAGAAGTCTTCCGAAGTAAGAGTGATTTCAGGTGTGCCGCAGGGGAGTGTCGTAGGACCGTTGCTATTCACAATATACATAAATGACCTTGTGGATGACGTCGGATGTTCACTGAGGCTTTTTGCGGATGATGCTGTAGTATATCGAGAGGTTGTAACAATGGAAAATTGTACTGGAATCGCTACGGTCGCAGGTTCGCATCCTGCCTCGGGTTTGGATGTGTGTGATGTCCTTAGGTTAGTTAGGTTTAATTAGTTCTAAGTTATAGGGGACTAATGACCTCAGAAGTTAAGTCGCATAGTGCTCACAGCCATTTGAACCATTTTTGTACTGAAATGCAGGAGGATCTGCAACGAATTGACGCATGGTGAAGGGAATTGCAATTGAATCTCAATGTAGACAAGTGTAATGTGCTGCGAATACATAGAAAGAAAGATCCTTTATCATTTAGCTACAATATAGCAGATCAGCAACGGGAAGCAGTTAATTCCATAAATTATCTAGGAGTAGGCATTAGGAGTGATTTAAAATGGAATGACCATATAAAATTAATCGTCGGCAAAGCAGACGCTCGACTGAGATTCATTGGAACAATCCTAAGGAAATGCAATCCGAAAACAAAGGAAGTAGGTTACAGTACGCTTGTTCGCCCACTGCTTGAATACTGCTCAGCAGTGTGGTAGCCGTAACAGATCGGGTTGATAGAAGAGATAGAGAAGATCCAACGAAGAGCAGCGCGCTTCGTTACAGGATCATTTAGTAATCGCGAAAGCGTTACGGAGATGATAGATAAACTCCAGTGGAAGACACTGCAAGAGAGACGCTCAGTAGCTCGGTACGGGCTTTTGTTGAAGTTTCGAGAACATACCTTCACCGAGGAGTCGAGCAGTATATTGTTCCCTCCTATGTATATCTCGCGAAGAGACCATGAGGATAAAATCAGAGAGGTTAGAGCCCACACAGAGGCATACCGACAATCTTTCTTTCCACGAACAATACGAGACTGGAATAGAAGGGAGAACCGATAGAGGTACTCAAAGAACCCTCCGCCACACACCTTTAGGTGGCTTGCGGAGTATGGATGTAGATGTAGATCTCATCCTTCTGTCCAACTCTCAGGGAACGTCTGTCACAAGTGTTCACTATCAAGCTGTCCAAAGTGAACTGCGGCTCAGTCATATTGTAATCACAAACGTAGACAAGGAGAAAGAAGGATATCTTTCAACAACGTGTCTCTCAGAAGCACACAGTGCCATAGTGCGCTTAAGCGGTGAGAAAGCGGACACAAGCCTATTGATTACATCTGTGTACCTCATAATAATAACTATACGTTCGTCTTCATAACTTCCTGCTGAGTCATTTCCGGACAATCGTTCCTTATTTCGAATTTATACTCGGTGATTTTTTTCCACCGTGTACAAACTATAGGGATTGACCGATGAGAGAACACGGAACAAAAAAAGGTCTAATGAATTTAACCAGAGGCTTCCGCCAGTCGGAGGTCCGAGTCCTCCCTCGGGCATGGGTGTGTGTGTTGACCATAGCGTAAGTTAGTTTAAGTTAGATTAAGTAGTGCGTAAGCATAGCGACCAATGACCTCAGCAGTTTGGTCCCATAAGACCTTACCACAAAATTTCTAATGAACTTATGTCCAGAAACACATGGTTTCCATGCTAGAGATAATTTATTCAGTAATACTTTGTTACAAGAGACTGCGGTCTAATATTCTTTGCACCCTGCAGTCACACTTACGGTATGGATGGTTTCCTCCTAGAGGTGGTGTTGTTCCCCTTACGTCATTCTCTAACGCCCTCTCCTGCCATAGCAGTTGGTAACGTTGTGTCCGATTTCTCTTGCTGACTCACCTTGTAGTGGATGAGATACAGCGTTGTACGTAACGGTTCAGTATTCGAATCGAGAGCTTGCCGACCATTGTTTACTTATGGAAAGGCAAATGGCAACGGGCGGTGGGCAGTAAGATTGTACCAGAAGACCCATACACGCCGACAACAACCACGGCATTCAGTGTTTGCAACAGTGTTTCGGCGTTTGTCTGCGACAGGGTCGTTTCAGGAAGCAGGAAATCTTGAAGGAAGGCGACCACCTTGCCTGTACGACAGTTGGCCCGCCAGTACAGGGTAAATCAGACGACCTTGTGAAACATTCTCCTCGCAACTTTTACCATCCTTATCACTTACAGCGTGTGCAGGACTTACTAGCGACAGACTTTCCACATCGGGAGCAGTTTTGTCACTGGTTTCTTCACCAGCCAACCACTATTCCGGGATTTGTGTCATCCACCCTATTAAAAGATGAGGTCAGCTCTAGGCGGAGCGGTATCTTCAACTTGCATAACAGTCATCTGTGGAATACTATGCAGAACCCTCATGGTATTGTGACAGCGAATCATCAGCATCGTTGCAGCTGGTATGTGTGGGTCGAGATAATTGGCGACCGTATTTTGGGATCAGCCTTGTTTCCACGCCGCCTAACCGTCTGATAGTTACTTCCCCTGCTAGAAGCAGTCCCATTGATTATTCGAAGGGTACATGGCTGCTACATGGTGGTGCTCCAGCCCACTTGGCAGTTAACGTTCGAACGCATCTCAATCGTGTCTTGTCTGGTCGATGGATGGGACGACGGGGTCCAGTTGCATGGCCCGCTAGCTCACCGGATCTCAACCCGTGCGATTTCTGGTTAAGGGGCCACCTCAAAAGTATCGTGCTCGCAGAGCCCATTTGATATGCGGAGACTGTGGAGCAGCATATTGATGCTGCCTTTGACACTGTTTGGATGAAGCCTGGCCGATGTGAACGTGTGAGGCACAACATGCCACGGATCGTACATGCTTGCTTTGACGCACATGGAGACCATTTTCAACATATACTGAACTGTGGCTGCATGGCACAGCGCGTTTTAGAACGCAGTCTCTGTAACACTGTATGATTGAATAAATGGCCTCTAACATGGAAACTATGCATTTCCGGACATAAGTTCGTTAGACCTTCCTTTGTTCCGTATCCTCCTGTAGATCAATTCCTAGAGTTTGTACACGATGGAAAAAATCACGTTGTATATGTGCCCTTTTCCATTATCCGTGAAGTAACTTGAATAAATTGTAACTGTGTGTCATATGAAACTATATAGTTCAAGAGACCTTTTCAAGTCTCAAACATCTCTCCTTGGTAAAAATTTTCATTCGTCACGTCAGTCTGCATGATACATCATAGACATTTAGGACTTGACAAGGTCTCGGCTGTGCGGTTCGAGATTAGGTGGCATACCAAGTAGCCTGAAGCGTGAATGGGAATTTGTATTGAGGATGGAAGCGTGTTAGGGTAGTCCGCGCAGGTATGCAAAGCCACTGTACCAGTATGGCGTGGCGGTTAACGTATCTAACTAATGAGCAGAAGGCCTGGGTTCGAACCACAGCCTTGGTACAAATTTTCATTTATAGCTTCAACCTGCGTCGTCACGACTGTAGGTCTTCCCTCTCTCTTAAGTCAAGGCTAAAGCGTCCACTGTAATGAAAGTTACCCTAGTATGGAAAACATGGCGTAGCATTAATAAGAGACGAAAACGCACTTTCATACAAAGAATGCTTGTTTGTATATAGAATACAGATCATGTCTGTAATGTGCAATATATATCTGTCGCTTCGTTACACCGCAACTAACATTAATATGAAATGCGATTACTTTTACCTAACGAATGCTGGGGTTGTTCCGACTACAATGGTATGGTCGATTCCTTGTACGATTTCCGTTCAACTATCTACTCTATCAATGCAAGTAATTTTCTCTTTTGAGCGGCCCGTATAAAAAAATCAATAAAATTCGCGTATGTGTGGTAAGAACGTTCCTCGTCTCATTTTAAATCATTGTATTGATTGCAATCAAACTAGTTACACATACCACATATTGCCTGAAAAGTAGTACTGCGCAGGCACATAGACCTCTCATTGGGGTATATGTGGGGGTGATAACAGGGTGACATGATGGAAAGAGAGAGGGGGACGAGGAGATGCACAGGAAGAGTGCGAGAACGGAACGGACAGAGAGGGGGGAAGAGGGGATGAACAGAGAGAGGGTGGAGATGGCGATAGGCGGAGAACAGGGAGAGAAGGAGATTGAAAGACAAGGAGTAGGGGGGGATGGAGAGGGAGGAGGACATGGACATGTCCAGGAAGGAGGAGGAGAAGGGAAGGTGTAGGGGGCCGGTGGAAGATGGAGAGGGGTAGTCAGTATGTGGAAAAGAAGAAGGTGCGACGAGGCGTGTGCAAGTGGGAGGGGTTGTGGAGTGGCAGGTTGAAGGGCTGCAGGGTGTAATGAAGCAGGTGGAAGAGGAGAGAGAGTAAAAGAAGAGGGAAGGCAGATTAGGACAGAGATCAGACATAGGTGTGAAATATAGGTGGTGCACATGTCTGCAGACGCGGGTGCAGGCAGAAACTTGTACACAAATAAAAATAAGAAACTAAAATACTATTGAGTAACATTCATTCTTAACCTTAGTCACTTCCTCATTTCATAGCCTCCCATCATTCAAAGAATACAAATCAAAATGTTTGAGGATTCTGATTGTGTCTACAGGTTTTATTAAGAATACTTATTTTGTTAGTTAAGACTTTCCCGTGATAATAAATGTTGCTTTGGTTCTTGGGTACTGATTACGCCACAAAATTCTACCTATGTCAGAGGTACCGCTAAATTCAGTATAAATGCCACGGACAAACAACCATATATAAAATTCCTTGACTTTCAAGCACTGCCTGCACACAGGACACAAGTTATAACACGAGAAGAACAAGTTCGTTTTTTCTTCCTCATTCTATGACGGTGTTATTAAAGAGGCTATGGTCATACACAAAATGCTACTCAAATTAACAGAGACACAGTGTATCATGTATAAAGTAGAAAGTCCATCAGTTGCCGTTATAAAATAACAGCGCACGACGCAGAGGTCACTATTGTGCGTATTCAGAACACGCTGCGTGCCAGACGACCTTTTATCGCTGACTTTCAATACAGTTCTTTACATTCCATGTGATGAATGACAAATACCATTCTGCTAGCAATAGTCGGAATAAACAGCTGAATACAATGGATAGGGTTTTTTTTGAAACATTGTGTAGTTTCAGTGACATCATCCGACGTAATGTTCGAGAGCCTAGCAGTGTTTTCAAATAGTGCGGGGCAGAGGGGGTGTTCTCTCCATACATTCAAAAGCGTCGCACCCGTTTGCTTCTCCACTGTTCATTCAGTGACACTTTAATATGCAAATTAGTTATATTTTTGATATACAAATAGCACATTCTAACACAGGCAACAGAAACCAAAACATTGCATTGAAACAAGCGTTCAGTTCATAGTGCTGTGAAATGTGGGAAAAAAAGCAGCAAATTGGCATTCATAAGAAGAAGAACAACACCAAAAATGCAACAGGAATGTAATATGTAAGAAACTGTTCATGCAGCCTGCCACTGATGATGCCTTGCAGAAAATAAAGGCGAAACGCGTATGGCACTAAAATTGTGTTTTATTCAGTTGCTGTCAGACGGTCCATAAGTAAAAATTATCAATATACCGTAACATTACACGCAACTGAGGAAGACAGGACTACAAAAGTTGTAGTTCATGAATGTCTGCAAATGTTCTCCAAGTAGCCGAACTTAGCCATTTCCAGTCAGTGATCGGCTCAGTTCAACCAGAGGACCCAGGCCATTGCCTGTAAACGCAGCCCACACCATTGTGGAACCACCACCCGGTTGCACAGTGCCCTGTTGACAACTTCGGTCCACGGTTCCGTGAGGTCTACACAACACTCGAAGCCCACTATCAGCTCTTGCCAACTGACATCGGGACCCATCTGCCCACGACACTGTTTTCCAGTCGTCTAGAGTCCAACCGATATGGTCACGAGCCCAGGAGAGGCGCTGCAGGCCACGTCGTGCTGTCAACAGTCACTTGCGTCGGTCCTCTGCTTCCGTACTCAATTAACGCCAAATTTCGCGGCGTTGTCCTAATGAATACATTCGTCGTATGTCCCACATTGATTTCTGCTGTTATTTCGCGCCGTGGTGCTTGTTGCTACCACTGAAAATCTTCCCAAACGCCGCTGCTCTCTGTCGTTAAGTGAAGGACGTCGGCCATTGCGTTGTGCGTGGTGAGAGGTAATGCCCGAAATTTGCTATTCTCGGCATACTCTTGACGCTGTGGATCTCGGAATATTAATTCCGTAACGATTTCCCAAATGGAATGCCCCATGCGTCTAGCTCCACCTACCATACCGCGTCCAAGGTCTGTTAAATCCCGTCGTGTCAAAAACCGTTTCACATGAAACACCTGAGTACAAATGACAGCTCCACCAATGCATTGCCCGTTTGCACCTTGTGTACGCGATCCTACCGCCATCTGTAAATGTGGATATCGCTATCCCATAACTTTTGGCACATCAGTGTACTTCACTCACGTACTCCCCTGGAAACTCAGCCATGATGTCGTGTAGAAGCTATATATGGCGTAGTGGCTGAACATCATTTACAAAAATGCTTCCCCGTTTGAACTACTGTAGCTACACGATTTGAAATAAATGTTTAACTGCCAAAAATGTATTTCAACTGCTATGAAAACTGTACGCAATTTGATGAACGGAAATAGTAAGCACTACTAATTCAATTAGCAAAGTGATGTTGATACTCTAGTAAACAAGTGAAGCTGAGTATCGGTTGTTAAGTGGCTGGACAACGATGTCAAAGGTGTGCTATCCGAGTGTAGATCGGTCCTAACCTTTTCTTTTTTATTTCGCTCCTGGCAGTGTCAGTTAATGTCCAAAATCGCGAAGTACATCGCGATTTGAAGCTCACGCGAAAATGAAGGTTCCTATGTATATGGGTAGGTGAATCTGTTCAGATGTCTGAGGAAAGCAATGCTACAGAACCTCCGAAGGACTATTTCCAGTAAATCTCTGTGTTGGTCAAACCAAGCTCCAGGCTCATGACAGCTCTGCCAACGAAGACAATGAAAATATGCCTATGCAGCCCTCTTACTGACTTCGTGAGTCATGCCCCTTTCAGATATGTTTATCAAATGTTATCACATAGGACAAATATATTATACTAGAACTGACATGTGATTACATTTTCACGCAATTTGGGTGCATAGATCCTGAGAAATCAGTACCCAGAACAACCACCTCTGGCCGTAATAACGGCCTTGATACGCCTGAGCATTGAGTCAAACAGAGCTTGAATGGCGTGTACAGGTACAGCTGCCCATGCAGCTTCAACACGATACCACAATACATCAAGAGTAGACTGGCGTATTGTGACGAGCCAGTTGTTCGGCCACCATTGCTGGACGTTTTCAATTGGTGAGAGATCTGGAGAATGTGCTGGCCAGGGCAGCAGTCGAACATTTTCTGTATCCAGGAAGACCCGTACAGGACCTGCAACATGCGGTCGTGTATTATCCTGCTGAAATGTAGGGTTTCGCAGGGATCCAATGAAGGGTAGAGCCACGGGTCGTAACACATCTGAAATGTAACGTCCACTGTTCAAAGTGCCGTCAATGCGAAAAAGAGGTGACCGAGGCGTGTAACCAATGGCACCCCATACCATCACGCCAGGTGATACGCCTGTATGGCGATGACGAATACACGCTTCACCGCGATGTCGCGAAACACGGATGCTACCATCGTGATGCTGTTAACAGAACCTGCATTCATCCGAAAAAATGACTTTTGCCATTCGTGCACCTAGGTTCGTCGTTGAGTACACCATCGCAGCCACTCCTGACTGTGATGCAGCGTCAAGGGTAACCGCAGCCATGGTCTCCGAGCTGATAGTCCATGCTGCTGCAAACGTCGTCGAAGTGTTCGTGCAGATGGTTGTTGTCTTGGAAACGTCCCCATCTGTTGACTCAGGGATGGAGACGTGGCTGCACGATCCGTTACAGCCATGCGGATAAGATGCCTATCATCTCGACTGCTAGTGATATGAGGCCGTTGGGATCCAGCACGGCGTTCCGTATTACCCTCCTGAACCGACCGATTCCATATTCTGCTAACACTCATTGGATGTCGACCAACGCGAGCAGCAATGTCGCGATACGATAAACCGCAATCGCGATAGGCTACAATCCGACCTTTATCAAAGTCGGAAACGTGATGGTACGCATTTCTCCTTCTTACAGTAGGCATCACAACAACGTTTCACCAGGCAACGCCGGTGAACTGCTGTGCGTGTATGAGAAATCGGTTGGAAACTTTCCTTATGTCAGCATGTTGTAGGTGTCGCTACCGGCGCCAACCTTGTGTAAATGCTCTGAAAAGCAAATCATTTGAATATCACTGCATCTTCTTCTTGTCGGTTAAATTTCCGGTCTGTTGCACGTCATCTACGTGGTGTAGCAATTTTAATGGCCAGTAGTGTATTATTACTTTCAGTTTTCACCTTCGCACGTGAAGATGGCTCTACTACCGAAACGACGACAGTGAAATAAGCAAATAATAAAAATATATTCTTGTCTTTTGTATCGCTCTCGGTCAACTTCTGAAAGTATACATCAACGCTGGAGTTTGTGTTAGCAGTTGTATCGGCTGCGCCGTCTTTCGGCCAACGGCAGGTGTCCGTGATTTACGAGCTGCCGAACGATGTATTCTGTACCATGCGCTGTATTGGTTATAAAAGTAACTGACGACACCACGTTTCGCAGCCACGGCGCCTGAATACGCCACACTCTTTTTCTCCCCAGCATTTCGGGCCAATGTGGAGAGCAGCAGTCTGTATTTAAGAGCCTTACTGAGAATATTATTGTTTCCTTTCCCTTACTTCATGGATACCTGACTATTCCAATGTTTTTCAGCTGTCAAGGAGTTTCTTGAAATGAGAAGTTTTTTATGGTTATCTTTCTGCACAAAACGAAGTCTTAAATAATGAATGTCGCGCATGGACGATGTTCGATTAGTATCTGTGATAGACCATAATCGTATCGGCAGCCTATTTACGCTGTCCCACCAAACGTTTTTTACGCTGATTCAGACAGTGATGCTCGTTCAGTTGATCCAAGTTTAGTGTTACACAAGATAGGGAATTCATGAAACGGGTTCATTTTTAGGGTTTCGTGCCTCAATCTGTTAAAACGGAACTGTTATTGGATTGCTTTGTTGTAGGTGTTCTGTCCCTCTGTCCGTTAATACTATTTTTTCTCAGGAACGAGTAGGCGTATTTATGTCACATGTTAAGGTCTATGGTCGCTTGGCGGCATAAAAAGTTTAAGCTTCTAAGTCAGTTCAATCAGAAAATACGGCTATTTATGTCAGATGTTTTGATATTCAAAAACTCACTCATCAAAACTTACAGGATACTTCCCGCTGGCTTGGAATCATGAAATTCTGCAAGAGACAAGGGTTAACAGTAAATTTAAAGAAAAATATAAAAACTGTTAATTTTGTAATTATGTAACACGAAAATTTTTTTTGGGATTTTTTATACGTTTATCTGTTTGTCTGTCTGTCTGTTACGATTCATTTCTCTGGGACAGTTTGGCGTATCAGGTTAAAATTTATCTCTCAAGCTAAGGTGTATGATCACATGGCGGTGTAAAAATACAAAGCTTCTAAGTCGATTCAATAAAAAGTTGCGGCCATTTATGTCACATATTTTGGTACTCGAAAACTCACTCATTAAAACGTTTAGGGTACTTCCTATTAACATAGAATCATAAAATTCGGCAAGAAGCAAGGTTTCACAGGACAAGTAAATGGGAAAATCCGAAATTGTTAATTTGTAATTATGTGACACGAAAAAAACCTTACGCAATTTGATATCCGACTGCAAACTTGAAATTAAAGCATTGCCGAAAGTATTGAAATTGATGAGAGATATATAATTAAGTTTGCACGTAATACTGAGTGGGCGAGTCCTACACGCACCTGCACAATTTTTTCTGAACTAAAATCAAAATTGGTCTCCAGTCAGGGACTGTACAATGTGCCAAAAGAGGAAGGGCTCTTACACACACACACACACACACACACACACACACACACACACACACACACATACGCACACTCACATACACATACACAAGTTCGTACAAACAGTGACTGCTGTGGAGGCGTTGTCCTAGTAACATCCCCCCCCCCCCCCACGATATCAAACGAGAGCCTACAATCTCTCTCAGCATGGCTCTGTGGCAGCGTACCAGCATCCGATATCCAGGCAGGGCGCTGAACCTGCTAATAAGCTATCGGAGATCTTACTGCGCACCGGTTAACGCTCCAGTATGAACTTGCCCACCTCCACTACGGGCCACAAGTTCGCCTACAGGGCCTACGGTAGCGCAGAATGGACCGATTCACTTCCCGGCGGATAATGGGCCGTTATGTTCGCTGATACAGACCTCGAGTTCAATAATTTCCTCCTATCGTTACCTCAGTAGCTAGAGTTTAACAATGAAGTTATAGTAGGCTGTAATGGGGCTCTTGTTCCTCTGTTCCTCAGTTCCTCAGATAGCAAAACGTGAGCTGAGTCTTAAGAGATAACTGTTCTTCGCTACGTCATTCCAATCGTTCGCAGAATTTCCTGACTCTCGGCCTTGAGTCTCTGCAGTACGCAGAGCAAGTGACTTAGCGGATCTAGTAAGCCTGGAAGGACGCGAGAAGAAAACCGGGAAAATTGTTTACATTTCCTGGAAACATTGCACATGTCTCATTTTGCTGCACCGTCATTCTGTGTCGTATTTTCAGCACCATCTCCAAGCTGTGATCTCTGTGGTGCGTAGCTCATAGTGTAGGAAACGTGGTGTTAACTAGCGTAATATGTATGTAACTGGCAGGCTGTCAGCCTTTCCACTCACTGACACCATGGAGAAAGGGACTGATTTATCAAAGCTCCAGAACGAAGGATTATCTGTTTTGTGAGAAGGCGAGATATCTCTAGTTTCTTTAAGACTAAACTGAGTACATAACTAGTATGATTTTAGCAGTAATACCCTCAAAATATGCCCATTTTTACGCAGAATTTGAGGATGAATACTAACGCGATATGACTTGACTTTGATACGGAAGTAGAAAGAAATTTCATAGAGAAAAGAAGAATGTAAGCAGCGCTTGAAATATATTTTAAATGAATGCAACATGATTATCACTCCTAATTCACAGGCAGTTTGTGCCCTCCCTTATAGGAAGAACCAACATGAAACGCCGAAGTTCTCGGCAACATTAACGTGGCTGTAAGATGCATATTAGAATTCAGAAATATTGTTTCTGACGGTAACTTGCTTGCATGTCGATTACGCTGAAGGCAAAATGCGTTTAGAAGTTTACGCTCATATCAACTGCGGATTTAAATAAGTATATAAGAGCACAACGAAACAACCCATAAAAGCATTGCAAATTTCATAAACGGCTGTGGAATGAAATCAAAAAAGAATGTTTGAAAGACTTTGTGTTATTATTCAAAAAGGCAACAATAAATTGCAATATCAAGATTACATCGTCCTTCAAGGGACCATGTGCAGTACTGTGCCATAGAACATGAAAATCAATACAAAAAGAAACTCCATACAATCAGCAATTCTCGTAATAATGTTAAATAAGTGAAAGGTTAACTTCCTCGATGGCCTACACGCACATATGACTAAAATCCCAATATTGATTCTTGAACATGGAACTAGTCTTTTCTCTTTGAACAACGAATATTAAGCTTGGATTCAAAAGAAGATATATTTATGGAACTGAAAATTCTGCAATGAAATATCATGCGCTCGTTAGAAACAGTCTCATCGTACAGAGGTGGCCAAAAATGTGGAAACACCACAAACTCAAGTAATCGTGCCTAAAATGGCGTAGGAAAACCGTTGGCATTCAAAACAGCTTCAAATCGTCTCGGAATGGACAAAAGGATAGGAAGCTTATACCATTTGCCCTGCAAAATAGTAGCAAATTCGGGCAACAATGATGGAGATGCGACAATTAATGGTGAGGCTCACGAAATCAGCCCTGGACGATACGGGCTGTCAGAAAAGGGACCCCTGTCGTCTTGGAACACATGATTAACACTGGGAAACAACCGTCGTACCATGGGATGGCGCTGATCAATAAAATGGTCATATAATTCTTGGTGGTAACGTGATATTGAAGGGTATCCATGGGGTCTTTGGAATACAACGAAGTGGCTACCCGAATCATCACCGAACCACCGCCGAGTTTCACTTTTGGGACGTAAACTCGACCTCAAGTTGGAAACAGTGTGAAACAAGACTGATCCGAACAAAGACATTAGCCAGCCACTGTGGCCGAGTAGTTCCAGGCGCTTCAGTCCGGAACCGCGCGACTGCTAGGTCGCAGGTTCGAATCCTGCCTCGGACATGGATGTGTGTGATGTCCTTAGATCAGTTAGGTTTAAGTAGTTCTAAGTTCTAGGGGACTGATGACCTCAGATGTTAAGTCTCATAGTGCTCAGAGCCATTTGAACCATTTGAACAAAGACATTCTTCCATTGCTCTGTAGTCGAGGTTTTATGGCTCTGGCAGCACGTTTTATTTTTAAGGGCCTCTCCAGCATGGATGTTGTCTTTAAATGAGGCGTTACTGTGTTTATTCCAGACAGACATAAAAAAACAGAATTAGTAAATAAATACATGTTTTACGTCTGTAATCAACGACAACAAATTTAACATTGAAGTCTAGGAGAAATGTGAAATGGAAAATTTGTCGTAGGTCTTGGCCTGGCTGAAACGTGTTATTTAGACCAGCGTGCCTACATTATATCGATTTAAAAGAAAAACTCTTTTTTTCTTAGCCCACAAAAGGCGATCTGAAAATAACATAAAATTTACTTTCCTGGTAACATGGAATCTGTAAGTTGGAACGCTGCCTGGTGTGGCAGTGAAGTTCAGGCCGGCAAAAAATTATAGGGAAAGAAACGAAAATGAGCAAGTTTTACAGGAATGTGTGGTAAAGCGAAAGTATAGAGGTTGCGTGAATTTTAATACTGATCACGTGAAACAAGAACGGTGAGACAAATTCACTGATTTAAAGAGAAATAAACGGCCAGTGAAGACTTTATTATTTTCTTAAATAGAATGTAGTGCCTAGTGAAACAAGGAGTTACTACAGTTCGTTTGTTTATTATAAAAAAGTTCTCTTCCATCATATTGATTTGTTGCATAATTTTTTGAATTTAAAATATAAGTAGAGTAAACCATTATAGCTTTACGCGCGGCTTTGTAAAAACCAGTATTTAACAATTATTTTGGCTTTATTCTCTAGGAACGTCATGCGAATATCCATAAGTTCCATAGTGGCTGGTGTGGGAAGAGATATTGCAGAACTCTCTGCTTAGATGGATACAAGATGTATTCATGCGAATATCCTTAATTTCTATTGAGTTTGGTATGGGAAAAGATAATACAGAACTCTCTACTTAGATGGATGCAAGATGTAGGGGTAATGTTTACATCTGCAGTGTAGAATCAGACAGCAATAAGGCGAATGAATTATTCTATCTCTCGAAGGACACCTACGATCAGTAAGTGTTCCTGCTCAGTTGTGCTTAGTTAAGAAATGAATCCCTGAGACGCCAGTTCAAAAATTGCTCTGAGCACTATGGGACTTAACATCTGAGGTCATCAGTCCCCTAGCGCTTAGAACTACTTAAACCTAACTAACCTAAGGACATCAGACACATCCATGCCCGAGGCAGGATGCGAAATTGCGACAGCGGTCGCGCGGCTCCAGACTAAAGCGCCTAGAACAGCTCGGCCACACCGGCCGGCTGAGACGCCAGTTAACAAACAGCAATAAATATTCCATACAGGTAAGTATAGCTATGCTTGGGCTTTCAGATATCGAAATGGTACATTTAAATGAAAGAAAGCGTTCGTTGTTTCCCCTTTTCATTTTCGAAAACAAAAAGGGGACGTGGTAACACTGAAATTATGGTCCGAATGGGCACTGTTACCTTTTCACAAATCTCGATGGTGGTTCATTCGGTCCACTGTCCATGGCGGCCGCAGAATTCTGCCGTGCTAAAAGTGTCCTCCACAATAGGGCCAGGCGCTCGGATCTGAACGCCGAATTGTTTGCTTAAAACACAGGAAAAAATATCACGGAAACTTTTCACCGGTCTAAAATAATACCAGAAAGAGAACCAGAGAGAGAGAGAGAGAGAGAGAGATAGAGAGAGAGAGAGAGAGAGAGAGAGAGAGAGAGATAGTGAGAGAGACGCGTTTTATCGCACAGAGTCCATGTCGCTTGTGGGCGGCGAAACAGGTTTCAGTATTTGAATAGCTGTCAATTTATTAATTCATGGATTTGTGACACCAATGCAAACGTTTCTTTCTAAACTGTAATACTTTATGTGCTTTGTGTGTGAGTTTGCACATTGACTGAGAAGTCCAGCGGTTGTAATTCATGGTACTACTGTAAGATTAGCCATGCAAACAAGTTTTTTTTTCATTTACAGAGAATACTGAGGCTCAAAGCTGTTAGTTGGATCTCTTTTTACTACGTTAGTGACAAAGTTAAAAAAATATTTAAAACATTATTACACTCCTGGAAATTGAAATAAGAACACCGTGAATTCATTGTCCCAGGAAGGGGAAACTTTATTGACACATTCCTGGGGTGAGATACATCACATGATCACACTGACAGAACCACAGGCACATAGACACAGGCAACAGAGCATGCACAATGTCGGCACTAGTACAGTGTATATCCACCTTTCGCAGCAATGCAGGCTGCTATTCTCCCATGGAGACGATCGTAGAGATGCTGGATGTAGTCCTGTGGAACGGCTTGCCATGTCATTTCCACCTGGCGCCTCAGTTGGACCAGCGTTCGTGCTGGACGTGCAGACCGCGTGAGACGACGCTTCATCCAGTCCCAAACATGCTCAATGGGGGACAGATCCGGAGATCTTGCTGGCCAGGGTAGTTGACTTACACCTTCTAGAGCACGTTGGGTGGCACGGGATACATGCGGACGTGCATTGTCCTGTTGGAACAGCAAGTTCCCTTGCCGGTCTAGGAATGGTAGAACGATGGGTTCGATGACGGTTTGGATGTACCGTGCACTATTCAGTGTCCCCTCGACGATCACCAGTGGTGTTCGGCCAGTGTAGGAGATCGCTCCCCACACCATGATGCCGGGTGTTGGCCCTGTGTGCCTCGGTCGTATGCAGTCCTGATTGTGGCGCTCACCTGCACGGCGCCAAACACGCATACGACCATCATTGGCACCAAGGCAGAAGCGACTCTCATCGCTGAAGACGACACGTCTCCATTAGTCCCTCCATTCACGCCTGTCGCGACACCACTGGAGGCGGGCTGCACGATGTTGGGTCGTGAGCGGAAGACGGCCTAACGGTGTGCGGGACCGAAGCCCAGCTTCATGGAGACGGTTGCGAATGGTCCTCGCCGATACCCCAGGAGCAACAGTGTCCCTAATTTGCTGGGAAGTGGCGGTGCGGTCCCCTACGGCACTGCGTAGGATCCTACGGTCTTGGCGTGCATCCGTGCGTCGCTGCGGTCCGGTCCCAGGTCGACGGGCACGTGCACCTTCCGCCGACCACTGGCGACAACATCGATGTACTGTGGAGACCTCACGCCCCACGTGTTGAGCAATTCGGCGGTACGTCCACCCGGCCTCCCGCATGCCCACTATACGCCCTCGCTCAAAATCCGTCAACTGCACATACGGTTCACGTCCACGCTGTCGCGGCATGCTACCAGTGTTAAAGACTGCGATGGAGCTCCGTATGCCACGGCAAACTGGCTGACACTGATGGCGGCGGTGCACAAATGCTGCGCAGCTAGCGCCATTCGACGGCCAACACCGCGGTTCCTGGTGTGACCGCTGTGCCGTGCGTGTGATCATTGCTTGTACAGCCCTCTCGCAGTGTCCGGAGCAAGTATGGTGGGTCTGACACACCGGTGTCAATGTGTTCTTTTTTCCATTTCCAGGAGTGTACATTTAAGTTTTAAAGTATGAGCTTCAATTGGCTTACTTCCAATGCGTCGCCGTTTTGGTGACCACCAAAAACATGACTGAGCGATATTGTTACAGAATAACTGGTAGTCATTAGTTGCTTATATTAAAGATTAAACTCATTATGTTATTTTATCGCCATAACGCTACCCTGATTATTTGCGAAATTTGTACTGCTTTGCCATTGTCTTCATCACCTGACACCAACTCAAATTCCATCTGATATAAGGGATGTAGTTTCAGTCTATTATACTTTTCTTCTGTAGTCGTCGACGAAAAAGCCATTCAAAAATTTCAAACTTGGAGGTCATCATTGTGCTTCGCAACAGATACATCTGTTCCGTAATAAGGTCAAGTAAAGATACTTCTCGCCACCAATTTAAAAAATTGCCTACGAATACTCAGGAAAAAATGTTTCACTATCGTTTCGCCATTTCCAGAACAAATGTGCACCACACGTTCTACATAGCCCACGTGCTCCACATTTCGCCAAATGAGTTACTAGATCACCACCACACTCCACGAACCCCTTTTACATACTTTTCTCCGTGGCTAGACTGCGTCTCTGTAATGATCTCCGACTATCTTTCTGGGTTCGCCCTACTATAAGTAAATTTTCTCTGCTGGTCACAACTTTGCTCCTCAGTTAAGCTATCCACGCGAGAGTAATGTATACTACATTTTACCTGTTTCCTTTTAAGCGAGGTACTGTCTTCTACTCCATCATTTTTCAGGCGAGCAAACGAAACATCACTACTTCCTCTTTCAATATAGGCTAACACCATTCCAACCATTAAGGTGAGGCGCTGACTGGCTTCAGAATGCAAAAGGCGTGCCTATTTAGTACTTGAGACATCAAATCAGGGCCCCGCTACGGTCGCAGGTTCGAATCCTGCCTCGGGCATGAATGTATGTGATGTCCTTAGGTTAGTAAGGTTTAAGTAGTTCTGAGTTCTAGGGGACTGATGACCTCAGAAGTTAAGTTCCATAGTGCTCAGAGCCTTTTGAACCATTTGAACATCAAATCATTGCCTGAAACCTGAACGTGAAGTTCAGAGTGCACTCATTGCATTGTAGATGACACACCTGGCTGCAGCTCCAATCACATATAAAATCTACATGTAAAAGAGAAAAATGTTGGAATCAGTGATTTTTAACAGATACAGAGCAACACGATAGAAGCTGGAAATCCACAGTAGTTATGGGTTTGGTGCTATGTCGTTCAAATATCGCTATCTGAGATGCAGCGATGAATCAAAACCTTATGAGCAGCTACTTAATAGAGTGTTGGTCCACCTTTGAAATGCGATAGAGCAGCGATTCTCCATGACATGTATTCGACAAGCCATTTGTAGGTTTCCAGAGCTATGTCTCATCAGATGTCTACGAACTGGTCATGGAATTCCCATAAATTATGTGCTGGTTGGCCGTGATCGCCGAGCTGGCAGCCGATTGCGTACCAGATGTCTTCCATCGGGTTCAAATCAAGCGAATTTGGTGTCCAAGACATTCATGTGAGTTCATTATCGTGCACCACAAACCACTGTAGCACGGGGACTTATCCTGTTGGAAGATTCGATCGCCGTCGGGGGAATACGTGAAGCATAATGGAATGCAAGTAATAGTTACGTAGTCTATAGCCGTTATGCTGCCTTCGATTACTAGCACAGGTCTCATGGATGACCAAGTGAATGTCACCCATGTTGTATGTTGTATGTTAACCGGGGACCTAGAAACGACGGAGAGGCTCCGTCCCCGCCGCAGCCGCAGTAGTCCACAACCCCACGACGACTACCGCAATCCACTTCACCCCTCCACCGCCCCAAACCGAACCCAGTGTTATTGTGCGATTCGGCCCCTGGTGGACCCCACGAGACGAGTGTAACCCCTATGTTTGCGTGGTAGAGTAGTGGTGGTGTACGCGTACGTGGAGAACTTGTCTGCGCAGCAATCGCCGACATAGTGTAGCTGGGGTGGAATAAGGGGAACCAGCCCGCATTCGCCGAGGCAGATGGAAAACCGCCTAAAAACCGTCCACAGACTGGCCAGCTCACCCCACCTCGACACAAGTGCCGGGGACCAGGTGCTACTTCCCGCTCCGGAAAGCCGTGCGCTAGATCGCTCGGCTAACCAGGCGGGCATGTCACCCATAGTGTAATACTGCCCCCACTGGCCTGGGTCCGTGGCGCGCGGCATGTTTCGGGCACCCGTTTGCCTGGATGACGGCACATCCCAACACATCCATCGACCTGGTGTAACAAGAAAAGTTATTCATCCGACCAGGCGACTTGTTTCCATTCATCCACGGTCCAGTCTTAATGATCTTGTGCCCACTGAGTAACTGAAGACGTCGTTGGGTTACCATAGGAGCACATACGGATCCTCTGTTATCGGTCTCCACGGTTAACACTGTGGGCTGAAGAGCGTGCCGCGAAACACTTGTGCCCGAACCAGCTATGTATCTGTCGTCAGATCTGCCACAGACTGCCGCCTGCTATCCTGCTTTACCGAGCGGACAAGTCTCCGCCTCCACGTCCTATGTTGAGGCACGGACATCCAACAACCTGCCGCCCACTCGTCGTTTCGCCGTCCTTCACCCATTTCCTGTAGATCTTCTCTACAATAGCAAGTGAACAGTCGACTGGTCATTGCCGAGATGCTCATTTGAAGGCCCGGGCCAAAACAATATGCCATTTCTCAAAGTGGCTTATGTCAATGGGCTCTCTCATTTCCAGCCCGTATCGTCGTTGGAATGATTTCTCTTTGGTCTCTGCTCCGCTTATACAGGGTGATTGCGTAATGATGTTACATGGAAATGAGCGTACGGCTGTGTGGGCATGCCACTGGCGTGCCACAGGGGAGTGTTATGGGACCATTGCTTTTCACAATATATTTAAATGACCTAGTAGATAGTGTCGGAAGTTCCATGCGGATTTTCGCGGATGATGCTGTAGTATACAGAGAAGTTGCAGCATTAGAAAATTGTAGCGCAATGCAGGAAGATCTGCAGCGGATAGGCACTTGGTGCAGGGAGTGGCAACTGACCCTTAACATAGACAAATGTAATGTATTGCGAATACATAGAAAGAAGGATCCTTTATATGATAGCGGAACAAACACTGGTAGCAGTTACTTCTGTAGAATATCTGGGAGTATGCGTACGGAACGATTTGAAGTGGAATGATCATATAAAATTAATTGTTGGTAAGGCGGGTGCCAGGTTGAGATTCATTGGGAGAGTCCTTAGAAAATGTAGTCCATCAACAAAGGAGGTGGCTTACAAAACACTCGTTCGAGCTATACTTGAGTGTTGCTCATCAGTGTGGGATCCGTACCAGATCGGATTGACGGAGGAGACAGAGAAGATCCAAAGAGGAGCGGCGCGTTTCGTCACAGGGTTATTTGGTAACCGTGATAGCGTTACGGAGATGTTTAGCAAACTCAAGTGGCAGACTCTGCAAGAGAGGCGCTCTGCATCGCGGTGTAGGTTGATCGCCAGGTTTCGAGAAGGTGCGTTTCTGGATGAGGTATCGAATATATTGCTTCTCCCTACTTATACCTCCCGAGGAGATCACGAATGTAAAATTAGAGTAATTCTAGCGCGTACGGAGGCTTTCAGACAGTCGTTCTTTCTTCGAACCATATGCGACTGGAACAGAAAAAGGAGGTAAAGACCGTGGCACGTAAAGTGCCCTCCGCCACACACCGTTGGGTGGTTTGCGGAGTATAAATGTAGATGTAGATGTAGAGTCCCCTATTCGGGGAAGTTCGGCTGTCGAGAGCAAGTACTTATTGCATTCAACACTACATTGGGCGACTTTCGCGTCGGAGATGGGGATGAAATGATGATGACAACACGACACCCAGTTCCTGAGCGGAGAAAATCTCCTGTCCCAGCCGGGAATCGAACCCGGGGCCCTTCGCGTGGTATTCCGCCGAGCTGACTACTCAGCTAACGGGGGCGGACATGATGTTCCAAGTTTGCAGGGATGATGGCGAAGGGTAAATGTATCAATTTAAGGTAAGGGAGTTCTTGGCAGGCCGACAGTGTACTACGTTGGTTTTGTATCTTCGATCTGACAAGTACTCTTCGCTGATATCTGCAGATTTTATTTGTAATGGAAATAAAGGTTTCTACTCCAGGGACCAATGATGAACCTTCTTTTGTTATTAATAGCGATGTGCTGGTCGTGGTGCACGCGTCTCCTGATAGGATCCCCATTCATATAGGAATTAGTCAGGCCGCCGTTTATTACATCACGTGGGTACTCTGAATTGTTCTGGGTTGTCTTACAGTGTCTCATCGAGTATACTTTCTCTTACCAAGAAGCGTCTTCAGCAATCGATCTGAGTTCACTTCTTACACTTTCTGACAGGTAATCACTCAGGTTGTTTGCCAACAATCCTTTCCGGTAAGTGAAAGTATTCTCGACGAGATACTGTGAGCCAACTATAATTGCTCAACAGTAACGAAAAAAAGCGTCTGCCTAGTCTTAAGAATACACGACAAAGCCGCTCATATACATCGGGATTTTGAGCGGCCTTATTTCGCATTCTCACCAGACGCTTTTTTCGTTTCTTTTGAGCAATCATAGACGGAGGTCGTAGGTTCTGCCAGCAAAATAGTCATCGAGTGAATCATATGACAATTCTGATCAACGTGGTAACTTGGTGAAACGACTGAATCTCTACTAAAATCCATTCGTTAATAACGAAATACGTGTAGGAACTGGTAGAATGATTTCAGAACCTAAAATTCGAAATTTTAAGTGAATGACTTTTTGCTTGTTGCTTTAAGATTACTTAAAATATGCTCTCACGAAAGTACTTGCATCATGAGATCTGAGCTTTACTTTTTGGTGTTTTCCAGCCTTGGCTTCCACTACCATGTCACTCACATGGAGAACAATTACCTTTCATAATTAAACTGCAGTTTTCATGTCCATGCAGAGTGCAATCGCAGATTAATTAAGACACTACTAATTAGCCCTGGCAATTTCAGCACGAAATAGTAGTCTACAAATGATTATTTTGGTTTCGAAATTTATCGTTACGTTGGAGTTCTGCGAAATATCAGTCACAAACGATGTAACATTTTATGCGCAGTAGAAAAAAAAAATTTGTCGGCAGTATCTGTGTCCTGCCGTACAGTTCGTTTTCCAAGGCAATTTGTCATCGTTAACCTCAATACTCTCATCGGTTTCTGTTTTTAATCCACCGTTGCAAGCACAAATTCCCTGTCCTCGTTTCTCGATAGTTCGGCACAAAGGTGAGTGTTGTCGAAACGATCGGATGTTTGAGATTTAAATAAATAATCGCCTAGAATCTACGTTCAAGCTTTATGATCCTATATAATTTATAATATGTTAATTCCCCTGTTAGTGGCTGGATGAAGTTTTTCGGGAGCAATAAAGCTATTTTGCAGAATGTATGAGTTTCTGTGAATGATATAATGAGTGCAGAAGCCTTTGCTTGAAACATATAAACCGAAATAACATAAATAGAATGGGTATCATTAGAGATAATTCTTGCAACGGATGCCACCCTTCCGTAATTTCCTATTATATGTATTTTAAATAATGATGCTGGGTTATCAGACTCCAAAATATTCATTTTACATTCACTAACAATTCAACATACACACATTACTATCCAATCTTCACGTCTGGATGCAATGAAGATTCGAATAAGCATCCGAACATACCAATACTTCGAAAGTTCTTTGCTATAAACATGATAACGTAGTAATTCTAATTCATTAATCAAAAATGCGAAAATTATGTACCAGGAAAGCCCGCATGCATATATTTATTTTGTTTAATAAAACTACATGTATCTTTTCGACACTTGTTTCCAGTCTAGATTTTTGGAATTTCAGACGGCGGGTTTCAGCTATAACGATAAGACAAATCCTTGAATGGATGTCCAAGGTTCTTTGTAATACACCGTTTCCCAAGAGTTTGCATTTTCTTTTGATTCACAGTCTTTTTGGTACTGGCTTCAGTTTATCATAATGAGTAATAAAGACAGCAATTACTTTGCATTACTTCCACAAATGACTAGTTTCGGCCAGCTGCTTTCATGAAGTTTTGACAAAAAGTAACGCAGTATATAGTGAGAAACTGCTGACAACCAAATAAACGTATAACATAAATAATAAATCACATGTCAGTTTCGTGTTAAGCTCTGGTACAAATAATTTCGTAGCCTGCATGAAACACGTAGCATGCTCAAGTGCTAATTCCATGTTCGTGTCGTTGCACTTTTATGGAGTGCGTTGCTGCCTTGGTAAAATTAATTGCAGAATGTTATTTATTAATTCTTAACGACTTTCCAAATACTAATTTAACAGTAATTTCAGTTACTCATTTCAACGTTTAACTACCCCTTTAATCTAATGCGTAATATTAATATAACTTACATAAGAAAGTATTCTGTTCCACAAATGACAAATCACCTATAGAGCCACATAAAAGCACAACAACCAGAAGACGGTGTTAGTACTTGAGTATGGGGCTTCTATACATGCTGATGTGCTTTGTATTTGACATTTGCATCAAATCGACAAGATATTTTTTGTCGTACTGCGTGTTTCACGCGATTTTAATAATTTTTCATTATACGATGTTTCCTATTTTTGTAAGCAAAATCTGGTGATGAACACTGTTCGAAACTAATTAATTAGTTGGGACAGTTATGGAACATATTTGTGAGAGAGAGACTGGATTATGATAAAATAGTATTAAAGAAGTTCCCGACCTGTTATCGAAATTTTGTGTTTTCAGCTGATATTCAGCTCAGGTCTGCAATTCGCTAATCACTTTAATGTCATGCATTACGTCACTGCTAGCGAGATGTCCTGCCGCGAACATTGCCGTCTTGTTTCTTCTGTACTCTTGTTTCTCTAACAGGAGGCATAGTAACTAAACTTTCTTAGGATGTAGCCTAGCGAGGTGTCCATATTTTAAATTACATTATGAATTTCACTGTTTGATCACAGTAATAGAATAAAACGAAGTAATACGAAAGTTCGATCAAATTTAGGAAAAGGAAATTTGCAAGTTGATGATAATATCACGTGCATATTAGTCGACGCTGAAAGGGAAACGATACTGATTCATAGATTAGTTTGGATCTGGAAACATTTTCAGTAAGTTGCGCTACATAATTTTCGCCGAGACGGAAAAAGTGGAGCACCGTTCAGTGACTTCATTTATATGTTTGAATGGGAAAACGTGTGCGAGGTACAGTTCTAAATTAGATGGTATTTATGGTGAGCATTAGCTATCAATGACAACAATTACATATTGATTCAGCAGATTTAAACGTGGTGGAAAGTTAGTTTTGCCTGAGGATCGTCCAGGACGCTCGGCGTGTGTTGTTACCGAATAAATCATGCAACACGTCCACGACATGATTAATGACTCTCGATGATGATAGAACGAAAATATATGAAACAGGAGAGGCCGTAAGTGTGTCGACACGAAGGGCAGTTAATATTTTACATGATACGTTGGCGAGATAGGAGACACCATTATTGACACCGGACAACAAGCCGGTGCAACATTCAACCTAGAAGCTTTGTTTGTAGAAATGTAAGAGACATCCGAAGGAATTTCCGCATCGATTTGTCACTGTTGGTGAGACTTGTGTTCATCATTATTTCCAGGAATCCAACTACCAATTAAAACATTGGTTTTCTTCCTGCAAATCTGCTCCAAAGGCAGAGGAGATGGTGCAGTAGGCAGAAAATGTTATTGTGTTGATTTTTTGGCAAGCGGAGGTTGTCTGTCATACTTAGATTCACCACTTTTCAACCATAGAAATATAAGTGACATTCGAAGGACTTTCCGCATCGGTTAGTCACTGTTGGTGGCATAGTAACTAAACTTTCCTAGGATGTAGCCTAGCGAGGTGTCCATACTTTAAATTACATTATGAATTTCACTGTTTGATCACAGTAATAGAATAAAACGAAGTAATACGAAAGGCATCGTTATTCTTAGGAATCCAAATACCAATGAAAACATTGGTTTTCTTCCTGCGAATCTGCTCCAAAGCCGGAGGAGATGGTGCACTAGGCAGAAAATGTTATTGTGTTGATTTTTTGGCAAGAAGAGGTTGTCTGTCATACTTAGACTCACCGCTTTTGAACCATCCTCGTCTCTGCCAGTGGCAGAGAAAGTATGTTGTGCGCCTTTATGGGACATGTTGTTGTCCTAGGAGACGTCATTAAAGCTGTGACGGAAGAGCGAAGACTCTTATTTGTCAGGTATCGCCTGCAGATGATGCAATATGCCTTGTCGAAACATCGTGCTTCGTAAACGACTGCATCCGACTTGATACCCAACAACACTACAAACAGTTGATTCGGTGGGAAAGGTTAAAATCACACAGCAACAATATGATTTGGATGGACGTCCAGGTTCTAGTCGCCACGAACGTCACTCCATTTGTCAGAGCTACAGAAAAAAAAACTAAACTCTGCCCGAAAAGGCCATGAAGGCCCAACGGTTCCGACCGGCCGCCGTGTCATCCTCAGACCACTGGCGTCACTGGATGCGGATATGGCGGGGCGTGTGGTCAGCACACCACTCTCCCGGCCGTATGTCAGTTTAAGAGACAGAAGGATAACGAAAATTGAGATTACGTCCGAAACAAGGAAGGGAGAAATAAGTTGTGTGCAGGGGAATCTACACAAAAACCATACTAAAAGAAATATGTTGGGTGTTATTAGATCATACCACCAAAACGTAGGTGATCAGTCTTAGGCACGAGTGAACACGCTTCGTAATTTACTTGTATTACGATACGAGTGCGTGAATATTTCACTGAACAAATAGCTTCGTTTAAAACACTCTCATACCGCGGAATGAAATGCGAAAGCTGTGTTGATTCCCGTTGCACTCATTCTGCCTTTTCCAATGCAATAAGACGACCACAAGGTATGAAAATATTACTACCTCACATCAGAGTAGGCAACTGCAACAAAAACTAGCTGGAACATGATTCAGTCTACGCACTGTAAAACAAAACTACGAAAACTAATTGCAGAACATATATACTGAATTGTTCAAAATTACTATTGCTTGGGCATGATTTCTTTTAAATAACTTTAAAGATTATTTGAAACTTTAATAAACATTGTATTGTTTTAACATGTCAGATGCAGGATGTTAATTGTCACAGTAAAAATATAAAATTATTAAGAAACAGTTTGTTAACTTGCTAATAAGATATTTGCAGAGGCCGTAAGTAAAAGTCTCTGTTGCAGGTAAACTGGATTTTTAAATTATTTTCTAAGTCTTTCGGATGATTTTATCACATCCTCCATGTCGTTCTACAGTCTGTAAGTTGTCACAAGTACTTCACCCAGCCTCCTCCATAACCTTTAAATATTCCAGCTGTGCTATGGCGTTGAAATTTTTCTTTCCCAGTAAACATTTCAGCAATGTTAACTAACCTGGATGCTTCTTGTTTCGAAAGTAGGCTTCCCATTTCAGACAAGAGTGAGTTCTTCTTAGCCTTCTTTACTTTTGGATAAGTGACAATTATTGTTTTTCTTTGTTTCTAATTTTCATCTTCTCATAGTTGTGAGGAGAGCAGACGTTAGGCATTCTGTGGAGGGGAAGGATGTGGGTGTCCGTTGGATGGCATCTCTGTAAGTAAAGGTTAGTAGTAGGGTGGATAGTGGGAAGACGAAAAGGGAGAGGGAGTTTGGTTGGTTGGCAAGATCATGGTATCAAGATGGGCAGGGAGAGATGGAAGAGGGGTGGGGGGAAGGGAGCCTTGATGTGGAGTGGAAGTGACAAATATGCGCTGTCAGGTGCCAGGTAGATAAATCCCTGTCCTGTGCATGGTACCTTCGAGAACGAGACAGTATAGTTCAGTTTGACAAGTAGCGGCATCAGATACGATGACACGTCACCAGGTTAAATTCACACTTTTTCTGAGTAACATATTTTCAAATTTGCCACACACATAAAGACTCATAAGGAAAAAAGAAGTCAGCGTGATGGAACTTACTGTCATTCATTACTTACATCTAGTGTACTTGAAAATAGCATAAGACAGAAATCGTACAATTTTACTGAGGATACAACAAGACTTTGACAGTTTTGGGTGATTGTGGAGACATTTCAGAAATTTGTAGGAAGTATGGACTCATCTTCAAGAATTCTTTAAAAATTTATATTGGTAATTTCAGAGCGTCGGCATCTAAATACCTTTACACGTTGACATAAAATGCAGCGGTCGGCTGAGGCTATACTTATCCTCTTGTTGTATCCCCGCTGACGTTCAGTCTCTGCGCTCGCAGAAGAAGTTTTGGGTTCAGTGTCTCTTTAAACAAGCATTGTGGCTAACAGGAGAATAACTTTCTGTGGGCCACGTAAAGTTCGAAGCGCAGCACACGAAGCGGGAAATTCGCTTTGCAGCGTGGGTAGACCGTTATATGTAGTGAAATATAACGAGAGTAAAATTTTACTGCTGACGAGCGCTGCATCCTGTTGACTCTGCAGAAAAAAGTCGCGCAATGATTTCTTCTTTAGTGCAGTTTGGGATTCTCGACGGACCGTTAGGTTGATAGCTTCTACTCCGCGCTCTATACTAACACGATTACGGCGTACTCTGGGATGCAGGCTGAAAGCAGCTTGCAGCGTGGTAACTCTTGTACGTCCATCGTACTTCCAGTGACGGGCATTGAACTCAGATCTTGCATCTGCGAAGTAGCTGCATTTTCTGCTCTTATACTCAAATACTACCACTCCACTGCCCCCTAGCCGTATTATCTGCGTACGGGAATGGGTGAAACGATAGAGAAGCGAGGTGGCAGAGAGAAATCGCTGGCGCCAGTTTCCAGGAAGGGGTGAGCGCGCTAATGCACTGTCCTTGTCACAAGATCCATTTACGACGGGCCCTCCGCTGTTTTCGAAATTACTCCAGGCGGATCCGAACAATTTCTATTATGAAGCGAGCTTCCTAGAGCTGTCAGGACGGGAAAGCATAAATCATTAAAAAGACATCGGCGACAACAGAAAGTAGAAAGGTAATAATCCATAACTCTGCTTTGAAATTAAAAATTCTGAATAGGTAAATATCTGTCCTCCTGAGAAACTTTCCAGTGTTATTTCTTTCATTTCAAGCCTGACTGTATGCGTCACATCAATTTGCAATTTTCGTTGAGCATATATTTCAGCTTAACAGCAGAAATTGTACGTGGTGAAGCTGGTGATAAATTCCGTCTACTGTATTTGTAAAATTTTTGCTGTACCATCGTTCATTTAGAAGTTACAGCTTCATCATCAGGACTTTCTGTTGCTACGTACCTTAAGGACCTTCGATGCCATGTCAACACGCCAGAAACGCTTATCTGTGAGAGTTATAGAGCACTGTCAGTAGCAGTTCATGAAACTATCGTGCAGTATATATTTGATTGCAGAAGAATTCGTGTATATTTTTGTTAAAAAATATAGAATATCTGCGAGTGGATTTCTATGAATATGAAATCCCGTGGAGGTTACTCCCGTATGTTCAGCACATAACACCAAAATACAAGGAGTGCAAGGCCCAAGTTACGATACGGAGGCAGAGAACACCAGCAGCGCTATTATTTGCCTGAAAGTTAACTCTGAATAAGAAAAACCAGTACCTTTAGTTCGAAAGTCGCGGTTTAAATAACAATATTTTTCATTTATGGTTTGTGGGTGGGCCTAGCAGTCTAGCAATAAGGTGTGTTCCTGGAAACTGAAAGGGTTTTGTAACCTTGCAATGTAATATATTCTAGAACTCTCAATCAAAAACTACTATTAGCTTCTCATTGCTGGAATACAAAGACATGTAAAATTTTGAAATGACTTTTGACTGTTAAATTATTTATTTGTAAAACCCAATATTGCAATTTCGACTAAGTGGCCTTATCAAGTGGAAACATCAAAATTATCTGAAGTGTCGCGGAAACTGGTTTCATCACATTGTGTTCCTGATAACTAATTCTTCTGTGTATTGCGATCTTTGAATTGCATTGTGAATACGTTGCTCATATTATGCTTAATTTTTGCTCGCATCTGTAGTACTGAGTGGAGCAAATGAATGAATACATGTTTTTTTTCTTTCATATAAAGCAAAAGCTCGTTTCGTCACATACATCAATGTAAGTTTGTTCCTTTGTACGGATATACCAGTGACTAAGACTACAAAGCATACTCAGTGGCAATAAGCAATACCACTCAAAGCAGAAATACATAAGCATTTCGTGACAAGATTTAAGAGAATTGAATAGCTGTTCTGCCAAAAACTACTAACTCTCCATTAACTGCGAGGAATTACGAAAAACGGATACAAACAGAAATAAAATAGAAAATGATCAACATACTCACAAAGCATTTAATTCACACACGTATTCGTAGACAAGAGCAAATGCCAACAGAACTCCATGCGACCAAATCAACTGCTGTTTTATGTGAAACAGAAACTAATAAGGAATCATTTACTCCACTCACTATTACAGATGCAAGCAAAAAGTCAAGCTGAACACGGGCAAAATATTCAAAATGTACTTAAAATAACGCCATACACATAAGAAGTCGTAATCAGGAACATAATGCGAAGAGATCATCTTCTGTTTACTAAGAAACGAAAACAAATATGGAAGACCTTAGATCACACAATAACAAAACTGGATAGCTTGATTATGGACTGATAAACTTCTCAAGTGACCCGGGAACGAACCAAGGTCTTCCTGACAGATGCCCCTATCTGAATTTCACCCCTCTGATCTTCAACAAACATCACAAGTTTCAAAGAACATCACACACTCCATGAATACTCAATGTTCAATCCTACCAGCCACTATCGATCATGTTACCCATTCTTTTTACATCTGTGAGCTCACTGTTAATAAGCTTTGTTAAGTTGTCATATTAATAATAGGTTACTGCACATTGTATAAAAGCTTTTTGCTTACTTTATTCCTACACAGTATATTATTATTTATTTCTGCATTGAAACCATATGATAACGAAATAATTCATCTCAGTCTTTTAAGCTGTGCGGAGTGGCCGCGCGGTTTGAGGCGCGATGTCACGGATTGTGCGGCCCCTCCCGCCGGAGGTTCGAGTCCTTCCTCGGGCATGGGTGCGTGTGTTATTCTTAGCATAAGTTAGTTAAAGTAGTGTGTAAGTCTAGCGACCGATGATCTCAGCTGTTTGGTCCCTTAGGAATTGACACGCATTTGAACATTTAGTCTTTTAACGTGTAATACTAAATATTTCTACCATTAACAGAAATGGACGATTTTGGATAAAATAGTTTTGAGTATTGGGCCACGTCATCGTAAAGACCTAAAACAACTAAACTACTGACGTTTCGACCGATTTTCTGCGCTCCTCTTCAGGGTAGTTCATTGGACGATATTATTATCTTTTCTGTAGAATATACAAGTAAAAATTTGTTTAAAGCTTAAGTTGTGTTATATAAGAAATAACAACAATGTAGGAAAAGACGGATTGTTGTTTACCCTAAAGAAAACACGTAAAGTTGCAGACAGGCACAATTAAAAGACACTCACATAAAGGTTTCGGTCACAGCTTTCGTCAGTAAAGGAAACACAATGTGAATGGTGTGTGTGTGTGTGTGTGTGTGTGTGTGTGTGTGTGTGTGTGTCTTTTAATCGTGTCTTTACAGTAAGTAGCAATTTGTCTTTTGCTAAACTGTTGATACTCCTGCCTGGAGTTTCCATTGTTTTATTGTTTGAAAAGTGAGTTATTTATCATATTTCTAGTACTTGTGATCGGACTGCGCACCTTAGTCAGGCGTGGTGTACCCTTTGCTTGGCTCTTGGTTCTCTTTGAACTGCTGCACGGTTAGTGTGGCCGACAGACTTCGTTTGGGTCAACAGTGTGGATTCTGTGGAACCGTGGGCAGTGGTATGGAAGCACATCGCGTGGTAGCATCAGACGTCTTATAGTGGAACAGGGAAGAGACTAAACGACATCGAGAGTGATTTACGCAGAATTTATATTACATTGAATTTCTCCTATAAATGGAAGAATGATCGCCGGTAATGAGCTTAGGTGTATCGAAGGTAAAATTATGATGTCAACAAGGCACAATGAATGATATTTGAAAGTAAATGCCGAAGATGTCGAGAACTTGACCTGATCTGTTGTTACACAATATTTTCAGTCAGTAAGAGTACATACTAATAATAATGACTTACCCATGGTCGTTTTTAGGGCACTCGATCGTGATTATTCAAAAAGAGATATAACCAGTGGGTGTGATTTCTAATACTAATTAAACAATCACATTTTCTAAAATAAATTGAATTATCATAACAATTTTCTAGTAGGGAGCTTGGATACTGAATTACCCATGCAATTTGTCATGTTCACTAAAACTTGTAGTGTCGTCTTTGAAAACTCCGTGTGCTGAACATCTGGAGTTTTTATTGGGAGTCATATACAAAAGAAGTCCATAGAATTCACAGGTATACTACAAGATTTAAGGAAAATCTACATATGTTCTTTTGTAATTCTGTATGTATTCCCCTGCAATTTCGTAAATTGCAATTATGAATGCATTATAAATTCCACATACACGTGCAGACATAGCAGCTGAGATTTTTTCATAACAAGGAGAAATCCGATGATCAAGTGGTGACTTGAAAATGTACATTGACGTAATGAAATGCTATAAACCTGGTAGTCGGAGTTTATTGTTAAGTGTTGCATTCAGTTCCATTCCAAGAAATGAGACACTGTGTATTTAATAATACTGAATATCGAAATGTTAACGCAATGACGCATTTCTCATTATCTTAGCTTACTATAAACGAGGTACAATTTTCTGTTTAACGTATCTGACCAAGCTACAGAGTACAGTTAAAAAAATTTGCAATTCTTGAGGAAAATCCCTCTCGACCCGAAGCATGGTTACTTTTGCGCTAGATCCATCTTATTGGCTGAGGATCACTATCGAATTTCAATAACCGGCTTTACGTTAGTAGCAAGATCCTAATTTTAAGAGGAACACTTTCCTTTTCCGCTTTCATTTATTTAAATGTTGGCCTATTGTTCTTAGGCTGATACTGAAGCCTACCTAACGTTAAGTTCTTTCTATAATTTAGAGTCAGTTCTCTGAGCGCTTTGGGTCACGCTTTACTTTTAACTACTTCAGAGAGTGCCCTATGCGTTCGGTAATTGCTGACATATGGAAACCCAACCGTCTAAAACGTGCTGTTAGACAGGATGCCCAGTGTTAATGGCACAACTTGACAGATGGCCATCAAATTGGGCGATGCTGCGCAAAGTGCAAGCACTCACACAAACGCTGAAATCGTATCTAGCGCTTACGGTCGTGAAGATACTGGAGATGGACTATTGACAACGTGTTACTTCAGTTTGCTTGGGCGCCAGCTACTGCTTCCCTCTTATGAGTTGCAGACGGCCGATGTCGGCCGAAATCGGTGATTTTTTGCTGAAATTAAATGTGACTATGCCGGTAATAATTCATTTTACAAATAAAAAACGGTTGGTGTACTGTTAGTTATAAGACCATTATCTGCAGAAAGAGTAATTGAAAGTGAGGAGAAAATCTTTCTGCTTACGTGTTGTTCGTAATTTAATTAGACAATCTGGATAAACTACTGGAAACTTAAAAGACCCGAGCAGAAAAATTTCCCAGTATACATCGCAAAGAGGTCTTGAAATGATGGTTCAGGGAGGGGCGGGTTACATTAATTGTATTCTCAGAACATGATCAGCACTTTCATAGTTTCATGAGCTGGCTTGTACAACTATCGAAGTATCGTATTGCATTAAATAATCTGGATAATTTGCCTAGATAGGAAGCTAACGTCTGAAGTAGTGAATTGTTATGTTTGTTGTGATAAAAAGTGGTGGCAGCGAGGAGTGGTTTTTTATTGTATTTTATTTTTTTAATATTCTTTCAGACGAGTACAGGTGGATAGGTAATGGGGTTTTATAGATAACGTTAAATGAAACGATTTATTTTGTTTCAACCTGAAAGCTGTGTGTTCGCCTCTTTATTGTATTGTGCCTGAAATGACACTGTTTAATGAAAAGAAATAGCAAAATATGATCTAATCATGTTATAAAGACTGTAACTATTCTACTTTACGAGCCAAACATAAGAGAGATAAAGAATTTTGACAGAGCTCGCAGTTGATAATTGTTCTACTAGTTATTAACACTACTGAGCGTGTACGAAGGGACTGTAACCATGTGAAGTATCGCGACATCTTTTTGCCGTTTATAGCATCTAAACTATCTGAACTGGCTGAGATACCGTCAATTTTTAGTGCTGGTAACGTTGGAAGTGAAAAGCTGAACTGTACAATATTATACAATGTTGATACGTGAATGAGGGAAAATGCAGTTATTAACTCAGCACCGTTATGGTATTACTGACGCAACACATCATCATTTTCGCATATGGAGGTGTAAAGAGGAACAAGTAAGAGGAAATAATTTAAATACACCACCCCTAATAAGTGGAGTCACAAGGCTTGTACACCATGGCAGTTCCTAAAGAAAACTGCTTGGATCATCGTCGTATTAATATTACAAGGTGGGTTAAATCATGCCAGTAAGAAGGAAACCAACATCTCGCAGTTCTCACAAAGTAAGCGTATGGTCGCGATCAACTAAGTATGGTCTGTTCACGAGCTCAGATAAAGAATGCAGTGAACTACCTGAAATTAAACTGAATAAAACGCGTGTCTCGAGATTGTTGTCTCAGAATGAACATTGCTGAACGGAGCTTTATATTTCACTTTGACAAGCAGCGTTTACCCCCTGAAGAGTGGATGCCACATCTCAAGAATGCGTCTACCTCCCTCCGAATCAGATACTAGGATACATCACGTCTGCTCCCTTCCACGACCAACACCATAACTCTAGAACTTGCATGCTCCACTCTTGCTTCCGTCCATTTCAGATACCAGAATATTAGCGGATGAAATGTTCCACTCCCTCCCTGAGCTCAACTGAGGCTCTGCGTAAGAAAACGCGTATGTTAGTTTGCTAGCCAATCACGTACGAAGAACAATTGTTCCGCTAATTGAATTTCGAGGGGCTGTTTGCAGCTCACCTCCCTTTTATGTTAATTTTTGGGGCTGGTCAATGGGAGAGAAGAGATCGACTTACTGACATCCCCTCCTAGCAAACACGAGTGGAAAAGTAGTACGAAGGTATAGAGAGAGAAGAAGATAAGTTGCAAGCGAGACAGTACGTTTTTAAGTGACCAACTCTCTGGCGCCTCAGCTTCTGAGAATTCTGTGTCCTTTTAGGAAATAGTCTGTTGTTAGGCTTGTGTCAGAACGTACAAAGAACGTCAACTATCGAGACAAATGATTCTGCCATTCTCATTGTCACGCCCATGATGAGCCCATTGCTAGACAAGCAACAGAGACGTCACTACCGCTGGACCTCGCCACTGCAGCCTCATCAAGTCAAATACTTGAAGCGGACTCAGCCCCTACGCAGAGTACGTGGCTTATGATCCTATCGTCCTTGGAGTTTCGCGTGGTGCGGCTGCAGTCAATTGGCGGCCCCAGCTGTACAAAACACTTTCGGTGGGCGGAGAGCAGTCTTTTTTGACATAAGTACTCTTTCCCTTCACGGGGATCTGCCACAGCCGTGGCTGGAAGACGAAAGGCTAAAATCGCCTATTCTATTATACTGAGTACTGTCCATGATTTGCCTGTATTATAACATGCATCTAAAACATGAAACAGGGATAAGCTAGATAATATTTACAGTTCTTCTGCAATTGCTCTTGCTAACAGTTCTCTCATGCTCATCACTCCTTTCCCGTTACAGAGCGGAACTAAAATTAAATATTAAGCAGATGTGGATAGTGATAGTTAATGAAACGTCGCAGCCAGAAAATGGCTGGATGGTTTCCAGAAAAAAAAGTAAAAAATTGAATATCGCCGTCACATGCATAGTTTTCAGTAATATTATTTTAAAGGCAATATTTTTAAAAAGCTTACAGTACGTACAAAGCAAACATTAGTATTTATAAAAAAATCTTCGTTCAGTAGTCCCTTACGTGGTGATACACATATTACAATTGGCCTTAATTCACTAGGAGTTTTACATCTCACTAGTAACGGCAGATTAATAAACAACTAATGAAGAGATGGAAATTTATGCAACTTTTGATAAACGTCCACAGCGTGTCCTAAATGATCAAAAGGAACAGAAAAACGAAAAATTACTGTAGAATTTTAAATTGGTATGAAGTTAGTTTTGTATATTTTCTTTCGGCGGTCTTCTTACTTCCATACGGTCTTAGAGTCTTTGTTCCCAGTCTATTTTGCGGTTTCCTTTTTTCTGTTTGTTAAATTCGTTACAAATACTAGATTCACATTGTTAATTCACCTTATTTCACATCACATGTAACATGTATTTCCGCATAAAGACTTTATTTCCCCCTTTTTTAATTAATATAATTATATGTGAAAAAAATTTAATGTTTTCCTACGTAAACACTCGGCGTCATTTTTGTACCTTCTGTACAAATAATATCTGTGTAAGTTGCACATCATTTTTATCTGTGTTTGCGACATTCAGTTGTCACCTGAAGTTGGTCTAAGAAGCCGAAAGCCGGTTTGTCACCAAATAAATCTAACTTTGCGGAACAGTACGGAATGTTTTCCTATTTAACATTATCTTGTTTTAGCTTATGTTTAATCTCCCTTTTTTCATTATTCCATTGTACTGTGAGGAAGTCATCGGTCACTAAAAAATATAACGTAAAACGCTAACTGCGTTCTTGTTCACTTAGGGATCGCACTTTATTTAAAGGGAAATGTTTCAGGGCTTTAAAACCAAGGTCATAGTATCTTACGGAATCTCAGGTTAAAGTTTAAATTAGTGACCATCCTTCAAACAGAAATCACGAAGATTAGCCAAACAAGATGATTTAAAAAGTGTAATTTACAGATAGTGTAATTACAAACCTGCAAAGGGCGACTTACATTTTTAAGCTTCTGATGATGGTTTTGAGTACAAAGGCTAAAACAATATAGAATGAAGAAATAGGCGTATTCCCAACCTCATAACAGATGACGAGAAATAAATGCGATTAACAGGAGCTCATACAAGTAATGGTATATAACTTCGGAGTGGGTCTTTGAACTATTAAATACGGAAGCTGTATAATAATACCGAGACCTAGAAAGTGCTGTAGAGCTTAAAGTTTAAGTAAAGAGTAGTCGAGTAATCACTTCGTACCTACTAAAAGGAATTGTGGTTTTCTGCATGGAGACTGAAAGAGGCACGTTTCTAAATGTTATGTGCTTATATTTCTCAGTATCGGTTAACTGTCAACTTCGATTCGATTCAATTACCTCTCGTATCGTGGCAACTCCATTTAGTTGATGGAAGCAAGTATTTATAAAGCTGTATACGTGATGGCATTACTTAAGTATGCTTTTGTTTTGCTATCTCGGTAACTGGATCTCGAAAATAACTCTTCTGGCAGCTTCGGGTATTTTGTTTTTCTTTTGTGAGCAAACATTTCTTAAAAGCAACATGTGTCGAAGGACGTAGCGGGACACGGAATTCCTTTCCTCAAAATTAGGTGCTCGGGCTTTCGGTAAACAACACCTCGACGGCGGACACGTCCTTCAGCAGTACCTTTCCACGATCCATTTATTCTATGTAGTTCTCCAACACAGTTTCCGTTGAGAGCTGTATTTTTCTAATATCTTTCATTCAGCCGTATATTGAAGCAGCAATTCATAGATTGCTGCAGCCTCATAAAATGTCCGTGTTTAGGATGGAAGAAAGTAGGAGCAATTAGACAAGAGCCCTGCATCATGACTTGCGTAGTATATCTAGCAAAATACAAAACCTTACTGTTTACAGCTCATTAATCTTGCATAATTACGAAGTAAGTGTGTATCTGTTCGCAAGATGGTGTGATTAATTAATGATGATTCGAAAATATTATATTACACCATTGCTGAGCGTAAATGAGGATGTAGCCATCACATCGAAGTTTTCACGCAACTCTGGATGCAATAGATGTGAACTGAACCTGTAATACAACTGTCACGTTCTTGCTAAATCGTCTGAAGCAGGCCTGCCGCGCGATTCTTTCGATATCATTAACGTCTGCGAGCTGCAGCGATACAGAGTTGATGGTCGTAGCCAAGGAGGCGCAGGAAGCTTGTGCATTAACGACGATCTCTGCCGGAGACCAGTGTGTGAAGTCGACTGACGGCGCATATCGAACGTGATGTATCGACTCAGCTGTTTCTCAGGTTTTCATGTTGTTTACTAGAGGAACTCTGTATCTGACATATGATGACTTGGCTTTTCTCAGTGGTTCTCCGTACAGCGAGTGGCCGGTGTTTACACTCATAGAGTTCGCAGCTGCACTGCTCACGCTCCTCAGTGCGAGGTTTAGGTGTGCTTTATACTACGCTGGCACTTGTCGAAATCTCGCATAAACAAATCACACTTTGAAGGAGTGTACAACCAGTACAATATATTTTCATCGGCCTGAAACTCGCCGATACAATAAAACCACAGTGTTGGCTCTCAGTTTTCTCGGAGAAAAACCCATGTCGTCCTTCTTCTGCAATGTCATAAGATACGATTTATAGCTAACAGCACCGTGTTCTGTAACAAAGACGTAAATTAGAAATTTGTGTTAAGGTATTATGGGACTAAACTGCTGAGGCCATCGGTGCCTAAGCTTACACGCTATTTAATCTAACTTAACCTAACTTACGCTAAGGACGACACACACACCCATGCCCGAGGAGGACTCGAACCTCTGACGGGAGGAGCCGCGCGGACCGTGAAAAGGCGCCTTAGACCGCGTGGCAACAACGACGTGTTCTTATTATCATCCGTACTTCAGTTTTTGTACTCGTAGTTGTATTGAAATATACATATCGTGTGGGTGTGGAACAGAAAAAGTGGGAAACGTTACTGGCGAACAAGAGCGCTTAGCGACCCACAGCTAGCAAGCAGAGAATGTGATGTGTAGGGCTTTCGGTTGAAATAGCTGTTGCTAGTTGACAAAAACCAGTATGACTATAAATTAATTAACTATTTCATAACACTTTACTTTCATAAACAGTGAACAAAAGTGCCTCATCTTACCACCAACATTGAGAGAGATATATGAAGTTTGGACATTGACATTAGACTTCAAATGCTGTATAGCGCCATGCGTATACTGTATTCAAATTTATAACAAACTGCTTGTTACCAGTCAAATGGAGGTAACCTTACTCCGTGTCTCAATCTCGCGCACTTTTTCAGGAGTAGTTACAAATGCGAATTATAATTTACAGTTAGTTAAACACGTTGGTCTGAAAAAAGGGCAAATGAACTATTTATTCTGCATATCTGTAGATAAATATGTTCAACCTTTCTCTTTTAATCTAACATTGGAAAATATATATGGCAGTTGCAGAAAAGTGTTAAAATCGTACCGACACTCCACTTCTAGTTATATTCTGAGAACTCTTGTTCACACACAACGTCACAATACATTTTATCAAAGTTTCCAATCTTTTCAGGCGCAAGACTGAAACTAGATTTCAGGAAGTTACTAATAGCAGGTAACTTGTTATAGATATTAAAAATATCCACGTTTGCCACTACATGGAATATTCTATTTCATACCAACGACGAAATTTCAAATAGCCATCCTCTACATCTACACCTACGTTAGTACTTTGCAGCTCACAGTTAAGTTTTTTGATTGATTTCGTGATGCCTTCAGCTGAAGTTATTTTTATTTGAACTCGTTGGCTCTATCCCCCCCCCCTCTCTCTCACTCATACACACACACACGGTATATACATCATAAATAGAAGTTAGTCTCGAACATATACTTCGTTAGGTTGATAACAAATAGGTAAACATACCAAAAATGATGAAACACGTAATGAAGTAGCGATATTTACTTTGCGAAAAAAAGTGTACGACAAAATGGTTGTATCGAGAGATAAAAGAACAATAGTCCACCACAATAAAGAGTGAGAAACATGGTGAACGGTGTGTGGAAGGCGAGAACACAAAGATGTGATTATATGGCAGTGATAAAGTGGTAGTGCGATCTCCAGACCAGATGTGAGGAAACTGCAGACCAGAAAATCGCAAGTAATTACTTTTTTTAAAAAACAACCGCGAAGTGAAGTGTTCAATAATCTAAAACTAACAAAACTGTATCGTTATAGATCCCACTGATGATGCCTTTGAACATGAGGAGGCGAAACGCGTATGGGATAAATAAAGTAACTAGCAGCAGGAAAAGGCAGTTTCATTTACAAAATAAGTATTTATGTGCTTGCTGCGGAGGGTGGCCACACAAACAAACTTCTTACGATTGTACAATTGCGGCCTTACGTTATTTTCAGGTCTCCAAAACGGGAGCACTATACATTGGATGCATTAGTATAACTTGTGAATTTGACATGGGTACAAACCATTTCCTAAGATGTACTACGAGGATTATGCCTTACTTTACGGAAGATTCTGTAATGGAATGGTACGTCATGTACGTCATGTACGTCCTTCCTCCGATGACTGCATGTAGTTGTCACAAAATAATTTAGAAACAGTTTTTCACTATTTTAAGAGCATGTTACTTGTAAGCAGTGGTTGCAAAGCTCTTGTACATAAGGTCGATATTTTTAACGAACTTACACTACGACGTACATGACGTAATATACCATTAAAGAATCGTCCTTAAAATGAGTTACAATCTTTCTAGTACGTCTTGCAATATGACCTGTCCCTATGTTGAATTCATGGTGATACTAACTCATCCATTGTACAATGCTTCCGTTTTAGATACTGAAAATGGCCTAAGACCGAAATTGTATTGTGGTGCATCAAATAAAGAAAATGGCAGCTGAAGGTATCACGAAATCATTAAATAAATTCATCGCAGTTGCAGACGCTATCGCAATGAAGATTGTAGAATCACAGCTATGTGTTTGGAAGAGGATTCATAGACCGTTCCACTCTCGAATATAACATAGGAAAAATGAATACCTAAATCTTTTCATAGGAGCCCAGACTTCCGTATTTTATTACAATAGTAATGTCCGCCTACTTTAATGACTGTCAACATAATATTTTGACATTTGAAAGCTGGTGATTGAAATTTCGTGAATAGATCTCGCCGCAGCAGAAAACGTATTTTTTTCGTTGATAGCGATGCCAATTCACGTATCATATCCGTAATACTCTCACGGCTATTTTTCAGTAATATAAAGGAAACTGCACTTTTAACTTTTTCGATGTCCACCGTGAATCCTATCTGGTAAGGTTCCCATACCACGCAGCAGTACTTGAGAAGAGATCGGACAAACGTAATGTGGCAGTCTCTTGCGTAGATATGTTGCTTCTTTCAAGTGTTCTGCCAGTGAAACGCATCCTTTGGTTTGACTTCTCCTCAACATTTTCTATGTTATGGTTCCACTTTTAAGTACATAGCTGAATCGATCGCCTTTAGAATTGTGTGATTTGTCGTGTACCCGAAATTTAACGCAATCGTTTTGGTACTCATATGGGGGGATTTAAATTTCTATTGCTTAGGGTAAATAGTCAATTTTTGCACCATGAAGATATCTTGTGTAAATTATTTCGTAATTTGTTTTGATCTTCTGGAGCCTTTACCAGACGATAAACGACAGCATCATCTACAAACAGTAGAAGAGGGCTATTCAAGTTGTCTCCTAGGCAGATTACATATATTTAGAATATCGGAGGGACTATAACATATTCTTGGGGATTCCCACATACAGCTTTAGAAGAAGACTTTTTGTCAGTTACTATGAATTGTGACCTACATGACAGGAAATTACAAACCCAGTGGCACAACCGAGACGATGCTCCATAGGCACGCAATCTGATTATAAATAGTTTGTGTGCGACAGCGTCCAACTCCTTCGTAACCCTAAAAGTATGAAATCAACTTGAAATCATCTTTACATTGATGGTAAGACAATGTATTATGATTCACTGTTGGCAAAAATAAAACGTTGTAGAATCATTAAAATAATATCCAGCCATTCTACATTTCCGAACTGCCAAAAACTACCTCAACCAAACGTTCTGCACCTTCATTTATACTACAGAAGCCACGTTACTTTCTATGATGGAGGAACTTCGTGCACCGCCATTATTACGCCTTTCCTGTCTCATTCACGAATATAGCGCGAGAAGAACGATTTCCCGTAAGACACCACACCAACTAAAATTAATTTGCTTTTTCAAACGTGATCTTTCTGCAGTACGTGTGTGGGCGGAATTCACATGCTGTTTAACTCTTATAGGAATGAACGCTATCGCCACTGAGGCACGGAATGCCTATTTTGTAGAATCTGCTCTAGAGTATAAGGAGCGTCTTTGTGATGCGGTACTGCTCAATAAACTATCGTGTGCCGAAAGACCCAACTGTTCTTCAGATCTGCAGTATCTCCACTATAATCATATCTGGTATGTCCACTGCGTTGACGAGCAATACTCTAGAATTTGTTGACATGTAGTTTGATAAACTACTTCTTTTGCACATGATTTTCATTTCCTTAGTATTCTTCAAATGAAGAATAACTTGTTTCTTGTGGTTATTCTACTTTACGCCTCTCCGTAACAGTTTACACGATAAAGTGTCAGTTGCGTAAACAATATTTCCCCCTATTTATACAAAATGCATTATATTTTTTTATATTATAGGCAAAGTGGCGGACCTTGAAACAAGTGTTGAACATCTGTGGCTCTTCCTGTTTTTCGCAATAATTTTTTGGAGTTAAAAATGCTGCTCACACTACAGCACTGTCTGCCAATATTTTGTTGAGAGAAGGAACAGTTATAACTTCTGTTATTTCTCGTCACCTGCAACAGTTTATCCATCGAGGATAGCAATAAATTAGCGTGTGCCGCCTCGCTCCGAACTAAATTAGTCAAACCTGCGGGCTCTCGCTAACAGGCTTTCTCGTATTAAAAATTTTAAACATGGCTGCGCTACAGAAACGATGTATGCAAGAGCTTCAATGTATTCGAAATAACAGCTAACCAGTTGCCAAATATAGGTTTATTAAACCTTGACTATGGTTTCGACAGATGTAGGATCTAAAATCTTACTATCTATAGTCAAAGCGGGAGTCGCTAACTCTGTCTAGTATATCTCATCCACTTAATTACTATCTAATTACATTAAATGAAAGTAGTAGCGGTCTGGTGAGGCGCTTTGTCTTAAAACGTGCAGGCTACAACTTTATAGGGTATACTGCACCACTTAAAAAATTTGTGTAAAACTAACATTTAATCAGGTCCTGTAGAGAGTCAATATGTTACGTTGATAGCTAGTGACATGTGCCCCACTGAGAGAATGACATATACTAGACAGAGTCAACGACACCCACTTTGACTATAGATAATGTGATTTTACGTCCCAAGTCTTCTCAAAAAGACAGTTTTAAATTGTCGAAGCCATCATGAATGTTAAATAAACCCGTATTTTGCAACTGGTTGGCTGCTATTTCGAATGCACTGAAGCGATTTTCTCCTATTCGTTTGTAACCGTTTTAAATCCTAAACGCTCTATATACTTTTAAAATTCTGCCCTGTGAAATTTTCTCTTTTATCGTTTTCGCTGGTAGAACGCAACTAGAATTCACAAAGCAATGCCATTCTCTTATTGGATAGTCGCAGCCACCGTGAGATAGGGAAGATGGGACAGTATAATTCTGTCCTGAAATATGAAAGAGAAAATCGCATAAAACAGCGGGATTCAAAGCAGTCAAATAAGTTGCTTAATTCCACAGCAGCCTTCGTGCTCAGAAGTAATTAAGTCTGGGAAAATTCTAAAACACCGGTGGCCGCAGTCGCAATTAAAGGGGACTGTTCGACTCTCGGTTAGCTGGTGAGGCTTCACACTGCCGTCAGGGCAGCAAGAAGCCGTCCATATAATGTTGCGCCGGTTGCCTACCCATAGAGCGCAACACTCACCGCTCACGGGTTTCATGATCATGGTCAAGTCTGTTCCGTTATTTTTGTAACTGGAATCTAACATAAGTAACTACAGGCAGCTGACGAACAACTTTTTATTGATGTAATTGCAATTGGAAATGAATACTTCAGTTATCCTTTTGGAGGGAAGTAATGTGGCACTTCATATTTTACAAACACACAAAAGTCGGTGAAAAGGAAGATGTTACAAGGACTAGTTTTACCCATCAGCGTTTATTGTGATGGCCTTACAACCACCAAGATGAAAACTGTGGAATCTTCCTGCACCTTAGCGTCACACTAAATGCCAAAGTTAGATTTATTGCCAATTACAGCTGTGTCATCACATTACCAATTCCTACTCAAAACAGTTAATTTTGCAGTCAGAATGCGTGATTACCCACAAGCTCAAACATCTGTCCTCAAATATAGTTACGTAAACAACATTCACGAGACATTCGATGCTTAAATTCTCAACTGCTTTTAGTGACCCACAATACCATAAGCGTTTACGCCGAATCATTCTGTGTTCCAAGCAGTAGACTACCGATATCGGTGGACCACAACAGCAGAGAAATTACAGACTGCTCTAGTTTCCAATATAAGACAATTATTTATGTCTGGAATTAATGGATACCATTCATTTACGTCTCGCTGGGTTCGCAGACGTCAGTCTGCATTATCAGTATTGTACTGACAGTATCAGACACGTTTCAGATTTTTGACTCATAATTTTCTTCCTCCTATTCCTTCGTTCTTTTTCCTGTTTTCTTCTTTATGTGTTTATATGTGTTGAGGCTGTTTCTCATAATCTCGTGTATAAGCCTGTCGATTTTTGTATAAATCTTCTTTGAAATCTATTCGTTGCATGATCTCCTCCACTTGAGTTTTCCACTTTTCGTAGTCTTCCTCTTTTTCTCTTGCATGAAAGTGGCCATCGTTTTCGGCCAACGTTCATCCACTTATCTCATCACATGGCCAAACCATTTTAAACGCCGTTTTCCAGCTCTTCGATTATGTACGTAGGAGCTTTCATTCCTACTGCTTTCTTTATTGGGGATCTTCTCTCCGCTAGCAACGGTAGAACTTAATCTCAAATGCCATTTGCACAGCTTCAAGTCTTATAGATCTGGTTTTGTCATTTCCCAGGATTCCACTCCATATCAACAAATGCTTTGAATTACTGATTCATATAACCTTTCTTTGTCTTTTTCTTTATTTAATCTGACCAAAGGCATGAAATTCAACTTAGTGATTGTTTGATTTGTGTTTTTCTCTGCCTTATTTCATGTCTACTGGAACCTTGGTCTGAGATCATAACTTCCGGGTATTTATACACACATCAAAAAAGTTTTGCATTACCCTGGTTCCCAGAACTCTTGAAGACAGACATTAACTGTGGATATTGTATCACAGACACAGTCCCTTTGACTGTTTAGTGATGTCATTAAACTCGCCCAAAGATGTAAATAACCATGCATGAGCAGCGCCTGTTTGACTGAGGGGTTCCGACAGCCGATCAGTTCCAATCATTCCACCAGAAAGGAGGTACACGGCTCGTGTTGTCTGTAGTGCAACCATGGCTAGGTGGTCAATACCGTGGTTCTATCGCGTCCGCATTGTTACTTTGTGTCGGGAAGGGCTCTCAACAAGGGCAGTGTCCAGGCGTCTCGGGGTGAACCAAAGCGATGTTGTACGGAAATGGAGGAGATACAGAGAGACGGGAATTGTCGATGACATGCCTCCATCACGCCTCCCAAGGACTACTACTACAGTGAATGACCGCTACCTACGGATTACGGATCGGGGGAACCCTGACAGCGAGTTCCATCTTTGCAACCACGAAACCATGCAGCGCGGTACAGATGGGTCCAACAACATGCCGAATGCACCGTTCGGGATTGACATCACGTTCTCTTCACCTATGAGTGTCACATGAGCCTACAACCAGACAAACGTCGGAGACGTGTTTGGATGCAACCCTGTCAGGCTGAACGCCTTAGTCACACTGTCCGGTGAGTGCAGGAAGATGGGGCTTCCTTGCTGTTTAGAGGTGGCATTATGTGGGGCCGACGTACACCGCTGGTGGTCACGTGGTCACGGAAGGCGCCGTAACTACTGTACGATACGTGAATGCCATCCTCCGACCGATAGTGGAACGATATCGGCAGCATACTGGGGAGGTATTCGTCTTCATGGACGACAGTTCGCGATCCCATCGACCACATCTAGTGAATGACTTCCTTCGGGATAACGACATCGCTCGACTAGACTGGCCAGCAGGTTCTCCAGACGTGAACCCTATTGAACATGCCTGGGATAGATTGAAAAGGGCTGTTTATGGACGACGTGACCCACCAACCACTCTGAGGGATCTACGCCGAATCGCCGTTGAGGAGTCGGACAGTCTGGACCAACAGTGCCTTGATGAACTTGTGGATCGTATGTCACGACGAATACAGGCATACATCAATGCAAGAGGACGTGCTACTGGGTATTAGAGGTATCGGTGTGTACAGCAATCTGGACCACCACATCTGAAGGTGTCACTGTATGGTGGTACAAAATGCAAAGAGTGGTTTTCATGAGCAATAAAAAGGGTGGAAATGATGTTTATGTTGATCTCTATTCCAATTTTCTGTACAGGTACCGGACCTCTCGCAATCGAGGTGATGCAAAACTGTTTTTTGATTTATGTACTTTTTACATGCCCCAATACTATTTCCAAGTATAATAACGTAATATTGTTTACTGTCTATAGAGACATACTTCGAATTAGAAAAAATTAATGCTAGCCCATCCTTATTGTGTTTTTAAAAGATTTTCTTGTCCTTCTAAATTTTAGTTACATACATGCTCGCTTCATATTTCATTATACTTCGCAAGTGTAATGAGTAATTGAGAACTGAAGTGGGAGGCAGGCAAGATATTCCATATCACCGAAACTGTTTTCAGCGATTGTAGAGGAAAATGTGGAATTCGTATGTCTTAATGGAACATATCTGAACTATTTGGTTTTGATGGTATGATCGTACTCCTTGTCTCTAGTGCAGATAATTCAGTATCGAATAACAAAACATAAAAAGCAAGATTGAAAGCAGTCCTGAAAATGAAACATAACAAAGCTACAATAAGAAGAGATACAATTGCACTGGAATGGAGAAACACTGCACAGAAAACATTGACGATGATCTTCGACGCACTGCACACACTATTGCACAAAACAAGGGGGGGGGGGGCTGACACAGGGAATAGGGGAGGTTAGGAGGGAGGTGGGGACGACGCCAGTGAGAGAGAAGAAGTGAGGGGGAGGGGAGAGGGCAGGGTTGGGTATGAAAGCCCAGAGGAGGGGGGAGGAGAGGGAGAGAGGAGGGAGAAGGAAGTTAGGAGGGAGAGAAGGGAAAGAGGGAGCCCTGGAGGAAAGCTCATAAGGAGGAAGGGGAGGATCAAATCTGGTAGGTGGGGTAGATGGAGGGGACTAGGGCATCATCCAGGAGGGGGAGTTGGCGGAAGCCACCTTGGGCAAGGGTGGGGGTGGCAAGATGGAGAGCAGGTGGGACGCAGGTGGACAGGCGCGGCAGCAGATTGGGGTGGGAGAGGACGGGAGAGTCAAGCAGTTGAGGGCGATCAAGTTTACAGGAGGTGTAAAGGATCTATGTCTGTTCAAGGAAGAGGAGGAGGTGTGGGAAAGGAATTAAGTCGTAGAGGAGCCACGTGGGGGATGGGAGGCAGATGCGATAGGCGAGGCGGAGCGCATGGCGTTCCAGGATTTGAAGGGATTTGTATTAGGTAGGAGGAGCGGAGATACAGGTGGGATAGGCATAACAGAGGATGGGGCAGATGAGGGATTCATATATGTGGAGGACAGTGGAGGGGTCCAAACCCAATGTGCGGCCGGAGCCGGGACTGGCGTGGTTTCCCACTTGTATAGGCAAGATTGCACCCTCTGGCACCAATCAGAGGGGGCCGAAACGACGCGTGCGCTGAAGGCGAGTTGGGAATTTCACACCAAGTCCGGCGCGCCCTGGGACCGAGTGATATCAGGTGCTGCGTTTCAAACTGTCACTCCCGCCTCTCTGCAAGCATCAAGCATCCGTCTTTGCTTCCTTTCGACATGCAGAGACCTCCGCCACGCCCTGCTATTTGCGTGCCCCTTGCCTCCTTGATAATCGAATCCCAAAATGTTGACGCATGAGCCAAGACTCTCGTGTTTTCAAACTGTACTTTGTCCGTTTTCCAGGCGATGCTCATCTCTGCCTATATAAGCGGGAAAGCGTGTCAGCTCCTGGCAGTCAATTATATTTGCTCCTGACGACGATGGCGGAATTAATCATCGATAGCTCGAGAATTTTATTCTATTCAAGAGTTACTTCCTTCCATAAAAGAGCTTCTGTAGACTCAGACATTGACGTGGAGTTGTCGCTGAAACTGCGTGTATGGAACACAGTTTGGATGGAATGAAGAAGTGGATGCTGAGAAGAACTGGAATGTTTTGAAATGTGGTACCAGGATGGGAAAGGAAGCTAAGGCTGTGGAAAATCCACACCAAACGAAGAAGTTAGTGGTTCTTATGCTTAGACTTTCAGGGATTGGGACTAGCAGCAAATTTGATGAATTTTAGCGGAAGGCTAACATTAGAATTTGTCGGAGAGACGTTGGATGCAAAAGTTACCCGCAGATCAAATACTGTTGTTATAGAAGAGGTGGAAAAAGTTGCATAGATATTCGAAAGTCTGTTGAGTTTTCAAGAGATGATTGAGAGTGCTAGACAGGTATATAATTGAATTAAACACGGCATTGGCAGGAACCTCTATAAAACATTACAGACCACTGACATATCATAGACGTGTTCATCGAAAGGCAGCGACATTATCGGGGAGTGCCATTTCTATGGTCAAAAAACGGCGATCTGGCATTGCAAGTAGATTAGTAAATAGATGCAGTCAACTGAAGTGCGTCGACGTCATTTCTCACGTGAAGCGTTACGTGAGCAACCAAAAGTCAAACGCATTTCCGCCTATTACCGCACACGATTTTAGTTATGACTGTGTTTAGTATCTCAGTACTAGAATACCAACACTCTTCCTAGTAAAAGTTCAGTTATTCGGATCAATAAACATTATTTATTACGAATAAACCTTCATTTATAGGCAGGACGTTATAGAAAACCAGAGTACAATGAAGTGAAGCGATAACGCGGTTGTAGCATTACATTTTAACGTAAATGATAAACGCATTACATTAAAGTGCATTCGATATCATATTTAAACAAATTATTTCAATGCTTGTTTGAGTATCTCAGTAGCTGCGAGTGTGACTGTAATTTTAAGGACTATTAACACTCATGAACTTCTCTGTTTTCAGGTACGTAAATGTTCTGACGGGAATGTGAGAAGGTGGGAAGTAAACATTTACGCTTTGAAACGTGCCACAGCGGACCTCGTCGTAATGTATTGAGTGTGTACTTTGTTTTCTTAACAACATTCGCTATATGAGAATATGGCGATAGCTTCGTGTAGGATGTCGTAAATATTTGAAGATTTCCATTAATGGCTCCATCCAATATCTGCTTTAATGCGCCACGAAAATCATTTCTCGAAGGTTTCGTAACGGCTTTATGTAAATATTACGACGAGGACACTAGCCTCTGTCGCTGAGCTGTCGGAATTTTCGCTCGAGATTTACATAAACAGTGCCTCGACGTATATATTCATCGCCCAAACTTTTACGCTCGAATTCATGATACATTTTATTGTTACGCGAACGTAATTCTTTCCAAACCATCTGCAATGATGGCGCAACTAATGCTTGAACCTTAGCAGATAACAACAAATATCTCTCATGATGTAAGATCGAGTAAACACATTAATTTAATGGCGCAAAGAGATTTCATCGTCTTCAAGGGAACAGATGAGAGCTCTGATGTGATATTAATGACTACCTTGATTATAACGGAGTATTACCGTAGGCACCATACATAAATGCATAACTAATTTGAAAATGTATGATATGAGTATTCCATAATTAGTTTGTTATTCTCTCATGTGAAATAAATTCTTGCAGATTTATAAGTATCATGTATTAATGAGATAATTTGTAACTAATTCTAATTGGGATCATTAGTAGTAGGGCTGCGCTCCAGCACGACTCGAATTAATCGAAGGGTTTACGTCCGACAATTTGAGTAACTTTATTTGGAGTCATTAGTAGTAGGACTTTGTTTGAACACGACACGGATTGCTAGAACTGTTTACTTCTCAGATCGAGAAACATCGGACTCGGCTCGATGCCTTGATCGGCCTGCAGTCTTGACTTTTGTTAATACCATCAGAGCGACTTGTCTTAGCACTATGAATTTTAATAATGACAATGGCTATGAAACACGGACTGAAATATCTTCTACGGTGCAGGTCATGTGTAACTAATAACTAAGTAAAAGGCCGCACTCATGATCTCTACAATTCTTAAGGTTTCGTTCGTCCTATCTGGTCCCGTCTGACGGTACTATCTTCACGATGGGTCTTGCCGTTGTAATTCATTCTCGCTATAAAAATTACAATCATTTCATGAAGATCTTTTTAGTTTATTCGGCATTTAACTCTTGATTAGCTGTCTTGATCGTTTCATCTGAATGTTACCGTATTGTTTTCAAAATGATTAAAACCTGGTAACGTTTTCATCTCTTATTCTACTATGTCAACAGGGACTAAATTGCTCATTTGCACCTACTTCGTAAATCACTATCATGTCTCATAAAAAATAGAGTGCTATAAAGGGTTCAGACGAGTAACTTCTTTTTTGGTGGACAACATTTCCTTCTTTGTCTGTAATTTTTATTCGAAAATCAGCATAAATGTTTATGTATCCATACATACCAGTACTGAGAAGAATTCGTAAATTTGTTGAAATTCAATGGGGGTTTGTGCAAGCGTAGGATTTAATACTACTTCATCCAGTGTTTCGTGATATTATCAAATTTTAAGCTGTTATGGCTAGTTTGTAGTTTCATGCGTATCCCTAGCACTTGCGCCGCGCAAGTCACATGTCACTGATTCTTCGAACAAGTTCGATACTGTATCGAAAGCTGCGGGATATCGGGAAATCTCGAGCCCGTTCGAACGCAATAATCATTTGCCCAGACCTAATTAGTAGCATAATTAACAACATGAAACCTTTTCTGCAATGTTGCCTTGATGCAGCAAAAGTTTATCACATTACGTGTGTGAACTGTTCATTTAACAGTACAAGTATGAGTGACTGAATCTGGAGGATAGGTCCCGTTGTTTGGAAGTATTATAATAGTTATTTCTAAGCTAAACCCCTCATTACAAATGTTCATATTGTTTATTTGAATCTCATGTATGGTTTGCGTTGCCTTCCATCAGGTTTTCATTTTCTGAAGTCTATCCAATTAAAGGGTGTTTTTCTTAGCTGCGTTATGTAAACTGATCTCACTACGCTCATCCGTGAAATAGATAATATTTTATGTAAGTGAGTGTAACAAGAGCAAACCTCTGCTTAGTGTATAGAGCCAGATACATGAACGTGGCATTTATAAATTTTTCGCAATATTTTAATTATTTTATGATAGTTGGGAGAATTTTACTTGTCACTCACACGTTGAAGATTACGTTATTAGAGTTGGTGTTATAAGCTGGTTACGTAAAACAGTCACGCTGATAACCAAACTTATCGTAGAAACTTGGTGCGTTTGAACTGGCGATTGTTTAAGGTACATTCGACTCTTTGTTACTGAATTAATTTCAGTGTCTCATTTTCTGTCTTAGTTATTACATTAATAGAAAAGGTGAACTTTATCATAACGTTAACTCTGATTACGATATTCTACTTCTGAGTCGATGGTTATTGGTCGAGTCTAGCAACTGACTGATGTAATAGTTCCTAACCGCAAAAGGAGGACACATCAGTTTACAAATTTACTTTTGAAAGAAAGTAAGTAAAATAAGATCTTGCAACTAAGAAAACATATGTTTTAATCAAGGGAAGAAGTTTCTGTTACGATAATGATGAAATTTTCATAGGTCAAAAGAAATATGGAGTGTAATATCCTGATTCTCTGCCCCCGAAGCGACCGTAACTGAACTATAAATCCGAATTCTTTTGATGTACTCCATCTATAAATTGAGGAAATGCCGACTTGGAAGAAGTTATCTAGAAATTCAAAAGCCATTTGGTTTGTTAACAGATGATTTTTGAAAAAAAAACATGAGAAAAAAGTATGTTTCTTTGACTGTCGTGTTGATATCTTCTTAGTTATGCTCAAAATTTCGAAGCGGATTTACGTGTTTGTAATTACTTCTGTGTGAAATGTTTGTGGCATAATTATATAGTATGCTTACAGGCCACTTGCAATTAGTTAAGTCTATGACGATTTAAGTTTTTGTTTCGTCTTTAGTTCTTTCGGTTTCTATGGTGGCTAATGAACACAGCTCGCATCATCCACCAAACCTTTGCTGTATATTTAGCGTATTCAGCTGTATTTGTTTTTCTATTTTTGTTTTCATGTTAACACTCCTTGCACTGTGCAAATATTACATCCGTAACTATGCAATGACCCATTTATACCTTCTAAAACAACGGTATACACAGCACTACTCGGGTGACAGAGAAATCTACATGTACGCCCATACCATACAGACCGCTGTAAGCTGCATGACGAAGTGTACTTCCCGTCATACCACTTATCACATTCCATTCGCGTGTAGAGTGTCGGACTGTTTGAGTGCCTGTTTGAGTGAAATAAATAGTTTGACCTTAACTTCGTACGTACTGAGCAGCAGTATTTTGCTACATTCCTCATTTAAAACTGAATCCTCACTCAGTACTAATTCTTGAAACTTTGTTAGAATGATTTAGCGGGATAGTTGACACCTATCTTCATGCATATCCCATTCTTGATTTTTATGCAGTTAAGTTTTGAATGTACCACAAACACTTGGCCATTATTGTAGAAGTTTTTGTTTTGGCAAGCTCCTTTGAAGACTTAATGCATTTTTCTAGTATCCTGTCAGTTATCTTAAGTTTACCACTTGCTTTATCTGCGAGTGAGATACCTACGTCTTCAGCATTATTCCAATTTGTATCCCCACAAATCGTTACAATCACATGTTTGTATGAGTTGATTGACAGCAGATTACGTTTTTTTCTTTTTGAGATGCGCAAAATTTTACATTTCTGAAGATTTAAAGCAAGTTGCAATCTCTGTACGATTTTGATATCTCATCAAAATATAACCGAATATTTCCGCAGATTTTTTCAGACAATTCTACCTACACTATCTGCGAAAAGTTTGAGGTTACTGTGGTCTGATAGTACATTGATACACAGTACAACAGGAACAGGAAGAGTGCTAACACGAGCACATCTGCAGTTACTCCTACATCTGTCGATAGCACGCCATACACATACTGCGTCCTCCCTACCAAGAAATTTTCAATACACTCACGCATTTGTTTGGTGCGCCATATGATCGTACTTTTATTAACAATAGTTTATGCCACATTGAAACAAAAAAAAAAAAAATACTGTGTCTACCTGACAGCCTTGGTCCACGGCTTTCACGATGTCATGTTAGAAGAGCGCAATGTCACCCAACGGATGTTTATGGATCTGTCCTGACTGGTATGATATATACCTTTTTATGTTCAGGACTGCTTCATTTAGTAACACTAATTCACCTTTTTCTCGTCTCAAAAGGGTACGAATCGTCTATTTTACGTTCTGAATATCGGTAGAACATCGGTAGACCCATTTTTGTTGATTACATTCACGTTTTTATTTTGACGCTGAACGTGTTATGCTACTTTTCTTCGAGAAAAATGTGGAATTGCTCTAGAAATTAGCAACTGGACTGTGCATAATTTTTAATTAGACTTTATCTTTTGTACAATTCTTACCAAACATCTCTTGTAGCTATTGAGCTTCTCCTCATATAGTGCCTATCACGTTTGTGAGGCGTGTTCCATGAATGTGAATTTTTGTGTGATTAGTAATTAGACTTTTGCTCGATTCTGCAATCGAGTTTTCGGATCGTTTGCTGTATCAAAAAAGTGCATAATATTCATATAATGTATAATACTCATACAGTATTTTATACTACGACTGCCCATAGAAACAAGTCTGCTGTCCTCATAAGGCATGAAGGAAACTATCTTCGTAAAGAAACCAGCGAGCCACAAGCATTTAAAAACATATTTGTTTTTCCACTGGTGATTATTCGCAAAGAAACCAGCGAGCCGCAAGAATTTAAAAACATCTAACTTTTGCAATCTGAAAGAAGCGAGTTAATAGCCGTTATCTTGTTACTGATGATTAACGTACTTAACATTCGTAGAAATTAAGAGAAAGCGAATAATATTTTGAATAGCTTTTCTTCCACAAGATTTCCTTTTGAGTTATCCATTGTGCGTATCTTTGCATAACCCAGAACCGAGTTGTGGACCAAAAAGGAGCAGGTTGCCTCAAATTGAGGCAATGTGGCACGATGGAAAAGTCACTGGTTTCATTTTCTGGGGAAACAGCATTCGGATCCCCTTACGGCCATCCTCATTTAGTCTTCCTTTGGATTCCTTTAAATGACTAGAGAAGGAGGCCAGTATGGTTACATAAACATACCACGGCCAATTTTCTTTCCCGTATTTGTCCAGTGGGAACTAAAGCTTTGACACTGATGGCCTCTACTTCGACGAGACTTTAACCTGTGTTATGGTGTCATACAAACCCTGGCATGATCTACATTTACAGATGTACATGACTCTCCGATCATCAGCAACTTATGATACACAGTTACGCTTACGAGACAACACCCAAGCTTACAACAGTCCCTTTTTTGAGTAGTCCGTGTCCAGGATAGCGGACTGCGAGTTTGACTGCCTTAAATATATGGTAGTCAGGATATTTTCAGTTTCACTTTGAATTTATTGATATATGGGGCCTCCTGTGCTCAGTTACTATATTTGTGTTTGTTCTGTATAGTGTGTGAACTGCAAATGACCTTATGCACGTTTAGTAGTTACATCTTTTAAAATAAAGAAAAAATAAAAACACAAAAAGAAAAAAATATGAAACTGAACATTACAAAATTCAACACGAAATATCAATTTGATTACCTTACTTTAATTAATTCGGTTTACGTTTTAAATTAAGTTTTCTCGGAAATTACTTTCTGGAATGAACACACTTTACCCTGTACTCAAAGATATATGGCGTACATTATATTATCTGTTGAGGCGCTGTAAATGGCTCTCTGAATAAGTTTTGAGCTAACTGGCCACTGTCGCAGTTGGTTAAAACTGTTTCATTTTCGCTCTAACTCTCTTGAGGCAGACATTTTTGCTCTCATGTGACAGCGTTTCCTGAATGTGTAGAATCTACGACACACGAGGTTTAAAGATCAATGATGAAATACTACGAAAGCACTGGGTGTGTATACTTTTTTAAGATGTGCGTTAATATTCATTTAACCTGCCTGGCTGCAGAGGGTAGGGTTTTCTGCCATCCTAAGTTTAAATGGGTGGTGCTTTAGAACACTACCTCTCAAGGGCTGAAAATTCCTTACGCGTTCTAGTTGTTTTGTTCACGTGATGACAATCAACGATAGTATGATGTGATCAGTGTTTGAAGAGCATCGGTAGAATCAAATGTGATCCTAGTTCATGTTCACGGTAAGGCTAATGAATGGAATGTAAACGTAAATGTCTTCGGACTAGGGCCTCCTGTAGGGTAGACCGTTCGCCGGGTGCAAGTCTTTCGATTTGACTCCATTTCGCCAACTTGCGCGTAGATGGGGATGAAATGATGACGGTTAGGACAACACAACACCTAGTCCCTGAGCGGAGAAAATCTCCGACTCAGCCGGGAATCGAACCCGGGTCCTTAGGATTGATATGCTGTCGCGCTGACCACTCAACTACCGGGGCGGACGTAGTAGGAAATACGCTACCAAAAGATCAAATAATTACCTCCTGGCCTAGCTGTTGTCTCCATACATCGCAGGCTAAACACCACATTGGACGATCGATGGACTTGATGCCTTGAATCATTTGAAAATAGGCAAAATCCAGACTCGTCGGCCCTCACTACATTACCTCAGCCAGCTAATGCAGTGTCTGTTACTTGGCTGATAAAGACATGCAACTTTCTGCGCTGTTATGAGTAGTCGAGTTTAGTGAGTTATCAGATATTAAATGTATGGTTGCTGATAAGTTCGTAGCGTTTTTCCAAAAGTTTAATGAACACAACACATACACATAACAGAGACTTTGGTCATCAATAATACACTACTGGCCATTAAAATTGCTACACCACGAAGATGACGTGCTACAGACGCGAAATTTAACCGACAGGAAGAAGATGCTGTGATATGCAAATGATTAGCTTTTCAGACCATTCACACAAGACTGGCGCCGGTGGCGACACCTACAAAGTGCTGACATGAGGAAAGTTTCCAACCGATTTCTCATACACAAACAGCAGTTGACCGACGTTGCCTGGTGAAACGTTGTTGTGTGATGCCTACTGTAAGGAGGAGAAATGCGTACCATCATGTTTCCGACTTTGATAAAGGTCGGATTGTAGCCTATCACGATTGCGGTTTATCGTATCGCGACATTACTGCTCGTGTTGGTCGAGATCCAATGACTGTTGGCAGAATATGGAATCGGTGGGTTCAGGAGGGTAAAACGGAACGCCGTGCTGGATCCCAACGGCCTCGTATCACTAGCAGTCGAGATGATAGGCATCTTATCCGCATGGCTGTAATGGATCGTGCAGCCACGTTTCCATCCCAGAGTCAACAGATGGGGACGTTTACAAGACAACAACCATCTGCACGAACAGTTCGACGACGTTTGCAGCAGCATGGACTATCAGCTCGGAGACCATGGCTGCGGTTACCCTTGACGCTGCATCACAGACTGGAGCGCCTGTGATGGTATACTCAACAACGAACCTGGGTGCACGAATGGCAAAACGTCATTTTTTCGGATGAATCCAGGTTCTGTTTACATCATCATGATGGTCGCATCCGTGTTTGGCGTCATCTTGGTGAACGCACGTTGGAAGCGTGTATTCGTCATCGCGATACTGGCGTATCACCCAGCGTGATGGTATGGGGTGCCATTGGTAACACGTCTCGGTCACCTGTTGTTCGCATTGACGTCACTTTGAACAGTGGACGTTACATTTCAGATGTGTTACGACCCGTGGCTCTACCCTTCATTCGATCCCTGCTAAAACCTACATTTCAGCAGGATAATGCACGACTCCAAGTTGCAGGTCCTGTACGGGCCTTCCTGGATACAGAAAATGTTCGACTGCTGCCCTGGGCAGCACATTCTCCAGATCTCTCACCAACTGAAAACGTCTGGTCAATGGTGGCCGAGCAACTGGCTCGTCACAATACGCGAGTCACTACTCCTGATGAACTATGGTATCGCGTTGAAGCTGTATGGGCAGCTGTACCTGTACACGCCATCCAAGCTCTGTTTGACTCAATGCCCAGGCGTATCTAGGCCGTTATTACTTCCAGAGGTGGTTGTTCTGCGTACTGATTTCTCAGGATCTATGCACCCAAATTGCGTGAAAATGTAATCACATGTGAGTTCTAGTATAATATATTTGTCCAATGAATACCCGTTTGTCATCTGCATTTCTTCCTGGTGCAGCAATTTTAATGGCCAGTAGTGTATATTATCTTCACTGTTTAAAACAGTCTGTCAATGTTATGGTAAACGTTTCGATTTCACGACTGTAGAAATCACGTGGTTTTGAGACGAAAAAGTTGTCGAGCCATGTTCGGGGTGCATTTTCATCCGGAAAGGTAGCTCCTTGAAGGCTGTTCGACAGAGAGCGGAAAGGTGAAAATCTGAGGGCGCAAGATCAGGTGAACAAGGTGGGTGCGGAATGAATTCATAACTCAGTTCCCATATAGTGTTTTCTGTCAGTCTAACAGATTGGGAGAGGGCGTTGTCGTGGAATAGCATCATTTCGCGCAGTCTTTCTGGTCTTTCTTCTTGAATTTCGTCTGCAAGACGTCTCAGTTGTTGACAATAAATATCAGCAGTGACAGTCACATCTCGGGGAAGTAATTCGTAGTACACCATACCGTCGCTGTTCCACCAGATGCGTAACACTATCTTTTGTGGGTGCGCGCAGGTCGTTGTACAGGGAGTTGCTGCTTTGTTTGGTCTCATCCATTCCTTTCTTTTCATTATGTTAGCATAAAGACACCATTCCTAGCCACCAGTAACGGTACAGGGTAGGAATGATCGGTGTTATTCACGAGTCAGTTAAAGACTAGCAGGGAGAGAAGCACATATGACACCCTGATGATTTTTGTGATTTTGGCTTACAGCAAGCAATACTTATACATCTGACTTTTGAACTTTCCCCATTGCAAGTAAATGTCGCAGGGTGAGGGAAAGATCACAATTCATCACATTCGTCAGTTCTCAAGTACACTGAAGTGGATCATAGTCGATTAATGTGTTTAAACCATCTTCATCAAACACAGAAGGTCTTCCTGAACGTGGAGAGTCACTAACGTCAAAACGATGCTGCTTAACTATTTTCGTGCCTTGCTCTATCCAGTGGCATTATCCCCATATACGATGCAAATGTTTCTGGATGCCTCCCCTAATGTTACCCGTATACTGAACTGAAACAGAATAATTTGTCGGAAATGTTTCGATTTCTACACTTGGAACCGCATTGTTCAGCGTCCATAGCTCCATTCACCATATCAAAATGGCAATACGTAAACTCAGATAGCAACAGTGAAGTACAAATAAAAAATGACAAACGATAAATAAATCCAAACTAACCGGAAGACCACATGCAAAGCAAAAATGCTACGAACTTTTGCAACAATCTAATATACTGCATTCAGTTTCCTCTGTAATGTTCTCATGGGAAACTGGTTGAGATGGCCCTGCATTCACTGACAGTAGCAATGCCTCTCGGGTTTGGAACGAACCGTTATTTACCAGGCGTAACTCTCCCCTCCAATAGCTGTGATTACGATCTTTTCACCACCGCCGTTCTTACACTGCGCAATGTAGTTGAGAGCAGTACACCATTCCTTGCAGTAACACTGGACAGTCCGCGATAATATACTAACAAATCGGGTAACTTTCATTCCCGATGTGGCCACGGCCCCGTCAAATCCCGATAGTTCCTTTCTGCTGTTTCTTTATGGCTCCATGTCGACCAGTTTTACTGATCTGATCTCACACAACCAACCGAACCATAAACACCATTTAAGCGGTGGATAATTACGTGGCAGCGTAGTACCTGTTCTACACCTCTACAGCGCTCCAAAGAGACCTGTATGCTCATTGGAGGGGGTGACTAATACGGGATTACTATAAATGATCCATTCGTTTTCAGAGCTCTATACTTTCCAAAGTATTACATGTTCAAATATGATTAATGCATGAACAGAATCACAAACTCACCAAGTTTGCATTTGGCACAAACGATCGACGAGTGTTCCTCTGGTCTCACGAAACACGTCCAAGCGGTAGTCAAGTTCGTCCCATACCTTACGTAGATACATACTGCCATATCAGTAGCGTTGATGCATTTTCTGAGCTGTTCCAGTATTCTGGATAGTAAGGGTACATAAATAAAACAGTAAGGGTACATAAATAAGGACCTTATGTACCCCCAGAGAAACAAGTCACAAGGCGTTAGGCCACGCGACCTGTGAGTCCAAGGGAGCAGAACTACATCATCTTCACCACTACGTCCAATCCAGCGATGCGGCAGTTCGTCGTTCAGACAACGGACAACATCGATACTCCGATGAGCGGGTGTTTTGTCTTGTTGGACGATGACATTCATGGAATCAGCAGTCAGTTGTGGAAACAAACACAATGCAACATGAACCTTCTGTGAATCTCGTTCATACGCCTCGACTTCTTGGGGGTGTTCAGTGCCCCAAACTCTCACATTGTGGTGATTAACCCTTCCACATGCGTGGAAGGTTACTGTGTTGTGGAATATCCTGATCAAGTGGTTCAAATGGCTCTAAGCACTATGGGACTTAACATGTGAGGTCATCAGTCCCCTAGAACGTAGAACTACTTAAACATAACTAACCTAGGGACGTCACACACATTCATGCCCGAGGCAGGATTCGAACCTGCGACCGTAGCAGTAACGCGGTTCCGGACTGAAGCGCCTAGAACCGCTCGCCCACAGCGGCCCGAAATATCGTGCTCAAGGTGAAATATTCATCCTCAAGTATTTCCTGCATTGTGTTGCAAAACTGAAGGAACTGGACGTAATCTCCGGTTTTAATTGTTCCACGAACCGCAGACAGTACGGTTTGAAATATAATCGCCGTCGCAAAGTCTTCCACACAGTTTACACAAATCGCTCAGCCGCTCCGCAGTTACATCTGGCACACTTGATCGACAGGTACTTTTTTTTGCTTACGGAGGCAACCAGTCTCCCTAAATTGTCGATACCAATGCAGAGTGTTCTGTTTAGATGGCGGTTGTTTTCCGTAATTCCTTCCGAGTGCACAATGCACTGTTGTAAGAAGTAAACATCTTGCATATTCCAACACACAAAAACTCTTCTCTTGCTTCGTCGCCATTTTGTCAATGCACTACACTCACAGAGTTTGCATTGCAGAGGGCACAATGTAAACTCTGTGAGTTTACAGTTCTGATCATGCATCCATCGTATTTGTCCATGTAATATGTTGGAAAGATATAGACCTTTTAAAACGAATGAATTATTTATAGCAGCCCTGTGTTTTGTCTTGTGAACTTACGAATGGACTACATGAAGCGACTCGGCCTGCGGTCCAGAGGGAGAGGGTGCAAAGCGTGTCGGTGACAAACGGTGACGTCACACCCACTTGTGCGTCCGTCTGGTAGCGTGTTTGCCGTAGCGGCGACTGGACGGGGTAGGGAACTCGTTTCTCTCTCTTGGACATGGTCTCGCCGCACCGTACAGCTGGACTACAACGACGCATGAATCTCCCGGTGTCGCCTAGGAACAAGTGCTACAACCTATCCTCACAACAATCTGCGCAATCAGCTGGTGTTACCGCTCACACTTAACGTGATCGCCGAAGCGGACGTTTCTTCTTTCAGATGATGGAAATGCAGACACAAAGGAAGGAACAATGTATTGTGCGATTTAATGCACGTAGTATATTTGTCATCTATTTTAGTGGAACAGATACATTATATCCCTGTTGTGTAATGTCCGTGCTTAAATTTCTAGCATTTCATTGAAAGCTGAGTACGCCGATATGTGTATTATAAAATAATCTGTTTACGAATATTAACACAAGCAAAGAGCTACACGTCACACTTCCTATACTTGCCGCATGTAAGACACTACACTCGCACATCTCACCTACATGACTACTTTTCAATTCACACTTCAGTGCTTGGTGGGAGTTCATCCAACAACCTTCACTCTGGTTTCCAACCCTTCCACCTTAGAACAGCGCGCGGTAGAAACGAACACTTAAATTTTCCTTTGCAAGCTTGCATTTCTCATATTTATTAGCACGATAATGCCTCACTATGTGGGTGGGCGTCAACAAAATTTTTAAGCATTCGGAGGACAAAGTTGGTGATTGAAATTTCGAGAAAAGATCACACCGCAACGAAAAAGCCGCTGTTTTGATGATAGTCACACCAACTGGGTAATACAAAAAGAGCTACCATCTTTGAACTTTATCGATGTCCTCCGTCAATCCCATCTAGTAAGAACGCCATTCCGCGCAACAATATTCCAGAAGAGAGCGGACAAATGTTGTGTAGGCAGTCTCTTTAGTAAACATCTTGTCTCTTTTAAGTGTGGTGTTAATAAAAATCAGTCTTCGGTTTGCCTTCACCACATAATTTTCTATGTGATCGTTCCAAATTAAGTAATTCGTAATTAAAATCCCCAGGTAGTTACTGGAATTAACAGGATTTCATTTATGTTAATTATCGTGTAAGCAAAATTTAACGGATTAATTTTACAGATAGTACGCTTGTTGATGATCTCACCTTTTTCATTATTTGGAGTCAATTGCTACTTTTCGCACCACACATATGTCTTGTCTAAATCATTTTCCAGCTGGTTTCGATCTTCTGAAGAATTTACTAGATGATAAACGACAGCATCACATGCAAAAAATCTAAGAGACCTGCGCATCTTATATTCTGAGTCGTTTGCATGCATAAAGAACAGCAGAAGGCCTGTAACACTTCCTTTGGGAACGCCAGATATTACATCTGTTTTACTCGATGACTTTCCGTCAGTTATCACAAGCTGTGATATTTCCGACAGGAAATCACGAAATCAATCACACAACAGACGGTACTCCATAGCAACGCCATTTCTTTAGAAGCCACTTGCGAGGAACTATGTCAGTCCTCTCGAAATCTAGAAGTGCGGAATAAATCAGAGATCCTCTGTCAATAACTCTCATTACTTCGTGTGAATAAAGGGCTAGTTGTATTTGACAAGAACGATATTTTCTGAATCCATCCTGATTATATGTTAATAGATGATTTGAATAACGTTCGAATATAGTATATGTTCCACAAATCCTACTACAGATCGACGTCGGTCATATGGGTCTATAATTCAGCAGATTACTCCTATTTAATTTTTTGTTTTTGGTGTGATATGTGCTATTTTCCAGTCTTCAGTTACAGATCTTCTGTCGAACGAGCGGTTGTATAAGATTGCTACTTGTAGAGCTACATCAGCATACTCTGAAAAGAAACTGTTATACAAGCTGGTCCGGAAGACTGAACTTTATTATGAGATTTAAGTGGCTTCATTACACCTTGAGTACGTACTTCTAAATTACTCGTGTTGTCAGCTGTTCTTGATTAGAATTCTGGGATGTTTACTTCGTGTTATTGGGGAAGGAATTACACATAACCGTATTTAATAACTCCGCTTTAGTGGCTCTGTCATCACCATCGCGCAGAGAAGGTGTTTGTCGTATTTTGTCGCTGGTGTACTTTAGATACGACCAGAATCTCTGTGGATTTTCTGTCGTATTTCGAGACTGAGTTTAGATGTGGCAGCTATTAAAAGCATGGTGGCTTAAAGCGAACTCCTAGAATATACAGAAGGCATTCCATTATATGAATCAGCACTTGGGTTGGTTGTCATTGAACAAAAAGGAAATTTATGTCTTAATATGCAATTCCACGATGTCTATTCGCCAACTTACTCATGGAGATAAGGATGTCACTTCACATCCTGCTTCCTAAGCAATAGTAAAAGGATGTATCTACACCACCTGACAAAGGAAGTGAAGGACACACAAGACATGGTTCTTATGTCAAAACACACCAGCGGCGGGCATGTAAATGATTTAGAAATGCAATTCCTTGTGGCAGGTAGCGTGGCCACCAGAGTGCATTAGTGTTGGTCGTATTTAGTGTGGTGTCACCACCAGACACCACACTTGCTAGGTGGTAGCCTTTAAATCGGCCGCGGTCCGCTAGTGTACGTCAGACGCGCGTGTCGCCACTGTCAGTGATTGCAGACCGAGCGCCGCCACACGGCAGGTCTAGAGACACTTCCTAGCACTCGCCCCAGTTGTACAGCCGACTTTGCTAGCGATGGTTCACTAACAAATTACGCTCTCATTTGCCGAGACGATAGTTAGCATAGCCTTCAGCTACGTCATTTGCTACGACCTAGCAAGGCGCCATTATCAATTGCTATTTATCTTGTGATGCATGTACCGTCAGACCGATGTTCACCAATTATGGATTAAAGTTAAGTATTCCAGAAGCTAAGTACTATTTTTGCTACTATAAGACCTTGACCTGTTCCAGACCTCACGCCAGCCTGCGTGAGCTTAAACGCGTGCCTTTCGGCTTCCTGTCATAGTGGATTGACTGTCTTGCCAAGTCACAACATTTAGTGTTTTCAGGACTGGTAGCGTACACACTGAGGTGACAAAAATCATGGGATGGCGAAAATGCAAAATTATTCAGATGGAGCAATATCGCATACACAGTGTACGAGTATAAAAGGGCAGTGCATTAGCGGATGTGTCTTTGGTATTTACGTGATTCATGTGAAAACGTTTCCGACATCATTATGGCCGCACTACGGGAATTAACGGACTTTGAACGCAGAATGGTAGTTGAAGCTAGACGCATGCGAAACTAGATTTCGGAAGTCGTTAGTGAATTCAATATTTAGAGGTAATCAATATTGAGTGTGTGGCATTACCTCTCACCTCGGACAACGCAGTGGCCGACGGCCTACATTTAACGACTGAGAGGAGCGGCGTGTGCGTAGAGTTGTCAGTGCTAAGAGACAAGCAATTGGTGAAGTAACCGCACAAATCAATGTGGGACGTATTACGATCGTATTCGCCTGCAGCGGAATTTGGCATTAATGGGCTATGGGGTGCAGGGCTTTACATCAGGAAAGAAATGGAACCCAGCGTAGTTGCAATAAGGTACGTAAACGAACGACTGATGTGGATAGATTTGACAGTGTCTAGCAAGAAAATTAGGATTGTGTCAGTATATTCGCATTGTGAAGGGACAGATCAAAATAAGATGGATAGTTTTTATGAGGCACTCGGTGATGTAGTTGTTAGAGTAAAGGACAAGGACAGTGTTATGCTCATGGGTGATTGTAACTCCAGGATTGGAAATCGAAAAGAAGGGTGTGAAAAGGTTATGGGTAAATTTGGAGAGGATATGGAGGCCAACAGGAACGGGAAACAACTCTTGGATTTCTGTGCCAGTATGGGCTTAGTAATCACAAACTCCATTTTTAAACATAAGAACATTCACCGGTATACTTGGGAAGGCAGGGGAACCGGATCTGTCATTGACTATATAATAACAGATCAGGAATTCAGGAAGGCTGTGAGGGACACACGTGTATTCAGGGGATTCTTTGATGACGCTGATAATTATTTAATCTACAGTGAAATTGGGATTGTGAGGCCGAAAGTGCAGGTGGTCAGGTCCATATGTAGGAGGATAAGAGTGGAGAAACTTCAGGATAAGGAAATCAGGCACAAGTACATAACAGCGATCTCAGAAAGGTACCAGTTAGTTGAATGTAGTCAATTACAGTCATTGGAAAAGGAATGGACAAGGTACCGGGACACAGTACTAGAAGTGGCTAAAGAATGTCTTGGAACAGTAGTGTGTAAAAGTAGGATGAAGCAAACAGCTTGGTGGAATGACACAGTCAAGGCAGCCTGTAAAATGAAAAAGAAGGCATATCAAAAATGGCTACATACTAGAACTCAGGTAGACAAAGAAAGTTATGTTGAAGAAAGAAACAAAGCCAAACAGATAATTGCAGCATCCAAGAAGAAATCTTGGGAAGACTTTGGAAACAGGTTGGAGACTATGGGTCAAGCTGCTGGAAAACCATTCTGGAGTGTAATTAGCAGTCTTCTAAAGGGAGGTAAGAAGGAAATGACAAGTATTTTGGACAGGTCAGGAAAACTGCTGGTGAATCCTGTGGATGCCTTGGGCAGATGGAGGGAATATTTTGAAGAGTTACTCAATGTAGGTGAAAATACGATCAGTAATGTTTCAGATTTCGAGGTAGAATGGGATAGGAATGATGATGGAAATACGATCACATTTGAGGAAGTGGAGAATATGGTCAATAAATTGCAGTGCAATAAAGCAGCTGGGGTGGATGAAATTAAGTTGGAACTCATCAAATACAGTGGAATGTCAGGTCTTAAAAGGCTACACAGGATAACTGAAATGGCCTGGGAGTCGGGACAGGTTCCATCAGACTGGACAAAAGCAGTAATCACACCAATCTTTAAACATGGAAACAGAAAAGATTGTAACAACTACAGAGGTATCTCTTTAATCAGCGTTGTGGGTAAAATATTCTCAGGTATTGTTGAAAGGAAAGTGCGAGTATTAGTTGAGGACCAATTGGATGAAAATCAGTGTGGGTTTAGGCCTCTTAGAGGTTGTCAGGACCAGATCTTTAGCTTACGGCAAATAATGGAGAAGTGTTATGAGTGGAACAGGGAATTGTATCTATGCTTTATAGATCTAGAAAAGGCATATGACCGGGTTCCTAGGAGGAAGTTATTGTCTGTTCTACGAGATTATGGAATAGGAGGCAAACTTTTGCAAGCAAGTAAAGGTCTTTACATGGATAGTCAGGCAGCAGTTAGAGTTGACGGTAAATTGAGTTCATGGTTCAGAGTAGTTTCAGGGGTAAGACAAGGCTGCAACTTGTCGCCACTGTTGTTCATATTATTTATGGATCATATGTTGAAAACAATAGACTGGCTGGGTGAGATTAAGATATGTGAACACGAAATAAGCAGTCTTGCATATGCGGATGACTTAGTTGTGATGGCAGATTCGGTTGAAAGTTTGCAAAGTAATGTTTCAGAGCTAGATCAGAAATGTAAGGACTATGGTACGAAGATTAGTATCTCCAAAACGAAAGTAATGTCAGTGGGAAAGAAATATAAACGGATTGAGTGCCAAATAGGAGGAACAAAGTTAGAACAGGTGGACGGTTTCAAGTACTTAGGATGCATATTCTCACACGATGGCAACATAGTGAAAGAACTGGAAGCGAGGTGTAGCAAAGCTAATGCAGTGAGCGCTCAGCTACGATCTACTCTCTTCTGCAAGAAGGAACTCAGTACCAAGACTAAGTTATCTGTGCACCGTTCAATCTTTCGACCAACTTTGTTGTATGGGAGCGAAAGCTGGGTGGATTCAGGTTACCTTATCAACAAGGTTGAGGTTACGGATATGAAAGTAGCTAGGATGATTGCAGGTACTAGTAGATGGGAACAATGGCAGGAGGGTGTCCACAATGAGGAAATCAAAGAAAAACTGGGAATGAACTCTATAGATGTAGCAGTCAGAGCGAACAGGCTTAGATGGTGGGGTCATGTTACACGCATGGGAGAAGCAAGGTTACCCAACAGACTCATGGGTTCAGCAGTAGAGGGTAGGAGGAGTCGGGGAAGACCAAGGAGAAGGTACCTGGATTCGGTTAAGAATGATTTTGAAGTAATAGGTTTAACATCAGAAGAGGCATCAATGTTAGCACTGAATAGGGGATCGTGGAGGAATTGCATAAGGGGCTATGCTCCAGACTGAACGCTGAAAGGCATAATCAGTCTTAAATGATGATGATGATGGGCTATGGCGGCAGACTGCCGACGCAAGTATCTTTGCTAACAGCACGACATAGCCTGGAGCGACTCTACTGCGCTTTGGCCATGTACGTTGGATCCTTGGCGACTGAAAAGCCGTGGCCTGGTCAAATGAGTCATAATTTCAGTTGTTAATAGTCGATGACAGGATCAGAGTTCAGAGGAGATTCCACGAAGTTATGGACCCAAGTTGTCAACAAGGCATTGTGCAAGCTGGTGGTGGCTCCATAATGGTGTGGGCTGTGTTTATATGGAATGGACTGGGCCCAGTAATCCAAGTGAACCGATCATTGACTGGAAACGGTGATGTCCGTCTACCTGGAGACCATTTGCAGCCAGTCTTGGACGTCACGTTTCCGAACAACGATGGAATATTTATGAAGGACCATGCGCCGCGTCGTTGGGCCACAGTTGTTGGCATTTGGTTTGAAGAACGTTCTGGACAATTCTAGCGAATGATTTGGCCACTCAAATCACCCGACATGAAGCCCATGGAACACTTATGGGACATAATCTGGAGGTCAGTTCATGCACAAAATCTGGCACCGGCAATACTTTCAGAATGATGGATGGCTACAGACGCAGCATGGCGCAATATTTTTGCAGTTGATCCATGCCACGTCGAGTTTGCACTATTCCGTGCTAAAGGAGTTCCGACACGATCGTAGGCGGTATCCCACGATTTTCATCACCTCATTGTACAAGGAGCGTTAAAAGCATCAGATATTGAGTGATCACTGTGAATGACGTCGAGATGACGCACATTAATGTGATGCAGTTCTATCAGCACCTGACAGAGTTTGAAACCGGATTCATTGTGGGTCTTTATTTGGCCAGGTGAGCGAATCATTCAATATTCAGATTTTTGTGGTATTGGAATGCGACATTGTCCTCATGTTGAACTTCATGGGAACGTAAAGGCAGCCATATTGTTGTCAAGGTTCCAGTTGACCACGTCTGGCCACCACGAGGAAGGATCGCTGTATTGTGCATCAGGAACATTCTGATCCCTCCACATTTGCACTTGAGATACGAGAACAAGTAATGGAATCCCTGTCACATCCTTGTCATTCTGCGCCATTGGACGGATAGTAGCAGCAGCCGGACTACTGAATTACCGTTCCATGCGAAGGCTCTCGTCAACACCACATAAACGGCTGCATTTGGAGTTGTATCGTGGGCGCGAAGCATGGAGTGCTGATGAATGACTTCACTGTTGGTTAAGCGATGATTCGCAGTTCTGCACTTGTTGAAGTATGTCGTTCTGAAGGTAGTCTGCTTAAACCAGTTTTCTTGGCCACTGATGCACCGTGTATATGGATTGTGGTAAACTCTTTAACATCAACTAAGGCCTGAAGATGATGCACTGAAGCGCTGAAACTGTTAGATACACAATAAATGGTATCTTAAAGACGGCTGTAGATGTTTCATTTTCTTAGATTTTATATGCTATCTGGCGATAGATTTTGCATAGGAGCAATTATCATATTTGGTTTTAGCAGATGAGGAACAGACTGCACAAATACGAAATGGTATTGAATAGTGTCTTCTATAAAAAGTGTGTGCTACTATTGTGAATATTTATGGTTTTTATGTAACAATGGTGGACACCGCGACAAGGAAAGAGAAACAGACTGTACCCCCGATAGTCGTATAGGAGAAATGACAAGGCTGAGAGAAATAATTTACTTTGACGAGAAGGTGTGAAATTCGATAGGCGTTTGGTGAATTTCTGTGGTAATACGAGAAACTATTTTTCAGTTACGAGTTAACAGCTCATTGCTCTTGACTTTTAGAGGACAGTAATTATCCCTTTGGCGAGGAATTTTTTATTTGACTTATTTAAAAGACGATATGTCATATCAGCAGGCTTGCCTACAGTTGATGTACTTGCCGTGACCAAATCTGTGGTGTGTTCAGCTAAGTGCAATGTTGCGTTGTAAAGTTGGAATACAGGATAGCGAGACATGGGAGAAAAATGTAGTCCCGTCTTTACTGCTTCATTATAACCCGAGATAGAAGATATTTATCTCGAGCCACGAGCGTCCACAAAACACACGATGTTTATTGCATTCTAGTGCTCATTGTAGCGTGGGTTGTCGTCGGTACAAGATTAAGACCGACGTGGGTGACATCATTATTCACCATCTGCTGTGGTCGACGATAGTCACTCTTGCGAATCATAAATATTGTTAACAGCACGCACGACCCCTGTGATGAAGGTCTCTAGGTAAACACATCGTTCAGTTCACTATTGACACATCGTACCAACGAGATAACGTACAGTCACACTTAGTATAGGATACAGTCGTTAAAAAAAAGTCATCCCGGACCAGATTGGTTTGCCTGGCTTCAGCCTCGTTGCTGCGTACCATAGAATACGATGCTCTAAATATCGATACGAGTGGCATCCTGTTTCCAGTATCACATGGCACGTCTTTTGTTTGATTCAATTTGACACAGAGGTTGTGTTGAGTTCATGGGAGCTGCACAAGATACGGATTTTGATTTAGTGGCATCGTGATCTACATTTATGATTTACTTTAATCATTATTAACCGTATACGGAATTTATCTCCTAATTTTTTATGACATTTTCATTCTTTACTAGTTATCTTGTCAAACAGTTTTTATACTCCACTCCTATACACTGTACACACGAGGGGTATTCTGAAAGTAAGGAACGATCGGTCGCGAAATGGGAACCAAAGTGAAGATCAAAACTGTTTTATTTGCAACAGTTAGATACACCTTCCACTTATTTCTCTACATACTCGCCTCTATGACATAAACATCTGTCGTAGTGTTGTACCAAATTTCCAATACACTCCTCATAGAAGGCAGCCTCCTGTGCTTTCCGCTAGTTTTCTACGCTGGACCGTACGTGTTGTCTGTGTCAAAATGTTGTCTTCACAGCCAGCGGTCAATTTGAGCAGAAAGAAAATCAAAGGACGCTAAGTCCGGGCTATATGCTGGGTAATCAAATACTTCCCATCGAAAAAGCTACAGGAGCGTCCTCGTTGCCCCTGCAGTATGTGGCCGAGAACTGTCATGAAGAAGGAAATGCATGACAGCTACATTATGTGGGGTTGCATGAAATCGGGCGAAATCTCTCGGCATGCACCGATACTTGGAGGGAGACTCTTGTTTTTAGCCATATTTACGCGCTCACTGTGCGCTCAGAACTGAGAAGAACGACTTGACGCTATCTATGGGCATACTAGAGACACTGCCAAACACATCTCTGCAAAGCTTCATCGGATTTTCCGTGTGGTTCCCTTTCCACGACCGATCATTCCTTCTTTTCCAAAGAGACCTCGTTATAAGCAGAACTCTGATTGTAACTGAGAAAAGTTTCATTAAAACATGAGAATGCAATTTGTTTACTGTGTTTAATGTAGTTATCATAGTGGTACTGCAAAACGAGAATTCTGTTTGCTTGGTGCTTAGTGCTTAGTGAGTTGTGCGATTTATATTGCATCTCTTAGACAAAGACTTGGAGCGAAACTAACAAGAGGCCCATCAGACCTGTTAATTACGGATTTTGATGAGTCTCAGGGATGTTGTAGAGGAACCTAAACTGAGAACTTCCTTAGCAGATTTTCATGCGGCACCTCTTAGTTTGCGAGAAAATGCCTGTTGAAGTTTTATGCGTACTGTCTATACCCATGAAGTTACTCATGTTTTCAAGCGAGCGTAGCGCAACGGTTAAGGTCATAACTAACACCCTGGTGCTAGTGGTTCGAATGGTGCCCTTGTTCTTTCATTTTTTTCTCACTTTGATCGTACAGAACATCATTACATAGTGTATTTCATGTAAAATTATTCAAAAATAGTCGGACGTAATTTTATTAATAAACCAGCCATCACAGCACACTTTCTTTAAATGTGTATTTCTTTTGTGGTTCGTCGCTAAAATTCCAAAATTTGTACCTCTCCAAAGAGTTCGCAACGACGGATGAAGTATTAACATCTGCGGAAGGATTCAGATAGAGACTAAAGCACTCATTCTTAATTTTTACTTAGATTATGCAGTTAATACCTATCAAATCGGCTGGCAGTAATAATCATGTACGACAGATCCCTTGCGGAGCAATGGGTGAAAAACGATTTGAACCAAATTAGTCATTCCTTCATAGTACATTATTTTATAATTGCATAGGGAAAGATATTTCCTTACGTTTTTTATGAATGCAATATTCAGAAAATTATGTCGGATTGTTCAAAAGAGAATTCACGAGCTGATCCATAAATTAATAAAATGTTACTGCGAACTACAGGAAATCAGGTAAGTTCACGCAATAGCTGTTCAAGAGTTTTTAGACTCTGTCACTCTTCCGTACGTGAGACAGTGAGACAAGAAAAATTACTTAGCATTATTGGTTCGTGGAGAGAGCAGACCGAAAAGGCACTTTACCAACAAATCTTTGCTGATTAAAGAAAAGCATGCATCTCCGTCGTAAAAATTATCCCACCCAGATGTACTCCACTTTTCCAACCCTATGATGTTCATTTTTTCGGGAAGGTCGAATTTTTCAGGAAAAAAAATTCAAAGTGATTCCTTCTAGCTGAAAACCGGTAGGGAAAACGCTTCGAGGAAAAAGTCCATAAAAATACGTTCTTTAATCCTGCATAAATTTAGTGCATCTGCTTTCAGAGGTGATGAGATACGCGTGGTTCGCGTCGCAGCTGATCAAAGAGAGAACAATCATTTTGAATTCAAACGAACTGTGTTTTCCGTTATCACTTCTGAAAAATCCGTGTGCCTGCAAGGCAACAGCTTCCATTACATGTGGGTGGTGCTCGATGAATTTGTGGTTCGGTTACTTCTACGACAAATATCATCCGAAATTCTGTTCGAGCACAGCATGCGATAGCGAATAAGGCGATGCTTTGATCTATTCTGTAACAAACGGGATGCAAATTGAATACCTTTGCGTGAGATATACTAATTACGATGACGCTGAAAAAGAAAAACGGCAGACGGGAGGGATTGAAGCTGTAACGCCAGAGCGTTAGCAGTGTACTTCGACCGCTACTCTACGCTCGCTGCGGCCAGACATAACATTAGGATATAGGAAATAAGCAATAAGAATCACCAAGACCCGTAATTAAAAAGTGTGGTGGTCCCCTTGGAGTAAGATACGCTTTTGTGGTTAATAACACCCGAACATTCTAATGTACTTTTTCATGGGAACATGTAATTTTAAAACAAAATTTAGTGAAGACCACAGTCTTAGAAATTCATACTGATGTAATGAAATACACTAACATTTCTAAAAATTGCAAGATCCAGAAAAATTGACTCGTACGCTTTCCAGATAGCGGATGGTCTACAATAACGTTTCAATAGCGCCCACGTAAACTGAGAATCTCTTTCTCTTATATGACCCTAAAGATCCGCCTATCACGAAATGGAGCCAATGGAGAGTCGACAAACGACGTGGACACGTGAAATCAAGTTAATTGTGGGGTGTTATTACCGGCCACCAGGTTCCACCGTGTCAGTTGTAGAATCATTCAAAGGGAGTCTACATTCTGTATCGCAGAAGTACTCGGATCATGCTATATTAATCGGAGGCGACTTCAACCTACCTAGTATAGACTGGGGTGTCTACGGATTCATTACAGGTGGTACAGACAAGCCGTCGTGTGAATTACTTTTGAACACATTATCCGCAAACTGTCTTGAGCAGCTAAATCGACAACCAACGCGTAATGGAAATATTTTAGATCTGGTAGCTACGAACAGACCAGACCTCATCGACGGTGTCAGTTTTGAGACAGGAATTAGTGATCATGATGTTGTCTTTACGACTATGGTTACTAAAGTTAAAAAGTCGGTCAAGAAGGCTAGGAGAGTATTCTTACTAGAAAGAGCAGATAAGCAGTTGTTAGCATCCCACTTAGTAAATGAATCGACTTCATTTACTTCCGGTACGATGAACGTGGAAGAATTATGGGAAAATTTTAAACACATTGTAAATCACGCATTGGACAAGTATGTGCCGAAAAAGTGGGTTACGGACGGAAAAGACCCACCGTGGTTTAACAGCGTAATTCGGAGAATGCTCAGGAAGCAAAGGCAGTTGGCTCTGAGCACTATGGGACTTAACAGCAAAGGCAGTTGCACTCGCGGTACAAGTAAGATCGGGAGAATGAGGACAGGTAAAAGTTAGTAGAGATTCGTGCTGCTGTAAAAAGAGCGATGCGCGAAACATTCAACCACTACCACCGTCATACCTTAGCAAAAAATCTTGCTGAAAACCCAAGGAAATTATGGTTACGTAAAATTGGTAAGCGGGTCGAAGGCTTCCATCCAGTCACTCACTGATCAGTCTGGCCTGGCAACGGAAGACAGCAAAAGGAAAGCTGAAATTTTAAATTTAGCATTTGAGAAATCTTTCACGCAGGAGGATCGTACAAACATACCACCGTTTGAGTCTCGTACAGAGTCCCGTTAGGAGGACATAGTGACAGACATCCCTGGGGTTGTGAAGCAGCTGAATGGGTTGAAGATAAATAAATCGCCAGGTCCTAATGGGATTCCAGTTCGGTTTTACAGAGAGTACTCTACTGCATTGGCTCCTTACTTAGCTTGCATTTATCGCGAATCTCTTGCCCAACGTAAAGTCCCGAGCGACTGAAAAAAGCGCAGGTGACGCCTGTATATAAGAAGGGTAGAAGGACGGATCCTCAAAATTACAGACCAATGTCCTTAACATCGGTTTGTTGCAGGATTCTCGAACATATTCTCAGTTCGAATATAATGAATTTCCTTGAGACAGAGAAGTCGCTGTCCATGCATCAGCACGGCTTTAGAAAGCATCGCTCCTGCGAAACGCAACTCACCCTTTTTTCACACAATATCTTGCGAACCATGGATGAAGGGTATCAGACGGATGCCATATTCCTTGACTTCCGGAAAGCGTTTGACTCGGTGCCCCACTGCAGACTCCTAACTAAGGTACGAGCATATGGGATTGGTTCCCATGTATGTGAGTGACTCGAAGACTTCTTAAGTAACAGAACCCAGTACGTTGTCCTCGATGGTGAGTGTTCATCGGAGGTGAGGGTATCATCTGGAGTGCCCCAGCGAAGTGTGGTCGGTCCGCTGTTGTTTTCTATCTACATAAATGATCTTTTGGATAGGGTGGATAGCAATGTGCGGCTGTTTGCTGATGATGCTGTGGTGTACGGGAAGGTGTCGTCGTTGAGTAACTGTAGGAGGATACAAGATGACTTGGACAGGATTTGTGATTGGTGTAAAGAATAGCAGATAAATCTAAATATAGATAAATGTAAATTAATGCAGATGAATAGGAAAAATAATCCAGTAATGTTTGAATACTCCGTTAGTAGTGTAGCGCTTGACACAGTCATGTCGATTTAATATTTGGGCGTAACACTGAAGAGCGATATGAAGTGGAACAAACATGTAATGGCAGTTGTGGGGAAGGCGGATAGTCATCTTCGGTTCATTGGGAAGATGTGGTTCGTCTGTAAAGGAGACCGCTTATAAAACACTAATACGACCTATTCTTGAGTACTGCTCGAGCGTTTGGGATCCCTATCAGGTCGGATTAAGGAAGGACATAGAAGAAATTCAGAGGCGGGCTGCTAGATTTGTTACTGGTAGGTTTGATCATCACGCGAGTGTTACGGAAATGCTTCAGGAACTCGGGTGGGAGACTCTAGAGGAAAGGAGGCGTTCTTTTCGTGAATCGCTACTGAGGAAATTTAGAGAACCAACATTTGAGGCTGACTGCACTACAATTTTACTGCCGCCAACTTACATTTCGCGGAAAGACCACAAAGATAAGAGAGATTAGGGCTCGTACAGAGGCGTATAGGCAGTCATTTTTCCCTCGTTCTGTTTGGGAGCGGAACAGGGAGAGAAGATGCTAGTTCTGGTACGAGGTACCCTCCGCCACGCACCGTATGGTGGATTGAGGAGTATGTATGTAGATGTAGATGTAGATGTAGCAGTATCTCTCGATGATGTCGAAGGTGGCTATATAAGCAAGAGGATGAGTTCGGGGGGACCTAAATCATCAGTCTGTAGTATATGGGTATATCGTCGCGTGACAGTTTTCCTCGCACTGGCCAAGCGGCTGCTGTGGAATCAGTGAAGAGGAGAGAGTGGTATGTAACAAATGTTGGCACTGGTCCACTTAATGTGGCCAGAGCATCAGATGACGACCAGCTTTCCTCATGGCAGAAATGGATTGTAGAGCTCCGCCCATATGTTGACTCAACGCTGCAGTGCTGCAACAGGTGGGGGAGGTATCTGCGTCGATAATTTGGCACCATCTGGCCTCATGACACGCATACCTTTGTGTCCAATTCTAGTCATCAGAAGCTACAAATTCCTCGAACTGCATTGGGGAAGAAAGCAAATACCACACATTATTATTACTTCTAGCTTTCCTGAAATCAGTACTTCCTTTCCAAGTGATGATTTAACCTAGAAAATTATTTCGTAAGACAATGTTGAGTGGAAATATCCATATTATGTTAGAGTTTTGAGTCATTTGTTTCCAAGACTAGCTATTATACGAAGAGGAAAATTAGATGAATTTCATCAAACACTTCAGTAATATTTTTTTCCGTTTAGTTTTCATCAAAATGTACACCCAAAACTTCGAAGCATTCTACCCTGTTTACTGACTCCTGCCCATGCACTACGTCAGTTGTTGGAATAACTCCATTTGTTCTACAGAACTGAACATACTGCTTTTCTCAAAATTTAGGGATAGTACTTGCGCAGAGAATCACTTAATAGTTCTTTGAAGAAGGTCGTTAATAATTACTCCTGCTGTTCTGTGCGTAATGACATTTATTTTGCACTAGTACCGTCCGCAAAAAGTACCAAATAATTTGACGAATATTAAATGGCAGGTCATTCTCACACATAGGAGAAATAGGTGTGGACCTAAAATTGGGGCCCCATTCTAACTTGTAACACAGGGAGCCTCACCTATGTTTGAGAAGCCACCAGTAGTCTGTAATCTGGCAGCCTCAGTGATAAGTAGCATCACTAAAGGTATTAATACATTTGTACTCGAAGATACTATATTACTAATTTTATTTTACGTGGGTAACAGATCTCTGTGTGTAGGAATTACTGACGTATAAACACTTCTGACTCGTATGTTTGATTGGGCCCTTCCTTAGGCTGAATTGGAATTAGTGATTCTCAAGAATTTTGCGAATACTTAAGCCCGGAAAGTAGATTTTCTGTGCAGATTCTTGTTATTTATAAAGTTGTGTAAAGCTGTACACTATCTTAGAAGAAGTACGCTAACAGCTATTAATTCACATTAATGTGGGTTCTGTCCACCTGTCACCTTTATGAAGGATTGAACTCGGCTAGGGACTCTTTCAATGAGCTGTCCGAATATCTGTGTCTGAGTGTGCGTAATAATGGCGGCTCGTTCTCCCTCGAGATACGAGAGCCCAAATCAGAGATGTTGGTGATGTTGGACGCTGCGATCTGGAGCAAAGTCGGCTTTCTAGCTCATTCTATTCGGTTCAGGCAGGAACTATGGTCAGGCCAGTCCATTTCAGGAATGTTACTGCCCACTGACCATTGCCTCACAGATGCTGCTTTATGTCAGAGTGTGTTCTCACACTGATAAAACAGTCATCATCTCTGAACGTTTCCTTTTCTGTACACTGTACGTAATGCTGTAGAATGTGGTCATATTCTTCCGAATTCAGCGTTTTTTGAGGGACTACAACCCAACCATACCACCACCTCCTACATACTTCATTGTTGGCAATATACATGATGGCAAGTGACGTTTTCCAAGCATTCGCCAAACCCAATCCTTCCATGGGTTTGCACAGGGTATAGCTCGATTCATCACTCGAAATCACTCGTTTCAATCATCCACTGCAGAGTGACGTCGCTCTGTACACCTTCTCAAGCTTCGCTTACGACTACGGAAATGTGTAGCTCATGAGGAGCTGCTCGACCACTGTTCACCAACGCACAGTATCCATGCTTGCTGGACTGCTGGTAGCACGTTGGAACTGACGTGATTTCATGCGATTTATTACATTCACCATTTGCAGTGCTCGACGGCCCCTGTTCCCCAGTACATGAAGTCTGCCTGATCATGGTTTAGAAGGTGCGACAATAAAGTAATGAGACTGATTTTCTTTGCAAGATGTGGCAACCCTGCAGGCTTGCATGGCCACAATATCTTTGACCTTGGTCTATAAGCTGCTTTAGTCCAAGCAGCACATCGATGAAACTGCTCATTCGTGAGTTGTGCTGTAATAAGTTAACACGAGTTTGTGTCTCTCGTCACGGAAATGGAACCTCATAATATTTCGCAACGGTAGGCCATTTCTTTTTGCGTTAAATTGGGTAAAAACGCGACGACAACTTACGGTGAGCTTCAGAAGGTTTTTGGAGAGGAGGTTACGTCAAGAGCTCAGGTTTTTCGTTGGCATAAAATGTTTAGTAAAGGCAGAACGAATGTTGAATATGAAGACCTCAGTGGACGACCATGCATGCTTGTGTGCTTCTTTTATTCCAAGGGAATTGTTCATAAAGAGGGGGTGCCTCCTGGACAAACAGCTAACCAATATTACTAGAGAGAAACTTTAGAAAGACTTCGTAAAAGAGTTCTTCATGTCCGTGCCAACATCGCTGATAATTGGATTCTGCATCACTGCTCTGTTAGTGCAGCAATTTTTAAGCGCAAAACAAATTTCAGTGCTACCACAGCCACCTTTTCCACCAGATATCGCTCCGTGCGACTTTTTTCTATTTCCAAGAGTCAAAACGGCGGTCAAGGGACACCATTTTCAAACAATACAAGATGTCCAAAAAGCTGTGACGAGGGTCTTGGAGGATATTACAGAAGATGAGTTCCAGAAATCTACCATCAATGGCAGAAGCGCTGGAAAAAGTGTGCGCAGGCAGAAGGGAACTACTTTGAAGGAGACAACACTAATCTTGACTAAAACGGTAAGCAACATTTTTTTTTTCACGTCAGTCTCATTACTTTATTGTCGCACTTCTGTGCTTGTTTCTTCGCGTTTTGACTTGACAGGACATGACCAACAGTCGACCTGGCAGCTTTACATGGGACGAAATGTCCCTGATGTAATTGTTACTCAGATGACATGATGATTACTCCACGTTCGAAATCACTGAGTTCTCCTGTCCGACCCATTCTTCTACTATTGCTTCTCTACTGACAACACAGTACTCTCTGTCTCCTTTTATAGTGATGGGTCCACCTCTCGTAACATTTGGTCAGTTGCGCACTACATAGAAGTGTCCTGATGCTTTTGGTCAGTTAGTGTACGTGCTATAATAAATGAACGTTCTGTATATAGTGTAAATATTGAAACAAAATTAATATCTGAAACAAATGTATGAATACTGGTGCTAACTTCAACGTCATCTGGGAGCGCCGAGGTATCACTCACACCACGAAAACGGATAGGCTAGAACCGACTCTGATCGTACAGAATACTCTAAGTCAGGGACTGTATACAATTAAGTAATGTTAACATTTGAGTATCCTCATATATCTACGATGTGCTTTTTTCCGTCTTTTTTCATGTGTTAGATATATTTGAACCAGAGAGCAAGAGTAAGAATAGGAGGTGTGATGAGTGAAGAAATTGAACTGGGAAGAGGTGTAAGACAAGATTGTTGTTTATCACCAACACTGTTCAATATATATCTGGAGGAAGTTATTGGTGAAAGTTTTGATGGAAGGAGATGAGTTTGTATAGGGGGTCGGGGAGTGGAGTGTGTAAGACTTGCAGACGACATGGTTGTGATGGCAGAGAGTGCAAGAGAGATGGAACAAATGTTAGATGATCTAAACACAAAATTAGAAGAATATGGAATGAAGATTAACAAGAAGAAAACGAAAAGCATGGTAACTGGTGGAAAGTGGAGAAAATGCTGTTTGAAAATAGGGGGAGAGGAAATAGAGCAAGTGAATAACTTCAATTAATTGGGAAATGTAATAATGGATGATATGTATTACTCAAGAGAAATTAGTAAAAGAAATGCAATGGCAAAAGAAGGATTCAAGAGGAAACGGAAATTACTTTGTGGACCACTAAACAAAGATCTGAGGAAAATACTTGCCAAATGTTATATCTGGAGCCTTGCACTATATGGTGCGGAGACCTGGACATTGAGGAACTAAGATGAAAGAAGACTGGTGGCACTAGAGATATGGATATGGAGAAGAATGGAAAAAGTGAAATGAGAAGACCGAGTATGGAATGAAGAAGTATTAAGAAGAGTAGGAGAAGGAAGAAACATACTGAAAGTCATCAGAAAGGAAAAACGGAACTGGATTGGACATTGTTTGAGGAGGGACTCTTTATTGAAGAAAGAAATAGAAGGAGTGGTGGATGGAAAAAGGGGACGAGGAAAAAGAAGCTATCAAATGCTGGACAGTATCAAAGGAGACAAATATTCAGAAATGAAAAGACTGGCTATGGATAGATAAAAGTGGAAGAGGCTTAACCTATGACAAGGCCTGCTGTAAGGCAGAATACCATACTGTTACTAGACATACAAGTTCTCTTGCCCAGTGCCTCTGTTGTCTGTGGTTATTTACTATCTGACCCCTCCACCTCTTTCTTGCTCTGCCTATAATGCTCACAGTATTTTCGACCATCTTTCTTAATGTGTGCGTTAAAGTTCATTTAAATTACATGCATCTTGTTCAGAAATGATTCTGTCTTAACGTCGAAACAGAGTGCAACAATCACTGTCTGTTACTCATCGAACAACCTTTACCCGCTTTTCTTCGTTTCCTGTGTCATTCTATCTAATCTATTACAGCACTCCCGGGAAATATATGTGTACAACTGACGGTTAAGAACTTTTTTAACATCACTTCGCCGCACAGCAAAACATGGGCTTCTATTGACTAGTAAGCGGATTCAGAACTCTAGCCCTGCTCGTAAAAGTCGACAGAATCAGGCCGTCTGTTGCGATGGCTACGCCTGCTTATCGTGATGATACATCCAGAAGACAGCGGTCTGAGCTACTCGTAAAGCTGCTCTATAACTTACGCACACAATAATCGTAAATCTCCCGCGCCGGCCTTCCGTCTTGAGCAAACTATTCTGGCATATCTGCTTTCTGCGGAAAGAAAGCCGCCAGCGGCGACCACATTTGCTTCTATTCCTTTTTCCCTCCACTGCAGATTGGCTGCGTCTCTTTTCGTTGTGCAGTGGAACGTAGGAAGGAAGCAGCTGAACCCTAGGTTTTCGTTCTTTCCCTTTACGCGAACACGGACCTCCAAACACAGGAATGAGCAATGAAATTTCTTCAGTATGTTCATCTAACACAGTGACTCCCAACCTGGAAGGAGGGAATTACCCACTGCAAAATGTGGACACATAACGTGTTTCAAGAATTGTTCCTACTTTACTATTGCTGTCGGTAACAAGCGGATGCGATGTTAGTGAGTCGCAGCAAAACAGTCGATATATGCAGGACTAACTTCGAGATATATCGCACGCGGAGGGATACGCTCAAAAACTCCGTAATATTTTATTTACAAAACAACATACAATCATAATTTTTTTTGAACAGCATTAACTTTTAATTAATACTATTGGACCAAAGCATCATTTACAATTTATTTTACATTTTTGTACAGTTGTAAACGTAAACGACCAATTACTGTTCCAAATGTTCGGTAGTAACATTGTTGTCTTAGATCACTCAAAACATTTTTATAAGCAGAAACGGACCGTTCTACATCAACTGAGGTAACTTGGCAGTATTTGAATTTGGACGCTATGTTGGTATTTATTGGTTTTGCTGAAAGTTCACGCACCCTATTAATAAAACTATCAGTTTGACACAAGCGTTCAAAACCTGGGCTATTTTTAAAATGTTTTCTAACTTTCCTTCAAGTTTTCTTCGGAATACCTCCGGAAGTGAGGAGTTCACTAAAATAATTTTATTCGTTAACTGAATAGATTCATTCAACGCCAAACCTTGAGTTTCAAGCTTTTTAATATTTGCAGGTATAGTGGTAAAATGAGCGCTAATCACAGCAATGTCTTTTTTAATATCGGAATCATTAAAAGGTTCCTTGCAAACTGCCATGGCCTCTATACTATCGAATTCATTTAGTACCCTTATAATGGCCTCTAAATGTTCATTGTAAAAACAACACAGCTTCGAGCCACGTACCCCAACGAGTTACCACTGGTTCGGGAGGTAACGGCATACTTGGTAGTTTTACTTTGTAGGTCTTGATGCGAGCAGGAGCCTTTAGAAACTCTTTCTTTGTGGATGAAATCAGTTTATTTACATTCACAAACGTGGAACATACTTCTTCAGCAAGGCGATGTACTCCATTAGCGAAGCACGTCACGTGAATCAAATTGGGATAAGATACTCGGAGGGCTTTTCCTGCTTTGAACATGTAGGGAGTAGCATCTGAAATAAACTCAAACACCCATTCAGTTGAGGAAGATTCTGGAAATATTTTTCTAATACCTTCATTCACAAATCTGGCTATCGTAGACTGATTTCCTTTCACAAGTTCTTTGCAGGCCGCTAAATAGGAAGAAGAAGGCTATTCTTTTAAAGCACCAACAATTAAATTTGCACTGTAAAGGCCACAGATGCCTGTACTTCCGTCAACTGAAATTCAGATAACCTTGTCCTTGTGTTCATTGCGTATTTCTTCAAGACATTTACGTAAATTGTCGGTATATAATTTTTACGAATGTTGATTCATCTGGTATATTTTGATTTAAGCAATAGTTGCGCAAGAAGCTTGTAAGGATAGGGTTTGGAAGTTTGTGAAGAAGAGTATTGCTTACAAATCGCTGCTACTGCAACTTGATGTTGTCAGAAGCTGTTGTCGTGGTCCTTTCTTCTGCATTCCTTGACAATGTAAAACAGTTCCTTCATATGTAAATATTCCAGGATGGTCAGCTATCCACGAAACGACGTTCCTTTTTTCAGGCGGCAATGCGCACAACACGTTACACACTACACACCGTAAACACGTTCAACTATAAACACGTTCAAGTAAATAGAAAGCTAAACTGAAACAGTGAATGTACGACTAAAAGCTTGCGTAGCTTAATTTAATTGTTGCCAACGTGTACGGTATGGCAGCGGAGGGGATTAATCGGGTGTGTGGGTGCAGGAGCATTGACTGTGTCTGCCTGTTGCTGCTCCTATTCTGTAATGATTTCGCTAGGCAGTGGCCACTCTGTTAGCGATTGCACACACTTCTAGATCGCAGTCAATCTGTGAGACATCAAAACTAAGCTAAGACCGAGTGCGTAAATTTTTAAAATATAAATATACAGCAGAAATATGCATCGTCACTTTTTTTAGTTAAAATATGCAAATGTATATGCCACATTCAAATGCGTATAATCCGGTCTCTAGTGATGTCCTTCGGTGGCGTTGGGCAGGATTTTGGTGAAATTTGGTGTCAATGTGGCGTGAGTAACTCACCTTAAACCTAACATGAACTTCCGAGATCTGGGCTTTTTTTCACATGTGTCGACCCATTGACATTTGAAGTGTCGTCGAGACTGAGAATGACGTCCCAGGATGCCAAAGTTTTCTGCTATCACAGAGGAAGGTTGAAGGCACCTTTGAGCCAAAGTTTACGCTTCTCCGCCGTAATGGGCAAAAATGACGGGGTTTCAAAAAGTGGTATTTTACTTCCTTTGCGCTGTGTAGGTAACTAGTACATTTGTCTATTACGCACGCAGCGTCTTGTAATAAGCTCTTGAAATATTTGAAGGACTCGGTGAGTGAGTATAATTGGCTTTCAGAAGGTGTTCAGTTCTTCGTGTAAAGACAGTGTTATTTAATGCCGGAAAAATTCTCCTGTCCTCTTTAAAAGACTCTGACAGAGAACTAGGGAACCAATCCTCATTCCAACTTCCCCTCCCAAAATTATGACATACCAGCATATTTGCTCTCTTTTAATACAGTACATTCTAAATTCTTTTACTCAGACTCTCTCTGCTGTGAAACCTTCATGCTCAGCATTTCCTTCTCACTGCCACTGTCTATATGTTGATTTACAATACATCCCACTCCCATTGTCTCCTCTCTTACAATGATCGAGCGACGTGGCGCAGTGATAACCGGCAGGTGTGGCCGTGCGGTTCTAGGCGCTTCAGTCTGGAACCGCGTGACCGCCACGGTCGCAGGTTCGAATCCTGCCTCGGGCATGGATGTGTGTGATGTCCTTAGGTTAGTTAAGTTTAAGTAGATTAAAACTGTGTGCGCCGACCGAGACTCGAACTCGGGACCTCTGCCTTTCGCGGGCAAGTGCTCTACCATCTGAGCTACCGAAGCACGACTCACGCCCGGTCCCACAGCTTTACTTCTGCCAGTACCTCGTCTCCTACCTTCCAAACTTTACAGAAGCTCTCCTGCGAACCTTGCAGAACTAGCACTCCCGAATGAAAGGATACTGCGGAGACATGGCTTGGCCACAGCCTGGGGGATGTTTCCAAAATGAGATTTTCACTCTGCAGAGGAGTGTGCGCTGATATGAAATTTCCTGGCAGATTAAAACTGTGTGCGCCGACCGAGACTCGAACTCGGGACCTTTGCCTCTCGCGGGCAAGTGGTCTACCATCTGAGCTACCGAAGCACGACTCACGCCCGGTCTCACAGCTTTACTTCTGCCAGTACCTCGTTTCCTACCTGCTCCTAAAGCTGTGAGACGGCGCGTGAGTCTTGCTTCGGTAGCTCAGATGGTAGAGCACTTGCCCGCGAAAGGCAAAGGTCCCGAGTTCGAGTCTCGGTCGGCGCACACAGTTTTAATCTGCCAGGAAGTTTCATATCAGCGCACACTCCGCTGCAGAGTGAAAATCTCATTCTGTAAGTTTAAGTAGTTCTAAGTTATAGGGGTCTGATGACCTCAGAAGTTAAGTCCCACAGTGCTCAGAGCCATTTGAACCATTTTTTGACACAGTGGTAGCACACTGGACTCGCATTCTGGAGGACGACAGTTCAAACTCGTGTCCGGCCATCGAGGTTTAGGACTTCCATGATTTTTCTAAATCTCTTCAGGTTAATGCCGGGCTGGTTCCTTTGGAAGGGTACGGCCGATTTCTTTCCTCGTCCTTCCCTAATCTGAGCTTGCGCTCTACCTCTAATGACCTCGTTGTCGACGGTACATTAAACACTAATTTCCTCCTCCTCCTCCTCACTTACACTGTCTTCTTTCGTCTTCCTTTCCCACTGTCACTGTCTCTACTATATCTCTGCAGCTCAAAATGTTTGGGAACATCAACTTATTTTTCCCTCTATGCTACTTGTTTAAAATTTCAGTCCATAATGTGCCATGACCTATAGCTACGTGTCACCGGTCTGGGAGGATCCAGGCCCTCGAAATCTATTTTTGTCTCAACTCATCCGCATTTCTGAAATCCACTCTTTCCTCTCTCTTTTTCTCCCGCCGCTTTTATCTCCACTCATCTCTCTTCTCTTTTATTGCCACTGACTCTCACTGACCACTAATAGCTCCTCTCTCTTCGGCTCCCAATGCTGTTGTTTTCATCCATCTCTCTTTCTCTTTCACTCCCACTTTCTGTCATCCACCATCACTGTTTCCTCTCTGTTTCTCTTCCACTGGCACTGTCTCCTCTCTCTTCCACTGTCACTGCCTCTCTGCTAGTCTCTGCACAAAGAAACGCGACTACCTTCGCATGCCAAAATTTTTAGTGAGGAATGCGAATTGTGGATTGAGGCAGCGGTTTCCCAGTTTTCAGACAGACGTTTAATGGGAACATATTTACCGTTTATGTGTTCTGAAGGGACCATTTTTCTCTGGTTGCCTTCTTTTCCCTGCCACACCAGGCTGTGCTGCTTATTTAAAAGGAATTCTATAGGTCAATAAAGTTTTACACATATAAACAACAAATAATGTAAGGGTAACAAAAAATCGTTTCTTCACATCTTTTCTGGGCACTTTGCTAATTTAGCAGAATTCATCCAAAACGCCCGGCTTATGATCTGTATCTTAAAAGAATAAAAACGTTATTGAAAATATTCTACTGAATTTACAGTTTTTCATTTTCAGCAGATATCTTAAGTTCATTCAGGCATGTTAAGACCCTTTGTAGTCAATTTTTTATTACTGCGCTACCACTTAGGCCTGTTTGTATAGGCGTAAAGTACCCATTGTACAGAGAAAACGCGTCATAGTTTTCTCGTGAAAAAATGCTAACTGAGGACATGATTGGGTGACCTCACAACCCTTGCGATGACCCTTGCCGTGTGTTTATCACATCAGTTAAAACTACTACAGTTAAAAGTACATTTACATCCTAGACGGTAACTATGAACCGCTGGTTCTAGGTAACGGATACTGGTACCGAAAAAAGTTTCGAAGTTCCCCGGGAATATCATCTTGAGAATATATGGTAAAAATTTCGACGATTTGCCATGAATATAAATTATAGAAGCGACCATATCGTAATTCGTACTTTTCATACCAAAAATCTTTGTTTTTCGGTGTTTTCTTATGAATCATACATGTGCAAAGAGTGCTTTTATAAGCCACTGAAGGCCCACCATAGACAACACCTAATGCAAAAGAACCAATCGATTTGCTCAATTTTTCAGGGCTGGAGGAAGTGTGAAATGTTCATATTTTGACCGTGCACTGTAGGATAGCAACAGTATGCCCGTTCTTCCGACAGGTATACAAATGGTCGCTACGCCAAGGGCTGTCCAAAACACTTCACCCTTTATGTCTGTGATCGAGAGAAGCCGAGGTATGAGTCTCTTTAAAAACGCAATTTCGTATGCAGATTTTTGGAACATATTCGTGCACTTTCGTGCTCGGACCGATAGGGAAGACAACGAAGATACGGCCCAATTACGAAGCAGCGAATGATTAAACATATCCTCCCCACAGTACAGGGACATCTAGACCTGTCGTCTCTTTTGGCAGTGTATGTAGGCTGCCGATTTCATTATCATGCTGCTTTCGTTTTACTTTTCTTTCCCGACAACAAACCGAACGTTACGTCATTTATATTTTGCACACTAAAGATTATGACTTCCTAAGCTTCTCGGGAGTAAACTTCGGCACGTTATCGGAATCCTCCCAGCTAATGCCATTTAGTCTGTGAAACTGTAGAGCCTTGTATCGTTTTCTGTAAGTTAGTTTCGAAGCGTGGTTTACAAATTCAGTCTCAGTATTATTAACCTCTAGCAGCCGATACTGCATGGAAAAAGTTTCTGGTTAGGAACTACATTTATATATCGGTCGTTACTGGCAACGCGTCTCAGAATCAGTCGTTAGCTTAATGTCTACGGTAGGGAGCCTTTTACAAACTGTTGGCTGTTACTGGGGTATGTACCTCCAGTTTTACTTTTATCCGTAAAAAATAAGTTACTGAAGATAAGCAATATTCGGTCATAAATGCGTTGCGAAATTGCATGCTGGTGGAAGCTCTTATCGATATTTACTGAAGATGTCTTGTAAATAACGTTTTTTCAAAATATAACGTCAAGGCACGTTGACTGTCGTCGGAGCTGATACGGAACGAAAGTGATAAATTATGTGGACGAACACGAATGCACTCTGACAGATAAAACTGACGAGAATTCGTTGTTTTCGAGATATTTTAACAACATTTAAAATAGTGTTCGACTGAATGCCCCATTTGCGTATGTGCGCTCCCAGGCTTTCTGTGTTGTATTACGTAGAATAACACCATTAACGGTCAGATGTGGCTTAGAAAAGTGCTATTTTCCTGTTTGTTACGAACAGCAATGTTGCCCAGTTTGTCTACAATGTCAACTTAATTTCACTTCCATTCCACATCAAAACGCACGACCAGCAACGTGAACAAATTTGACATATTCAAAGCAGTAATGGCCTGTAACGTAGCAACCACCTGACTCGCCTGACAAGTTACACTGAAGCACTGCAAGCTATAACTTAGGGTGCATGATAAAATCCTGATTGTTATAAATTTCAAAATTCGATTTAGCTGAATGGTTGATTACCTCACTGTAAAGATTTATGATATCTCGAATGTAAACTAAGTAAAACTTATTACAAACTGTTTGCTGCCTCTCCACCTGGTAACCTGTTCATAATACTGGAAGGAAGTAGACGTTTGTAAGTTAAGATCAGCGAGCTATGACACTGATCTATGAATAATAATCGGTAACAAATATACGATATTTTTGTTGATAGTGTTCCAAAATAATTTTTGCTCAGTGTGTTCCACAGCCTTTATAAATTGTAGAAATGACATCATGCAACACCTTAAGTTACTTTTCAATTTATTCTTTATTGTGGAACTGGTTTCAGTCAAATAGCATTTTCCATCTCAGAATTTTGCTAAGAGTAAGAGTTACATACAAGGTGCCAACGAGGAATGACAAACTTTCAGAGATAAGATAGGAACGATCGTTCGAAGCAAAAACGTCGAGTAAACTTGGGCTCTAGAAATCTTAAGAGCTATGTGCGCTAGTCCATCTTCGCTACTGTGATACGTCTCTTCTGCTGAACAACTACTGAACAAGTGCTCATAGCTTTTAAGGCAAGCATTTAGAGCCCATGTTTAATAGACCTTTTGCTTCCAATGACCGTTCCTCTCTTATCCCTCAATGTTTACCATTCCTCCTATGACACACTGTGTATACAGGATACTCTCTCTCTCTCTCTCTCTCTCTCTCTCTCTTTCATATACTGTATATAAGGTGGACCATTTTAATCCATAATGAGGAATAACTCGGGACAGAGATGAATATAACAAAATGTTTTGGATAATAGTTGTCGGCGACAAAGAGGGTCACGGATTGTAAGTAATGGTCGTGATCTTGAACGTGTATTCAAGGTGATTCGGAGGTTAAAGTAATTTTTAGAAATGGGAACCCTAATATTTGGTTTAAGATTTGAAAAGAGCGCCAAATTTTACGTATAAAATGATGCATTATTCAAGGTCGTGGTTAGGTTCAGTGACGGTCAAATAAGCCAATATGTTTTTAGTTCTAGTAGGGCAGCAAAATACAATGTTAGATACAAATTGGAAACGACAACCGAGAAAAGAGAGGTGAGGAAACTAACTCAACAACCTGTAAACCAATGATACACGTTTTATTCATATTTATTTTGTCTTGCAAATCGCACATAAACATTTGTATTTTGTGATGTGTTAATAAACACGTTTATTAAAACTTAGTGTTGAAATTTCTGTTCACTCTTTCCAAATCCGAGGTCACAAATGGGGGTTTTCATGAACCAAAACTCAACCTTCGAATGACCTTCGATACTTACCTTTAAGATCATGGTTACTGATAATGATACGTGAGCACTTATGCCACTTCTAATTTGTACCTAACATTGTATTTTCCTGCCCCGCTTCTAAAAAATGGTTCAAATGGCTCTGAACACTATGGGACTTAACAGCTGTGGTCATCAGTCCCCTAGAACTTAGAACTACTTAAACCTAACTAACCTAAGGACATCACACACATCCATGCCCGAGGCAGGATTCGAACCTGCGACCGTAGCAGTCGCGCGGTTCCGGACTGCGCGCCTAGAACCGCGAGACCACCGCGACCGGCTGCCCCGCTTCTGTTCCGAGTTAATCCATACTAGAACTAAAATCATATCTGCTTATTTGACCTTCGTTGAACCTCTTCAGACTTTGAATAATGTCATTTTATATGCAATATTTGCCACTCTTTTCAACTCTTAAATCAAATATTATGGTTCCAACTTACAAAATCACTTTAACCCGTAAATAACCTCGAAAAGCATGCTCAAGGTCACAACCATTAATGGTAATTCGTGACATTCTTTGCCATATACAACTTTTATCTACCACACAACACTTCTTCGATAAACACTCTGTAAACGTGATGGTATTAGCTTTGTCCCTATCTGGAATACTATTAAACTGGACGTGGTGTGATTTTAGCTCTTGAGTTGCTGTGACGACAGTGGAGGTTGGCGCTGAGATCTGAACACACAAGTTGCTGAGTCACAAGTCCTGGTTGGAAACAGCTATCTCTATAGTTGCAAAGAACTGTCTTTGTTTGTCAGCAACATCTGACTTTGTAGGTTGTTTTGTATATGTGTGAGGCTTATGGGACATGCATATCTTCTATACCTTCCCGCACTATCATTGGATGCAGTAGGCCCCCATGTTCCAGAGTCCCAGGTCGTTTTTTGACAGGCTCCAACAAGGCTTTAGTCTTTGGTAATGGACGAAATACGCACTAGACACTATACGTATGGAGTATTCCAGAGTGGAATGGTTCAAATGGCTCTAAGCACTATGAGACCGAACATATGAGGTCATCAGCCCCCTAGACTTAGAACTACTTATACCTAACTAACCTAAAGACATCATACACATCCATGCTCGAGGCAGGATTCGAACCTGCGACCGTACCAGCAGCGCGGTTCCGGACTGAAGCGCCTAGAACCACTCGGTCACAGCAGCCGGCCCAGAGTGGAAGAACGCTGTAGAGCATAGGCATCATACGAATAAAGAACAACTAACAAAGTCAGCTGATACAAAACACTGCAGCTCTAAAAGATGTGCCATGAATTATGGCGTCACCAACTTATTACAACATGCTAACACAACCTGTGTTTCCATCTTAAAAATATTTTTAGATATTCGGCTAAACGACGGGCTTCTAAATAAAGAGAGCGGTCTGTTACTACGTTAGATCCGAGCATGCTCAACACACAACGATTGTCGTTGGCCAGATTCCTTCATTCCACGGAAACTGAAGAGCTAAGGCGAACTACATAGATGCACCACTTCTACATCAGCGTCTTGATCCCAACGGTGGCGAAAGAGACTGAGGACCACAATTGTTGTCCAAGTCGCGCATATCCGACTCAAACACGCCAGGGGAATCACGACCAGTCACTGCCGGCGCGTAACCGACAGCAGGTGGGAGGGGGTATAAAGACGGCCCAAGCGGAAGCTTAGTCAGTCGTCAGGCTCACCTGCGCGTGGTAAATGTTGTGCCCTCTGGAAGATGCCGAACATAGAAATACATGGCAGATCGCAGAGCTGCCTAATACTCGGGTGCAATTGAGTGAAGGCTAACCTCCAACAGAGGGCGATCAAGGCAAGCTGTATTTTAGGTTCCGCCATATGGCACTCCAATAGGTCCCAAGTGGGAACCTATATGCCCAGCGCAGATATAAGCCGACGCTAGGCTACAGAGAATCAGGATCGCACAGTGTAGCGTAGTATCATACAGTATCAGCAGTACCGGAAGACAACATCAACACTCATCCGTAGCCGCTGCCAAGAAGAACCAAACTGGACATCCTACAGGTAACCGTCGTTATCGTTCACTGCAATCAGGACTACACCAGAGTTAAAGATAGATCAGTACAAGTGAACAATGAACAATATCGCCACTCATTGAGCTACCGCCACGCACCGAACTGTCGCCGCGCACTGAGCACCATCTTCATGCTACAGTTAAATTTTATAAACATTTTATTAATAATTTATTATAAATTGTTGCTAGAGTGTGTTGCCATCGTTTTGACGCAGCTGTCGCCTAACCCTATTTGGCTCTGTTACGAGTCTGTATAGTTGCTGGTTGCAAGCAAGTCACCTCATAACGGGAACTTCCTTTTCTAGTTTGTGCTAGACACCAAGAATAGGTTGGTGGAGGCATCAATAGCAAGTCGACTATATCCGTTCATCATAAGAATAAACCTGATGTAAGCAAACACAAACGTGATGATTGGTCAGAAACCGTAGCACACGTACACAGGTGTTGTTAGGCTCTTGGAAGTAGGTCCTACTTATGTAATAGATACCTTATCACTAAGTTGCATTGAATGAAACTTTAAGATATTCAAATGTATTAAGAGGCATCAACGTTTTTCGTAATCACGCTTCAGCTACGTAGTTTTTATTTAAAAAATGGTGTACAGACACAGCCTCTGCAGCGTTGTGCTCTGATTGTCGCGCTGTTAAGGCGCAGTTTGAAAATGGTTGAGGCTGCTTTATGTTCTGTAGTGAAACACGCGCGTGGTATGCGGTTAAAAGTGCCGACAAATAGGCTGTTCTTAATGATTTTCATAAATTTACGGAGGCGTATAACTACGCGGGAAGCGAGTAGCAGCCGGGTCGGATGTGGAAAGCCGCCTAAAAACCATATCAAGGTTGAGCGAGACACCAGCCCTCGTCGTTAAGCCGCCGGGTAAATTCGATCCTGGACCAGCGCACATCCCCGAATCATTGAAGTGGCGAGCTAACGCGCGCGGCTATCCGGATGGGTCATTTTTGCCGAGCAGTTGTCTGATAAATATCAATTTCCTGACTGATTTGCCTTTGCTTACTATTTCTGTTCATCAACAAACATACAGTTGTCATAGCAGTTTAAGCACATGTTCGGCAGTTAAAGATTTTGTACGTATTGTGTCCTTAGCTGGCGTCTGTACACTGCAAATACACTCCTGGAAATTGAAATAAGAACACCGTGAATTCATTGTCCCAGGAAGGGGAAACTTTATTGACACATTCCTGGGCTCAGATACATCACATGATCACACTGACAGAACCACAGGCACATAGACACAGGCAACAGAGCATGCACAATGTCGGCACTAGTACAGTGTATATCCACCTTTCGCAGCAATGCAGGCTGCTATTCTCCCATGGAGACGATCGTAGAGATGCTGGATATAGTCCTGTGGAACGGCTTGCCATGCCATTTCCACCTGGCGCCTCAGTTGGACCAGCGTTCGTGCTGGACGTGCAGACCGCGTGAGACGACGCTTCATCCAGTCCCAAACATGCTCAATGGGGGACAGATCCGGAGATCTTGCTGGCCAGGGTAGTTGACTTACACCTTCTAGAGCACGTTGGGTGGCACGGGATACATGCGGACGTGCATTGTCCTGTTGGAACAGCAAGTTCCCTTGCCGGTCTAGGAATGGTAGAACGATGGGTTCGATGACGGTTTGGATGTACTGTGCACTATTCAGTGTCCCCTCGACGATCACCAGTGGTGTACGGCCAGTGTAGGAGATCGCTCCCCACACCATGATGCCGGGTGTTGGCCCTGTGTGCCTCGGTCGTATGCAGTCCTGATTGTGGCGCTCACCTGCACGGCGCCAAACACGCATATGACCATCATTGACACCAAGGCAGAAGCGACTCTCATCGCTGAAGACGACACGTCTCCATTCGTCCCTCCATTCACGCCTGTCGCGACACCACTGGAGGCGGGCTGCACGATGTTGGGGCGTGAGCGGAAGACGGCCTAACGGTGTGCGGGACCGTAGCCCAGCTTCATGGAGACGGTTGCGAGTGGTCCTCGCCGATACCCCAGGAGCAACAGTGTCCCTAATTTGCTGGGAAGTGGCGGTGCGGTCCCCTACGGCACTGCGTAGGATCCTACGGTCTTGGCGTGCATCCGTGCGTCGCTGCGGTCCGGTCCCAGGTCGACGGGCACGTGCACCTTCCGCTGACCACTGGCGACAACATCGATGTACTGTGGAGACCTCACGCCCCACGTGTTGAGCAATTCGGCGGTACGTCCACCCGGCCTCCCGCATGCCCACTATACGCCCTCGCTCAAAGTTCGTCAACTGCACATACGGTTCACGTCCACCCTGTCGCGGCATGCTACCAGTGTTAAAGACTGCGATGGAGCTCCGTATGCCACGGCAAACTGGCTGACACTGACGGCGGCGGTGCACAAATGCTGCGCAGCTAGCGCCATTCGACGGCCAGCACCGCGGTTCCTGGTGTGTCCGCTGTGCCGTGCGTGTGATCATTGCTTGTACAGCCCTCTCGCAGTGTCCGGAGCAAGTATGGTGGGTCTGACACACCGGTGTCAATGTGTTCTTTTTTCCATTTCCAGGAGTGTAGTTCTAATGTTTCTTTCTCACTTTACCACCAAATGTCCACGAAATACCTTTAAAGTAATCACATTGGTTGCGAGTCATCTCGAAGAAATGGACTGAAATACACTGCTGTACAAAACTTAAGAACAAGACAGATGAAGTAAAATAACATAGTAACATCTCGGTGCAAATGCATGAAATGTGAGGGCGTGTTCCCAGAGTTTTTCCAGTTGTACACAGAAAGTTGGACGCTGCATGAGTGAAGATCGAATCGACTGTAGAGTGAAATGGGACTGGCCCCGCAGTACGGGGCAGTTGAAGGAACGGGAAAAGAGAGTGCCTGTTAACCAGCGAGCGGTTACGGTGCGCTGTGGTGATGTTCTTAGTAACAACATGACCCGGAGAGAACATCGGAATGACTTCAAACGCAGAAGAATCATCGGGAAACTGGAAGAAGGACGATGTGTGTTAAGTGTAGCGCAGGAGTTCGGTATTGCTCACAGCACTGGTTCACGCGCTTCAAAACTCAGGAACTGCTGCCCGAAGGAGATGAAGTGGTTGACCATGGTCAACGACAGCAGCAGATGATCGGTACATTCTGCGACAGGCAAGAAGAACCCGTGTCGAAGAGTGAATCCAATTGCTACCACATTTAACGGGCTTGCAAGGCAAGCAGTCCCACGCTCCACAGTAGCATGCTTGGGGACAGTCTCTGTTTCCTGATGACTAGTACGTTGTGTTCCGTTGACACCCACACATCAGCGGCTCCGTTTGCGATGGTACCAAGAGCACAAGTACTGGACCAGCGAGGAGTGGAGTTGCGTGCTGTCCTCGGATGAGAAAAGATTCAGAGTGATGATTCTGGACGTGCATTCTAATGGAGAGATGTGGAAACAAATAATGCACCAAGGAGCGTTGTCTGACATGGTTGTTTTGATGGTCCAGATGGTATGGTGTGGGGGAATGATGTTGCATGAGGATACTGATGACCAGATCTTTGAAGGCAATACAGTCACTGGTCAAACTCATTGAGAGACTGTGTTCCTTCCCCGTGCGCGTGTTTTCTGGGCGCATTCGGCTCTAACTTTATTTTTATGGGAGACAATGCACGACCGCTTTAAATACCGCTACTGGAGGAGCTTTCGAAAGAGAGAATATTTGGTGAATGAACTAGTCTGCCTATTACCCCGTCCCAAATCCCCCCGGGCACTTGTTGCGCCACGGCCTTTAAGAATTATGTCATGCGTTTTGTAATGTCTAGGGGACAACATGCGAAAATTACTTTTGTCCTTAATTTATGCACACCAGTGTATAGATCAGTAGTGATGCTTTTGAAGACGCCACCATCGTGCGTGATGAAATAACTGCGACGGAAGCTGATTTGACAAGATGTAAAATCACACTGAGCAAGTCCTGCCAAACTTGTTCGTATATGTTGTGAATGTTTTCAGAATCTAATGTTAAACTGAATAGCATATCGAGAGGTTTGTGTTATGCTAAGTGTATTAAAGAAGGTGATAGCAACAAAGAAAGCTGTACACTCATTACATACATAGCCAATAACCTAAGCTTAGAGATCTAAAACATTATTTCAACTTTCAGCAATGTGAGAGTGGCATAGATACATATTTACTTCCCAGTTTTTATGTTAACAATAATTTTTTAATGATTTAATTAAAATAAAACCTGTGCTTGTACAAAACTAAATCAGTTCTTTTTGGGTCACTAGGCTCTAAACTTACCATTGCAGTTGAACTTGACTTGTTATGTGAAATTTTATCAATTAAAGATGATCCTAATCAGAGATTAATGTTCATAGAGCGCATATTTCTAAGTTCAGCTTGTAAGTGTATTGTGTTTATCGAACCGGGGACCTAGAAACGACAGGGAGGCTTCATCCCACCGTAGCCCACAGCAGGTACAGCCGTCCACCCGCCCCACCGCCACCGCACACCGAACCCAGGGTTGTTGTGCGGATCGGTCCCAATGCCCCCCCCCCCCCTCCTCCTTCCTCCCTCCCCACCCCTCCCGCACCCGGAAACGTCTCATACCAGATGAGTGTAGCCCCAAATGTGTGCCTGCTAAAGTAATTATGGTGTATGTGTACTGGCGACAGTCTTAGCGCAGCAGTCGCCGACATAGTGTAACTGAGGCAGAATAAGGGGAACAGCCCGCATTCGCCGAGGCAGATGGAAAACCGCCTTAAAAACCATCCACAGGCTGGCCGGCACACCGCACCTCAACACTAACCCGCCGGGCTGATTCGTGCTGGTGACCGGCACGCCTTACCGCTCGGGAAGCAGCGCGTTAGACTACGTGGCTAGCCGGGCGGGCTTAAGTTCAGCCTGACCCGAGTTAATTTTTTGAACTAATACAAGATCAACTGCCTTAAACAGCCGACGGAAAAAATATCGCAACATCGAGAAGGAGTTGTGCGACATAAACGAAAATTGGTAGGCGTGTTTCTATGTTTGTAAGATGACGTCTGTTCAGATTTCGCGCCAGTCGCATAAGAGTGGCGCTAGTAGCGCCACTATGAGGATGAAAATCAGGTTTGCTATACATAGTAGTACACGCTATAACGGCAGTGAGCGTTAGTTACCTTTGAGATTAGACATGGTGAGCTGATGTCAGTGAAGAATGCCTTTAAGGCGACAAAGACGACATTATCAGTACCTCACTGGGCTTGAACAAGGTCGTGTACTAGAGATACGACAAACTGGGTGTTGCTTCTGCGAAGTTGCAGGAAGACTTGGCAGGAAAATAGTCTATGTACATGATTGCTGGCAGCAGTGACCACAAGAATGTACAGTCGCAAGAAAAACAGGTTCCTCACTGCTACATGTCACTACCGAGGAGGAAAGACCATCGTGTTCAGTGTATGGCATCATACTGCATCTGCAGCAGCAATCTGAGCAGCACTTGGCACCGCAGTGACACAACCAACTGTTACCAATCTGTTACTTTAAGGAGAGTTCCGAACCACAGGCACTTAACCAAGCCACCGCCACTTGCGACTTCATTGGTGAAAGCTTATTGGAGGGCAGGGTGGAAGGTTGTTGTTTTTTCTGATGAAATCTTGTTCTGCCTAGGTGCCAGTGATGCGCGTGTGTTCGTTAGGAGACCAGTTGAGGATCTGCAACTAAGCTGTCGGCATGCTAGACAGACTGGATCTACACCTAGAGTCATGATCTGTGGTGCGACTTCGTATGACATCGGGGGCGCTCTCGTGGTTATCCCACGCACCCTGACGACGAATGTGTAGGCTAGCCTAGTGATTCTACGTGTTGTTTGCCTATTCATAAACAGCATCCTGGGGGTGTTTTCCTACAGGATAACGGTCTCCGACATATTGCTGTTGTAACCGAACATGCTCTACAAAGTGTCGACATGTTGCGTTGGCCGACTCGATCACGGGGCAATTGAGCATTTATGGGACTTCATCGTAAACGACTCCTGCGTCATCCCCAAACAGCATTAACTATTGACCGACCAATCTAAAAAAAAGAAAAAAAAAAGAAAGAAAGGTTCAAATGGCTCTGAGCACTATGGAACTTAACCTCTGAGGTCATAAGTCCCCTAGAACTTAGAACTACTTAAACCTAACTAACCTAAGGAGGACATGACACACATCCATGGACAAGGTACGATTCGAACCTGCGGCCGTAGCGGTCGCGCGGTTCCAGACTGTAGCGCGTAGAACCGCTCGGCCACTCCAGCCGGCCCGACCAATCTCAACGGGCATGGAATTTCATCCCACAAAGTGAGGTCCGACACCTGCACGGTACAATGCATGAATGTTTGCATATTTGCATTCAACATTATGGCAGTTACACCGGTTATTAATGTACCAGCATTTCTCTTTTGCTTACATAAATCTGCGACCTTGCAATGTTAATCACTTAAATGTGTTACCAGATAAATGTATTCCCGAAATTTCATTGCTCCACATTAATTACTTCTTGGTGTTGCGTTTTTCTTTTTTTGTCAGTGTTCAGTCTTTCCTGAGCGCGTCAAAAGCATGGTTCACTTTTAATTAGAATCGGACTTCAGTTAACTCTCAAAATAGACGAAATTTCCTTGTTCGGAGCAGTTTCCTATCTGAGATCTCATCACGTTGGGAGCCGACAGTGCCCGACTCCCACTGCCGCACTGCTGGCGTTGGCAAACCAGTCCGCTAGCCGTCAGATGCCACTTACTTTAAATCAGACTGCAGCGACGGTTATGAAATTCCACCTCGTGCATCCGCGTCAACACAATCGTACTCGGCTGAGCTGGTAATCGTATGTACAGCGCGAGATGCCGGATCATTGAGCGCTCCGCTCCACTGGCTGTCCGAGAACACACGAGCTACGGCAGCAGCTGAACACTCGTAAAGCACGCCTCGCTGGAGCGTAAGCCGCTCGGGGGTTGTGTGGCTGGATGGGGTGAGCCGCTGGCTGGCTGGCTGCCGTGTTATTCACGGCCGGAAATTCTGCTGCTCAGCTGCAGCTGCAGGCACTGGCTCTTTCGCCGCCTTGCGGTGGGACTCCTTGCTCTGCCTCCAGAGACGTGGCGCCGCACGGCATAGCATGACGCTGCTCGTAAATGAACGCTGCCCACATAGTGAGTACCGTCATGATGAAAAGTACATCTACATCTAAATACACACTACACAAGTCACCATACGGTGCACGGCGGAGGGTACCTTGTACCACTGCTAGTCATTTCCTTGCCCATGCCACCAGCAAATAGAGCGAGGGAAAGTGGTGGTGGTGGTGTGTTGGGGCTTATGGGCGCTCAACATCGAGGTCATCAGCGCCTTGACACACATTAAAAGGAACGAATGTGGACAGACCTAAGAAAACTAAAGCACACACTCAAAGAAAGCAGGAAAAGAAGGAAAATGCTACATAAGAAAGTAAAACCTAAGGAAAGGGGAAACATAGCAACAAGAATGTCACAGGAAATTGTTATTGGCTGGCCACTTACATAAAATATGGGCGAGCTTGTCACACAGTGAGCAAATTAAAATCCTCTCCCTAAAATATTTGTAAAAACATTTGACAGGGCACAGAACTTTAAAACTTTAACCACATTCGTCCGAGTGTTGCCTAAAAGAGACGGCAGGTCCGCTGGCAAGTCAGCCGCGACCCGCTGGTCAGAAAATGAATCGCAATCCAATAAAACGTGGCGCACAGTGACCTGGACGCCGCAAGCGCCACACATTGGAGGGTCCTCTCGCCGGAGCAGGAAGCCGTGCGTCATAGGGCTGTGGCCTATTCGAAGCCGAGTGAGGAGAATCTCGTCGCGTCGATGGGGCTGAAAGGAAGTACACCACACAGGCGTTGTGGGCTCGACTATACGGAGCTTATTGTCAGTCATCCTCCCACCGACGCATGACCCGTGAGCTCAATAGCGAGGTGAGTGCGTGCAAGGGGATAGCACACTGAGATACTTGTGGGGCGAGACACGCCTCCTTGGCTGCGAGATCTGCCCTTTCATTCCCAGCAATGCCAACATGCCCCGGAACCCAGCAGAAAGCTACAACCTTCCCCAGTCGCTGTAGTCGGAGGAGGGCATCCTGGATGGTCTGGACACTTTTGTCTGCCCGATACAAACGTTGCAATGATGAAGGGCACTGAGTGAATCGGAACAGACAAGAAATTTAGGAGAGGAAGAATGTCTCATGTGCTCCAGTGCCCGCAAGATCGCAAACAATTCTGCATCAAAGGCAGTAAAAGTCTGAGGCAGTCGGACCTTGAGGACACGATATGGAAAAACAACTGAGCAACCAACAGAATCCCCTTGTTTCGACCCATCCGTAAAAACAGCTACATAGTCGTGGTGCTCAGATAAAATGGCAGAAAACGCTGCATTAAAAACGGTGGCAGGAGTGCAATCTCTCTTGTACTGCAATAAATCTAAAATCACTCCGGGCCTCTTCAGTAACCAGGGTGGCAGGCGGTTAAAACCTTGGATTTGGGGTTGTACAGACTCCACACCGAGGGACTCTAGTACACATTGCACACGGATCCCAAACGGCAACGTAGCCCGGGGACGGCGGGAAAAAAGGCGGTCCAGAGGTGGATGGGCAACAAGATGGTGAGCAGGCGATCTGGGAGCTGCAAGAAACTTACAAGCCTGGCGCACCAGCAGGAGCTGCCACCGGATGGTAAGTGGCGGTTCGCCAGACTCAGCACAGAGGCTGGGTTCGGGACTGGTCGGATAAGCACCCGTGGCCAGTCGGATCCCAGCATGGTGAACAGCGTCAAGGATCCGCAAATAAGATGGCCTCTCTGACCCATATACTGTGCACCCATAGTCCAGCCGTGAACGCACAAAAGCTCCATAAAACTGTAGGAGATGCGCCCTGTCCGCGCCCCAAGACCTGTGGCTGAGGCACTTGAGGATGTTCACTGCCTTCAGCGTTCTGGCAGCCATGACAACCTGGAGTCAAAAATTGGGCCCAGAAACCGCACTGTGTCTCTAAAATGTAGGACAGTATCCCCCATATGCAAGGCAGGCAAAGTAAAAAGATGACGAGAACGATTAAAATGAACACAAACACACTTATCGGCAGAAAACCGAAAACCCGTCTTTGCAGCCCACTCCTCTAACCGCCGCACTGTTAGCTGCAACTGACGGCTCACGGTTGCAACACTGGAGGAGGAACAGAAAACAGCAAAGTCGTCCACAAATAAGGAGCGCTGTACTGGACTCCTCACTGTAGACGTTATACTGTTGATGGCTATGGCAAAGAGGGTAACGCTTAAAACACTGCCCTGGGGGACACCGTTCTTTTGCTCAAAGCGATCAGACAGTGTGTTACCAACGCGGGTCCAAAAAAACCGCTGTGCGAGGGAAAAATGAGTGTCTATATGCCTCCGTACGAACGGTACATACGTCTCCACAGCATGATTTACAGTCAGTCTAACCTCTGCCTGTAATTCATCTGCTCCATCGCTCTGGAACAAAATGACGGCAAAATCATTGTCCAACAAAGAATCCCATGAGTGCGAGGTCGCAAAAGGCCAGTGATGTTTACGTCGTCCGACGTCCCACATATTGTCTACCAAGCAGCCACAATATTGGCTGCTAATGGCAAGGAGAGGCGGGACTATAGGTACCCAATGCTGAGTGCAGCATAAGACTATAGAGCGTAGCTGAAACGCTTCGCCGACGAGCAACTCACAACAGTGCTATAGTGGATGGTGGTGTTAATACAAAGCATAACAATGGCAGCGATAAACAAAGCAAACATTGCATTATATCTACAACAACAGTTGCCGAAGTTGACATTTCGTCATAAAGGAACCCAAGGAATTTCGCAGAGTGACAGAAGTGGCAGATGAAGTATTAGCGTTTCTGCAAGATGAGTTAGTGTAATATGTGGTGTTGTATAAGCTCTTCTGCGCGTACATGTACATGATGACTAGAATGATCAAAATATGTGCTTAAAAAGTGAAAGCGATACTGAAAAACGTGTCCAGCCATGCAGTTGATCATCTTTGTCGGACGGAGGTCACAAATCCCGTCTCCAGCGAAACATAGTAAAGGACAATCGTTGTCCATGGAGCGAGTACTAAACATAACTACGTACATGAAGAGCATCATCGGGATAGTAAAAGAAAAAAAATATCACCGTGCAGTGCATAACAAAAACTACGGATATTCAAGGGAGGACAAGGAGCACTTGTTACGAGAACTGGTGTTAGCTCGTTTCAAGGATGTTCAAAAGACTCTGAGCTCTATGGGACTTAACTTCCGAGGTCATCAGTCCCCTAGAACTTAGAACTACTTAAACCTAACAAACCTAAGGACATCACACACCGTAGTGGTCGCGCGGTTCCAGACGGTAGCGCCTAGAACCGCTCGGCCACCCCGGCCAGCCAAGGATGTTTGATACAGTTTACAGGATATGTATGATTGTGACCTCTACGTTAAGCGCATCATATTACACGCGACATTCGTTACAGTGATTTCAAGGAAAGCAGAGGATGGTTGCATAACTTCGAACACTGCTACAGAATTGGGAGGCATAAGATAACGAAATTTCAAATAAAGCGTCAACTTCGCAATGCAAACCAACTGTGGGATCGAATCGAAAATCTGTAGATGAGTAAACAAACTTATCCCATTGTTCAATAACGAATGTGTTTACAACTCTGACCAATAGGGATTTGAAGAGCAAACGCCCACGAAAGGAACCCTGGAAATTAGTTACTAAGAGAATTTTATGAAGATTTAAATCATTGCCTCAACGCATTCGTATACAGTTACTCTGATTTTTAATCTAGATGGTAAATTGGCGCGATAGCTATTTATTGTGCTGCGAGAAGTTGGATATACTCTGCCCCCCTACTAGTCTTTCTCGCGTGCGTGACGTTGCAAAGTCAGTAGGGAATATTTACGTCACAGGAAGCAAGAATGGGGAAATGGGCGTAAGAGAACTACAACTATGGTATGGACGCTGCTTCTGGCCAACAGCTGGTCAAAACAACTTGATTTTTCTTCATTCCTGGTCTGCGTAGAAAAATCATACTGCTGTAGATCAAATTATCCCTCCTGAAAAGTGTGTGACATTGCAGTTCGCACCACTTGGAACCACAGGACAAATTCAGCCTCTGGATATTTGTTTTTCTTGTGCGTGTAAGGCATGTTAGCGCACTGTCAGCAGTTATGCCTTGAAGGATTCCCAGTTTCGTGATAAGCTCCACGACAGAATTTTTCGCATTCGGTTGTATGCCATCACAGTCCACCAGCTCTCATCACCCTGTTACACCAATATGGTTTCCATATGCATTCTTTAAGAGTGAATACCGAGCTGAACGTCCTGCACTGTTTTTAACTCCTAAGGAGTTCGCCTTCTTTCTTGATGGCGCAAACATTTATGATCACTGTGGCGTGCCGTTTTACATTCGCTGTTCATGGTGCACGTTAATGGTTTGTTCCGAACATTTCTTGAATGTCGACGAATTCCATTTTGTGAAGATTGATATTTACACCTCCCGGACATTCATTTTTTGTCGCCCTCCTGATGCACATAGTGAGTCATTAGCAGCCAATATTTTTCCTGTCATAATTTTTAACAGAACACTTTCAACTGAGTCTTACTGAAGACTGAACTAGCGACTTCACATTCAAAATTTCTTTCAAGTGGGACGCTAACAACTGCATATCTGCTATTTCTAGCAAAAATAACGTTCTAGCATTCATGATGGATTTATTAACTTCGGTAACCATCGTCGTTATGATGACATCATGACCACTAATACCTGTTTCTGTACTGACACTGTCGATAAAGTGAGGCGTCTTTATAGCTACAAGGTGTAAAATACCGGGTGATCAAAAAGTCAGTATAAATTTGAAAACTGAATAGATCACGGAATAATGTAGATAGAGGTACCACTTGACGCACATGCTTGGAATGACATGGGATTTTATTAGAACCAAAAAAATACAATAGTTCAGAAAATGTTCGACAGATGGCGCTTCATCTGATCAGAATAGCAATAATTAGCATAACAAAGTAAGACAAAGCAAAGATGATGTTCTTTACAGGAAATGCTCAATATGTTCACCATCATTCCTCAACAATAACTGTAGTCGAGGAATAATGTTGTGAACAGCTCTGTAAAGCATGTCCGGAGTTACGGTGAGGCATTGGCGTCGGATGTTGTCTTTCAGCATCCCTAGAGATGTCGGTCGATCACGATACACTTGCGACTTCAGGTAACACCAAAGCCAATAATCACACGGACTGAGGTCTGGGGACCTGGGAGGCCAAGCATGACGAAAATGGCGGCTGAGCACACGATCATCACCAATCGAAGCGCGCAAGAGATCTTTCACGCGTCTAGCAATACTTTGTTTTTTTTTTTTGGTTCTAATAAAACCCCATGTCATTCCAAGCATGTGTGTCAATTTTTACCTCTCTATCTACATTATTCCGTGGTTTATTAAGTTTTCAAATTTATACAGACTTTTTGATCACCCGGTACTTCTATTGCGTGTGTGCTGTCGATAGTTTTCTGAAAACGTGTTCAAAACTATTTCACAAAACTCTGCGACAGTACCACCTGTAACAAATGCATAGACGTCTCAGTCTATACTCGGTTAGTTAAAGGCGCCTCCCACTATAGGGTGTTTCAAAAAGATTCGTCCAGTTTCAAAATGGTTCAAATGGCTCTAAGCACTATGGGACTTAACATCTGAGGCCATCAGCACCTAGACTTAGAACTACTTAAACCTAACTAGGCCAAGAACATCACACACATCCATGCCCGAGGCAGGATTCGAACCTGCGACCGTAGCAGCAGCGCGGTTCCGGACTGAAGCGCCTAGAACCGCTCGCACACAGCGGTCGGCCCATCGAGTTTCACAAAACTATCTTTCATATGAATGGCGATAGAAACTTGGCATAAATTTTGACTTACACTTAGGATTGCTATGACGTAATACACGATAATTGAATGTAAGTGGGACGTTTACAGCACTGGAGCTTTGTGTCAGAGTGTTCCTGAGTCAAACATATCTACAGCGTAAGCAACGGCCGAGTGCGGTAGGAAGTGGTGTGGGAACGGCGGCCGCTTTGATTTTTGTAGCGAGGGTGAGTTTCACAACCTCAGAGAGCAAGGTCAGTCAGGATGGATTACGAGCCATGCTTTTGACCTATGCAGCCTGCCACTGGGTGCTGGGCTATAACCAAAAATATGCTATAATCAGTAATAAATATAATCGAAGATGGAGTAAGGATGCAATGCGATTCTCACATATCCAACTCGAAAGTTATCACAAGTACCTCACTCGAATAACGAAAATAGCAATGATTAGGAAAGAAGCTGTAGACAGATAACTCAGTGGCGCAAAAGATGCCTCCTGGTTGGTCATTTTAAACCGTCTTTTTTGGGAGTCAGAGGAGGACCGTTTCGACTCCAGGAACGATCACTTGCTTGCGAATCTGGATGGAGAAGGAAGTACCTCAGGCTGACGAAAAAGCATAAAATGCAAGGTCTGACTTAACCATTAGGGCAGTTTGTCATGTGGCGTGCGTTTTCGTTATTAACCGCTTAACAGATTAGTAGATACCACCTTCAGAATGTTCAGTACATCGTGTTTCTAATTTAAGAGCTTTTTATTATTTGTGAAGCGTAAAAATTCGTTTGATAACGATCTTATTCTGTGAAGTATCCCAATACCGTGCCTTGTTACGAAACTTATGTGATCGATAAACTATTTCAAAGACGTTTCCCTCAGTAACCTACCTTCCTACTCACATAACGCACCAAACCCTCACCACCCCGAGCTGTTATAATACTGCAACGTTTTTATTTTCAAAGAACCGTCCTATTTTGCAAGTGTGTATGTGTTACATTCTTGCACATTAAGACTCTGAGTTTCTTTTTGTAATTAAGGCCGTTTATACTGATGTCACTGATGCCCGTAGCCACGCATTCGCAAACGGCTGGTTTGTGACCTCAGGTTTAAGGGAACGTTTTTTCTTCTCTCACCGAATACTTTCCCTCATTTCAGTTTCCTCTGTCAATTGTAACACTTCCTGCATACATAAACCTGACATTTGTGTACTTTTGATGTATGTGATTGGGTAAGTTTAAGTACCTGAGTAAACAGGAAGTAGTTAAAAACACCGCACACAGCAGACTTGCACGAGATACATCAGTGTCTATTGGGAGCTGTTCCGTCAAGCGCACGTATCTGAGGTGATGTGCAGCATCGCGTTGGACGCAGGAAGAAATGAAATACAGCCCACATCGCGCCCGTGCCTGCTGCATTGGAATTTGGTGCTCTTACTTCCGTGGGAGAGGAACTATGGATGCAGACATAGTACCCAACAGCCGAGGCAGAATAGCAGCAACGCCGCTGTTTCCACCCTTTTAGAACTGTTTCAGCCGAAACCAGAGTCTTTTGACACTTGTGAATATTGACTTTTGTCGGCTTTTATTTCATTTATTCTGTGTTAAACTTGTTCCCAGTCATTGACCTATATGGTTTTTTTCTGGATAACTTGAATGGTATTTATTCATGGGGCTATTTTTTTTGCAGCTCGTTCCCACACAACACAAATTAAAAGATTTTTTTTTTACCTGCATTGCAGTTACGCAGCGACTAAATTGTTTAATTTCGTGGTGAACCTTGCACTGCAGTGGCCAGCCCACCACCATTTGTTGCGAGTTACCTTGATGTTCAGTTTTAATACAGTTGCTTTGAATACGTTCACTGCACCGTGGGTTGTGTGTTATGTGGTGATACGGGTGAGAGAGAGAACGCTCAGTATCTCATTTCGGACTGTCCCATTCGTTGTTTTGTCTGTGTTGTGATTTGACCCGCGTTGCAGAAATCCCCGTCACCTTTGTTCTATTGTTTTAATTAATGTAGAATTGTACAGCAGATTTGTTCAAAAACTTTATTGACCATTTCAGAGTTAAGAGGAATCTAATTATAGCTTTGGGAGCATTAATGTTTTAAATATACTATCCCACAGCACTTTGATTAATCTCGTCCGTAATTTTCCAACAAATGCTCATTTCAGAAACCAGACTTACTCTACGACTAGATTTCATGTTTATCTGTATTAGTATTTTACCAAGAGTAGACATGTCTGGGCAAGATCTACTTTTATTTTGAGGCTTGCCCTACGTTAATGTCGGTACATCAAGCGTTTCCAAAGAGTCATCTGATGTTATGCTCGGCAAGAAGTAAAAAATTTCTATATCAACGCATTATTAGTGCTAAAACCTACTTCCTTTGGCTAAAAACAGAACATGATAACAAACTGTCTCACTACAAGTGTACGATGTTTCGACGATTCATATTCGTTGCGTCGAAATATGAGTGCACATGCACGAAACAATCTTCTTTTTCTCCGAGTCATTGATAAAACGGCATTAACTTTGATTAGGCAACGATTCATATTCGTTGCGTCGAAATATGAGTGCACATGCACGAAACAATCTTCTTTTTCTCCGAGCCATTGATAAAACGGGATTAACTTTGATTAGGCAACGAAATACTGTTAGGTATTTCCTAATCACTAGCCGGCCGCGGTGGTCTCGCGTTTCTAGGCGCGCAGTCCGGAACCGTGCGACTGCTACGGTCGCAGGTTCGAATCCTGCCTCGGGGATGGATGTGTGTGATGTCCTTAGGTTAGCTAGGTTTAAGTAGTTCTAAGTTCTAGGGGACTGATGACCACAGCTGTTAAATCCCATAGTGCTCAGAGCCATTTGAACCTAATCACTAGCAGCGTCGTTCTAGTGGTTTTGTTACGATTAGTTCAAAAACAGTTGCGTTCAGATCCTCGTTCAGCCATCCAGATTTACATTTTCGTGACATATATAATAACTCCAGATGGACAAGCTCATCGAGCTAGTGCTCTGTCTTTAATGATGTTGTCGATGGTCATACCTTACTTCCACCCTCTTTCGCTGTGTGAATGGCGGCTATGCACGTCATGCTGTATTGTGCAAGGAATAGTAAACTCCTCATCTTGGTTGGTGAGCTAGTTAACATAATAAACGTACTTATTATTTCACTGACTGTATTCAGTTAATATTGATACGAGTTTCTATTCCGTTAAATGAAGGAATTGCAAGTTTTCGTGTTACATGTAATTCTCCTTTGTCTATCTGACGAAACAACAAACCGAGACGTCGAACGCGCATTCTTTGTAACTACATTGTCGAATCTGCAGCTTCGACAGGTTTTCCCAAAGATTATTTTAGCTGTAATTTATAACGTAATCGCTTTCATTTCATTTATGTAAATCGTCAGATAGCACGGGTTAAATTTAATCTAACTACCACAAGCTGTCCGGTCTTCCTTAGAGTTACTGAATCGATTAACGTGAATGACGAGGTGCTTTCCTTGAAAAGTGCAGGGCTTCTCCAACAGATTTATCCGATTTCACAAGCGTATGTATTCTGTATGAACGAATATAGAAATTTTGCGTGAAATTTATCTTAAGCGTCGAAACTAACATTTTGCTTTGTTGCCAGTTGAAAGTGACCAGTTAATGGTTCAAATGGCTCTGAGCACTATGGGACTTAACATCTATGGTCATCAGTCCCCTAGAACTTGGAACTACTTAAACCGAACTAACCTAAGGACATCACACAACACCCAGTCATCACGAGGCAGAGAAAATCCCTGACCCCGCCGGGAATCGAACCCGGGAACCCGGGCGCGGGAAGCGAGAACGCTACCGCACGACCACGAGATGCGGACGACCAGTTAATGTTTTAGCCGGTAGGCGTCTCTCAGGTTTAACTTGGTAGCTCGGTCTTCCATTAGCTAGTGTGCCTCAGGTCGAGAGAGCGATAACATAGCAACAAAAGGCTTCCGACAGGTGCAGTTCAGTCACGACTGTGCAGCGTGATTGCAGTGAGCTACCGCCACGGTGGACCACGCGTAAGAGGCGTACAGATTTGGTACTGCACTGTTGGGTTCTTTTTGCGACTGTTTGTGAAAGACTGTGTCTGTGTGCTCCCTTTTTCCCTTTTCAATAGCTCTGTGTGAACTGCAACGTCGCATTCCACCAACGGTTAATGCTGTAACTCCAGATACACTCGCAAAACTGTGGGACAAGTTTAACTATCGTCTGGATGTTTATTCGTCGTGCGTAAGGTGAGGAGCATACAGAATATAAATGCAATTGTAGAAAGTGCTCGAAGGTTGTATGTGCATGCATACAAAAGAAATGCTTTCGCAAAATTGAACAGTTATTTTCAAAACAATAACTTGCGTAAGTTAAAATCCGTCCCAAGTTTCTATCTTCATTAATGTAGAAGGCATAACTTGTGAAGTCGGATGAATTTTTTTAATCACTCTGTGCACTGTATGTTTCCCTCCCCGTCCTTATTCTGTCGTAGCTTGTATTTCGTCTCTTAATAACGTTGATGTCGATGCGAGAAATTAATCCCTAATCTTTATTTTTCCTTAGAATTAGTCTTTAATTAACATATGGAGACACGTATATGCCATTGTTAAAGGCAGAAACTACGCATAAAAGCGTCGGAAATAGTAGGGTCTAACTTGTTCGTTGGTATCCATCAGGAATATCTGTTCTAAGATGGGGAAAGGTCAAACCACAATAGCCATTCGGTCTACCGTCATAAACGTAATTTCTTGCACCCCCTGCATTAATAGCCTAACTGTTCTCTTGGGGCAGCCTATATAATTCGCTACGACTCATTATTGCATTTCCTCTGCTCGTCGTTGCACGAAGGCAGTATATTTCTGATTCAATTGATCAAAACTTCGTTCTACCGCCAGTAACTTCTAATGTGCGACAACTGTTACGAGTGCTGGCAGTACCGAGTCGCATGAAACCCCGTTCGAAGTATATTTTGTTCCTGAATTTGGCTACAGTATGAAAGAGCTGATATGACTGTGTGCGATTGTGCGTGTTTGTGGATTTATACACTGGTGTCCAAAATTAAAGCAACAGACGGAACTTTTGCAAGGTTTTGTTTATTTTGCCACAAAACAGTATGAACAGGTGATAGTAAAGTAGAAACAATGTGAAGAATACAGAACGTAAGGAACTGCGATATGCATAACAGTAGACAAAAATGTTCTTAAAATTACCAAATAAGCAGCAACCAGTCGCAAGATCATGTTTTCTTTATTTAATTTTGCATATCGATTTCGACTGATTAACAGCCATCATCAGTGCTACAACTACAAGAATAAGAACAAAAATAAAAATAATTAATAACAGTGACCAAATGAATAAATGTACATAAAGCAAAATTAAATTTATATAGACGCATTAAACTATTTAAAATGTACATACAAATTTACCTTTCAACGTGTATGCTCCCAGAGTAATAAACAGACGTCAAACATGGAGTGATACATAGGGAATTGACTATGACAACAAATTTTTAAAAAAAATTTTAAAAATTATTTATCATATTATCGAAGAGCAAAGTTAATCATAATACCAAAACGTAAAAACGGTATTGGCATCCATCTAGCGTATAGTAAAAGATATTCAGGAAGATAGGATTTTTTCCCAGGCAGATGGCGCCACGTTGCTGAATGCACATGTAAAGTAAATTAGGTTGAGATAAGAAAATTACGGACATGAACGAAACAAACTTATTAAAGAAACAAAACCAAATGCAGAAATAAAGTGCTAGCACATTTCATACATGGGAGAATTAACACAGGCTCGATAGGATGAATTGAGAACTCGTAGGGGCTCTTACGGTGTGCTCGTATATCATGAGACGTGAATCCACACCATTTTCGTCTCGTATGCGCGCAGTGGACATTCGCGCGCCGGAGATAATCGCCATCAATGTCTCGTGTGTGTGCCTTCGTTTCGTGTTTAGTGTTCTTTCGTCGTCGCAGTCGTCCGCGTTTTGTGTGCCGTGTCCACAGGTTTTAATATTTTTTCTTGTCCAGCGAGAACGGCTTCGTGTATATTGTTTTTCAGTGTCTACAGTTTTTTTACCCGCCATTTGTCTTGTTTCATCTGTACCGAGCAGCGTATTATTCTGCTGACAGCCCACCTTTGTACAAGGTGTTGCAAATAACAACAAGGGAAAAAAACACACCATTTTCATCTTTTCCCGTGTTGGGAACAGAAACCATGCTGTCGCTGGGTGTTAATTTTATGTTCTTTGTGAACAGAAACCAGACTGTCGCCGTGTTTCTTTTAATTGTCTGTCTATTATTTTACCTTTCTGCGTCGTATGTATTTTTATTAACATCATCATCCCTTTGTTCGGTTTAAAGTTCCACGATTTTTTTTCGCCATGTACCCTTTAAGTCTTCGGTTTTATCGCCTGTTTTTTTATTATTATTATCTTCACCTTTTTAAAACAAAGTCTGTAGGCTGAAGAGCGGCATACTAAGCTGCTGCCATCCCGCCCCCCTTCGGGGAGGGGGGGGAATCGAAATTCAATAAAGAAAAAAAAAACGATACACCATATGTCTGTTGGTGTAGCCGACAAAGACGGCGAAAGCCTAACTAAAGGGCGCCAACGCAAACGTAGTCACAATAACATAATTCATATCATTGATCTATTTATCTCTCACCCCCCCTTTCACTCTTCCCTCCTCCACCCAACTCTCGCTTTTGCAGCGCCCCCTTTTGGTTTCTCGTTGTCATAGTCAGTTCTCTATGTATCACTCCATGTTTGACGTCTGTTTAAGTCAATGTAATTACTCAGGGAACATAGGTGTTGAAAGGTAAATTTGTATGCGCATTTTAAATGGTTTAATGCGTCTATATACATTTAATTCTGCTTTATGTACATTTATTCATTTGGTCACTCTTATTAATTATTTTTATTTTTATTCTTGTATTGGTAGCACCGGTGATGGCTGTTAATCAGTCGAAATCGATATGCAAAATTAAATAAAGAAAACATAATCTTGCGACTGGTTGCTGCTTCTTTGGTAATTTTATGGTCTACGATCGCTGCATAATTTGGGAACCATATGGAGCCCCCCATTCAAAAATTTTCTTAGTTTTCTTCAACTTAACGGACTTGCATACACATTCAAAAAAAAAAAAAAGTTCAAATGTGTGTGGAATCTTATGAGACTTAACTGCTAAGATCATCAGTCCCTAAGCTTACACACTACTTAACCTAAATTATCCTAAGGACAAACACACACAACCATGCCCGAGGGAGGACTCGAACCTCCGCCGGGACCAGCCGCACAGTCCATGACTGCAGCGCCCGAGACCGCTCGGCTAATCCCACGCGGCATACACATTCCTACAACTGGTTAACGTGCTCAGTATGGGATGTGACCACCTCTGGCAGCAATACAACCCTGACAACGAGGGCACGAACTGTGAATGATATCGGTAAACTCATGTTGAGGCAACAACGCCCATTCTTCCTGGAGACGTGCTCGTAAGTTTTGGAGAGTGGCTGGTGGATGCTAACATGATGCAGCCTGTCTCCCTAGTGCACCCCAGTCGTGCTCTATGGGACTGAAATCAGGAGAGCGAGTAGGCCACGCCTTGCGCGCGGTATCTTCCGTTTCCAAGAAAATATCAACCGCTCCTCCTCTATGAGGTCGACCATTATTGTCCATCAATACGAAGTCAGCGCCCGTACAACCTCGCAAAAACCACACATGAGGTCCCGAGATCTCGTCACGATACCTGACTAGAGTTAAGCCCCTGCCGCTTTACCCACACAATTTCATGAGGTGGTCGACATAGTCCTTGCCCACAACATTGAGGTTCCTCCTCGATATCGGTATCTTTCCATAGCGTTTAGGTCCCGAAATCGTGTTCCATGTCCCCTCCAGACGCGAATGCGTCGACAGTCACTCTCCAGTCCAAATCGGGACTCATCTGTGAAAAGAACATTTGCCCACTGTTCGACCTCCCAGGTGGCATGTTGACGACTCCACTGTAGACGTGCCCTTCTGTGAAGAGGCATCAGAGGTACACATATAACAGGTCTCCAACAATAAAGGCCACTCTGCCGAAGCCTTCTGTACACAGTTTGCCTCGCTACAGCACGTCCAGTGGATGCTGTGAGGTCAGATGCCAGGTGCTGTGCAGTACTAAAGCGGTACCGTCGTGCCCTTACATCCAAATAACTGTCCTCTCGTTCTGATGTCACACGTGCTCGGTCCTGCCTTTGTCTTTGGATACTGTTTCGGTCTCTATAAACTGTCGCTACATCTTCGAAACAACAGAACGATTCATATTAAACCATCGGGCCTCATCAGTTTGCCACTGTCCTGCTTCCATTCTTATTATGGTCATCCACCGCAGAGAGTCTGGTAGACTGCTTCTTTGTGCCATACTGCACCGTCGGTGACTGTATACACAGCGATTGTGGATGTGGGACTACCCAGCAGCCGGCCGTTGTGGCCGAGCGGTTCTAGGAGCTTCAGTCCAGAACCGCGCTGCTGCTATGGTCGCAGGTTCGAATTCTGCCTCAGGCATGGATTCTGTAATGTCCTTAGCGTAGTTAGATTTAAATAACTCTAAGTCTAGGGGACTGATGACCTCAGACGTTAAGTCTCATAGTTCTTAGAGCCATTTGAACCATTTTTGACTACCCGGCAAACACTTTCCCGCTTGATAGTTGCCCTGACGTAATCGTTCATGTGGTTATCGGTTGATCGGAATGCCATTTTCCGTGCAAAACACGATTGTACGGACACCTGTTGATAGTTTATATGATTATACGGTGAATTATGCACAAGATAGGGAAATATCGGTTTGTCGCTTTAATTTTAGACACCAGTGTATTTGTACTTTTTGGGGTTGTTCCATTCACCCGTTTGTAACGGGTGGTATCTGAAACAAGAACAGCGTTGCATGTTGTCTAACATGATCTGTTATAGTTAGATGTTACATTTATTAGGGAAGTGTTGGGAAACGAGAAGTGCCATGCGAGTAGGATTTTTTTTAAAATTTTGGTTGTAAGTACTTTCGTGTAATTGCAGTTTGGAAATTAATTTGGTAGTTCACTGAAATTAGGAGAACAGGACGACGTGTAAAGAGCTTAATCTCTAGTTCGCATACACATGGTTAAGAAGATGTAGTCCGACAACAAACTCACAATACTTTTGGTCTACATATACTCCAGCTAGAGTGTAATATTTTCTGCTTCTGATATACCTAACTAAATCACGCCAAGGTGTACTTTGGACTGGTCGCTGTGGACTTATAAACAGTCATTCAGGGAAGAATAATATCATAATGAAATTACCTATTACATTATAACAAGAAGGTACAAACGGAAGTCACTAGGTAACTGAACAGTTAACTGCAATAAAGCAATTTCTGGCTCGTTCGCAGGCTACTGAAGCAGTTCTGCCAAAGAGACCTTGAAAGAAATTGCTGCTGCCGTGTGTCACTGAAGTACAGAGGTTTCTTATTGTTAAAGACGATTTTTGAAGCTGATTCTCTTTAATTGGTACAAAAAGTAGAATGAAACAAAACTATGGTTTCTGAAGACAGATATACAAGCAATTGAAAAGCAAGGCCGAACGTTACCAAATTCGTAGTCTAGTATTTCTATGCCTGTGGTCTTATTTTCAGTACAGGAAAAATACACGCATGCTGATAAGGAAGGGTGTGATTCATAACGGCTGCTGAGTGTGCCTACTTTTACTGGAACTCTTCAGGTGAAGACTGCAACAAAAATGGCCAAAGGAAGTGTAGCTTAATCGTCATCTTTCCGACTATTAGAAGGATCGAGAAGGCGTGAATAACTTTGGAGCACAGGCATTTAGCTGTAGTGCAACGACTGCAAAACGAGTGGTTACAATACTGGCTTGGAATTACAGATTAGTGGAAGCTGATTTGAGGTCTCGATTTACCATGAGGCGTTCACGCTGACACTACACACAGACAAGATGCTTGCATAGTGTTGAGCAAGAGTCGCCTGGGACTTCGATCGGCATTTTGTACTGTTCAACGTTGAATATCGCTTCTGTCTATGGGGATCAGATTGGCACCACAGCGTCAAAGGCCACAAGAGGCAGTGATTCTCGAAAGTTATTCTTCTCTAACTCCTGGAATCATTGTGTAGAGAGGTATTAGATATGAGAATAGGACTGATCTGGAAACTGTTGGGAAACGGTGAATGATAGACAATATGTGGCAAGAATGATGAACCCTTTGTAACCAGATGGCATAATCCTGCAGGATGCAAGACTCCACGCTGCCGTTTACATCACAAACGCAACGTGAATTTCCAGCATCCTGATTTGTGATCGACAGAACAAATCTGGTGTGCGGTGGGAGGACGTATACTTTCATACCTCCCTCTACTCAGCGACTGTCCTGAAATACATAGTATATGTTTCAAGCATGGTAAGGAATTCCTCAGGATAACGTTCGGTGGCTGTTTGCTTCCATGCCATAAAGAATACAGGCTGTATTCGTTCCGCTTGGGGACACACCTGATACTGCTGATGATGATAGACATCAGTTCCGAATTGTATGAAAGTTTAATCATTTAATATCCGTTATGAGATGAACGTCTCCTCGAAGTTTCGTAAACATCGGACCGGAGCTTCATGATGTAATACTTTCCACTGTTGAATTAAATCTCTCCAACTTTTACAGAATCTTTGTAATATTTACGAGGGGGAGTTGGAAAATAAGTTTGCCCATGTCGACTGCGGGCAGAGTTGTGTGATATGGGTGAAAGACGACACGGCAGATGAACGCGCACGTGCAAGACACCGATACAGCCAGCCGCTCGGTCTTTCCCCAGAGCTATGGAGAGAAGGGGCGTTTTGGAGTCGTTGTCAAAGGCGGAAGTAAGAGCTGTTATCCGCTATGAATGGGCACGTGGAGTATCAGGCACAGAAATTAATAACAGCCTTGTTGAGGTGTATGGTTCGGGTGTGATGTCGAGGCAAATGGTGCGGAGATGGTGCCAGCAATTCAGTGATGGACGTCAGCAAGTGCAGGACATACCGAGACCTGGACGTACGCGCACTGCCACTACAGATGCAAATGTCAGGAAGGTGGATGACATGATTAAAGCGAACCAGCGTAGCACCATCGATGGAGTAGCGGCAGAACTTGGATTCGGACATGAGCGAGCTCACAATATCATCCACGACATTCTTCGACACAGGAAGGTGTCAGCACGATGGGTGCCCCGCCAACTGACCCCGACACACATGGAACAATGCATGGCGTTCAGCCTGGAACAGCTTGTGTGTTACCATGAATCTGGCAATGACCTTCTGTTTCGGATTGTGACGGGGGATGAAACGTGGGTCGACCATTACACGCCCGAACCGAAAGCCGTATCCGTGGAGTGGAAATATCCGTCATCACCTGTCCGAAAGAAGTTCAAAAGCACTCCGTCTGTAGGTAAAGTGCTACTCACCGTTTTCTGGACGCCAAAGGAGTTATGCTACTGGACTTTCTGGAGGATGCAACCATCAATGCTACGCGGTACTTTGCCACTCTGTCGAATTTGAAAGAGGTGATTCGGAAAAAGTGGCCTGGCCTTCCCAGATCTGGCGTTCTGCTATTGGATGACAATGCGGGACCGCACACGGTGACGGCAACGCAAAACCATATTGCAACTCTTGGTTGGGAGCGCCTACACCATCCGTCTTACAGTTTGGATCTCGCACACAAGCGACTTCCATCTGTATCCTGCTTTGAAGAAGACTCTCGGCGGGATGCAGCAATGTTGACGTCAAACAAGCCGTTGAACGCTTCTTCCGTATGCAACGTCCTGATTTTTTTCTGGAAGGCTTTTTGGAGCTTATAAAGCGGTATGACAAATGTCTCAATGTACTTGGAAATTATGTAGAAAAACAAAGATACGTCTTATCTTTAATGTCTCATTCTCTTTTTTTTCCTTTCACACACAACTCTGACCACAGTCGACAGGGAAATTTGTTTTCCAACTCCCCCACTTATATTGCGAAGCCATAACCCTGCCTGAGCGTAAATCGCAATGCAAAGTGAATGTTTACAGCTTTCACAGAAAGTTTATAATTCAAGTTGGATGTGTTTCGGTTTTACGGGAAATATGAGAACATCTAAATTTCCAGTTAAATACATGTTTAGTAAAACAATTACTGGTTGGTAACGGGATTCCAAACTTTTCTATAAACGTGGCATTCAGATTCTGAAGCACTCTTGTAATACGAAAACTTGCTGTTGAGAGTCGGCATCTTACACAGCGCTACGATGAAACGAATCCTCCTTGAGAATGCGACATCGTTCTGCGTAAGTCGTGTTGCGTATATCCGGTGAAGAGATGGGGGTAACGCGACACCGACCTGCGAGAAGAGCCCAGTGAGCTGTTTAGCATTCATGAAATTCTGACACACGGCTTTAAAGCGTCTGCTGGATTACCAACTGAACAACAAATTTACCGGTGTACGAGCGGCGGAAAATGGAGCATCACAGTCGGTGCGTAATGTGTTAGCAAGTGTGCCGCAACACATTCAGATGCTTACACCTGCCGGTAATCTCACAGGGACACCAAGAGTCAGCGCTGTTCATCTAGCATCAAGTTATAACTGTGGCAGCTGCGTTATATAATCACCGCAACATTTACACTCCATTATTACATTCCTTACTACACACTTTTCAGCATGATCTGCATTGTTTTAGGTCACATATCTGTATTCGGGACCAGCGAAATACTGCATACGAGCCCTGCGGCGTGCGTCATAGCACGTGAGATTTTACAGATACTACGAATTGCAGTAACCCTCCCTGGCTCACTGCGAGTTACTATTTCACACCAAATTAACACTCAGTAAATGCCCGTTTAAATACAAACAAGCACTCGATAATATATGAAAAAATTAAGGAAATTAGTGGGTACCTTTTCTTAGACATACTGATTTCCCACCCGGCCCCAGACAAGGCTAAGCGTTTGCAGTGTACGTCTGGCAAGGCAACTAGTGTGACGTCACGCGTTCGTTGTGGGGCCCGTATTTCTCATGGGCCACGTTTGTTCTGCTTATCTGATCGATGATTTTGGGTAACTGATCGGCGCGAAAAAGACTGAATTTTATTGGTAAGACTGAAAACCTAGGGTGAAAGACTGATGTTGACATATAGAGTAAAATAGCAGGAAGTGAACTACACTAAAGCAAGATACGACCCGACTTACGATATTTTTTTTTATTTCAGTAGTATTTTCATAGCAAATACCAAAATAAATAGTAATTGATTTGCAGCTGAAGAAAACCGTATGGTTAGATAAACTCACCATATCACACAGTGGGAGCGGTCGACCTAAATTAAAATTGTAAAAGACTGTAAGCAACTGTTAGTAAACGAGGTCTGTTTGGTCTTGGCTTAGCTATGGCTGTTGATTCGCATTTACACTTCGTGATCACAAAACCAAGAGTCTGCTGAGAAACTTTATAAGTGTTAAAATGTCCGTGAATGATGTTTTCCTGGTGGTTTCCAATCTTCCAATGACTAGTCTTCGCCTGAAGTCACTGAACTTTCTTGACGACCAATTCTGCTGTTACCGCTCTTCCACTGACAAAAAAATACTACGCACGACCTTGTATGCTGGTTGTTTCGACTCTCGTGACATCTAGTAGTCAATTACGAATTACGTGGGGGTTTCTGGACTCTTTTGAGCAGATAGTGTATCTGAACACTGTTCTACTGTATAGACGATACGGCAACTGTTTCTCATGATTATTTCAGGTTTCTCGTTATCAAAGTTACAAAATACAATCTGTACGACATTAATGTTAATGACGAAGGTCTGCAGCACACGTTGTGCAGTCTCATGATGCCAAGCGCCACACACTACCCCGTTCAGTGTCGCACGTTTTCAGTCGTGGAAAACAGGCCTGTCTCTTGTCTATCTACCGACCGAGGTGGCGCAGTGGTTAGCGCACTGGACTCGCATTGGGGAGGACGACGGTTCATACCTGCGCCCGGCCATCAAGATTTACACTACTGGCCATTAAAATTGCTACACCAAGAAGAAATGCAGACGATAAACGGGTATTCATTGGACAAATATATTATACTAGAACCGACATGTTATTACATTTTCACGCAGTTTGGGTGCATAAATCCTGAGAAATCAGTACCCAGAACAACCACCTCTGGCCGTAATAACGGCCTTGATACGCCTGGGCATTGAGTCAAACAGAGCTTGGATGGCGTGTACAGGTACAGCTGCCCATGCAGCATCAACACGATACAACAGTTCATCGAGAGTAACGACTGGCGTATTGTGACGAGCCAGTTGGTCGGCCACCATTGACCAGACGTTTTTAGTTGGTGAGAGATCTGGAGAATGTGCTGGCCAGGGCAGCAGTCGAACATTATCTGTATCTAGAAAGGCCCGTACAGGACCTGCAACATGCGGTCGTGCATTATCCTGCTGAAATGTAGGGTTTCGCAGGGATCGGATGAAGGGTAGAGCCACGGGTTGTAACACATCTGAAATGTAACGTCCACTGTTAAAAGTGCCGTCAATGCGAACAAGAGGTGACCGAGACGTGCAACCAATGACACCCCATACCATCTCGCCGGGTGATACGCCAGTATGGCGATGACGAATACACGCTTCCAATGTGCGTTCACCGCGATGTCGCCAAACACGGATGCGACCATCATGATGCTGTAAACATGAACCTGGATTCATCCGCAAAAACGACGTTTTGCCATTCGTGCACCCAGGTTCGTCGTTGAGTACACCATCGCAGGCGCTCCTGTCTGTGATGCAGCGTCAAGCGTAACCGCAGCCATGGTCTCCGACCTGATAGTCCATGCTGCTGCAATCGTCGTCGAACTGTTCCTGCAGATGACTGTTGTCTTGCAAACGTAGCCATCTGTTGACTCAGAGATCGAGACGTGGCTGCACGATCCGTTACAGCCACGCGGATAAGATCGCTGTCATCTCGACTGCTAGTGATACGAGGCCGTCGGGATCCAGCATGGCGTTCCGTATTACCCTCCTGAACCCAGCGATTCCATATTGTGATAACAGTTATTGGATCTCGACCAACGCGAGCAGCAATGTCGCGATACGATAAACCGCCATCGCTATAGGCTACAATCGACCTTTATCAAAGTCGGAAACGTGACGGTACGCATTTCTCTTCCGTACACGAGGCATCACAACAACGTTTCACCAGGCAACGTCAGTCAACTGCTGTTTGTCGATGAGAAATCGGTTGGAAACTTTCCTCATGTCAGCACGTTCTAGGTGTCGCCACCAGCGCCAACCTTGTGTGAATGCTCTGAAAAGCTAATCATTTGCATATCACAGCATCTTCTTCCTGTCGGTTAACTTTCGCGTTTGTAGCACGTCATATTCGTGTTGTAGCAATTTTAATGGCCAGTAGTGTAGATTTCCCGTGATTTCTCTAAATAACTGCAGGCAAATGCAACGATGGTTTCTCTGATAGGTCACAGCGGATTTCCGATGTCGACGGGACGTTAAACTCCATATTCGTTTTTTCTTGTTTATCTACCGCCGCTTGGACATCGAAAACCAATCTCCTCACGGTACAAATGGTGGAGGAAATTTGTTCTTGGACGCTGTGTGACCATTGCAACTCGAGTAGGCAACAATTCTTCGTACGTATGTGCACCGAAAAGAAAATCCCGTGGCAGCTCACGCATCAAAAATTGCTCTAGTGAAAAACGTTATGTCCAGCGGAAATGAGGTAAGCGGAGAAGGTATGGAAAAGGCGCGCATTAATATTAAGGCGATCGGCTGTTTTTTATGATGCCTTTTACGACAGCTGCTAGTACAGAGGAAGCACAGATAAAGTCATTCGGTGCAAAAGACAGCTGTCACCGGCCTGTCTGTTGCTGGAGATACGTGGGTCGAAAATACGATCTGCGAGAAAACGTGCTTTTTCATACAACTGACGACGCTGCGTAACGGGGGGCGTGCATAATGTACCGTACCGGGCGATTTATCTAAGCTGATCACCTGACATATTTCCGGAACCGTTTAAGAAATCGTAGTTCTATTTTCGTTCAGAGGAGCTGTAAAAGTCCTCAGTGAAGGACTTACAGTATATTTTTCTAGATATATTACTAACGGAGATATTGATATTAACTTGAATTTTTGAAATGGATCTACAGTAATTTTTACTTCTAGCGTCGTAATTCTAAAAGAGATGAATGCAACGGCGTTTCAGTTGCCAAAATCGTATTACTGGTTTGGGAATAAGGACTACATTTAGAACTTCAGGCTGAACATGAAACCTATTGCTGTCTTATGCTGAGATTCGTAATGTTATGTAGAACTACAGCGTCAGTCTGACGCAGCTAACACAGTTCACTTAAAAAGTAGAATAGTAGTGAAAAGTTCAATCTAAAACTCATACGAGTCTCACTGGAATACATGAGGTTGGACCGACATACCACCTGGAAGGCAAAGTGTGTGGTATATATACGGATGATTCAGCCGTTAACTACGGTAACTCGTCTGCTCTTATTTCTACCAGAACTTTGAAGGAAAGGTGCTACTCAAAAATTGAATGGCTCTGTAACACAGAGAAATGAGGTATAAAGATTGTTTAACTATAACTTTGCGTCATGAGTTTAAGGTTAAGATACATACTTACACTGTAAGATTATATCAACAACGGCAACAGAAATGAAAATCGCAAAACAATGTGGTCACATACACTTCGTAAAATTACATTTTTGGCATCAAGTTTTTGAAACGCCCACCGCCTACTACAACACATGTTTGCAATAACTAGTGCAAAGACTTCTGGAGAGACAGAAGATATTCCTTGGTATCATTGCAAATGCCGCAACAATGCGACGTTTTAAATCCTCCGGGTTCGATTCCCGGCGGGGTCAGGGATTTTCTCTGCCTCTTGATGACTGGGTGTTGTGTGATGTCCTTAGGTTAGTTAGGTTTAAGTAGTTCTAAGTTCTAGGGGACTGATGACCATGGCTGTTAAGTCCCATAGTGCTCAGAGCCATTTTAAATCCTCTCGGTTGGTCGGAACTGGTGCACAGACTTCGTCTTTGAGTTTACCTCATAGAGAGAAGTCTAGTGACGAAAAATCAGGCGAACGTGCAGGCCAACTGATAACGCCTACTCCGAAACTACTACTCATAGTTTGAAGACATAAAAACCGTCGAATTTATCTCTTTAAATGTTCAAATGTGTGTCAATTCCTAAGGGACCAAACTGCTAAGGTCATCGGTCCCTAAACTTACACACGACTTAAACTAACTCAATCTTAAGCTAAGAACAACACACACACCCATGGCCGAGGGAGGACTCGAACCTCTGGCAGGAGGAGCCGCGCAGTCCTCGACATGGTACCTCAAACCGCGCTGCCACTCCGCGCGGCTTATCTCTTTTAGATCTTAGATAATAGCAGCAGAAATTACGACAGCTCCGTTTGGAAAAGTTAATACCGATATCTCTCTAGTTAACACATCTGCGAAAGGATATATGTCATTTACTGAGGACATTTTTTCAATTCCGTTGGGTGGAAACAGAATTACGATTTCTTAGACGTTCCACGAAATATCTGATGTGAACAGGTTAAATGAGTCGCGTTGTACTGTTGATTGTCTTCCTTTGGTCAACAAGGGCGAGTGAACGCATCACTCGTCTCGGGGACTTCTTTGGAATAGTATGCGATGTATAATGAACTTTTGAAACAATTGCTCCTTAGTGTATTCTGTTGCTGATATTTTAGATTGCTACCTACTGTGATTGGCGAAAATCCATATTTAGTCCCGAAGGTACGCATAAAACATCATCCAAAATTAAGCTAAACACTTTCTCTGAAAATTATTCCGAACAGTTAGTTCATCAGCCCACGCGAATAGTAAACGGTTGTGAAAACACACTTGACCTCTTAGCAACAAATAATTCTGAGTTACTAATGAGCATCGAAACAGATACAGGGATTATTGAACACAGGGTTGTCGTAGCGACATTGAATTTTGTAACCCTCAAAGCTTCCAAAAATAAACGAAAATATACTTATTCAAAAAAAGCAGATAAAAATTCACTTGACGCCTTCCTAAGAGACAGTCTCCATTTTTTCCAAAGCTACAATGTAAATGTAGACCAGATGTTATTTGAATTCAAAGAAATAGCATCGGCAGCAATTGACAGATTTATACTAAATAAATTAACAAACGACGAAGCTGGTCCTCCTTGGTACACAAAACGGGTCAGAACACAGTTGCAGAAACAACGAAAAAAACATGCCAAATTTAAATAGACGCAAAATCTTCAAGATTGTCGATTTTTTACAGAAGCTCGAAATTTAGCGTGAACGTCAGTGCGAGATGCTTATAATAGATACCACAACGAAACTTTGCCCCGAAACCTGGCAGAAAATCCAAAGAGATTCTGGTCGTATGTGAGGTGTGCTAGAGGCATGACACAAACAATGCCTTCTCTCCGCGATAGCAATGGAGATACTATCGAAGACAGAGCTGCCAAAGCACAGTTACTAAAAACGGACTTCCGAAATGCCTTCACAAAAAAAGACGAAGTAAATATTTCAGAATTAGACTCAAGAACAGCTGTCAACATGAGTAACATAGAAGTAAATATCCTCGGAGCAATAAAGCAATTTAAGTCACTTAATAAAAACAAGCCTTCTGGTCCAGACTATATACCAGTAACGTTCCTTTCACAATATGCTCATTCAATAGCTCCATACTTAACGATCGTATACAACCGTTCGCTCGACGGAACATCCATACCCAAAGACTGGAAAGTCGCACCGGTCACACCAGTATTCAAGAAAGGTGGTAGGAGTAATCCACTAAATTATAGGCCCATGTCATTACGTCAATATGCAGCAGGATTTTGGAACATATACTGTGTTCGAACATTATGAATTACCGCGAAGAAAACGGTCCTCTGACACTCAGTCAACATGGATTTAGAAAATATCATTCTTGTGGAAAAACAACTAGCTCTTTACTCGCATGAAGTGTTGAGTGCTATCGACAAGGGATTTCAAATTAACTCCGTATTTCTGGATTTTCGGAAGGCTCTTGACGCTTTACTACACAAACGGCTTGTAGTGGAACTGCGTGCTTAAGGAATATCGTCTCAGTTACGTGACTGAATTCGTGATTTCCTGTCATAGACATCACAGTTCGTAATAACTGACGGAATGTCATCGAGTCAAACAGAAGTGATTTCTGGCGTTCCCAAAGGTAGTGTTATAGGCCCTTTGCTGTTCTTTATCAATACAAACGATTTGGGAAAAAGAGCAGCCGCCTTAAATTGTTTGCAGATGACGCTGTGGTTTATCGTCTAGTAAAGTCAGCAGAAGACCAAAACTCAAATGGAAAAACGGTTTAGATAAGCTATCTGTATCGTGCGAAAACTGGCAATTAACCCTAAATGACGAAAAATGTGAGGTCATCCAATGAGTGCTAAAAGGAATCCGTTAAACTTCGGTCACACGATTAATCAGTCAGATATAAAGGCCTTAAATTCAACTCAATACCTAGGAATTACAATTACGAATAACTTAAATTGGAAGGAACATATAGAAAATGTTGTGGGGAAGGCTAACCAAAAACTGCGTTTTATCAACAGGACACTTAGAAAATGTAATACATGTACTAAGGAGACTGCCTACACTACGCTCGTCCATTGTCTTTTAAAATACTGCTGCGCGGTGTGGGATCCTTACCAGATAGGACTGTATAGAAAAAGTTCAAAGAATGGCAGCACTTTTTGTGTTATCAGAAAATAGCGGAGAGAGTGTCAAAGAAATGATACAGGATTTGGGGTGGACATCATTAAAAGAAAGGCGTTTTCATTTCAGCGGAATCTTCTCACGAATTTCCAATCACCAACTTTGTCCTCTGAATGCGAAAATATTTTGTTGACACCGACCTACACAGGGAGAAACGATCACCAAGATAAAATAAGGGAAATCAGAGCTCGTACTGAAAGATATAGGTGTTCGTTCATTGTGCGCTCTATACGAGATCGGAATGATATAGAATTGGGAAGGTGGCTCGATGAACGCCCTGCCAGGCACTTAAATGTGATTTTCAGAGTTTTCATGTAGATGTAGATATATATGTGGAAGGATGGGACAAGTTTTAAGGATTCTCTACCTTCTCCGGTGTCTAGATTGTACCAGAAAATGTCGTTTTCAATTGTGGAAAAATCAGCTATGACGCGGTCAACAATAACTTGTAGTTCGCCACAGTTGTTGCTTTCACAGTCAACTGATGTTGAACGAATCTGAAAGTATGGTGGAAACACGATGTCGCTATAAAGGTGCTAAATGGGACTTTTCGGGGAAGGTGAAAGTAAAGGAAAAAAAAACATGTTTTCAAATAGATCACTAAAGATTACTTATAAAATTATGAGTAAAGCGAACAGAGAAAAATGACATTTTTGATGATGCATGGCAACTGCTTCTATGTTGACAGTTTACGCTGTGTTCGTTCTTGAAAACAGGAGAAACAGTTGAGTTATAGAGATGCTAGTTCATACTAAGTCAAGTGCCCCATTTTAGTCAATACGAATAACATTTTAGTCGTTCGTGGTAACACAGTGTCTTTTGTACAAGGGTTGCAGTTGTTATAGGGGAAGATTGCTATCGATGGGCCGCCTCCTTCGATGGGACTGCTCGATTTCTCTGTAGATATTGAAAACAGACTCACACAAGTTGTCATTAAGTGTACCCCATGCTGCCAAATGTTAACCATTTTAGTTATAAGTTGTTTCACGAAGACTAAGCAAAAGTGAAAAAATGTGAGATTTGCACTATGTTCTTGTAATTGACTAGTATTAGTAATTGAAAGGTCGCACTGATATAATAATAGTGACTGAATTTCTGAGCCCTCATTGGAAGGTACGAGCAGCTCACTCCGTTTCTTCCTGTCCGCAATATAAAATTACGTGCTGGGGACGGAGACTAGGGATTGTTAAGCGTCGCATTGCGAGTTGTCTGGAATGAGCCACCTCGATATTTGTCCAAACTTAGGCCTAAGTAGGCAAGTATGAACTAAAAGTAATGGTTTTCATTACGTATTTTCTAATATCAGGTAGGTGTTCTGATGATCAGTCTATTTTTTTCCTTCGAAGGACAAATTTTTACTTAAGCCTTTTTCGTTTTGATAAAAGAACGCGAAATATATAGACACTTATTTAGATGCGTACAGTATTTAACAGCTGTTACACTACAACCAATTTCGGTAACCTGCCTGGCCCAGTGAAGGAAACCAGTCGCCTTGATAAGGCCGGTGACACATGTTTTTATTTTTCAGATAATTCATTAACGGTGAATAATATTTATGACCTCTGTCTCCACTGTTGTGAAATATGAAAGATACTGCTTCAGTCACACTCAAAATGAAATATTTATTATAATACCAGAGTATTTTACTACACACTTTTTTAAGTGGCCCATTAACAGCAACCATTCAGCAGAGTACTTTTTAGAAGTACTGAGAGAAAGTTGACACCTTTGAGCTTTGAATGAGGGACTTTGATTTTATCCACTGTCGACACAATATTACTGCAAAGAGCGTGACTTCATGTTATCTCGTCATGTGACATATACTGGAAGGAAGGAGAAAGGAAGCAGAGAACTGTGCTAATCAAGACCTTCACTGATCACTTTTCATCATCGAATAATGACTATTTACGAATATTTGGCAATATTTGACAGTTCTTCACGGTGAACTCCATTTCCAAATAGCAGTGTTTCAGTTTTAATCTTCCAACTGACAATTATTGTGCTTCAACAGTTCGCACTCAATTAGCAGAACTTCATTTGACAACATTCAATTCGAAACACTCAGTTACCAGCCCTCTACCACTGCTTCATTTTGCACCAGTTAAATTTGTAGGTATTCTATTGGTAGCACTGAAGTTCCAAAAACTTGATTTGATTAGCATTGAATTGCTAAGCCTTTACTTTTGAAATACATATGAAATGATTGAAGAAGAACAATGACTGGCACAGTGATGCTGTTAATGATGGCACGCTGAATTCTTCATATCTGTTCTCAACAGGTAAAATGAGACTTCTTTGCAACGGGAAATAGTCTCTGAATTTTAAGATTTGTATTATTAGAAAGAAGAAGGAACGTGAGGTGCAACATATGAAAGCGAATTCAAGTGATGGGCTGCTGCGTTGCACGTCTAATATCGTTGTCAAAATAAAGAAAACTGCAAATAATTTTTACTGAACAATGCAGCATGATTCGAAGTTGTTGCGAAAAGGCATCAATGTGGCCGATGGTACGTTTTGGCAAACTGTTGTGAAAGATATCGCATTGTCTCTCTAAGTCTGCGTCAGTTGCTCTATGTCTACAACGTCCAAACCTGATGTTATATCAGTTTCGGTAAGGTTTCATACCTCCTTATTTGATTTGCTTTCACTCTTTAGGGTCAAGCGGGACTTGTTAATGTATCTCACTTTATAAACAGAATGTCTCATTAGAAACAGTTCTCGGAAGAGGATCTACATTAACATGCCAGAGTTTGTATGCACCAGCATATCTTCTCCACTATGAAAGTATTTGCCATATTGCCCAATTTCAGTGGCGGCGTTGCAGACATTGGGAGTTAAATACCCAACTTCTTTCCCTTTCAGGTAGGGAGCATTCGTAGTAGTGGTCATACTGACAGTAGATTCGAAATAGATTTTAAACATGTCAGAAAGTGATGAATTATTCATCCGTAGTAAATTAATCACGTTTTCGATACACATTGTTACTATTGTGAGCAGTGTTTTAATAAAATTTTGTCATGGTAGTTTTATTTATGGCGTTATTTTATCCCGAAATTTACAGCTTTGCTTCATCATTAAACATGAACATAAAGGGACGAAAGGCTAAATGAAGCTCTTTGTGAAGTTATAGTGTAAAGCTTTCAAGTGGAAGAAAAAACTACATTAAAGTACCATAATTATGTAAGTTCGCCTAAGGTTTTAATGAGTTTTTCTATTGAAAAGTACACACTCTTTGAAGCATTTTAAGATTTCATGAAAACTGACAGATTTACAATACAACGCAAATTGGGACTGAAAGGGAAGTCATTAGTATAAGCTTCATAGTCATGCCATTTATAATTTTTATATTTACAATATTTAGAAATTTTGCATTAAACGAGCTTGCTGTGATTATTACACCTCATAGAGACATATTGTATCAACTTTCTTTTTCTTCCCGTGGGCGCGAATAAAGTTCGAAGGAAAACTGAAAAGTCCCATTAGCAGAACATAAGTTGCGGCAACTTTGCAAGTTATAATTAGCCTTAATACCACACTTATGTCCTTGTGTTACTACGTTCTTTCGACTTCGTGAGACTCTTATTTCAAGTACTTTAACCTGTAGAAAGCTGTGGCGGGTGTAGGAATACTTTTCTTGCTTCAGCACCATTTGGGAAACTGGTGCAGTGAAGGAAACCAAAAAGCCATTTATATAGGGAACGAAAGTTCAAGAAGAAGAAATAAAAACTTTGAGGTTGGCTGATAACATTGCAATTATATGAGAAATGCTACAGGACTCGAAACTATTTAAACGGAATGGCCAGTGGAATACTCCCTTTCAAATTCTGAAGGTGGCAGGAGTGAAATACAGGGAGCGAAAGGCTATTTACAATTTGTACAGAAACCAGATGGCAGTTATAAGAGTCGAGGGACATGAAAGGGAAGCAGTGGTTGGGAAGGGAGTGAGACAGGGTTGTAGCCTCTCCCTGATGTTATTCAATCTGTATATTGAGCAAGCAGTGAAGGAAACAAAGGAAAAATTCGGAGTAGGTATTAAAATCCATGGAGAAGAACTAAAAACTTTGAGGTTCGCCGATGACATTATAATTCTGTCAGAGACAGCAAAGGACATGGAGGAGCAGCTGAACGGAATGGAAAGTGTCTTGAAAGGAGGATATAAGATGAACATCTACAAAAACAAAACAAGGATAATGGAATGTAGTCGAATTAAATCAGGTGACGCTGAGGAAATTAGATTAGGAAATGAGACACTTAAAGTTGTAAAGGAGTTTTGCTATTTGGGGAGCAAAATAACTGATGATGGTCGAAGTAGAGAGGATATAAAATGTAGAGTGGCAATGGCAAAGAAAGCGTTTCTGAAGAAGAGAAATTTGTTAACATCGAGTATTGATTTAAGTGTAAGGAAGTCGTTTCTGAAAGTATTTGTATGGAGTGTAGCCATGCATGGAAGTGAAACATAGACGATAAATAGTTTAGACACGAAGAGAATAGAAGGTTTCGAAATGTGGTACTACAGAAGAATGCTGAAGATTAGATGGGTAGATCACATAACTAATGCGGAAGTATTGAACAGAATTGGGGAGAAGAGGAGTTTGTGGCAAAACTTGACTAGAAGAAGGGATCGGTTGGTAGGACATGTTCTGAGGCATCACGGGATCACAAATTTAGTATTGTAGGGCAGCGTGGAGGGTAAAAATCGTAGAGGGCGACCAAGAGATGAATACAATAAGCAGATTCAGAGGGATGTAGGTTGCAGTAAGTACTGGGAGATGAAGAAGCTTGCACAGGATAGAGCAGCATGGAGAGCTGCATCAAACCACAGGATAGAGTAGCATGGAGAGCTGCATCAATAAGTCCCATAGTGCTCAGAGCCATTTGAACCATTTTGAACCATTTTGAACCAGCTGCATCAAACCAGTCTCAGGACTGAAGACCACAACAACAACAACGGGAAGTGTATGGGAAACAGATTATAATATGAGGATCAGCAAAAGTAGAACTTTGTGTTGTGATATGTAGTCGAACTTAATCAGGATATGATTATAAAATCAAATTAGGAAATATCACACTAATAGTAGTAGATGCGCTTGCTGTTTGGGTAGCAAAATAATTGAAGAGGCCAAAGCAGAAAGGATATAAAATGCAAACCGGTAATATTAAGAAAAGCATGTCTGAAATTTGTTAACTACTAAAATAAATTTAATGTTGTGAAGTCTTTCCGGAAGCAATTTATCTGGAATGTAGCCTTGAACAGAAGAGCAAAATAGCTAAGTAGGAGTGGCTAGAGGACAGATGTAAGGATTTAGAAGCAGATTTCATTAGGGGAAAAAGAGATGCCGCCTACAGGAAAATTAAAGATGTTTTGCATTAAAGAAAAGTAGCTGTATGAATATCAACAGCTCAGATGGAAAACCAGTCCGCAGCAAAGAAGAAAAAGCTGAAAGGTGGTAGGAATATATTGAGGATCTATACAAGGGAGTGCAATTTGAAGGCAATATTATAGAAATGGAAGAGGACATAAATGAAGGTGAGACGAGAGATATGATAATGCGAGAAGAATTTGACAGAGCACTGAAAGTCCTAAGTCGAAACAAGGCCTCAGAGTAGACGAAATTCCGTCATAACTACTGCTTGCCTTGAGAGGCAAAACTCTTCCATCTGGTGCTTAAAATGTATGAGACACGCGAAATACTCTCAGAGTTCAGGAAGAATCTAGTAATTGCAATACCAAAGAAAGCAGATACGGACGGGTGTGAAAATGACCAAACTTTGAGTTTAATACGTCAAAACTGCAAAATACTGACATTAATTGTTTACAGAAGAATGGAAAAGCTGATAGAAGCCGACCTCGGCGAAGATCAGTTTGGATTCCGGAGAAATGTAGCAACACTCGAGGCAACACTGACCCTACGACTTATCTTGGAAGATAGGTTTGTAGACTGGAATATACTCTTTGAAATTCTGAAAGTAGCAGTGGTAAAGTACAGGGAGCGAAACGCTATTTACAACTTGTACAGAAATCGAAAGGCAGTTATAAAAGTCGAGAGGTATGTGTTGCCGGCCGGGGTGGCCGAGCGGTTCTATGCGCTACAGTCTGGATCGGCGCGACCGCTACGGTCGCGGGTTCGAATCCTGCCTCGGGCATGGATGTGTGTGATGTCCTTAGGTTAGTTAGGTTTAAGTAGTTCTAAGTTCTAGGGGACTGATGGCCTTAGAAGTTAAGTCCCATAGTGCTCAGAGCCATTTTTTGGGGGGGTATGTGTCATTCAATATGTGCATTGAGCGAGCAGTAAAGGAAAGCAGAGAAAAATTCGGAATAGGAATTAAAGTTCAGGAAAAAGAAATAAAAAGTTTGAGGTTTTCCGATGACATTGTAATTCTGTCAGAGACTAGAAAGGGCATGGAAGAGCAGTTGAATGGAATGAACAGCGTCTTTACAGGAGGATACAAGATGAATATCAACAAAAGCAAAACGACAATAATGGACTTTAGTTGGGTTAAATCGGTTGATGCTGAGGGGACTATGTTAGGAAACGAGAAACTAAAAGCAGTAGACGAGTTTTGTCATTTGGGCAGCAAAATAACTGATGGCTGAAGCCGAGAGGATGTAAAACGTAAATTGGCAACGGCAAGAAAAGTGTTGCTGAAGAAGAGAAATTTGTTATTATCGAATATAGACGTGAGTGCCAGAAAGTCCTTTCTGGAGGTATTTGTTTGGAGTACAGCCCCGTGAAACATGGATGATAAGCAGTTTAGACAAGAAGGTCATAGAAGTTTTTGAAATGGGTCCTACAGAAGAATTCTGAAGATTAGATGGACAAATTGAATAACATATGAGGAGTAACTCAATCGAACTGGAGAAAAAAGAAATTTATGACGCAATTTCATTAAAAGAATTGATCGATTGATGGGACACGTCCTGAGTCGTTAAAGAATTATCGGTTTGGTAATGGAGGGAAGAGTGTGTGTGTGTGTGTGTGTGTGTGTGTGTGTGTGTGTGAGAGAGAGAGAGAGAGAGAGAGAGAGAAAGGGGAAGGGGTTGGGTAAAAGTTTTAGAGGCAGACCTAGGTATGATGATAGTAACCGAGTTAAAATGGATGTTTAACATCATGCAGCGCGTCAGCAACCGTATATGTATAGAAAATAAACTATTTTTTTCAGCCTTCAGTTGCAAGGTAATTTTTACTCGTTACCTAGGTTTCGATTCCAGTAATGGAATCTTCTTCAGAACCTATGAATTAAACGACATACGGACATATATTACACACTATTTTGTTGTAGAACTGTTATTTACCACTTTCAACAACCTCCATGAAAAAATCAGTTTCACGCAAGAAAATCAGACAGCTGATAGGACCTTAGACTATCTCGATCTGACTTCATCCATTATTGGCAACAAAATAGATTTCAAAATTTTTCGGAAAGCAACCTATTCCGACATCATCATCCCAGCTGATTCCACCCATCCTCAGGCCCATAAAATGGCCTTTTTTCACTCGAGTATCCATCGAGCCCTTTCCATTCCGCTTTTGCCAGTCAACTTACAGAACGAATTAAAAGTCCTCGAAAACATCGCTCAGAATAATGGATATAATCCCAGTATAGTGAGACAGTTGTTCAACAAAAAAACACGAAAGAAGACTACTACCCTTTCCAGTTCAGGTACCCACAATCAACACCAGGCAACGAAATACATATCAGTTCCCTTTATAGGTAACATATCCTATAAGGTAGGTCGTTTATTAAAAAACCTAGGGTGTAAAGTTTCATACTCTACCACCAACAACCTCAAAAAGAATTTAGTTCATTCTCTGGATAAAGGTACGGATAAATCATCGCTGTCAGGTGTGTATAAGATCACGTGTGCTGAATGTCCTTCCTATTACATTGGCCAGACAGGAAGAGCCCTGTCGGTTAGGTTTAAAGAGCACCTGCCGACAAAAAGCGGTGATGGAACACGAGGATCTACATTTGGTGAACATCTGGTCCAAAAGGCGCATTCTCCCAAGCCTCTAAAAGACGCAGTGCTTTTGCATAATGAAGCCAAGGGATGTAGGCTAGACACCCTCGAAGAATTGCAAATTTTTAAGCATCTTATTATTGATAGAGACAACTTACTTAATGATCAGTTGCAACTAAAAAATAGAAGTTATTTCGAAGGATTTCAACCTTTACTCCGGTGGAGTTGACCCACAGTCCGCCTCGAATGGCCGATGCTGTTTCCCTATCTGCTTTGTCCCTTTATTATAGTGCGATTGTACATGTGTGTCTTTGTATTTCGTAGTATGCTTGTTAATGACACATAGTTGCTAAGGCGTTTTTATGTTAAAGACATTTTTACGTTTAGCACGCATGGTTTCGACACTAATTTTTTAGTTACTGTAGCGGGGCTTCGCCCTCTTACTATAATATATAAATGTAAAAAAAAATTATACCTTGGCTTTGTAATTTGTTCTCAGGTAAATTGTTTAATGTTGCCGTACCAATAGTTAGGTTTGTCTACTTGTAGGACGGCTTTCAGTCACATCTTGTTTATATGTATATGTGCTCTAAATAATTTTGAGACAATTTGTCTCTCGCGCCTGCGCCTGCGCTTGAGCTCGCGCATGCGCTTGGCCGCGGCCGAGCCTCGCCGCGAAACTGCTCGCGACGCCTAGTTTTCCGCGTCGCTCTCATGTGGTCCTTATTTCTGGCCGGCGTAGCTCCGTCTACGTTCGCCTTAATGGTTTTAATCTTGACAGTCATAATCTTATGATTATGCGTCTTTAATGTTTTTAATCTGTGACATGGCCGGTGTTTGGTTCTCAAAATAATTTAATTGTTTGTAAGTATCACGATTTCTTTATTATTCAATCATAAGACTGATGATGCATTTCAGTGTGTAATATATGTCCGTATGTGGTTTAATTCATAGGTTCTGAAGAAGATTCCATTACTGGAATCGAAACCTAGGTAAACGAGTAAAAATTACCTTGCAACTGAAGGCTGAAAAAATTGTTTATTTTCTAAAATGGATGTAGTTTCCAGTTGGTATTCAGGGATTATGAGGGTTGGATGGACTATCGTAGACAGCTGCATCAAAGATGTCTTTGGACTGAAGACAACTACAGAAGCAACAATAGCAACTAGGGAGTTCGAATGTCATCAAGATTTTTGTGCCGTGCCTTTTTTGTAGTAAAAAGCAAATTACACTACATGGCTTGAAAAAGTTACAGGTCTCAGAGAGTTTATTGTTGCACCGTGATGTAAATATTCCGTTAGAAACGAGCGTGATGACTCAATAATTAAAACACAGAACCCGTTCTGGACGATCGGCGTTCAAATAGTCGGACGGCCACGAAAGTTTTGTTTTCTCTAAAACGCTTTATGAATATTATTCCTCAATTAATCTGACATTTATAATAATCCACTGCTATTCAACTACATGATTTACTGTGGAACAGTGTTTACACGGATGAGCCAAAACATTAAAACCTGTGCATTGTGCGAGACTAAATGTTACCTCGTACCATCGCGAACACGTGACGCAGTAATGAAAATTTATAAGCGCACCAGAGTCCGGCTCCAGTAGCTGATCGGCCAGCGCGAGAACGAGTGAATGTCAATCCTAGTGTCCCAGGTTCGATTACCGGCTGGGTCCGAGATTTTCGCGGCTCAGGGACTGGTTGTTGTGTTGTCGTAATCATCATCATTTCATCCCCATCGACGCACAATTCACTGAAGGGGCGTAAAATCGAAAGACTTGCACCCGGCGAACGGTCTACCCGACGAGAGGCCATAGTCACACGACATTTACATTTATTTAGCGCAGCAGAGACGCCTAGGGCCAAATACTAGCGAAGACACCAGCCTAAATGGGGAAATCCACTGATGTAAGCGGATTTGATATGGGCACACTGTTAATGCCCAGATCCTTGGAAATGGAGAAGCTGGTAGATTGTTCCTGTGGTGTGCTACTGTCATAAGCATGTGTGGAAAACGGTTGAACGATTATCAGACCATAAGTAGAGGACAAGGTGTTGGACGACCGTGCCTCGTCACAGAACGTTGAGGTCGGAGAATGACCGCTCTTTAAAGCCAGATTGGTGGCGATTTGTAGCAGAGCTGACGAGAGGGTACAACGCTGATGGAGGCACAAGTGTTTCCGAGCACACTGTCCAGCGGACATTGTTGAACATGGACCTTCTCGCGGCCGGTCGGAGTGGCCGTGCGGTTCTAGGCGCTACAATCTGGAACCGAGCGACTGCTACGGTCTCAGGTTCGAATATTGCCTCGGGCATGGGTGTGTGTGATGTCCTTAGGTTAGTTATGTTTAATTAGTTCTAAGTCCTAGGTGACTGATGACCTCAGAAGTTAAGTCGCATAGTGCTCCGAGCCATTTGAACCATTTTTGGACCTTCTCGCAGACGACCCTTACGTTCTCCTGTAAAGGCCTAACGATACCATCATTTGCCTGTACAGTTGGTTCGAGATAATCGAGACTGGGTCGCATATCAATGGAAAAGTATCTCCTGGTCGAATGTATCATGTTTGTTGTTTACATCAGGTTGACGGCCATGTCCGGATGTGCCGTCATCTAGGCGAACGGCTGCCCGAATCATGTACCGCGTCACGGATGCGGGTCCGTGGGCAATATTGTGGTAAGGGGCACTTCCACAGAGTTTGTGTGGTATTTTTGGTAGTAATGGAAGTCTCCATGACATCTATGGACTACATGGGCATTATTGTGGATCATCTGCATACTTTCGTGCTTGATATCTTATCAGACGGGGCTGGAATCTTCCACCAGGAATGGTGTCAGTGTTATAAGGTCTGAACCGTGCTACATTGGCGTGAGGCGCATGATAAAGGGCTGACTTGGATGTCTTGGCCACCAGAATTGCTTGATGAGAACCCGATGGAACACATCTGGGATGCCACTGGAGGCCAGCTTAGCCCCCACAAACCTCTGATTCGTAATCGACGAGAATTGTGTGACGTGTGCGTAGACATGTGGTCCCACATACCTCTGGAAACCTGCGAAGGCCTTGAACCACGCCACGTGCAATGGCTGCTATATTGTGTTCAACATGTGACCAACTCACTATGAAGCAGGTGGTCATAATGTTTTGAGTAATCAGTGTAAGAATGAACTTACTTTCCTGAGACACTTTCTACTGGCTCAGTCACTTCTGTGCTAATGTAATTAGCACGAGTCGTTTCGGCAGCCGGGTGTTATCATCAGATGCATTCCACTTACATGTACATTAAATTAATCTGAAGTGTGATCAGTTCCATTTACTGTGTGTGTCAGGGACGTTATGTCTCGAAATTGAATACTGTACAGAAAGGAATATATGTTTCAGTGCGTACATGAAGTAATTTTCATGTTTACATTATTTCATTAGTGCATTTACTCATATTTTCGTTGGAAGTGTTGTTAACTGGCAACGAGAGCACAGAGACAAACACATCACTTCACCGCTTAACACTTTCACATACATTCCAAACGTTCTTAACAGCTAAACTAAACTAGTTTCGATTGCTAAGGTGGTAATATAGAGGCAAGATGAAAATGTTACATCTAGATGCTGGTACAGAGCGGATAATATATGACTATTTGGTAAAGGAAATTTTTATCTTTGGACAATATTTTCAATAAAATAAGCATCCAACAATGGAGAAGTTTTTGAAGAAATTAACGTTATTTTCTAATTTATCGATAAGGAAGATGTTACCATGAGCTACGCCATGAATGAAAATTTCAAATTCTTCATGTAACTACATTTGATGTGAGTTGGTCCATTTTATGTAATACATGTACTTCAGGATCATTTACAGTATCATGGAATGCTTTGCCAGTGTCCTTTATGTTTGTGGCTATTGATGATTTATTATAGTAGTTTGTGTAGTAGGCATTGATGTGTTCATTGTATCTTTTCTGGAAGTCTTTCGCAGTTTGGCCTACATAAAGGGCTTTGCCTGTATTACTTACATACTATTTTCTAAATGCCTGATTATGTACGTTTACCAGGCTGTGTGTTTACGTTGTGTCTCAGTGTGTGTTGCAAGAAAAAATGGCTCTGAGCACTATGGGACTTAACATCTGAGCTCATCAGTCCACTAGAACTTAGAACTAGTTAAACCTAACTAACCTAAGGACATCACACACATCGACGCCCGAAGCAGGATTCGAACCTGCGACCGTAGCAGTCGCGCGTTTCCGGACTGAAGCGCCTAGAACCGCTCGGCCACCGCGTCCGGCAGTGTGTGTTGCAGTTTATCTGTTGTGAAGGCAATGCTAATGTTGCGCAGGTTCTCAGTAAGTATGGCATGATAGCCATCTTCTGCAGCTATTTGTTTCATTGTGCTGGGCACATCAAGCTATTTACATTTATCGAGTGGTATTTTGGTGGCACTGTTAACCAGTACTTCTGTATGCAGACTGTTTGTTCGCCGTGGTGTGGCAAGACGAGATGTGTATTTAATAAATTTACAGTACAGTAGCAGTCCTCAAAAGACTTCATACAACATGGATAAATTTATGTGAAATTAGTATTGATGAAGTGGTTTTGTTCGTTCACTCTGTCTCCGTCACACTATGGTCTGTCAACTGGTGGTGGCACATGTAATTCCAGCATTCTCCCCTTAGATGTAAGAACTTGTAGTATGTACAATTCTCTGGTTTGTTTCTGTCTGCCGCAGCTTCTTAAAAGAAGGACGGTTTGGATTTAAAGCCCCTTCGACAAGCAAGCCATTGGAGACGGAGCACAAGCTCGAATTGTTTCAAAAATTTGGAAGAGAATTATACGTGCCCTTTCAAAGGAACCGGAATGTACCTGGAGCGATTTATGGAAATCACGGAAAATCTGAATAGGATGCTCGGACGCGCATTTGAAATGTCGCCCTCCCGAATGCGAGAGCACTGCACCACCTCGCTCGGTGCCGCCTCTTGCATCCGGGAGTTGGCGTACCAGTACTATAAACACTAATCTATGATAGTATATCCAGAGTGGGTAAAGAAAATCAATGCGCGTTCGAGTATAACAACAGAACTGCTTTCTACGATATCGGTGCAAATTTTTGTTGTTGTTGTCGTCTTCAGTCCAAAGATGATGATGATGATGATGTTTAGTTTGTGGGGCGCTCAGCTACGCAGTTATCAGCGCCCGTACAAATTCTCAACCTTTGCTCAGCCCAATCTCGCCACTTTCATGAATGATCAGCCCAAAGACTGGTTTGATGCAGCTCTCCATCTACTATAGTCTGCGTCAGTCTCTTCATATCTGAGTAACTACTGCAACCTCCATCCTTCTGAATCTGATTAGTGTATTCTTCTCTTGGTCTCCCTCCACAATTTTTACCTTCCATGCTTCCTTCCAGTACTAAATTGGTGATTCCTTAATGCCTCAGAATGTGTCCTACTAACCGATCTCTTCTTCTAGTCAAGTTGTGCCACAAATTCCTATTCTCCCCAATTCTATTCAGTACCTCCTCATTAGTTACGTAGTCTGTCCATCTAATCTTCAGCATTCTTCTGTAGCACTACATTTCGAAAGGTTCTATTCACTTCTTGTCTTAACTCTTTATAGTCCATGTTTCACATCCGTACATGACTACACATCATACAGAAAAGACCTCCTGACAATTTATACCCGATGTTAACAATTTTTTTTATTCATAAACGCCAGCCTACATTTTATGTTCTCTCTACTTCGACCATCCTCAATTATTTGGCTGCCCAAATAGCAAAACTCGTCTACTACTCTAAGTGCCTCATTTCCTAATCTAACTCCCTCAGCAACACTATTAAAGCCAAAGCATTGCAATAAAGAGAGTCCGCAAAGAGTAGCAACGCTCGCAATTCACAAGTTATTATCTTTCCTAAGATTTTTATCGAGAGTCGTAGCTGCGAATTTATGCTGTAGCTCGTCTTTTTCTTAGGGATTGTAGATGTAAATAATTACTTAGTTTTCATCATTCCAACATATGTAGCAGTCCTCGTAAGGCTCTACATGTTACATACCTGGCTGACAACGATAGCTTTGTGAATGCTGATATTGAGCTACGGAGCTGCTATTCTGTATTGATCAGCGGTCTATAAACCAATTTCATACTTCCCACTGCAATTCATTCAACGATGTGCAGCGTGTCGTATCGAGCGACTTGTGCGTTCGTAAGATCTTCGGCACTTGACACAACCATCGCTGCAGAAAATTGAAGTGAATAACAACGAAGCGTTACATGCATAGATTCATGGGCGTCTCTATCATGCAGCTGACCGCTCTACGACGGTGTAAAACACGGAAAACATATGCTAGATTCTGTAGCTCAGTACATTGCTGCACAGCTCATGGGCAGATAATATGAACATACATATAACAGGAACTGTGGACAGCTATGGCAAACACAGCAGCCAGAACTCACCTATGGATTTATGAAAGGAGCTCAATGGAACCTCACATCAGTCCTCCCGTAGAGATGTTGTAGGAGGATAGCAACTCATCCATTGTTTCTTCAGAACCATCAATGAAGGCATAATACACAAATGCGGCGATTGAGGATAGCTGACAAGATGTGTATTTTATCTCCATGCTCGTAGAACTAACAGTGAATATTTATATCCCGGCAGGCAACAGAAACTACGACGGTGTGATAGTATTCAACTTCAGTGACAGAGGAATGTTGTATTTCATCCTCAAGCTTGCAAAACTAATCTCGGTAGGTGCTATCCACTGCTGAAAAGAATGCCCACTCCATGCTCTGAACACTTTCACCTAAAATGCTACTAGTAATACTTTTCACATTGCATTCAGGATGAGAGACACTACGGTGTATACAGTCGGGGAAGGGAAAACACTTATACCAAACGGGCAATGTAGTATGTCAAATGAATGACGAAAAGAGATTAGCCGATAATATTGTGTTACTCTTATTTACCTTAATTCTTCATCAAACATTAAATAAACTTTGATATTTGACCGTAACCTATTAAAAATCGAAATATCAGTCCTACAAACTACACAAGTATGTATCGTAATTAATGCTTTGAGGGAGTGGACCTATTTGAAAATTTAAAAAAAATCGGTTTCTTTACTCAAAATGTTCAATGAGATGTCCATTTTGTTGTAGTATTCATCTTAAGTTCTCCAGAAACTCCGTCATCGAATTACACAGCGATATGTGAGAAAGTTTCTCCGAAAAAGAAAAGAACCAGATGACATAGCGGTCAGTGTGGCAACACATATTAAACGACGGCGTAACAGGCATTATGGAAATTAAAAACGTGCTCGAATTTGAGATTGGACTAGCCTGTTACAACTTCTGCAGAAAAGGGGACGAAACCCTATCGAGCAAACACGAAAGCGGATAACACAAACTGCCAAGCATGGCCAGCGAAGAAGATGAAAGAGGGCCTTCTTTGGTACTGGGATCGCTGACTAGAGGTATGTTTATGTTAACAAAAAAGTAACCCAAAACCTTAAAAACATTATTCTCGAAACACTGTTTTTCAGATTGGTGGGAAACGTAACTTGACAACGGTACATATTATTTGTATCGGAATTTGATTCCAGCACCTTAAATTGAATATCAGCATACGTAGCCGTTTTGTGATATCTTCAAAATGCTGCTTTCGATGCAATATTTTGTCGCGATTTTGTGGGAAAAGAGAATGACATTTGCTTCAACATGTCATCATTTTGATAGAACTTAATATTTTTCAATTATCCTGTGTAAGACGATAAAAATATATTGAAAATGAGTTATATAAAATTATTTTGTTACTGGTGCAACAGGACGGCTTCGGGAATTTCCGCTAACGGCCAATGTTCGGGCTACAAGGGGTACTTCCACTCGGTACAGCGGTTACAGAAAGCGTCCGAAGTGGACACAAAAATGGTTGTTTGAAGATAAAAGTGCAGAGAATAAAACTATATCATCAATGTAGCATTAATTTTTACTTTACATGAAAAAAAAATTACGAAAATTGTTTTAAGAGAGCTACCCCCTTTAATATATGCGAACATATATATATATATAACTATGGAAAGTAAGCTGTCTCTGTCTTCCACTTTTTTAACGGATAGCGATACGATTTATATGTGGAAGGTTTTTCTAATGTAAGTGCGAATATCTCACATTGTGATGTTAGCAGTCAACTTGGTATCCTCCGCGTGTCATTATGGTGAATAGAATCGTCATGGCCTCTAACTGTAATACGAAACTAAAGAACATTAACTAATAAAATAATTTTGTGCTATGAAGCTGACGTGATTCGACGTTTAACTATCTTCCGTTTCTAGATTTAAGGACTTTGTAGATTTGAGCTCCTGGAAATGTAGCAGAAGATATGTTCTAAAAGCACCTAGAAATCTGCGAGTAGCTTTAAATTTTGATGTTTAACGTCTTAGATATACCTTCCCTGAATTTCAGGGTAAGTATAAATGCGACGTACTAAGCGCAATTTATTTTCTTTGTGTTTCTCCTCTATATATTTTTAAGCATTTTCGTGGTCTTGAAATAAAAATTAATTTACATGCAGTAGGTTTAGCTCGCACATTTTGATAGGGCACTTTTAGGCAGTAAAACGTTTAGGATGTTTTCGATATTGTATTCATTACTTACGAGATGTTTTCTTCCCCACTTGAACTCCATGTGTGTCTGCATTACAGTACGTAATCTTGGTCTTTTGTCCCAAGTGCCATAAACACTTGTTGGCAGAGCACACAAAAGGTGTTTACAGTTTGACATCCTGCTTTTGAATGGGCTTGTGTTATGTCTATAATCAGTAAAATTGCTAATTTCTTTTACACTGAGAAGAAGAAAGTCATGGGATAGCGTTGTACACACACACACACACACACACACACACACACACACACACACACACACACAAACAGCGATAGTATCGCGCACACAGGGTATGAAAGGCCAGTGCATTGGAAGAGCTGGCAGGTACTCAGGTGATTCATATGAAAAGGTTTCCGACGTGACTATGGCCGCACGTCGGGAAGTAACAGACTCTGAACACGGAATAGTAGTTGGACCTAGACCCATGAGACATTCCATTTCGGATATCGTTAGGGAATTCAATACAGAGAAGCACAGTGTCAAGAGTACGCCGAGAATACCGAATTTCAGGAATTATCTCTCACCCGGACAACGCAGGGGCCGACTGCTTTCATTTAACGCTTGCGTGGAGTTGTCAGTGCAAACAGATAAGCAACAGTGCCTGAAATAGCCACAGATGTCAATGTGGGACGTACTACGAACGTATCCGCTAGGTTAGTGTGGCGGAATTTGGCATTAATGGGCTGTGACAGTGGACGACCGTCGCCAGTGCATCTGAACAGCACGACATCAACTGCAGCAACTCTCCTGGGGTCGTGGCCACATCGGTTGGACCCTAGACGACTGGAAAACCGTGGCCGGGTCTGATGAGTCCCGATTTCAGTTGGGAAGATTCGATGGTAGGGTTGAACCCAGACCCCACGAAGCCATGGACCCAAGTTGTCATCAAGGCACTGTGCGAGCTGCTGGTGGTTCCATAATGATTTGAGCCATGTTTGCAAGGGATGAACTGTGTCCTCCGGTCCAACTGAACCGATCATTGATTAGAAATGGCTACGTTCAGCTAGTTGGAGACCATTTGCAGCCGTTCGTGCACTTAATGTTCCCAAATAACGATGAGATTTTTATGGATGACAATGCGCCATATTACCTTGACACAGTTGTTCGCGGTTGGTTTGAAGAACATTTTGGACAGTTCGAGCGAATGATTTGGCCACCCGTATCGCCCGACATGAATCGCATCGAACATTCATAGGACATAAGTGAGAGGTCATTGGGTGCACAAAATCCTGCACAGGCAACACTTTCGCAATTACGGACGACTGTAGAGGCATCATGGCTTAATACTTCCGTAGTGGACTTCCTACGACTTGTTGAATCCATGTCACGTCGAGCTGCTGCACTACGCCGGACGAAGGAAAGTCTGACATGATATTAAGAGGTATCCCATCACTTTCGTCACCTCAGTATATTCTAACAATATGTATGTGTGTGCAAAAAACAGCCTTAGTATTAAAATTTTTGTTATTATTTCAGTAGTTGACATCGAGTCTGTAGCTTGTGACATCACAGAAAATACTTGGGGATGAGCAGTAGCGTGGACGCTGTTACTCGTTTTCAGTCCTTCGTCGCCGGCCGAGCGGTTCTAGGTGCTTCAGTCCGGATTCACGCTGCTGCTTCTACGGTCGCAGGTTCGAATCCTGCCTCGGGCATGGATGTGTGTGATGTCCTTAGGTTAGTTAGGTTTAAGTAGGGGACTGATGACCTCAGGTGTTAAGTCCCATAGTGCTTAGAGCCATTTGAACCATTTTCAGCCCTTCGTCTGCTTTCGGCATTTGCAAACGGTACTACGTGGGCGGCAATGCTTGACGACAGTTGATCGAGATAGACCTGGCGGTGAAGCAACGAAACTACTGAAACACTGTAACTTCATTTGGGTCCCGATCGTTCAACTTCGAATAATTTTGGTCAGCCTAAGCTGACACTTTAACTTTTCACTGGACGGTTTGATTTGTGGGACTTGAGGCAGCTGAGAACTTTAAAACATGCTGCTGTTACTATTGAGACTCACGTCTTTGTTTGTTTTTGCAGTGATTATTGTGGATAGTGAATTTATGTCATGATTATACAGTGAGATTTTGTACTGTCACGCTTCAAGTTTTTGCGTCAGAATTTTGTGAGTAATGGGCTTTAAACGAACTTTGCATGCACGTGTTCCATTTACAATGTTCTACTGCACTACAACAACTGTTACTTTTCCTTGTTTTAATTTCAATTCGCACATATGCAAGGCCACCATTTGCAAATGTATTAATTATATGCAACAAACATTTATGTGATTTAAACGATAAATATCTTATTTAAATAACATTGTAAATCCCACGGGATTCGGTTACGCAGTTTACTTATATACAAATTATTTCGCTATCTTACCAACTTCATTATGATGATCCACTGGCCATTTCGTTAGTAAACGCATTGACTTTAAAGCGCTGGTTTACCGATTTTTGTGGCGTCGAAGTGAACCAGTAGTCTTGGTTGTAGACTAGACTATATATCTCATTATAAAAAAAATGGTTCAAATGGCTCTGAGCACTATGGGACTTAACATCTCTGGTCATCAGTCCCCTAGAACTTAGAACTACTTAAACCTAACTAACCTAAGGACATCACACACATCCATGCCCGAGGCAGGATTCGAACCTGCGACCGTAGCAGTCTCGCGGTTCCGGACTGAGCGCCTAGAACCGCTAGACCACCGCGGCCGGCTATCTCATTATAAAACCGCAGTTGCAGTCTTGACCACTTGAGTCCATGAGCATCCCGTAGATAATGTTGATAGCTTCAGAAAATACCTTCTTTGTGGCAATGTTACTCTCGTAGTTTTATGAGCTTTCACTCGTTCCGTGCCTCACCAGAATCGTCATATGTGACATCAGTCACATGAATTACTGATAGATCCTTCTTTACAGTCCACGGATATCGTATAGAGGCGTATACCAGGTAATTTCGTGGTTCTTTGGTTGTTTCCCATAAATTCTCAGTTCGTTATGTGAAGTTAAATTGGGGAGCTGTGTCGCTTACTGCCCGCAGTGCGAACGGACCAGCAAGGCACGCAGCCCTGGCGCCAGGTAGGGCTGCCGCTGTGGGCGACCGCGGCACACGCGTGGTTGCCGGCCTGCCGCTGACGCAGGCGGGACGCCCACCCGTAACAAGTAACAAGCGCCTGCCGAGCACCGAGCCCGCAGCTTGCCTCCCTGGCTCCATGGAGACGGTTTTGTCACACGGCCGCGTATCTCAGTCACCGTTTCGGTACCGGAGAAGATTTCAACCTAAAGAATGACTTCCCTCAAGAAACCTATAATCTGCCTTGCAAAATATAAAACGTCACTGTGCAAACGAAGTGGTGATACACGTAGATTTTTTACGTTGCATAATACTTGCACATCATCTTCAGTTATACACTTATGACATCGTCAGCATGGGAACGATCTGTAGTATTATGTACAATGAATAAATTTTCAGCCTGCCAAGATACCTAAAATCGTTTATTCATATAGATTACCGGTTTCTGCAAACCTCCGTTGCCATCTTTGGATTTGCAAAAGACGGGATCTAAATTGTTAGGATACTGCAACTAACACTGCATTGCAAATCTTGGATATAATTATGTGCACTGTTATGCTATTTGCTGTATCCTAGCATTTTGGGCCCCATCTTTTACAGATTCGAAGATAGCAACAGAGAATTGCCGAAACCGGTAATCTATATGAATAAATGGATTTAGCGATCTAAGTAGTTTAAAATTATTCAGTGTTCGTTCTCTTCAGTTACTTATTACTGCACTTTGGGGAGCTCATCTTTAACTACCGAAATCAGCTTTGCGTTATTCTTCTGTGATTCTTATTCTTTTACAGAGATCATTCTTTTATAGACATCGATCTTTTACAGTGATCATTTTTAACGCATCAAACTTTTATCGAATTGGCTTTTACCGCTTCCTTCTTTTGCAGAGATATTTATCTTATGGAGATTATAATATAATGGACTGCGTTCGTTTAGGAGATCATTCGTTTTTGGCTCATTCACTTTCAAAGATTGTTCTCTTACAGACACTGTTCTTTTCCAACTAAGTCTTTATTATCAAATGTGTTCTTGCCCCTTGTTTTGTGTGTCTATTCCATTTTCTTGTCATTTTGTGTGTAAAATTATTAATAACAGCGGCCAACTGACCACTATACGAGGGCAAGCTAAACAGTAATGACTCTGAATTCTTTATGTAACAACTCTTAAAACTTTAAATAAAACAAACATTATTAACGTTCTACATCTTTATTCTTCATGACTATATAGTTGCAACCCTCTTCCACCAGAAGGCTCCGATGTGTAGCGTGCAATATCGTGGCGTGTAACGTAACTACGTCCTTGTATGAGAAACAGCTTGCTCCAATCGTGTTTCGAATTCGAGGAGTTCGTTCACGTGTGGAACAGCGTCGCCTTGGTCATTACAAAGCCAGTCCACACACGAGCGTTGCTATACATGCAAAAATCTGACACATTGGTTTGACTGATGTCTATTATCCTCCATACAGTCCCGACTAGGTCCCAAGCTAATTTCGTCAGTTTCCAATACTTAAAGAACACCTTCGAAGACTTCACTTTGATAGTAATGAAACGGTGCCAGCAGAGGTGAGTTTCTGGCTTAGTCAACAGGTCAAACATTCTACAGTGACGGTATCAACAAACTGGTCTCTCGTTGAGAGAAACGTTTTCGTCACTAGGGTGACTAAGTTGAGAAATAAGTATGTGGACATGAAAAATAACGATATGAAATGTTACTAACGTTTGTTTTATTTAAAAAGCTTTAATAATTTTCACATAAATTCGGAGATATTACTCTTCGGGCACGTCTTCGTATCTCTGATTCTCCACTCAAGTGGGCAGAGCGAACCGCTCTAACAATTTTTTTCTTCTTTCAAGTCGAACGCTGAAAATAGGTCAATGGATTTTCTGTTTGAGAGAGAATTGCTAGCTCCGACAAGTACTTCATCATCAATGTATGACAATATGTTAATACTTTTGTCTGGGTGCACTGCGCCAGTGCTACAGTCTCTTCCGAGACGAGTGTGACTTGAAGAAACACACACACACACACACACACACACACACACACACACACACACACAAAGTATTATTAGCCGTTTAACAGAATTCATTGTGGCCACCATCTGCATCAAGCATGCTATCTAAGCGATATTCCTGTTCCTCTGTGTCCGACCTAGCATATCCTCATTAACATGTGGAGTTGGTGGTCTGACGTGAGCTCGAGTTTCCTGCCGATCCTGCACCTGGCGATTATGTCTGGAGACGTCGAGCGCAATGAAACTGGACCTCCTCTGCTATTACAGCAACCTAGAAACGTGCTGCTCCAAGCCTTCCTAACGACCAAGGCCCAGTCACGAAGGGCACCATACTGCTGCAGCATGTCATATTGCAGTTCTTCGGCCTGTAGGAACGGTTCCAATATGTCTCGATGTGCTGAAGAATCTACCAAGAAGAACGGTCCCACCACGTGATCATGAGACAGCCCACACTACACATTTTCATGTGGACTGTCGCTCACAATTTCCATGTTAAAGTGGGGATTCTCGGAGCCCCAGATCCTAGCATTGAATCTGTTTACCTTCCCTGACACATATCTCGCGAAAAGACCTTGGAGATAATATTAGAGAGATTCGAGCCCATACGGATGCTTGCTAACAATTGTTTCTCCCATGAACCGTACAGGACTGGAACAGGAAAAGGTGGATGGGACATTGATACGCCAAGTACTCTCCGCTACACACTGTAAGGTGGTTTGCAAAATATAGGTATAATTGATAAAACTGAAAGCAAGCTTGGTCCGTGGACTTAATATTTTTCAGAAAATCTGGGTCATCGTCAGTGTGACTCAGACTCTCAATTACAATTGCTTTGCGCTTTGGCATGTCATCGAGTTGAAGCGCATGCAACAGTGGCACCTTATAGGCACGAAGCTCCAGTCTCTTGTGGAGCATCCTGTGCACCGTGGTTAGTGTCAGCTGCAGCTGACGACACGCCTGAGGGGTTTATTCGTTTGGGGTACGAATAAACGCTGTTGCACTCGCTGCACTTCTGCGTCACTCGTTCTCGGATGCCCAGAACGCATCCTCTTCACAACTTCCACACTCATCTGCCCCTGTCTGATGGTGGGTGGTGTGCTTCTATAACGTGTCTGGAAGACCTGGGTGTCACATTTGGTCTCTATCAACCTTTTCACACACTGTGCCATGTGCTTGGGGAATGATCATTTTAATCAATAACTAATCTGCAAAACAGAAGAAACCTTTATGCCGCAAATAGCAACTTTGTTCCTGCCCTAATTTCTGAAATATGTGTCATCAGGTTTGTAAAGATCATTTTGGAACACTCTGTATTGCACCCAAATCAACGAAAACAGTCAACATTATGGCCAAGGGTCAACATAACTAAAACAAAATTAATCGTCATCAGCAAGAAAGACATATGAGGTGTCACCTAAACATTATGGGTAATCTTATTGAACAAATACACATATCTCAGAACTAACATTAACAGACAATGAGATAACACGCAAGAAATTAAATTCTGTATTGGAAAACTCAGAGCTGCGGTTTGTAAAATAACTCAGAGCCATTACATATCAGTATAAACAAAATTAATAAGAGGGTTATTCGGAAAGAAAGGAATGATCGGTGGTGAAATGAAAAATACAGTGAAAATCTGTTGAAGCTTTGCGCAGATGCGTTGGGCACTGTGTCTAGTGCGCCCGTCGATCACATCATGTCGCTCTTTTCAGTTCCGAGCTCACAGTGAGAACGTAAAGACGGCTAGAAATTAGCGTCTCCCACCAAGTTTCAGGGCCTGGTGAAAGATTTCGCCTGAAGCTATGCAATCCACATAGCAGAACAGTCATGCGGTTCGTTCTACACGACAATTCTCAGCCGCACTCTGCAGGGGCAATGAAGATGCTCTTGCAACGTTTTCGATGGGAAGTGCTTAGTCATCTACAATACAGCCCATAATTGGCTACCCCAGAGCCCCAGAGGTTCATCTCTGCTCAGATGAACCGCTCGCTATGAAGACAATATTTTGACACAGACAACAAGCTGCAGTCCAGAGTAGAAAATTATCGGAAAGCACTAGCGACTGTCTTCTATAACGAGGGAATTGAAAAGTTGGTACAACGCTACGACATGTGTCTACGTCTGAGCAGCGACTGTGTAGGGAAGTAGCTGGAAGGTGTAGCTAACCGTTGCAAATAAAACAGTTTTGATTTTCACTGTGGTTTCCATTTCGCGAATTATAGTTTCTTAATTTCCGAATAGCCCTCGTATTTCTACGTCGTTACATGTTTTTCTAAGGAGCTGAGACCTGAACTTTGACCTAGACGACGGGCAAATGAATGGAGATATTTGAGACTGCTAAAAGTGTCATGGACAGAAGAAATTACTAACAACAACATTCTCCACGAAATGAAGAAGGAAAAAAGTCCTACACACAGTAAAAATCAGACAAATACAATATCTCGGCCTTGTAATCAGGAATGGAAAAAAATTGTAGGAACTGCTGCAGAAAATTCTTCAGGGAAAGATATTTGGTAAAAGACCACGAGGAAGAAAAGGAAAATCTTGGTTCGGAAACTTAAGGACATGGAATACACACACGAGCGGAGAACTTTCTCCAGTAATCGTTGGTGATGTAGTTAGGATGGTCACCATCATTCGGAACGCATAGGCACTACAAGTAGAAAAAAAAGAAGAATCCAAGATAATCTGCAATCCTTAGGAGCAAGTCTAGACGTCTTTGCAGCTACATACATAAACTAACAATCACTATACAGTGCATGGGGGAAGGTTATGTCGGATTAGTATTTGCGATTTTGTGTCCAGTCCCGTTCGTTGATTCAGCGAGGGACAAATGACTGTTTACATGCACTCTATCTCTCTTATAGTATCCTCAGGATACCTAAGAGGATAAACGATGCACATAGCATAACTGTCCCAGTCTGTGCGGTAAAATGCCTGACGCTCTTACCCAACGGTTGAATGTATAATATGGGTTTCATAATATGAATTATATCCACGCTTTACATACTATTAGTGGTTAATTGATTACAGCCGTATGATAGCTTGTAAAGTAGTTCCTTTTTTTCTTTCTGCAAAATAATTTTGTATTAGATAACTTAGAACACCTTTGTCTGAGTACCACATATATTGTAGGTAGATATTCTCAAGGTGCGACGGACATATGCGCCGTGCAAGTGTGCAAACAAGTATACATGCACGAGAGTACGCATCTATAGACCATGTTGATCTCGATCCAGTTGAAACCTTATTTTTGTCTGCTGTTGGATGCGACGATTACATTTAAGAACGGCTAAAAAATTACAAACAGGATAGCTGTATTTAGCTAGCATCCATAATAAACCGTAGCGGCAGAATGGTTTGTATTGCATTGGTTATATATAAAGTCGTCAGTCAAAGAGATCTACCAGATGTCCTTTTACAATAAATTACTGTTTCTTCAAATGTATACTAATATGAAACGCGAAAGGCATACATTTAAAATGAATGAATAATGATCCCGAAGCAAAATATGAATCTTTATTTCGCTTTTTAATACAGGTGTTTCAGGCGAGCAGTTTTCTGAGCTGGTAAAAGGCAACTAATTGCTTTATGCTTCGTACCCTTTACCATGCCACACTTTATCCGATAACAAGAGTCACTTTAAAATGACGATTGGCTCATTATCTGCTACAAGTCTCTCTCTCTCTCTCGTTTCCAGCTTTTCAGATATATAGATTTGCAGATGAAACCAGCTTCAACCCAGCACAAAGTGATACATAGACAGAATGTTATCATAGTAAAGCAATAAAAGACGAAAAGAGTAGCTGGTATTTTTACTGATTATTCAAAACTATATACGTTTTGTATGATATCTGTTTATGCAGAGTTTTCATACTCTTCTTAGGTACAGAAAAGTTGTGTGTAGCAAGATTTTCTATTAATTAATCACTGTCTCGTTAAGTTCAGTCATCTCTTGTTAAAAGAAACAGCATGTTTTAGAAAAAGGAAACAGTCTGTGTAGAAAAATTTTCAAAGGACGCTGTGAGTGAAAACGTCTTGCAATGTTGAGATTCGTTGACTACGCTGTTCCAAGACAATAAGAATCATTTGCAATAATCAGGTCCATAATGTTTCTGACACAGGCCATAGTCATACAAGGATTTCAGCATGATTTATCTCGCACATCCATTTTCTTTCGTTGTAGCCAGTGTGAAAAGTTCTTAGAAACAATTTTGAACATAAAAAATCTACAGTTCTTGCTGTCATGCAAAAGAACTTTTTGTGTTGAAAACTGGGATGCTTCACTGATGCAGAATGACAACCACCAGTCAAAATATTCAGCCCGTATTCTGAGCTGTTTGTGGTTCTGTTGAGGTAGTCTGTCTTTTAACAAATTCTGCTATCTTTTAGCAGGGCCACAAGTCAGATGAAGAAGTGTAGTTTCATAACACAGCAAGAATATGCTGTAATGATTTACAGTGTGATGCCCATCTACATTTTGACTCCTTCCTACGATTTTTGATTATGGATGCGTATGCCGAATTAGGAAATACATTCATGCTCATAAATTAAGGATAATTGCAGAATCAGAATGTGGTGACACACAACGTGGCACTACACAAAACCGGCGCTAATAGCATAGGAAACCCACATGAAACAGATCCCTAAGTCCATGGTATTGGTGATAAGTTGAGAAAACGGTCCCAAAACGTATGTGCTACAGAACGCCACTGTTACGTGCGCGTGTACCCCCACATCAATATGGCATATGATCACCATGAAAACGTACATAGGCCGCGCAACGGGTTGGCATACTCTGGATCAGGTGGTCGAGCAGCTGCTGGGGTATAGCCCCCTATTCTTGAACCAGTGCCTGTCGGAGCTCCTGAAATGTCCTAGGGTTTGAAGACGTGCAGCGATACGTCGACGGAGAGCATCCCAGACGTGCTCGATGGGGTTTAGGTCTGGAGAACAGGCAGGCCACTCCATTCGGTGATATCTTCTGTTTCAATGTACTCCTCCACAATGGCATCTCGGTGGGGCCGTGCGTCATCATCCATCAGTAGGAAGGTGGGACCCACTGCACCCCTGAAAAGGCGGACTTAATGGTGCAAAATGACGTCCCGATACACCTGACCTGTTACAGTTCCTAAGTAAAAGACGTGCAGGTGTGTACGTGCAGTCATAATCCCACCCCACACCATCAAACCACGACCTCCATACAGGTCCCTTTCAAGGACATTGGGGTTGGTATCTGGTTCCTGTTTCACTCCAGATGAAAACTTGGCGAGAATCACTGTTCACACTATACCTGGACTCTTCCGCGAACATAACCTGGGACCACTGTTCCAATGACCATGTACTGCGTTCATGACACCAGGCTTTACGGGCTCTCCTGTGACCAGGGGTCAGTTGAATGCACTTTGCAGGCCTCCGAGAGAATAAACCATGTCTGTTCAGTCGTCTGTAGAGTGTGTGTCTGGAGACAACTGTTCCTGTGGCTGTGATAAGGTCCCGAACAAGGCTACCTACAGTACTCCGTGGCCGTCTGCGGGCTCTGATGGTGAGATATCGGTCTTCTTGTGGTGTTGTACACTGTGGACGTCCCGTACTGTAGCGCCTGGACACGTTTCCTGTCTGCTGGAATCGTTGCCGTAATCTTGAGATCACACTTTGTGGCACACGGGGGGTCCGTACTACGACCTGCTGTGTTTAACCAGCCTCCAGTCGCCCTAGTATTTTACCCGTCACAACGTCATCAATATCTGTTCTTTGAGCCATTTTCAACACACAGTCACAATTAGCACGTTTGAAAACGTCTGCATACTTACTCGCTGCACCGTATTCTGACATGCACCAACACACCTCTGCGTATGTGGACTGCTGCCAGCTCCACCGTGCGACGACCGCAGGTCAAATGCGGCACATAGCCATACCCCGAGATGATTTAAACCCGCAAACCGACCACCAGAGCGTTCTTTCACCAGGTATCGGCATTATCCTTAATTTATGAGCATGAATGTATTTCATGGTTGTGGTCTTCTTCACTACAAACATGCAGCCTCCCCAGAGCCGCTGCCTTTACGAGTGCACCTACACTGAGGTGACGCATGGGACATTCCACTAATGCCTCTTCTGGGCTCGTGACCATATAGGTTAGACCCTAGACGACTGGAAAACTGTACCTTGGTCAGATGATTCCTTATTTCCGTTGTTAAGAACTGATGGCAGGGTTCGATTGTGTAGCATGCTCCACGGAGCCTTAGACACAGGTTGTCAGAAAGGCACTATGCAAGCTTGTGGTGGCTCGATAGTGGTGTGGGCTGTGTTTACATGGAATACATTGGGTTCTCTGGTCCTACTGAACCTATCATTGACTGGAAGCCGTTATGTTCGGCTAGTTGGACTCCATATGAAGCCATAACGGATTGCATGTTCCCAAACAACGGTGGAATTTTTATGGATGGCAAAGCTCCGTGTCACCGGGCCACACTTGTTCGAGATTGGTTTGAAGAACATTCTGGATGTTCTGTGTAAAGTACTATCAGCTTATTCCTGTAAGTGTCCCTAAAAATTTAGTGGATTAAGGTCGGGGGAACATGTACGCAGAACATTGGTCCTCCACGGCCAGTCCATCGTACTGAAACCATAGCTGCCGCCGAACACCAAGTGGAATATTTTTTAAGGCGTTGCGCGAAGTATTTAATTTACCCTCAATATGTTTGCGAACTTACATATTTAAATACGGAGGTACGCATAAAACATCATCCGAAATTAAGCTAAACACATTCTCCGAAAATTATTTCGAACGATTAGTTCATGAGCCCACGCGAATAATAAACGGTTGTGAAAACACACTTGACCTTTTAGCAACAAATAATTCTGAGCTAATAACGAGAATCAAAAAGGATACAGGAATTAATGAACACAGGGTTGTCGTAGTGAGACTGAATTTTGTAGCCCCCAAAGCCTCCAAAAATAAACGAAAATATACCCATTCAAAAAAGAAGATAAAAATTTGCTTGACGCCTTCCTGAGAGACAATCTCCATTCTTTCCAAACTGACAATGTAAGTGTAGACCAGTTGTTACTTGAATTCAAAGAAATAGTATCGGCAGCATTTGAGAGATTTGTACCAAATAAATTAACAAACGACGGAGATGATCCTCCTTGGTACACAAAACGGATCAGAACACTATACAGAAACACTAAAAAAGCATTCCAAATTCAAACAAACGCAAATTCTCAAAGATTGCCGATCTTTTACAGAAGCTCGAAATTTAGCGCGGACATAAATGCGAGATACTTATAATAGTTTCGGCATGAAACTTTATCTCCAAACCTGGCAGAAAATCCAGAGAGATTCTGGTCGTATGTAAAGTATGCTAGCGGCAAGAGACAATCAATGCCTCCTCTACGCGATAGTAAAGGAAAAATGCTGTCGACGCCATTGCTGCCAAAGCACAGTTACTAAACTTCTGAAATTGTTTCACCAAAGGTGACGAAGTAAATATTCCAGAATTCGAATCAAGGAGACCTGCCAGCATGAGTAACGTAGAAGTAGAAATCCTCGGAGTAGTGAAACTACTTAAATCACTTAATAAAAGCAAGTTTTCCGGTCCAGACTGTTTACCAGTTAGGTTCCTTTCAGAGTATGCTGAAGCAATAGCTTATGCTGATGCAATTGCTCTATACTTAACTATCATCTGCAATCGCTCGCTCGACGAAAGATCCGTACTCAAAGATTGGAAAGTTGCACTGGTCACACCAATATTCAAGAAAGGTAGTACGAGTAATCCAGTTAATTACAGGCCCATATCATTAACGTTGATACGCAGATGTATTTTGGAACACATATTGTGTTCGAACATTATGTATTGACACACAGTCAACACGAATTTAGAAAACATCGTTCTTGTGAAACACAACTAGCTCTTTACACACACGAAGTTATGAGTGCTACCGACAAGGAATTTCAAATTGATTCCGTATTTCTAGATTTCCAGAAGGCTTTTGACACCGTACCACGCAAGCGTCTTGTACTGAAATTGTGTGTTTATGGAATATCGTCCCACATATGTGGCTGGATTCGTGATTTCCTATCAGAGAGGTCACAGTTCGTAGTAACTGACGGAAAGTCATCGAGTAAAACAGAAGTGTTTTCTGGCGTTCCCCAAGGTAGTATTATAGGTCCTGTGCTGTTCCTTATCTGTATGAACGAGTTGGGAGACAATTTGAGCAGCCGTCTTAGATTGTTTGCAGATGATGCATTCGTTTATCGTCTAGTAAAGCCGTAATAAGATGAAAACAAATAGCAATACGATTTAGAAAAGATATCTGTATGGTGCGAAATTTGGCAACTGACCCAAAATAACGAAAAATGTGAGGTCATTGACAAGAGTGCTGAAAGGAATGCGTTAAACTTCGGTTACACGATAAATCGGTCAAAGCTACAGATCGTAAATTCAACTACATACCTAGGACTTACAATTACGAACGACTTAAATCGGAGAGAACACATAGAAAATGTTATGGGGAAGGGCAGACTGCGTGTTATTGGTAGGACACTTAGAAAATGTAACAGTGCTATTAAAGAGACTGCCTACACTACTCTTGTGCGTCCTGTTTTATAGTACTGCTGCGCTGTGTTTGGATCCTTACCAGATAGGACTGACGGAGTACAGCGAAAAAGTTCAAAGAAGGGCAGCACGTTTTGTGTTATCGCGAAACAGGAGAGAGAGACAGCATCACTGAAATGATGCACTATTTGGGGTGGATATCATTAAAAGAAAGGCGTTTTTCATTGCGGCGGAATCATCTCACGAAATTCCAATCACCAAATTTCTCCTCCTGATGCGAAAATATTTTGTTGACGCCTGACTTACATAGGGAAAAACGGTCATCGTAATGAAATAAAGGAAGTCAGAGCTCTCACAGAAATATATAGGTTTTCGTATTTTCCGCGCGCTGAGAATTATTATGAAAGTGGTTCGATGAACCCTCTGCTAGACACTTAAGTATGATTTGCAAAGCATTCACATAACTGTAGATCTAGATTGCAAAGAAACGTACGATTCAGGGGCGCATTCTACTTGTCCGGGAATACGTAAGGGCCCAAAAGTACTGCTTCCACGATTCCAGCCCAGGGGCTTGTGCCAAAGCATGCCTGAGAGCCAAGTTCACGGGTGACTTGCGGGTGGTTGTTGTGGAGATTGAAGATACCTTCACGTGTGAAGCTAGATTCGTGAGTCCATATCATGTTAATCATAAAATGTTCGTTATCTTCCACGTGGTACAAAAGCCTGTTTACAAAACAGACCTCGTCGAATGCGGTCTCGTAGCCTTTGATGTTGGGTTAATATGTAATGAAATTGATGCATTTATTCATAGTGCAACAATTCGACAACCAGTCAGGTATTTCACCGAGGTAACTAGTGAACGGTTTCAAGAATAGGGTCCTCTGTGGAGTATGTCTAGTGCTTGGACGATCTCTGTCCAAATATTTCAATCAGGATGGTGTCTTTGAGGGTACCGTGCTTCATACACAAGAGCGGCAGCAGCAGCTCGGCTGTCGGATGCGTCCAGCACCAAAAGCTTGTCGACGTATTCATTGTTTGTGTACTCCAGCAGGAAGCAGGAAGTTACGGTTGTGCACTGGCGGTTCGTAGACACATGCGTGCACTTTAATAGATCCCGCTGTGATGCGATAGATTATTCTAATGTGACAGAATGCTTTCCTATTTATAAACGTCGAGAACTATGGGATGGACGTCTAAAAAATAGAAAAGCAACCTAACAACCTGTATGCTGTGTTTTTGTATATTAAAGTTTTATCCGCTACCTGCCCCCCCCCCCCACCCCCACCAAAAAAAAGTGAAACACCCTGAATGGGAGGACAAACGAAACGAATTTTCGTGGTTGGTTAGTTTGAGAGATAAAGGGACCGAACTACAAGGTCATCAGTCCCTTGTTCCTGAGGCAAACAAGGCTCAGGGTAAAAAACACTCCCAAAGTACGGTTGGGAAAGTAAAAGAGCAAAAGGAATGTGGAACCAAACTTAAAAAGAAAACGAATGGCATGAACAAAAAACGGGGAAGGCATACACCATAAGGCATTAAAAGGAATTAAAACCATAGCGCAGATGGTCTGGGCTGGTTGATCCCAAAAATAAAAGAGGATGAGCCAGCCACTCTGCAACACTTTAAAATGTTCACCACAAAAAGGCAAGGCAAGATGAACACATGTAGGGAAAAGACGAACACAAAGACGAACATATGCAAACAAATGGTGACAGATTTAAAAGGGAGGGAGGATGGACGCCCCAGAAAGATGGCCAAACACCCGCCCTTAGATGGTACGATAACCCCCACCCCCTCATGAAATTTTCATGGGTTGGAAAGCTATGTGATGTTGTTTCTGTAATTACAAAATAAAATTACAAAATAACTTTACAAAGAAACTGGCAGTATGTGCCCACTTATGACGGTGCACTACCTCTGGACTAGATGGGAAGTGTCACATGAAGCTGTTGTATCCTCTCCTGAAAGAAACTGGCTCACAACTGTTGCAACTGGTCGTCGATATCACGGATACTGACTATGGGACAAAGTTGTTCGAACTGGTCCCACACATATTATATAGGGGACGAATTGCCGCTTTTGCTGGGCAACATCACGCAAACAGTTGATGAACCATGTGCCATGTGTGAAACAGCATTGTCCTGTTGAAAAACGGCACCAAGATATGGCGCATGATAGACAAGACATGAGGGCATGCCATGTTTGTGAAGTGCTATTGTGCCGGCAGAGTTCCCTCAACCACTACTAGCTGTGACCTGAAGTCATACCCGATGGCTCACCATACCAAGACGCCAGGAGTCAACACCTTTGTGACTCTCTATAACATGGGAGGAATAGGATGTCTCCCCATATCGCAGTCACACTCGACGACGACAGGCATCGCTGAACAAATTTCGAAGCCATTCTTCAGCAGTCCCTGCTTGCCAGTCACGACCCACTCAAATGCAGCCGACTGTGTTGTGGTGCTAACTGCAGCCTACGTATGGGATTCTAATTCACTAGTCCAGCTGCTGTTAGTCTCCGACCAATAGTGCGGGATGACAGTGAAAGTCGCAGGGAGTCCATTACTTGTTTTCGAATATCAGGTATGAATGTAAAGGGGCTACAATGTGTTTAATGCGAAGTACGGTGGTCCTTCCATGTTGTGGTCAGACGTGACCGACTGGAACCTGTCGACGAGTATGCCTGCCCTCACGTTCCCATGCAGTCCGACATCAGGTAACTGTCACATTCGAATGCCCCACAAATGTGGATACATCGTTCTACCAGCCAACGACATGGTGATCCACAATGAGGCTCTTTTTAAATTCTGTGAGCTGCTGATACCACTGTCTCACACGATTACGCAACACCTTCGTGTCCTCCATAGTGATCACTCAACATACGACTCTGTTCACTCCCCTTAAATACCAAAACAAAAATATGCCTCAAATGGCTGTGAGCGCTATGGGACTCAACATCTGAGGTTATCAGTCCCCTAGAACTTAGAACTACTTAAACATAACTAACCTAAGGACATCACACACATCCATGCCCGAGGCAGGATTCGAACCTGCGACTGTAGCGGTCACGCGGTTCCAGACTGCCTAGAACCGCTCGGCCATCACGGCCGTCATATCAAAAAGCCAGCAACCCTACACACGAGCAACACCGATGCACTCTGGTGACCTGTCACAGAGAATATCATTGGGAAAGCTCTACACAGAGTAACGAATAAAAGAGTTTGTTCCAAAAGTTTCGAGAGTAAAATTCGCCAGGGGACTTAATGGGCTGCAACGATGCGGTTTTCGCCGGGAATGGTGGCCAGTTTTCCTGGCTAACGAATGCGGCTTCGGGGAAGCGATACGGTGAGAGCTGTGTTTCGCAAGGAGATTAAAGATGCAGTGGTTACACGAACAGCAATACGCAGTCTGGCTGTGAGACGCTGGGTTTGATTCCGGATGCCTTCGGGTATGAAGCCATGTCCTAGCCAAGAATTTTCGCGAGGCAAAAGACGTTCTGATGAGGTCGAGGACAACGAGCATTTCGTTCGTGCCTAAGGATGATATCACCGTATTGGAATATGCGGAAATCGAGTTTTATCGCATTTTTTGAGAGATGAATTAGGTATGAGAAATCAATGTACAAAGATGATTCTGGAAGTGGTGCCCAATGAACTGAAGGAACTCCTTTCGGTGAAGTGTGGCGAGTTGTTGGACGCCGCCGAAGTGAGCCTAATTTTTTTGGACAGAGTAGTGACAGGCGACGTGACATGTAATTTCGAAAACGATCCTGAATCACGGTATCACTGTTGATGGTAAAGGAGGCTTCGAAGCGTTCTCTTAAGGAGGTTCCCGATGTCACTCTCCAAGGAAGCCTATGCGGACTTAGCAAAGCGGTGGCAGCGATGCTTATATGAGGAAGGAATGTACATTCAACGTTTTGTAAACTAAACTTCAGCTACGTAGCTCAGGTGCGATGTAAAACACACTTATGAATATATGTATGTAACAGAAGTAAAGCGAACGGATTACTGCTACGTAACACGTAATACCTCTTCAAAGCGTAATCGGTAGTCATCGTATTTCCAATCCCTTGAGCCATATTTGGGATATAGAAACGCTCTCACTTGATTTGACGATAGGACCTCCCGCTAATCAAAATTATTAACAGATAGTAGTCAGACATAAGACCACCTATATACATCACAATAAAAATTAACAGGAAGAAAGTTAAGAATTACCTCTGAAAGAGAGAAATTTGTTTTTATCTCATACACAGTAGAGATTATTTAACTTGGTTCATATACTAGAGAAAATATGAAGACGTACATCCCTGTACAGAAATACAAATAATAATATCCACCAAGAAATGATGTCATAGCAGCCATTGACATCAAGCCACTGGTCAAACACCATGCCTGGTGTCAGATATTTCTTTTCATCCTTAAAATCATTCGACCCGCGAGAATCGTTTCGACTGTTGCAATTTTCCGAAAAGTTAGCGCAAGTACAATGAGAACAACAGGTTACAAAAATATCAAATGGAAAATGAAGATAACTTACCCAAGAATTGGGGAGCACATCTTCAGGTCGATAGCGCGATGTAGAGACCAACGCAACAACTAGAAGAGTACGTTACTCAGCAACAGTACCTCAGCGGCTAACAACACCAATAATTAAATTGCTACTTCTGAAGAAGGAAGCGCTAGTACGTCATTTATTACCATTTTGTCGGCACCGAGAAGTCTCTATGGTCGACAAAATCGTTTTATTAGAGTTTTCGAACGTCGTTTGCGGTTCTTGTAAGGCCTTATTGATTCAGGACATGGTATGCAACTTTGCAGCAGTTAATGTCTTACAAAACTCTGAATTCTGCCTATCAGTAACTTCTCTTACTCGGGGAATATTTGCCGACGATCTGTGTGTGATACGTTATCTGGTTAGGTAGTGAAATATGCCCCGGCGTCTAAATAAAACCATCGAGAGCTTAATCTTAAATTCCTACTAACTTGGTAATCCTAAACACGAATTCTCAGGAAAACACAGGATGTTTACAAATGACTCATCGGATTTTGGGAAAATATATTTCACGTAAATATTACAAAAGAGTGAATGATACATTGTATAGAATAGTATTTTTTAATTCAAGTTTCTTACATTTAATTACAAATGTTCTATATACTCTTGTCCTGTTACATAACAAAAACCTGTGCGGTAGTCAGTTTCGGCTCATACACGTTCGAGCATGTCTCCGTCAGTGTTTGACAGCGCAACATGAGATATAATTTAAGTAATCGGTTAGTAATTATGGGACCAAAGTCGATCGCAACACGTTGCAGCAGACTAATTCTATGCTAACCTGACATCAACCTAAATTTTTGTCATTCATAAAACATGTTTCCAACATCAGTAGAAAATTGCTGACTGTTTACTAATTCCGCAAATATCAAACAAACCTTCTGAAATTGTATTTTCATATCTGTGTAACAAATTCATATCTGGAATGTTGTAAACAGATAAATCTATTACCCCATATTTTGCTACCAAAAACTGAGAATCAGTAACAAATCAAGATCGATATATAACAATAGGTTTCATTGAGGACATACTCTTTCGGCTACTTACAAAAGTGTACCATGTATGGACAAAGGAATCTACAGTGCAACATCAAAACTGCAATTAAACGACGTTTTCAAATATATGACTCATACAACTTACGTTAGCGGACAAAAGATCATGTTTTACACCTGCAAATGGATAACAAACGCAACGATGTACTAATATGAACAAAACATTTAGACATGTCAATCTCAATATTTTGTTATTCATGATTTTGGAAATATGGTGATTACAGGAAATCTAAGAACAGTCTTGGAATCACCGCAACTAATGCTTTAAGGTGATACACTTCACACAACATTTCAAAATCATATTAAATTTATTAAAAGTTACAGTTATTTTATTTTGCTTAGACGATTTGTGGAGGGAACAGATGAGTCAAATATTATTGCTATCACTTTTATATACATTCCAACTGATTTAATTTGTAAGTGACAATTTATTTTGAGTTAAAAGTATTATAAATTAAAACATTACTTGTCACCAGTAAGTTTATTTCCACTACGAAGTACATATTTATATTTCGTGTTCGTGATCTCACATCCCCTAATGAGATGGGAAGAGATATGTTTACGTATTCATTTTTGAGAGACACCAACAGCAGTTCTTTGTGAGGTGTCACTGGGTAGGTCGTGTGACTTACCGTTCATGCAATTTCTGCGATTCTCTGCCAAAATTAAGTTGGCAACTCAGAAACAATATGGCCGACGTTTTGTTGTTGTGTGAAATGTGATTTCTACGAGCAGTGTGAAAGATGTTCACCAATGAACTACGTATTATTGAATTGATTTTTCAACTTACTTATTAATACCTGAAACACAGCACAAGTGAACCCAGAGGCCAGTCTCATGGAATGGACTACAATCGTTTTAAATACGTCGGTGTAATCAATCAGATGCATTAGACAGATATGTAGTTCGAAATTATTGTCTTCTACGTGCCCAAAAAGAAAAAAAAAACACAGACTGTAAGCCACCTGAAGAGTGCTGAATCGTGCTGAGTGTAGCGCCCAAGTTCCTCGTTCAGGTTACTACGTACAACTCTATGCCAATGTGGTGAAGTTTCGCCTTGTTGGAATATGAAGTTTGGTATATCAGCTATCTTTTTAGGAAACAAACAATCTTTCGGCATGTATAGATACATTGTACCCATCGCAGATTTTCCAGGAAGAAAGTAGAGCTCCTTACACTTTGTCACATGAAACAGCACAGAAGACTTTTAGCTTTGGAGGATCTCTTTCAATCTCCACAGCTATACTGGCATTTGGTGTGCCCCATATGCGAATGTTGTGAAGACTCAGTCGGACGTTTATGTGGAATGTTGCCTTATCACTGAACACGAGTTGGGGGATGAACTCGTCATATCAACACAATTCGCGTCTAACAGTGCGGTCACTTGGCCGTAAACGTTGCCGAAGCTGCATGGGCTATGGTTTCTGATGTAATCTTTTGCGTGTAATCTTCCACACAGTTGAATGAGTTCGCAACTTACACCACGTGTAGATTTCTTTGGACTACGAAGGAACGCCTCTCGGGTACTCTCTACTGTTTCAGTTATAACATTTGGTCATCCGGAGCTTTTCCCTTTTACAGATGCAACGTGTGTACTTTAAATATCGATACCACCGGAGACTGATATATTGTGTTCGTAAGGAACGCTGCACGGTAGTGAGGGATTCAATCTTCTCATATTGCAGCGCACAAAAATGCTTTCTCTTGGTTAGTCGCCAATTTGCAAACTGCCTGCCGCCTGGTGTATCACAGTAAAACCTAAAATGACGAGAAAAACTTCAATATATGCTCTCTTCAATGGGTTTTAGTCCAAACTTGTGACCATTATACATTTGAAGCTATAACCCGATAAATAATTTGTAAAATCCCTGTATTTTCAGACCGTAACGGCAACATTAAATTTTCATAATAGCATTTTTGTCTTCTAGTCCGCTTGCTTAGCTGAGTGGTAGCGTGCTTGCCACGCATGCAGCGGGGTCGGGTTCGATTCCCGGCCGGGTTGGAGTGGGTATTGTTGTCCGCATTATCATTTCATCCTAATCACCGGCACGCAAGTCGCCCAGTGTGGCGTCGACTGAAGTAAGGCTTGCACCCCGACGGCCGAACTTCCCCGGATGGTGCCTCCCGGCCAACAATGCCACACACTCATTTTTTTTCTTCTGGAAGTCAGGGCTCTTTGTCCTTTTCACACGTACACATTCTGAAAGGTACTGAATAAATTACCGCAATTTGCTAACGAAGAGACACGCGTATGGAGAACATAGTAATAAGCATCGCCGACGTAGAGAAACAACTGAAAGAGTTGAAAACAAATAGGTCGCCAGATTCGGATGGAATCTCAATTCGGTTTTTCAAAGAGTACTCTACGGCACTGGCCCCTTACCTATCTTGCATTTATAGCGAATCTCTAGCCCAGCGCAAAGTACAAAGCGACTGGAAAAAGCGCAGGTGACTCCTGTACATAAGAAAGGTGAAAGAACGAACCCTGAAAATCACAGAACAACATCTCCAATATCATCGGTTTGTAGCAGAATCCTTGAACATACTCTCAGTTGAAATACAATAAATTTTCTTGAGACCGGGAAGCTTATGTCCACGAATCAGCACGGTTTTAGAAAGCATCGCCAGTGCGAAACTGAGCTTGCCCCTGTCTCACACGCCCGCATCTCGTGGTCGTGCGGTAGCGTTCTCGCTTCCCACGCCCGGGTTCCCGGGTTCGATTCCCGGCGGGGTCAGGGATTTTCTCTGCCTCGTGATGGCTGGGTGTTGTGTGCTGTCCTTAGGTTAGTTAGGTTTAGGTAGTTCTAAGTTCTAGGGGACTTATGACCACAGCAGTTGAGTCCCATAGTGCTCAGAGCCATTTGAACCATTTGAACCTGTCTCACACGATACACTGCGCACTATGGATGAAGGGAAACAGGCAGATTCTATTTCTGGATTGCCGGAAAGCATTTGACACGATGCACCAATGTGGACTGTTATGGAGGTACGAGCATATGGTATAGGTTCACAGATACGTGAGTGGCTCGAAGACTTCTATTAAACCAGTGTGTTGTCTTCTATAGCGAGTGTTCATCAGAAGCAAGGGTTTCGTCAGGAGTGTCTTAGGGAAGTGTGATAGGACCGATATTATTTTCTATATATATAAATGATCTGAGTGACAGGGTGGGCAGTAATCGGCGGTTGTCTGGTGGTGATGTTGTGGTGTACGATTAGGTGTCAAAATTGAGTGACTGTAGGAGGATACAAGTGACTTAGACAAAATATCTTGTTGGTGTGATGAATGGCAGCTAGCTCTGAATGTAGAAAAAATTAAGTTAATGCGGATGAGCAGGGAAAACAAACCCGTAATGTTCGGATACAGCAGTAGTGTCCTGCGTGACACACTCACGTCGTTTAAGTATAGAGGCGTAACGTTGCATAGTGAGGTTGTAGTACGGAAGACGAATAGTGAACTTCGGTTTATTGGGAGAATTTTAAAAAAGTGTAATTGTAAAACAGAGCACGTATAGGACACCAGCACGAGTTTTTCTTGAGTAATGCTTGAGCGTTTGGGGTCCTTACCAGACCGGAATAAGGGAAGATATCGAAACACTTCAGAGGCGGGCTCCTAGATTTATTACCGGTAGGTCCGAACAACACACAAGTTTTACGGTAATGCTTCGGGAAATAAAACAGAAAACCCTGATGGGAAGGCGACATTCTTTTCCAGGAACACTATTGAGAAAATTTAGAGAACAGGCATTTGAAGCTGACTGCAGAACAATTCTACTGCTACCAATACACATTTCACATGAGGACCACGAAAATATATAGGGTGGAGACAAATTGTGGGGCAAAATTTTAACCCTGGATAGCTGATGTTAGTATTAACCAAAATTACTAACGTTGAGTAGGTAGACAACGCACAATTTTTAAACTACGGAAACTTGGCGCCACGCGCTCCAATTGACCGCGGGATTTCCCTGCTGCCGGATGCTCTGGATAACGCATGGCCGCGAATGCTTTGCCTGCCGGAGATTGCGATGAGATCCAAGGCGGCCCGCACGCTCGATGGTAGCTCGCCAGCCTTCCACTCTGGGGGCCTGGGGATGAATACGCCGGGGTCCCGGCACATCCATTGTAGTTTCATGATAAGACTTACCGGGAACAAACCGGTCAACAGCTGATAGTTCAAGTACAGAAACTCTTTTACAAATTGTTTCGGTAGCTAGTACATTGTTTACTTAAAACAGATGCTGTAACTGGTGACCCTCTGAGGCGACACAATCTTGTTAACGTCGAACCGTTTTTTGAGGAACTCTTACAAAGATTCCTGGCATTGCCCTGATATGATTGGCGGCAAACTGAATGCGATCCATTAATTCCTCTTTGTTTCTAAGTTGTTCGCGTCCGAGAAGGTGAACTAGAACTTTGAAAATCCCCACAGGAAAAAGTCCGATGACGTGAGGTCTGGTGATCGCTGGGGGTCATGTTCTATGAGCATTTCTGTCAATTTCGAAGAGTTCATTTAAATATCCGCGCACAGCACGATTTTCATGTGCGGACGCCCTATCATGCTGCAACCACATGCTTAGCCGTATGTCAAGGGGAACATCTTCCAGCAGGCCGGGCAGGGTTTCTTGCAAAAAGTGAAAGTAATTTTCCCCCGTACGTCGAGGAGGTAGGCGGACTGGCGCAATCAGATGGTCACCTACAATGCCTGCCCAAACGTTGAGTGAAAATCGTTCCTGGTGTTTGTGGACGTAAGTGACGTGAAGATTTCCCCTTGCCCAGTAATGAACGTTTCGAGTGTTGTAAAGGCCATCTCGATGGAATTTGCACTCGTCGGTAAACAACACAATGACAGGGAAGTCGGGATCTCGTGCAATACTTCGCAGAAACCACCGGCAAAGGCCGGCCGAAGTGGCCGTGCGGTTCTAGGCGCTGCAGTCGGGAACCGCGAGACCGCTACGGTCGCAGGTTCGAATCCTGCCTCGGGCATGGATGTGTGTGATGTTCTTAGGTTAGTTAGGTTTAAGTAGTTTTAAGTTCTAGGGGACTAATGACCTCAGAAGTTGAGTCCCATAGTGCTCAGAGCCATTTGAACCATTTTTTGAACCACCGGCAAAACCCTAGCCTGTGTTCATAGTCCGCCACAGGATTTAGGTCTTGAACAGGGTGGAAACTAGTGAATACTGGCCGTCATCCCTCAAAACCTCCCAGACTAACTGATGAGTTAACCCCATGTCGTGTCCAACCGCTCGAGTATTTGTCGTAGGTGCTTCCTCGAAGCGCTCGAGAACAGTCTCTTCATGCGGCATCCCGTGGCGTTCGAGGTCTTCCAGCATCGCCATGATATCCCGCTAACGAAGCTGTTTTGCCAAGCCGCCGGTGAATTGCTGTTAACTTTTGCGGGTGTGGGTGACGCCTTGGTGGGTACCGCTCCTCATACAACAGTCGAGCTTCATGCGCATTACCGTCGGTTAGTCCATAAACAAAACCCATATCTCGTTGTTCTTCAAACGAATACTGTGCCTTCATGCTTACTGTATGACTAGATCGCGGGTGACGTGTGTGTGCTCCGAAGCGAAGTGAGGTGGAGACAAACAGGAAGACCTATTCGACACGTGTGCGTATCACGTTGGGGCAGTGACGGAGCGACGGACGTTTGTATGTGGGAACCGACAGCCATAGCGCTGCCCGTCAGCCGACGAACGGCAACAGGGCAATCCCGCGGCCAATCTGTGCGCGTGGCGCCAAGTTTCCGTAGTTTAAAAATGGTGTGTTGTCAATCTACACAACATTTTGGTTCCTACTGAGATCAGCTATCCAGGGATAAAATTTCGTGCCACACTTTTTCTCCACCCTGTATACGAAAAATTAGGGCTCATACGGAAGCATGTAGACAATTGTTTTCCCCTTGCTTCATTTGCGAGTGGAACAGGAAAGGAAAATACTAGCAGTGATAGTGGTAAAGGGTACACTCTGCCATGCCGTATGGTGGTTTGCGGAGTATTTACGTAGATATACACTCATGCTCATAAATGAAGGATAATTGCAGAATGTGGTGCCACACAATGCGGCACTACACACAACTGAGCTAACAGCATAGGCACATAGGGAACACACACGACACAGATCTGTAAGTCCACGGTATTGGTGATAAGTTGAGAAAACCGTCCCGATACACATGTGCTACAAAACGACATTGTTTCCTGCGCATGTACCCCGATATCAATATGGGATATGATCACCATGCACACGTACACAGGCCGCACAACGGGTTGGTATACTCTGGATCAGGTGGTCGAGCAGCTGCTGGGGTATAGCCCCCCATTCTTGAACCAGTGCCTGTCGGAGCTCCTGAAGTGTTCTAGGGGTTTGAAGACGTGCAGCGATACGTCGAGCGAGAGCATCCCAGGCGTGCTCGATGGGGTTTAGGTTTGGAGAACAGGCAGGCCACTCCATTCGTCTGATATCTTCTGTTTCAAGGTACTCCTCCACGATGGTAGCTCGGTGAGGCCTTGCGTTATCATCCATCAGGAGGAAGGTGGGACCCACTGCACCCCTGAAAAGGAGGACATACTGGTGCAAAATGACGTCCCGATACACCTGACTGTTACAGTTCCTCTGTCAAAGACATGCAGGGGTGTACGTGCACCAATCATGATCCCACCCCACACCATCAAACCACGACCTCAAGCAGGTCTCTTTGAAGGACATTAAGGGGCTGGTATCTGGTTCCTGGTTCACGCCAGATAAAAACCCGGCGAGAATCACCGTTCAGACTATACCTGGACACATTCGTGAACATAACCTGGGACCACTGTTCCAATGACCATGTACTATGTTGTTGACAGGCTTTACGGGATCTCCTGTGATCAGGGGTCAGTGGAATACACCTTGCAGGTCTCCGAGCGAATAAACCATGTTTGTTCAGTCGTCTGTAGACTGTGTGTCTGGAGATAACTGTTCCAGTGGTTGCGGGAAGGTTCCGAGCAAGGCTACCTGCAGTACTCCGTGGCCGTCTGCGGGCACTGATGGTGACATATCGGTCTTCTTGTGGTGTTGTACACTGTGGATGTCCCGTACTGTAGCACCAGAACATGTTTCCCGTCTGCTGGAATCATTGCGATAATCTTTGTGGCACACGGAGGGCCCTTGCTACGACCTGCTGCGTTTGACCAGCCACCAGTCGACCTAGTATTCTACCCCTTATAACGTCATCAGTATGTGTTCTTTGAGCCATTTTCAACACACAGTCACCATTAGAATGTCTGAAAACGTCTGTACTCTTTCTCGCTGCACCGTTGACTGAGATGCACCAACGCACCTCTGCGTATGTGGACTGCTGCCAGCGCCACCGTGAGACGACCGCAGGACAAATTCACCGCATGGTCATACCCCGAGGTGATTTAAACCCGCAAACCGCCCACCAGAGCGTTGTATCACCTTAATTTATGAGCATGAGAATAGGTACAGCTGTACAAGTTCAAAATATCAGCACTAACAATATTTGTAATTTTTAAGCAACTTCGGCAATTTGATGTTCCAAAGGTTCCACGTGCTCAAATTAGCCGTATCGGCACACCCTGCAGCAGTGCACCACGTGACAAAGTAACTTTATGTGTGACACTTGCAAGCACCAACATGCATAAATGTTTTACCGGAGCAGCTTTTTTTGTAGCCTTTGCGATGAGCGGCGCGAGTTGTAAAAGCGACGACTGGTGGTGCAGCGGTTAAGTGATAGCGCGGAGCGGTTGTCTGGCTGAGATGACGTCCTGAGTCGCGCCCCCAGACGGCGGCAACCCGCAGTACGCCGACCTGATAGCGGCGCTGTCGCCGCCGCTGCGGCGTGTTACGGAGCTGATTACTGCCGCACAGTTAAAGTTTGCCCAACTGCCGCCTCCTTGTCGCGGCGCGATGGCGACGGTTTACCGCAAGTTCCGGCAGCCGTCTTCTCCGGTGACGCAGTTAATAGACTGCAGCGGGCGATTGGCACGACAGGGGGCTGTGAACGTGGGAGTCGAGCGCCAAATGTCGTGCGGGTATAGCGGTTACTACCCAGTCCTAATTAATTTATTAATTAGAGCGAGGTAAGGAATGTTTCAACCATCACACATCACTGCGTCGGACATGCTAGAATCGCAAGTTGTTCCTCGCTAATTGTTGCACTGGATGGCTACACTGAGCAACTCGTAAAGAGAAGGTCGAGCACAGCTGCAAGCTCCCTAATTCAACTGTAAGGTGTTTTCTTACCTCGAGTCTTGTAAACTTATTTCGGTGTCCCAAATCGTGCACTTCTAATGCAAATGTCTTAGCTTCACACAAGCATACAATCGACTGTGAATAATGGAATGACAAGCGAGAAAATCTCAATGATACTTTAACGATAGTCTCGAAATAATGGGACGCTACCTTGCTTTTTATAGGAAATAAACGAAAAAAGTAGTCCTTAGAGCCTGTCTAACGATAATACTTGAATGTGTGTCCGGTGGCTTCTAATCATGACTTATCGAGCACCATTTCAAGTTCTTAAGATTTCCTCCACACGAACTTAATTACAGTTCGAAGAGACATAATCGCAGATTTACATACAAACGTTTCCGAAGCACTTTTAACTCACTAAGTCACTTTTAGTCGAAAGCGTTCGATTCACTGCGTATGCGGTGTGCCTCTCTAAAAACTACTTGTAGACTGTCTAGCGAGTTAAATTCAGTGTTTCGTGCCTATCTGCAAAGGGCGCGTTTCTAATTGGTCGGTTTAAACGTCCAATGACTGACAATCTGTAATAAAATTACAATTAAAATAAGAGCTTGATTTTGGAGATACTTATATCACGTTTAAGAAGCTGTCGGTGTGGATAATGTCGACAGTCTAGTTGTAGTCGTATATAAACACATAAATACTTAATATTAGTAAATAAAATTATGTGTTTGCGGCCAAGCCTAGCAGTGTGAATTACCGTATCCTCTACACCTGTCGTTTTATAAAAAATGATTCAAATGGCTCTGAGCACTATGGGACTCAACTGCTGTGGTCATCAGTCCCCTAGAACTTAGAACTACTTAAACCTAACTAACCTAAGGACATCACACACATCCATGCCCGTGGCAGGATTCAAACCTGCGACCGTAGCGGTCGCGCGGTTCCAGACTGTAGAGCCTAGAACCGCTCGGCCACTCCGGCCTGCGAACTCAAGGATAATAGCCGTGAATCAATTAATTCAATAATCGTGCGATTAATAATTTCTTGAGTAGATGTCAGAAATGCGCCTAGAACCGCGAGACCACCGCGGCCGGCTGTCGTTTTATATAATTGGGATTTTTACCCGGCCTAACTGCCTGCTCTCGTATAGCAGCGTTAACGTCTCTAAACTGTGTAATGAAGTCTAACAAAATGAGGGTTGACATGGAACATAAAGGCTGCAAAGGCCGTGTATTTTAGGATAAGGCACAAAATTCTTTGCTAGAAACAATACGTCATCTAAGTGTACCGGTTTATGAACTGCCAAATTCTTGCAGCATGCTATATAATCGGTGAATGCGCCATAATGGACTCCCAGTGTTCAACATATGTTATTCTCGAAGGGAGTGTGAAATTCACAACAGAGTTGGGAAAGATAGATCGGTTAACACGGATACCGGTATTTTAGTTCTCAACATCTGGTATTTTTCGGTATTTGTTTAGTATCGGTTATTACCAGTGCTTTTTATTTTGACTAATAACTTGGAAACAAATCGAAATATTGATTACCCAAGGCAGCTGTTCTACAGTTTTTGGTTTTTAAATAAATCGTTTTAAAGAAACGAGTAAATTTTATTAGTATAATTTCCATTGCTTTGAAATATTGGGTGATTGTAGAACATGGAAAAAGTGATTTTAATAACAGCTCCGACAGACACGAGCAACAGACACATGGTATAAGGATTGGTACAGGATTATTGAGACAATACTGTACCTGTTACCATGCGGCGTGGCCTATTGGATTGTATGCGTGTACGTGAAGAGAGCGAGACTTGCCTCAGCTGGACTATATGGCAGTTTTCCGCTGTTGTCATGTTAACTGTATTAAAGAATGGCACCATCCTTAGTCTGTAACTGTTTTATGAAGTGCGGTATCATTAAAGTACAATGATCCATTTGCTTTAAAAGATTAAGAACGGAACGAGCCACAGCAAACTTGCAATGTCATATAAAGAGAAAATTTTATAATTTATTAATTGTTTACAATAAAAATAGAAAGTAGCTGATATGTTGCTTGTTTTACATAACATGTCTTTAATTGCATGTAGTTTTTGAGACGGACAAATAGTTCTTCAACTTCGGTTTTCACCTTTTAGTGCAGACCATTTGTAATGAGTAATTAGTGGTATGATCCTCGACTACAGAATCAGTAGGAGAGTACTTGGGAGGTTTTGCAGTATTCAACCACTTATCACTTTTCGAGAAAAGTAGCGGATGGTGGATGGTGTAAGTTTTCTTTTACTTGCTTATTTAATTAAATATTTTGTTTCTATATATCTTGAAACCGAAGGAGTCAAAATTTCTCAATGTTTTTTAGATTTCTACCTTTATTACAGGTAACAACAGGAATAAAAACTAAAAATCAGCTATTTAAGAAAATTGTTATTTTGACCGGTTTTAAGAGTCAGGTTTAACTAGCTTTGAAGGAAAAAAAAACAATAGAACCGAAAACCGATTATTTCTTCAATAACCCGCAATCCCTAGTTCCCAATAGTCAATGAAAGAACGATCAGCTACAGTTAGTAGTACTCTTCGATTGTTGGGCGTCCATCAAAACGTGTTGCAACAGTAAACTATGATGTGGTTCATTATATCTCAATTCCACATGAGTGTCCTTTTGCAAGTATCGTCAGCCAGTGGATCTGGATGAGGATCACCGTGACGTTTTCGCACTTACTAAACAAACTCGTAATGAGACGTGCTGCTCTTCTTTGGATTTTCTCTACTTCCCCTAGCTGTTATACCTGGTCAGGTCCCCAGACTGAGGACCAATAGTCAAATATTAGTCGTAAACCTCACATATTAACCATCCAACAGAAAGCCCACAGATCACTAAAACGACTAACTATCCGAACTGGAGACTGCATCTCTCCAATACCACCCTTCCCTAAAAAACGTTGATCCTACTCATTCTCTCTTATATAAATATCTTGCGGGGATCCTCTCCATCAAAGTTGAGTCCCTCCAAATCCTTTAATTTCATTCGCTGCGCCTTCATTTCTGCGTCTGTTTACCTTCCCCACGTGGCTCCTCCCTCTACTATGTCATCAAATTCCCACCCCTCCCCATCATCACTGAACACCTACGTATATGATTCACTATCCGTAGACTAGGGACCATAATCGCATTGTTTCCTTTCTGATCAGGAATATTGAAACTTTTAGCAGCAAATTCTATCCTTCTTACATCTACTATACGCACACTTCATATTCTATCCCCAAGCAATTTCAACCGACTGCCTCTCCCCGATAGTGAAATCCATCCCGACATTTATCCTTCCTATCAATTATAAGTCCATCCCATGTACTCCACTCTACATCAGGGTTCCCCTCTCCCTCTCTCCTCATTTCTTCTTCTCTACGTGCCTGCGCACCCACGTGGCTTCTCTTAACCTGCTGTCTTCCCATCATTCGTCCCAAATACCTACGTTCATCTAGATAGTTACTACACAATGGACCCCTTTAGTTTTTACCGACAGTCTTAAAGCTAATAGAACACAATTTCTCCTCTACAAATCCTTTTTCGCCAAATTACAGGTCCTTCAACTTTTTCAGGAAGTGCAGTGCTGTTTTTCTGCAGTGTGTTTTAAAAACATATTTTTATTTTTATCTTTTAATCCTTTCATTTTATTAAAACAACAAAGAAAAGCGACAGTTTCATTGTTTTAAGTAAAACGCCAGAAAATTTATACATTTAAAGATTTTAAAAACATTTATAAACTTTTCATCTGCTAATCATCTTTGTTTCGTCTTTGTTTATAATTTTAAGGCTTTTGGCTGAAAAGCAGAATGTTATACCGCTGACAGCCCTACCCTCCCCTTCGCCGCCCATATGTGGAGAAGGGGGTGAAATAAAATAACAGCAAAGAAAATTCCACAAAGACAAATAACGTACTTCAGTCATCGTAATTTAAATTCCACAACATGAAACTATAGCATAACAGCTTTTTTCATTGTAAGCCAACGTTGATATTTATTAATTCATTTCAAAGACACTTGGAATTACCGCTTCCACTGCGTAGGTACTTCAGATACGCGGCGTCTGTAGACGATCTTAAAAGTGCCACAGGTCTTAAAATGTTCTGTAACTTCTAATAACTTCAGAGCTCGTTCTAATTTTTAATTTCCGATCTTTAGCCTCGGTAAAAGGACGAAGGAAGTTTCTTACTAAAGAGGTGAACGGGGTTTTAGGGGATTCTGAATACATTAACTTATACGTAGCTGACGCAACAGTGACGTGATCCGACTTTAGATATAGTAAAAAGCTTCTTAGTTCGTACTGCCGGTGATCTGATTCTACTGCGCACATGACCGCGTGATGTACCAGAATACATGAAGACTGAAATTGGATTTTTCGCTGTCGTGTAGCGTACATGTAGCTGGAAAGAGTATTTCTTGAGAATAAAAGGCGATATGAAGGTAGCAATATAAAACTAAAAGCGTGTACGCATGTGCATGACAACACTATAGAAACGAAACGTGTCAGCTGACCAATTACCTACGAAAAATAGAATTTTTTTACAATTATCTATAAGAGTCTTCGAAATTTTACTTCCGTTTGCAGTAAATCGCCACAGAAATTTAGAGACTATTGAAGTAGGATTATGCTGGAACATGTTATTCTACAAGCAACAACACTTCAACAGTGCGTGCAGTCTATGCGTCTCAGGTTTTCCAACCATCAGAACGAGCCGCATAAAGACCATCAGCACTATCACGGTTATGTAGAAGCTTCAGCGACTACACTCGATAAATATGCTGAAACTTCACACTCATCATTTCTCATGGTCGCTTTAACGTGAGGGATACATGCGAGTAATGGGTAACGCGATCGACGAAGTCAAAATAGAAATAGGTGTCGTATAAGGTATTGGATACCCTATGTAAGCAGTAGTGTAGCACGACGAGCCCCACTCAGTTTCATCATGTCAGGAGGACCTGACCTGACCCTCGTCATTATAACGGGCAAAGCTGAAGTGGAAACATAGCCTCCATTGTCAGTAGATTCGCCAAGACTAATACGATGAAGTTCTATGATCAAGGAAGGGCATGTCATTTCTCTCACTGGCATAGGACGATTTATGAACACGAAGCCTTTTTGGTCAATTGTTTGAGTGTAACGAAAACATAGCTCCCTGTAAACTGCGCAATGGATCTTTGTACCAATTTTCGTGCCCAAACTGTGTTGGAAATGGATAAATGGGGCACCATACTGACCAGCGTGATGTATAATTACGCAGAAAAAGGATTTACATGTTTGGAAGTATCCAGGGAAATAAAGAAAAATTTTATTAATGATTTGGTGGAATTTTTTTCAGAATTTTCATAGGAAAACGAATAGTGGGAAGTAGACAACTGTAGGATCAACTTGAATAGTGTGAGGTCTAGTTTTGCAGAAAACATTTGAGTGCTTGAAAGAAATCGGGGTAAATAGAAAGAACTTCATTGGTGATTTGAGGGAAATGTGAAGCATTTCACCGACAGCTGTTGCCACCTATGCAAATAAAGTATCAAAGTTTTCATCTTTTGAAGACCTAGCAAATTTTTCGTATAAGTTCTGATATTTAATTGTCAAAAAGTTTTCCTTCGAATCAAATACAAAAATTAGGATATTTCTAGAACGCTTTCTGAATAAAACTTGAAGAACAAAAACATAAAAAAAGATGTCAAATGTTTTGTGAAATGAGTTGTCTGAAAGTAAAAAAATAAGATGTGTTAGAGAAACTTTTGGCGCTCATCTGAATGATGCTCGACACCGTCTGAAGCAAAATAGGTGCCGATTGGCAGTGAACATTCTCTTTGCTGATATTTGAAGGTTTCTGTATTGAAAATTTTTTGAGATTGAAACAGTGTCAGACCTTTTTTACACCTTCTGGCACAGATGACAGAAATACGTTGGGGCCACACAACAGCAGATCCACGATCTAGATTATTTACCAGACAAATATCCTCTAGTACTCTTTAAAATTCTGAGTTACACATTGAAATTCAACTTCTCAGTCTGAACCCTATTTACTGTTCAAGATTTCGAGCATCATTCAGGGGTGCGTCAAATGTTTGTCTAATATATTTTATTTCTTGCTTTTAGACGAATAATTTTCTTTATGCGTATTCGCTCCACGCTGTGACTGTTTGGGTATTTAACACTGTTCAGCTGAGTAGTTTTATGTATTAACCGTCACCAGATTCCTACGTAAACCGTCTAGTACGAAGTATCTCGTCACAATTACACCATGCGTCAGGTGGAGATGACTAAAACAAATACCCAACAATGCCACAAAATAATTTCTGATTTCAGTGGGGATGGAGTCTACTGAGTTTGCCGCGAGTTGTGGTGCACTCATTGTCACGTAGCTGTTAGCGTCAATTGTTAACGTTCTGTGTCCCGCCAGTTCAGATCCGACGACCAGCAATAATTTACTGTGCACTATTTATTATTTCGGAAGGTTCTCGAAATTTCTTATGTTCATAACGTTTGTGTATTGTTGAATATACTCATTTAAACTGCAGAACTGTCCTTTGAGGAGTTCAGTGCTGTCCGCCCTTCATTGATGATCAAGCTTTCGGATTTGGACTTGTGTGCGGTTAAGACGAGGTAATATGCAATTGTTATATGCACTGACTAGATATTAATTTCAGCAATTGTGGGTGTACGCGTCCGACGAATGCCCTCCTGAATTGGTCCGATTGTATGTCACCTACACAACGATAAAGCGTGCCCATATGTTACCTGCAATTCTATAAAATAGTTGGGAAAAACTACGATGACTATTTTACCCCTCGTGGTAACTGTTTGGAACCGCTAGAGAATATAAGAAGGCTGTTCTGTCGAATATTTATGACTATAACTTCCAGCACAATTTCTAGAAACACCAGAACCTCTAGGAAGTTAGAACTAGAAAGACTATTTCTAAAGAAACCACACTGAAGTAAATCGTGTCTAAATAACAAAAAAAATTATAGATTTCCTATCATATTTAATTCTGAGAATTAACTACAAATTTAAAGTAATTTTTTGCTACTGCTTCTATATGTTGTATAGATATGAATGAATAGTAGTCGTCTCCTACAAATATGCATTTTCCGGTTTGTTACGAACGTCACTTTATAGCTACATCAGTTTCGCAAATAGTGATTCTTTGAACTTTCGCTTCAAATGGTTCAAATGGCTCTGAGCACTATGCGACGTCAACTTCTGAGGTCATCAGTCGCCTAGAACTTAGAATTAATTAAACCTAACTAACCTAAGGACACCATACACATCCATGCCCGAGGCAGGATTCGAACCTGCGACCGTAGCGATCGCTCGGTGCAAGACTGCAGCGCCTAGAACAGCACGACCACTCCGGCCGGCGAACTTTTGCTCTTATGGTTTCTAAATGATAGATAACACTGCACATACATATGATACAATACTAAAAAATATCACATTCAAATTGATCACATAGTAACGTCAAGAAAAAAATTAACAGCGCTGCGCAAGTTCCAACAACTTTTTGAGATGAGATGTGAATTATTTAAGTCTGATAAGTGGCGCCAGCAATCAGACCCTGGACGACTATCGATTTCCGGAGGTATAAGAAAGGACATGTTACTTGTCTGTGACCCGCTCGTGGCATCCGTCGCTGAATACTGATTGGATCTACATAATACTCTCATGCTTACTAATCGAACCAGTGATGGAGACCAGTGTTCTTCTGTGAATCTTCTTTATGTGCTCCATTAGTCCCACAACATAAGGGCCGTAGACTGCCGTGTAATACTGAAATGCAGAAATGTTCTTAAGAAACTTCTCTTGTGAATGGATTACAATTCCTCTGGATTCCTTCAGTGAGCCTCGGAATGGTATCTGTTTTTTGTGATCATTCCACCTTACGTCACTTTCGATGTAAGCTCTTAAATATTTTACGATTTTTAAAGTTTTACTATGAGTCATTGACCGTATGTAATGGCACCAATTGGCAGAACTGAACCAATAAGCCTTACGTAACACTGGTCCACAGTGGATTGTTTTTGCAGAAACCAATGAAAATGGTCTGTATAGATTTAGATATGCTGAACACGAATATCACCTTTAAAATATTGCCTTAAAGTCGTCTCATAGATAAGAGTTGCAAGTAAAGTGGGGCTTTACGCTTCGAGTATGCTGATACCGTAATCAGTAGAATATATACAGTAACTGAACTTACCTAGTTTATTGGGGCCGTTTCTTTGGCTTCGTCTTGTGGGTGATGTCTGAAGCATCTCTCTGTAGCATCCAGCAGAAATCACTGAATGCACCACAATTCTCTGGTAACACATCGATGTGGGAGTAAAGGAAGTGCGCTTTCAGGGTAATCTTGCAGCCAATGATCTTATAAGCATGAATGAGTTCGTCCACAAGTTCCCCTTAATTTTCTGCTCTCCTCTTTCCGAAAAACAACGTTGTCACTTTGCGGAAACAGTGCCACGCATGCTCAAATGGTTCAAATGGCTCTAAGTACTGTGGGACTTAATGTCTGAGTCATCAATCCCCTAGAACTTAGAGCTACTTAAACCTAACTAAGCTAAGGACATCACACACATCCATGCCCGAGGTAGAATTCGAACCTACGACCGCAGCAGCCGCGTGGTTCCAGACTGAAGCGCCTAGAACCGCTCTGCCACCGCGGCCGGGGCCACGCATGCAGTTGATCAGGAGTTAGATTGGAACGAAAGTGTTTGTCCCCCAATAACAGGGATGTCTGTGGACTAATGAATATCCCCTTTAATAATTTCTCAGTGCTGAGTCGCGGAAACTCCTTACACAAATACTCAAACGCTACTTCATACCTGTGCACAGCCTTAACAAATGCTGTCATGAGTCCCAACTTAACGGGGAATGCTGGGAGAACAATTTTGTTCGGAATCGGTAGACGTTTTTCGGCAATATTTTTAACTTAGGCAGCAGAGCCACCGTGTGTGTAGTGTTTTTGTGTTTTTCTCTTGCACAACTGTCTCACACCCACAGGTAGCAGCAATATACAGGGTGAGTCACCTAACATTACCGCTGGATGTATTTCGTAAACCACATCAAAAACTGACGAATCGATTCCACAGACCGAACGTGAGGAGAGGGGCTAGTGTAATTGGTTAATACAATCCATAAAAAAATGCGCGGAAGTATGTTTTTTAACACAAACCTACGTTTTTTTAAAATTGAACCCCGTTAGTTTTGTTAGCACATCTGAACATATAAACAAATACGTAATCAGTGCCGTTTGTTGCATTGTAAAATGTTAATTACATCCGGAGATATTGTAACCTAAAGTTGACGCTTGAGTACCACTCCTCCGCTGTTCGATCGTGTGTATCGGAGAGCACAGAATTACGTAGGGATCCAAAGGGAACGGCGAGGGACCTTAGGTACAGAAGAGAGTGGAACAGCACATTACGTCCACATGCTAACACCTTTATATTGGTCTTTTTCACTGACGCACATGTACATTACCATGAGGGGTGAGGTACACGTACACACGTGGTTTCAGTTTTCAATTACGGAGTGGAATAGAGTGTGTCCCGACATGTCAGGCCAATAGATGTTCAATGTGGTGTCCATCATTTGCTGCACACAATTGCAATCTCTGGCGTAATGAATGTCGTACACCCCGCAGTACATCTGGTGTAATGTCGCCGCAGGCTGCCACAATACGTTGTTCCATAACCTCTGGGGTTGTAGGCACATCACGGTACACATTCTCCTTTAACGTACCCCACAGAAAGAAGTCCAGAGGTGTAAGATCAGGAGAACGGGCTGGCCAATTTATGCGTCCTCCACGTCCTAAGAAACGCCCGTCGAACATCCTGTCAAGGGTCAGCCTAGTGTTAATTGCGGAATGTGCAGGTGCACCATCATGCTGATACCACATACGTCGACGCGTTTCCAGTGGGACATTTTCGAGCAACGTTGGCAGATCATTCTGTAGAAACGCGATGTATGTTGCAGCTGTTGTGGCCCCTGCAATGAAGTGAGGACCAATGAGGTGGTCGCCAATGATTCCGCACCATACATTTACAGTCCACGGTCGCTGTCGCTCTACCTGTCTGAGCCAGCGAGGATTGTCCACGGACCAGTAATGCATGTTCCGTAGATTCACTGCCCCGTGGTTTGTGAAACCCGCTTCATCGGTAAACAGGTAGAACTGCAACGCATTCTCTGTTAATGCCCATTCACAGAATTGCACTCGATGATTAAAGTCATCACCATGTAATTGCTGATGTAGCGACACATGAAACGGGTGAAAGCGGTGACGATGCAGTATGCGCATTACACTTCTTTGACTCAGTCCACCGGCTCTCGCAATGTCCCGTGTACTCATGTGTGGGTTCATGGCAACAGCAGCTAACACTCCAACTGCAACCGCTTCTCCTGTGACCGGCCTGTTACGGACCCGTTTGCGTGCTACGACCATACCTGTTGCATACAGTTGGCGGTAGATGTTTTGCAATGTGCGGCACGTTGGATGCTCTCTGTCCGGGTACCGTTCTGCATACACCCTGCAGGCTTCAGCTGCATTTCGTCGACACTCGCCATAGATGAGTATCATCTCCGCCTTTTCAGAGTTCGAATACACCATGGTCACAGTTCCTACAACACTACACTATCACAGACGTCTGGTAAGCCGGCCGCGGTGGTCTAGCGGTTCTAGGCGCTTCAGTCCGGAACCGCGCGACTGCTACGGTCGCAGGTTCGAATCCTGCCTCGGGCATGGATGTGTGTGATGTCTTTAGGTTAGCTAGGTTTAAGTAGTTCTAAGTTCTAGCGGACTGATGACCACAGATGTTAAGTCCCATAGTGCTCAGAGCCATTTGAACCACGTCTGGTAACACGGTGTACTACAGTTGGTCTGCGTGCGGAGACGAATGTAGAATAACAATAGCAGCAAGCGCTACATGCGGACACTGCGACAGCTAGACCAAACCACAACAGTGCACTACAGCCACACTCGCAAACACGGTCGTCATCGTAAACATGTCCCTGCAGATGCTGCTCGCCGACCGTGGCCCGTGTTTGTTACAACACGCAACTGAACGTCGGAGGTTTCAAGCGTCAACTTTAGGTTACAATATCTCCGGACGTAATTAACATTTTACAATGCAACAAACGGCACTGATTACGTATTTGTTTATATGTTCAGATGTGCTATCAAAACTAACGTGGTCCCATTTAAAAAAACGTAGGTTTGTGTTAAAAAACATACTTCCGTGCATTTTTGTATGGTTCGTATTAAACAATTACACTAGCCCCTCTCCTCACGTTCGGTCTGTGGAATCGGTTCGTCAGTATTTGATGTGGTTTACGAAATATATCCAGCGGTAACGTTAGGTGACTCACCCTGTATAGTACAACGCTTGGCAGTCCCAACAGCACCGCAATGACTTTGAAAACTCCACACACCAGTCATTCATGCTTAAAGTAACTAACAAGTTTAGAACAGATTTGAACTCGGTATAGCTTTCCTTAGCTAAGATTGCATATGCGACAGTTATGTATGATCTTTTGTTACTATTGTGTAACAGTAATAAATTCGGGCTTCTTTCTCGGCCATCTATAAAGAATCTCCACTCATATGGTTTGTACGTAATGTTCACGCCGTCCAACAAACCGTCAATGTCTCTGTAGAATGTAATGTCGCCGTCAGTTGTGAAATGTCACGCAAGTTTTTTTCTGATTATGCTGAAATGCAGAAACACGCAATGCGTCAGCGAGGAGATTCCTATGTTGCAGTCGCGAAGCCAAGAGTTCGATTTAATGCTTTGAAAAATCTAAATCCCTAATCAAATCAGTGAGTTTGCCCTACGTAATTTTGTGTGTTACTGCAGATGATGATGTTGGTGGAAATGCACAGTCAGTGTGACTGGCGGATGACTGAACTTTTTCGGCAGTATGTTTCGGTTCAGCATCGTCGCTTGTCACTGCTTGATGGTGCAACATATGGAGGAACAAGAACTGGCAATACTTCTCCATTAGCCATAGTGCAAATGACAGATGGGGTGTCAGGGTATTGAATATTCCTCTTCGTACTGACTCATTTCCGCAAGGGAGATCTCATACAAAAATAGCAATACTATTCATGATTTGTACGTTCACGCCAAATAGTAGGCACAGTGGACTAACGCAGAACAAGAGCACGCAGCTATGACAAACGACAATCAAAATTGCGTGTGGTTTCTACATTCGACAATGCTTGAGTGACCGGATGGTTCGCACATGAGTCAGGCAGTAAAGCGGTATTACCAAATTATACTGGAAGCGTCCACCTCACTCACTTATCGCAGAGGAACTCTCGTTATAATGACTTTGCATGTAGTTCATATAATGCCCCATAATTGTGACTGTGAAACGTAAACATTTATTTACCTGCAACGCTGACCTAGGAGACAATTTCAACCTTGATTTTCGTGCTCAGAGCATCTAAATCTATAAAACATATCTACTCTCGTTTCTGAAAAAATATAAATAAATAATTAAAAGAGAAAATTTGTAGAGCACAATACGTAACAATGTGTCGTCCTCAACATGCTATGATCTCTGTCTTGAGGGATATTCATGTGTCAGTGAGAAAACAAACGGTTAGAAATGATGGATATCAATCTGCTTTTGACAAAGCCTTCTATCTGGACGGAGCGCTGCTTCTTTCAGTCATTCAGAGGGAATGAATGTTGTTACCATGCTCTAACTAGGATGCTGGCCTTCTTATCTGGTTACTGACTTCAAGATTGTGCGAAGTTATAACGAACGCATATTGGTACACCACATTTATATGGAACACTTGTTGTTTCACTGAGAACGTCCACCGAGTCTGATCAGGTCATACGAACTGTCAAGCACATTCAAAATAGACACATCGGCCAAAGTTTAATTACTCTCTGGAGACACCATGAAAATACCATGCAATATCGCCCCAAGTCTTAATAGTGGCTTGAATTCGGCGGAGATGAGGGTACACAAATGCCTTCACATGTGCCATATTCAACTACAGCCACTTACACATAACCCACCGAGCTAAAAATTGCGGGGATGTTGACTGCCACGTTTCATCCGTAGTTCCAAATAGTCCCAGACAGTTTCTATGGGATTAAGATCGAGTGGTTTTTCAAGGTGCGACAGGGTGCCTGAGTGTTCTTCAGACCAGGAGGGTATGCGTGTAGCCTTGTGAAGAAGCTGTTGTCGTTGTGGGAGATTAGAGTATTCGCTGCATATTCATCGCGAAGATGTAGGAGAAAGGGCAACACATGGTCACCAAGAATGCTGAAAGACACATCGCGGTTCATGTTCACGGTAACCTGAATGGATGAGCCCAAGTGTTTCGACGAAAAATACCTCCGGCTGGGGCTGCATCATCCAGATGCTTCGCTGGGCCGTTGATGCACTCGACGCTTCGCATCATTTGAAAAAAAGAGGCGAAACTGCGACTCGTCGAACCACACAACACACGCCTCCATTCAGACGCTGTGCGGTTACAGTTTTTTAACACACTGAAGACATGCCGTTTTATGTGAAGCTTGAGCAAAGGACCTGTTGTGGGCTACCTAATTCCAAACGTCCATCGTATGCAGTTCACTTAGCAGTTTTAACTTGGAAAATGGTGGACTAGACCTCTATTCACTAACAGTAGCAATTACTGTCGAGCTTTAATCCAGTTGTCAGTGACAAGGCATGGCGCTCGTCTCTAGTCGCTGTCGGTTAAGGGGAGGAACTGGTGAAATTTCAACTAGGTCGTAAAAAGATCGCAGGAGGCTGAAAATTTGTTTCATGACACATCTGCGCGTGCTGCATGCATTGGATAAATTCAATATGCCAAAAAAAATTGCATCACTTTCGAATTTTATACTGTCGAAAAAATCAATATTTTTCTCAAACCCTTACAATGAATGACTAAGAAATTCGTTGTGCATCGCAAGTGCTACCCACAACTTCTTCTCAGATAAGAAGTCTAACTATCCACGATGAGTGTAGACACATGCTACAAAACTTACGTCCCCTGCGTTACTGTTTTGAAGCGAATAATGAAGCAATTTATGGACGACTGTAGGTACTATCTACAAATTGGAGGAAACATTTTCTTGAGATATTTATCATTTATTATGTATATGTGTCACTTTTCTCATCGACGATGCACGGCAAAGGCACAACACTGTATGTAGTGGGTGGACTATGTGAGAAATCCGTAACCTCCATAGAATTAATGTTACTACTTGAGAAAAAGTAATTACTGATAAGTTATATAACTAATATTAGAGTCTTACAAAATAGTGATAAGAGTAAGGATATTTTAAAACGAATTTACTTTCGTGACTGAAACAGAATTGAATCGTTTAGTTTACCCCTTACAACTTCATTTTACACCTCAAGGGGTAATTACCCCCAGGTTGGGAACCACTGACGTAGAATGTAAGGTCTCAAGAAATCGGGTGAACATGTTTTGAAAACCCTCTTAGTAATCATAAACGTCAATAACATACGTAAACTAGCAGGCAGAAGTGTGTTGTTTTCTTCAGCAAAAATTTTCATATGCACTGGAATTCAGTAACGCAATATACCGTTGACAAAAAAAAAATAAGACCGTCCGATTTCTGCTTTTTGTGACTGGAAAAGCGAAGCGAGATGCACTTGTGTTAATTTTGCGAGAATTTAAAACGGCTTGTGATCTGTTTGACATAGTTGTGGACGGGGGAAACATTCTGGACACAGATAACATTAAACCATCATAATCTGTTGTTTGTGGCTTTGGTCGTTATTGAAAACATGGTAAGTAAATGATATTACTAAACATCGCTTTATACAACTGTGTAAGTTCAGCCGTGGGGACTGAATAACAGTGAAACCAAAGCCAACTGAATTCTGCGTCCTTTTACTTTCGTTATTTCTTGCTGCTTAACAGCATACCACAATAACCGTATGCAAATCATAAACAAACGAAAGAGCGAGCTTGAAGTTGAACATAGATCATTTTTCTGTAACAGCCAGTACAGCTAAGAGTCGTGTTCGTGATGACTGGGTTTGGAATACACGTTCGACCATCGTGATTTATGTTTCCACTAGGTACCCTAGAACCCTTGAGGAGTTGTTCCTTCAAAGAAATCACGGCCGATGAATCCTTGTCCAGTTCAAGCTAATGACCAAACCAGTGACACACTTGCCATCGTGTCGGAAAGCTGTTATCTCTCCAACTTACATATCACCAAGAAAGTATCAATTCGGCATAAGTTGTCATACAATAACAACAGTAATACGATCGAATGTAGAGCACGGTATCATTATTAGCTCTACAAATGAGTGATGTTACGAGTTAAGCCTTGTAATACTACCAGCGGTTACAGTTGGGAGTGCTAAATTTCGCAACATGTGGTATATTTTCATGTCCAGAACGAGAGTGAGAAACAGTGATTAGTTTTGTGCTGTAACATTACCACTTATGGTAAGGAGTGCTAAATATCGCAAAAAGTCACACACGTACACGTCCACAGCAACACGGAAAAAAAGTTCAACCGGAGAAACACCGTCGTGTCGTGTTCCTGCATTATTTTGCAAGGGCGTGGTTCCGACAGACTGATATATCACGTAGCGCTCTGACGGGGTCATTTGTCTACCTCTCATTTGCATCCATTCGATACTGAGCTTCATATTATTTATCAGGATGAGCGTTAAAACGTTTGACGTATGTGACATGTGTGCTGCAGACGTTTCGTAGATTGAGATGTGTTTTGATAAATTCGTGCTTATAGTCAGAATCTGCTAAAACTTTTAACTCTCTGCTGCAATTTGGCAAATATCCTTTGTGGAGCTCCAGTTACTCTGTTACAACTTTGACAAATAGCTCCACTGATTCGTGAAAGAGTTAAGAAATCGTGGTATTTCCGGTTTACACTTTTATTATTGTTCCAATGTGATCACTTACTGTTGCTCCATGACACCACGGCAAACACTACCAAGATTGTGCTTTGACATGGCTTCGGAGCGTACTTCAAAAATTACGCTCCAAGGAAAGAATTATGTGTACTGGTGTGAAGACCAACTGTAATACATGTTTCAAAAATGACAACATTTTGCGGTTGGACTCTTGTCAAATGTTTTTTTTTCACAATCGCAGTTTCGGCCTATTACATCACTGTCACATGACAGCTGCAACGAAATGAACTGCTTAAAGACCAGTTCAGTTTAAAAAATACTTAATTAATGTATAAAGGACAAAATCTATCTCAGTCAGTACAGGTAACAGCACCTAGTTAGTTCGTAGAACTTTAGTTGTCAATCGTCAGCCCCTGGCAGATGCAAAAGTGGACATTAAAGAGTCCAGTGTTATGTGAATTCGATATAAATTACTGCAGTAAGAAATGTGTTTGTAAAATGTTGAATAGTACCTGGTTTGACATAATGATCTCTTTTTTTTAAGTACGGCCTCATTTTCTATACACTACATGACAAAAAAGTAGTTAAGTATCCTGCAGTGGCGGAGGAACCGAAATTAAACTTCATGTGATATTATTTCAGTGATTAGCAAATCTTGTCAAATTTACAAATAACTTGGGCGATGAGGCCCCTTATCAGTGCCACGTTGCGCCCTCCTCTAGTCTGGATGCACGCATTTCGATTGGGTAGAGTGTCGTAAAGACGATGTATCCTCTCCCGAGGCAATCAGGCCCACAACTGTTGCAACCGATTCTTGATATCCTGCAAAATGGCACCGAGACGGAGTTGACGTCCGACTTGGTCCCACACGTATCCTATCTGGGACAGATGTGGGTGGACACGAGAGTACCTCGCCACCTGGCATTCACTTCGTAGAGAGAAATGTCACGTGTGGACGATCATTTACCTGTTGAAAAATGGTACTACGGTACTGTAGCACGTGCGCGCTATGACACCAGGTGTAACAATGCCGTGCGTCTCCCAAACATTAGAGAATTGGGACCTGTCCCAAAGACGCCGCCATACTAGTCAACGATGGTCGTCCGGGGTCCGTGGTAGTACCAAACCGCAACTCATCGCTGAAAATTTTGCGACGGCATCTATAAATAGTCCATGATTACCGATAAAGTCTCCATTCCAGACGCACCCGTCTTAGTTGTGGTGTTAATGGCAACATATGCTTGGAACGGTAATCACCTCGTCAGGCTGCTGACAGTCTTCGCCAGTGGTGCAGGATGACTGAATGTTGCAGGGAGTCCATTACTTGTTGTCGGTTGGCGGGCGCGTATGTGAAGGGGTTGCACAATGCGGCGATTGTCCCCTGTGGTGGTCAGACGCGGTCGACGGCAATCTCGACGACGAGTATGAGTGCCCTAAGATACCCCGGGCGTCCAACATAGGGCCACTTTTACATCCGAATGCCCCACAAATCTGTATATTGCAAGACTCGGCCTTGCCGGTCGGTGTGGCCGTGCGGTTCTAGGCGCTTCAGTCTGGAACCGCGTGACCGCTACGGTCGCAGGCTCGAATCCTGCCTCGGGAATGGATGTGCGTGATGTCCTTAGGTTGGTTAGGTTTAATTAGTTCTAAGTTCTAGGCGACTGATGACCTCAGAAGTTAAGTCACATAGTGCTCAGAGCCATTTGAACCATTTGAACCAAGACTCGGAGTCGGCAGACCCACAATAGGTCCCCTTTCAAACTCTGTCAGGTGCGGATAACGCTGTCTCACAAGAGCACGCGGCCTTTCCATGTCCTCTACACCCATCGTTCAACATCAAAATTCAAATGGCTCTGAGAACTATGGGACTTAACAGCTGAGGTCATCAGTCCCCTAGAACTTAGAACTACTTAAACTTAATTAACCTAAGGACATCACACACATCCATGCCCGAGGCAGGATTCGAACCTGCGACCGTAGCGGTCGCGCGGTTCCAGACTGAAGCGCCTAGAACTGCTCGGCCACTCCGGCCGGCCGTTCAACATCAGACACTGTTCACAGCCCGTATATATTCTACGAGGCCTAGTAACAACACAAAACAAGAACACCGCTAATGCACTCTGTTGACCATTCTGTCACAGCATATTGCAGCTCTAATGATTTTCATACGGGCCAATGGTGTGTATATTTACGAAGTTGCATTGACATTCGATTGTATCGTTTGGACACTTAACTTTTTTGTTATGCAGTATCTTACTATGCGTAAAATAATTAGGCATGATTGACACGAGGACAGTGCCCTCTAAAAAGGAATAATTATGCACTGACGTGCTGAATAGTGAAGTAGGAAGATATCTATTTCTCGTTTAAATCAATAATTTAATTGTTTCGGAAATGTTTGATAATAGAATGTATTGTTCAGATTCAATTAACTTCAATCCATTTATGTTTTTACAGCTTTCATTTGAGATTAGCGTAATAGGCAAATACAGCGATTGTAAATAAATACATTTAATAACAGCTCAAGCAAAAATACCGGTAATGTAGGACTAAGGACGCAAGTGAACAGAAAATAATTTAGTAAATATCGTTTTCAGTTTAACATCATAACCATATACGCTATAATAACTATTCAGAAAATTATCAGAATCGGCAGTTATGTTTTGCCGAAATTCAGTAGCCAATAGATAAAAAATGTGACATTGTACAAGATTACTACAACGTTCATATGTTCATATTTCCTTGCTGTGCTGTGGCGTGAAAGTGGCCTATTTTGCCGTTTCTGAACTAAAACTGGAGCAAGTAACATGACCTTCTAAGTTGTTATGCCACAGCATCACTTTAATTTTGTAGTGTTTGTTTAAATGAATATACATTTTTCAGAGTTTTTATTTTCAGTTTAGTCTCAAAAGTTGTTACATGGAATGGTACATCAAAATAACTGAATGGGTCAGAGCTAATACAGTAGAATATGTGTCCTTACGGTGCGTTGGGAGTTTTAGTATACGTATTTTCTTTACTCAAGAAATAGACCGACTGCTCGCCGCAGAGGATACAGTCCCGATTTGCGGCAATATAGCAGGAACCAGCGGCTACGTTCACGACTGACAGTAATACTATTCTTCTTCACAAAATCGATTGTCTGGACAAAACAATGAAATGAGCCTCCCTTCGACACACATATTTGCTCGTAGCCTTGTGAATCAATCGGGTCGCACGGAGGCGGGTCCTCCGTTGGACGATGAGCTCACGCGTCATGCGGCTGTTATAAGCAGTTCGCTATGTGTGTGTATGTGTGTGTGTGTGTGTGTGTGTGTGTGTGTGTATTATTCCATTACTCAGAATCATGGCGAGCAACTAGTGTGACGTCTTTTCGCACTTCATGACCGTCAACGCTTCTGCATCACAACTACAGTGGAACGTCAAAACTCCAGATAAGCTAATATAATAGAAAATAAATTTGTTTCTCAATCTCTACAATTTACATGGATACAGAGATAAAAATATTTCGCGGTTATGCTGTTGATCAAACTGGAAGGATCATATCATTATAGTTCCTACTATTTTTCGTTCCCTTCCGTTTCCTGCTACCGTATTCAATCATCCATCACAGTTAAGTTTTCGTTTCCCTTATCCGAATAATTTCCTTTACCTCAGGATACATTCTTTCAATACTTCTGTACTTCACCAGGTCCCAACATATCTAACATTAAACTATCAATTACCCTTTATATATTCTATAATCTTCCTACACGGTTAAAGGATCGAGCAACGCACGCTCCAATCTATAGAATGACAGTATTATTTTCTCTCATGACGAATTTCTCATATGTAGTCCCCTCCCGGAGGCCAGAACATTTTATCCAACTGAACATAAGCTGTACGAAGGGAGTATCCGTCTAATCTATCTCTCTAATCTAGCTATCTAATCAGTAGTATCAGTACACCTATTAGTGGACATTAGTAGGGGGCGTGCCCACCTCCGCCTTTACGGCGGCTCGAACTGTACTGGGGTCACATTCAGTGAGCTACCCGAATGTCTGTGGAGGAATGGCAGCTCATTCTTCAATAACAGCGAAACTGTAGAAGGTAGTGATTTTTGGAGCGAAATCGACGTTCTAATTAATCCCACAGCCGTTTCACTGGGTTCAGGTCGGCACTCTGGGTAGGCCAGACTATTTCAGGGACGTTATTCTCCACAAAACGTCGCCTCATTATGACTGGGAGCGCTGACATGCTCATACAAACACTCATCGTCTCCAAACTGGTCTTCTACTGCACTCAGTACACAGTGCTGTAGTATGTATTAATATCCTTCCACATTTAGAGTATCACAGCGTAACCACGAAATACGACCCCGAACCACGACATCACATCAGTACTTCATTGTTGGCAATGCACATGATGTCATATAACGATCTCCTGACATACGCCAGAGCCAAGCCTTTCCATCGGATTGCCGCTGGTATATCGTAATTCTTCACATCAGAGCACTCGTTTCTAGTCACCCACTATCCAGTGGGGTCACTCTTTATACCACCCCAAACGTCGCTTAGCACTGACTACAGAAACTTTGCCGCGCGGGGTAGCCGCGCGGTCTTGGGTGTCTTGCCACGGTTCGCGCGGCTCCCCCCGTCCGAGGTTCGAGTCCTCCCTCGGGCATGGGTGTGTATGTTGTCCATAGCGTAACTTAGTTAAAGTTAGATTCAGTAGTGTGTAAGCGTAGGCACCGATGACCTCTGCAGTTTGGACCCATAGGAACTTACCACAAATTTCAAATTTTACAGAAACTTGTGAATTGTAACGATCTGCTCGAACATTGTAATCAGTTCTTCTTAACGCCCTGCGCACAGTCATTGTAGCACTATGCAATTCGCAAGAGATTCCTTCCACAGACAGCATGCAATTTTTGACAACCAGCCTCCTCAATGCTCGATGGTCCCTGACCCCCAGTACATGTCTGCGTGGTTTGGTTTAGCTGTGGTTCCTTCCCGTTTCCACGTCACAATCACACCACTAACAGTCAAATTGGGTGGCTTTAGAAGGATTGAAATGTCTCAGATCGGTATGTTACGCAGGTGACATCCAATGACCGGTCGACATTCTAAGTCAGTGAGTCCACCTTACCGACCCATTGTGCAGCAACTGCTTCTCTATATAGCAAGACAGCGCTCTCCGCGTCCTTTTGCACTGACGTGTCCGCCTCTTGCGACAGATAGTCGTCAATTTCACGTTACATAGGGCTGTCTACATACTTTTGATCGGACCGAGCGAGGTGGCGCAGTGGTTAGACACTGGACTCGCATTCGGGAGGACGACGGTTCAATCCCGCGTCCGGCCATCCTGATTTAGGTTTTCCGTGATTTCCCTAAATCGCTCCAGGCAAATGCCGGGATGGTTCCTTTGAAAGGGCACGGCCGACTTCCTTCCCCATCCTTCCCTAATCCGATGAGACTGATGACCACGCTGTCTGGTCTCCTTCCCCAAAACAACCCAATACTTTTGATCGGATAGCGTACTGTCTTTTTCCTCTATGGTCTCCCTTTACGGTCGGCCTACATTATCAGTTTCGATTTATGGCGTTGTCGAACGGATTTTTGTATGGAAAAACTATTCGAAAGCCGGCATCTGTGGCCGAGCGGTTCTAGGCACTGTAGTCCGGAACCACGCTGCTGCTACGGTCGCAGGTTCGAATTCTGCCTCGGGTATGGATGTGTGTGATGTCCTTAGGTTACTTAGGTTTAAGTAGTTGTAAGTCTAGGCGACTCATGACCTCTGATGTTAAGTCCCATAGTGCTTAGAGCCATTTTGAACTATTAGAAAACTAAGTTTTTCTCAGCGATTAATGGAAATATGCATGTTGTGGGTTACTAGCAGAAACAAGAAAACAAACAAATGGATCAGGGCTCGGACAGGCAGAGAAGACGTAACTACGCTCCATTTGTGAGTGTAACTGGGAAGAGGGGATCAGTTAGTGGTACCAAAACATTCCCTCCACACACCGTGAGGTGGCTCGTGTGGTATTATAGACATAAATTCGACTGTAAAGAAAATAAAATGGAGGGCTGTGGAACATTCGCAACGCGAACGGATGGTGGATAGGGCAAGGATTTCTTTGCTGATTTCGAGGAGATAAGAGTAGGTGGAGATGAACTAATGGAAGGTTGGCTATACAAGATCCACTTCTGTTTTTCCAAGTTACGATTCATACGCTCCAGAGAAGGAAATTAAATGTGGAACAGATCTTAAAAAAAATAATTTGCACTGTGAAGCAATGACAAGATACGATAACACAAATTTAAATGAAATGAAACTTTGTGAAATGATAATAAAATTTTTCATATACTTTTCCCTGTATTGTTTCTAGAAGACGAAAGTTCTTGAGTATGTGACATCTAAACATCTGTATCATTAATATAATCAGTGTCAATTGAAATCAGCTAGGTTCGCTTAATTCAGTAGATTGGTACAAGGGGGCTATAGACCACCGAACTCTCTTTTCACGCTAAAATGAATACACTTCATCCACACCCATGGAAGCGAAAACATAAGAAGGTCGGCAGACATATACTGTTTACCCTTGTCTGTAACTTTGCGCCGTCTCAGATCGAAGTTACTCACTGAAATACCATTTCTACATGTCATTAAAAATTATACGACGTAATTCCTACCAACGATATAAAATGGATAGCAGACGAGATGTTACAAGTAGGTAATACTAGGAAAAAATGAAGGAGCAACGCGGATGGGTGCGGCTGACGACCGTTAGCTTTCGCGAAGTCTGGAGGGGGATTTATCCAGCAGCGGATATCAAATGACTGCTGCTGATGCTAATAACTGAGGAATCTTGGTGTTATCTGTGTTGAAGTGGTCTTATAGAGGTCATTCATCTCTTAACTGGAAAGTGGAGGAATCTAGTGTTTTAGTCTGTAACACTGCAAAGTTCTGGATCTGTCTGCGGTGACACAAAATTTAGCAATCTATAGGAAACTTAGATGAGATACTTGAGGCATTAATCTGACTCGCTATTACACGGGGTTGTCTCGTCTTTTCCGGTGTTCGTGTTGGCGGGTTTAGCTCGTTGGAGAAGTTATCAGCGCGTTTGTAAACTTGTCCCAAAGGAACGATGTGGCTCCGACTTGAAGTTGCAGAGGCCGCCTATATACCGGAAGCAGACTCCACCTTTGTCGAGGAACGCCGGGCCCATCGCTCCCATTACAGAGACGGCGGATTATAAGCCGTGCCAAGGATTTGCCGGGACAGATTACTTAGGGCTTTACGCAACGGCCTGAAACACTGTGCAACTGAAATTTCCTTGGATTAAAAGCCTGTCTCGTTTGTCTCAGTATATTGGCTGTCATGACATTTTTAAACCTGCACCTTTAGGAGGCAGTCCCATAGTTTATCACTGTTTCCATTGTTACAGACTTGACCACGCAGAAAATTATCTCAGCGTACTTTCCCGTCCACGATGTTTCATTTCACCGTTGCACGATCAAAGTACCTCAGAATTTTAGGTACTTTACCTAGCTCATATGATACGACGGTTCTCGTCAAAGAAGTCAAGCAATATTCACACTGTAGTCATCTATTTTCCACGTCAGTGTGACACCAGGATCTTTAGATACCACAATCCAAGTAAGACGTGTCAAAAAACCTACATAGTTATTGAATCAGTGCCGAAAAATTGGTTTATCCGGTTTACTTGCTAAACATAAAACCGACAGTAAAAAGAAAACGAGACAGATGGAGATGGAAAAAATAAGTAAACTATTTACTATTATGAAAAATTTACATTTTTTCATTTATAATTGAAGAAACTTACTGTTCGTAAAGCAAGAGAGATGTGTACGTATTAGGAAAAATGGTCAGCCTCGTTTAGTAACGAAGCATGTTCTCTCCGCAAAGCATGCTGTTAATTGTGTCCGATACCTGCAGAAATTAATATGAAAGAAAGTACAGGAGTTTTACAAAAAGCTTTCAGAAGTATGGGACGAATGTGTCTATCATCTGAATTTTTGTCGGGAGCCAAGTGGCGGGCATATTCAACGTCTGAAATGAACAATCTGATGTTGAACGTAGCAGTAAACTTTGTTATGTGCATGCGTACGAAAGATATACACTCGCTAAATCGGATGGCTCTTTGAAAATAGGAGCTTTGTAGGAGGATAACCTCTTGAGGACGAGAGCTGTTGGTAACTTACGTCAGAGGGTAGGTAGGCTGCTGAGAGATACGGTTCTGAGACAGTTTAATCAATCAGTTTAGGATCTTAACGACTGCGATGTAAGGGGGCACTCAAATGAAAACGAGATAGATGGAAAAAAATTGGCCAGGTGCGAATAGGAATAGCAATGAGGGTTCCGTACAAACTTAATTATGTATGTAGACAGTTCACCCATTCTGGGTATCGAGAGTCTCGACCATTTTTGCCTGTTACCGACATTGATATTGGAAAGATATTGGTCCCAGGGCGCATCTCGTGGTCGTGCGGTAGCGTTCTCGCTTCCCACGCCCGGGTTCCCGGGTTCGATTCCCGGCAGGGTCAGAGATTTTCTCTGCCTCGTGATGGCTGGGTGTTGTGTGCTGTCCTTAGGTTAGTTAGGTTTAAGTAGTTCTAGGGGACTGATGACCATAGATGTTAAGTCCCATAGTGCTCAGAGCCATTTTTGGTCCCAGAGATTCAAAGATTTTCGAGAATGTTTTAATTTATACAATATAAATGCGACAAAGTCGTGCAGGAGGTAGGCGACCAATGTTATAATAATCGTAATTCTCCATTCAGGCTGAATGGGTTGCAGTGTAAAAACTCAAACGTTAGGTAAGGAATGACTTTATCTGCATCTATATCTAGCTGTCTCTCTAACGTTCCACTCTCGAACGGCAAGCGGGAAAAACGAGCTCTTAAATTTTTCTGTGCGAGCCAAGATTTCTCTTATTTTATCGTGATGATCATTTCTCCCTATGCAGGTGGGTGCCAACAGAATGTTTTCGCAATCGGAGGAGAAAACTGGTCATTGAAATTTCATGAGAATATCCAGTCGCAACGAAAAACGCCTTTGTTTTAATGATTGCTACCCCAATTCACGTATCATGTCTGTGACACTATCTCCCCTGTTTCGCGAGAATACAAAATGAGCTGCCCTTCTTTTGTACTTTTTCGATGTCATCCGTCAGTCCCACCTGATGCGGATCCCACACCGCACAGCAATACTCCAGAATAGGGAGGACAAGCGTGGTGTAAGCGGTCTCTTTAGTAGACCTGTTGCACCTTCTAAGTGGTCTGCCAATGAATCGCAGTCTTTGGTTTGCTCTACCCACAATATTATCTAGATGATCGTTCCAATTTAGGTTATTTTTAATTGTAATCCCTAAGTATTTAGTTGAATTTACAGCCTTCAGATGTGTGTCTTATTGCGTAATCGAAATTTTAGCTGATTTCTTTTAGTACTCGTGTGAATAACTTCACACTTTTCCTTATTCAGGGTCAATTGCCACTTTTCGCACCATACAGATATCTTATCTAAATCATTTTTAAAGTCGTTTTGATCATCTGATGACTTTACAAGACGGTAAATGACAGAATCATCTGCAAACAATCTAAGACGACTACTCCGATTGTCTCGTATGTCGTTAATATAGATCAGGAACAATAGAAGCCCTATAACACGTCCTTGGGGAACGCCGTATATTACTTCTATTTTACTCGATGACTTTCCCATTTCTGACAGGAAATCACGAATCCAGTCACACAACTGAGGCGATACTCCGTAGGCACGCAGTTTGGTTAGAAGACGCTTGCGAGGAAGCCTTCTGGAAATCTAAAAATATGGTATCAATTTGACATCTCCTGTCGATAGTACTTATTACTTCATGAGTATAAAGAGCTAGTTGTGTTTCAGAAGAACGATATTTTCTGAAGCCGTGCTGACTATGTGTCAATAAATCGTTTTCTTCGCGGTACTTCATAATGTTCGAGTGCAGTATATGTTCCAAAACCCTACTGCAAATGGACGTTAGTGATATGGTCCTGTAATTCAACGGATTACTCCTACTTCCCTTTTTGGGTATTGGAGTGACATGAGCAGTTTTCCAGTCTTTAGGTACGTATCTTTCTGTGAGCGAGTGATTGTATATAACTGCTAAATATGGAGCTATTTTATCAGCATACTCTGAGAGGAACCTGACTGGTATACAATCTGGACTGGAGGCTTGCCTTTATTAACTGATTTAAGCTGCTTCGTTACTTCGTTACTTTGTTGCTCATATCACGTGTTTTAGAATTTATCCATCATCAGGTATCCAGGAGCTATTACTGCACGTGGATATGGCGTTTCAGCTTGTATGTGAAACTAACATTCGCAGACTAGTATACGTGCAGTAATGGCTCCTGGATATGTCATGATGGATGAAGTTCGAAATGCTTCATACGAGCAGGAAAGTCATTCTTTGCCTGATGTTTCAGTTTTACCACTGCGACGCCGTAAGCCTGAATGCAGAACTATAGAGTGATTCAGTTCCAAGTTCGACGTGAGACAGAAAATGACGAAAGAAATACTTGTTCATGTGATATAGTTACAAATTAACAATTTTCCAATTTTTTTCCTTTACTTGTGCTGTGAAACCTTACTTCTTGGCAAATTTCATCATTGTAGATCAACGGAAAGGACACTATAGGTTTTGACGAGTGAGTTTGCGAGTATCAAAGTGTTTGACAAAAACGGCCGTACCTTTTGTTTTTTATACCGCCAAGAGGCCATAGATCTTAGTATGTAACATAAAAAATCAATTAACCGCCCCTGAGAAATACTCTAATGGAGAAAAAGTCTGATAGCAAATCAAAAAACTTTTTCCCTGTGATTAAAAATTTACAGTTTTCGAATTTTTTCCTTTGGTTTTACAATGAAAACTTGCTTCTTGCCAAATTTCATGATTCTAGGCCAAAAGCAAGTACCCCATAGGTTTTGCTGAGTGAATTTGCGAGTATTAAGATATGCGACATAAATGGCGGTATCTTTTGATTACATTGACTAAAAAGCTTTAATTTTTTTACACTGCCAAGGGACCATAGACCTCAGTATTTGACAAAAACTTCCATATGATGTGTTTAACATTTCCTGAGAAAAAATCTTTTTAACAGTCAGACAGACAAACAGACATGCAAAGTGACAACAAAGCAATCCTATAATGGTTCCGTTTTGACTGATTGCGGCACGGAGCCCTAAAAAGGATGTAAACTGTTACTATTTCTAAATTAACCGCCGTAATTGTTAATACATCCGTCTCACAGTGGGACAAGAGAGTCAATGCCTTTATGGAAAAATGTTTACAGTTGTTCACGGAACCAGGATTATACCGAAGCATCCACCTCTTCGTCCGAAGCAAATCGGCAGCCATGAATATCTTTCTTCAGGGTTTCAAAAATACGGAATATGCATGGCGAGAGATAGGAACTGTACGCAGGCTATGTGAAGACTTCCCAGGCGAAACTTCTGCAACGTTGTCGAAACAACCCAGTCAACGTTTGGGTGGCTATTAGTCTACAACGAAATAATGCCGTCCGTCAGCATTCCTGGCCGTTTGGACTCGATGGGGAGCTTCAGTTTTTACAAAATGTCCACGTACCTCTGTGCGTTAGTAGTAGCGCTGTATTACAGGGGGCCTTGCAATCAAAGAAGAAGGTCGTCTTGACTTACCAGGTAGTGTCGTGCATGTTGTTTCGACTAAGATGCAAAAGTTTCACAGAAAAGTGCTTATACGTCCTCCGCACAATCCCGGTCTGTCCCCATGCGATTTCCATATTTTGGGACGCCGAAAAAGACGTTGGTGGATGTCGATTTGCTTCGGAAGAGGGGGTGCACGTCTGGGTACAATCACGGTACCGTAGGCAACCGCGGACATTTTTCTATGAAGGAGTTGTCTGGCTTGTCTCACAATGGTATAAATGTATTTATATTTACGGCTATTAGTTTTGAAACAATAAATACTTTACTTAATTTTTTCCTTCTGTCTCGTCTTCATTTCCTTGCGTGACTTTTTGTTGATGACTCGGAAAATCGAAAATACTAGGCACAGCATTGTTATATAGTCACCTTTTGTCGCCTTTTGTCATAAATTTGACTTCAAATCGTGAAGGAAAATGCGGGTATTTTCTGTCGGAAACTAATTTTCTTTTCTCATCACAAGAAATCATTTTAAAAACTTAGACACAGTGCTCAGGTTCAACAGTTTGATTTATTTCGTACCTCATTATAAATCGGCTTTCGGAATTGTAGACCATCCTCAGATATCATAAGACTAAAGAGACAGTCCACATATCACCATCAGCGAGAGTTCATAGCTGTTCAAAGATTAGTACTACTTAGTAAATCAGAATATATAGAAGAACCGCACTCCCTTATTACATCTAGAAAAGTATTTACATTCATCGAACTTGCGGAATTCCTTAAGTTATCGAAAGATCTCGCTACGAGATATGCTATAGAAACTAAAAACCTTATTAAAACCTAACAATCCATATTTAATGGTAGTAACTTCAAATACCCCCCCCCCCCCAAACATGAATTAATAGCACCTACATTGTACGGGTTACCTAAGCTTCACAAAGAGTATTCCAATAAGACCTGAAGCGTCTTCGGTTTCAGCACTTTGTCATAAATTAGCCAAAGAGTTACATTCGCTAGTTAAAAAAATTATCACCCAAAATTTGGAAAAGCTAATTCGCTTACATTAATGCAGAAAATAAAAGATGCTCCCGTTCCACTTAGCGCTAAGCTAGTCTGATTTGATTTCAGCAACGTATTTTCCAATACTGCAGTTAGGGAGACTATGGAAACGTTATCAGATCTTATATACAATCAGAACGAATCCAATAGATACAGAGGATATAAGACTGGCAACTGAGACGCGCTTATAGCATAATTATTTTCAATTTCAATAGACTTTGTAAAGTCAGTCAAATGGGTTAGCAAAGGCGTCCCCTCAGGGCCATTAGCAGATGACTTAATTTTGAACAAACAGTTTTAGATAAAATCCCTAAGTTCTACAGTACGGTACAGTACTAAATATTTGAGTGATGTAATGTGCTTGTGCACAGGTACCATCAGAATATGAATCCAGTTTTTCCAACATATAAATTTTCATTACTATAAAACTAAATTTACAATGTTTATAACGCAATTCGGAGGAAACTTAATCACCTTTTTAGACCTTGCCACTGGCCGTAGTAACCAAAAGCATTTATACAGACACAGTATAACCTGCGACTGTATCACAAAACATGCAGCTTGTTGTTCCGTGATACATCACTTGCTATCTTTACACAGACCACATTAGGTTTCTAAAATGAATTAAAAATAATTAAAGAAATAGCATACACTGATGACTATAGCGCTATGCGCTATGCTAATTGACAACATACTCAGTAGAAAGAAGAGACAGAATGCTTTTCTTACTTTCTGGTTCAAATGGCTCTGAGCACTATGGGACTTAACATCTATGGTCATCAGTCCCCTAGAACTTAGAACTACTTAAACCTAACTAACCTAAGGGCAGCACACAACACCCAGCCATCACGAGGCAGAGAAAATCCCTGACCCCGCCGGGAATCGAACCCGGGAACCCGGGCGTGGGAAGCGAGAACGCTACCGCACGACCACGAGATGCGGGCTCTTACTTTCTGCTTCAACTTCTTCCACAAGATGGAACTATTACTCATGTTCAAACCAAGCATACTAGGGAAGCAAACCGTAGGCAAAAATACTCCTCGCGTGGTGCAAGGCCGCTTAATTAGCAGCAGCTGTTAATTACTGTATTAGCAACCGCTGCCACGGGCTGTCGGATATTGGCTTTTGAGCTATAGAAGCATTGTTATTTCAATTCATCTGGTGAAACGCTTTTTTTCGTATTGGCAATAGTTTTATCATAACTGCTTAGTGCCTGCTCAATGCGTTGTGCAACGAAGAGAAAATTTCTAAATTCATTGAAAAAACGAAGCTATTATCTCTGAGATAAAACTTTGGATGAAGGATCTCCCGTTTCTTCCAACTACAAGAGAGGGCTAGAAGATAGACTTTTGAATCGGAAGAAAGTCTGTCAATGCATATCCAACCTTTTAGACCTGTCTAGTAGCGTCTTTGTTTTGTCCAACACGTTCCGTGAAGGAAATCTTGTACTCGTACGCAGCATGTAACCTCTGTTTGGACTCTTTGATAATAGTACTTTGCATAGTCATCGGATTGTCATGGCCGGATCACTGTCTTCGGCAGTATAATATTTCTAGCGTTTATCCACTTATTTCTTTAATATTTGTGAATGATATGACGCACTTTGTGCACGAAGCCGGTAGTTATTTGTTATAATCCTGGTTATTTAGAGGATGTTAGGTACGTAATTGAAAGTAAGCCCAATTGTTTGGCATTGAAAAATACCTCACCGAAGGGCACCCACAGAGGCAGTAGCGATGGTGACGTAGCCCCAAGAGGGTGGGCGGGCGGGGTGGTGTGGGGATGGGTGGGGGGGTGGGTGGAAGGTTAGAGCCACCAACCTCATTTGCACTTACGCCCTTCCGACAGGCCGCAACCGTCGGGTGTCTCGTCAGACTATGCCCGTCAACGGACAGGCGGCGTTCGAATGAAGATTAATTGAGGTGGAAATGAGACTGGGAGTCTACTCCCGCTAATATTAGAAAATTACATGAAGCGTTCAATACGTAACGTAACACTTTTTTTTGGCCCGTTTGGGTTGAAAAATGCAGAATTTGTTGTGGGACGTCGTGGAATATTCCCCCTTCAGCCACCATAGTTTCATGAAGTTCCAGTAGGTGGCGGCACTATACGTAACCTTCAAAATGGCGTCTGTAACGGAGGTGTGTTCCAACCACAGAGCTGTCACTGATTTCTTTTGACGAAAAACCAGAGATGTTCAAAGGCGCTTACAAAATGTGTACGATTACCTTGCAGTGAACAAAATCACGGTGAGTCGTTGGGTGAGGCATCTGTCATCATCGCAACGAGATCGCGCGAACCTGTCCGATCTCCAGCGTGCCGGCCGGCCGCACGCAGCTGTGACTCCTGCAGTGTTGGAACGTGCGGACATTCTCACTCGAGGTGATCGACGGATAATAATCAAACACCTCGCTGCTGAACTGGACGTCTCTGTTGATCGTGCTGACACACTCGTCCACCACTTGTGGTGCTCAAAGGTGTGTGGCTGCTGAGTTCCTCGCCGCATAACGTAAGATTCAAATGGTTCAAATGGCTCTAAGCACTATGGGACTCAACATCGTAGGTCATAAGTCCCCTAGAACTTAGAACTACTTAAACCTAACTAACCTAAGGACATCACACACACCCATGCCCGAGGCAGGATTCGAACCTGCGACCGTAGCAGTCCCACGGTTCCGGACTGCAGCGCCAGAACCGCACGGCCACCGCGGCCGGCATAACGTAAGACCATAGAGAGCAACGAAGGACCATCTGTAAGGAGTTGCTTGCGCATTACAAGGACGATCGTGACAACTTTTCAATGAAACATGGGTTCATTACCTCAAACCGCAAACAAAACGGAAATCCATGTAGTGGCGCCACAGCACTTCTCCTCCGACGAAGTAGTTCAGCGCCACATCCTCAGCCGGCAAAGTCGTGGCGACGGTCTTCTGGGACTCTGAAGGGATTATTCCGCTTTATGTTCTCCCTGACGGTGCAACGATTAACTCTGAAGTGTAGTGTGCTGCCCTCAGGAAAATGAAGAAACAACTTCAGCCTGTTCGACGCCACAATAGTGCAAACGAACTTTTCCTTCTCCATGAAAACGCAAGGCTCAATAAAGGCTGGTGCCGTGTCTCCAGTAAACGCTTTGGCAACGAGACTTTCAATCATAATCTTACTTTTTTCACTTGTCTGCTAGGGAAACAGTTTCAATACCTGTACGATGTCACACAGTGACACTATAAAATAAGATAGATTTTTAACACCACCCCTATATTCTCTTACGACACTGTAATTTCGCAATTATATTTTGCCTGGATGCCTTTACACTACCATAACTGACCTCGCAACGCTATAAATGACGTTGTTGGACACATGGTGTATCATTTCTTCTAAAGAGTTTCGTCCCTCCATATGACTGTCCTGGGTACGTTGAAAGGTGATTGTGTCGTATAGACGTATCACAGTGTCACCTATACCTAACGTTGCCGCCTCGCAGACAGTACAGTGTGAAGAAATTGCGGTGCACGTGTAGTCAAGTGGCCGCTGAAGCAGCAGGTCACGTTGAAAAGCTGAGAGTAATACTTGAATTACAGGGTACATGCCACATCAAAAATTACCAGAAACATTCTCCGTGGAGCTGAAACAGCAAGGAAGGCGAAACGTCGATTTCAAAATGACCAAGTGTATGATAATAAATCATCCAAATGTGAATGAATGTCCTCATTTAAATACGTCGGTGTATTCTATGGGCGCCGGCCGTAGTGGCCGTGCGGTTCTAGGCGCTACAGTCTGGAGCCGAGCGACCGCTGCGGTCGCAGGTTCGAATCTTGCCTCGGGCATGGATGTGTGTGATGTCCTTAGGTTAGTTAGGTTTAATTAGTTCTAAGTTTTAGGCGACTGATGACCTCAGAAGTTAAGTCGCATAGTGCTCAGAGCCATTTGAACCATATTCTATGGGCGGAAGGGCAATACATCACTGAACTCAAATATATTGTCACATAACTATGCCGGTTTTAGCGCGTGTAAGGTCATCCCAAGAGTGATGTGGCCGAAACTTTCATTAGCAATGATGAAAACAGTCACAATGGGAGAAGAGAAACTACGACTATTAGCCTTTTGTAAGAAGCGTGGAATGTCAGATCCCTTAATCGGGCAGGTAGGTTAGAAAATTTAAAAAGGGAAATTGATAGGTGAAAGTTAGATATAGTGGGAATTAGTGAAGTTCGGTGGCAGGAGGAACAAGGGTAAAAATCGTAGAGGGAGACCTAGAGATGAATACACTAAGCAGATTCAGAAGGATGTAGGCTGCAGTAGGTACTGGGAGATGAAGAACCTTGCACAGGTAGAGTAGCATGGAGAGCTGCATCAAACCAGTCTCAGGACTGAAGACCACAACAACATCAAGAGAGTAAAACATACATATTATTTCTCAAGTCAACATCCCTTTTTCGCAACACGTATTGATTGTACGGGGATTAATGAGATACAGTTAGAAAGTTTTTTAACCAGCTTCTGACGTTGTATACCGATTTTGCATTAAAACGTACAGTTTGTGGGAAAAAAATTAGCATAAAAGAGACTTTTAACTATCATCATGGATTCCCAGCTTTGTTCCTATATTTTACACAACGAACTTATTAATTACTTATTAAACGAGTTTATTAATTCAAATAACTTACTGAAATGGAGCCGGATGACGTCTCCGACAACCGTAGATACTACAACAGAAGCAAGTCTTGCCATTTTCAAGGCAAAACTGCGGCAAGTAAGAGCTGTGCAAGGGTACTTAAAACCTCAGTTTTCAAAGATACTCCGGAAAGATAACACTCCCACTCACTGTAAACAACAGCGCCATCAAAAATGACCGACGTCAGAAGTTATCGGTACTGAAATTGATAATCAGAGGGTGTGATAGCATAAACGCTGTCCGCCTGTTTTTTGACAAGGGAGAGAGCAGGATTCCACGCAGAATTTAAACGGAAACCACCATTTCTATTTATAAGATTACTTGCTAAATTAACTTCAACAGCTTCCTTAATAACACTATTACAGTAGCTGGAAGTGGATGCCAGAATCCCCGTGTTGTTATATTCCATTGGATGACCAGTGCCAAGACATTGTTCTGCAACGGCGGATTTTCTCGGCTGTTGTAAGCGTGTGTGCCGCATGTGCTCAGTCCACCGGTCCTCCACACTCCTGATAGACCGACCAACATATGACATGACACAACTGCATGGAACACGAGAGACACCCAGCTTACACAGACTAAGATCATCCCTTACGGAACCTAAAAGGAACTTGAACTTAGATGGTGGTTGAAGAACATAGTTCACAAAATACGAGTATTTCCGCAAAATACGATCAATCCCGTTCGAAATGCTCCCTGCGCAAGGCATAGAGGCCGCAGACTTTGGTGGCACCTCTGTATTACCATCACACACCCTGTGCACAGATGGTCGGTAGCGCAACGCACGTCTGATTTGTCTTTCACCATAACCATTCTGACGAAAGGTGACTTCGAGATGGACTAACTAAGCTGACGAACTCACAACTGACGTGGACCCTGTGAATCAAGGTATGAAGTACCCCTTCACGTTGATCCGGATGGTGCCAATTACAAGCCTGCAGATACAAGTCAGTATGAATAGGCTTCCTATAGACGACGTCTCCCAACGCACCATCCACCTTCCTGCTGACCAACACATCAAGGAAGGGAAGACAGCCATCCTTTTCCACCAAAGTCAAGTGTTCTAAAAGTCGTTTAAGTTCTCACTGCCATGAGGCTAAACAACAAAACTATCGTCTAAATATGTGAAGAAAAAAAAACACAGGTTTCAAAGCCACCGGCTCCAACGCACGTTCCTCGAAATCTTCCGCGGCTCGTGGTCTTGCGGTAGCGTTCTCGCTCCTCACGCACAGGGTCCCGGGTTCGATTCCCGGCGGGGTCAGGGATTTTCTCTGCCTCGAGATGACTTGTTGTTGTGTGTCTTTCATCATCGCTTCATCCTCATTCACTCGCAAGTCGTCGTAGTGGCGTTAAAGAACTTGTGGAACTGCGGCCGAACCGCCCCGCGAGGGGTCTCCCGGCCACCAATGCCATACGCTCATTATTATTATTATTCCATAAACAAATTGCACGTAACTGATGGCAACGGGCTTCCCATCGCAACTCCATCTGTCACTGGTCACTGAATAAAAAGTAAGTGGAAGTCAACACATGTCGAAGAAAGTTCGTTAATTCAGTACCAAGCATAACCTCAATCAGCCGTAACGAATCAGACAAAGAAACACGAATGAAGAGAGGGACCACATCGAAACTTACTAGATTATCAGAGTCACTGAAACGCATTCCCTCGAATCGACATAAGAAATCCTCCGAATTCTTAACGTGCTGCTCACACCTGCCTACTATAGCGCCCAAGAGAACAGCAAGGTGTTTTGATACACGAAGTGTCGGAGAACCAATGTTACAATTATATGAAGAGGATTTCCTTCCTGGAGGACGTTAGGGAGACCATATAACCTAGAGTGAGCAACACAGTAAGAATTAAGATTCTTGATAGTCTTCTGCGATGAGGAACTTTCTTCAGGAGGCTTGTCTAAATACTTTTTTGGGGTCAGCACCGACCCTTCGACATGCTGAATCGACAGTACGTTCAAAAGATGCCGCGTTTAATGGGTCTAATCCCCACAGTATTTCTTTCCAGATAATAAATAACGTGTGCATCTAGTTTGGCAGAAATCGATCCTTGGGTTTAGGGGTAGCTTTTTACCCGCTTCTTTGGCCGCGTACGCACAAGTCACAAATATTTCACATATTTGTACTCATACGAGGGTTGTCCAGAAAGTAAGTTCCGATCGGTCGCGAAATGGAAACCACAGTGAAAACCAGTAACGTTTTATTTTCAACAGTTAGATACACATCCCACCTACTTCTCCACATAGTCGCCGCTTCAACTTCGAGTTCTTTCGTAGTGTTGTATCAGCTTTCCAAATCCTCGTCTTAGAAAGCAGCCGCCTGTGCTTTCGGTCAGTAATCTTTACTTGTCTGTAGCTCGATATCTGTGGAAAAAATTTAGCTCGATATCTGTGGAAAAAAATCGTCTTCATAGCCAACGGTTCTTGGGAGAAGAGATGAGACTCGGGAACCCAATTACGGACTGTATTGTGGGTGATCAAACACTTCTCATCGGAAACGCTGCAGGAGCGTCTTCATTGCCCCTGCAGGGTGCGGCAAAGAATTGGCATGAAGAAGGAACTGCTGCACACTTGTGTTACGTGGGCTGCATGACACAGACGAAATCTCTAACCAGTCCCTCATACTTGGCGGGAGACGCTATTCCCTACGCATCTTTACGTGCTCACTGTTCACTCGAAACTGAAAAGAGCGACGCGACACGAGCGACGGGCATACTAGAGACACTGCCCAACACATCTGTGCAAAGCTTTACCGGATTTTCCCAGTGGTTTCCATTTCACGATCGATCGGAACTTACTTTCTGGACAACCCTCGTATTTCATCTGTATCCCTGGCGAATTTCTTCCTGCAGCTTTGGTTACAGGCAGCACATCATGTATGATATCATAGCTCCTCAATGATATGCGGTACAATGACATACTTGAGCAGACACATCCAGTGGCATGTGTGGATACTATATGTGAAATGTGTTGCTACAAGAGTTAGAAGCAAATGACTAATAAACTAAAACGTCATGCATAATGTGGCAGTTTCCCTGCAAGAACAGCGAAACTACAATAAGCGATAAACTTTTGTCCTTTCATCATTTTGCAGATGATGTAAGTGACGAGAAGCCTCGTAAAGGTTTGAAATCATGTGTTATGTGTATTGCAAGTGCTCTCATTCTCAATTACTGGATGGGTGTAGTCTGGCTATTTGCGTGTCGTGAGCTACACTAATTTTTCACCCCAACTCCACGATTTGAGAGCCAGGTGATTAGTTTCCTCACAACTTTTCTTACTACACAGGAAGTGACATATGTATCAAAGTTGGCTGATATCGATCCATTGGGTTTAGAAGGAGTTTTGGAACATGTATACATACATCGACCTTTATAATATGTATGAATTTCGTAACCTGTACACCCCCAAGCATCTACTGATTTACTCATGTATTCTTTCTGCTATACAAAATGTGCACAATAAGTAACATTTCTTTTTTGTTGCTCTTCCTCATGTTGCGGTCTTAATGTCAGAACTGTAAACGGGCAGCTTATGACACGACAGAACCATTTACAGCTACTACAAGCGTTGCAGGACAAGAATTAAATAACTGTTTCTAAATGAGAATTCAGGCTTTATCGGCGAATCTCGATGATAAAATCTTCTCGGGTTGACATTCGAGTCAGTACGTTGTTCTCCGGCAACATTTCATCAAGTTTCTTGCTTCCATCTTCAGGCGAATATGCCTGAAGATGACAAGTAACAAACTTGCTGAAACGTTGCCGAAGAACAACGCGTTGGCTCGGCTGTCAACACGACAAAATTTTATCAACTATTTCTAAAATAGTGAAAATCGAGAAAAAAATGGTTCAAATGGCTCTAAGCGCTATGGAACTTAACATCGGAGGTCATCAGTCCCCTGGACTTAGAACTACCTAAACCTAACTAACCTAAGGACATCACACACATCCATGCCCGAGGTGGCATGGTGCGACCGTAGCAGTAGCGCGGTTCCGGACTGAAGCGCCTAGCACCGCTAGCCCACAGCGGCCGATGAGCAAAAATTAATAACTGAAGTTTATTCACTATGTTTGGTCTGCAAGAAACCTAAGGAATATGTAGTCCTTCACTGAAATAAATACTGATCGAAGCAACAATATTCCACTTTAACAGAGGGCCACACGACGTCGTAATATATCACGCTCCTTCAAACAAAACCAACGGGGCACAACTGGTAACGCGTGGGTGCCCAGAGCTGCTACGTCTTTTCATGCAAACACGCCATAGGAACCTAATGCAGAGTAGACGTTGTTGCCGGTTACGTTATTATAAAGGTTCCCACAATAACGCCTAAATTAAAGCATAATTTGTTTATTGTTCAAACCTGTTTGTTAATAATGGCGTGTTATGGCAATTCGGGAGATACGACAATCTCAGAAGCTTTGCTGTCCTTCACAGACAGTTTGATAGTGATGTTATTTATGTTGACTGGCACTGGTGTATGTGGTTCCTTATGAGAATCGTAACGGCCACATTCAGTTCAACTCCTCTACTTTGACTGTCTGCTCTGAGTAACATTGCTCCGTCACATTTCAGACGATAAGATGCAGTGACCCGTGAATGGGAAAAGATTAATAACAGTCTACTCAGCATGGGTATCAAGTCAAAGAGACCATTCTGGACAGTTTATGTGATCCAACCACTCTAGACTGAAGATGGATGGAGGGAGACGTGAAAAAACAACACCAACATAAAGCGCCTGGGCATCGAAGACCCTACACGTGTATCAGACCTGCAACTGCCTTGGAGAAGATGGTGTCAACTGAACAGAACTCAATCTGGACATGGTGAACTGAGTTCTTTATATACAAATAGTGACTCTCAGATTCCCCATTGTGTGACTGTGAAGCTTTAGAGGTGATCATTGACCGTATTGTATAGGAATGTCCCGAGAGATGTTTCAGTGGAGACTGGAAGGATACCACCAATGCCTCTTCAACAACACTGGAATCGCTACACTCTCGACATACTCTGTAAGGTCAAATGAGACTAGAGCTCATCCATATTCCTTTAGTGCTTTATTATGTAAATACTGCTGTGATCTCTATATGTCATACAATAAATAAGAAAAATAAATAGCGGGTCGAACAAGGCACCACAGTGCTTATAAATTGCATTCGTTATTGGCAGAACCAAATTCCAATTCTCATTCCTCCATATTGATTAAGGATTTCCATGTTTTCTTAAGCTGTTTGGCCGGCCGCGGTGGTCTAGCGGTTCTAGGCGCTCAGTCCGGAACCGCGCGACTGCTACGGTCGCAGGTTCGAATCCTGCCTCGGGCATGGTTGTGTGTGATGTCCTTAGGTTAGTCAGGTTTAAGTAGTTCTAAGTTCTAGGGGACTGATGACCACAGAAGTTAAGTCCCATAGGGGTCAGAGCCATTTGAACCATTTAAGCTATTTCAGTAAGATGACCACCGATTTTCTTGTCCATCTTTGTCCAGTCGACCTATTGTTCTGTCTTTAATGGCCTTGAAGAGCTGTTAAATCATAAGGATCCTTATTCGACGCATATGAAATGGTTGTTAGCAGATTATGAGGCTGCGTACAAGTGAGATGATACCAGAGTTGACAGTGGTAGCGGTCTCGCTTGCCACCGGCCCAGATGCCATGGTCCTAAAAAATTCATGCGCGTCGGTCGTCTGCGAATGCCGCTCTCAGTTATCTGCACCGAGCAAACACAAATTTAATATCAAGTTCCGCAAGGATTCCACCTGCCGTACACGCTGTCTGAGTTTGCTCTTCATTTTCTCAACCCGGGAAAATACACGAGATTCTGTTCTCTTCTGGACCTTAGTCAAGATTACCATGCTGCCGCGTAAAGGAAATGCAACACAAATACCGGAGGGAGGAATTATCTTACGTTAAAACAATTTTGGTCTAAAGGGCTCATATGCTACCAATCAAATACGTACACATTGGTTGCTGAAGTTTATAAGCACTGTTTTCCTGGAATCTCGCATGTAACTGATTTTCGCGCATCGTAAGAAGCTCGTGGAACATGGAAATGCTTCTATGATTTCCTTAAAAGTACGTTGTTTGATTGAATGCGTTTAATAACGTTTTTAGCCTTTTCTACATTGCGATTACTTCCAGATTTTGGTCGTTCTTGTAAAGATATTGTTATACAAATACTCAGCTACTTAATAAGAAATGTTCCACAGAGAGCAAGTGATAGAGCAAACGAAATTGAACAAAATAGAAAAACTACAAATGTTTTAATGAAATTTGACATTAATAAACTGTAAATGGTATGTGATCATTATACGTATGCTTGTTTGAAAGTCGCCCGCTGTGGCCGAGCGGTTCTAGGCACTTCAGTCCGGAACCGTGCTGCTGATACGGTCGCGGGTTCGAATCCTGTCTCGGGCAAGGATGTGTGTGGTGTCCTTAGGTTAGTTCGGTTTAAGTAATTCTAAGTATAGGGGACTAATGACCTCAGATGTTAAGTCCCATAGTGCTTAGAGCCATTTGAACCATTTGAACCTTGTTTTAAACTATCTATTTAGTGTTTTATAACTACAGATTACAAACGTATGACATGTGAAACAATTTTGGCATCCAGTTGCTTAATTCTGTTATATACGTACAGTGCTCCGGCAGGGCGAAGCAGGCTCTAAAATGTCCGCGAGTTGCCTATCATAAGAATCACACGTGAGTTTCCAGTGATCGCCAAAATACATTGTATCCTGTAACAGCTTTCAGGCAATTTCTAATTTTTTTTTCAATTAAAATTTAGTCGTCAGTTGCTAATATATTTTTCATTATTATGCTTTACCTGTTTCGACAAATTATTTTGTCATCTTCAGAAGCTTACAAAACTAGGGATGTTATACAGTGAGGTAATGGGATAGCGATATGCACATATACAGCTGGCTGTAGTATCGCATACACATCATATAAAAGGCCAGTGCATAGTACGAGCTTTCATTTGTACTCAGGTAAGTCTTGTAAAAAGGTTTCCGGAGTGATTATGGCCGTACGGCGGGAATTAACAGACTTTTGGACGTTGAATGGTAGTTGAAGCTACACACATACGACATTCCATGGCAGAAATCACTCGGGAGTTCAATATTCCAAGATTCACAGTGTCAAGAGTTGCCGAGAATGTCAAATTAAAATTCAAATGGCTCTGAGCACTATGGGACTTAACTTCTAAGGTCATCAATCCCCTAGAACTTAGAACTACTTAAACCCAACTAACCTAAGGACATAACACAGCCGACCCGGGTGGTCGAGCGGTTCTAGGCGCTACAGTCTGGAACGGCGCGACCGCTGCGGTCGCAGGTTCGAATCCTGCCTCGGGCATGGATGTGTGTGATCTCCTTAGGTTAGTTAGGTTTAAGTAGTTCTACGTTTTAGGGGACTGATGACCTCCGATGTTAAGTTCCATAGTGCTCAGAGCCATTTTGACATCACACACATCCATGCCCGAGCCAGGATTCGAACCTGCTACCGTAGCGGACGCGCGGTTCCAGACTGAAGTGCCTAGAACCGCTTGGCCACCCCGGCCGGCATACCAAAGTACAGGCATTACCTCTCACCATGGACAACGTAGTGGCAGACGATCTTCTCTTGACGAACGAGAGCAGCGGCGTTTGCGTAGAGTTGCCAGTGCTAACAGATAACCGACACGACGTGAAACAACCACAGAAACCAATGTGGGACGCCTTTGCTAACCGCACGATATCGGCTACAACGCCACTCCTGAGCTCGTGACCATATCAGTTGGACCCTAGACGACTGGAAGATCGTGGTCTGGTCAGATGAGTCCCAATTTCGGTTGGTAGGAGCTGATGTCTGGGTTCGATTGCGGCTTAGACGCCACGAAGCCATGGACCAAAGTTGTCAACGAGGCACTGTACAAGCTGTTGGTGATTCTATAATAGTGTAGGCTATGTTTATATGGAACAGACCAGGTCCTATGGTTCATCTGAACCCACCATTGACTGTAAATGGTTATAGGCCGCTCCTTGGACACCATTTGCAACCATTCATCGACGTCATGTTCCCAAATAACAACGGAATATTTATGGATGACAATGTGCCATGTTATCGAGCCACAGTTGTTCCCGATTCGTTTGAAGAACATTCTGGTCACGTAGATCGCCCAACGTGAATTCCATCAACCATGGGACATAATCGAGAGGTCAGCTAGTGCGCAAGTTCCGGCACCGGCAACACTTTCGCAGTGATGGACGACTATAGAGGCATCATGACTCAGTATTTCTGCAGGGGACTTCCAACGACTTGTTGAGTCCATGCCATGTCCATTTGGTGCACTACGCCGGGCAAAAGGAGGTCCAGCAAGATCTGAGGTGGTATCTCATGACTTTTGTCATCTCTGTATAAATCTTTTGTAGGCTTCTGAAGATGAGAAATTAATTTGACGAAACCGGCAAAGCATAATCAAAATATGTTTGTAACTGACAACTAGCCGGCCGCTGTGGCCGAACGGTTCTAGGCGCTTCAGTCCGGAACCACGCGGCTGCTACGGTCGCAGGTTCGAATCCTGACTCGGGCATGGATGTGTGTGATGTCCTTAGCTTAGTTAGGTTTAAGTAGTTTTAAGTCTAGGGGACTGATGACCTTAGATGTCAAGTTCAAAAATGGTTCAAATGGCTCTGAGCACTATGGGACTTAACTTCTAAGATCATCAGTCCTCTAGAACTTAGAACTACTTAAACCTAACTAAGCTAAGGACATCACACACATCCAAGCCCGAGGCAGGATTCGAACCTGCGACCGTAGCAGTCGCGTGGTTCCCGAACGTGGCACCTAGAACCGCTCGGCCACCCCGGCCGGCAGATGTTAAGTCCAATAGTACTTAGAGCCATTTGAACCATTTGACGGCTAAATTTTACTCTGAAAAATATATATGACAGTTGCTTAAAATTACAGCCATGTACAAAATAGTTTCTAAATATAGTCTTTAAGCCCAGTCTATTTAGACTGGCGTATTATATCCATGAATAATCAGTTGAGAGATATCTAGTAAGTGTTCAGCGTTCCCTATCACCGGACAACCCTGATCCATGACAGCTGAATTCCTGCATATTGGTACTGTGCTCACACGTCTTCCCTGATGATGTCCTAAATCTCCTCAGTGAGAGTTGGCTATTGGAGGGGGCGGGAAGGCGGGGTGTGGCTCACAAGCATCCTCCTGTCCGTGGAGTATTCTCGAATCCATCCTGATATAATTAGGGAGCGAATGGTTGGTACAGTGTCTTACTGAGCGTATGAATTGCGCTCGAGTTGTTGTAGGATAAGAGATACTCATGAACTGACAAGAGGTTCCTCAGTCATTCACCGATAAAGAACGATAGCAGACATATCGGTGAACCACTGTCGTTACTCATAAACATCCCTCACACGAGACGATCTCCTCTAGTTGCCTGAAACGGCTCCTGAGCTCAAGAACGATGCTTCACCTCATTCTTGTTGCGGTATGAACAAATGGATACTCCGGCTCATCAGTCCGGGCCGCCTTTTCCTGAACTTCGAGCATCGGATGGTGGTATTCCTATATCAAAGCTCATCGAAGTGCAAAACGATCTGCGAAGAACAGATATACGAATGTGAGGCTGTGGCTGATTTGCTGTGCTGTGATCCACCTAGCCGCTGCTGCAAATCTCGATAGTCGACGACGATATTTTTCGCAATCCACTGTTGCCTGCCACTATTGCTTCTGGAAACGGCGGGTTCAGATGGCTCTAACCACTATGGAACTTAACATCTGAGCTCATCAGTCCCCTCGAACTTAGAACTACTTAAACATAACTAGCCTAAGGACATCACACATGTCCATGCCAGAGGCAGCATTCGAACCTGCGACCGTAGCAGCCGCGCAGTTCCGGACTGAAGCTCCTAGAATAGTTTGGCCACAGTGGACGGCTATGGCGAGTTCCTCCAAGTCGAGGTACTTAGTGTGCACTCTTCTCATAGTGGGAGGTGAGAAGTCCAGTGAATGCACGGTCACACAAAGACCGTCGCACGAGTCGGGTATCCGCAAGCTCATTCCTGAGCTCCTGGATAGCGTTCCGTAAAAGAGGAAGAAATTGCGATGCTCTTTTTGGATTACAAACATAAGGAATTTTCCAGGGTTACCCTTTCAATTGTGGAAAGGCTGCTGATGTTCATAAGCGTGTTACAAGGAATAGAGTGAAAAACATTACAGAAATAGGACCTTCGTCCTACACAGGTTCCAAGACGTAAGACACAGCGTTACTTCGCGATACCACTTCCACATATCAGCGAAATTGCTCTACGTGTAATGAAGTCCAGTCTGATTGAGCAACTGCCACTCATGATTTCTTAGGAACTACTGTCTAGCACAATTAGGCCGAGTGACAGACTGTTGGTTATAAAACTCAATTTATGATGAACCATATACGATCATTTTGCGAATCATGAAATAAAGTAACCATCCAGCTGTTTTACCAATTATTATTATTGCAAGTGATAGGAGGATAGAGAGATTTACGTGACGCAGCATGTAATAGTGTCATGGAAATATACAGCAGCACGAGAAGGCTTCTGAACTACATCTAATTTAACGAAGGTCAGCCTTCGGATTCCAAAACTGCTTCTTTTCTGCTGGAGATTCATGAATATACATGCTAAACGGTTGTCAGTGACATTTGATACAGTCTCTCACTGTTTCTTGGGAATACTGGAGGTGCATAAAAGAGTCCTTAGTTGCTTTTCGAGTACGTACCACAGTGGTTCGATAATACATAACCATTAGATTGTTAAGGCCATCAGTGCAACCTTGTATGTTTCCAGCGGAGCATATTTCATCTGTGAAATTCGGTCTGCTGTTGGGATCGACGCCTGTGGTATTGAACTAACATGTTAACTAAAATGATTTTGCAAACCTTACCATCTTCAGTTTAGTTCTATTTAAACTTTCGCTACTTGATAGGACCCGCCTGAAAAGCAAAAATTTGTATAAAGACATGTGGAAGAGAACGAATAAACCATTGAAAGAAACACATTTTAATCCGTATGAGAGGGTAGTATTTCATAAATGCGTACCATGTTTACGATACAGGTTACAAACATTGCTCAAGGTCACGAAAATCTGCATCCACGACAATCTGGAACCGCGCTGGAGTCTGGCTCCACGAAACATCACAGGTGCAACATTGGCTACTTCCCTCGGTATTCTCCTCCAACATATGTTAGTGTCCCGTTGATAATCTCTGTCCTTCAGATAGCCCCACAGACAGAAATCACACGGGTTAAAAATCTTATGATGTTGATGGTCACGCAATTTTGAAAGATCGGCCATTGATTAGTAACTTAACGAGCAATGCGTAGATATTCGCTAGGAGCAGCAGCGCTATTGCTGTTGTTCTGTTAAAACAGCTTTACGAGGAAAGCCCTGTTCACTCTGTCCAGATCCATGTTGACTGTCTGAAACTGACGCTTGTGTTTCAACATTTCGTCGTCGTACTAGAAACGGCTTCTAACGGCAAGTCCTCTAAACCACTGGACCGATTTCAACTAGATTTCGTACACATATCATTTACCGTCTGTAAAGACTGTGGGGCAAGAACCACCCACCTGTCAAAGGGGTGGGGGTATGACACCAACACCATTAATAACGCAAATCCTGCAGCGCACAGTCTGTTCATCGCACCTGTCAAGTTGGCTACCGTACTACGGTACTTACGAGGGTTGCCCAGAAAGTAACGCACCACACTTTTTTTTCAGCAATTCTTTATTGAACATAATGAGAATTATACACACGAAAGAATGGTGTTTTATCTACGCACTCTATTTTTCCACGTCATCTACATCCCGTTCTATGGCCTTCCTCCAGCACGAAACAAGGGCGCGTATGCCCTGTCGGTACCAATCCTTGTCTTGGTGGTAGAGCCAGATCTTCGCTGTGTGAATCACCTCCTCATCGTCCTCAAAATGTCTTCCACGAATGGCATCATTTAATGGCCCAAACAAGTGGAAGTCCGAGGAGCTAGGTCAAGGATGTAGGATGAATGGCGTAACACTGTCCAACCCTGCAATTGTAGTCTTTCTCGGCGTATTCCAATTATTAATTCTTATCGGGTTATCAGCCGAGTGGTGGCACCGTCTTGTCGCAACGTTTCGGTGAGTTTCGTACCAATCATCTTCTGGCAAAGTCGCCAGAATATAATTGGTACTAAACTCATCGAAACGTTGCGACAAGACGACGCCACCACTCGGCTGATAACCCGAGAAGAACTCAAGAACTCATCACTGTCCAACCTTGTTTTGTGACGTGTTCAGCAGTCCTCAGACTTGTGTGGAGCCGATCGTTATCGTGTTGCAGCAAAACCTCTCCTGGGTTGCTATGGCTTCTCAATTAATGGTGCCGCTTTTTGGCATCACATCAATGAGAACCACATCTTAACAGTCCCGGAAAACGGTGATCATGGCCTTACCGGTGGAAGCAGTTGCTTAGAATTTCTTTCTTCTGTGGGGAGTCGGAATGGCGCCATTCAATCGACTGTCGTTTTGTTTGGGACTCAAAATGGTGAACCCAAGTTTCATCACCTGTCACAATCCGGGACAAGAAGGCTTCCTCCTCAGCTTCAAAACGTTGCAACAAATCAAGAGAAATATTTTTCTCTGCGATTTGTGATTTACCGTTAGACGCCGTCGGACCCACCTCGCACACACTTTTGAATATCCAAGAGTGCGGATAATTGCCTCGACAATTCCTTTGCTGATTACTAGATGCAGCACTAACTGCCGAGTCGTAATGCGTCTGTTTTCGCGAATGGAAACATCAGCTCGCTACAACACGTCAGGTGTGACAACCCCGACCGCTGCAAATCGTGGAGCTCCGCCGAACCGCCTTCTGATGACCTCATCCTACGTGCCCAGTCACCAACTGTACTTCTTCTGAGAGCAGATGCTCCATAGATTTTGCAAAAGCGTTTGTGACGTACGTCACCTACAGACGCCATTTTGAAACTGTCTTGCAGCAACGCTATCCGTCGGAAGTGACGGGAATTTAGCGCCCTCTCTCAGGAGATTTCAAATAATACGTACATAACGTTTCGAATTCGCAGTATTGTTTTCAGCTGAGAAAAAAATGCGGTGCAATACTTTCTGGGCAACCCTCGCAGTTATCCGTTGGCTCAGGTAGCGAAAGTTTAATTATAACCATCCTGTACTTTTTAATTCATTGTTCACAGCTCTTGGTCTACGGTAGATCATCGTGTTTGGTCAGAGGACTGGATGCCCTCTGTAATAAAAGAAACTGTGACGTCCTACCAGACCAAACACAACGAACAATACCGAAAAAAAAATCTGGGTAGCGTTGCTGCGCCTAGATCACAGGGTCGCAGGTTCGATACCCGACCGGGTCTGAGATTTTCTCCACCCTCGGACTAGGTGTTTGTGTTGTCCTAATCACTACATATTTATTGAACTTCGAGCAGTTCGAGTACCCGTCTCCACAGATAAACCATACAAAAATTTTTAGAGCCAGTCTTACACTAGTGAGAACACGATGAAATCATTTACAGTCAATTTTACTTTTCAAAATTTCTTACTGAATGAGTTTAGGTAAAATATGTTCAGACTTCATATGCAGACAGTTTATTTTGTCACAGTGCAGCGTAGCCGGCCGGTGTGGCCGTGCGGTTCTAGGCGCTTCAGTCTGGAACCGCGTGACCGCTACGGTCGCAGGTTCGAATCCTGCCTTGGGCATGGATGTGTGTGACGTCCTTAGGTTAGTTAGCTTTAAGTAGTTCTAAGTTCTAGGTGACTGATGACCTCAGAAGCTAAGTCCCATAGTGCTCAGAGCCATTTGAGCCAGTGCAGCGTTACATTCGCGTATCTATTATTCAGTGCTCAGAATTTTTTCATCCAGATTTCGTACCAAAATACACACGGCATTTTTAGGGAAGCATTTTTGGCGATTCATTCTTTCAAAATTCAATTAGTAATTGTGTGTAGCATTTTTCATTCTGTTAACTTAGTGTGTTGGAACTACAAGTGACGTATTGTGACGTCACGCTTTGTAGCACTCCACTGTACCGCACAACAGAACTTCAAACAACGACTTACTAAATATGCAGTTTCTCGATTTCTATTCACTTTGGTGAAGTTAATTAAAATTACGCTTATACAGTCTCGGCGACCCATTTCTCGCGCTTACATTAACTTTTGATTTTGCCAGTTAATGACTTAAATGTATCCCAGAAATGTCATTACTGCATATTAATTGGTTTTTGGTATTGCGATTTTTTCCGTCATTCTAATTAAGTTTGTACGGAACCCTCAGAGCGCGGTCCTACTTGCTCTCTCCCTCTCCCTCTCTCTCTCTCTCTCTCTCTCTCTCTCTCTCTCTCTCTCTTTCGGCTGTCTCTTATACACTACAGGCCATTAAAATTGCTACACCAAGAAGAAATGCAGATGATAAACGGGTATTCATTGGACAAATATATTATACTAGAACTGACATATGATTACATTTTCACGCAATTTGGGTGCATAGATCCTGAGAAATCAGCACCCAGAACAACCACCTCTGCCCGTAATAACGGCCTTGATACGCCTGGGTATTGAGTCAAATAGAGCTTGGATGGCGTGTACAGGTGCAGCTACCCAGGCAGCTGCAACACGATACCACAGTTCATCAAGAGTAGTGACTGGCGTGTTGTGACGAGCCAGTTGCTCGGCCACCATTGATCAGACGTTTTCAGTTGGTGAGAGATCTTGAGAATGTGCTGGCCAGGGCAACAGTCAAACATTTTCTGTATCCAGAAACGCCCGTACAGGACAAGCAACATGCGTTCGCGCATTATCCTGCTGAAATGTAGGGTTTCGCAGGGATCGAATGAAGGGTAGAGCCACGGGTCCTAACACATCTGAAATGTAACGTCCACTGTTCAAAGTGCCGTCAATGCGAACAAGAGGTGACCTCCTCCTTACACGAGGCATCACAGCAACGTTTCACCAGGCAACGCCGGTCAACTGCTGTTTGTGTCTGAGAAATTGGTTGGAAACTTTCCTCATGTCAGGACGTTGTAGGTGCCACCACCGGCGCCAACCTTGTGTGAATGCTCTGAAAAGCTAATGATTTGCATGTCAAAGCGTCTTCTTCCTGTCGGTTAAATTTCGCGTCTGTAGGACGTCATCGTCGTGGTGCAGCAATTTTAATGGCTAGTTGTGTAGAAAATAAACGGTGTTCTGTGTTTACAAGAAAAAAGGAAAGGCAAAGAAGAACTTTCTTTTTGGATTATCTTCTCAGTTCCACTGAGCAAAGATGAATTCCCTGGTTACATTTATCTACACATGAAGAGTCAACGCCTAAAAGCTTTTTTATGATGCTAAAATACACAAGTGGGTCTTTCAACTGCAAATGTTTGTTACCTCAATTCCACAGTGACCTCCTTCTCTTAGATCAGTACCACAGGGCGTTAACCCCGACAAAGAGGAAAAAGAAAAAAAATCCCTTCGGTGTGTCTGAGTGGGCGGCGCCGCTTGCCTGTGCCTGGGGACCGCGCCTCCGCTCTGCCCGTGGCGGGGCGGTCGACTTTATTGGCACGCGCTCGCCGCGCCGCCTCGCATCACATCGGCTGCATCTGTGTAATGGGCGGATATTGCTTCATATTTCACGGCCTGCTCCCTGGCGCGGATCTTGATAATAAATATTCAGACGTATTTAAGAAACACAAATACAATCTCGGTAGGAGATTTTAATATCTCAACTTGGACGTGACTTTGTTGCTCAGAGAGGCAAATCTCATTTCTAAATGTAGCAATTTCAGTAAACAGAAGAGGGTAGTCGGATCGACGTAATAGAGCTACACTTCGCATAAATCGTTAAATGTCAGACCAACTATACCATCCGCATATTAGAGTTGGTCGGCAGCACAAGACACCGTTTGCTTTACGGAACTAATTCCCTGGAATAAAACGAGGAAACAAGCCGGCATTTATACACGGGATTATTTACCCAAATGCGTGTAGGATTGCAGATCCCTTTTTGCACATAAATACCAGGCACGTGGTGCATCTCCAACACTGGAACAGTTTGTTATGGATGGATCGGTTTTTGTAGTAGGCTTTCTGTACATCGCGGCCTCTCCCTCGACCAAGTGATGCCTATGAGTTACTGATTATGGGATGCAGCTACAACAGACTTAAAATGGGAAGCTTTTCACAAGATAGTCATGTACAACTCGATTTTACTGTCCTTAGTTCTAATATAATTTACAAGAAACTGAGAGAAGCCCTTCGGGACAGCCATACCGAGATAGTATCCATTCTGCAGATGAACCGTTATTACCCTGTAAAGTGGGGCTCAACTCAACAATAGCTGGTTCGAATCTCCGTAGTGAAATGCATTTGATGATTAGTGTTTGGCTACCAAATGGAGGCGAGGTAGTGGCGTACAGTTTTTCATGATCATATTGTATGCCAATCTTCCTGGAGTCTGTTACAAGTGCTGTGAGAGTATGACATCGTTGATGGTGATCCGGATGTCGAATGGAAATTTTACAGAATAATTTACGAAATAAACATGTTTTTCTTAATGAGATCTATGGCAGAGGCTAGCTCCAGCAGCGTATGTGCATCTCTCCTTTTTTAATTTCGTTTTAATCGATGCTGCAAACCGACGGTGTTCTACGAAAGATACCAGCGATCTGTATTTCAAATCAGAACTTTCTAGACACTCAGAGACAAGCATTATTCGTTTGCTAAAACAAGAAAAAGTGACGGTATTTTTTTTTGTGCGCTACCTCACTTCTTTTTTGTCTTCCACCTTATACGTTGCAGATTAGAGCTATTCTTTAAGTGTTTGTCCACATATGTATTTTTTCCGCTGACTTCAAATGAGATTAAACTTGCGTATGACCTAGTCTACTGACATCATTTTCAGTACTTTTCTTTCCGAGGAACACACATGTGTATGCATTCACTATTTTTCAGAAAATTCAACGGCTGGAACAGCGAATTCGGCAACGAATTGTTGAGAGACGTAATTACCGAATACATACCGTATTCGGTCTTCATTTCTCTTTGAACAAAATACAGTGACCCTGAGATACGTTATCTACAATTTTGCAGTAATTTTTTCTTAAGTTATGCTAAAAGCGATATGGTCATTGGTCTCTAATTAATAACGTTGTCGATCGTCAATACCTGTCAGACATAGCCCCGCTGTACTATTTTTTTTAATCAATGGTGATAGAAAAAAGGTTTAGTATTCTCATACACCACTCTGTATTACAAGGGGCGTTCAGTAAAGAAGGCGATTCATTTTTTTCTGTAAGGGAGTTCAGGATTACAAAACTTTCCACACATATTTGGCTATAAAACCCCGTTTTTCAGCGCAGTCACCGTTCAATGCAACGATCCTGGTAGAGCCTGTATGCCCCATTGGTACCATTCTATTGATCGACATCGGAGCCAACATCTTACTGCATCAGTAACCTCTAGTTTATCCTTTCTTTTTTTTTTTTGAGATCCTCTCGGACGCACTAACTTTAGAACAATATATATTAGAGTTGACATTACACAAAGAGAAAAGGCGAAAAGACGTCAAACAGAATATCCCCTTCATAATCCTAGAAGACTGTCGACATGACTGCACCAGCCGAGGTTGTGGCTTTGAACTTTTTCTTCGGAGGACAGGTGGCGTGGCGCCATTACATGGATTGCCGTTTTGTTGCCAGTTCGAAGTGATGAACCCATGTTTTATCGCCTGTGACGATGTTCTGGAAAAAATTGTCCCGTTTAGCCTGGTAGCGCGAAAGCAGATCAATAAAGCTGGTCTTCCGTTGCTCTGTACTTTCTTCTGTTAGGCGGCGAGAAACCAAGTGGGCACACACCTCTGAGTACCCCAACTGGTGGACGAGAATGTCAGCACTACCAACGGAGATGTTCAATAGAGTAGCGCGGTGTTTGATTGTGATCCGTCTGTCAGTCTGAATGAGAGTATTCGTACGTTCCAGCATTGCAGGAGTCAGAGCTGTGTGCGGCTGGCTGGCACGCAGGAAGTCTGACAGGTTTTCATGATCATTTTGCTATTATGACAGATGTCTTGCCCAACGACTCATCGGGCTTTTGTTTACTGACAGGTCTCCATAGACATTCTGCAAGCGTATATTAATATCTACGATGCTCTAATTTACCGCCAAAAGAAATTCAATGACAGCTCTCTGCTTGGAGTGCACCTCGGCTACAGACACCATTTTGAAAGTTACGTATAGCGCCGCCACGTGTCGTAACTTCATGAAACCGTAGGGACTGAAGCAGGAATATTCCACGATTGGGCGAGAAAAAAAGTGATGTATCACTTACTAAATGCCCCTACGCCCCTCGTACTTTGTTTTCGATGCACGAAGTCTGTATGATAATAGAATCACGAATCATCGTCAAATGAAATGCTGTCTTCTCGTGGTGACTGTTGTTTGCATCTGTTACATACATGTCATTTAACTTAGTTCACTTAATTGTCCCCTCATGAACGTCTACGTGTCAGTGTATATTTTCTCTCCATTGTCTCCCTTACTCTGTTTTTCTGTCCCCCTTTTTATCGCCTTTGTACTTATAATTTTCTCCTTTTATTAGCTGTCATTTCACTCGGCTGAAGAGCGGCGGACTGTGCCGCTGGCAGCCCTACCCTGCCTATATGAGGCAGGGGAACTAAATCACAATGAAGGGGCGAAAATTAGTTCAATTAAATCATCCGTCTGAGAACCTTCACTGCTTTAGCGACAGCAGAGAGAGGTAATACTCCAGACAGTGTTAGGGCGACGTTCTTCTTGTTCACTGTTGAGAGCAGACGATGTGAATACACGTGCGTCTTTCTCTCTTTCTCTATCTGTCTGTCTGTCTGTCTGTCTTAAAACTTCAATTTACAGCTTTATACCTGAGCTTCAGAAACTGCCCGCAGGCATCTACGGTAATGAACCGACTAAGTCTGACACGGCAAATATTTACAATGTCCAGATTTGCTGAAATGTTATAAACCAACCTCTATGTCTGTATAACGTTCAACTGTACACTTTTTTTCTGTTTTCCGGTAACACGTGCTGTGAACAGAAATAATGGCATCGTGGTCTTCACCCTGAAGACTAGTTTGATGCAGGTTTTCACGGTAGTGTGTGGTGTACAGGCCTCTTCATCCCTGTGTAAATATTACAACCTGTATAATTTGGAACCTGCTTACTCTGGGCAAGCCTTGGTCTCCCCCTGCAATTTTTACCACCCTCACTTTCCTCCAGTATTAAGTTGATGATTTCTTGATTCCTCGGTATGTTTCCTTTGAACCCTATTCCTTCTTTTAGCCAAGTTGTGCCATAAATACCTCTTTTCCACATTTTGATGCATTACCTTCTCATTAGTTATCCTATCTACCCATCTAACTACCAGCACTACGCTGTTCTACCAAGTTTCAAAAGCTTCTATTGTGTTTTTGTCTGAACTGTTAGACGATAACGTTTCACTTCAAAACAATGCTGCACTCTAGACAAATACCTTCACAAAGAATCTCCAAATACTTGAAATTGTATTAGATGTTAACAATTTTCTCTTTTTCAAAAACGCTTGTATTGCTGTTGCCATTGCGCATATTATGTCCTCTCTGGTTCAGCCTTTCCCCGTTTTTTGCTATTTAGCAAACCTCATCTATTCGTTAGTGCCTCATTATAATCTAACTGCATTAGCATAACCTAATTTAATTCGACTACACTCCATTATCCTCGTTTTCGTTTTGTTGATGTTCATCTTGTAATGTCTTTTCAGGACTCTATCCATTCCGTTCAGAAGCTGTTCCAAGTCCTTTGTCATCTCTGATAATATTACAAAGTCATCTCCAAACCTCGAAGCTTAATTGATTTTCCATGAACTTTGATTCCTTTAGCAAATTCCTCCGTGGTTTCCGTCACAGCTTGCTCACTATACAGACTGAATAACATCGGGATAGGCTACAAAACTGCCTTATTCTCTTCTCCACCACAGCTTCCTTTGTATCTCTTGTGACTTAATTGCAGCTTGTTTTCTTAAAAAGTTGTGGTTAAACCTTCGCTCCGTGTATTTTATCCGTGTTATCTTCAGAATTTTAAAGAGTGTTTCGAGACAAACTGAAACAATTCTCTGAAAAATTTCACTTTCGCTCGCGCTCGGAAATAGTGACGCTATCGGGCATCGCCCGGTTCGGCCGTGCACCGCTGGAGCTGTAGGTGGCAGAGGCAGCAGACAGCTTCATTAACGGCGGAGACCCCCGGCCCCACACTGTGCCGCTCGAGAGCAGCCGGAAATGGGAACCTGTTGATGCGATCCGGCGCGCACAGCGGCCAGAGGTTGGGCACTACTGCATGCGTAAAGCGAAGATAAACTCCTCGTGGCTAAAAAGCGTCATTTTAACTATTTCGAGTATTTAGTAAGCGAAACGATATTTCTGTATTGTAGGTTGCATTAAGTTTACCCAAGTAATGTAACCGAGCTCCTTAAAGAGCGGGTAATCTGATATTATGTGGTTGTTTCGTTGCGTAACAGAGTAAAAAAAAAAATCTGTAAGCTCCAACGGATGCAGCAATGCTAAATAATACTACTGCTACTCACTGTTTTACGTGTAAAAATAAATTGCAGAACTTAGCAACTTAAGATGTCCTTCGAATCAGACTGTGGATGTTCCATTGAAGATCCCAAACAACTTAGATCAGTTGTAACAGGACTGAGGTGAACTAATCTGGATCAGACCTATCGTTTTAATTCCACCATAATCTAATGAGTCTCAGTCATCTTCTAATCTGGTAAGAAGAAACATCCGCACTTGCTGTGTTATACAGGGAGGTTCATTGATCGTGACCGGGTCAAATATCTCACGAAATAACCGTCAAACAAAAACCTACAAAGAACGAAACTTGTTTAGCTTGAAGGGGGAAACCAGATGGCCCTATGGTTGGCCCGCTAGATGGCGCTGCCATACGTCAAACGGATACCAACTGCGTTTTTTAAAATAGGAACCCCCATTTTTTATTACATATTCGTGTAGTACGTAAAGAAATATGAATGTTTTAATTGGACCACTTTCTTCGCTTTGCGACAGATGGCGCTATAATAGTCACAAACATATGGTTCACAATTTTAGACGAACAGTTGGTAACAGGTAGGTTTTTTAAATTAAAATACAGAACGTAGGTACGTTTGAACATTTTATTTCGGTTGTTCCAGTGTGATACATGTACCTTTGTGAACTTACCATTTCTGAGAACGCATGCTGTTAGAGCGTGATTACCTGTAAATACCACATTAATGCAATAAATGCTCAAAATGATGTCCGTTAACCTCAGTGCATTTGGCAATACGTGTAACGACATTCCTCTTAACAGTGAGTAGTTCATCTTCTGTAATGTTCGCACATGCATTGACAATGCGCTAAAGCGTGTTGTCAGGCGATGTCGGTAGATCACGAAAGCAAATATCCTTCAACTTTCCCCACAGAAAGAAATCCGGGGACGTCAGATCAGGTGAACGTGCGAGCCATGGTATGGTGCTTCGACGACCAGTCCACCTGTCCCGAAATATGCTATTCAATACCGCTTCAATAGCACGCCAGCTATGTGCCGGACATCCATCATCTTGGAAGTACATTGCCATTCTGTCATGCAGTGAAACATCTTGTAGTAACATCGCTAGAACATTACGTAGGAAAACAGCATACACTGCACCATTTAGATTGCCATCGATAAAATGGAGGCCAATTATCCTTCCTCCCATAATGCCGCACCATGCATTAACCCGCCAAGGTCACTGATGTTCCACTTGTCGCAGCCATCGTGTATTTTCCGTTGCCCAATAGTGCATATTATGCCGGTTTACGATACCTCTGTTGGTGGATGACGCTTCGTTGCTAAATAGAACGCGTGCAAAAAATCTGTCATCGTCCCGTAATTTCTTTTGTGCCCAGTGGCAGAACTGTAACGATGTTCAAAGTCGTCGCCATGCAATTTCTGGTGCATAGAAATATGATACGGGTGCAATCGATGTTGATGTAGCATTCTCAACACCGACGTTTTTGAGATTCCCGATTCTCGCGACATTTGTCTGCTACTGATGTGCGGATTAGCCGCGACAACAGCTAAAACACCTACTTGGGCATCATCATTTGTTGCAGATCGTGGTTGACGTTTCACACGTGGCTGAGCACTTCCTGTTTCCTTAAATAACGTAAGTATCCGGCGAACGGTCCGGACACTTGGATGATGTCCAGGATACCGAGCAGCATACATAGCACACGATCGTTGGGTATTTTGATCACAGTAGCTATACATCAACACGATATCGACCTATTCCGCAATTGGTAAACGGTCCATTTTAACACGGGTAATGTATCACGAAGCAAATACCGTCCGCACTGGCGGAATGTTACGTGATACCACGTACTTATATGTTTGTGACTATTACAGAACCATCTATCACAAAGCGGAAAAAGTGGTCCAACTGAAACATTCATATATCTTTACCTACTGCTCGAATATGTAATAAAAATAGGGGTTCCTATTTAAAAAAACGCAGTTAATACCCGTTTGAACTATGGCAGCGCCATCTAGCGGTTCATCCATATCGCCATCTGAATTCCCGTTTCAAGCTAGACGAGTTTCGTTCTTTGTAGTTTTTTCGTTTGATGCTTATTTCGTGAGATATTTGGTCCGGTCACTATCAATGGACCACCCTGTATAGGTTTAGCTAGGTGCAGCAGCTACCATTTCGCTGCTGACAACAAGTGGCGCATCGTTTTCGGTGAAACGCTGCCTCCCTCTTGTATCCAAACTCATGGCAATCTTTTGTGTGGATGCTGTTCTTTCCTTGCAGGATGGTTCGTTTCTGCATGGAAAGCGGAAGGAAGTTTAGCTGTGAGCGGAAAAGCGGTATACATTTTTCAGCGGAACTGGCCAATGAAAGCACTTCCATTCTTTCATTTCCGTTTTGCTCTCAGTTCACGGGCAGTTCTCTGATCCTTATCTCCAGTCGAGCATCATTTCAGTTCGGATCTTTAGTGCTCATGCACAATCTTGTGTCGTCCACTATTAGTACGAAGAGTTTCTTGTACTCACAACACTAGATACAGAACTAATTCTCATGAATTCGTTTACGCCCTGCTCTGTCCATGAAGTCATTCATGCGTCAAAGTACAAGCAATTGCCAAAGCTTAAAATTAAGAAGTAGGTGCAACAAATTATGTGAGGTGCATTAATAATTATTAACCATTAACTTAATATTTTCTATGTCTTGTACAGATCAAAAAATAAATCAATAAACTTAACAGGGAAGGCGCTTCTGTGGCGAACGATTCTCCTTCTTCACTTACACTAAGTAGTTGCTGTTTATCTTGGACTTTTTGCTAACTACTCATACAGGTACATTGATAGCTAGGTAAACCTCAGTCACTTACATTCTATATGAATTGGTATCTATTTAAAAATAAAATAGCTGTTTATCAAGATAATATCAAGGAGTTTCAGTCCACAAATTTAGAGAGGCAGGTAATTAACATCTAGAAGCAATGGCTAACAGACCTGAAACGTTTTCTTTCGATTTTGAAGACGTTCCTAATTTTTTTGTCTCAGATCTGTAAGACCGAATATATAGCAACATCCTGAACCTCAGGGAAGAAGTCACAGCTTACAGAACATTATTTCTGTGTTGTGGATGTGTGAATCGCACTTAAACTGGTCTTTATTGCTGGTTTGAAAACAGTCACAAAAAGCTATACCTGGAAGCGTGAGAAAGAATCCCAAGATTAGTGAAGAGCTTTTTTCTCGACGTACCCTTATCAAATTTGTACAATAATTTTAATTATTAGTTCTGGAGAATACATATTTTTGGGGTTCCGTGTTTCAGTTCGTAAAAACGGGGCAGTTATGATATCACTTTGTTGTCCATCTATTAAGACTCGTTTTTCTCAGGAACAAGTAAGACATCAAGTTGAAATTTATGTCAAATATTATGATCTACGGCCCATTGGTGGTGAAAGAAAGTTTAATCGTCTGAGTCAATGCAGTCAAAAGATACGGGCATTTGTGTCACATATTTTCATAAGAGCAAAGTTACTCATCAAAATCTGTAGAAGAACTATCTACTTACTTAATTAAATTTTTACGAAACCCTCAGTGTGCGGTCCTGCTCGCACATGTTCATTTTTTCTTATTTTATTTGCGAAAGTTACAAAGCAAATTAGAATATTTGTCAGAAGATCAACAGAACAAGAAACACAAAACACAGCGAACTGAGCTTCTTTACCACTTTAAAAGCGAGCTGATTCCTTTTCTTCTTGTTGTGCAACGAACATCAAAGTATTTCGCTTTTTATATCTTTACTATGAATTATCAGTAGTAGTATTCTAGCAGTCTTTAATGTCCTTGGAGATCATTGATGATAGTCAACTTTGCAGAACATCACATATTATGTACTTTTATTACCGTTACAATTTTACTACCGTGACTCGGGTTATTCACGCGATCTTTCCCTTTATGTTATGGATGTATGCTTGTATACATGGAAGAGGGATGCTATTAACGTAGTAACATTTCGGTTTCCAAATTAGGATTGTGACCTACACACAAGCATTTCAAGGTGCATTTTTAAATGTATGCGCAAATATTTCTATACTTCGTAACATAATTATAATTATCAGCAGATAATAGAAAATTGACGACGTGTTAAAAATCTATTGGACTTCTAGAGATATCAGAAACATCCCCAGGCCCAAAGAAGAAGTATCAAGACACAGTAATTTCTATTTACTTTATCGTGACATAATCGATTACAAAACGTCGTTCCATGTAGCAAGCCATTTGGTCAAAAAACAAGGCTACAGAACGCTGTCCATGGGCCTCAGATTTCCAAAACATAGAAATTTAGATTAATAAAAACCTAAAATTTAAGTAGAATTTACTAAATGTATCCTCAGATTTTAATCTGCTATACCATTTTCTGTAGAATCGCGTCTCTCTAGACGGGTCTAATAAGGAAACGAGGTAATACTTTCTGACACACAGCCACGCGGGATTAGCCGAGCGGCTGGTCCCGGCGGAGGTTCGAGTCCTCTCTCGGGCATGGGTGTGTGTGTTTGTCCTTAGGATAATTTAGGTTAAGTAGTGTGTAAGCGTAGGGACTGATGCCCTTAGCAGTTAAGTACCATAAGATTTCACACACATTTGAACATTTTGGAACACACACACTGATGATTGCCACGCCGTGATTCAAAGAAGCGTTAGACGCTATATTTAACTTAAAAAACTGGCTTTTTAGATGTGTACGCCAATACGTGTTTGTTGCAGGACGCCTTGTTGCCATGAGGTCTGTATATATGGGACAGCTAAACTATTGCAGCATCCCAACTCCCATTCTGTTCATACATTTGATAGTTTTGTTCAACATGTATTATGTATCGATTTACCAATTCCATACTATCGTATAAAACCACATTAATACGAAGCGAAGAGATATTTCTCGCATCCTCAGGAATTATGCTTCCTGAGTCTTCAGTTATTTCTATCGATTTTGATGGGTATATTGCACAGTTCCTTTGAGGACAATTTCATCGAATAACCCTAAAAAACATTAAATTGTTGTATTGTTTCATAGATTCACTTTTTTGTTTTATGACATTGTTTTGAATAGTTCATTTAATATTACATATTACCAGTAGGCACACTATTATATTACCATGTATAAATTTTGTTTCCAATGTGAAGAACGTCATTGTTATGTAATAGAAATTGAGCGAGTGTACTACGGTTTTGTTACGCCCTTAGTGTCACTCCTTAAGTCTTTGTAACTTTACAGAGTAAAAACAGAAAGAAAATAAATGTTAATCATACCTACACGTCGAGAAACAACGGTTTATTTTTTTAAATTTAGAATGTATCTACAGATTTTATCGAATAAACTGTAAGACCAGCGCGTCAAATGTATTTCATTCTATAGTATTCGGGAATGATAGTGCCGTCACTAAGGAGTCTGGTCACAATATTGTTTCTGTTCGAAGAGTCATACGGAATTTCTGTACACGAAATTCAGTTTTCTCAGTGTTTCTCTGGTGTAAGACTATTTTATTCCTCTGCCGCGGTTTCAAATATTTTATAGATACACTTTCCTTTGTGTCTGTAAAAGTTAAATCCTACCAGTGAAAATCATGGATGACGCTAGTTTAGCCCCATATGACTGTTATAAATAGCCATCAGAATCAAGATGTTACCATAGTTTCAGCTTATATATTGTCGGGCTTTTACTGTGTGAAGTTTTCGCCTTCTCTTTTCGTTTAGGATGATCAAGTAAAAGTAAAAAAAGAACAGCTACTATCTATATCGAAATATCTATGGAAATAACGTCGCTAGCGTCGACAACAGTTTTATGATAGTAAGAAACTGCTTCGATAGAAAAAAGAAATTATTTAATCTCCCATCATTCAAATTTCATAGAAGATATACCACAACAGCATTGAGAACACATTGCTAAGTCAGTAGCGCTCGTAAGATTGTGTGTTCAGAATAAATACGAGCACGCCGACTTTCATTTATTGTTCACTGCCATGATACGCAGTTCTATTAAACGTATTATCTCTGATCTTACGTTTGACGTCAGGTTTAACTCGGAAACAAAGAGCGCGATTCTAACACAATGCTGAAAAATTATCAAGTGAAGGAAGCTGTCATCGCAAGCTGTTGGGACTAACCTGTTGCTGGTTAATGTAAGTTATTGCTGTCTGCTCTGTAATTCTCCAGCAGTCTCATTAGTTGCTAATTTCTGTTTCGCTATTTACGATGACTATCTATGTTCTAGGAAGGAGCACCGTTTCTCTTTTAGAGACATTTTAACGGTTATCTGTTATTTACTTTTGGCACTGAGGACTGGAGATGTGTTTACTATCCCTGTTATTTCGCATTTTGTTGCAGACGAATACCAAAGCAGAATCTAAATCAATCCCTTAGGGCAATTGTGTGTTTGTTTGCTGTCCAACTGTTGTTTGTTCAGAACATCGTTAGTTTCAGAGAAAAGAGCAGTACCGTTCTCGAATAATTTTCCTTGATTTCCACATCCGGTACAAACTTCTCATTGATTTCCCACGGTGGCTCTTCTGCACCGAAATCTGGCCGTAGTGGTAGTGCGTTGGATATTTTGTCCAGTATTTGCAATAACAGTTTTTCTTCTTTTCTTGATTTTATGCTTGTCAACAGCGCATGACCGGGCGTTAGTAAACTTCTGTCTAAAATCTGATGACATGAAACAGATTAAACGAGTTGTAAAACATTTGTCCTTCCCACCTTTACCGCGCTTCTTTCAGTTGCGTGGGAATACTACGTACTAGATCCACCGTGAAAAATTTGTTGTGTAAATCTTTTTGCTGAATGTTGATAATGTCTTATGGGTCCGCATTCATCTGTGAAGTTAAAAATGAGCAACGGATCTCAGTGTTTAATGAAGTGCTCGTTTAAATTAACAGCCCAGTTGGAAAAGAGATCATATTTTATTTTTACCGAAGGTGTCGTTAAACCAGAAGACGTTAATTACTCGTATTTTAGCACTGATTAAGGTAGAAATCACTTTTTTGTAGCAGGTGGTTCAAGTTCTAAAATTTCAGTGTGTATTCTGATGAAATGGATGTACTAACTGTAAGAAACTCTTTTTTTATATGGTTTCAGTTTTTAATATCGACATTAATATTAGTTCTAAAGACGTTCTGAACAGTGTAGGCACTCTTACTATACATCACTGGAAAAAAACTGATTGTGGACCCGATGTATGAACTGAAAGACAGAAGTTACAGAATTTTCTGAACATACTGCCGCGCTGTCAATGTTTCCAGTACATTTTTGCCCATCATTATGAGCATGGTCCTCCGTGGTTACTGTTAATAGTGCGGTTCTTACAGTAATGGCACGGAATACATGGTTTACATCCTTTTCCATTTTTCCGTCCCTTCTCCTATTGAACAGAGAGGTGTCGAATATTTTATTTTATGAAATTAAGCTCCATTGTATTACCAAAAACACATTAAATCAGATCGGTACGTAACGTCTGCAATATCGCCTGTTTCCTAGCCAAACAACAACAGCAGTAACAACTGACGAAGGAAATTTGGAAGAGAGACAGTAGTGAAGGAAAGCAATAGAGAACATGTTCTCGCCATACGGCAAACTATCCATATTAGCTAGTCTGCAGTTTCCTATCTATTTCACCTTATTTCTGCAGATGTTTTAAAAGGTCTTGCGTCCGCTAGGTTATAGAAGTTATAGAGATCAACGAGAGAGTGATGACGAATATCTGTTTCATACTTGACCAATATGAGGAAAAGTCGCTAGGCTCCCAACAGAACATGGACATTTTTGAATCCAGTACCCAATGTAAAGCATCTCCTTTCTAATGTTAAAGAAATACAGGTAACTAAAAACAGAATGATACAGCATACCGTGACATTATGACAGGTCAGTAGGCAAGACTCTAAGGACAGGCGAGTGATGTAGTAGTGTTCAGTCACCTATAGCAGCCAAGCAAATAACCGACCACTGCCAGGACTATAAGCACGAAGGCAGTTACAAGTCCTTGACCGTGCCACAGCTTCCAAGTCTTGGAGATGGCGTCAGTACAGATTCGACCGGGGGTCAAGATGTCGGAATACTCAGTACAGGACTTGCGATTCGTAACTCAGTTTATTACGAACTGGACAACATTCTGGTAGGTCTTCTGGTAGTTTTCTATTGAAGATGCTGTCCGTTTTTTGTTCCAACGACTTGTTTACTTACGCTGTCCCAAAAGATGTCAATGCGAAACAGGACAAATGCGTAGTCAGACTTGATCCGATAACGTTTTCCAGTACGTGCTCAGCTATAGCAGATTTTTCGAGGTAGCGTAAATATGTTTATTGACACTTTGTGCGTTGTTCACGGTGAGCACTGTTTGCCTGACGCGTGATATTTGCACGCACACGTTATTTTGAAAATTCCAAGCCTTCTATCATCTACTGCATTTTTTATTGGTCTCACTAGTTGGATATTTAACATAGGCCTAAGGATCGATTTAATTATGCTTCTCTTCAGCAAGAAGATTAGCTATTATTATTATTATTATTATTATTATTATTATTCTTTCTTTTCTCAGACGTTATGTCTGGTCAAAAATAAAAGTGACGCAGATCTTGATCAAGCTGACTTCCTTTTAACTGTACGGTATATGTTACATTGCATTTAGGAACTTTCGGGTAATTGAACATGTATCAATAATTACAGATTTCTGTAGTTGTATATATAAGTTTGGATGTAGCTGTATTGCGTTGATGTACTAGTGGATATTGTGTGGTATGACTCCTGTAGTTGATAGTATAATTGGTATAATGTCAACTTTATCCTGATGCCACATGTCCTTGACTTCCTCAGCCAGTTTGATGTATTTTTCTTTTTTTTCTCCTGTTTTCTTTTGTATATTTGTTGTTTTGGGTATGGATATTTCGATTAGTTGTATTAAATTCTTCTTTTTATTGGTGAGTATGATGTCAGGTTTGTTATGTGGTGTTGTTTTATCTGTTATGATGGTTCTGTTCCAGTATAATTTGTATTCATCATTCTCCAGTACATTTTGTGGTGCATACTTGTATGTGGGAACGTGTTGTTTTATTAGCTTATGTTGTATGACAAGTTGTTGATGTATTATTTTTGCTACATTGTCATGTCTTCTGGGGTATTCTGTATTTGCTAATATTGTACATCCGCTTGTGATGTGGTCTACTGTTTCTATTTGTTTTTTGCAAAGTCTGCATTTATCTGTTGTGGTATTGGGATCTTTAATAATATGCTTGCTGTAATATCTAGTGTTTATTGTTTGATCCTGTACTGTAATCATGAATCCTTCCGTTTCACTATATATATATATATATATATATATATATATATTGCCTTTTCTTAGCCATGTGTTGGATGCATCTTGATCGATGTGTGGCTGTGTTAGATGATATGGGTGCTTACCATGTAGTGTTTTCTTTTTCCAATTTACTTTCTTTGTATCTGTTGATGTTATGTTATCTAAAGGGTTGTAGAAGTGTTTATGAAATTGCAATCGAGTAGCTGATGTATTTATATGAGTGATTGCTTTGTGTATTTTGCTAGTTTCTGCTCGTTCTATAAAGAATTTTCTTAAATTGTCTACCTGTCCATAATGTAGGTTTTTTATGTCAATAAATCCCCTTCCTCCTTCCTTTCTGCTTAATGTAAATCTTTCTGTTGCTGAATGTATGTGATTTATTCTATATTTGTGGCATTGTGATCGTGTTAGTGTATTGAGTGCTTCTAGGTCTGTGTTACTCCATTTCACTACTCCAAATGAGTAGGTCAATATTGCTATAGCATAGGTATTTATAGCTATTGTCTTGTTTCTTGCTGTCAATTCTGTTTTCAGTATTTTTGTTAGCCTTTGTCTATATTTTTCTTTTAGTTCTTCTTTAACATTTGTATTATATATTCCTATTTTTTGTCTGTATAATAGATATTTATAGGCATCTGTTTTTTCCATCGCTTCTATGCAGTCGCTGTGGTTATCCAATATGTAATCTTCTTGTTTAGTGTGTTTTCCATTGACTATGCTGTTTTTCTTACATTTGTCTGTTCTAGAAGCCATATTTATATCATTGCTGAATACTTCTGTTATCTTTAGTAATTGGTTGAGTTGTTGATTTGTTGCTGCCAGTAGTTTTAGATCATCCATGTATAGCAAATGTTTGATTTTGTGTGGGTATGTTCCAGTAATATTGTATCCATAATTTGTATTATTTAGCATGTTGGATAGTGGGTTCAGAGCAAGGCAGAACTAGAAAGGACTTAATGAATCTCCTTGGTATATTCCACGCTTAATCTGTATTGGCTGTGATGTGATATTATTTGGATTTGTTTGGATATTAAGTGTGATTTTCCAGTTTTTCATTACTATGTTTAGGAACTGTATCAATTTAGGATCTACTTTGTATATTTCCAATATCTGTAGTAACCATGAGTGGGGTACACTATCAAAAGCTTTTTGGTAATCAATGTATGTGTAGTGTAGCGACCTTTGTTTAGTTTTAGCTTGATATGTCCCTTCTGCATCTATTATCAGTTGCTCTTTACATCCTCATGCTCCTTTGCAGCAGCCTTTTTGTTCTTCATTTATAATTTTGTTCTGTGTTGCATGTGTCATTAATTTCTGTGTAATGACTAAAGTTAATATTTTGTAGATTGTTGGTAGGCATGTTATGGGGCGATATTTTGCTGGGTTTGCTGTGTCTGCTTGATCTTTAGGTTTCAGATAAGTTATTCCTTGTGTAAGTGTATCAGGGACTGTGTATGGGTCTGCAATGTAATTGTTAAATAATTTAGTTAGATGTGAATGCGTTGAGGTGAACTTCTTTAGCCAGAAATTTGCTATTTTATCATTTCCAGGGGCTTTCCAATTGTGCGTAGAATTAATTGCTCGGGTGACTTCATGTTCCAAAATTATCACTTCAGGCATTTGTGGTACCGTCTAGTATGTGTCTGTTTCTGCTTGTATTCACTGTGCATGTCTGCTATCGATGGGTTTGACCATATGTTGCTCCAGAAGTGTTCCATGTCTGTTATGTTTGGTGGATTGTCTAGGTTTCGAAACAAAATTAAGCCATTTATGGAGGGAAGGTATCAGTCAAGAAGATGTGTAAAAATCTAATTTTTGGGCCAAAATCGAATGATAAGAGTGTCAAAGCAGTCGGAACACGATATGTCTGCACAGGCGAGCAGTGCAGTGACAAAATCGCGCACAGCGCGGAATGCAGGGAGCATGTCTTTGTAGCAGCGAAAGGGTTAATGCGGCCGTGGCGGCTTTACGTCATGAACCGCGCGCTCCCCCCTAAACCTAAGCTCGCGAACTATGCTATACTATGGCGCTGCTTCTATTGGCGCGTGCGTCGTGTGCAACTGGCAACGCAGCAATCTCCCGCGTCTGGGCGGGCATGCGCCAGCCGCCAAGATAAAAGAATTGAACTATAGTCGTCGTCGGAGCCAACGTCTTGCTGGGTCAGTAAAATTCCGACAGTTCTGCGCGTCCTTGTTGAGATGATGACCAGTCACCAAGCTTTTGTTCACTGCTAGGCCACCGTAGACATTCATCAAACGCCTATTATGCTCTGGTTTACCGCCAAAAAAAAAAACTCAGTGAAGGGTGTCTACTTGGAAAGCACCACGGTTGCAGTCGCCATTTTGAAGGCTACGTGTAACGGAGCCACCTGTCGGAACCTCAAGAAACTACAGTGGCAGAAGCGGGAGTATTCCCCGACGTTCCACAACAAATTCTGCATGTTTTTCAACCGAAATTGGCCGAGGAAAGAATGTGATGCATTACTTAATAAATGTCCCTCGTATTTGTGATGGTTGTTTCGTAAGTGCTTGTGCCCATGCTGCAGGTTATAGGCGTATGGTAAAGTTGTTACACGACGCAATGATAGTGTCGGTGCCGGCAGCGCGCCATGTGGCTGTCGCCGGCAGCGGCGGCGCTCGCGCTGTCGCTGTGCCTCTGGCCGGAGCCCGGTGCGGGCGCCGAGCAGGACCTGACCGTGGTGCAGACGTCGGAGGGTGCGCTGCGCGGCCACATGATGACGTCGTTCGGCGGCCGGCTCTTCATCGCGTTCCGCGGCGTGCCGTACGCGCGCCCCCCCGTCGGCGTGCTGCGCTTCCGGCCGCCGGAGCCGCCCGTGCCCTGGACCGGCATCCGCTCCGCCAAGTACGAGGGCTCCGTCTGTCCCCAGGTAGGCCTGCACGCTGCCACTCACTATCTACATCTACATCTACGTGATTACTCTGCTATTCACAATGAAGTGCCTGGCAGACCTTCATGCTGTCTCTCTACTCTCCACCGTTCCACTCTCGAACGGCACGCGGGAAAAACGAGCACTTAAATTTCTCCACAGGAGCCCTAATTTCTCTTATTTTATCGTGATGATAATTTCTCCCTATGTAGGTGGGTGCCAACAGAATGTTTTGGCAATCGGAGGAGAAAACTGGTGATTGAAATTTCATGAGAAGATTCTATCGCAACGAAAAACGCCTTTGTTTTAATGATTGCCACTCCAATTCACGCATCATGTCTGTGACACTATCTCCCGTATTTCGCGATAATACAAAATGAGCTGCCCTTCTTTGTACTTTTTCGATGTCATCCGTCAGTCCCACCTGATGCGGATCCCACACCGCACAGCAATACTCGAGAATAGGGTTGTGCATATATTTGAATTTTAAAAGGCACGACGAAATGTTTTGTACTAGATACGCATTGAGACCAAGTACTAACTAAGCAAAATATGAGACGTATCGGAAGGTAAGTTCCGATCGGTCGTGAAATGGTAACCAGGGTGAAAATGAAAAATGTTTTATTTGCAACATTTAGCTACAACTACCAGATAGTTATCTACAAAGTCGCCGATCCAACTTAGACATCTGTTGTAGCGTTGTACAAACTTTCCAACGCCATCGTCACAGAAGGCAGCCGCCTGTGCTCTCCGCCAATTCTCTACGCTGGTCTACAGCTCGTTCTCTGTGCCAAAATGTTCTCTTCATAGCCAGTAGTTCATGTACTTACAGATGAAATCCACAGGGAACCATTTACGAGCTGTATTGTAGATTATCAAACGCTTCCCATCGGAAACGCTACAGGAGCGTCTTCATTGCCCCTGCAGAATGCGGCCGAAAATTGTCGTGAAGAAGGAAACGCGTGACAATTATGTACTCGAGAATAGGGCGGACAAGCGTAGTGTAAGCAGCCTCTTTGGTAGACCTGTTGCACCTTCTAACTGTTCCTCCAATGAATCGCAGTCTTTCGCTGGCTCTACCCACAACATAAACTATGTGATCGTTCCAATTTATGGTATTTGTAATTGTAATCCCTAAGTATTTAGCTGAATTTACAGCCTTCAGATTTGTGTGACTTACCGCGTAATCTAAATTTAGCTGATTTCTTTTAGTACTCATGTGAATAACTTCACACTTTTTCTTATTCAGGGTCAATTGCCACTTTTCGCACCATGCAGATATCTTATCTAAATCATTCTGCAAGTCGTTTTGGTCATCTGATGACTTTTCAAGGCGGTAAATGACAGCATCATCTGCAAACAATCTAAGACGACTACTCCGATTGTCTCGTATGTCGTTAATATAGATAAGGAACAATAGAGGGCCTATAACACGTCCTTGGGGAACGCCGTACATTACTTCTATTTTACTAGATGACTTTCCCATTTCTGACAGGAAATCACGAATCCAGTCACACAACTGAGGCGATACTCCGTAGGCACGCAATTTGATTAGAAGACGCTTGTGAGGAACGGTGTCGAAAGCCTTCCGGAAATCTAAAAATATGGAATCAATTTAACATCCCCTGTCGATAGCACTTATTACTTCATGAGTTTAAAGAGCTAGTTGTGTTTCACAAGAACGATATTTTCTGACTCAATGCTGACTATATGTCAATAAATCGTTTTCTTCGAGGTACTTCGTAATGTTCGAATACAGTATATGTTCTAAAACCCTACTGCAAATCGACGTTAGTGATAAAGGCCTGTAATTCAGCGGATTACTCCTACTTCCCTTTTTGGGTATTGGTGTGACTTGAGTGATTTTCCAGTCTTTAGGTACGTATCTTTCTGCGAGCGAATGGTTGTACATAATTGCTAAATATGGAGCTATTTTATCAGCATAATCTATCTGATAGTCAAGTCTGCTGCCTCAGTACACAGAGGATGTCCCATTCGTCTTGACAAGTCCAAATAACGTTTGTCCAGATGCAAAGTAACAAATATATTACAATTTGCGGCATGGCTGTGGATTAAAACAGTGATCCAATAAGTGTAGAACTAGATTGATACTGATAGGACGAGAATGATTGCTCGTGACGTTTATAGTGTAGTGTGGCCTGAAGAGATCATCCTCGATGACTTATTTTTCTAGGATGGGATGTAAGGATAAAAGGAAAACACTTTATTTATTAAACATTCAGTTAGGCTTGGACACTCGATGGGTCCTTTAGCCTTCTGTCTTTGGTGATATCTGTCTGCTGTGGAGGGTGAGATGTGTCTAGGCTGCTTCCTCGTGTTATGACGTATCGCCTATGCGGGATGAAACGTTATTGACTTCGATACTCGATATTTGTGCCATCTTGCAGGGTTTACCGTTCCTACAGATTCTAATTGTCGAACTTCGTCCCTAAGGGTATCGATTTTTTCAAAAACTCTTTTATAGTGGTCTCGTGGAGTGTGGTGCCGATGTCGACGTATCTTGTCCACCATGGAGCTCCTGTCATCCATCGGTGGCAAATGTTTTGCAGCGCTTGGAGTTTGTTGTAGTTGGAGACGCACGTAGTTTCCCACGAGTTGGAGCCATATAACATTGTGGGTTCCAACATTGCCTTATAAAGTTAGAGTTTAGTCTTAGGGTTGAGATCCTTACTCTTCAGGAAAGGAATCAATGACCTGGCCATCTTCTGGGCTGCCGTCTTCTTGTCGTCAATATGCTGCGTAAAGAGCAATCTTTTGTCAAGGTAGACACCGAGGTACTTCACTCCCGGCGACCATGGGACAAACTGATCAGCTGTTTGGAGTCTGTCGTTCAGAACTGGTTTCCTCCGTGTGAACATAACGGCTGCCGTCTTCGTCGGGTTGATCGTTATCTTATTTTGCAGCGCCGAGCGTTCCATTACATCAAGTTGCCGTGGCATCCTAGCGATTAGCTGGTCCAAGTGTCGTCCAGTAGTCAGAAATGCCGTATCGTCCGAGTAAAAACTCGCCGTAACAAGGGGGACTGTTGGGATGTCATTTATATGTAAGTTGAAAAGCAGAGGCGAAATGACACAGCCCTGCGGAAATCCTGCAGAGATCAGTTTCATTTCGGAGTTTTTATCGTCGACTCGGACATACAGTTTCCTGTCCTGCAGAAAGTTGTCTGAGTCCAATGTAACAATCCGCAATAGGGGTAGTGCGATGTAGTTTGACGATAAGGTTGGGCCGCCACACCTTATCGTATGCTTTTTCAATGTCAAGGAATACACCAGTTGTGAAGTGCTGCTTGTTGTATCCTTCTTGTATCCGTTGGGTGATCCGCAGAAGTTCGACAGATAACTTGTCCTTGAAACCGAATTGTTCGGGTCGTATAACATCATGCGCTGTAAGCGTGTCTTGGAGCCTCTTCAACAGCACTCTCTCGAGGACCTTGCCAAGGGTCGGCAAGAGGATAATTGGCCGATAACTGCTGGGTTCTGCTAGGTTTTTACCTGGCTTTGGGACTGGAACTATTCGAGCTTTCTTCCATGCCGTAGGAAAATATTCCCGCAGTAGACAGCTGTTGAAAATTCGGGTAAGGAGCACAGTTGGCTTCCTGGGCAACTTGTTTCAAATCGGTGTTGCTTATGGAATCGTTGCCTGGGGCGTTATTGCGAGTATTCCGGATAATTTTACGGATCTCTGCTGGTGTGGTGAGTTGTGGGCGGCTCTGCACAGGCGTAGTACGAAAAGCAGTCCATTCTGCTGTAACGACGGCTTCCTGTTCTTGCAGGCGGACGTCGTTCACGGGGGTCGCTGGTGTAGACGTCTGTTCTTGGTAAGTCGTAGGGTCGTGACGTCTTCTACATCCAGACTTTTGTGCAGTCATCTTCCACTAGATGTAGTTGCTATTGACATTCCTGAAATGTTTAGATACTATCACAACGGGCGTGCTTATTTACCAAATCATTGAGCTTATTACACCACTATATGAATAAAGTGTCCACTATTGCTTATTATATCAGTGGAGATATAATTTTGTGTGTTTTATAGACGATTCTGTTGACGTACCAGGTTTGAGTCTCCTTCAGGCCGTTCCGCAAGAGCACTGGGTCTCGTTTTCCTCTCGTTTACCCACCGGATATAGTTCAGAAATGCCAGGAATCAGTTGTCAGGACCCGAAAAGACTAAACGACTACTTTGTGTCATTGTTAGCCATACTGGAGCTATTTTGTGTTTTTCGGAATTCTGTTTCTTAAACAAAATTTTGTAAAAGTGCTTAGAGCACAGCGGCGTGCAGCGTACATGAAGAAGGTTCAAGTTCCCGTAGTAGCCTCGAAATACTTTACACAGTAACACTCGTGTGACAAGTCGGATGTACTATCTTTCACACTGTAACGATACCAATGGAAACTAAACAGCTGCGTACGCTGATACGTTAAATAATATATCACACAGATGAAAATCTAATTCATATAGAAGGACCCTGAGTTAATGAGCGTATGCAAACGTCTTTGATAGCATCACTCACTGTGAAACGCATACATTTGTAACGCGGGCACCCGTAGGACGACGAGTCTGCAGAGTATTATCCGTATTCCTTTTTACACTATTATCAAGAGTGGATAGTTCTTTCCTGGGTTACTTTAGAAACCTACGGGAGGAATTCGAAAACAAGATAAATTACATGAGTGGAGAAAAGAGGTTTCCTTACAGAAATACAATATGAAATCATACCCGTAGCGTAATAGACTTATTTACTTATGTATGCAGTTTGGACAAGAAGAGAATAGAAGCTTTCGAAATGTGGTGTTACAGAAGAATGCTGAAGATTAGATGGGTAGATCATATAACTAATGAGGTGGTATTGAATAGGATTGGGGAGAAGAGAAGTTTGTGGCACAACTTGACTAGAAGAAGGGATCGATTGGTAGGACATGTTCTGGGGCATCAAGTGATCACCAATTTGGTATTGGAGGGCAGCGTGGAGGGTAAAAATCGTAGAGGGAGACCAAGAGATGAATACACTAAACAGATACAGAAGGATATAGGTTGCAGTAGGTACTGGGAGATGAAGAAGCTTGCACAGGATAGAGTAGCATGGAGAGCTGCGTCAAACCAGTCTCAGGACTGAAGACCACAACAACAACAACAATGTCATTTTGCCAAAAGGCAATAAATTAAAATCAGTGTGAATATAAGAAAGAATTTATTTACAGATTCTATATAAACGTCTTAAGTGCTGTCCAGTATTACCCCAAAACCGATGTAGAATTTATCGTAATGCTGTACCAGACTCCCTACCCCTTTGCATATAAGCCTACCGTCCGTCTACCGAGTTTTGTCATAGGATGAACCTAAATTCCGTCATTTGAAGAAGTCACAGTTGTTCCTGCCACCAGGGACAGCAGTCAATATGACAACATATTGTGACACATTGTGAAGCTCGTGCACATCCTTACGAAACAAATGGAAGTCCAATATGTCGCCAGATGTCGTCTGCTGGACGACAGAGGCCGTCCGCATCATGCTGAAGCAGCTCAGTATCTTCTTCTCCGATTCTAACATGAGGGAGATGTCAGCCTTCCTTCAGTCCGGATTCGAAACCGCAGGAGGCCTATTAATTTCTGTCGGTGAAGAAGTGGATGGTCGGCTGGGAGTGAACGCAAAATGAGGAACTACACGACTTTGCTAGCTACCATCCTGTTAAGATATATGTGTCTTGGGAAGGCAACATAAATGGTTGACTGGATGTTGAGGGACTAAAAAGCAAAACAACATGAATGCACGATCGTATTTATATGAACTGATTTTGGCCCATCAGTTGTAGTCAAAGCACCGATCACACACCGCTGCAGAACAGTTTCTGTGTTTTAAAAAATTACAAGTTTAGTATTTCTCCGCAGATTTTTTAACGAATGTATGAATAAATGAATGCATCTGCAGTTGATTACATTGGCTGGATAACTTAGAAATACGAGGAATGCCTATGACATTCAGTAGTTAACTCATTAATGTGTGACACAGTTGTAGTGGCGCTGGTTATTTAAGTAACTAATGGAGGCAGCCAAATTCACAAGAAACAGACTCAGGGTCTCTTGCAGTTCGTGAATAATCAGTCAAACTGTTAAGTCCATAATATGTTCTATATGAAAACTCTAAGGTTCTTTTATGGTCTCACTCACAGAAAAATTCTAATTCGCTGTGTGTGCTGGGCTCTCGAAATGACTAAAATGTCAACATTTGCACTGCTCAGCCACTTGCCACACACAACTCAAAAAACGCAAACTTTACAAGCGAATGTCCTGGAAACAGAACTCCTCACCCTTTGGAGTCAAAAAACCTATCCCACCCATCCTTCTGAACATCCAAGTCCAGCTTCAAAGCGTTCCTTCACTAACCCTTTCAACTGCCTTCCCATTCGTTGCCACTATCTCTCTTTCCTACCAAGCCATTCCTTCCTATTGACGGGCATTATGTTACATTTCACCATATCTACAGGGTCTAGTCCATGACCCCTATACTCATCAGTACCGTGTCGATCAGGGAGCAGTGAGGGGGCATGTGTTTGTGCTCTAGAGTGCCAAGAAAAAATCATTCACAGTGACTTGTTTATTATTCATAATACAGAATGGTCTTCCCAGGGCTCTAGCTGCTCAGCCGGTTTTGCGCAGACCCCGTCAGCATTAGGAGGCACCGTTACGTCACAGCCGGCCTGTTCCCCCAGGCGTCGTAGCCAGCACGGACCACGCCGGTGGACAATAGCTCTCTGAAGCGCTCTCGCTGACGTAGAAGACGTGCCCCCGGGAGATTCACCCTCCAGCCCTCCAGCCCAGCAGAGTTGGGCCAGAAGACTCAACTTATGAGACAGAGGCCGGCTTCATGTGTTGGCTTCCAACACTACGGCGGACGGCGAACAGCTTCTTGCCCCGCTATCAAGCTCCTGTAGGCCAGTAGGCTGATAGCGGTTTCTGCAGCCCATAAGAATCCAGAAGTTGGTTCTACAGCGTACCGGGGGGGTCACTCTTGAAAGGTTTTGTATTTTTACTGGAACTTCCCATGCGCTCCACTGCAGTGGAGGTATTACTCTCGTTTAGTCAGCTCTCCTTGTGACTTCAGATTTTCGTAACTTAGTTTTTCAGACGCTCTTTCTGCTGTGTCAGATGTTGAATAGTTACTGTCGCGTTGGATCTGGACTTTCTTGTGACACTATGCTCTGTCACCAATATGACTTCGTCGTTTTGCCCCATGATGTCATTGTGACTTGTTTGCGGATTCGGGCGCTCGCAATCGCTTCTGCATTCACCTCGTCCTACTCAGAATTTTCCCCTAGTTGGCAGTCTGATGGTCATTGATTCAGACAATCTGGCTTCAGCAAATATTTATTCTTTGCCTGGGATACTATTCTCTGGTGAATCACAACTTGGGATGAATTAGCCAACATTAATAAAAAGAGTTTCATAACATATCGCGCTCAAAACGATCACAATGACATCAAACACTGTACAGGGTATTCAGAAAATAGTGTCACCTTTATCTATATGAGGCAGTATTGGTCGAAACTAGATGGGGAGTCCCTACAATTATATGTCTGGAAAACCAATACCTGTTGAGATATGGCCTAATCTGTCCTCTCATTCTTATCTGTTACGTTGAGATAGACACTAGAGACAGTGCTGCATGTGGTTACCACATATCCTTACACATACTTCAGCCTTTCTTCGCAGTGAATCAAATACATCATGCATTGTTCACACACATGTGCACATTATCGACGAGGTGGGCAAACACCAACACCTTTAAATCTCCCAAAGGGCAGAAATATAACAGATTCAGGTCAGGTGAACGGGGAAGCCGTGCTACCAGACCTCCTTGGCCAATCTTCCGCCCATGTAGTATTGCAGTGAGGTAGTCTCATACGACCACTAGAGAATGGAATGGTGCCGCGAGGTGCAAAACCGCAGTTGTCTTTATGCAAGTGTAACGTTTTCCAATAGCACTGGTAATCAATCATTCATAAATTAGTGATACACAATACCCGTTAATGTGTTTGGTAAAGCATATGGCCCTGCGAGTCTGTCACCAGCAATTCCTGTCTATCTACTGATTCTGATAAGATATTGGTGGCTCACCTCCATGACTGCTCGAGAATCTTCATCTGCTCACACGTGGATATTGTGGTAATTTGCTATGCCATCTCTTGTGATGACTAATACCCCCACAAACTATACATTACTTGCCACATTTGAAACGTCCCATATACCACAGGGACTGGTTTCTGAACAAGTAATTATAGAATCTTTTCTTATGTCTTTGAGCAGTACTACCTCCTGCAGGAACATGTCACTTTTTAAACATCTTCTGTATTCAAAATTAATAATAAAATATTTCACTAATATGAATATTCTACTGCTAGCCTAAGAGATAAATAACCTGTAAGTTTTTATTATTAAGTAAAGCTGTAGAAGTTTCGAAATACCAGTCTTGCATACGTTGATGTGTGCATTAAAAGTCTCTATATGTTTTTTTTTGTTGAATTTCTGCCGTAGACGATCGTAACGAGAGTTCCATGCACAAACATGCCCGCTGGTTATGCCGCGTGGGCCGTCCCAGCTTAGCTGCCGGGGTAGCTGCCCCCGACGAAACACATCTCTAAACGATACACCAGAGCGTGTTCGCTAAAGTAGCACCCCTTTCAGCTTTATATATTGGGGTTACTGCGGTACCAATTACACGCAGAAACATTCTGTCTTGCAGGATCTCTAAAGAAACTCCCACCAAATTTTTCTAAACTGTGCTGTGAGCTCATGGCTTAAAATTCATTGTCTTACAAGTGCTCTATATTCAGCGTTCCTCGCTGAAGTAGTGTAACACATTAGGTTCGTTTGAGTAAGGATCAGCACCAGACACGACTATGTGAATTCATTTGTTCGAGACGTTATTGCAGTTGCAATGAGTCATGACTGATCGAAAGCTGGGCGAGTGCTTGTCAATGGATGGTCATGACTAATCTGGACTGGTCACAGATATTTATTCTTGCAATTCCAAAGTGTTTAATTACATTCCTACAAAGAGAACTCGTTGAAGAAACAAGTACTAGATTCCTGCTAGCCTTTTGAGCGGACGATACATCTGAACCTTGTCGAAATTTATTGCATCCTAGTCTAATTTTACTTCCTTAAGGGATTTTCCAGCTGTAATGGGTTGTGCCTATGAATCCTGGACTACGGAAAGCAAAATGAATAATTTTCCATTTACCATATAAGGGGTGCAACGTAAGATCCGACAGATAGGGGTAAAAGCTGTATCATTGTCATAGTGAGATGCACGGGATAACTTGACTCAACGAAGAACAGGCATGGGTAACAATATGCATACAGTACAGTTACATATATATACCGGTGAAATTAAACTGCATACCAGATTCGTAACGAGTCTTGGCAGTGACCAGACAAAGCTCTATCTGTTCAGATGTTTGGATGTTTAGATGTTTACATTTAATACCCACTTTTAAAGCAACAATAGTGCATACGAAAATGAAAAATTTTGATAAATGTTCTACGGTCGCAGGTTCGAATCCTGCCTCGGGCATGGGTGTGTGTGATGTCCTTAGGTTAGTTAAGTTTAAGTAGTTCTAAGTTCTAGGGGACTGATGACCTCAGATGTTAATTCCCATAGTGCTGAGAGCCATTTGAACCATTTGATAAATGTTTATCTAGGAAATATTATTACACTACCACTGATTTACCTGCTATCAAAGGCCTGGCTAGGCAGCCAGAATAATGTTGAATGAGACGCAGCTGACAATGTACTTCTCTGTAGCATACTGAGGTACGGTCCGTACCGCTTGAAACGATATTGCGTTAAACCGAGCGATGTTGCAAAGTGGTTAGCTCTCTGGACTCGCATTTGGGAGGGTGACAGCTCAAACCCCCGGCCGACCATTCAGAATTAGGTCTTCTGTGATTTCCCTAAATCGCTTAAGGCAAATCCAGTGATGGTTCCCTTGAAAAAGGCACTGCTGATTTCCTTTCCCATCCTCTCCTAATCCGAGCTTGTGCTCCGTCTATAATGGACTCACTGCCGCCCGGACGTTAAGTACTAATTTTTTTCTTTTTGTATATTACATTAACTGTTCGTGACTTTCTAAATAAAAATAGTTTTTGCGTACTAAGTTAATTCATTGAGACTAACCTGGTGTACTTACGTTTGTTAATTTACTGAATGCCAATAGCACTAGCCATACGTTCGTACACTGGCCACATTGTAGCCACTCTCTACCAATTTAACCACTGATGATTTTCCTTGAAATTAGTTGATTACCAGCATATATTTCCTATTATTTTTCATAAATATCCGCTATCGCCAGATATTAAATAAAAAAATGAATGTCTTCTCTGATATATACTGCATTTTGCAGTCAAATATTGGCCGTTAATCTAACGTGTACTGCAAGCCACACCGGGGGCAAATTTTGCTACTTTTCGTAATTGCCGTTTACCTTCAGTTTTTGCTTTTACCGTATTCGGAATGGGGATGTATGGCGCAGCAAGAAGTAGCACTGTACAGGTGTAAGACAATCAGATCACGTTGTCGAGAATGTCGTTAAAATTGGTTGTGTAATTTCATGCGTCGCTGTACTATGAGGGATTTGACGCGGGGTGTTTTACCAGCCAGTTAGGAGGATTAAGACATGTATACAGTTTTGAATATCGGAATCGTCTTGGGCCTTTAAGCTACATTCTGAATTATTTAGGTTCCGTCGTTGGAGTTACCCCGTTAGTGGAGGCACGTTCCAACTACGTAGGATTAATTAAATACCACCTGCACGTAGCGCCATTAGAAAAGCACGAGTTTACCGAAATACCGCTAAACTGCTCGTAAGCTCCTAAGCAGGTCGAAAGTTTGCGTCTGAGTAGGGAGTAGGGTGTACTGCGCTAACCCTCTGATCGGAATATACTGTCGCCTCCAGATTTTGGATTGAGAACGCTACAGTAAGGCAATTGGGTCTCTAATCACTGTGCTCTATTGATGAATTTACAAAAGACAACGATGGTGTTTCGACAGTCATCTTAACAAGTCAACTTTTTAAAAAATGGGGATGTTGCCGTAAAGAACAAATAGATTGTAGGCCGATAAGCATCCACACAATACTAGTGCTGACCGCCCTGCTTTATTATATCACAGACAGCTGCTATTGAGTAGAAGAATGCTGTCAAATATTTTCTTCTGCAGTGCTTAAATATTTGCAGCGTACCACCGAATCGGCATTGTGTTAAACCGATCCAAATAATTATCTGTTTGATACTACCAATCAATGTGCTCCGTTTGGTATGAGTCTGTTGTCTGGGATACATGGCGTGAAGGGTATAAAGAGTTTAGTTTAACAATTCATATGTTAAACGAGGACTCTGTTTGAAACTTTCTAACAATGAAGAACTGTCACCCAAGGACAAAATGAGAAAAGAAGCCGGACACATGGGGGTAGGACTCACGCTTTGAGGGTTCCGCACAAACTTCATTATGTGTATAGATCGTTAATCTACAGGTTTTGATCAATGAGTCTATCCGTATCAAAATATGGGACACAAATGGTTGTATTTTTTGATTACATTGACTGAGAAGCTTATTTTTTATACCACCAAGGGACAGCAGACCTTAGCATTTCTCATAAATAGATTCAAATGGCTCTCAGCACTATGGGACTTAACATCTTAGGTCATCAGTCTCCTAGAACTTAGAACTACTTAAACGTAACTAACCTAAGGACTTCACACACATCCATGCCCCAGGCAGGATTCGAACCTGCGACCGTATCAGTTGCACGGTTCCGGACTGGAGCGCCTAGAACCGCTCGGCCACCGCGGCCGGCTAGCATTTCACATAAATTTCAACTTGAGATCTACCCGTTCCTGAAGAAAAGGGGTCTTAACAGACGGACACACAGACTGGCGGACAATAAAATATTCTTATATGGGTTCGTTTCATTTTTACCGGTGGAGGTATGGAACCCAAAAAAAGAGAACGGAACAGGACAGAATTAGCACCACAAAATTTATGGCACGAGTCTATAAAGTGGCTTCATGTTAACACGAAGCCCACTAACTTTTACGTGCATGATATGAGAGACTCCGAAGTAGCTCTCTGGATTTATTGGCTTCTGCAGTGTCCGGCGAGCAGTACGAAGTACTGCGAATTCTCTATAGCACGATTTTTGTCTCAAACCTAAAAAAAATGCTTCTTTATTAGACATAGGAAGCTTCAATTATGCTTGTTGTCATAAAAATCATGTTGTCTGCGATTCAAGTAAGTGGTATACAAGTAAGAGTATACAAGTCTCCCCGTCTTTGCTAAACTCGTCACACAATATATGTCAACTGACAATACTGTGAAAACTATAGCTTGCTACTCATCACATAGCGGAGATGTTGGTCTGGCTTCAACAGCCACAGACAGTGCTCATGTGAGCGTGAGTTGCGTTTGTGTGAATGTGTGTGTATATGATGTCTACTTAAGAAGAAGGCCTCATGGCCCAAAGCTTATTTGTTAAGCAGCCTTTTTGTTGTTCCTGTCTACGACTCAACTTCTCCGTTATAAGGCAAGTAGCTCAGGGATGTGTGTTAATTAACCTCTGCATGTTGCGATTTTACAGGAGGAGGAGGAGGAGAAGACTAGTGTTTAACGTCCCGTCGAAAACGAGGTCATTGAGACAAGCTCGGATAATGGAAGGATTGGGAAGGAAATCGACCTTGCCCTTTCAAAGGAACCATCCTAGCATTTGCCTGATACAATTTAGGGAAATCACGGAAAACCTAAATCAGGATGGCCGGAGACGGGATTGAACCGTCGTCCTCTCGAATGCGAGTACAGTGAGCTAACCACTGCGCCACCTTGAGATTTTACAAAGCACGTTCCAGGACAGGTGCTTCCCCATTCATACGACATCCATGACTTAAAATAACGTCCATGGACAAAGTAAAACTTTTGTATCGTCTTCTCATGTGAATTTGGAGGGATCATATTCAGTGAACCAATGCAGTTTAAATGCTAAAGGCATTAGGCGCAATAACGTTGTATCTGTCTTCTCTTCCTGACAAGATACAATATTAAGAGAAACAGTGTTGCAGCCACCTCCAACCATTGGAATAAATCAGCAGTGAAGGTTGAAATTGTGTGTCGGACCGCGACTCGAACCTGGCTGCTCTGATTCTCTAGAAGTGTTACCCTAACCACCTCCGTCATTCGGACCCTCTTCACGGCTGACCCTAGTTCTCAACCTGTTTCCCGCAAGTGGCAACCCCTTCCATTAACACCACTGTTGTAGCATTCGCTAAGTTCCGCAGTGGTTCGGAAGATGCGGCGCACCGGCACTGAAAGTACCTAGAGCCGGACATGTCCGGCAGAACAGACAACACATGGCAGGGCGAGAATTCGAATCGGCCAGCTAGCGCATCCAGATGGCCGGGGCGCGGCGCACGGTAGCTCAGCGTGTTCGGTCAGAAGGTTAGCTGCCCTCTCTAATAAAAAACTGAGTTAGTGGATGAACGATTAACTTGAACAAGCGGCATGGGTTGTCCTGCCCAAACAAACAGAACGATCAAAATGAGATAAAGAAAGGCGGTTAAAGTAACCGTTCAAGAGGAGTGGGGAAACCAAGTTCGAGTCCCTGTCCTGCAAAAATTTCAACCTTCATCACTAATTTATCCCGATGCCAGTCCGCGGCTGAAGTCTTACTTTTCGCAATATTGTATTTTTACGGCCGCTGAAACACCAGTTGTGTCTTTTCTGTCACACATGGCCACAAACCAATTTACAATATATATATATATATATATACGTAGGTTGGAACTTAAATAGTGGCAACATTGCTGTGGAGACACTATGCAATGGAACCTACTATTGTCGCTGATAGCACACGTTGTTGACATACCTTCCTTACCTCAGAGCAAGTGGACTCGCCAGTCCCACGTCACCGGCATGCGCATAATCGAGGGAAGCACAGTCACTTCTGAGCGAGCGGTCTAACGTAACGGTGTCACTATGTTTTCGAAACAGGAACAACGGAGTTGGATCAAGATTGAATGTGCCAGAGGTCGTACAGCACGACAGTGTCATCAAGGTCTTCAAGAGGCGTGCAGGGAATCGGCATTGCCATGCAGAACAATGACACGTTGGGTAAAAGCCTTCAACGAAGGTTGGAGAACTGTGGCAGACATGCATCGGGCAGGTCATTCTAGCGTCTCTGAAGAAGGAGTGCGTACTGTTGCCACGTTAGTGTACAGTGATCGACGCAAACGATTCGTGAGCTCGCCCACGAAACCGGATTAGCGCATACGACTGTGCTTCGCATCCTGAAGGAACGCCTGGGAATGTGAAACATTGCATCACGATGTGTTTCGCATCACTTGACGGAAATGCAGAAATGGATGCGTTACGACGATGCTCAGACGCACTTGGAGCGCTATGAGCGCGAAGGAGAGGATTTATTATGGCGTATCGTAACAGTGGATGAGACGGGCCACATCGTACGAGCCAAAACTGAAACGCCACTCCAACGAATGGCGTCATTATGGGTCGCCGCGAAAGTCGAAAGTGCGTCAGAGCCCCAGTATAGTGAAAGTTATGCTGATTCTCGTGTACCACTGTGATGGTGTTATCCTAACGCATTACGTTCCTCCACAGCATACAGTCAATGCACAGTATTACTGTTAGTGTCTGGAGCACCACCTGCGACAAGCTTTGCGAAAGAAGCGGCGATACTTTATGCGCAACCCACCCATCATTTCACACGACAATGGGAGGGTGCGTATAGCGCAAGCTGTGGCTACTCTGTTCGGTCAATGGGACTGGGAAGTACTATACCATCCACCATACTCCCCGGACGTAAGTCCTTGTGACTTTGATTTGATTCCGAAGATGATGGAACCACTTCGTGGCATTCGCATCACAACTGTTCCAGAGATTCGACAGGCAGTAGACCGCTCCATTCGCACCATCAAGTGAACAGGCTCTGCTAACGGTATACTGCACCTTCCACATCGCTGGCAACGGGTTCTACACAACGGCGGTGACTGCTTTGAAGGACAGTAACAGGTACAAACATGTAACTCTTTTGTATCGGTCGTGAATAAATACACTCCTGGAAATGGAAAAAAGAACACATTGACACCGGTGTGTCAGACCCACCATACTTGCTCCGGACACTGCGAGAGGGCTGTACAAGCAATGATCACACGCACGGCACAGCGGACACACCAGGAACCGCGGTGTTGGCCGTCGAATGGCGCTAGCTGCGCAGCATTTGTGCACCGCCGCCGTCAGTGTCAGCCAGTTTGCCGTGGCATACGGAGCTCCATCGCAGTCTTTAACACTGGTAGCATGCCGCGACAGCGTGGACGTGAACCGTATGTGCAGTTGACGGACTTTGAGCGAGGGCGTATAGTGGGCATGCGGGAGGCCGGGTGGACGTACCGCCGAATTGCTCAACACGTGGGGCGTGAGGTCTCCACAGTACATCGATGTTGTCGCCAGTGGTCGGCGGAAGGTGCACGTGCCCGTCGACCTGGGACCGGACCGCAGCGACGCACGGATGCACGCCAAGACCGTAGGATCCTACGCAGTGCCGTAGGGGACCGCACCGCCACTTCCCAGCAAGTTAGGGACACTGTTGCTCCTGGGGTATCGGCGAGGACCATTCGCAACCGTCTCCATGAAGCTGGGCTACGGTCCCGCACACCGTTAGGCCGTCTTCCGCTCACGCCCCAACATCGTGCAGCCCGCCTCCAGTGGTGTCGCGACAGGCGTGAATGGAGGGACGAATGGAGACGTGTCGTCTTCAGCGATGAGAGTCGCTTCTGCCTTGGTGCCAATGATGGTCGTATGCGTGTTTGGCGCCGTGCAGGTGAGCGCCACAATCAGGACTGCATACGACCGAGGCACACAGGGCCAACACCCGGCATCATGGTGTGGGGGGCGATCTCCTACACTGGCCGTACACCACTGGTGATCGTCGAGGGGACACTGAATAATGCACGGTACATCCAAACCGTCATCGAACCCATCGTTCTACCATTCCTAGACCGGCAAGGGAACTTGCTGTTCCAACAGGACAATGCACGTCCGCATGTATCCCGTGCCACCCAACGTGCTCTAGAAGGTGTAAGTCAACTACCCTGGCCAGCAAGATCTCCGGATCTGTCCCCCATTGAGCATGTTTGGGACTGGATGAAGCGTCGTCTCACGCGGTCTGCACGTCCAGCACGAACGCTGGTCCAACTGAGGCGCCAGGTGGAAATGGCATGGCAAGCTGTTCCACAGGACTACATCCAGCATCTCTACGATCGTCTCCATGGGAGAATAGCAGCCTGCATTGCTGCGAAAGGTGGATATACACTGTACTAGTACCGACATTGTGCATGCTCTGTTGCCTGTGTCTATGTGCCTGTGGTTCTGTCAGTGTGATCATGTGATGTATCTGACCCCAGGAATGTGTCAATAAAGTTTCCCCTTCCTGGGACAATGAATTCACGGTGTTCTTATTTCAATTTCCAGGAGTGTAGTTGCCACTATTTAAGTGCCAACTCTCGTATACATACGGCTCTTTGTACTTTCGGTGTAGATGCACCATAGGTTCTGAACTCCTGTGGTACTTAGCGAATGCTACGAGCAGTGGGGCTAATGGGAGGGGCCGCTACTTGCACGTCACAGTTCTTCAACCTCCACCAGTTATCCCAAAGCTTTTAGGCGGCTGAAGCCCTGTTTCTCGTAATGTAGCAGCGCCAATCGCTTCCATATACTCCGCAGCTGCTGGTGACGACTGACATGTTCGCGGGCGACGAGGACTGCCTGTACCTGAACGTGTACACGCACAAGGACGCGAACAAGGTGCCGGTGCTGGTGTGGCTGCACGGCGGCGGCTTCCACGCGGGCGATGGCGGCGTCGAGGAGAACGGGCCCGAGTACCTGATGGACCAGAACCTGGTGCTCGTCACGCTCAACCACCGCCTCGGCGTGCTCGGCTTCCTCAGCACCGGCGACGCAGAGCTGCCCGGCAACTACGGCCTCAAGGTGCGCGCCTCACGGCTCACTCACTCTGGCGTGCTGTGCACTCACCGTCGGGACACGCCGCTAGCTGAACGTAGCTCTGCTTCTTTCCTTTAAAAACTAAGCGCTTAGAATGCTCTCTCGGATCAAAGTTATCTAACTGGTATTTTAGGGCATAACACTCATAAGCTATCAAAAGAGACTATAATACGTGTTGATGGTGTTGGGACAGCAACCAGCCACAAATTTACTTTCAGTTCCTTTATTCAAAGGCTACCGTTACCGGTTTCGAATCGCTGTGATTCATCCTCAGACGGTTTACACGCTTTCTTTATGACATGTGGTGTGTTTTTTACACATTAATTGTCCTAAAATATAAATAATACATAATTATAAACACGCCACACTCAGATCGTTGCGTTACAGATTTTTGTTGCATGTGATTTACGTGAAATGTCGGTTTGGAGTGTTTGTTTTCACAACATTCGTCCAACAGATGTGAATACATTCCCACTGCATTCTTATTGCTGCACTCGTAAATTTTTCTCACTGAACACTTTAGATTTGTCACTGAGAATATTTCTGCCACGCACTACATGTTTTGATACATACAAAGAGCTTACAAACATATGAGTATCAAAGATAGTATGATATATCGTAACATTTGACGATGATGTCCTATATTTGGAAAGGATCATATATTCATTTACGCAACTGTAATGCCTTTTACACTAGTACAGAGTCATTGATTTTTTGAGTTGATATTGTTACATTAATTTTATATATATATTACTGTATAGGTAAAATAGTACATTATTTAATTACATTTAGCATCATGAGAATTATAGTAACATATAAATTTGCTACTTGATCTGCAGATAGGCGTACTAATATTATTTGCTTTGGAGGTTGGAAAATAATTTTTGGAAATTTTTCAGGAAAGGGGTGTTAGCTAACTCTGTTTGTTCGTTAAGGATATAGTCTGGGGTGTTGTTTTTGTGTGTGTGTATTTCTATTTTTTCTAATGTATTCATAGGGGTTCCTTTTTCTGCTAGATGTAAAATTTTTAAGTTGTCCTCAATGTTTCCCACTGCATGGTTTTCTTCAGCAATATGGGCTCCAAATGCGGATTTGTTCAAGTTACCAAGTCTTAAAGCATCAATGTGTTCTTTGTATCTAATTTCAAAACTTCTGCCTGTCTGTCCAATGTAGAATTTTGGGCATGTATCGCATTTGAGTTTGTATATTCCTGATTTACGGTAGGGATTCTTGGAGGTATTTACATCATGGATTACTTCTTGTTGTAATTTATTATTTGTGGAAAAGCTGATTGTGATATTTTTCTTTTTAAATAAGTTTGCTATTTGGTATGAAAGTGGGCCTATGTATGGGAGAGTAGCATATTTAGGTTTGGCTTCTGTGGCACACAGATTTGGCTTGAGGTGACTGCTGTGAAGTGCATCTGTAGTTTTTGTCTGCATTTTGTTGTATAGTTTTCTATTATTGTGGGTTTATATCCATTATTATGAGCAACTGTTTTAATTATATTGATTTCATTTTGTTGGTCTGTGTCACTCATAGGTACTTTTTTTTAATTCGGTGTAGCATCGTTTTGAAATACGCCATTTTTCGTGGTGCGTGGTAGAAATCTTCTCAGTGACAAATTTAATGTGTTCACTCAGAAAAATTTACATGTGCAACAATAAGAAATCGGTAATGTATTCACATTTGTTGGACGAATGTTATGAAAACAAATACTCCAAACCGACATTTCACGTAAGTCACACGCAACGAAAATCTGTAACTCAACTATCTGTGTGTGGCGTGTTAATAATTATGTATTATTTATATTTTAGGACAATTAATCTGTAAAAAACAAACCACATGTCATAAAGAAAGCGTGTAAACCGTCTGAGGACGAGTCACAGCGATTTGAAACCGATAACGGTACCCTTTGAATAAAGGTACTGAAAGTAAATTTGTGGCTGGTTGCTGTCCCAACACCGTCAACATTTGTCTTCAAACAACAGCCACGGTCTCCATCATGTCATGATATGACAAAATTGCACTTAATACGAATATTAAACCTAATTTTTATTTGCTCATCTAAGTTAACATTTGTGTCAAGATAGCATACATTATTTTAAAAAAAGAAACAAATAAAGAAAGAAAAAAAACCGATGCACCACGAAGGAATTATCCAAATGGGCTGGGAATAGGTAGATGTGATATTCTATCATCCTCAGAAATATCCGAAGGAGCTGAATTGCTTTTCAGCTCATTTGCATGCACTCCACATAACGTAAGTGTCTTGCAGGTCCTCCAATCTCGTTTTGGTGCAGTCATTAGTTATACAAAATGGTGACCACAAGAAAATACTGCTCTCTATGGCAGTTAACTAGAGGTATAAATTGGTGTCATGAAACTAAAATTTTCAGGGAATATCAGAAACAGTCCTTAAGTCTTGTAAACTCAAATTCACTACAAGAAGCTGTATTTGTGAAGTGTTAACACTCTCATCATTACCTGGCACAAATAATGAACATAACTCTAACACATCAATCATTCTTGAACTCTTGTACTCTAAAAGATTTTCCCATCGTCTGTTAACTGTCGTTCACTAAGCGAGGGCTTTTATATAAACCGAATAATGAACTAAGCAGCCACAATCAAAAGCGTCAAGCGCTCTGTCAAAAACTCGCCGTCAACAACGTATCACTAGTAATTTCACTATTTTCGTGATAGTACGCTGATCTATGTGTAGTTCGAAAACCACCTATCGTACTTGTTGCCTAACGCAAAGTGTTATTAAAAATCTAAGTTATTCGTATGCATTGAGACTCGACGACAACACTAATCGTCGTTGCTGACTAACCGTAAATAAGCGTGATATAATACATTTTTAGCTAGTATCAGATGGCAAATCTGAACTTTAAATTAGTTGACGAAAATGTTTGAACTGGATTGGGACAGCGATCTAGAAGCGTATGTCTGTTAACCAAACACGAAGTATGTTAATCATTGTTTCATTCCCAAACAACAAACTTGAAATGACGTAATGTATGTGTTGGATAGTGATTCGAACACAGCATCTAGCCCGATTATCATGTAAGCACTGTCATGACATATACCGTATTTTCTCACCAGTAGTGTGATGTTTGGGACTGCAGTGACGAGAAAATTAACAACTTCTGCCTTCTCGGGATTCGAACCCAGCTCCTATCGCCGTTGTTTTCTAGACACGACCAGACATTAACTATAGGTTTCTTTCACCAGTAGCGACATGTGCGCATTTTTGAACTCGAAATGACGTGATGAAGAGTACAATGATGACTGAGAGTCGGATCCTGTGCTTATCGTTGTTCACTACACATGAAGACACAATTTTTTCACCATTGTTCGAACTTGAAACGATGAGAAGAAAAGATCGTGTTTCTCTGTGGGAGCCGAACCCGTCATATATCACTATTGACAATGAATGAGGAGACGTTAAAAATGAAAGTGAATTTCCATCAACAGTTAGGTGTGCTCTAGCTTATGCCTGAAAGGACATTACGAAAGTTTATGTGCCCATCCAGGATCGCATCCTGACACGCCCCGTAACTGGAGAACTTGAGAGGTTTATAAACTTGAGCGAAGAGCGAATGCTATTTTTTCAACTGTAACACATCGGTCTCCACGAATAATGTCGTCAATGTAGGATTCAGGCGAAGGAGTTAACACGTCTCGTGACCGGCCAGGAATCTTCTGCCCACTTACAATCATTTCCGCGATTCGTACAACTTTCAGCACAATATAAAACTATTCGAGAACAGATTTTATCTTGTTCTTCGCCTTCATCAAACAAAATAGCGGATCACTGAACGTTGTTGAACTCAAATGGAAGGTTTAAGCAGCCACGCCATCGTTACTTGCAATGTTGAGTTATAAACGAAACAATTTTTATCCGCCAGCAGTTCTCAGCACATGCATGTGATGAGAACCAAAAGTCATGAAACTAAGAATATCCTGCAAACTTTTATCTTTTTAAATCCTTTTTCCTCTTTAATTACTGAATTTACCTCGTATATTTCGTTATTCACCATCTCTTTTCGGCAGTTGCCGTTAGAAAAACAAAAACTATGTATGAAATCCTTTTAAATGATGTTGTGATGACGGGCTACGCCCGAAACACCTAAACAAAGAAATTGTTAGTTATAAGTAGAATTTTACCATTAGCTGCCGAATAAAGCAGTGAAAAAAGGCGTGCTCAGTACTGACTGGCGTTTGACCTCTTCGTGAAGATATAGTGCCATCAATTCGTTGTTTTCTCAAGGCTATGAACTCCTTAAGTTCTTGCGTAAGACGCATGTCAGGGTTCGAAACCTGGCTGGGCACAAAAACTTTCATAATATCCTATCAGGCTTAAGCATGAGCACACCTAACTGTTGATGGACATTTACTTTCATTTTTAAAGTCTTTGCATTCATGGTCAATAATGACATATGACGGGTTCGACTCCCAGAGAGACACAGATCTTTTCGTCACGTCGTTTCATGTTCAAACTTGCCGCTCCTAGCTAATAGCGAAACAAAATTTGGTAATTAATGTATCTTCTTGTGCAGTGAACGATAAGTGCGGGATCCGATTCCCAGTCGTCGCTGTACTCTTTGTCACGCCAATTCTAGTTCAAAAATACGCACATATCGCTACTGGTGAAAGAAACCTATAGTTAATGTCTATTGAATCATTGGAAGCCAGAAGTTGCTAATTTTCTCGTCACTGCAGTTCCAAACGTTACACTACTGGCGAGAAAATTCGATATCTCCACATGACTGTGCTTACATGTAGGTGCTGAGTTCGAATCGCCACGCAACACATACATTACCTCATTTCAAGTTTGCCGGCCAGGGTGGCCAAGCGGTTAAAGGCGCTACAGTCTGGAACCGCGCGACCGCTACGGTCGCAGGTTCGAATCCTGCCTCGGGCATGGATGTATGTGATGTCCTTAGGTTACTTAGGTTTAAGTAGTTCTAAGTTCTAGGGGACTGATGACCTTAGAAGTTAAGTCCGATAGTGCTCAGAGCCATTTTTCATTTCAAGTTTTTTTATTTGGGAATGAAACCATAAGTAACATATTTCGTGTTTGGTTAACAGCGACAACTGATTCTAGATACCTGTCCCTATCCAGTTCATACATTTTCGTCACCTAATTTAAAGTTCAGATTTGCTAACTGATACTTGCTAAAAATGTATTGTATCTCGTCTCTTTATGGTGAATCAGCAATGTCGATCAGTGCTGTGGTCGAATCTCGGTCAGGCACAAATAAGAGGCGTATTTGGAAAGTAAGGGCTGATTGGTCGCCAAAGGGAAACCACTGTTAAAATCCGATGAAGCTCTGCACAGATGTGTTGAGCAGCGTCTTTAGTACGCCCGTCGATGCCGCAACGTCTCTGTTTTCAGTTCTGAACGCACAGTGAGCACATAAAGATGCCTAGAACAATAGTATCTCCCGCAAAGGGCCTGGTGAGAAATTTCGCCTGAAGCTATGCAGACCACGTAACATAACTGTCACGTGTTTCCTTCTTCAAGACAATTCTCGGCCGCATTCTGCAGGGTCAATGAAGACGTTCCTGCAGCCTGAAGCTATGCAGCCGATGTAACATAACTGTCATCCGTTTCTTTCTTCAAGACAATTTTCGGCCGCATTCTGCAGGGGCAATGAAGACGCTCCTGCAGTGTTTCCATTGGTAAGTGTTTGATAATCCACAATACAGCCCGTAAATGTTTCCCTCTGCGTTTCAGCTCTAAGTACACGAACCACTGGCTATGAAGACAACATTTTGGCACAGACAACGAGCTGTAGACCAGCGTAGAGAATTGGTGGAGAGCGTTGGCGGCTACCATCTGTGACCATGGCGTTGGAAAGTTTGTACAACGCTACCACATATGTCTAAGTTGAATCGGCGACTATGTAGATAACTAGCTGGAAGTTGTAGCTAAATGTTGCAAATAAAATATTTTTCATTTTCACTCTGGTTACCATTTCGTGACCTATCGGACATTACCGATACGCCTCGTAATTTGCTTTGTTAGTATTGGGTCTCAATGCATATCTTTAACAAAAAATTTCGTCGTGTCATTTAAATTCAAATAAATACACAACACTATTCTGGAGTATTGCTGTGCCGTGTGGGATCCACATCGGGTGGGACTGACGGATGACATCGAAAAAGTTCAAAGAAGGGCAGCTCGTTTTGTATTATCGCGAAATAGGGGACACAGACATGATACGTGAATTGGAGTGGCAATCATTAAAACAAAGGCGTTTTTCGTTGCTATGAGATCTTCTCATGAAATTTCAATCACCAGTTGTCTCCTCCGATTGCGAAAATATTGTTTTGACATCCACCTACAGAGGGGGAAATGGTCATCACAACAAAATAAGAGAAATCTTGGCTCGCACAGAAAAATTTAAGTGCTCCTTTTTTTAAGCGCGCCGTTCGAGAGTGGAACGGTAGAGAGACAGTTTGAAGGTGGTCCATTGAATCCTCTGCCTGGAATCATAGAGATTTGGGAGTCCAGATGTGGTGTCACCGCCAGACACCACACTTGCTAGGTGGTAGTTTTAAATCGGCCGCGGTCCATTAGTACATGTTGGACCCGCGTGTCGCCACTGTGTGATCGCAGACCGAGCGCCACCACAAGGCAGGTCTCGAGATACGGACTAGCACTCGCCCCAGTTGTACGGACAACATAGCTAGCGATGCACACTGACGAAGCCTCGCTCATTTGCAGAGCAGATAGTTAGAATAGCCTTCAGCTAAGTCAATGGCTACAACCTAGCAAGGCGCCATTAGTAACATTGCATATATCTAAAGAGTCTCACTTGTATCGCCACAATCTCCATATGTACCAAAAGGATGGACTAAAGTTAAGTATTCCAGAAGCTACGTACTTTTCTTTATAGCATTCATTACGTATCCTGTTTCAGACCTCACGCCATCCTGCTTTAGCTTAGTACGTGCCTTTTGGCTTCCTCTCATTGTGTCTAGGCTGTCTTGTCTAGACACAACATTTTTGGTGACGAGTCAACGGAAAGGGTCTTGTTCTTTCTAATTGCTTACATTTACTTGTGTCATGGCTTCGCCAGATGTACTGTCCGAATTTTATCGCTTGCAGAATCAGCAGACGTAGGCGTTATTGGATGCCCTTGGACAGCTTGTCCAGGGTCAACGTGCACTGCAAAACGATGCGGCCGCCGCGGCTTTACCGCTACCGCAGCCACAACATGCAGTTGCACCCCCATTCCGTAATTTTCAGGCAGATGTGGAAACATGGACGGAGTGGTCACGCCAATTTGGATTTCATCTCGCCGCCTACAGAATTCAAGGTAACGAGCGGCAGCCTCATTTATTGGCGTGTGTAGGGGTGCAAACGTACCGTGTGATAGTGAAATTATTTCCCTGACGCGACATAGCAACTCTGTCCTACGAAGAAATTTTGTCGGCATTGGACACCTATTTCAAAGAAACAGTCAATGTCGTTGCAAAAAGGTATACGTTCTTTCGTACAAAACGTATGGCCAGTCAGACTAATAGGGAGTGGGTTGCAACTTTGCAAGGCCTTACAAGGGATTGTGCTTTTGAGTGTGAATGTGGACTCCCTTATTCAGATACAATGGTCCGTGATGCAATTGCACAGAATGTTTCTGATGTTCGTATACGGGAACAGATTTTGAAACTAGTTAATCCCTCCCTTCAACAAGTGATAGACATATTGGATAGACAAGACACGCTTGACTTTGCTCAGGAATCATTTGCAACTTCGCCAGCCGTGTGTACCATTAACCGGCCCGCCGGGCGCACTGTACAGCCCGGTAAACTGCCCTCGCGCACCTCCACGCAGCTGCCGCCACGCTCTAAACCAGGTGTGCCGCACCACCATACAAATGCAGTGAAATCATGCCCGCGGTGTGCTACTAGACATTCGCGTGAAAATTGCCCATCACGCCAAGCTATTTGCTTTTTCTGTAATAAGAAAGGACATGTTCAAAGTGTTTGCTAGAAAAAGCTCAGATCAGACACTCTTCATCATTCCAGGCCCTTTGCTTCGTGCCAGAATCGAACCAAGAATACTCAGGCTCGTGAACCTTCACCCATGGACATTCATGTAGTTAATTCCACTCTGCCCAGTGCCACTCTTTCTAACAGTGACTGTGTTCGTCCCACACAAAGTGTGCGTCGACGTCGCCGGAAATCACGTCAATTAGCAAGTGATGCTGTACCTGTATCAGTTCAAATTGCACGAGACAGTCGCTCTTGTCGTCAGCAGGACAATAAACTTTTTGTAGATTTGGACTTTAATGGCAAGGTCATACCATTCCAGCTCGATACCGGAGCTGCTGTTTCATTGATCAATCACGACACGTACAAACAACTGGGCAAACCTCCGTTGCGTGCCGCAAATGTTAAGTTACATAGTTATTCAGGTCAGAATATCCCTGTGTTAGGACCGTGCACTCTTCTTGCAACATACAAGGGACAAACAAAACTTGTGTCATTTTACGTTCTTCGTTCTTCTACTGCAGTGAACTTGTTTGGTTTAGATTTATTTCAGTTGCTTAACATGTCTATAGTAAATCAGGTCCTATCAGTGAATCAGACTGTGCCTTCAGACAGTGTTTCTCGTCTATGTGAAGAATTTGCAGACATTTTTGCACCGGGCCTTGGTTGCGCTAAGAACTATGAAGCACATTTGGAACTGAAAGTAAACGCGCAACCGAAATTTTTCAGAGCGCGCAATGTTCCTCACGCATTGCGTGATGAGGTCGCCGGCCCCTTACCTGATTTGGAATCACAAGGTGTGAGTGAATGTGCGCAATGCCTCTTCCATTTCAGCTCCGCTCCATAGCTTACGCCGTACAGGTGTTCCGTTCGTCTGGACGACGGAATGCGAACGCGCCTTTCGCCAGTTGAAATCGGCGTTGCTTTCAAATACTTGCCTTACACCATTCGATCCCCTTTTGTTGATGGTAGAAGCATCGGATTTCGGGATCGGCGCTGTGCTTGCGCACAAAGATGGATCGCATGATCGCCCTATTGCCTTTGCGTCCAAATTGCTCTCGTCTGTGCAAAGAAATTACTCGCAGATAGAGAAAGAAGCTTTGGCTCTCGTCTTTGGTGTTACAAAGTTTCATGATTTCTTGTATGGTCGCCACTTTACCGTCATCACAGACCACAAACCTTTGACATCGCTTTTTCATCCGAACAAGCCTGTACCTCCACGTACAGCGCAGAAATTCATTCGCTGGTCTATTTTCCTCTCACAGTACCGCTACGATATCTTGTATCGGTCCACTGCTAAGCACGGAAACGCCGATGCGTTGTCCCGTTTGCCTGTTGCTGAGGATAGAGCATTCGATTCTTCCGAACTTGCTTGCATGTTCATTGATGCGGAAACCGATGACGTGGTCGAATCGTTTTCGATTGATTTTCGTCGTGTAGCTACAGCCACAGCTGCTGACCCTGTCCTTGCTACCGTTTTGCGTTTTGTTGCTACGCAATGGCCTTTGTCAAAGTCTCGGATCGAGGATCCGTTGGTTCGCCGATTTTTTGCTCACAAGGAGCGACTTTTTGTTCGACGTGGTGTTTTGTTGTTGCGTTCTGATAGTGATCAGTCCCGAGTCGTGGTCCCACGTTCGTTCCAGTCCTCTGTTTTACGGCTTCTTCACCAAGGACATTGGGGTATAGTGCGAACGAAACAACTTGCTCGTCAGCACTGTACTTGGTTCGGAATCGATGCTGCGATTACGAATATGTGTTCTTCTTGCATGGCGTGTGCCGAACAACAATCCGCACCGCTGCGGAAAGTCTTTGCATGGCCACAAGCCACTTCCCCTTGGCAACGCTTGCACATCGATTTTGCTGGTCCATTCTGGAATGCTCGATGGTTGGTTCTGGTAGATGCCTTCAGTAATTTTCCTTTTGTTGTCCAGATGTCTTCCACGACGTCAACTGCCACCATCCAAGCGTTGTCTGCTATCTTTTGCATTGAAGGTCTTCTGCAGACTATTGTTTCCGACAATGGCCCACAATTCATGTCCGCAGAATTTCAGTCATTCTGCCAGGCCAATGGTATTCAACATCTGCCATCCGCGCCGTTTTCGCCTCAGTCAAACGGTGCCGCTGAACGATTGGTCCGCACTTTCAAGTCACAGATGTTGAAGTTGAAAGAGTCGCATTCTCGGGAGGACGCGTTGTTGCTGTTTTTGTCTTCGTATCGCTCTCAGCCCCGAGATGGTCGCTCGCCGGCTGAGTTGCTCCATGGTCGTCCTCATCGAACCTTGATGTCTTTGCTGCATCCGCCGCATCAGGTTCCTGTGCAGCGGCAGACTCCTGCTTTTGCTCCAGGCGACGTTGTATTCTATCGCAACTTTCGCGGTTCACGGCGTTGGCTCGCAGGGCGCATTCTTCGCTGCCTCGGCCGAGCGATGTATTTGGTTTTGGGGGCCTCTGGTGGGGTGCGTCGGCATCTCAATTAGCTGCGCCTCTGTCGTCGCACGGGTTCTGCCGCTCCCCGTCTGCTTTCAGCGACGGTGCCGTCCGTTCAGCGCCCTGGGGACCCATCTACTGGCTCGCCTCATCCCCAGGTGTTACCGACGATGCCTTCCATTTTGCCCCATGGCGACGCGCCGCCTCCGCCGCCGCCGCCACCTGTCATCCAGCCGGCGCCGCCCGCAGTGGACGCTTCGCTGCAGCTGCCAAGCGCCTCCCTGGGTCACGCGCCGCCGATAGCTTCCCGTGACCAGCAGTCCTCCGCCATGGAACTCTTGCCCGCTCCGGACCACATGACGTCATCGCGCGTCGGATACCCCGACGCAATGGAGGTCGACCCCTCTGCCCCTCCTGTCTCTTTACGGGCGCATACACCGCATGTTGACGTGCACCCTGGACTAGGTTTTCAGGCGTTTCCTAGCTCCCCTCGGACCGAATGGCCGGGTGCGGGTGGCACAGCCTCGCCTGTTGTTAGGCTCCCCACCTCATCGCATACGTCAACATGGGGTCCTCCCCACGGCGGGCGGAAGCCTTATAACACGACCGTTCGCCGATTTGCGGGGGAGGAATGTGGTGTCACCGCCAGACACCACACTTGCTAGGTGGTAGTTTTAAATCGGCCGCGGTCCATTAGTACATGTCGGACCCGCGTGTCGCCACTGTGTGATCGCAGACCGAGCGCCACCACAAGGCAGGTCTCGAGATACGGACTAGCACTCGCCCCAGTTGTACGGACGACGTTGCTAGCGATGCACACTGACGAAGCCTCGCTCATTTGCAGAGCAGATAGTTAGAATAGCCTTCAGCTAAGTCAATGGCTACGACCTAGCAAGGCGCCATTAGTAACATTGCATGTATCTAAAGAGTCTCACTTGTATCGCCACAATCTCCAGATGTACCAAAAGGATGGATTAAAGTTAAGTATTCCAGAAGCTACGTACTTTTCTTTATAGCATTCATTACGTATCCTGTTTCAGACCTCACGCCATCCTGCTTTAGCTTAGCGCGTGCCTTTTGGCTTCCTCTCATTGTGTCTAGGCTGTCTTGTCTAGACACAACACCAGATATTTCTGAAACTCTCTTATTCGCAAGAGAATGTACTTTTGAGTAAGGTTACGGACTGATTGATGTGTTATAGTTGCGGGTATTATTTCTGTCAGGTACTAGTGAAAGTGGCAATAGTTTAGAAATGTCGCTTCTTGCAATAAAGTTGAGTTTACGAGCTTTAAGGACTGTCTCATGTGTTCCCTGATATTTTTAATATCGTGGTATTAATTTATATTTGCAGTTAATTTCCATACAAAACCGTGTTTTCTAGAGGTCACTTGTGGTAACCATTTTATATAGTGAAGCAACTATGCCGAAACGCGATTAAAAGACTTGCAAGACAGTTACGTTATCTGAGCTGGATGCAAATCAGCTGAAACGCAATACAGGTCGTTAGGATACATACACAGACGAACAAATTTTTATAATTTCATAAAAAATTGGATGATTTATTCTAGACAATTAATGATTTATTCTAGACAATCTAGACAATTCAGCAAGTCGATAAGGTGTTGGTCCACCTCAGGCCCATATTCAAGCTGTTATTCGACTTGGCACTGATTGAGAGAATTGTTGGATGTCCTCCTGAGGGATGTCGTGCCAAATTTTGTCCAATTTGACGCGTTAGGTCATCAAAATCTCGAACTGGTTGGAGTATCCTGCTCATAATGCCGTTGTCAATTCGGGCGACCTTGCTGGTTAAGACTGTGTTTGGAAAAATGAAGACGAGCAGCAGCAACCTGGCCTTGTGCAGGCGGTTCAAATGGTTCAGATGGCTCTGAGCACTATGGGACTCAACTGCTGTGGTCATCAGTCCCCTAGAACTTAGAACTACTTAAACCTAACTAACCTAATGACATCGCACACACCCATGCCCGACGCAAGATTCGAACCTGCGACCGTAGCAGCAGCGCGGCTCCGGACTGGAGCGCCTAGAACCGCACGGCCACCGCGGCCGGCTGTGCAGGCGGGCGTTATCTTGCTGAAATATAAGCCCAGGAAGGCTTACCATGAAAGGCAACAAAACGGGGCGCAGAATATCGTCGACGCACTACTGTACTGTAAAGGGTCCTGTTAACAAAAGAAATGGCACACCAGACCACCACTTCTGGTTGTTGCGCTATATGGCGGGCGACAGTCAGGTTGGTATCCCATCGAATAATCATTCCGGTCACATATATCTCTGAGTACTGGCCATTCCTCCTGCGTCACCCTGTATTTTAGTGGGGAAAAAGGGTCAACGTAGTTCTGTGCCAATGAACCTGAAGATGGGAATTCATTGCCTAGAAACATGTCGTTCAACAGAAAGAAAAATATAAAATGGTTAAATGCAATGATTCAAGATATTAGTAATTTATAAGCTATGTTTGAGCTGTTTTATGGAGAATCATCCTTGTAAACCAATTTTTGTGTTATTGTGACTGAGACAGAAACGAAACAAGTTAGCAACCCATCATAGAAAAAGAATGTAATTTGATTTGAACAGGCAGCCCAGGAATGATCAGTGTTTTCTGGGATACAATAGGTATTTTCCCCAGTGATTTTCTTTCTAAGCTAAAAAAAATCTGGAAGGATCTGAAGTACAAATTGTCAGAATATCGACCCTGTGCACAAACCTCTTCCCTTTAGTAAAAAGTTTAAAGATCTTTTTGGGTGACAAACTTTGTAAGTTTAACGAAGGGTAGGTAGGTGTACTGCAGACGTTCAGGAGTAGTGCTTGAGGAATACGACCTCGTAACTGGAGGAAAAAAAATCTGGACTGACCTAAAGGGGCTATGTCAAAATACAAGACTTTATGACTTACAAGATCTGACACGTGAAGCGTCGTGGCTAACTCGTCCGTTTCGGTCAGTTTTGGAGCAATTTGGAGCAGTTTACTCACAAGGGAACCTCCCCATCGCACCCCCTTCAGATATAGTTATAAGTTGGCACAGTGGATAGGGCTTGAAAAACTGAATACAGATCACTCGAGAAAACAGGAAGAAGTTGTCTGGTATTTGAAAAAAAAAAAAGCCAAATATACAAACTGAGTAGTCCATGCGAAGATAGGCAACATCAAGGATAGTGTGAGCTCAGGAGCGCCGTGGCCCCGTGATTAGCGTGAGTAGCTGTGAAACGAGAGGTCCTTGGTTCAAGTCTTCCCTCTGGTGAAAAGTTTACTTTCTTTATTTTCGCAAAGTTATGGTCTGCCGTTCGTTCCAATATTCGCAAAATGCACGTATCATTTAATAATTTCTCCAGCAGATACTTTCGTTCAGCCTAATAGCAATTACAGTAATCATTGCCTAATGCAATATGTTATTTGCATTCTGGGCAATTCCCAATTACAATTAATATTTCTGCATCAAAGCCTGATTTTCCAGCCAGCAGGCATTGCCCGTAATTTGTTGTGATCCTCGTTTAACATTGCTCGGATAAACAATTAACCCATCACTAACAACTGCAACTGATTTCTCCGACAATAAAAGCTTTCATAATGCATTATGCAGCCAGCAATTACTCCTTTAATGTTGAAAATGGTATTTTTTGACCTGTGCCAAATTCATCTGATGTCGATGGCATTTAAGGACAAAAATAAATTAACTAAATAATTGAACTCCCAAGTGTCGTAATGGGTAAGCAACAATTTAAGAGGAAACACTGCGCTAGTCATCCGAGTGAAAATAAATAGAAATAGAAACTTTTACACTTGGAATGGTCAGTATCAAAACCCGATGACGTACTAACCGACGCCTTTGCGACAGTGAATATGTTTTAAATGTTCACAGGGTTTCAGATGTGAAAAGTCGATGATCGTCCTCAAAGTAAAGATGTTATTTTACATTCAACTTTTGATGGGTGACACTAACTGACGAATAGTGCTAAGTCGTCTCCAGGTGTTCCGATTTATGGGCTCAGAAAATACTAGGAAACCTCAACGCGGGGTATGGGTCGAGACGTAACGAGATCTTAAAGTGGGCAAAAGACGCTTGTGGGCCTCTGTCAGAATTTCATTATTTACTATTCATTAAACATTTTTCTCGAAATAGGAGCAGACCCTATATTTTAGACGTGTGCCATGCACATGGAATCATATAATAGGTCTCCATGAATTTACGATAATTTAGGCTCTATCGGCAGCGCAGGTAAGAACTCATTTACGTGAAAAATTTGCTTGTTACAGAAAACATGCTTACTGCGGTGATATGTAGTCAGTATAATCACCTGCATGTAAAAGCGCAGAGATCACATTTCCGAATTAGCACGGAACACGACGGTTGATCGTATCTGCTGCTATTATTTCCATAATCTCTTCACATACCTTGTGCAGACCAGCGGTTTAAACCTATACGCAAGGGTCTTGACCAAATCCCACGCACAGATGTGTTCGGCGTCGATTTCAGGTGAATTCGTATCGCAGATATTTGGGAAAGTACCAGCACGGTCTCCTTAACTTATGGCTGAGATTCTGACGAGCTGTGATGGAAATTTATGGAGAGCTACATCCTGCTGAAATACAGGCGAATTCAGAATTTGATCAGTCTCCGATGGTAATTCTAGAAAATGGTAAAGATTTTTAGTTAAATTTTGCTTGTTACAGAAAACATACATACTGCGGTGTAGTTCTGTTCATCCGTAGCCACGATGTTCCGTTCTGATTCTTGTGTCTCATGATGCAGTGAAGTAGGCCAGTGGACAAGGGAACATTCCCAGGGGTAAATAAATGATCTTGATGGAACTTGGCGGGTGTGCGGAGGGGAAAAAATAATGCAGTACGTATTCTTTTGTTTGTGCCAATTCCACTCTGAAGGAGTAAAACGCACCCTGAAAGGTAATTTGGCATATTAGATTTGAAGAGAATATCTTCGAATCGATTCAGCATAATAAATGTTTTTCAGATAAAAGTTGATCTATAATTAACGTTGTAGAAATCTGCATAATCAAGTACTGTAATAATTTGAAAGTTGACAAACGAAAACACTTGTTGCAATATAAATCAAAGAAGCTTCCAAGCTACATGTGTCCATGTGTAATAAAGCTAGTTTCTGAAATACCATTTTTGGCAAATAAGCTGTATACAATATGCTGTCGAAGTATTTTCAACATACCTAATTAAAATATCTAAGTAGTAGTTATTATTCTAATTATTTATTTTCTTCGTTTTTATTTTACTTTTTAAATTTTTATTTTACGTTTTACATTTTTAGATTACCGTTTCACATACCTATATTTTGTTAATGTAAAATAATATACGACTTATTATTATGATAGAAAATCATTACAATAATCATAATCTATACAAAAATGCTTAAAATATAACTTGTTTTGCACCTTACAGATAAAATGAAAGAAATTTCTCCACATAATATACACGATGGACAAGACGATATAAAACAAAATCCAGCAGAATTTCAAATTTCCACGGTAAATCCTCTAATTATTTTGGTTTGTGTCAGGCAAATTTCCGGACATTGGTAAACCTCGGCGAAGATAATTGATTATGTAATTGTCACTGCAGTTTAGTTACTCTGACGGAACAAAATCGCGACACAAAAAAGGAGCTGTGCGTTATAAAAGAAAATTCGTAATCGCATGAGACTTGCCCTGGCAGCACCACTATGAGGATACAAATCAAGTTTGCTTTAAATAGACGCTGCAACGGTCGTGAGTGTTGGTTGCCTTTGACAGTGGACGTCGTGGGTTGATGTTAGTCAGGAATGCCTTTAAGGCAACTTAATCACTCAACTTATTAGAGAATTTATTGTCGGTGGAGATAGCAACTCTTACATTGAATAGATTCAGTAAATTAACATTTTTTTGTGAAATGGGTTTACTTACAGTGAGTCCAAAAAGTATACGTCTAGTTACAATTTTTTTAAATAATTAAGTGTATGTCACAAGAAAGGAAGGGAACATAAAATGTGAACATCCAGTCATATGCAACGAACCTTGGTAAGTCATTGTTATTGATGGACAAGGAAATAACTCCCTCTATAGCGATAAAAAATTTGACAAAATGGAGCATTTGTTCAAGGGCTACTACAAAATGTATTCATCCACTCATATTTTTTTAAATTTTCGATCTGAAAATATGATTTCAGTTACAAAAATTGATATTTACTGGGGTTTCCCTTTGCAACTATTACTGCTTGTAGCCGTCTGGAAATCGACTTGACCAAATGTGCCGTCAGAGAGGCTGGACTTTTGTCCCATTCGTCTCTTGTTGGAAATGTGATTTCTCCTCATGCTATCTCCCAGTACTTTCCAAAGGCGTTCAATACGATTAGTGTCTGGGCTCTGAGGAGAGGTGTTAAGTTGTTTTGGGGTATTGTACATGAGCCACAGCCTTGTATTTAGAGCCGTATGCTTTGGGTCGTTATCTTGCTGAAAAATGTAGTTTCCTTGCAGACCTAAATTTTCGGCGCTAGGATTCAGATTGTCCTTTAAAATGTTGATATACGTATGGTGATCCATTGAACCTTGTATGAAATGCAATTTTCCAACACCTGCAGCACTCATACAGCCCCACAGAAAGTGTTTAAACGTCGCACAAAATTGCGTGGCAACATCTCGGCATTCTCCTAACGCCACACCATTCGCCTGCCATCCGACCCGAATACGTTATATTTACTCTCGTTAGAAAATATTACTCTATTCCAGAAGTCTTCTTTTTTGAATCTATGTTGCATGTTGCACCGCAAAATAAAGACGTTTCTTTCGATTCTGTTCTCTGACCCAAAATTTCTTGCGCGCTACCCGGCTGTGATATCATACGCTTTGAAGGTATGTCTGATTGTGTTGGCACATACCTTCTTTCCCTAGATTAACTCACCAGCCAACTTTGGGGCGCTGATTTTAGGTTTTTTCTTCATTTCTCTCATGATAAATCTCACGTCTGCATCAGTCAGAGTGTGAGGGCATCCGGTACGTGGTTAGTTTCTTAATGATTTTGTTGCGCAAAATTATCGACTGAAACGTCGATCTAGGTCTACCGACTACTTTAGCAATCTGGTAAGAAGATTTTCACTCATTATGAAAGCGCAGAATAAGTTTTCTTTCGATCAGCGTCGTCTCACTACCCTTATGGCCCATGGTGCTAATTTCACTGTATCAGCGCCTTTCAGAACCACAACAGGCGATACAGTGCGGCCGCGCACGATTGACTCTAGTGTGTCGCGTGGGTCAGCGTTATAGTTTAATCACTGCGCGCAGAATTTTCGGCATGTTGAGCTCTTGTATTACATTTTCTATTTTGTTAAACTTGCTGTCGATTTGGATGCATTTCTTTCCTTGCTTCTCAACAAAAATGAGTTACGAGGTACTTCTTACATGACGGGCTCCTTAGATTTTGTATACATTTCTTTTCATCTTACACAGACTTTGTTTTCTAAAAGGCATGCAGCTAGACGAATACTTTTTGGACTCACTGTATATCTCTTTATGACTGCAGCGTCGCTCACAACCAGCATTAATCGTCCCTCTATTGGCCGACCAGATGTTAACATGCGTGAACTCCGTTAAAACAAGAGCGACATTTCAGATTAGTGAGTTACATCTACACAAGCGTAGGGACGCTTTCAGATGAGCTGCCAAACGGTCTCAAAAATAGCTCGAAAACAGATGTAAGATTGGCAGTGTCCTCAAAAGTTTAGGAAACAATCCTTGTAAATTTTTAAGGCCGCAGTGAATTCTCCAAATCTCGCGTTTTCTTTAGTGTCATTGAGCTTCGTGAATTGAACTTTGTTTGTCAAAGTTCGTCCCGTCTAGAATGCGATTTTCTTTTTAAATTCGTCAAAATCAAATCAGAAATAAGTTGTTTCACACTTAACAGCGGCTTACTGTGGCCAGCGTGCATTAACTCCGCTTAACATGCGAAGCGTTCAATCCATTCTGAATGTTCTAATTTCTGTTCCTGCCCTCCTTGTTGCATCATATATTCGATAACAGCGGCTTTTAAATCGGAAAATCGTCCCAGGCATGCCGCTTGATTTAACTAACGTACATGGCAGTAATGTTTAAAGTCTCCATAGTTTTCCTTGTTTTCCGTCGAAAACGGTTGCAAATCACAGTGGAGTAATGTGTGCGACTTCAGAAATTTTGCTATTCATATCACCAATTTCTTCAAATGCTCTATGCCTGAAAAATTTAGCACGAAGTGCTTCGTGGTGTACATAAGTATAAATACTATCTGTCGATCATTGTAATTTTTGGTCTTTTATTGACAGCTATATCTTTAAATTCTTCCTCCGTGATATTGTAATACCGTTTCATAGCAAATTCGAAATGCCTGTCGATTATGCTACTGCATAATAGATATTGAAAACCCTCATCACTTTCTTCTGACATTCCCATTCATTTTGAAGCTTGTGGCAATAGATCACTGGACTGCCTCGTTTTTTGGAAACAGCGACTGGCCTGTCAACATCCTTCATACCATGAACAAATAATGTAGTGTAAACAGCACTGACACCACGATTATGCCGAACTAAAGCGGGTTGTGCCGACCAAAAGATTCCATACTACAATACTAAAGGAAATTTTGCAAAAACAGACATAATGTCCGACTGGATACCGTAATCACTGTTTATACAATGCTACTTATAATCCGTCTTGATTGCAAAAATGTTTATTCACATGAGTGGTTTCGGTTCCTCTAGAACCGTCTTCAGTTCTGAAACGACAATGATACTAATTTACTATTTCACAAATGCAAACCTTTTTCATCCTATCCGATCAACATCAAATGTACCAGAACGTACCTGCATTTTTGGCTACAGGAATAGCCCGTCCCGTTACAGGAGTAACCTTCACATGTTGCGTCACATTAAATTGGTCGGCAGAATGCACATCATTTATATTAATTACAAAACTATTACCGACATGGCACGTGTGAGGTTTGCAACGCTTTATCTGGCTGTGGCGTAGATCTGTTGCATCTCCTGATCTTCTGCCAATACGACGGTCTTTGATTCGCCTTCTCCACAACGTTTTCTATGTGGTCGTTCCAATTTAAGTTGTTGATAACTGTTATCCCTAGATAGTTAGTTGAATTGACAGCCCTTAAATTTGTGTGATTTATGATGTAAAAGAAATTTGACTGATTTCTTTTCGTACTGATGTGCATAGTCTCACACTTCTCGTTGCTGAGAGACAATTGCACATTTCGCACCATACAGATATCGTGTCTAAGTCATTTTGCAACTGGTTTTGAGCTTATGATGACTTTACTAGACAGTAAACGATAGCATCATCTGAAATTTAAGAGATTTTCTCAGATTATCTCCTAAATCATTTGTGTAGATTAGGAACAGCAGAGGGCCTGTAAGACTTCGTTGGGAAACACCAGATATCACCTCTGTTTTACTAGATCATTTGACGTCCATTACTACGAACTGTGACCTTTCTGACAGGAAATCACGAATCCAGTCGCACAACTGAGGCGATTCTCCAAAGGCGAGCGATTTGGTTAGATGCAGCTTGTGAGAAACGCTGTGGAAAACCTACTGAAAATCCAGAAATATGTATTCAGTTTGAAATCCCCTGTCGATAGCACTCATTACATCGTGCGAGTAAAGAAAGCTTTGTATTGCAGAAGAACGATATTTTCTCAATCTGTGCTGACTGTATGTTAATAGACCGTTTCCTTAGAGGTAATTCATAATGTTCGCACACAGTATGTAACCCACAAATCTTTCAAAAATCGATGTCGATGGTATGGGTCTGTTATTTAGCGGATTACTCCTATTACCTTTGTTAAGTACTGGCGTGGCGTGTGCAACTTCGTAGTTTCTAGATACGGATTTGTTGCCGAGCGAACTGTTGTGCACTGGAACTGCTACCGGATGATGCAGCAAAGCATCCTAAACGCGTCGTCAATAAAAAGAATCACCACTTAGTAAGTGCAGGGTGTTCCATTTATCTGATGACCGCCTGCACCGGGTGTTGCAGACCGACCACGAAAGCTACGGCTGCAGATTGAATGGGTTTCCTTTGGGTTTGAGCCTGAAGGCCGTACAGACATACGCGCCTTGTCGGCTAGTGTCATTCGAGCAGCGAAACAGGCATCAGGAGTGTAACAGTGAAGTCTGCGAACGCAACAACGGCAAGAGCGAATTAATCAGTTCCAGGACGAGTGTTTATTTACGATTCGTATGTGCGTACAAAGGCCGCTCGTACTGTTCGACGAGTGTTTGAACAGAAGTTTCCCGGTGTTCGAGTTCAGAGTCGTGACGTAGTTCACGAATTAGTGAATGATTTCGTGAAACGGGAAGTGCTCAGAACAAGAAGCGTAAACGACGACGTACAGTGCTCACAGAAGCTCATCTCAATGAGATTGCATGCCGCCTGGAAAACTCCGCTACAAAATTTCGCAGCAAACACAAAAATCGTGCACCTCTGTACAAAGAGGTGCTGCGCTGCTTGGGCGAAGGCCTTATAAAGTATGAGTAGTACAAGGACGTCGAACTCGTGATCCTGCGCACATGGTTAAGTTTTGCGAATGGGTTTTAAAACACGTGCACGACGGTGAAATGGATCTTTACATGATTCTGTTTTCAGTCGAGGCTCAGTTACGTTTACACGGGTGTGTTAATTCCCAAAACTGTCGACATTAGCGCGCAGACAGACCTGTTCTGCTTCGTGAGGATCCCCTTCATGATCAGAAAATAGGAGTGTGCTGCCAGAATAGTAGGCATAATTTTTTTAATGACACAGTTAGGCGTGAAAGGTATGTGCAAAACATGTTACGACCGTTTTTTAATGAACTGCGTGAAACAGAACGAAGCTTCGCATTTTTTCAACAGGATTCGGCAAGGGCTCATACGGCCACTGTTTCTTTGCGCGGAATTCGCGATGTGTTCAATGAAAGAATGATTAGTAACAATATCTGGCCCGCTACAAGTCCTGATTTAACTTCGTGCGATTTTTATTTGTTGGGCGCACTGAAGGACAAAATATACACAATAAATCCTCACACGATAGAGGAACTCAAGGATAAATGGCTCTGAGCACTATGGGACTTAACTGCTTTGTTCATCAGTCCCCTAGAAGTTAGAACTACTTAAACCTAACTAACCCATGGACATCACACACATCCATGCCCGAGGCAGGATTCGAACCTGCGACCGTAGCGGTCGCGCGGTTCCAGACTGTAGAGCCTAGGACCGCTCGGCCACTCCGGCCTGCGAACTCAAGGATAATAGCCGTGAATCAATTAATTCAATAATCGTGCGATTAATAATTTCTTGAGTAGGTGTCAGAAATGCGTGGGAAATAATGACATCTCCTTGCGTGACATAGGTGAGTACAAAATTTATTTGCTCATATTTAAAATGTAGTTTTGCCCTACCGGTGCAGTAGACGGGCGACACGGCATCTGATGGCCTGGCAGCGGAGCGCTCTCTGCCCGGCTATCTATTGCGCCGAACAGGCGGTCATCAGACAAATGGAGCGCCCAGCAGTTACGTTGTCTGTTTACTTATAATTGGTTTAGACAGGTTCCGGATGAAGCAGTGCCAGCGTGTAATGCGTCGCTTTGCCGCAGGACCAGGTGATGGCGCTGCAGTGGGTGCAGCGCAACGTGGCCGAGTTCGGCGGCGACCCGTCGCGCGTGACGCTGTACGGCGCCGGGTCGGGCGGGGCGTGCGCGCAGTACCACATGCTGAGCCCGCTCTCGGCCGGCCTCTTCCACCGCGTCATCGCGCAGAGCGGCTCCGTGCTCAACCCCTGGGCGCTGCAGCGCAAACCCATCCGGGTACGCCACCGCAGCACCACGTAGCATACCGCAGCCGAAGCGTACGTAACGGCGCTGATGTCTCATTCTAATTCTGCACCCACGAAGTCCGACGACACCCAGGGTATCATCAGTTAATACAGACCATTAAGTGGGGTAGGACGTCAAACGGGCCGACTTGGAGCAGGAGAGGCATCGCAGGACATTTTAATTTCCAGTGTCTATACTTTTACAAATAAAGTCATAAAACTTTGTCAGCATCACCAGGAAGGATTCAGCATTCACACTGATTTCAGTGCAAGTTCGAAAACATAACAAAATAATTTTTTTACATGTGAATTTCATCATTTTTTTCACTTACTTGTGGCTGCCTTTGTTCCTATAGCTACACTTTTCTTCATAAGTTAGAGACATTCTTCGATGAATTTTTCACAGCATACATACCATACCTACAGGTGTATGAAGCTCTAGAATCTATTTAATTTATAAAAAAGCGAATGAACTGTTATATTTTAAACTTCATGTTTAGAAAAAACTTAAATTTTATAGTTAATTACCTCAATTTGTACCACAGTTTTTAATAGATGTGGAAAATTCTAGAGTTTCATACACCTTTAAGTATGGTTTGTATGCTGTGCAAAATTCATCGAAGAATCTCTTTTACTTATGAAGAAAAGTGTATCTATAGCAACAAATGCTGCCATTAGTAAGTGAAAAATATGATGAAATTTCACATGTAAAGAAAATTACTTCGTTATGTTTTCGAACTTCCACTGCTATGAGTGTGAATTCTGAATCCTTCCTGGTCATGCTGACAAAGTTTCATGAAATTATTTGTAAAAGTATAAACAGTGGAAATTAAAATGTCCTGTGGTGCCTCTCGTGCTCCAAGTCGGCCCGTTTGACGTCCTACCCCCCTTAAGTAGGAGGGGTGTTTAAAGCTGAAATGTTACTATAGAGAACTTTATTTCTTAATCAGCTATTACTATTTGAATACCTATTGTATGAGATGGAAGTTTCTCGCGACGACATCCTTGTACAAAACATCCTTAATTAACCTGTCACGTTGGATCTGGGTTAAATTGCTAGCCTTCAACGAAATCGTCCATCTTCTCCGTCAGCAACAACGGACTGTTGCGTCTGGTCCTCTTTATTCGTTTACTGTTATTCCCATCCCTCACGAAGCAGTGCCCTGGCAGCCGAAAAATCACTCTTCAGCCGAAGGTTTTACATATTTCATAACAGTTTTAAAATATATAAAACAATATAGTCAGGCGCGAGTAGGACTCGCGCTCCGGGGGCTACGTACAAATTTTCATGGTTGGAAGGAGGGGGGGGGGGGGGGGGCAGGATGCTGGAATCACAGATGCACTTCAAATTTTGTACACTTTCAGTAGGCCATTAAAATAACATAGCGTGCATGTAGTGAAGTGCACTACTCTGGCAATTACGAGAAAATAAGAGAAGTTTTACCCGTCTATCATGTGGCTCTTGTAACTGTGAGTAGGTGCCGGAGCTTTAGAGTTTCATGGTGGTCAAGTAGCAGCTGTGTCTTTGATGTGTTATCACGGTGTTGGACCCTGGAGGGAGACATCCGTGTTCAAATCTCCCTCATGCCCCAATTTTTTTCCCGCACGGTAGCTCAGCGTGTCAGGTCAGAGAACTGCCTGTTCTCTGTAATAGAAAAGACCGAGTGAAGGGATCAATGACGAACTTCAGCGAGCGTCATGTGACGACCGCCACGATCAAATGCAACGAACATTAACAAACAAATGCAAATAAAGAAAAAAAAGAGTGGTTAGCGTTCGATCTACATAAGGCGAAGGCGAACGTGTATAAGGCGACGGTTCGATTACCGCTAAAACTTAATTTTTAATCTATATTAAACTGTTGGGTGAAACAGAAATTTTTCAAAATGTTAACGAGGTATGTTTTCCCTCAGAAACTCTGAACATTCCCTGTCAATGCGGGAAACATGCGTTCATTCGATGCAGTAGATGCCGTTTCAGTTGATGTTTAGCACGTCTGCATGACAAAGTTCATCCTGCAACGTGTGATGTCGAGAGCACATTTGACGAGTAATTGTACATTACTCTTGTGAGCTGCCACATTCTGACTTACTATATTACTGAATAAAGTGATTTGCATGATTATTTATCGAGGTCTGTCTTGGGATTTCCAGACCTGTCCCTCGTCCTTGAAAATTTAATTAAAAATAGTAAATACTCAAATAACAATGTGAAATTCACTACAACTTCATGAAAATGCACTTGAGGTTATTTTTCATTATGTTATCTCTCAAATGGTACATAAATTAAGTAACGTGACCAGTGATAAAAAATACAGATTAAAAACTTAGAAAAGTATGGATTAAAAAATGAATGTTAACGTGACTCAAACAGCCCCTTCGACCACTACTATCTCGCTCAGAGCGAACGCTTTTGACCACAATAACTTCTCATGGTCGGCGCCTTCACACATATAATGTACATCAGTTCCAGAATAGACGAGTAAAACTTCTGTTGCGATCTTCTCAGAGTTTCCAGAGTAGTGCACCTTACTACTAAGGTGTACAAAGTTTGAAGTAAGTCCATGATCCCAACGTCGTGGTCTCTACTTGTTAGTTGTGTATATCGATAGTTCATCCATCCCGGGAATCTGAAACCTAAACGGTTTTTGCCTCTTATTGATATCGATAGTGGCAAGACATCTATACCAGGAATTTCTAGTCTTTCAAGAATGTTTTAATTTTCAATTTTAAGTTCAAATTATTTGTGTAATTTCGCTTTTGCTTCTGTAATACCTTAGAAAGCGAGGTCTTATCAGACGGACAGTCAGTCGAATAAGAAATGAGAAACAAATATTTTTTCTCGTGTGATATAAATACAGATTAACAATTTTCCTTTACTTGTAAAGTGAAATCTTGCTCCTTGCCAAAATTCATGACTGTAGGTGAGCGAGAAATACTCAGTAGGTGATATGAGTGAGTTAGCGAGTATCAAAATACGTGACTTCAAAGGCCTTGATTCCACTGACTTAGAAACTTCAATTGTAGGCCACGATAATCGTAGAAGGATATAGTCCACAGGAGCTGCCTATTAATAGCTATAGTAATTTTGTTGTATGTTCGTTTACAGTCCCTAGACGACATGTGATTGTTCGGCGTAAATCATCATCACTTCATGCACTTGTGTCTATATCTGAACTGGCGGAGCCAGCACTGTAGTAGGAAGGTACACAGTTCAGTATATTTCAGTGAGCGTTCTCAGTATCGAGAGTTGGTTAGCATGCTCTAGTAAGGTTACAGCCACTGTCCCGGTTGAAATTATCCTCGCAGGTCCTATCTTCTATTTCTTCTTTAGTAACGGAATCCGAGTATGTACAAGAGTGAGACAAGGTTTTAACTTCATGAATCATTATTCTGTCTTTATTTATGAGATTGTTCATCAACTACTTATTTCTCAAGTTATCGATATTTCTGTGTTTCTTTGGCGCTCCGCACTGCGATCTGTAGCAGTAGATCGCCACGTAGTTGTTCAACATCTTCACGTTTTCGTTTCTTGGAGAGCGCTACCTTTATATCGCGAACGCCACAGCCAGTCTTTCAAAATGCGTACGTCAAATGATTGATCTAAGAAGCCAGGTGGTCCTTGTCACAAACAGTTGTTGCTCTTCATATTAATATACTTAAAACAGCTGTCTTCTCGACATGGCGGTGATAACGCTGTGCACTGTGATATAGATCAGTGCGCGTCGGCTTGCAATGCACAGTGTGGTCGTGCCATCCATCCGATTTTCATTGAACCAAAACATCTAAAATTGGCATTTTCCTTCTCTCTCTGTCTTCACATTGAACTGATTTTTCTTCCTGAGGCAACAGAGACATGATGATTTTAACATACTACCGTTCCTCTGGTGTAGAGTTATTGTCCATGATTTTTGCAGGACGTTAGTGGCTGTAATAAATTAAAAATTATCACCGAGTTTACGATTTCCTCTAAAATAAATTCCTTGTATGTGAATGGGTCCGTCAACGCACAGAAACACGAAAGCAAGGAAAAAATGTCTGTATAAATTCAGAATAGCCCGGGCATCAGGCTGCCAACAGTGATTTCTCCAGAAAGAGCTAAATAAAGATTCACTTTTGTATGATGCAAAAAATCTTCTGACATCAGTTATCAACCGTGTTTGTGTTGGTAGCAGTTTTCAAATAAGACACAGGAAGAACCGCTGCTCTTTATTTTTAGCTGGATTTCGAAGGATAACACGAGCATCCGTAATCGGTTTGGTCAGCCGCCAATCCACATTGACCATCAGTTTTGGCGCCATTTAGGCGGACGTTCTCCTGACTGCTGGAGCTTTGTAGGCTTAGAGAGTGCTACCAATTCGACAAAAAATCATTCCGATCGGATCATTACTTATGAGTCACGATATCTCATTGACTAATTTACCGATGGTAGTCCGGATGTCCCATCTGCACAAAGCCACGAGATCACCTTTGCTGCACCTCAGGTAACGCCAAATGTTCTACGATGGTTGTGTCATGACAGTACCACTCTCTCACCCTTTTGTTATTCTCTTATATAACACTTTTTGCTACTTATGATTTTTATTACACAGTTGCCCGAGAATTATTCGCCATACTTTCTTTAGTTTTCAGATTCAATGGTCTAAGCACTCTTTACGACTTATTTCAATAATTAAATTTCCTGTCAGATTAAAACTACGTGCTGGACTGAGGTCGAACTCGGGACCTTTGCCTTTCGCAGCCAAGTGCTCCTGATATTATTATTGAACCAGTACGAGGTATTTGTATTTGCTTTTCAAGATGGCAGTGCGGTATATCTGTTTTATCCGCGTCAAAATATGATCATCATCGGAGTGGTGTTGCACAATTTCTCTCCTCTTCTATAAATCTATGAGTGGCTTTAATCATGTCAGTTGTGATTCAGTAGAAAGTCTAGGTTTAACTACATCATGCTGCTGCTTGGTATCACGCTCAGAGTAGCAAGATATCAGGCAGGTTCCCACTTTTAGCAGAACATAGTCGAAAGCAGGAGAGACAATAGCGGCTATTCCGGTTGCCCATAGCCTCTTTATATCATGGGTTGTTAAATTCACTTGCAACTGGTAACTGATAACGGATAATGAAAATAAAGAGAACGAATTGTAGAGACCAGACTAAAATTGTGTAGCCTCATCTGCAACAGTGTTACATATTGCAATGGAATTGCCTTCAAGTGTACCCAAATGTATAGCCTGCCCTTGTCAGTTGCGAAAGTGTTCTGTTGTACACACGAAACAAATAGCGTCCCGGGTCCATTCAGTGAAAACTGTTAATAAGTTTATGAGGTCAGTCAATGGCTAGGCAGTTCTCACTGGGATGTCTGTATGCCTCACGCACAGACTGAGGTGGAGTTCCACCTGCGTCGACAATTAGACAAACATATTTAACAGTGAAACTTCCTGGCAGATTAAAACTGTGCGCCGGACCGAGACTCGAACTCTGGACCTTTGCCTTTCGCGGGCAGGTGCTGCACCACCTGAGCTACCCAAGCACGACTCGCTACCCGTGGTCGCAGTTTCAGTTCTGCCAGTACCTCGTCTCCTACTTTCCAAACTTCACAGAACCTCTTCTGCGAACCTCTGCAGACTATCGCATATTTCTCCGGACTTACTGTCCTTGAAATAAATTAAAGATAACTCCAATCCCACCGCCGCGACAAAATTTCTGGGAAATTTCCCTTGTTTGTAAGCTAAATGTCTGAATTGGAAATTCTCTCTCTAATATTGCCAACAGTGATCTCCACTGTCCAACAACTAGCTCGCCTTGTATTTATCGGAAAGGAAATGGTCTGTAATGGATCGAATCTCGAATCTACCCCTCTGCCATTCGGTGGAAAAACAGAAAAAAGAACTGACCCTGCACTGAATCTTGTGAGATACACTGCAACATACATTAAAGAGCCGAAACATTACGACCGCCTGCTTGACAGCTTGGTGGTCTACCTTTGGAACGTAATACGAAAGCTATTCTGCGTGGCGTGGAGTTATCAAGTTTATGGTAGGTTTCCAGTGGTATGTGGTACCAGGCGTCTAACTACAGGTTCCCCAATTCCCGTAAATTACGAGTCGGCTGTTTGTAAGACCATAGCTGGCGGTCGACATCGTCCCAGATGTGTTCTATCGGGTTCACATCACGTGCATTTCATGGCTAAGCTCACTATTACACTCCTGGCCTTGTGACATTAACTTCTATCTTGCTGGAAGACGCCATCGCCGTTGGATAAGTCAACAGAGATGAAAGGATGTTCGTGGTCCTGAATAATGATCACATATTCCGCAGCTGTGAGGTGCCTTCGATTACTACCATCCGTGGGGCAATATATGTTTCTAGCAGCCGTTCACCTGTATGACGCTGTATCCTGATATGACCATCGACATGCACTAAAATGAAACGTGTTTAATCCAACAGATAACACGTTTCTATTAACACGTGGTCTAATTTCGATGACTCTGTGCCCTCTGCAGCCGTAATTGCCGACGTCATCGGTTCAAAATTGGTACACTTAGGGGTCGTCTGCTGCGAGGCCCCATGTTCAATAATGTGCGTTGAACGGTGTGCTCCAAGATGCTTGTGTCTGCACATGCTATGTTGTCAGATGTACCAAAGATCATTACCTGTCCTTATTTGCGGAGCGGACAAACATTCAATCTACGCCTTCTGTGATGACGCCCTCACGTCCAACAACTTGTCGTCCACTCGTGGTTCCATCGTCCTTCAACCACTTTTCGCAGATACTCACGACGGTAGCACACGAGCATCCGGCCAGATTTGCCGTCGAGATTCTCGCTCCCACGCGATTAATCGTACCCTTCTACGCTTCGTTAAAGTCGTTTAAGTCAGTCGGTTTCTCTACTTGCGGCCCGTATCGTCACTAGAATGATTCCACAGTCGTCTCTGCTGCGCTTATACGAGGGCTGGAGCTTTAATAGTGGCAACTATTTATTTACAGATCTTACAAAATGGATACGTGTTTCAAAGTTTTACTGACCTTCAAAGTAGTCACCAGCATTGTGCATAAACCGTTGCCAGTGATGTGGAAGTCGTTGGATCCTCTTAGCAGTGCCAGTTGTGCTGGCAGTTCGAGCGGCGCGGTCTATTGCTCGACGAATTTGTAACAGTTCTGAAGCGAATGCCGTGAAGTGTTTCCATCAGTGTAGTAATCGAGTTGAACTTACGAGGGCCTAACTCAGGGGAGTGCTGTAGGTGGCGTAGCACTTAGCAGCGCCATCAGTCAAACAAATCAGTAACAGCTTGCACTGTACGTGCTTGAGCATTATCCTGCAAAATGATGGTCAGTTCCTGCAGAAAGTGTTGTCTCTTTTGTCTCTAAGCTGGTCGTAGGTTGTGTTCCAAAAATGAACAGCATAGAGATAGAAGTGAAGACGCTTTCTGCAGGACATGACCATCATTTTGCAGGACAATGCTCAAGCATGTACAGTGGAAACAGTACGTGCTGCAACGGGTTATATACAATGCTGGTGACTACTTTGAAGGTCAGTAAAACTTTGAAGCGCGTATCTATTTTGTACGAGCTGTAAATAAATAGTTGTCACTATTAAAGTTCCAAGTCTCGTATGTTTACCGCGTCAGTTGCCCTCAGCGCCACCAAGCGACATTTACTCTGACGGTGGGCAGCGACCGTAATGTGGTGGCTAATGTTATTATAGTTCGGTAGTTTTGGTATACTACGTAAATGACGTAGTAAATGGTGCGATTACCAGTAACATTGGTAGCACAGGTAGGGAACAAGCATAAGTGAATGTGTAAGAGAGAAACTGGGGGCCGACGACTCCTATTTACTGTTTTGGTTGTTTGGTTGTTTTCCTTTCAAATAATTACAACCGCACACCATTCAGTGTTAGTCCGCTGTGTATGAATGTGTAAGAGAGAAACTGGGGGCCGACGACTCCTATTTACTGTTTTGGTTGTTTGGTTGTTTTCCTTGCAAATAATTACAACCGCACACCATTCAGTGTTAGTCCGCTGTGTATTTTATATCCTTTCAAAATATAAATTTCAATATGTAATAAAAATTAACTGATCACGTAACTACTGCGCGTTAATGTTACCGAACAATTACTTTTGATGCAAGTACAGTTTATCTGCACAAATATACGAAATATATAGAACGCTTTACATCATGATCAAAGGCAAAACTTTTCTGTTATTGTTGATAAATGCGAAAAGCGCTTAAGAATAACAGAAACATATTTTATATAAGCTTGCGAAGTATTGAAGAGATGTCTGATATGTTGTTCTGTTGCAACCTTTTTTCATTTTATCTTTTTTTATTAAATTGTGTTTTCTGGAGCTATATGATGAACCTGTATTTTTCTTTATTTTTGGTGCAACACCCCTCTGTCCCACGTTAAAGATCACCAAATTTTCGAATAAATCCTGAATTAAACACTGATAGTTTCAATTTTGCTATAAATGCTGTTAATTTTTCAGTAACAGACAGCAGAACAACTCTGTAGAACAAAAATGTTATGTAGGTTACGCAGGCCTTTGTATATCCTTACTCAAACACTTTACTGCTTCTAGTTTCTAGGAGAATCTCGTAAGATACGATTCGCATACGCTAACAAAGAAATCGAAAAGGTGTAACGCCCGATAGCTATGCAACAAGCCTATCGTATGGGAAACGCGGGTACAAGCGTAACTGACCAAAGTTCCTAGGAAAGCTACCGTAGTCTACGCTTACTTAGCGTAGTCTTCGGCCCACGCTAATTTTACAACTTTAGTTGTGGCTAATCAGCATATATTCATCGAAATCTCATTTTTTCGCTAACCTTCTGTTTTCTGCACAAACGTCCAATAAGAACAACAGAAGAGATTTTAAAGGAGTTTAGTCTACTGTAGTTTTTGTAGCTTCAGGTAAATGGAATAATGGATATTTGAAGCTGACATGCACGGTGCAGAGAGGATGTTTCAGTTTTTAAGAACGATGCTTGTGTTGGCAACACCTTAGCGAATGATTCACACACAAAGACTATGGACGCTTTCAATTACTTTAGTGTACCCTGCACGTTTTATAAATATGTGAGCGCGAAATAATTTGACTACGTAATACTAAACTTGTATGTGATCCCAAGTGCATTCTGTAAAAAAATTGTAGATGTTAATTATATCTTAGTGTTGTTGACAGAATTATCTTCTTTGGCTGACCGCCCCCTGATCATTTACTTAGCATCACTGATAAATGAGTCGGATGTTTCAGATTTGGTTGCAGATGACAACCTCATGACGTTCTATAGTGGGTGTATTCGGAACGGGAATCATTTAGACTCAAGAGAACATAATTAATAGCTACTCGATTAAATAATCAGTGACACCGACACTAAAGCCACCGAAGTAGCGCCAAACAGAGAGCAAAAAGATAGATAGCTAAGTCAGTAGAATGCTTACGCACGAAGGGAAAAACTTTCGTGTTTTAATCTTCCAGGGAGACTCAGATCAGCACACATTTCTCTGCAGATTGTAAATTCAATCTCTAAATTATATTTCGAATGTTCAGGATTTAATTTCTTGAATTTCTTTTATTAAAATATTGTTTTTAATCGTCAAACAATATCTTCTAGAGAAGATCTTGAATATTTTGTTTGACGAGAGAAGAATGACAGAACTCGAGGAGCCCGTAAAGCTCTTTTCATTCTTGTCGAGACCTCAGCAGTGTCTCACGGCCGCTCGAAATCCTTTAAGTACCAGAAACGCGGTTAAGTGCTCCGAGTGATTCCGTCCTCAACTTGCTGCTTCAGAAGCTCTTAGTGGAAACGAGTCTTACTTGAGCCCACGGCTGTTGTTGAATCACAAGGAAGCACGGAAGAACGTAAATCTCGTTTTAAGTGTTGGTATTGTACGCTTATCTCGCCATGGTTAAAGTGAGCTGGAACGCTAGGCTCTTTGACACTATAGCACATTGATTCTTCTAAGTCTGCATATGTCGGTACAAAAAAACACGCTTGAAGCACTTTAAAGTTCTCGTGTGTGTTGCCAAACATTGGCGATGAAGTATAAGTAGGAGAAAAACTGAGATTACCAGATAACTTTTGCGAAAACAGTCAGTTGATATGAACATTTTATTTATTCTGCGCGTTCTGACAGAATGTAATTGTAAAAGAGCCTACTATTGGCTTTGATGGAGAGCGGTATTAACGTCATGGAACTAGAACGTTTCAGCCATTAGTACCGCGATAATGCCACACGGCGATGGTTAAATAGGCAAAATACATCGATTAATATAGTTGTACAAGTAGATGCTGTCACCAATTACCCAGTACTGCAGTTACGCAAAAAGTTGGGTTATCGTGCCGCTAGATTGCGTGTAGTTCGTATGAAACAAGCTACCGGCATTACGGTGCGGTCTGGGTCAATGAATATGCGAAAGCCTGTAATAACACGGTTAGTACTAAGAGCAAGTCTAAACTGCAGCTTGAAATGCATATCTGGTGCACAACCATTAGGACTACATGGCGAAATTGGGTACCGAAAAGACGCAATCTGACGGTGACCAGAAGACAGTGGCCAAATTTGTTCCCTGGCAACGGAGGAGATAGAATTCACAAAAAAATTAAATGACTATGTATGGAAAACTGTCAGATTATACCCACCAAGAAGTGTGTAAAAGCGTTATTCAATTGCAAAAGCATACATCTAATGAAATACAGTTAGCAAACCCGTCATCAGTCTACGGCGCTTTCGTGTCTCATACCTAACTTTAAATGTGCATTATTTTAAATGAGATATTATTTACAAATAGAAAGTTCACTATCAAAAAGTCTAACGATATTGGAGGTTCGAAAAAAGCACCAGTTTCTGGTTATAAGGACGACTGCAAGCACAGAGATTAATTGGAAACTCAAGCCTGCTGTAAAAACGTTACATAGGTAAAGGCGCATATTACGTAAATTATGTAAATATTAGTGCCTAACGGAATGTTATTACATAGACAGACAGATAGATGATGCAGAAAAACACGATAAAAATGTCAGAGTAGGGTAGGTGACGTCGCAATGAACGAAGTTTGTGAGGTAACTGTAGCTTTGTAGTCTGGAGATATTTCTATATAACGTAGCTAACCAGAGACGAGCTCGCAGAAGCGTGCGTTTGTGATGTAGCTGCCTCCAACTAACACCTGTTATGTTAAAAAGTAAATTAGCTCAAGGTAATTGTTTAAGCTGGACAGTCAAAGCTAGGTTAACTTTATATTCCTTTGTATGTTTATTTATTCTGTGCTTTTTACTGAGTAAAGCGTGACTACAGAGGCAACTACGCTAGAAGTAACTACATTAGTTTGTGATAGTAGTAAGCAGTATTACGGCAACAGCACTACAGTAAGATAGTTGTCCTGTATTGCTGTAAGTTGCAGTGTTTTTCACAATGGAATCCAAACGCCACGTGTTTAAGTATTTGCTGATGAACTAAGAGCAGGATGAACTTAAGGGAATCGGAAATTAAATTTCGAAAAGTATTATTTTCTTAAATCTATACGAAGTTGAAATCCCCGAAGGCACAACCTCTCGAAAATCGATGGCAAGTTTACAATGACTGCCGCGGCTTCAAAAATGCTTGGCACCAGCTCTTCACCGTTCCGCGCACTCATGTTTGCCTGGCCGCCGTTTTGGGATCGTGGCTTCACCGTGACCTATGACTGCTTCTCTAGCAAATTTTGATCGATTGAAAGCTCACTATCCTAATCATATGTATTATTTCTCTGTTCAACATTCTTTTTTCACAACACATTCTAATCGCACAGGGAAGAATTAGGCACCGTTAGAGATAATTTTTATCCGACTTCTGACATTACGTACCGATGTTGCGTTTAGACGTACCGTTTGTGAAAACATTTAACATAAAGGGGAAGTTAACAATCATTGGCAAAAGGGACTCATGGATGCCCAGCTTCATTTTTCATATTTTACGAAGATAACTTATTAATCGCGAATAAGAGACTCCCTTTCAGTATTGCTACAAAAACCATTTTGTTTGTTTTAAAGTGCTTAATTAACTGGATAATTTGTATCCAGCATTGTCATAGATAATAACCATGATCACTGCGATATTCCGTTATCTCTGCTCGTCGTACAAATTGACTTTTCTAAATGAATCTACTTTCCGAAACGACGAATATGTTTGTCGTCGTCGTCTTGAATGGTGATTTACCTATTGCTACTACGGCCTAACGAGTAACGCGCTTAATGTAACTGAAAATGTTTATCGAGTTAAAGTTGCAGGTTCTGTGCCCCTGCTGACAGTGCCTGACCTCTGTCCGACGTACCAGCTGGGACAAACATTCCGAGAGCAAAACACATTTTTGGAGAGATGGAAATTTATATGTAAAGATGTATGGGGTGTTCAAAAAGTCTCTCCGCAACGCCGTATGATTGTTAGCCGCGCGTGCCGTACGCCGCTGTGAATATGCCGAAATGAAACTCAGTGAAATATAAGTTATTAATTTATTGAATATTCATTTTTACTTACAAATTTTCACGTGAAACGTTGAAAGTGTCCCCCCTGTTGTTGAGTACACAATTCAATTCGTCTAATCATCTTTCCAAACACAAGCTGTAGCATTTCTTCTGTAACAAAAGCGATGAAAGTGGATATTGCTGTATTCAATACATCGATGGATTTTGGATGGTGTTTTCGCTGCACCCCAGAAGAAAAAGTCAGGTGGTGTTAGGTCAGGCGATCGTCGAGGCCAGAGTCCCCATGAAATTATGCCATCACCAAAAACATCAATAAGCAGTAACATTGAAATGCTAGGTGTATGCGCGGTTACACCATCTTGTTGAAAATAGCCGGCTAACAATCATACGGCACTGCAGAGAGACTTTTTGAACACCCCGTACTATAAATTCACGATTATTATTTCCCGTCGATCAGTTCATTTTTAAAAAAGTTTTCTCTTCATTCCCACAACTAATCTCATCTCAAAGACTACATTTATTCCAAATATTGTCATCATTTAAAACAACAAAAGTGCGAAAGTTTCGCATGGGTTACCTGGTCTGGATTAACCTTAATTTTTTTCTCAAGAAAGTAACATGTGACGGTTCTCGATTGTTCTGATGGTGAAAATTATAGTAAAACGACAGGAGAAATTGAATGGAAGAGTAAAAAAAAGGAAGATGGAGAGAAAACACACTACCAAACACTGAGTTATTCGAGACAAAAGAGTCACCTAGCTATTTCCTTACTATCAAATGTATAAGCCTACACCATTTACCTGTCTTTGAAACTTACGAACCTTTCTGTGTGAAAAGAAGTCTCCGTGTGTTTTCTTTTATAATATCACATTGTTTCAGCGATAAATAGATACAAATTAGGGTGTAAACTATCGTGTTAATTTTTTCCTTTCGAAGCGCAGTATACTGGGGGCACCAGTCGTGCATTTCTGACAGCGTGCTGGATTGGCCATGCTGGAACGTCTACAATCTACACTACTGGCTATTAAAATTGCTACACCAAGAAGAATTGCAGATGACAATCGGGTATTCATTGGATAAATATATATTATACTAGAACTGACACGTGATTACATTTTAACGCAATTTGGGTACGGCCTTGATACGCCTGGGCATTGAGTCAATCAGAGCTTGGATGGCGTGTACAGGTACAGCTGCCCACGCAGCTTCAACACTATACCACAGTTCATCAAGAGTAGTGACTGGCGTATTGTGACGAGCCAGTTGCTCGGCCACCATTGACCAGACGTTTTCAGTTGGTGAGAGATCTGGAGAATGTGCTGGCCAGGGCAGCAGTCGAACATTTTATGTGTCCAAAAAGGCCCGTACAGGACCTGCAACATGCGATCGTGCATTATCCTGCTGAAATGTAGGGTTTCACAGGGATCGAATGAAGGGTAGAGCCACGGTTTGTAACACATCTGAAATGTAACGGCCACCGTTCAAAGTGCCGTCAATGCGAACAAGAGGTGACCGAGACGTGTAACCAATGGCACCCGATACCATCACGCGAGGTGATACGCCAGTAAGGCGATGACCAATACATGCTTCCAATGTGCGTTCACCGCGATGTAACCAAACACGGGCGCGAGCATCATGATGCTGTAAACAGAACCTGGATTCATCCGAAAGAAATTACTTTTTGCAATTCGTGCACCCAGGTTCGTCGTTGAGTACACCATGGCAGGCGCTCCCGTCTGTGATACAGCGTCAAGGGTCTCCGAGCTGATAGTCCATGCTGCTGCAAACGTCGACGAACTGTTCGTGCAGATGATCGTTGTCTTGCAAACATCCCCACTCTGTTGGCTCAGGGATCGAGACGTGGCTGCATGATTCGTTACAGCCATGCGGATAAGATCCCTGTCATCTCGACTGCTAGTGATACGATGCCGTTGGGATCCAGTACGGCGTTCCGTCTTACTCTCCTGAACCCACCGATTCCATATTCCGCTAACAGCCATTGGATCTCGACCAACGCGTGCAGCAATGTCGCGACACGATGAACCGCAATCGCGATAGGCTACAATCCGACCTGTGTCAAAGTCGGAAACGTGATGGTACGCATTTCTCCTCCTTACACGAGGCATCACAACAACGTTTCACCAGGCAACGCCGGCGAACTGCTGTTTGTGTATGAAGAATCGGTTGGAAACTTTCCTCGTGTCAGCACGTTGTAGGTGTCGCCACCGGCGCCAACCTTGTGTGAATGCTCTGAAAAGCTAATCATTTGCATATCACAGCATCTTCTTCCTGTCCGTTAAACTGCGCGTCTGTAGCACGTCATCTTCGTGGTGTAGCAATTTTAATGGCCAGTAGTGTATTTCCGTATTACCAAATGTGTGAACCTACACCATTTATCTTTCTTTGAAAATTACGAACCCTTCTGTGTGAAAAGAAGTATCGGTGTGCCTTCTTTTATAATATCACATTGATTCAGCGATAGATAGATACAAGGTAGGATTTAAACTATCGTGTTAATTTTTTCCTTTCGAAGCGATGTCTACTGGGGGCACCAGTCGCGTGTCTCTGACAGCGTGCTCGATCTGTCAAGCTGGATCGCCTATAATCTAACTAGGTAATGTTAATGATGGGATTCATTTGCAACCGTCGTCAAGGGGGAAACCGCCGGTGACCAGAGTAAAACCTGGCCAAAGAACGGAAAACAGCACGTGTGTGAGTGGCACACGTGCTGCAGGTAGCGGAGGAGGAGGGGCGGGCGTGTGGTGCTGGAGCGCCTCGCGCTTGACCCGCATGCCAGCGCGCCGGTAGCTGCCGCCCGCATCCCACGCCGCTGATGAATGGCCGCCGCGCGCCGTGACGTCAGCAACACGCGAGCAGCAGCGCACGTGCTGGCTCTGGACACCCACAGGAATTTACTTACTCCACACAAGTTACTTCCTCTGCCTCTAAGTGAGCAATCCCAAAAATCTCCGGGAACGAAAATGAATGTGGAGTGTGGCGTCAGATTAACCATACGACAGGTTCACAGAGGAAACAAAAGGCATGCGACACCGCATAATCTCGTGTCGGACCTCCATTTTTCCCGGCATAGTGCAGTATCTTCTGGTAGCCGAAAATGAGCATTTACAGTCAATGACAGCTTCAGTTGGACCACAGAAACCCGTCCATCCCATGTAAATACGACACACGCCACTATGCAGTCAAGTCGCTGGATGTCCCCTGCAGAAATATTGAGCCATGCTGCAGAGGCAGCCGTCCACAGGATTTTGTGCATGATCTGACCACTCGCTTATGTCCCATAGCCGGCCGTAGTGGCTGAGCGGTTCTAGGCGCTACAGTCTGGAACCGTGCGACCGCTACGGTCACAGGTTCGAATCATGCCTCGGGCATGAATGTGTGTCATGTTCTTAGGTTAGTTAGGTTTAAGTAGTTCTAAGTTCTAGAGGACTGATGGACTCAGAAGTTAAGTCCCATAGTGCTCAGAGCCATTTGAACCATTTATTTTATGTCCCATAAATGATTGATGGAATTCATGTCACACGATCTGGGTGGCTAAATTATTAGCTCGAATTGTCCAAAATGTTCTTCAAACCAATCGCAAATAAATGGGATCCAGTGACATTACAGAATATCAGCCATAAAAGTTTCATTGTTGTTTGGGAACACGAAGTCCATGAATGGTTGCAAATGGTCTCCTGGTAGCCGAAAATGACCATTTACAGTCAATGACAACTTCAGTTGGACTACAGAAAACAGTCCATTCCATGTAAATACAGCACACGCCATTATGCAAATGGTTCAAATGGCTCCGAGCACTATGGGACGTAACTGCTGAGGTCATCAGTCCCCTAGAACTTAGAACTACTTAATCCTAAGGACATCACACACATCCATGCCCGAGGCAGGATTCGAACCTGCGACCGCAGCGGTGTCGCGGTTCCAGACTGTAGCGCCTAGAACCGCTCGACTACCCCGGCCGGCGCCATTATGCAGCCAACACCAACTTGCACAGTGCCTTATTGATAACTTGGGTTCATGGCTTCGTCGAGCCCTAACATTAGCTCTTTTTTTATCAGTCTTATCTGGATTTATGCGGCCCGCCACGATTTTCTCTCCTGGGCTAACCTCTTCATCTCAGAATAGCACTTAAAACCTACATCCTTAATTATTTGCTGGATGTATTCCAATCTCTGTCTTTATCTACAGGTTTTACTCTCTTAGCAACTAAAATCGGGACTTGTCTGACCATGCCACGGTTTTTCAGTCGTCTAGGGCTCAACCAATATGGTGACGAGACCAGGACACGCGCTGTAGGCGATGTTGTGCTGTTAGCAAAAGCACGCAGTCTTGCTTGTCTGTGAGCACTGACAACTCAATGCATAAGCCGCTGCTGTCGGTCGTTAAGTGAAGGCGGTCGTCCACAGCGTTGTCTGTGGTGAGAGATAACGCCTGAAATGTGGTGTTCTCGGCACACGCTTGACACTGTGGATCTCGGAATACTGAATTCTCTTACGCATTTCGAAATAGCGTGTCTCATGCGTCTAGCTCCAATTACCATCCACATTCAGAGTCTGTTAATTGCCGTGGTGTGACCAAAATCAGTCGGAAAACTTTTCACATGAATCTCTTAATTACAAATGAGAGCTCAGCCAATGCACTGTCCTTTTATACCTTATGTACCTGATAGTATCACCGTTTGTATGTGAGCTTATCGGAATCCCATCACTGTTGGAATCTCGGTGTATATTCATCGAGACGTGCTCGGCGTGGCACTGAGATGACTTTGATGTCAATGATATATTGTCTTTGTTATGTTGTTAGTTGCTGTGCAAAAGCTGACATGGAGACTCAGGTTGATTTTTATCCATATTTTTAAACTAGTAGAGTCTTAGGTCAGGGGCAGTGGCGATATAGTGTGTAAAGTAGGGGTATTTTCTCCCTTTTTGCCACTTAAATGTCCTCGATCTCAACGGGACGCTAAACCTCAATATTCTTTCCTTTTTCTTCTTTCTCCGTTCCATTCCTCCTAAGAAGGCCCCATATTCGCTCCGCCGGCTGTTAGTGTTAGTACCGGGTATATCACGTATCTTTCCCGTGGGATAAACGCTGGTCGGGGGTAAGCGATTCGCCACACCTTCCCTCCAAGTTCCGCGGCGGATAGGAGAGCTGCACTACACCTGCATTTAAGACAATATTTCGATCACGGGCTTGCGTATAGACTTTACCTTTTAAATTACCTTCTTTAAGTCTTTCTTGAGCTGTCTGTTACCAATTTAAACTTTTCGTTAGTTGTCTACCCCTTGATTTTTCAGTGATTAAGTAATTAGTGACTCAATTAGAACGTGACTGAACTCATCCTGGAGATATTCCACGACATGACAAAAGCGCAACCATATATGGTAACCTAGGAAAGTATACAGACAGTACTGGACATAGCAACTGTAATTGCAACCACACCTGAAACGAACGAGAAGACGTACTGTGCGATACTGGGCGAATGACGACTAAATTTGTGTGAAAAAGCTACCTCGATGGGCATGTCAGAAGAGGTGGAACAATTTACACGTAGCAGTCTTTGTTAACATGGGTTATTGTGCAACTAGTTGTGTAACGAGTCACTGGTTGATAGGCGTGTTAGTCGCCCACCATAGTTACGTTTAGCTTTTCAACAGCATATTTTCTCTGCTAATAACCACTGTTAGCGTTTCTCCCTTGTACCACTACGTCTGATTCTTATGCGGCTCCCATACCCTTTCGCTCTGATTAATTCCACCTTCAGCGTGCCGTATTTTCATTGGCTGCTTTCACCAATGGCTCCTTTAGACATTTACATCCTTTATTGTCATTGGTGATTGAGAATATCATAAAAATTATTACACGTTAATTCTATCTTAGCAAATCAGATTTAATGCAGCTACCATCGTCTAAACACAAGTTATTAAAATGTGAGAAATGCGTCAATCAGTAAACGATCTCCATGTTCAACCTTTGTTCAAGGGATGACTCTTCAAGGGATGACTCACGAGAGATGATTCCATCCCATCAATATCGCTCCATTGCGAGGGAAATATGTTCAGTTATGAATCGACAAAACTATGTCTGTTTTGTCTAAGAGTTACAGGTTGTGAATTTTAGGTCTGAATTACTCTTTAAAACACACACTGAGCTGGCTGAAATCCAAACAATAAAAAAGTAAAGTAATAAAAGGTATCATGATCGTTAGCTTATCAGTGAGTTAGCTTTCACGCTTCAACATGTTTATCAGCGGAAGGCGTCATTTGCAGTAGATAATAATAGTAATTCTTTTCGACTCAACAGCGTAGTGTTAGCGTTTCTATTGGAAGGCATTTCGGCGACATGCGTGTCCCTGAACTACCCCAGTGATCTTACCGAGGAAAGAGGATCTACAGTTTAATCTGGAATCCGGCCAGTCAGACTGAAATATTCCGTAGTCCGACTTACTCGATACCGCGACCTTTCCGTTTCAACGCACGCAGTTCACCACTAGACCACCAACCCCTGACGTATACAGCAGATTACACTGTAGGCTGCGGGCAGAAGCCGGATTACAACGGAAGTATTTCTACCGTATTAGTGTATGACTGTGTTTCGACTTATAATTGTGTCCTAGAGCTATGACAAGTGTACGCATGAAACTGCACTATCTGACAGAAAAAGTGAACGAGCCGTAAAGGGAGGAGGAAACGAAATGAAACTTCACAGATTTGGAGTGTATGTGATGTCATTTCAATGTAATTTACATAGAACATGACACCGTCAGCTCACTTATCACGATGACATTGTTTCTACCTCCGGCCTTGATTAATGCACTGATTCGGTTGGGAAAGGTGTCGTACAGTCGTTGCATCCTCTCCTAAGCCACGTTGGTCCATTTCTGTTGTAACTGGTCCTCGATATTCCGGATGCTGGCAATGGAACGGAGTTGATGTCCGAGATGGCCCCACATGTTTTCTATCGGATACAGAGAACCTCAACATCACGCGTACAGTTCACAGAGACACAGACAATGTATGGACGAGTGTTGTCCTGTTGGAAAATGGCAACACGATATTGCCTCATCAAAGGTAACGCGTACGGACGCAGGATGTCTGTGACGTATCGTTGTGGTGTCAGAGTTGCCTCAATCACTACCATACGTGATTTGAAGTCATACCCGCATGCTTTCCTCACCATGACGCCGGGAGTAACACCATCGTGTCAGAAACGTAGCAAGGATGCGATCTCAGAATAGGTCGCTGTCATTCGTCGTTGTGGTACAGAACCGCGATTCATTGCTGTATACAATGCAATGGTTTTCATCAGCCGTCCATACTTCCCGATCACGGCACACCTACAAACTCAGCCGTTTTGTAGTCTTAACTGCAGCCTTCGCTTGGGATGGTAATTCCCTAGTCTGTCTGCTGCTAGTCTCCCGTCAGTAATACACAGAACCTTGCAGAGGGTCCATTACATGTTGTCGGATGGCGAGCGCAGATGTGTAGGGGTTGCAATGTGCCAGGTGCACAATATGACCATCGTCCCTTGCAGTGATCAGACGTGGTTGACCTGACCTTGGTGAATATGCCTGCCCTCACGTCACATGCAGTCCAATAACGGATCACAGTCAGATCCGAATGCCCTAGAAATCTGAATATTGCACGATTCCACATGCCGGACAAATGGAGGCCACAAAATAAGGCTCCTTTCAAACCGTTAAGTGCTGATAACGCTGTCTCATACGTGTACGCAGCATCTCCATATCCTTCACAGCGATATTCAGCATCTGACGCTGCTCACGCCCCTTATGCACCCTAACAGGCCTGCTAACAAAACCAAACATGAACAACATTAACGCAGTCTGGTGGCAGTTATAGCTGGCACAGAGAACTGCAACTCTAACCATTTATAAATCCGCCGATTGTGTGAACATGTACGAAGTAACGTTGACATCTCACCATATCTTCTGGATGTTTCACTTATTTTGTCAGGAAGACCGTAGCCACCGCATTTCTGACATTTAGTGGTGCATTTTCAGATGACTCGGACGAATGCTATAGACACACAGCGTTAATAACATTTTCTTGACGCCTACAGAAATACGGAAAATACTTCATGGTGGTTTCCTTCCCGACCTTCTCGCACTTTTTGTTAATTCCTCACTCCATCTTATATACCATCCGCCCTTGTTAGTTTGTTTTGTTTAAACACGCTCAATATAGTGAAACCGAAATGTATGTGCCTTTCATTTATTTTTAGATTTCAACCAAAAATAGTTTCACCTCTGAATCTCTTTCGACACCTGTAGCGACAACAAATCAACAAAAATCCAATTCCAATCTCCGAAACAAAATATCGGGGTAAACTTGAAGCTATTATGGAAATGGAATGAGCAATTCCTTAAAGAGATGGAAATAAGTGTTGAAAAGGTATACATATCAATAATTTTTGTATGATATAATTCAATGTAGAGTATACAACAAACAAAGCAGGTATATCAAAATATACTCTTTACACTTCAGTTCCATTGGGTCAGCTGGCATAGTGAAAGTAGATCCATATATTAGTCGACATCGATAAACAAGGATTCTCTGCATCGGGAAAGATGGTTCTTATTTATCTCTTACACAATAGAGTGCAATCAGAATATCCTTATGATTTATTTTCATATCCCCCTCCAATTTCAATGCTGTCCAACACTTTTACTCCTCCTCCTCTCCTTCTTCTTTTCTTCTTCTTTCATCCTGCCTGTTACCCTTTTGTTCGGAGCTTCCTCATTTTTTACTTCCTTTACAAAACCGTATTGCCACAGAAACGCCTGCCAGGACACGTCCCCTCTACCCCCTCGCTGCCGTACCCTACTTTCACCGCTGCGTTAAAGTTCTTGGACGTTTCTCTAGCTGCTTCCGCGGATTAAAACAAGTCCACGTCGCTGATGCTGCATAGATGGCCAGTCGCTTTTGGCTTCTATGGAAGCACAACGACTTGAATGTGGGAAATTTCTCGTTCACTGCCTCTCAGTCGATCCTTTTTAGTGAAATACGAACAAACTGAAGGGCCTTAAACAATTCCGCAGCGATTTAGGCCAATTAAAATGTATGTATTGATTATAGACCGTTATAACTGTTTAATGCTTAGTGATATATTGATAAGAACTACGGAGACTATAAAGGAATGTTCAAATTTTTATATATTCTGTAGTTGTTCTGATTGACTCCTCTTGGCCACATGGACAACATTTGAGCCATAATCCCTTTCAAAACATACACTGATATGGGATGCCTCCTAATATTGTGTCGGATCTTCTTTTGCCTGACGTAGTGAAGTAACTCGACGTGGTACGGTCTCAACAAGTCATTGAAAGTCCTCTGCAGGAATATGGAGCTATGCTGCCTCCACAGCCGTCCACAACTGCGGAAGTGTTGCCGGTGTAGGATTTTGTGCTCAAACTGGCCTTCCGATTAAATTTTAGAGGCGACGCGTAGGCAAAATCATTTGCTCGAATAATGCAGGACGTTCTTCTAACCAATCGCGAACAATTGTGGCCCGGTGGACATCGCGCATTGACATCCACAAACCTTCCATTGTCGTTCGGGAACATGAAGTCCATAAATGGCTGCAGATGGTCAATGACGTGTCAGTTGGACCAGAGGACCAAGTTCATTCCGTGTAAACACAGCCCACACAATTATAGAGCCATCATTAGGGTGCGCAATGCCTTGTTGATAACTTGGGTCCACGTCTTCGTGGGGTCTGCGTTGCACTCGAAACCTACAATCAGCTCTTACCAACTGACATCGGAACTCTACTGACCAGGCCACTGTTTTCCAGTCGTCTAGTGAGTACGTAGTTACAATCCCAGGAGAGACGCTGCAGGCGATGTTGTGCTGTTAGCCGGCCGGAGTGGCCGAGTGGTTAAAGGCGCTACAGTCTGGAACCGCACGACCGCTAGGGTCGCAGGTTCTAATCCTGCCTCGGGCATGGATGTGTGTGATGTCCTTAGGTTAGTTAGGTTTAAGTAGTTCTAAGTTCTAGGGGACTTATGACCACAGCAGTTGAGTCCCATAGTGCTCAGAGCCATTTGAACCATCGTGCTGTTAGCAAAGGCACTCGCATCGTCTGCTGCCTTAACAAGATTTGGCCGCACTGTCCCAACGGATACATTCGTCGTACGTCCACACTGATTTCTGCGGTTGTTTCACACAGTGTTGCTTGTCTGTTAGCACTGACAATCCTACATGTACGCCGGTTCTCTCTGTCATTATGTTAAGGCCTTCGACCACTGTGTTGTCCATGGTCGGAGGTAATGCCTGAAATTTGCTATTCTCGGCACAATCTTGACATTGTGGATCTCGGAATGCTTATTTCCGAAATGGATTGTCTCATGCGTCTAGCTCCAACTACCATTCCGTGTTCAGAGTCTGTTAATTCCCGGCCGGCCGCAGTGGCCACGCGGTTCTGGGCGCTGCAGTTTGGAACCTCGACACCGCTACGGTCGCGGGTTCGAATCCTGCCTCGGGCATGAATGTGTGTGATGTCCTTAGGTTAGTTAGGTTTAAGTAGTTCTAAGTTCTAGGGGACTGATGACCTCAGAAGTTGAGTCCCATATTGCTCAGAGCCATTTTTTTGTTAATTCCCGTCGTGGGGTCATAATCACATCAGAAACATTTTCATATCAATCACCTGAGTACAAATGTCAGCTGCCCCAATCCAACGCCCTTTTATAAATTCTCTATGCAATACTACCGCTATCTGTGCATATCGCTTTTCCACGAGTACTGTGACATTAATGAACATTATGACACATATATGGAGTCACCGACGCAAGTGCATTTTGAGTTGTGGAATTACTCTGGAGGCACATACGAAACGTCTTACATATAAATTCGCAAAAAGAAATCCAACGGTGTCAGACCTTCAGATCTAGGAGACCAAGAACAGGGAACAGCGTTTTACGCCCAGTACGACCGATGCCACTGTTTGGAAGATAGTGATTTAAAAATTTGCGAACCTCCATACTCCTGTATGAAGATTCTCCCTCTTTCCGAAAGATTTCATGGAATCTGTATCAGGTTGTGACATCAGCCATTGCTCAAGCACGTCCAGGTAAATGTTTGTTTGGACGCTTGGACCAATAAAGGAAAAGTATCGTTCAAATTTTGTGCTGACATCGCCCATGGAACATTTATGTTCAGTGAGTCACGCTGATAATTAGTTGTAGGCATTTCTGTAACACATATTCCAATTTCATCAGGTTAACGTTACTATTTATGTTTCCAGCATTGCCGTAGCATAGTTCATACGTTTGACGGAGTCTTCCTGTTTCATTTAGTGTAAATTTTGAATTGAGCGCGGTATCATGCTCGCCTTCCTTTTGAGAACAACCAAACCGATTTTCGTCGGGCTTTAAAGCTCCCTACTGCTTTCGTACATCGATTTCCGTGGACTACTTTCAGACGATAGAAGAATTATTTAGACGTCTTGTGCTGATACACGTGGCGACCGGTGTGTTTTTTTTTCCCCTCTGCACAAAAATCCTTTGTCTTCAAACTACCGATGACGTCTGTGAACGTCGTTGGCATTTGTAGGTGCTTGACTGTACCAATGACAAAACTCTCTCGGCACTGTGATGCCAGGATAAGAATTGTTTGGTGCTAACACGCAGCATAGCTTCTGTTCGGTAGCCAACACTTTCAAGTTTTCCACGGATCTTTTCATTTATTGCATAGCGACGTTGGTTTCCAATTCATTGTGCTCGATCAACAATCGAAATTTCAAACTTTATTTTTATATTCATTGCAATTCTTATCAGTATATCTCTGTGCATTAAGTTCACGGTTATTCAAAAAAGGAGCAGATTTAAAGAACTTAATTCTCAGAAGGCACAAAAGATAAAAACATAGCTGCAACGGTCCTAGAGAGCCTAGAAGTTCATTTCAAACCAGCAGTGGCCCAGTAGCTTGTTTGATTAGTGTCCTGCAATTAGGAAAACAGAGACCGTTGTTGATGTGCAAAATTAATTTCGCTCATAATTCCATGAAGAGCCACCTCGTCATATGAACATTTATGAGTCAGCGTATCCGTACAACTTACGAAAAGGAGCCGTTTAAATCCACAATACGAGAAAGCAATGAACTTAAAATCCGTCAACAACAACGTGGCGCGTACTTAAAGATCATCTCCATCAAAAACCGTACAAACCGCAGCTATTGTTAGAGTTTGATCCAGACGACTACGCCAACAAATAAGATTCTTGCACTTCAGCCCTAGAGTACATAGAGGACGGTAATCTTTCTGACGATCAATTTTTCCGATTAATTCACCTTTCACGTTTCTGGCACAGGTAGCCGCCATAACGCCATATTTATGCAGAGTGAAAATCCTATGGTACTTATTCAACACAAAAAGTGGCCCACTGAATGTTAACGTGTTCCACGCCATTGTTTTTTTATTGAAAACACTGCCACAGGAATCTACTATCCAGACATGCTAGAAAACTGTCTGTTTTCCCAAATCCAAGGTGATACTTGTAACTTCATTTTCATGAAAGATGGCGTTCCGGATCTCTTCTCCAACCACGTCCGATGTTAACTGGGAAACATCATTGCAAGAAATAAGATTCGAAGAGGAGTATCTGAAGCTGAATTTTATCGTCGATGGCCTCTCAGACTATCAGACCCAACCCTGCAATTTTTATATCTGGGGGTATGTAAAAGACGTTCAGTTTCTCCCAATTATACCTGCTACTCTGATTCGCGTGTGGCAAGAAATGAGCTACCTTGCATACTGGGTGCTCCACAGCGTGTACTTATTCGATAAAGGATACCTTGTTGTACGCCATGACGTGCGCTTCAAAGGGATTTATTTATCAGACGAGTATTCGACAATGCAGTCCATGATAAGTGGCATCTGATACAGGGAATAAACAAGAAATGTATGCAACTTATGACGATAACACAGTAACGCCTTACGTAGACTAAAGCAGAAACGTAAGATTACTGTAGTACTTTGCACGTCTAAATCAAACGAGGTGTTTGTCAAGTGTGAAATTTTTACGGCGATCAATAGTTATGTTGGCCTTGAAAACATTGAAATCCTGTGATTATTTAAAATATAAATATAGATCGACGTAATTTTTAACCATCATAGAGATTTTACATTTGACACATACGTTGTTTTATGTAGACGTGTACAACGTGTAAGGAATGTTATATTTCTGCTACAGTGTATAGAAAGTGTTCTTGTATTGTACACATGATGTAACGGGTGTAAGTGCAGATAAGTCTGAACGCAGTGACGCAAAACGGTCAGTATATAGGGCTAAGCGTAGTATACATAGTGGTGAAGATACACAGTGACAATTATTGAACTATATGAAATAAAATCGTCATAACGTCTGAACGGTTTGCGCCTGGACCTTCGAACTGCACGATTGGCCACGGTGCATGATAAGAATTAGTATGCGCATGATATGGTTTGGTTTATCAACGAAGCCCACTTTCATTCGGATGGATTCGTCAATAAGCAAAATTGGCACGTTTGGTGGACTGAGAATCTGCATTTCGCGATCGACAAGTCTCTTCAGCTTCAACGGGTGACTGTGTGATGCGCAGTGTCCAGTCACGGAATAATCGGTGCCATATTCCTAGACGGCACAGTTTTTGGAAAATGATTTCATCCCTGTTATGAAAAGTGACCATGATTTCGAGAAGACGGGGTTCGTGCAAGACGGAGCTCGAACCCATCAAAGCAGGAGAGTGTTTAATGTCCTGGAGGAGCACTCTGGGGACCGCATTCTGCCTCTGGGGACCCAGAGGCCACTGGCATAGGCCTCGACTGGCCACCATGTTCTCCAGATCTGATCACCAGCGACTCCTTTTTGTGAGGCTACATTACAGACTAGGTGTAAAACAAGAATCCCAAAACCATTGCTGATCTGAAAACAGCCATTCAGGAGGTCACCAACAGCATCGATGTTCCGACACTTTAGAGGGTCATGCAGAATTTCGTTATTCGTCTGCGCCACATCATCGCCAATGATGGCAGGCATATCGAATTTGTCATAACCTAAATCCGAATATCTGTAGTGACGTTTACATGTTGGATAAAGTGTGTGCACACCGTAGTTTGTAACTAATTTACGTATTTTTCATGTAGTTCAGTAAGCGTCACCCTGTATTACAGTGTAGAAAACATCAGGTAGCAAATTATGTGACGTGTTTGTGGTAAGACTGTAGGACGGACAGAACAGACAGCCCACACATTGCTGTGTGTACATATTTAAGACACCACGTATAAAAATATCTGCAGTTATCCCCGTTACACCCTGTATGCGTAGGTATTTATAGATAAGTATGCATATATTTCTTAGTTATCCTCTGTGTCAGATGCCACTGATAATGGGCTGTATGCCCGAGTACTGGTCTGCCAATAAACACTTCTGAAATGCAAGTGAAGTTGCACAGCCATATATCGTTTCTGAACTGAGCTACCATTTTGATGTCTGCCGTGCTCACGTGGAATGCACAATCGCTTCAACCTTTAAATCATAATCTCTTTCTATCCAGGAACGTTGGAATTGTGTTTCTATCCATTATATTTCGTGAAAAATAAGTTTTTGCATTCTTCTTCCTATTGTTGAATAACCCTGTAGGTGTAGCAGTTTATAATCGCTAAATTACTTTTAAGATTCTACAGAGATTTTGCAAAAGAACTTGCTCTGCTTCCAGTAGCAGTTAATCGTAGGTCGCCTGAGCAACGAAGCGTACCTAGCGACTGGAAAAAATGAAGCTCATTCCCGTTGCCAAGGACAGATGCACATAGTTATAGGTCTATGTCGTTGACGTCAATCTGTTGTAGAATTATGGAAATGTTTCCTGTTAATTTATGACGACGTATTTGGAGAACGAAACTCTCCCGTATAAAAATCAGCATATCTCGAACAGAGATATTGCGAAACTCATCTCGCTCTGTTCCTCAACGAAATCTACAGCGTTGTAGATGTTAGAGGTCAGATTGATGTCGTTACGTGTCTCTCACTGTCGTTTGGTAAAAAAATACGAGCTTATTGAGTACTGGGCCAGATGCGAGTGGATTCAAATGGTTCAAATGGCTCTGAGCACTATGGGACTTAACATCTGTGGTCATCAGTCCCCTAGAACTTAGAACTACTTAAACCTAACTAACCTAAGGACATCACACACATCCACGCCCGAGGCAGGATTCGAACCTGCGAGTGGATTCAAGGCTTCCTTGTAGATAAAACTCAATACGTCATTTTATGGAAGAAAATCGACAGATGGAAAGCTAATTTCTCCCGTCATGAAAGCTGACAACGGCCGGGAGAGTTGTATGATGACCACATGCCCATCCGTCTCTGCCTCCAGTCACACCTATCGGCTGAGGATGAGTCGGTACCGTTGGCTTAGAAAGATCTTTTCGGACGGAGTTTTTAGTTTTAAAGCTAATTCGATAGTACCGCAAGGAAGCGTTATGCAACCGTTGCTGTTTACAATGTATATAAATGATACGGTAGAAAGCATCGAACGGTTTTTAAGACTGTTCGAAGATGATACATGTCCAATAGCAAGTGACAACGCCAGAAGACACTATCAATTCGCAGAATGACCAGTAGAGGACTGATGAATGGTGCAGGGAATGGCAGTTGACCCTGAACATAAATAAATGCAATATTTGCACGTACATAGGAAAAGAAAGCCACTACTGTACAAATTCACTACTGCTCACAAATTGCTCGAAACAGCAACCACGTTCCGGATTGATCTTATGTGGAATGTCTATATAACACAAACAGTAGGAAAAGCTGCCAACAAACTGAGATCCGTAGAAAGAATCTTCAGTCAGTGTAACTCATCCACGAAAGAAGTGGCTTATAAGGTTTTTGTTACACCGTTTCCTGGATATTATTCATCAGTTTGGGAGTCTTGCGAGGTATAAATGATAGAAGAGATAGAAAAGGTCCACGCGACAGCCATACAGAGATGATGAAGAATCTCCAATGGAAGACGCTGGAGAGAAGAGGTTTGCTATTGGACTTTCGAGAGAGTACTTTGTTGGAAGAGTTGGTCAATATACAGTACTGGCCATTAAAATTGCTACACCAATAAGAAATGCAGATAATAAACAAGTATTCATTGGACAAATATATTATACTAGAACTGACATGTGATTACATTTTCACGCAATTTGGGTGCATAGATCCTGAGAAATCAGTACCCAGAACAACCACCTCTGGCCGTAATAACGGACATGATACGCCTGCGCATTGAGCCAAACAGAGCTTGGATGGCGTGTACAAGTACAGCCACCCTTGCAGCTTCAACACGATTCCACAGTTCATCAAGAGTAGTGATGGCGTATTGTGACGAGCCATTTGTTCGGCCACCATTGACCATACGTTTTCAATTGGTGAGAGATCTGGAGAATGTGCTGGCCAGGGCCGCAGTCGAACATTTTCTGTATCCAGAAAGGCCCGTACAGGACAAGCAACATGTGTTCGCGCATTATCCTGCTGAAATGTAGGGTTTCGCATGGATCGAATGAAGGGTAGAGCCACGGGTCGTAGCACATCTGAAATGTAACGTCCACTGCTCAAAGTGCCGTCAATGCGAACAAGAGGTGACCGAGACGTGTAACCAATGGCACCCCATACCATCACGCCGGGTGATACGCCACTATGGCAATGACGAATACACGCTTCCAATGTGCATTCACCGCGATGTCGCCAAACACGGATGCGAGCATCATGATGCTGTAAACAGAACCTGGATTCATCCGAAAAAATGACGTTTTGCCATTCGTGCACCCAGGTTCGTCGTTGAGTATTCCATCGCAGGCGCTCCTGTCTTTGATGCAGCGTCAATGGTAACCGCAGTTATGGTCTCCGAGCTGATAGTCCATGCTGCTGCAAACGTCGTCGAACTGTTCGTGCAGATGGTTGTTGTCTTCCAAACGTCCCCATCTGTTTACTCAGGTATCGAGATGTGGCTGCACGATCCGTTACAGCTATGCGGATAAGATGCGTGTCATCTCGACTGCTAGTGATATGAGGTCGCTGGGATCCAATACGGCGTTCCGTATTACCCTCCTGAACCCACCGATTCCATATTCTGCTAGCAGTAATTGGATCTCGACCAACGCGAGCAGGAATGTCGCCATACGATAAACCGTAATCGCGATAGGTTACAATCCGACGTTTATCAAAGTCGGAAACGTGATGGTACGCATTTCTCCTCCTTCCACGAGGCATCACAACAACATTTCGCCAGGCAACGCCGGTCAACTGCTGTTTGTGTATGAGAAATCGGTTGGAAACTTTCCTCATGTCAGCACGTTGGAGGTGTCGCCACCGGCGCCAATCTTTTGTGAATGCTCTGAAAAAGCTAATCATTTCCATATCACAACGTCTTCTTCCTGTCGGTTAAATTTCGCGTCTGTAGCACGTCATCTTCGTGGTGTAGCAATTTCAATGGCCAGTAGTGCATATTACATCCTGCCACATACATCTCGGGATGTTATGACGATGAGGAAATTCGAGAAATTAGAGTTAGTACAGAGGCATACCGATAATGATCCTTCTCACACGCCATTCCCGAGTGGAAGCAGGAAGAGGGGATCTGTTAGTGCGGCATGTAAAGTCAGGTAGCTTGGGGAACGTTGATGTAGATGTAAATGTAGAAGTTCATTTTGGGCTGTCCTGAAGTTGATCAGCAAAAAGACGCGAGCGCTGTGAGGGGTGTTCGTTGTGCCGCAGAACGCGCAGAAGCTGGCGCAGTTGGTAGGCTGCTCGTCGTGGGAGACCTCGCTGCAGATTCGCCACTGCCTGTCGGCGGCGCCGGCCGAGCAGCTGGTGCGCACGCTGTACCACTTCCCGCACTGGGCCGTGCGCTTCCCCATCCCCTGGGCGCCGGTCGTCGAGGCTCCGGGCGACCGCAAGGCCTTCCTGCTGGGCGAGCCCGAGAACCTGCTGCGCGACGGCTTCGTCAACTACGTGCCGCTGATCGCCGGCAGCTCGCTCGAGGAACACGCCGCACTCGCCACGCTGGTCGAGTCGCGCCAGGACCTCAAGAACGAGCTGCTCAACGACTTCGACGGCGTCATCCGCAGGTTCGTACCTCGACGCCACTCGCCGTTTGCCTGCGTCCAAAAGCTGTCTTCTTGATGCAGATATTTTCTAACTAATCTACTTCTTGAAAAGGGAGTATTACACGGCTGGCCACTTTAACTGTAATTTTGTTTATTGGATGTTTCAGTATTGAAGGAACAATACATGATTAAATTTTTAGATGATATGGAGGAACACAGAGTGTGGAATTTGTACCCAGAGCTGCCACCTCTTGAAGCAACCATGACCCTAACCCGGTTTGGAATCGAACTGACTTGTGAGCCTGGATAAAAGTTAAATTATACCATGCTGCTTCCCTAAACAATAGTCACTGGCGAATGGTGGCCCAACAGTCTCTTGGCAACCCAAGACCACCATATTTTCTGTGGTGAGAGATCTGAAGAACGTGCTGGCCAGGCCAAATGTCTAACAGTCACTCTATCGAGACAGATCTGGACAGTACAGAAACATGGGGTCTTGCATTATGTTGTTGAAAGACCACGCCACGGAAACCCCGAAGATAGGGCACACCCGCCTCCTCAAATACTTCAGAAAAGTAACGCCTGCTATCCAAATTATGGGCTGTCTGGAAGAGAGTTAATCGTATTGTGTGCCCAATGGACCCGACTACTATCACGATAGATGCTGTGGTCGTGTGATCGTGGCAAAAGCGTTTGTCAATGTTATTTTCTACGGTGTATCGTATACTTCCTTCATGATATTGTACGCCAAACTGGGATCCATCAGGCTATATGATGTGGTGCCACATCTTTGTCCATTGCTGTCGTTGGCTGCACCACTGTCGACGCGCTTCGCTCTGATGCTATTTCGAGGGAAGCTGCAAGTGCGACCACCATGCTGACAGTACATGGCGCTCCAGACATGGTCACATTATACTTGTGGATCCTGACCTCAGATTCTGGCTGACTTTTGAGCAGTAAGTCCTTTTCTGTACTGTAGTCAGCCAAATCAGGAGACGCGCTGTGTCACCAGTGGATCTTCCCCTGGAGGACAGGTATGGCTTCTGAACATCTCGAATACATTGAGCCTGGCAATAGCATCTGATTGATTCGGACAGGGCTATCGTCAGAGACGTTGGGCCACGAATTACCGTGGGATTCGCAAATTGTACAAGTGCTAGTAGGGGGCCACGAGACAATCTCTTCCAAACAGCACAGCGAGTACCGATAAAGTTATCTTGTACTACCTGAACCCTACTTGTGTGATCGTGGGCCAAAAGGCTTCCTGTGTCGCCTAAGATGAGCTACAGAAGTTCACACAACCATCCTCAGCAGGTACTCGTTAAACACAGCGAGAATATCATGCTAACACGAGTAGTATGTGGCTTTCCAGTCACCAAACCAAAAGAGATAAACTCTTAAGCAACCATTTGAGGTGTTGGGTCGTACGGTGGAGTGAAATTCATTAGTATCTCAGACCGTTTGTGGTCACAATGAAGTCATTTGGCAGAGTGCAAGCTTTTCGATTTCAAAACTATCAGAAACTACTCAGTCCCAAGACCGAGAACAGCGAGCATTCTCCAGTAGAATGAGGAACCTTACCATCATCAGCACCTTCTTCTTCAGAAGGGAGATGTAGAGTAACTACTTTTACAGTCGTCTAACCAAACGTGGTGAGAGAAATAATGCCAACACGAGTAATAATGCATTCTTGAGAACGATGGCCTATAATTCAGGTGATACGGTGTAACTGGTAAGTCTCAGGAAATCTGGGATCGATAATTAGCAGGTCTGTCCAACAAACATCTGAGCCTCCTACAGGCTGCTGTTCAGCACAGTGCTCACTGTACAGAAACTGAATTGTGGGGGCACCCCTTTCATGTTCCTGGTGGGTACTATCCCCAAGTACAGGCTTGGATCAGTGGCTAAGAGTGCTGTTTCAATTGCAGGGTTCATCTCCTGTTCAGGAGTAGTTTTCATCGCAGTAGCATCAACTAATGGGGGGTAACGCTATTGACTGAAATCAGTAATGATCGATAGATCTAAATAGTAGGGCACCAAGTCTCTATTAACGATAAACAATTAAGAATTCCGGTTGACGTTGTTCAAATGGCTCTGAGCACTATGGGACTCAACATCTATGGTGATCAGTCCTCTAGAACTTATAACTACTTAAACATAACTAACCTAAGGACATCACACAACACCCAGCCATCACGAGGCAGAGAAAATCCCTGACCCCGCCGGGAATCGAACCCGGGAACCCGGGCGTGGAAAGCGAGAACGCTACCGCACGACCACGAGATGCGGGCGTTGACGTTGTAATGTTACAAATCCACAAACCCAGCATCATTCTAGCCGTGTGGATACTCGTATTTGTCTTGCTGCAATCAAGCCCATTTAGTGGCTCCAGGTACCTGATGTGACTGTTATATCGACCAAATAACACATCTGTCCTCTTTGGCGGTAGTCGCATGGAACCGCTGAGATCTTGAATGGCGTTGAGTGTGGCCCTCCTGAACCAAGCAATACACAGTCACCTGACACTCATAGGATGCCAACTAATGTGATTTGATTTATTGCGGAACGATAACCTCAGTCTCGATTGATCTCAATCCTGTCTGACACATGCTGGTAGATATTTCTCCTTCTTATAGGAGGTATAACATTAGTCTCATAAAAAAATATTACCCAAACAATTTCTTAATGAAAAGCCCACTGCGTAAACATTCTTTGTATACAGACACTGCGGACAGCGCTACTCCTACCCACTTTGTGTGAATGCTCTGAAATGCTAATCATTTGCATATCCAAGTACGCAGTAATATTCATGTTGTTGCATGCTCCCATTTCAGTATTACAGTATGAATGGCCAGTATTGTATTTGTGACGAGTCAATGGTAAACAGTGAATTCAGTCTACAACTTTTTTTTTTAATTTTTTTTTACAGCTTTGGAACTACGAAGTCCTGCGTGAATTGGATTAGAAAAAGAGTAGAATATTTTGATAGAGGGAATCACTCACTAAAGCAAGAAAACCAAGTCTAGCGCACCTGAGTCCGGAAATGCGTACTTTCTAAGATCTGAACACTTATTAACAGGAGGGGCTCAACGCCACGCCTCTTGTTCGTAAGAGGAGCTCAACATGATGTTCACCTACGCACATTTTTCAGCATAAATAACACGAACTAGCAGGCTAAGCCATAGTAAAAATCCTGTCCGCCGTGTCACTTGTAGAGCAGTAAAGCCTTCGTAGGTAGTAAGTGGCGGAAAGTGTACTGAACCATTCGTGCTTACAAACAATATAATAACAGTAAAAAGGAAAGAGAAGTCATTTGCGCAAGTACGTACGGAACTACAATGCCTACATACAGTTGAAGTAATTGACTATGCGAAACGACACTCAGCGAGGGAAGCTGAAACAATGATATAACTGTAACAGTTTTCCTGTATACTCGAAAAAGTTAATGAAGTGTTGTTTCTTATTGTTACAAGTGCTGACATACATTTAAAACGTGGATGATGAGTCCACGAGCAGCGTGGATGAGCGGATCGTAATGAACCGTGGACCCACGAAAGACTCCACGTCGGAAAATCAATGAGAGATATTCGGCACGAACGTTTCAGAGACCAACCCCACCAAAACAAATTGTTTTACAGTGGGGAAATAGCTCTGTGCAACTTGTTGCATAAAACATAAGCCACGGTCAGGACGACCACCAACACGACTGGAAACATGTTTGGAGGCTGCAGCGTCTGTCGAAGTTTCGCCAGAAAAGTCTATTCGTAAGCGGTCACAGGGGTTCGGAGTGCGATCGTTGTCATTACAAAAATAAATGATTTGAAGTTAAAGGCTTTAAACCTTTGTCTGTAAACGAATTAAGTGCTAATGACGTGTAAAAAGTCATCAGGCTTGTGGGCAAATGCTCGATATCTTTACATCTCTTCCTTCAATGGGGAAATTGTTTTCTCGGACGAGTGTGAAATATAGTGCAGCAGAAAAGCGAGAAAAATTTATTTCTGTAGTAAAGAAAAACCTGCATTTTTTATGAAGGACTTGAACACAGTCCACCACATATGGGCTGCGATATTTACAACCTACTTGATAGGTTCATATTTCTTTGACGGCGCTGTGAATCAAATTGCTTATCTCACCGTGTTATCTTATTGGTTTATTCCACATCGACAAGAACGGCGAGAATATCTCAATGAGATATTTTCTAGTAAATAGCTTGGACGTAGTACTGTCCATTTTCCTCCACCTTTGGAGTGACCACTCCGAAGTCCTGATCTATCATTTTGCGACAATGTGTTATGGTGGTTCATTAAAGAGAAGGTTGCTGCCACACGTTACGAGACAGCTGAAGAACTTAAGAAAGCTGTTCGACGTGCATTTGCTGCCATTACGCCAGCAGTGTTGAGGAGAATTTCACATATACATGTAGGAGATACATATTCTGTTACGAAAACTGTGGTATGCACAAAAACACTGAGAAATAAATAATAAAAAATTCTCACACTGTCTCAAAGTGTCCTTTGCCATTATCCGACATTAATATAATGTGATCATCTACGAATATGTGGACACGTGATAGGGGCTAATGGAACTTTGCGATCGTTCTGTAGATTACGTTGGAATTTCGAAACAAATTTGACAAAACGTAAGTTGACAAAACTGCTTTTTCATAGATTCGCGATTATTTTTTAGTTCGTTCTGCTGTTTCGTAACACTTAACTGTTTGGCGCAGTTAATGAACGCGACGTGTAGTGTTAAGTTTTTTAAATCTAGGTGCTTTCAACTGGGAAACGTATTTTTCTTGTTAAGCGAGTGCTTCGATAAGACGATAAGTACACAGATTTAGTACAGGAGGTATTTGCTGAAAAATTCCCAGAAACAGCCGTACGTCATCGTAATGCGGTTCGTCGATTTATTGGAAAATTTCGAGATACAGGCTCTGTGTTCAACGCCATACTACTTGGAAGACCACCTAAGGTAAACAAACAAAAGTTGTTTGATATTTCTTACTCTATACAGCAGAGCCCAACGAAATCATTTCGCGAATTGGCACAAGAAAAAGTTACCACGCTGGAAACCACACATACAGCGGTCAGGCAAACATTGAAACTGTTTCTCTATAAAGTGAAAGCAGTACAAGAACTGAGAGGTGCCGATCATGGAAAGTGAATCCGTTGCTGCGAATTGTTTACATCTGTTATTGAGAAGAATACCATTAATATGCTTCATGTCATCTTCTATACAGACGAGACCTGGTTTCACCTCTGTTTATGTAAACACACAAAACACACCACCATAGTAACGGAGAATCCTAGTGTTGTTCTTGAAACGCCATTGCGTGATTAGATAGTAGGAGTGTGAGTAGCAATATCCATGAGGCCATTGTTTAATGTTCCACGATTTCACTGACCGGTTAACGGCGAAATTAAAGTACTCATGCTTTCACGGAAATGGCGCTACTACGCACACAATAACAGTACTTTGTGTTTTGCGGAAGAGTTTTTTAGGGAACGTGTCATTTCAAAAAAAGCTTAAGATGCCTCGCACATTAGCCCTAACTCCACCAAACTTTTTTATTTGGGGAGAAACAAAATCTGTAGTGTATCGGAATCGCTCACGTACTCTATGACTTAAAACCTGAAATAACTGCATACGCGAGACTCTTATCACAATCAGATCTGCAGAAAGTGTTTTCAGTTGAAATTACGCGAGTTCAGATTTGTATAGCCATCCGCGGACGTCATTTCCAACATACATTGCACAGGGCATGGGCGAAAATACTGGAAACACTTTGAGAAACGAATGCTTGAGCGTAAATGCAGATGGTCGCCAAGTCCGCAGATGGCGCAGTTGTATTTGAACACGAACGGCACCGGTGCAATGTCCTCAATACGATGCAAGTGTCAGTCTTCGTCAAAGCAGTTTCCTGTGTAGTTGTGAGTGCATTATGTCGGAGCTGAGTGCAAAGTGGAATGGTGGGAGCTTCCGTAAGCGAGGTAGCTAAAAGTGTATTGTGTTTCAAGAATGACTGTATTGAAGATTTACACAGGGTGAGTCGCGTAAGACGGGGGCGTTTGCACGTATCCACAAGTGGTGTTTGGCGAATCATAGACGACTATGGGGCACATACTTTGATACATGCACAATAATCACAACGTTTATATTGACCGAGATAATGAGGCAAGCACATGTTTTTTAAATGGGACGCTATACTTTTTTTACTATCATTCGAACGCTCTGGAAAAAAATCGTATAGTGATGTAACGCATGTTGCTATTGTAATTCAAACTTCGCTTGAAAGACGCTGGGAAATATTGTACGATTGAAGGTCGAGGCGTTCGGAAGCGCCTGCAGACTGTAAACACCCCTCGCGCGAACCGCTGTCCGAATTGCCGTGCTCTATGCAGCATGCACGGCCTGCGCTACGTAGGTAAATCTTCATCCACCCTCTTTTAAGCAAAGTTTGAATCACAGTAGCAACATGCGTTACATCACTATACGCGTCTTTTCCAGGGCGTTCGAATGATGGTAAAAAAAGTATAGCGTCCCATTTAAAAAACATGTACTTGCCTCATTATCTCGGTCAATATAAACGTAGTGTTTATTGTGCATGTACCAACGTATTTGCCCCATATTCGCCGACAGCCGCATGCCGATACGTGTAATCGCCTCCAGAATAAAGGGGGTGTTACGTCTTACGCGACTCACCCTGTAGACATACACGTCAAGCTGAAAAACATGATGCACTAAGTCACAAAGCGGTCGAAACTGTGTGTGTTGAACGAACATGTTGTGACCGACGGTCACTGAAGAGCGTTCTGATGACAACTAAGACGACGACAGCTGCAACATTCACTTCAGAATTGAATGTCATATTCGCGAATCCTGCCAGCACCAAAATAACGCGAAGGGAATACCATAAGGAGCACATTGGATGGCGAGCTGGAATTCCAAAACCGCTCATCAGTGATGCAAATTCTCGTAACAGGTAAAATTAGTGGAGAAGCCGTAAAACGTACACTATGGAGCAATGGAAGAAAGTCGTTTGGTCGGATATGTCTTGTTGGGCATTGATTCCAAATTCTGTCCGAGTTTACGTCCCAAGAGTGTAACAGGGCGAGGGTTCGGTGATGATACGGGTAACCATACGTCGTGTTCCATGGGTCCTATGAGTCGCATTACTACCATTTTGACTGATCAGCTCCCTTCCAAGATATAGGCTTAATTTTTGTTATCCAATGGTGATACAGTGTTCCAAGACGACAGAGCCCCTGTTCATAAGAGAGATATTCGGAAAGTGAGTTCCGATCGGTCAAGAAACGAAAACCATTGTGAAAATCTAATAAAGCTTTGCACATACGTGTTCGACAGTGTCTCTAGTATCCCTGTCGATTGCATCTCTCCGCTCTTTTCAGTTCTGAGCAAATGGTGAGCAGATAAAGATGCGTAGTAAATAATGTCTCACACCAAGTATGAGGTCCTGGAGACAGATTTCGCCTAATGTTATGCAGCCCACATTACAGAACTGCTATACGGTTCCTATTTAAAGACAATTCTCGGTCACAATCTGCAAGGGCAATGCAAATGCTCCTGCAGCGTTTTCGACGGTACGTGTTTGATCACCCGCTCTACAGCCAGTAATTGGCTCCCTCCGTGTTTCATCTTTGCTCACAATAACTACTAGCTATGAAGACAACATCTTCGCACAGACAACGAGCTATACATGAGCTTAGAGAATTGGCGAGAAGCACAGGCGGCTGCCATCTATGACAATGGTATTAGAAAGTTGGTATCACGGTACGACAGACGTCCTAGCTGTATCGGCGACTATGTAGAGAAGTAGATGGAAGGTGGAGCCAACTATGGCAAATAAAACATTTCTGATTTTCAATGTAGTTTCCGTTTGGCGACCAATCAGAACATAAACCACTGGCCATTAAAATCGCTACACCAAGAAGAAATGCAGATGATAAACGGGTATTCATTGGACAAATATATTATACTAGGTCTGACGTGTGATTACATTTTCACGCAATTTGGGTGCATGGATCCTGATAAATCAGTACCCAGAACAACCACCTCTGGCCGTAATAACGGCCTTGATGCGCCTTGGCATTGAGTCAAATAGAGCTTGGATGGCGTGTACAGGTACAGCTGCTCATGCAGCTTCAACACGATACCACAGTTCATCAAGAGTAGTGACTGGCGTATTGTGACGAGAGAGTTGCTCGGCCACCATTGATCAGACGTCTACAGTTGGTGAGAGATCTGGAGAATGTGCTGCACAGCGCAGCATTCGAACATTTTGTGTATCCAGAAAGGCCCGTACAGGACAAGCAACATGCGGTCGTGCATTAGCCTGCTGAAAAGTAGGGTTTCGCAGGGATCGAATGAAGGGTAGAGCCACGGGTCGCAACACATCTGCAATGTAACGTCCACTGTTCAAAGTGCCGTCAATGCGAACAAGAGGTGACCGAGACGTGTAACCAATGGCACCCCATACCATCACGTAGGGTGATACGCCAGTATGGCGATATGGCGATGACGAATACACGCTTCCAATGTGCGTTCACCGCGATGTCGCCAAACACGGATACGACCATCATGATGCCGTAAACGGAACCTGGATTGATGCGAAAAAATGACGTTTTGCCATTCGGGCAACCAGGTTCATCGTTGAGTACACCATCGCAGGCGCTCCTGTCTGTGATGCAGCGTCAAGGGTAATCGCAGCCATGGTCTCCGGCTGATAGTCCAAGCTGCTGCAAACGTCATCGACCTGTTCGTGCAGATGGTTGTCGTCTTGCAAACGCCCCATCTGTTGACTCAGGGATCGAGACGTGGCTGCACGATCCGTTACAGCCATGCGCATAAGATGCCTGTCATCTCGACTGCTAGTGATACGAGGCCGTTGGGATCCAGCACGGCGTTCCGTATTACCCTCCTGAACCAACCGATTCCATATTCTGCTAACAGTCATTGGATCTCGACCAACGCGAGCAGCAATCGCGATAGGCTACAGTCCGACCGTTATCAAAGTCGGAAACGTGATGGTACGCATTTCTCCTCCTTACACGAGGCATCACAACAACGTTTCACCAGGCAACGCCGGTCAACTTCTGTTTGTGTATGAGAAATCGGTTGGAAACGTTCCTCATGTCAGCATGTTGTAGTTGTCGCCACCGGCGCCAACCTTGTGTGAATGCTCTGAAAAGCTCATCATTTGCATATCACATCATCTTCTTCCTGTCGGTTAAATTTCGCGTCTGTAGCACGTCATCTTCGTGGTGTAGCAATTTTAATGGCCAGTAGTGTACTTTCTGGGCAATCCTTATCTAGGTGGCACGGTCCAAGATGGTTTTGTGAGCGCAAGGATGAATTGTCGCATCTCCCCTGGGCGCCACAATCACCAGATGATCTACGTTACAGAGAAATGTGTACGATTGCTATCCACCTGAATCATAGTATCTAAACTAGTTATTATTTTGCAGGAAGATGGTATAAGATTCCCCTGGAACCATACCGGACCTGTATTTATCCATTCCGATACGACTGGACTCTGTTTTGAGCGCCATCGGGTTTTATATGCCGTATTATGCATGATAATGTGCTGTGTTTTTCCTGTTTCGGTATTTTTGTCCAGCCCCTGCTACCGCACAACAACTTTCCGTTGACGTTTTAGTATAGGGTCTATTAACCCTTCACCGCATTGCTTTGCAGATGTGCAAAGCAAAGTTTCAACTCTCTTTTTCCCGTTGTTCTTGAGGTTTAACGCTTTAAACTGCCTTGCTGATGTGCTGTGTTGAGTTTCAACTCTCTTTTTCCCGTTGTTCTTGAAGTTTAACGCTTTAAACTGCTTTGCTGATGTGCTATGTTGTATTATGACGGTAACTGATAAGATTATGCCACTAGAATGCGCTATTGAGTGTATAGCCCGACAATGTGTGTTGCTGTGAGTAGCATTGTAAGTCAGGCTGACATTGCTCTCTTTCGGCAGTGATTGTTAGTAGTTGAATGGAAGAACACGTGAACGCAAAACATTTGTAGTGCTCCTACAACCTTTGGAGAGTATTCTGCTCCGTTCATCTCGTATTTCTGTTAATAAATTTGGGAGTAGTATACAAACGAATTTCGTTTGCGTATGTGTAGTAGCGCGTAATAATACTTCTATCCACAATCGAACGATGAGAAAGTAGTGTTTCCTTCTTTCAGCTTTTTTCTCGTTTTCGTGATAGTTCGTGCTGTAATGGAGGGATTCTCGTCTTTCGACAATGGACGACGTAAAGTGATGACGTATGAAGAATTCATGGCCCTAGAATGCCCTTCTGGCAGTGAAAATGAGTTAGATTTTGACGATTTAGATGAAGACCCGACCATAAACGTAAATGATCTGGAATCTGCAGATAGTGATAGCGATAGTTTCCCACAGTTTTGCATAAATGCAAACTGAATAAAGATAAATTTTTTCTGAATTAAAAACATCTTATTTTTTTCAACATTGTTCCTGACACCCTTGAACAGTTTAAAATACAAACAAAAAAAATATTTTAACTTTTTAAAAAAAGTGTGTAATGGAGGGTTAAGACGTTGCGGGCGCACAGAATTTTTCTGCAACACGCGTCTAATAATACTAGGACGCGTGTTGCACGGCAGCCTCGCTCTGCGGCTAAGTCCCGCTCAAGGTTTGTGCAGGGCGGCTGCGGAGTGATGCTGAGGCGGCGGTGTGTGTGTGCGCAGGGCGCTGCACCTGCACCACTTGCGGGCCGACCTGCTGCGGCGGCTGCGCGACTTCTACCTGGGCAGCGGCGCGTCGGGCAGCCTGAACCGCCAGGGGCTGGCCGACCTGTTCTCGGACGGGATGTACACGCACGGCGTGACGCGCGCCGCGCGCCTGCTGGCCGCCTCCTCGCCGCGGCCCGTCTACTACTACGTCTTCAGCTTCGCCGGCCGCGGCGACGCCACCTCCGTCAGGCACATCGACGACGTGGGGTGAGGCGCGTTACTCAGTCGCAGCCACTTCTTTACTATCTCACGGCGATTCGACTGCCTATTCTGCACGAGTATCGGCATCGGTACCACAGATACTCGGCTCTCCAGTCTGCCTAATGTCACGAGTGAAGCATCCCCAAGTCTCTTGTGGTTCCCTTTTCAGGTACTCCACGTCGATGTCTGCTCGTAGATACGTAACGTCGGTACGTTTTCCGGATTTACTTCCCGACGTGACAGCGACGACTCTCCGATGAAGTGCGGGCCTTGTGTTTTGCTATTACTGCGAGTCTTGTAAATATCGCTTTTATTTAGTAATTTGCCCTCCTAAAACCTCCCCTTTTATGATTAAGACAGCCTGCGCCACCTTTCGGAGGGATTGGGGACGTCAAAGAGTCACAAAAGTTCATATTAAGCAGTCCGTAAAACACGTAAACGTTCACTTCAGTTAGCGTGTTAGTTAATGCCTACGCTTTCCACTAGATGATGCTGACTTACTGCTGAATAGCTTTGGTTACGTAAAACCTTCACTGATTAGCACTAGGTAAATGAAATAAGTACAACGCTCTTGCATTTCACGCTATATTTAAGGATTAAGATGGTGATGTATGATGGTCTATTTAAAAGGTTCCTAGCCTGGAGGAATCTAAATAGTCCGCAAATGCCGATATGCACGCGCTCTACGTCCAGGTTCGCAACTAACAGCACATGACACTTTCAAAAGTCCACACGCTAATATCTGAATACCGGTACCTCTGAATTCATTATATCAGCAGATAATTTGAGTTTTTGTCGTCTATATGTCAGTAAAGTTCCAATCGAGCACTAAAGTCCTAAAATCCCGTTAATACTCCGTTGCTACCAACAGTCACAGATCGTACACTACACCACTTTTAATCTCCGTAATATTCTACCAGTTTATCGTGAATCATAACACGGCAAAGTCCAATCTAATTATTGTCTCGATGACTGACACGGGTTCCCCGCTCTTTAACGAAGCAATCAAGGACAAAAGGTTTTTTCATCACAAGAGTTTAACGCCACTGCCATCTCCGTGACGGAGCTTCCGTGGCTTTGCTGTACTTAGACGTTAAAGTACTTGCTGATATACTAAAATTTTGATCTGCAATAACGGAACTCTGATTCTACACTATTTCCCCTCTAAAAATTCTATTCTTAATTTTAAATTATTCTTTCTATAGCTTTTATCACTGTAAAATGAACCGAGATGTTACACGAGTCATCGTGGAGTACGCTACTCGTGCATTACGACGCTACCCCTCCGCCAACCCCCCTGTTTCCGCACTTTTACCCAGGGGGCGTCAGAAAATTGAAATAAAAATTTGACCCAGTCTCCGTTTTAAGGCCGATACCCCATGTTCCTAATACACTCATGAGCCAAAATAATATTACCACCATATTAATTTAATAATATGTTGGACCACTTTCAGAACGCAATAAAACAGCGATATTTGGCAAGTCCTCCGTAGACTTGCGGAGGTATGTGGCATCAGCTGTCTTATTTACTTAGCGTGTGGCTTACAAAAATTAAAAATGTCTCTTAGCACTATGGGCCTTAACATCCGAGGTCATCAGTCCCCTAGACTTAGAACTATTTAAATCTAACTAACCTAAGGACATCACTCACATCCATGCCCGAGACAGGATTCGAACCTGCGAACGTAGCAGCAGCGCGGTTCCGGACTGAAGCGCCTAGAACCGCTCGGCCACTGCGGCCGGCGAGCCTCCCTCTCCTCCGGCGCCAAGGGTAGGTAGCGAACAATATGTCTGTCGTCTGGAACACTTGTCCTCAGGAGCCATGGAGATTCTGTGTGGTGTTACTTGAACGTCTCCTGAACCCTTACATTTCGTATTCACGTAACGGTCTTGAGATGCCAGTCACACGAGCAGCAATGTTGCGGAACGAAAAAACCCAGTCTTAGTAGGCTTGATCTTGTCACTGTCAGTTCAGGTATGTTCTGAGAGACGACTCTCTCTGTCTCTACACGAGGTACAACGCGATCGTCTCTCAAACAACTAACACTGCAATGTGATTTCTGGATGAAAAAAACATTATAAAGGTGTATTACCTGATTTCAAAGCTCTATATTCACTGATAAAAACCTACTACAAGCATGGGATGAATTGCAAAATACTTGAAGTTTTAGCTATGTTATTACAAATGGTCTATGTATTCACGAGCAGCAGCAGGAACCACATCTAGACGATAGCTAAATTCGTCATAAATTGTACACGATATATCTGCTTTTACAGAAGTTATGGTGGCTGTCATTCTGTTCTTCAATTCTTCTACGTCACGAGGTAAAGGTGAGTGAATAAGCTTCCCTTCAGATACGCCCACATGAAAAAATCGTACGGAAACATGCTGGCGATCGTGGGCGCCAAGAATGCAGGGCAGTGTTTCGATGTCCCGTGCGCCCTATCCACTATTGAGGCAGAGTGTCTTTGAGAAACTGCCATAAGTTGCTGTGCCAACTGTGGTGGAGCTCATTCCTGTTCGAAAATGATGTCATCGCATTCCTCCGGAAGTTGTGAGGAAGAAAATTCTGCAACGTTTGAAGATAGCTCAGCGTGATGTGAAGGAAGGTGTGTTCATCTCCACTTTTTACCTCGTAGCATAGAAGAAAAGAAGAACAAAACAACAGCCGCTACAACTTCTGTAAGAGATGGTATGTTGTGTTAAGCTTATGACGAATTTAGCGATTGTCTAGATGTTGTTCGTGCTGCTGCTGGTGGACACATAGGTCATTTGTAATTACATAGCTAAGACAAATTTTTGACACTTTTGTAGGCACTTTTGACAAACTGCCTGTTTGCTTCTGTCTTGATTTTTCGGCCGACGTTTTCTGATGATTTTTCTGACGTTACGCCAGCACGAGTGGCTGGAATTGTCATTTTCACCCTCCTTTGCTGGTGGGTTGCGGCCTCGAGCGTGGCTCCAGTCCACCGCTAGCAATCGAGGGAGAAACTTCGCAATGCCATCCACTCGTGCTGGCGAAACGTTGGGAAAAATCGTCAGACGAACGTCGGCGGAAGAACCCGAGACAGAAGCCAACAGACAGTTCGTCAACATAGCTAATACTTTATTTAGGATTTCGCTAGTATTTTTCAATACATCCCGTGTTTGTAATATGTTTTTTTTTTATTCCATAAATGTGGAATTTTGAAACCAGGTCATTATATTTTAAACGAGCTGTGCATGGACTGCATATACCCTACCTCCTATGCTCTTTGTGCGGGCACGGCCGATTTCCTTCCCAATCCTTCCCTAATCCGAGCTTGCGCTCCGTCTCGAATGACCTCGTTGTCGACGGGACGTTAAACACTACCCACCACCACCACCACCTATGCTCTTTGTGCGATTGCGCTGAAGTGGTAATCATTTCTATATCTAATCATGTAGCACTTTTAATGTAAATTTGACGTATGTTTCATGTCTTTGTGTTGTAATTTTAATATCCAGCAGCGTAAGAGCCAACTCAGGTGATCTATTGAGTTCTGTGACGCTTCACTTATCGCACCATACAGGTACAAGAAGTTCAAATTTTCTTTTCCGCTTGATGGCGGCTCCTCGCATGGCACTCCTGCAACTCATCCAATTTTGACAGAAGTTTAGCATTATGCAGTCGTCGAATTCATGAAATAGTGCACCACAAAACACAACTGCCATAAAATAAAGTGCAATGAGATGGAGAAATTAGCTCAACTGAATGGCGCTTTTAAAGTGGACGCGTTGCTATCGCCGATGTAGCAGCTGGGGAATGACTTGAGGTGTAATACCGGGTAATCTGATCGCGAACGCGGTCAATTCTGAAACTGTTTCCGAAGTTATGGTGGTAGAATGGAGGCAATGATCGCATGAATGGTTTTGGGGGAAAAATCGACTATTACGCTCGATGAACAAAAAAAAAAAAAAGGTTCAAATGGCTCTGAGCACTATGGGACTTAACATCAGTGGTCATCAGTCCCCTAGAACTTAGAACTACTTAAACGTAACTAACCTAAGGACATCACACACATCCATGCCCGAGGCAGGATTCGAACCTGCGACCGTAGCGCTCATGCGGTTCCAGACTGAAGCGCCTTTAACCGCACGGCCACACCAGCCGGCCGCTCGATGAACACAAAATGGGCATAAAATACTGTAGGTGTCCAAACCAAGATATTTGCGTTCACAAGAGATAAAGGTATCCCGAAGTTCTTGTAAACTTATGTTTGATATTCCAAGAAAGAAATAACTAAAAGCATGATATCATTGTGGATCAAGAGGAAGTCTCCTGCGTTCTGTGGGCAAATAAGGTCTTCGGAAGAAATAGTGACACACGAGGCATCTATGATGTTTACAAAATCAAATACATGTAATACAAGCAGTATAGAGGAACAAGATTTCGTGTGAAAGCAGAGAGAGGGTATTATAGCTTATTGCCACCAGAATGTCGATTAAAAGTCAAAGACATAAGGAAAGAATTGTATGGAAAGATAAGAGCACAAAAAGAAAAGGAATAAGTACAGATGCCACATGAATTTTAAAGTAAAAGTATGAGCAGCTCAGAATAACTGCTAAATTAAGTATATGAAGATGCTTCTATAGATATAGATAAATGGTAAACGAAACAATGAATAAAGAGACGAGGAGTAGCAGGGAAGGTAATTGAGGTTCGCTAAACAATAACACAGAGGAAGAAACAGTAGAAAAAGTGATTTGAGACTGCTGCATAGACAAGCCAAAAAGACGCTAGAAGCGTGCTACCAAAAACAAAAAATGTATTTCTGCTGCATAATAATTCTATTGCCATCAAACGTCCGCATAAAGTTGTTAAAGAACCAACACGGCATACAGTGCTAAACACTATACGTAAATGCAACGTTGATAGTCGGAAAAGCCAAAAATTAAAAACAAAAGAACTGAAAGCAGTTGAAATGGTCCGCACAGGAGGATGTTGAAAGTTAGTTGACAGATCTAATACAAAATATAAAAGCCGTGAAATAAATGGAATATCACTACTAGAAAACTGGACAGCTTAGTGTCATATGTTCAAGATTAGATTAGATTAGATTTACTTTCATTCCAATTGATCCGTAGTGAGGAGGTCCTCCAGGATGTGGAACATGTCAGAAAAACAACAATACATGACAAATATTTACAACTAAAACAAATAAGCTAATGTACCATTCCACAGGTCCCAAGTGGAATGATCGTCATTTTTTAATGAACACTAAGAGTCATTTTATAAATACTATTGCACTGAATTTAAAATAAAAAAGTTTTTTATTTATTTATAAGGTAAGAAACATGTAATACAACTACTGTAATACTTATTTACAATGAACACATTACTGCACTGAAATGGTGCAGAAGTTAGATTATACTTACACACTTACACACACCCAAGCACACACACACACACACACACACACACACACACACACACACACACACACACAAATTTTCAGTGAACACATTACTGCACTGAAATTGTGCAGAAGTTATGTTGTACTTATATACAAATCAGTTGGTTTTCCTAAGAAATTCATCAATGGAGTAGAAGGAGTTGGCCACCAATAAATCCTTTAGGCTTCTCTTAAACTGAATTTCATTGGTTGTTAAGCTTTTTATGGCTGCTGGCAAGTTATTGAAAATGTGTGTTCCTGAATAATGCACACCTTTTTGTACAAGACTAAGTGACTTTAAATCCTTGTGAAGATTATTCTTATTTCTAGTATTGATTCCATGAATTGAGCTGTTGGTTTGAAAAAGTGATATATTTTTAATGACAAATTTCATTAAGGAATAAATATATTGGGAAGCTGTAGTTAGTATCCCTAGTTCCCTAAACAGGCTTCTGCAGGATGTTCTTGAGTTCACACCACATATAATTCTTACTGCACGTTTTTGTGCCCGGAAAACTTTAGCTTGGCTTGATGAATTACCCCAGAAAATAATCCCATATGACATTATGGAATGAAAGTAAGCATAGTATGCCAGCTTTTTCATTTTTATATCCCCTATGTCTGACAAAATTCGCATTGCAAACAGAGATTTGTTAAGACGCTTCAGCAGTTCTGTGGTGTGCTCCTCCCAGTTGAATTTATTATCAAGCTGTAATCCCAAGAATTTAACACCGTCCACTTCTTCTATCTTCCTGTCATCATATGTTAGACATATACTCTTGGGACACCCCTTACAAGTTCTGAACTGCATGTAGTGTGTTTTTTCAAAGTTTAGTGACAAAGAATTGGCTAGGAACCAGTGATTAATGTCCACAAATATTTTATTGGCTGATCTTTCTAAGACTACACTTGATTTGCTATTTATTGCAATGTTTGTATCATCAGCAAACAAAACAAACTTGGCATCTGGTAATGTTACTGATGAAAGGTCATTGATATACACAAGAAAAAGTTGTCAAGGAGTAGTTCACTTGGTACTGACATAGTAAAAAAAAAGATGAAGTTTACTGGAAAACAATGAACTTTTAAGGGTTTATTTCAACAAGAGTGTAATAGGCATGGTGAAGTTCTGAAAGACAAAACTATGAAAAAACGTTACGTAGCAAACGAATCTTCGTAGTGTTTTTATGACTCAGTACATTTAGCGTGTAATTATAAGCACTTCCTCTGTATTAAGACAGTTCGCTGATGTCTCATGGCAAAACAGAGCTATAATAGAATGTGTGTATATTGCTTTACAGAATTCTGTGAGCAATAAGCGAGTTTTAGCAGCCCATGAGTTTGTTAGGAAAGAATATTTTCCATGATTTGAAGCTGAAGGATTCTTGATGATACTCTTTAGATTTCATATTGTAACCAATAGGCCCGATAAAAACCTTACAAATTCGGCTTGTGGATTGGAAACATAACTGTGACTAATTTCACCAAGTACGGGATGGTTATAATTAAACTGACTCTGTTCCGAGTGCTGCAGTGCTGGCTGTATATATCGCAGGACGCTGAAACACCGTAGCTATGTTCATTAATCGGTGCACTTGCGGATAATGCTGAGAAAATTAATAGCTCCATTTTCTGCCACCAGGTGAAAGTATTATGCTGTATGCAGTCAAAATGTGAAATATTTCCTGTTTTGACATCAGTATGCTGTTTGTCGCCTGGCGACGCGTGTTGCTTGCTTCTGTGAAGTGAATGTTGGGTCTGCCTCGGTAGCTGCTCGGTCATCGCGGTGGATTGCTATGAGAAGGGGTTCTGGTTTGATTCCCTACCGGGTTGAGATTTCCTTCTCTCGGGGCAGGGTGTTATGTAGTCTTTACGATAGTATCGCCATAATTGACATTACGATTCAGATGTCTGAATAGGCACAGCCAGAAAGCTAACAAATTGAAAAAATAACTACTATTGGTGTAAAGGGTTAAGGAGCATGAAGTTTTTCGTACGAAACGCAATGGCTATTCACAAGGAAGCCCGTGCACTGCGGTGAAATTGTTTTATCCGAACGGCAGCAATAGTACCACTGCATTGTGGGAATATCGCGGACAGAAACAGCTGCGAAGAGGCCACATGTCAACAAATTAGCTAAAGAAAATGATCAAGAAATTTTAAGAAACTGGTGAATTAGGTGGCGCACCAGTGAGAAAGGGCGGCCTAAACCATGGCAATTGTCAAAAAAGTTGATATAGCTGTAGCCGACTGACTAGGACATACTTCAGATTCTGCAGCCAGTGCTCGAGCTGTCTCACAGGAATACTCTCTTCCCTGGTCAACAGTTCAAAAGATTCTGCGGCGCATTTTGTACTGGTATCCCTCCAAGATTCAGAACGTGCACCATATGAAGCTCCAAGATGAGCTACAAATCCGTGACTTTGCTCGTCGTTTTTTGTCTCACATGGAAATAGATATGATGTGGCCAGGGAATATTATTTGGACGGACGAGGCACATTTTACTCTTCACAGTGCCGTGAATGCACAGAAATGTCGCATATGGGGATCTACTCCGACACAAGTTATGCAGGAACATCCACTGCACTCAGCCTATGTGACTGTGTGGTGTGGTTTCAAAACATCACTCATTCTCTGTCCGTTTTTCTTCTTGGAGACGATACCTCGCAGCCCTGTTATTTGTACATCTCTATGCAATTCCAAGAGGTGCGGCCTTCCACATCCCCCGACCTAACTCATGTGACTTCTGGCTGCGGGCATATCTGAAAGACCGTGTCTATTAGGGATGCATCCGCACTCTTCCTCATCTAGAGGATAGCATACGACGGCATATCACTTCGGTTACACCGGATATGCTGCGAGCAACTGTCGGCCATGCTGTGTTACGGACGCAGCATATTCCTGAGTGGGGAGACCATATTGAACACATGGAACTTGTTACCATATCCTAATAAATGTGCCACCATTGTCGTGTGTTTGATCATTCCTTCCCTTTTCCTGCACCAACACCATATTCTGACTGCTCACAGCGCCATATTTTCACCTGGTGGTAAAAAGTGGAATTATAATTCTCTCCAGCGTAATCCACGAGCCATGTGATTAATGGACGTACCTACGGTGCTTCAGTGTCCTGCGATGTATACAGCCCACACTCCAGCACTTTCAGTTTAACTGTAACCACCTGGTACATAGAAATTCATACCTATGCCCCAGTTCATATTTTCATCGATTTTTCTTTTCAAAAATCTTCACAAATATATTTTATTGAACGGAGTAACCGTACGCCGTCATGAATCTCTTAGTTTTAAGAAATAACACAGTAAGTCGTCACAATTATCTATAGCAAAGAGTTTCATTTAAGAAACTTCAGCAGTCTTCGAAAAGAAGGACTAATATGAAAAAAAAATGTTTGTCGAAGATGGTTTCCGTGTGATTCAGTGAGGGAAATTATAAAATCTGTCTTTAATACTCTCTAACTTAACTATACAATATTACGCGAGAGTTTCAAGACCGTAATTGAAGTCCGCTGCTGGGCAAAGGGCGACACTGCTAATCACTGAGGCAGCCGGTGCTAATCTATTAGCCGGTATATTAGGTAATCGTTACGTACCGGATCCTGTTGTAATAGAAGGGTTTTCTCAACTAGTTACACTGTGGTGTAAATCAATGTTGAAATTAGTATGAAAGTTGCAACAGTTCGCAGAAATGAACATGAAGTTTCGAAGTGGCGGTGTACCGCGTTGTGTGAAATAATGGGAGGAAACTACAAAATAAACTTGACGTTATAAACGAGCTTTGATAAAATTGTGAGAATGAGTTCAGACCTGGCCGGGAAGAAATAAGGAAAGTTTTTTAATTTATTGCAACATCATTAGTCATGTAGTACGCACCACGAGATTTTTCGTGCTGTTCTCATACAAAATTTTCTTTCGCGTGGAGGTATCCATCTTTATACTGTCACAGATATTCAATGCTGTTATGCATTTAACTTTAATTGCGTTACTTGAAATATGTGAACTTTTCTTTCAAGACGTCTTATCAGATACAATAAACTCGGGTGCTGAAAAGAGTATATTACACATTGTTTTTCACGTCGAATCTACATATTAGTGTAAGTCTATCTACATATTAGTGTAAGTTTCGCGTAACACTGGAACGCTTAGAGGCATTTCAACCATAAATGATATGTATGTGATTCACTGTATGGAAAAAATAATAATACCAACATAATAGGCAACTAGCAAGTTTTGCAGTGGCAAGGATAAATGTGTTAAAATAATTAGTAATGGCCGGCCGAAGTGGCCGTGCGGTTAAAGGCGCTGCAGTCTGGAAACGCAAGACCGCTACGGTCGCAGGTTCGAATCCTGCCTCGGGCATGGATGTTTGTGATGTCCTTAGGTTAGTTAGGTTTAACTAGTTCTAAGTTCTAGGGGTTCTAGGGGACTAATGACCTCAGCAGTTGAGTCCCATAGTGCTCAGAGCCATTTGAACCAATTAGTAATGAGTCGATGCGAAACAGCAAGAGATAGAAAACTTATTACAAAGCCGTGTCGTATTTCTGAATCATTGGCGTATTGAAATCTAGTGCGAAGTGAACTAGAGGTGTACGAAGTGAGCCAGGGGTTGAATAGTGACATTTCATAGCCCTGATGAAAATTCCAGGAAGGAAGAAAAACAAAGAAGTACAGGCAAATTCGGCCACATTCTATAACCCAGCTCCAAGGTCGTTACCTTGCATTAAGTGCGCCAAGACGCCTAACCACGTACCGGCAGCCTCAGCGTCATACGTCTCCGTTGTGGTATATACCGTCGGCTTTGAGAGGTTGCTCTGTACGGTCGACGACTCTCCACATAAGAGAATTTCGCAGTTTTGTCCTGAGAATTATTCTCGATATGTGTTCGTGAGAAGCGTTCGTGGGATATGCTACAATCCTCCAATTATCACGAGACGGGACCGATCCGCTGTCACCATTGTCGTCTTATGGGGAGCCACAACATTACTTCACATTTTATTTATGCATCAAGCCTAAGCTATTTGGTCATGGAACGAGTCAGTACACAGCTTACGGAAAGCTGATTACAGAATTTCTAAACAAAGAATTAAAGAATTACTAAAACACTTAAACGAAACTATAGAAATAAACGGCACATTACAGAGTCAAGTTTTCCAATAGTCCGACGAACTCCTTTACAGAATATAAGGAGTCTGCTACAAGGAAATCTTTCACCTTTGATTTGAGTACGTAGGAGTCATCACTCATATTTATTTTGTTTTTGTGAAAGCCCATTTAAAATAAAACACTTTCCAGTACAGTACTTAAGGAAGTGTTATGCAAGTATACATAATTTCTCCGTCTAATGTTCACCGGATCACACGAGATAATAGACTGAAAGTAAGCAAAGTAAACAAGCCCTCGTATTTTAGTGTCAGAGTGAAAGGAGATCATTGTTATTGTGAAAAATACAGCATTCGTTTTCTGCACAAGATCTTGAATGCGACACTTCTAAAAAACCATTGCATCTAGTTTAAATCCCGAGAATTTAAAATAATCGACTTCACTGACTTACTTGACCGCCTTCTGACAATACAATTTAGCTTTTACAAGATTTCTGTGTCAGAAACTATTTGCATTGTGTTTTGTTGCAGTTAAGCGTTAACATATTGTCTGCAAATAACGTTTTGGTGTTACTGATATCCTGTTGCCTCCGACATTTATATTAAATTCAACGTGTTTGACAATATATTGTACCTTAGGCGAAGAGAACAATTTTTTGTCGTCCGTCGTGGTCGGTGGCAGATCATTGATATATGCTTCGTGACGAAAAAAGTGAGTCACCTAGAAGACATGGTCGGATGTTAGTCTAACTTTGTACACGAACACACCATCGGAGGGTACGTAAATGATTAGAGTTGAAAGTTCTGGCCGGCCGCTGTGACCAAGCGGTTCCAGGCACTTCAGTTAGTTAACCCTTAGGTTAGTTAGGTTAGTTAGGTTTAGGTAGTTCTAAGTCAAGGGGACTGATGATCTCAGGTGTTAAGTGCCGTAGTGCTTGGAGCCATTTGAATTTTTGCAAGTCCCTGTGCCAGGTACAGCGGGCAGCAGAGTATATTGTGTTGCTCATATTAAGTGTTGTTACCAGACCTTGTACGGTACAGAAGGGGCATGAACAGTGTCAGATATTAACGTAGGTCAGCCAGGAACTGAGGCTCCGCAGAGAGCAAATAGACGTGAGACAGCGAAGAAAGTGGCAGATCGTCGTCCGCATGCGGTCCCCCCTTGTGCGGCGACATGGCCAGCATACGCGGGCATGAACATGGTCACGACAGGTGCGAGCGACTACGTAGAGGGATTTCCCAACGCCCCGAATAGCTACTCGCAGATAAGAGATGGGGTGAGTAGTATCGGGAGGCGGCGGCGGTGCTGTTCAGTCTCCACAACGAACAGTACAATCGTTAGAGGACCAAAACTCGACCTACGATCGGCTACCGATCGTCACAGAAGACACAGGTAGCTGTCACAACTACTGGAGGGCAGGAGAGATCTATAGCAGCGTTGTGCGCCGTGCCTGAACGACCGTTGCGCCGAAACGGGTGACTCGCCCTCAACACATTTCCATTCCAAGTGAAACTACCACCGCCAACAGGTTTGAACCGTTAGTAGAACAGAAGCAGGCCATGCGAACGGTCGCACCTCCAAACACCATAGAAGGGGCGAGCTCCCGCCCGGTGCCATTCACCAGGCTGTCTCAACGCAGCCCATTTCCAGTCGCCTGTGAGGTAAAGGACGTTTCAAAGTCTTCCATTTGTTTCTCGACAATGGGACAACCGCGGTCTGCACCGTGACGTCTGCGGGAAGGGATCTGTTGAGAGTCCATCTGCATCTGCATCAGTATTCCGTAGGTCGCCTGACGGTGTGTAATGAGGAGTACTGCTGTCACCACTAACTGATCCTCCCTTCTCTGTTCCACCAGCGAGCGTGGGAAGAGTGTTGTTGGTAAGCCTCTGTATTAGCTCCAGATTCATGAATTTTCTCTTTGAGGTTATATCGCAAGACGTTTGTGGGAGGGAGCACTTTATTGTTCGACTTTTTCAGGAAAGAACTCCCTAGAAATTTCAGTAGCAAATATCTCCGTGGTGCACAATATCCCTCTTGCAGGTCTGCCACTGGTGTTTTGAACATATCAGTAACGCTGCCGCGCGGTCTAAACGATTCCGTGACGAAACATGCCTCCCTTCCTTGGGTTTTTTTCCCATCTTCCTAGCTGGTAACGATCCCAGATTGATTAACAACACTCTAGAATCGATCTACCAAGTGCTAATTAAACTACTTCTTTAGTGTATGAATTACATTTCCTTAATCCTTTGGGCCCCTATGGTCTCTGTCGGAAACCATCATTTTATTCATTTTGTTTTTAAGTACCAGTGCCTTTAGCATGAAACCACCGATGCTACGGAAGCCCTGAATCAGGGTTTCATGTTAAGTTTATTTTCATTCAGGATCAGGTGCCATTCCTGCACCACTCATCGATCTTCCGTTTGTCCTGCTGCAAGTTGTGACTGTGTTCTGGCGTTGCTGCCTTCTTATAGACAATCACATAATCTACGACAGCCTTAAACAGTCTCCGACTCGTTCTACTACATCGTTTGTATATGAATTTTAATCAGCAACGGTTCTGTAACAATTCCTTGCGTTACTTCCGAAGTTACCTACACATCTATTGATTTTTTTTTTCCATTACGAGCGAAGTGTTGAGTTCTGCCTGCAAGAAAGTCTTGCATCAAATCACAAATCTATTCCAATAGTCGGTAAGCTCGCACATTTTTTACTAAACGACAGTGCGGGACAGCGTGAGATGCCTTCCGAAATTAGAGGAACGTGGCACCAACCTGAGTGGCGATTTCTGCATCGCTGTGGATCTTATTGAGGAACAGAGCGAGCTGAGTTTCGCAAGATCTCAGTTTACGGAATCCACGTTGATTTTTATAGAGGAGATTTTCATTCTGCAAAAACGTCATAATACACGGGCATTGAACATACTCCATAATTACAGGACAGATTGATATCAACGATAGAAACCTATAATTACGTGCACCTTTCCTACGGCCCTTCTTGAAAACGGGAATGACTGCGCTATTTTAATGTCGCTGGGGATCGTTCGTTGCTCCAGCCACCTACGCAAACAGCTGCTAGAAGGGGAACAAATTGTTTCACACAATCTCTGTAAAATCTTACAGGTGCCTCATGTGGTACTGATGCCTTTCCACTACAAAGCGGTGATTGAAAGAATGGACAGTATTACGATCTGCCGGCCGGGGTGGCCAAGCGGTTCTAGGCGCTACAGTCTGGAACCGCGCTACTGCTACGGTCTCAGGTTCGAATCCTGCCTCGGGCATGGATGTGTGCGATGTCCTTAGATTAGTTAGGTTTCAGTAGTTCTAAGTTCTAGGCGACTGATGACCTCAGAATTTAAGTCCCATAGTGCTCATAGCCATTTTTGAGTATTACGATCTGCCGCGGTAAAACATTTTTGGAAGACCGAATTCAGTATTACGCTCGTTTCTCTGTCATTTGCATAATGTAAACTTTCACTGCCGGAAATATCACAATTAATAAAATTTTCCGGGCTATTATACTGTGGTCGAATGGATTTCACCTTAAAACCCGACGTTTCCCCATTATTACGACCGTAAGTGGGCCGGTTCGATTCTAATATCATGAATTCGGCGTATTTTACCAGTAAATTAGACGGCATAATGGTACAACAGGAGGACATATTAGGTAGTTTCGATGTGGTGTCGCTATTCACTATGGTTGCAATCAATGAAGTGTTGCAACAGCTGAATTTTCCTTCCCGCTGTTGGAGAACTGTTTAAATATTGCCTCAGAACCACGTATTTCAGACGGAACGAAGGGTTCTATGAACAGACTGATGGAATTGATATCGGTAGCCCTTTAAGCCCGGTTATATCGAACTTCTTATGGAAAAATTCGAGGAGCCGGCACTGGAAATTGCGAACAATAAACCTGTTCTACAGCGGCAAGGCAGGGAGGACCTGTATCGTTTTCACACACACCTGAACGGGATCAATCCGAATATTCAGTTTACCAAGTAGGTGGATGCTGACGGAGGATCACATTTTCTTGACATACTAATTTTCAAGGAAGAAGATGGTAGCTTGGGGCAATCGGTTTACCGAAAACCCACGCACACAGACAGTTATCCACACCGAGATTCGAACCATCACCCACAACAAAAGCAAGGCATCATGAAAACGTTGGCGGATAGAACAAAGAAAATCTGCGAACCAGAGCTGCTTGACGCAGAATTAAAACCTCACACCAATGCATTGCTCAAGAATGGTTATTCGATCACCGAGGTGAAAAGAGCTACACTACTGGCTATTAAAATGACGTTTTGCCATTCGTGCACCCAGGTTCGTCGTTGAGTACACAATCGCAGACGTTCCTGTCTGCGATGCAGCGTCAAGGGTAACCGCAGCCATGATCTCCGAGCTGATAGTCCATGCTGCTGCAAACGTCGTCGAACTGTTCGTTCAGATGGTTGTTGTCTTGCAAACGTCCCCATCTGTTGACTCAGAGATCGAGACGTGGCTGCACGATCCGTTACAGCCATGTGGATAAGATGCCTGTCATCTCGACTGCTAGTGATACGAGGCCGTTGGGATCCAGCACGGCGCCAACCTTGTGTGAATGCTCTGAAAAGCTAATCATTTGCATATGACAGCATCTTTTTCCTTTCGGTTAAATTTCGCGTCTGTAGCACGTCATCTTCGTGGTGTAGCAATTTTAATGGCCAGTAGTGTATAAGACCACTGCGTAGAAATTATAGCGATGCTCAAGCGGCGGTGAAATCGGAAGTTTTCCTGCCATTCATTAAGAAAGCGACAGACTGCATAAGAAAAATCCTGAAAAAGCAGAACATCGCGGTAATCTACACACCTAGATGGAAGATAGGTCACCTGAAATCGGCCAAGGAAGCTCGCCTACCGCTGGAAGAAGCTGGAATTTATAAGATTCTGTGTAGTTGTGCGAAGGCGTACGTGGGTACTACAACAAGGTCAAAAAGCGACTCGAAGAGCACAAGGGAAATTGCGGAAGAGGGGAGACTGACAGATCAGCTGTTGCAGAACATGCCTTTCAGCCAGGGGACCACCTCATTAATTTTGATGAGACTTAAGTACTGGCAGCCACAAACGGATACCATGAAACGCTATACAAAGAGGCCATAGAGATTGCAAAACACCACAGGAATTTCAACAGGATGAAAGAAGGCGTGAATCTGAATGACATTTGGAGTCCGATGCTGAAGAAGATGTGTACCAGTCTTCGACCATGGGATGGTAGCAACAGCGGACAACGGCAGTCGACAACGGCCAATTGTGCTCGCTTATTCAAAACATGTGACGTCACGCCATTTCGTGGAAGCTCGCGGTAGCGGAATTTTGCTGTTGCTAGTAGCGAACCAGAGTGTGAATAGGACATTAAACAAAGCTACGATCCCCCTTGAAAATGTTCTCAACAGATGGGGAAGAAATGTCGGGTTGTAAGGCGAAATCCGTTCGACCACGGCATAATAGCCCGGAACATTTTATTATTTGTGCCTCTGGCATTTTCCGTTTCGGTGCCATTACGGCCACAGAGTGACTGAATAGATTACTTCGAACCACTCCCTGATTTTATGTAAGACTATAGTATGTAGGGGTTTTAGTCAGATCGGTAAACGTGAGAATTTCTCGAGGACGACGAGAGATGGGGCATCTCTCTCTGCCGTTCTACATCCGCGCGATCGTCCTGAAAAAGCTGATTAAGGCGGTGTTTAAGCGCTTTCCGTTCTCTGCTGCAGCTGACCACATCAAAGAGGAAATTGAGAAACTTGGATCTGATGTGCGCTCGCTGGTGCACATCAAATCATCCAAGTAGCAGGAGTCTCCGTCTCTTCTCGTTGCGCTCTAGATAGCGTGGAGGACAGGAAATTGTACAAGGTGACGTGGGTGGCCAATGCAGCAGTCACCGTTGAGCCTCTCAGGCATAAGAGAGGCTCGCCTCAGTGCTTTCGCTGCCAAAGGGAGGGTCATATTACACGCCACTGCTGTTTCTCCGAGACACGCGTGAAGTGCGCGGGCGACCACGCGAGCACTCAATGGCCACAACCGACGACGCACTCGTCAAGGTGAAAGAATTCTGGCGTCAGCGGTGTAGAGAGCTACTTGAGTACGCGATGTTCCGGGCCTTGTAAAGCCGCCTGCGCGGCATGTTCTCGAGAAGGCCCACTTGCTCCGACGTCCGCGCCCGAACACACAAACAGCAGACAGCGACGAGCCCAAATATGCCTCCACTCCAGGAAGCAGCAGTGGACGGTGAGGGCGCGCTGGACAGCGCTTCAGGACCAACACGCCATAGGAGCAGCGAGACCACCCACTCTTCCCAGGGGGAAAATTTGCCACTCATCAGGACACACCAGTTAGACTGGCGGCAGTAACAGAAACGCTCCAACCGCTGTCAGCGCAGAAGAAGCGCCCTTCTAAGCTACACTACTGGCCATTAAAGTTGCTACACCACGAAAATGACGTGCTACAGACGCGAAATTTAACCGACAGGAAGAAGATGGTGTGATATGCAAATGATTAGCTTTTCAGGCCATTCACACGAGGTTGGCGCCGGTGGCAACACCTACAACATGCTGACATGAGGAAAGTTTCCAACCGATTTCTCATACACAAACTGCAGTTGACCGGCTTTGCCTGGTGAAACGTTGTTGTGATGCCTCGTGTAAGGAGGAGAAATGCGTATCATCACATTTCCGACTTTGATAAAGGTCGGATTGTAGCCTATCGCGATTGCGGTTTACCGTATCGCGACATTGCTGCTCGCGTTGGTCGAGATCCAATGACTGTTGCCAGAATATGGAATCGGTGGGTTCAGGAGGGTTATACGGAATGCTGTGCTGGATCCCAATGGCCTCGTATCACTGTAAGTAGGCTGTTTATGTTTTCTCTATGTAAGTAGGCTGTTTATGTTTTCTTATTGGCAACGTTACGTAGCGCTCAATATAAAAATCACTGGCTGTGCTGTGTGCAGTCTGTGGCTAGTTTGCATTGTTGTCTGCCATTGTAGTGTTGGGCAGCGGCAGCTGGCTGTGAACAGCGCGTAGCGTTGCGCAGTTGGAGGTGAGCCGCCAGCAGTGGTGGATGTGGGGAGAGAGATGGCGGAGATTTGTAATTTGTCATGAACTGATATATATATATATTATGGCTTGTGATGATATTAAGGTAAATACATTGTTTGTTCTCTATTAATATCTTTCATTTGCTAACTATCCCTATCAGTAGTTAGTGCCTTCAGTAGTTTGAATCTTTTATTTAGCTGGCAGTAGTGGCGCTCGCTGTATTGCAGTAGCTTGAGCAGCGAAGATTTTTGTGAGGTAAGTGATTTGTGAAAGGTATAGTTTAATGTTAGTCAGGGCCATTCTTTTGTAGAGATTTTTGAAAGTCAGATTGCGTTGCGCTAACAAAATATTGTGTGTCAGGTTAAGCACAGTCATGTAAAATTGTTGAAAGGGGACGTTTCATATGTCGACCCTTAGCCGAGGATACCTCACTGGAATCTTCTGATTTTTTTCTTGTAGTTTGTGTATTTAGTGTAGCTTTTGTTTATTGCTAGCGCGTAATTGTAGAGAGAATCTCCTTTGTAGTTGTAGTTTTTCATTGTTGTAGAGTAAAACAGTTGTGGCATGCATGTAGATTTGCACCAAGTATTTCGCAGCTGCAATTAACTAGACATTATTTCCATTGCTACGTTATTTTATTTTGCTCTTCAAATTGTGTTTTTCTGTGTTGTCGTGTGAAATACTGTGACAATAATGGCGTGTGAAAAACGTAATACTAGGCTCCAAATTAAACTGAGAAATGACAGTGAAGACGAAAGCAGTGTGTTAGTGCCACCGAGTAGTGAATTAACTGATGTTCAAAGTAGTAATTTGGTAATTGTGAATAGGGAAATGGAGCGGGCGGCAAACAATGGCATGGACAGTGAAACAATTAGTGAAGAGGGAAGCATTATCGATCGATCGGTCGGCAACAGCTCGCCTCAGGAATCCGAAATGACAGGACACAATTTCGCAAATACTGTAGATTCAGGTTTTGGGTCATCACCGTTTTCTCAAATAAGTCAAGACACATTTTCTGCTTGTCAAAATGTGAATGTTGCCGGTGCAAATGCACTGCCGAAAAGCGTAGAGAAACAGATTCCAGACACTAATACATTATTATTGCAATTAATGCAACAAATGGAACAAAATCAGAGACAAACACAGCAAAAGCTTGAAAAGTTAGACACAATGGAACAAAATCAGAGACAAACACAGCAAAAGCTTGAAAAGTTAGACACAATGGAACAAAATCAGAGACAAACACAGCAACAGCTTCAAAAGTTAGACTCATTGGAACAAACTCTTGAACAAACGCGTGAAGATTTAACTACTGAGTTACATCACATTGAATCGAAATGTCAAAAAGTCTGTAATGACGTAAAAACACAAATTTGTGAGCATTTCCAACCTATTTTTTCGCGTCATGAAAATGTATTACAGAAGCACGAAGCAGCCATAAAAGAACTGCAAACTATTGTTCATGAAAATCATGAGACCTTGCAAGCTAAATTTGACTCAGTTGCATCTACCGATTCGGTTACGCAACTTGCAAAAACTCAGGAAAACTTTAAGGACACAGTCGATACTCTGAAACTTGGTTCAGAAAAACACACTGAAGAAATAAGTACACTATCGGAGAAAGTAGCCGAACTTTCGGATCAGGTCACTAACTTATCTACAAAGGTAGATGATGATCTGAATGACACAAGACCCGTAGCCTTCACTGACACAGAAGAGTATGAACAAATCAGAAAATTCAAACAAAATCAGAATCAAATTAATACACAACACCAAAGAGAAATCCGGGAAGTACAAGATCAGCTGACGCAGGTAATACAAGAATTACGTATTTCAGAGGACACTCGCGCTCCAACACGGGAAGAAGGACTTAGAAACACGGAAAAGCCGCAAAATAATAACACAGGGCATTTCGGAAGTTATGAAAGAAATTGGCAATGTGCACCGAATTTTGAGATGGAACGGCCGACACGACCTAACAATGACCGATATGCGACTCGCCGACATGACGATTTTGACTATAAGCTGTTCATTACTACACGTAAATTCAAAACATTTAAGAATTCTGGCAACGACATTCATCCACAAGCATGGCTCCATCAATTCTCTCATTGTTTTCCTCCCAACTGGTCGTTAGAACACAGATTAGAATTTATGTGTGGCTACTTGGAGAATGAACCAGCTGTAAGAATGCGATCGGTCATTCACGATTGTCACAGTGAAGGAGAATTTTACCACGCCTTCCTCTCAGCATATTGGTCTCAAGCTACACAAGACCGCGTAAAACATAGCATCATGATGATGAAACACTTTGAACAATCTGAATTTTCCAGTCTTGTCAAATATTTTGAAGACATGTTGCACAAGAATCAGTACTTATCAAACCCATACAGCCCCTCAGAACTCATCCGCATTTGCTTAATCAAACTGCCTGAACACTTACGGCATATTATTTTGGCAGGACGTTGCAAAGATGACATTGAAGCTTTTCAGGGACTGTTACAAGAACTGGAAATTGACACTGACAACCGCGGAACGCGAAAACAGGAGCAAAACAATCACTACAGGGCACATCCGTCACAATTCCGTGACGACAGAAACAATAACTGGACACGACAATTCTATTCTTACAACGTAAATCGTGACCAAAATAGACACCACCCGTATGACAACCGCTGGCAGAGTAGTAATAAGTACAGGGAAAGATCACCTCGCCGCAGTAATGACTATCACAGAGACAATCAGAGAAACAGACAATATGGGAACCAAAATAATTATTATCAAGGGAGACAGAATAACTTCAGACGCAACGGTCCACCACGCAATTACGATTCCGGGAGAAATTCTCCACCACATGACCGACAAACAAGAAACTATGTCAACTACCGACATAACGACAGACCTGAATTCCATCAGAACTGGCGAGCTTTAAACAGAGCTGGGCCCTCTGGGCAAGGCGAATTTGTGGAAGTTAGGCCTCCTAATCCCAGTAACGGCGCGCGCCAAAAAAGAAACAGACAATGACTCACACCGCAGGCAGCCGCGTGCGCCCGCTGGCTCAGGGAAAAATAACATTGACGCTAACCTTGAGCAAAATTCCAGTATTCTTTACCGACGTATACCACATGATAATTGCGTTAAAGTTGAAACTCTGCGTGCTAGGAAGAGTAAAGGTTTACACCACATTTCACATGTAAAACCGTTTATTGAAAGATAATCTGCTTTTTAACTTAGTCTTTGTCATAAAATTTTTCGCTTCACATTACTAATATGCTTTGTCAGACTTAGAATCTGTTAACATACAACAATGTTTGAAGTTAAATATCCAATCAAGAACCAAGAGAACTTATTTAAACAGAAATGACGAATGCATTGTTATAGTGAACAGACGTCACAGTGTTATTGTGTGTGTACATTCTTGCTTGTTAGTTGTACGATTACGTAACGACTATAAGGCTCACATACTTAGAACATTTACCAGTACTGCTAATGAGATTTTAATGCAACATTTTGGTTACCTGAAAATACATTCTGTATTTAAAGTGCTTTCTGAGAGATACCAGATGACACAGAGGTTAGTTTATGTGACAGCTACACGATTTTTATCACGACGCTACTAATGAGTGACAAGTTACAATGTTGCTTTTGCGGTGTATCTGTCTTATATCTGCACAGTTTTCTGAATTCTTCTGGAAAGTAAAACATATTTTAGTAGTAACTTTTGTGGTATAGCTACAAGGAGACAGCTTTTCCGTAGCACAACAATACGTTACAGCACAGTACTTTCTTCATCACAACAATAAGCGTAATAACTACGATATCTATACGCAAAGCATTTCACTTTGGTTTATCATGAGGTAAGTACATTGGCTTCTGCGGAACTTAGCTTTCGGAGGAAAATAACTACGACACTTCCACAGAGATTATCTTACAACAAGATGCACATTTAGCGCTACAGGACACGCATTTCAGTGATCAATTTTATACTTAAAACATTTATTTTTAAAGATTTTTGAATTACAAAGAAAGTTTTCCGTGATATATTTCATTCCATTGGTGTAATCTGTAACACCTGAGGGTATAATTACATTAATCCTCAGGGGGGTACACGCTTACTTTGTGTACCATGTGTGTGGCAACCACAAGGAACCCTAGCTAATATGGTATTTGCTTATACAACTTTACACATCGGTACCATATTTCTCTAACACACAAATTACACAGCTATCTGATCATTTAACTGAGAGATAAACATTTTTTTACTACGTCAGTGACAGATGTTTACGTAATTACACAGCTGGATAACTTCACACTTATGAAACTGTATTTTGTCTGTGCATTGTAAACTGTTCATATTTTTTCGGAACCATTGTGATACTATGAGAGCTTTGAATGATGTATTTGGTAAAGGGATTATGATTTTTAAAGTACGTTTGAGGCAGATGACACTTTTGACATGAGCAGAGAATTTTTTTAATTATTGGAGGAAGCTACGACGATTTTGAGATTTGACTGAGGTGTTATGATGTTATTTTTACGACGACGATGTGTATCATGCTGCTGAGGTATGTTTATGATTAATAGGCTGAGGCTACATGAGTTATTTGATTATGCTTCATATTTATAATGACGAAATATTGACGAGTGTCGATGGATACGTATATGTGTAATAAGGTAAGGAGTAATGAATAGTGGGTAGGGACTCTTGACTTGTGAAACAGGATGTTGGAAACCAAGAATCGTACTTTAAGAGTTATGACATGTGTGAATCATGTGTGAATGTATCACAATGCCACTGAACATTTCTTGGACACTGTTATATTCATAGGATTTTGTTTCTACAGATTTGCAACGCTAATTCTTGACCTGTGAAATATTTTTAAATGACACTGCAACGGTAGCAGAAACTGCTGTCGTAAATATTTCCGTACGAAAGTTAAGTGACCACCTGCACGTTATGCGTCGCGGGCACCCAGCTGTGTCAGACGCCTGGAGAAAAAGCCATTATTGCGAGCCCTTTTCAGCGGCACCGGTAGCACAAAAAAAAGGGGAGGCCATTATCCTTGGAAATATTCTTACATCTGCAAACCTGATAATGACAAGTGTCTTTCTACGAGAATTGAGAGCTACTGACTTACGAAATGCCACATAGCTATTGAATGATGTTTTTATGCTTTGGTTTGCGTAATTGCTTATTTCATTTGATATCTGGTTTCCAGCTGTGTTGCAGCATTGCTTTTATAAAATGAAATGAATTTGCTAATGTGAACACTTTCTGTCAACAGATCTATTAAATAATTATTTTATGATCCACATTCTTTAAAAAAGGAGCACTTGGACAGGAAAGAACAATAAGAAGGAACTAGTAACTGCATTCATAATTTTCTTTTCAAGTAATTGGTAACTTTTTGGTAGAATAACTTCTTGTGGTGCACCACTTTAATTACATAGACATTAAGATGTGAATATACATTTCCCTTATCTGCATTGTTGTTTAGTGTAATATTTTTTCTGCTTGCGCTATGTCATGTTTAGGTATAAGTTGCTGCTGTTTGCCAGGCATAGTGTTATTGAATTTGACTTTTGCTCATTTATGCTGCTAGCTTTGCCAATTTGCATTTTTTGCATTGCTGTTTGTGTTGATTTGTTATGTGATGCTGCATTGCCTCGTCCCTTAGTTTAGCATCTGAGCTCAGTAGATTTAAGTTAGCTTAAGAGGGGGTAGCCTCTAAGAGAATGAGTTGCGATGAATTGGAAGAAATGCATTGAGAAAACAGGTTTAGGTAGGATTTTCTTGGAAATAAATGTTGAGGTAAGAAATGTGTGAACATATAAATACAGAAAGCATGCTTAGATAGAATTTTTTTGGTGGAAACAAAGGATGAAATAAGAGGAAAGATATATGAAGTTTTGGGTTGGACTGCAGTACCAAATGTTACACTGAAAACGAACCCTGTCCTTTCCTATTGGTGTTATCCCACTATGTGTTTGTGTACCCTTGAGTATTTGTTTTCTTCCTGTCTCTGTGTACTGTTTCATAGAATTTTTTTTCTCTTCTAATACTAAGCTATATTCACTATGAGGAGGAATACTGTTATCCTCAAATATAAGTTGCATTAATAATATGTTATTTTCTTTGTAAAGTTGTTTACAATTCTGTTCTGTTTCAATGTTCATGTGTGAAGTTGATGTTTCGCAAGTTATTCTGATCTTCTATGTATGTACTCATGTCATAATTCCACTGATGTATATGTTAGTTCGATTCTTTTGTAAAGCCTGTACTACAAATGTTATCTGTATTATTATGTTTTTAATGATGTATTTTGTACCTTTGTAATTGTATTCTTATGTTATAAAATTGTAATTGTCACCAGTTCATGACATTATTAACTTGTAAGTTACATTTCACTGCACACGTTTCTGTTGGTCATAGTATATGGACAATATGTGAGAAGTAGGGACTGTTAGTGTTTGCAAGTGTGTTAATAATTCAGCAAGGGACTGGATAACAGCATTGCTGGTTCTAAGGACAATTCTAAAAACTTTGTGAGTGCACAAGTGGTGGTTTATGGACTTGCTATATTCTCCGCAAGACTCTTCAGTGGTGATTGTGCACCTGCACAGTCACAACAGATGGCTGCTGGCTATCTCTACAAGGACTACAGTGGGTCTGCATCTATGATGACCCACCAACGCCATTATTTCTACAAGGACTACAGTGGGTCTGCATCTTTGATGACCCACCAATACCATTATTTCTACAAGGACTGCAGTGGGTCTGCACCTCTGGTGGCCCACCAATACCGTAATCTCTACCAGGACTACAGTGGGTCTGCTCTGTGATGACCTACCTACCAATACTCTTCAAAATTTCGACTGACTCTGCTGTGGGTTTGCTCTGTTGTGGCCCATTACCTGTATGCATATCAAGAGTCAGCACTGTCTTTCCATTGGAAGGACAACACTACTTCTTCAAGACTGCATGGAAATCCACTACTTCCGTGTGCATTTTCTTTTACTGCTCAGACTTTGAGAAAAAACACTGCTATTCTACTCTTATGTACGATTAGGACTGTCTTTATGGACTGTGAGAAAATTTTAGCTTTTGACCAACATTGTATCAATAAGTGTGTGCATTTGACATGTTTGTTATTGTAATTATGAAAAATTTTATCAAATCATTATTGGCCACTGCCCAAAAAATATTTTGTAAAATTTTTGTGGGGAGCATGGGGGCTATGTAAGTAGGCTGTTTATGTTTTCTCTATGTAAGTAGGCTGTTTATGTTTTCTTATTGGCAACGTTACGTAGCGCTCAATATAAAAATCACTGGCTGTGCTGTGTGCAGTCTGTGGCTAGTTTGCATTGTTGTCTGCCATTGTAGTGTTGGGCAGCGGCAGCTGGCTGTGAACAGCGCGTAGCGTTGCGCAGTTGGAGGTGAGCCGCCAGCAGTGGTGGATGTGGGGAGAGAGATGGCGGAGATTTGTAATTTGTCATGAACTGATATATATATATATTATGGCTTGTGATGATATTAAGGTAAATACATTGTTTGTTCTCTATTAATATCTTTCATTTGCTAACTATCCCTATCAGTAGTTAGTGCCTTCAGTAGTTTGAATCTTTTATTTAGCTGGCAGTAGTGGCGCTCGCTGTATTGCAGTAGCTTGAGCAGCGAAGATTTTTGTGAGGTAAGTGATTTGTGAAAGGTATAGTTTAATGTTAGTCAGGGCCATTCTTTTGTAGAGATTTTTGAAAGTCAGATTGCGTTGCGCTAACAAAATATTGTGTGTCAGGTTAAGCACAGTCATGTAAAATTGTTGAAAGGGGACGTTTCATCACTAGCAGTCGAGATGACAGGCATCTTATCCGCATGGCTGTAACGGATCCTTCGATTTTGGGGTTCCGAAAATTGTCTTTTATGTGAATCGAAACCACTTCATCCTCCTAAAGTTACTATTTCCGTTGCGATATGCAGCAGAGGAATTACCTGCTTTTTTTGTGCTATAATCGATAATTACTGAACGTTATATTTCAATACTGAACGAATTAGTCGGCACACATCAAGTGTTGAAAGATTGACGAGTCAAAATGGGCCCCGACCACATCGCAGCGAAGATCTGTTTCGCTTTCTCGCGGCGTTCTTCGTGAACAGAATCATTAAGCTAGATTATCCAAAATTTACAGGCGTAAGAATGGACTAATTTTTGTGGGACACAATGAAAACTACTGTCTACCGGAACTATCCCCGCCACACAAAGACACATTGCCTCCTTCGCATTTACCATGAGTCTGTTTAGTTATTTACATGTTCCTTTAATTTTTCTAAATGAAGAAGTGACTTTCCTATATCACTGAACCTAATACATCTACCCAGAGACCAATATCTGTAACTCATGTCAGCCTGATATGTATCGGTTTTCTTATTAAGAGTGTATGTATATGCATACTTAGAATTTTCATCAAAGTGTTACTTCAGGTTTTACTAATCTACGACATGTAACAGATGTGACCCTATAAGTCCCACAGATGTCATCATTATCAGTGTTCTGCCTAAAGGCAGGTTTTCACATGGTAGTTCTCCAGGCTGTCCGGTCTTCTGCCATCCTCTTCAGGTCTGCATAATTTCCTCTTCCCTTTATGTCGTCTATCATCTTGTATCTCCTTATTCTTCTCAGTCTTCTCCCACAAACCAATCCTTCCAAAGCATCTACTAGCATGCACTCCCTTCTCAATGAATGTCCCAACCAGTTCTTTTTCCTTTCTCTTACAACCTTCAGCAGACATCTTCTCTCACCAACCCTTTCCAATACTCTTTCATTACTCACTCTTTCCATCCAGCTTATTCTCTTCATTCTCCTCCACATCCACATCTCAAATGCTTCTAACCTTTTTTCATCCTCTCATCTCAGTGTTCATGTTTCTGACCCATATAGTGCCACACTCCAGACAAAACATTTACCAAGGCTTTTCCTTAGTCCTTTATCTAATTTGCCACATAAGAGTCTCCTCTTTCTATTGAATGCCTCCTTCGCTATTGCAATTCGAGTTTTCACGTTCTGGTGACATCTCAAGTCTTCAGTTATTGTGCTTCCGAGATATTTAAATTCACTTACTTGGCTAATAGTAGATCGTCCTATTTTAATACTGGATAGTCTGCGTCTTGTACTGATGACCATACTCTTTGTTTTTGCTGTGTTTATTTGCATCCCATATTCCACACAAGCTTCATTCAGATCTTTGAGCATGTTATTCACTGTCCGCTCACTTTCTGCCACTAATACCATGTCATCAGCAAATCTTATACATTCTATTCTCTTTCCACCAATACATATTCCTGTTTTCCTATCTAAGCTTTTCGCAATAATCTCTTCAAGGTATACGTTAAACAACAGTGGGGAAAGGCAACAACCTTGTCTAACACCTCGTCCAATGCTGCTTCCTTCTGACACTCCACTTCCAATCCGTATCCTTACTTTCTGATGTAAATATAGATCCTGTATCAGTCGTCTCTCTTTCCAATCTACTCCTTTCCTCTTCAAGATATCCATCAGCTTGTTCCACCGAACGCTGTCAAAAGCCTTTTCTAAATCTATAAAAACAGCAAAGATTTCTCTACCCCTTTCCATATATCTTTCCCCTATAGTTCTTAGCAGGCCAATAACATCTCTTGTTCCTTTTCCTCTTCTAAAACCGAACTGCTCCTCTGCAATCCCTCTATCCAGCTTGCCATACAACCTTCTATTCAACACTCTCATCAAGACTTTAGCTGCATGAGAAATTAGACTGATGATCCGGTGCTCTTCACATTTTTTAGTGTTTCTCTTTTTCTCTATTGGTATCATAACTGTTGCAGCGAAGTCCTCAGGCCATTCCCCTTTGTCATATATCTCGTTACAGAGGTAGACTATTTCTTTTCTTGCCTTGTTTCCCAGACTCTTCAACAGTTCTGCTGGCAAATCATCTATTCCACATGTCTTCCTGTTCTTCATCTCCTTCAGCGCCTTTTCTACTTCAGCTTCCAAGATGGTAAATCCCTTTCCATCTTCCGGCACATATTGCTCCTCTTCAACCTTAATTTCGCTTTGCATTTCATCCCCCTTATACAGACATTCAATATATTCTTGCCATCTGTTCAAAACCTCCTGTGGTTCTTCTGCTAGGGTACCATCCACTCTTTCTATTTCCATGTTATTCCTCTTTCTCTTACGTTCAAAAACTATCTCACTAGCCAGTCTATACATCATTTCGTACTTTCCCTCTCTCTCAATTTTCTCTATTTCGTCGCATTTCTGTGTCATCTATTTTACTCTTGCTTCTTCAGTTTCTCTTCTTAATTCATTATTCAGTTTCCTGTACCTCTTTTTGCCTTCTTCAGTTTCTACACTTTTCCACTTTCTGCGCTCTTCCATCTTTTTCAACATGTTTTCTGTTATCCATTCTTTCCTGCTGCTTTGGGATACTATAATTCCTAGTACTTCTTTGGCAGAGTCCATGAGTCCTTCCCTCATTTTTATGCACTTATCATTAACACTTTCATCAACACTACCTCTTTGCCATTTTTCCATAAATCTGTTCTCCAAATCTTGGAGATGTGGCGTAACCAAAACTTTGCTCTCTTCTGTCACTGCTTTCATTCTCTGTCTCTGAATCCCAACCTGAATTGTTATTTACGTATATTGGTGGCACTGTTGGTAACATAATTATTACACTTAACATTTTCAACTTCTTACCTGATTTCATAAATGAGTAAAACATCTAAGTTTTACGAACTTCAGAGAAAAGGATTTGTGTACCACCTAGAGTACTTATTATAACATATCTGTTCACCTAATCAAACAAAGGTATCCACAGTGCTTTAAGACTTGCTCCGAAATAATTGTCTTGTTTCGCTATATGTTCTTTGTACTTGAAGTAGTGGTTCTGTTTTTCTAAGTGTTGTTTACGCATATTAATTTATAGCCATCATCTTCGTTTTCAAAGTGTGACATTTTATATGTGGTGTATCACGACAGAGAAAGAACCCTGTGACCACTAGAGGTATTGTATTTGAGTTGTTTTGCTTTGAGATTTACATTTACGTTCAATCTTTAATCAAAGAGTCCGCAGAGCGATGTTCTGAATTAGTGTTTTGTTTCTCTACTAGACAGCGCCACAGGTTACCGCAAAGTCGTAACACAATACACACATGTCATATTACTAAACAAAAATGCACTTGATGATAGAGGTTTAATCCTTTGAAACGCGTTGTAGAAATTTATAAACAGTTGCTGGTAACAGTAACGTGTTGTTTTATTCGATATCCCACCACGCTGAACGACGTTGAATTGTCGATCTGTGTGGCAACTTAATCCTTTTCCGTTGACACACCATAAATTGTGATTGCAAATTCGATTGTTCGTTTGTGGCACCTCTCTATTACGAAGGGCAAACATTTGGAAAGTTTTTGATGTAACTGCAAAGACCGCTTCCAGACGATAAATTTGTTTATACACACTGATACGAGCTGCACAGCAGGTCAGCTGTCTGTCAGTAAATTTGTAACTACTATTTCGAAATCCCTGAATAAAAATCTTAAAGCTTTCACAGTCAACATACCAAGTGTTCATATAAATTGTTTCACGATGGAGGAGGAAAAGGATGGCTGCCTTCCCTTCCCTGATGTGTTGGTCACAAGGAAGGTGGATAGTACGTTGGGACGTGCCGTTTATAGGAATCCTACTCATACCACTTGTATCTGCAGGCTGGTAGTTGCCGCCATCCGGCTCAGCGTGAAGGGGTAATCCGTAAATTGGTTCACAGGCTTCAGGTCATCTCGGATCCTGAGGCTTTTCGAGCTTAGTTAGGCCATCTCGAAGTCACCTTTTGTTAGAATGTTTATAGTGAAAGACAGATCAGATGTGCGTTGCGCTATCTATAAACTGTCCACCGGGTGAGTGATGATAATAACGAGGTGTCACCAAAATCTACGGGCTTTTTGCCTTACATAGGGAGAATTTCGAAGAGGATTGGTCTCTTTTGCGGAAATAGAACGTGAAGTGTGTTTTTCGACCACCAAAGAACCCTTAGGTTCCTTAAACTATGATCTTGGTTTGCGTAAGGCAGGTGGCTACAGTATTCGTTGCGGTTGTGGCTTGACTTACATTGATCAGACTGTCGGGACTGTGAAGGACCAGTGTACTGAACACGTGCGGCACACACGCTTACAAAAGCCGAGCAAATCAGATATTGCAAACCATTGTCTTGGCATCGCTTATCGTGCGGAATAAAACAACACGGAGATTCTGGCATGGACTTCTAGCTGTTGGGATAATGTTAGTAAGGAAGCTGTTGAAATTAAATCAGCTATTTACCTTACAAATAGAGATGGTGGATTTTGATTAAGTTCTACACGGCATTCTGCTCTCCCCCTTGTCAAAAAACAGAGGGACAGAGTTGATGCTACATCTACATCTACACACATACTCCGCAATCCACCATACGGTGAGTGGCGGAAGGTGCCTCGTACCACAACAAGCATCTTCTCTCCCTGTTCCACTCCCAAACAGAACGAGGGAAAAAGACTGCCTATATGCCTCTGTACGAGCCCTAATCTCTCTTATCTTATCTTTGTGGTCTTTCCGCGAAATATAAGTTGGCGGCAGTAAAATTGTACTGTAGTCAGCCTCAAATACTGGTTCTCTAAATTTCCTCATTAGCGATTCACGAAAAGAACGCCTCCTTTCCTCTAGAGACTCCCACCCGAGTTCCTGAAGCATTTCCGTAACACTCGCGTGATGATCAAACTTACCAGTAACAAATCTAGCAGCCCGCCTCTCAATTGCTTCTATGTCCTCCCTCAATCCGACCTGATAGTGATCCCAAACGCTCGAGCAGTACTCAAGAATAGGTCGTATTGGTGTTTTATAAGCGGTCTCCTTTGCAGATGAACCACATCTTCCCAAAATTCTACCAATGAGCCGAAGACGACTATCCACCTTCCCCACAACTGCCATTATATGCTTGTCCCACTTCATATCGCTCTGCAATGTTACGCCCAAATATTTAATCGACGTGACTGTGTCAAGCGCTACACCAGTAATGGAGTATTCAAACATTACGGGATTCTTTTTCCTATTCGTCTGCATTAATTTACATTTAGAGTTAGCTGGCATTCATTACACCAATCAGAAATCCTGTCCAAGTAATCTTGTATCCTCCTACAGTCTCTCAACGACGACACCTTCCCGTACACCACAGCATCATCAGCAAACAGCCGCACATTGCTATCCACCCTATCCATAAGATCATTTATGTAGATAGAAAACAACAGCGGACCTACCTCACTTTCCGGGGGCACTCCAGATGATACCCTCACCTCCGATGAACACTCACCATCGGGGAGAACGTACTGGGTTCTATTACTTAAGAAGTATTCGAGCCACTCACATATTTGGGAACCAATCCCATATGCTGGTACCTTAGTTAGGAGTCTGCAGTGGGGCGCCGAGTCAAACGCTTTCCGGAAGCCAAGGAATATAGCATCCGTCTGATACCCTTCATCCATGGTTCGCAAGATATCATGTGAAAAAAGGGCGAGTTGCGTTTCGCAGGAGCGATGCTTTCTAAAGCCGTGCTGATGCATGGACAGCAACTTCTCTGTCTCAAGGAAATTCATTATATTCGAACTGAGAATATGTGACCTGCGCTTTTTTCCATTCGCTCGGGACTTTACGTTGGGCAAGAGATTCGCAATAAATGCCAGCTAAGTAAGGAGTCAATGCAGTTGAGTACTCTCTGTAAAACCGAATTGGAATCCCATCAGGACCTGGCGATTTATTTATTTTCCACCCATTCAGCTGCTTCACAGCCGCAGGGATGTCTATCACTATGTCCTCCATATGCTACCTCACCCGTTAATTATTAATTTCACTATCGATAAATTCCGACGTCGGCCAGCTTTGATTTGTGATGGCGCTATTGTTTATAGTGTGTGAATGTTATCTTTCTGGAGATTCTGTAAAAACCGAGGTTTTAAATTCTCTTGCACAGCGCTTACTTACTGCTGTTCTGCCTTGAAAATGGCAGGTGTGCTCCGGTCGAAAAATGGCGGTTGTCGACGACGTCACCCGGCTATATTGCCGTATGTTATTTGAACAATGTATACGGCAGGAGAAACTCAGCTGTCATACTAACCGTTTGATGCGCCATTCTATTGTTCTTTGTTTTGGTATTGCTTAATTTTAAAATCAGGAAGACCTTTATTGGGCAGCCTGTAAATGTGGGTGTACATGCAGTTGTGCAGTTCTTCTGAAATTTTGACAGTTTAGATCAATGTAAACGCTCCTAATGATGTTTGATGATGTAAATTCTCCACGCTTGTTCGCCAGGTACGTGCTGCGCCAGAAGATCCCGTTCCCGGGCAACCGGCCCAGCGAGGGCGCGATGACGACGCTGCAGCGGCTGGGCCTGATGCTGGCCAACTTCGCGGCGACGGGAAACCCGACGCCTACCAAGAGCGACCTCCTGCCCGAGCCGTGGCGGCCGCTGCCCAGGGACGGCTCCGTCGTCTTCTACGTCATCGGCGACAACGTGACCCTCACGACCGCCACCCCGGCCTTCCTCAAGCGCATGCACCTCTGGGACAGCATCTGCTTCAGCGAGAAGGACGACAAGGTCGAGCTGTGATCGGCGCGCTGCTCGCCTACCACATTCTTTCGCTTACCCACCTGACTAATAAATGACACAACAAAGAGTTTCACACTACTTATTAGGCAACTGCCGAGGAGGCGCAGTGGTAAGACACTGGACTCTTCTTCAGAGTGTCTCAAGGAAATACAACTCTTCTTTTGTAGGGAGTGGCGTAAAATCCACTAATCATTAGTCGAATCTATACAGGGTGAACATTAATAAAACCGATGTACTGCAGGGACACGTACCTGACTGAAAATGGAGGAAAAAACGTTCTACGAACACGTGTCAGAAAATGGATGGTATACGTACAACGACAACAAATCGTCCCGGATCACGGTACAGAGCTGCATCGCATCCACGTCACAACAGATGTTCAAAGTGGTCTCCATCGGATGCATTGCACGTGTTCACAAGTCCCGTTATTAATTATTCTTTGGCATATTCCAGCCTGTCTCCGAATAGCATCACAGGCGTCGTGAGCATGTTGTTGAAGAGTTTGAACATCAGGGACTGGCTCTGACCACTATGGGACTTAACTGCTGAGGTCATCAGTCCCCTAGAACTTGGAACTACTTGAACCTAACTAACATAAGGACATCACACACATCCATGCCCGAGGCAGGATTCGAACCTGCGACCGTAGCGGTCGCGCGGTTCCAGACTGTAGCGCCTAGAACCGCTCGGCCACCCCGGCCGGCCCATCAGGGACTGGTTCAGCATACACAACTCTAGGTAAAAATCCAGGGGTTTAAATCCGAAGATCTAGCATGCCTTGCTAAAGGGCCTCTGCGTCCTATCCAACTTTTGGGGAAGATGTTCTTGAGGTGTCGGTGAACTGCAACGCGGAAATGGGGTGGTACTCCATCACGCGAAACCATATAACTTGTCTTATTGCCAAAGGCAGATCCTCAAGCATCCTGGGAAGAGTATTACGCAGGAACTCCAGGTACATTCTTCCGTCGAGGCATTGTGGAATAATAACTGGTACAAGTATGTGGTCACCAACAATCCCTGTCCACACATTGATGCTAAAACGATGCTGATTCGATGCCTCAACCATTCCCCGAGGATTGTTCAAAAATGGTTCAAATGGCTTTAAGCACTATGGGACTTAACATCTGAGGTCACCAGTCCCCTAGACGTAGAACTACTTGAACGTAACTAACCTAAGGACGTCACACACATCCATACCCGAGGCAGGATTCGAACCTGCGACCGTAGCAGTAGCGCGGCTCCAGACTGTAGCGCCGAGGATTGTTTGTAGCCCACAGATAACGATTACGTAGCCTGATGGAGCCAGTTCTGGTAAAGGTTGCTTTGTCAGTAAACAGAACTGATCAAAGAAATCCTACAATTGTGATAGTTTGGTGCAAAAGCCATCGACAAAATCCTTTCCGTAGAGGAAAATCCACTGCTGATAATTCTTGGACTCATTGCAGGTGATAGTGATACTATCTGACATGCAGGATAACATAATCGTACTTTGGCTTACACCATGTTGGCGAGCCACATGCGTGGAGCTTGTTCTAGGGTTCGTCTCAGTGTCCTATAGAACCCGGTCCTCCCAATTTGGTATACATAGAGTCTGCCACGTCTCTGCATATTCGTCTGTGTGAAAGGACCCATTATTACACAAACGCCGAAAAAGGGCTAGAAATGTTGTGTGATGTGGTTGGTATCTGTGACGGTACTTGTTTTGGTATAGCTGTGCTGCCCCTCGATTGTTTACATCTACTTAGCCATATTGAAACACCATCTTGGCTTGTTGCCGACATGAATACTGGACCATTCTGCTGCTCACAGTACTCTGCTTCAGACACAAAGCAAGCAACATGCAAGGAACACACGGCACATAGCCAAAGGAACTTTTATTTCTCAGCGCCGTCTACTGTGTCAACGATACGTTTCTGGACACATGTTAATAGGACCTTTTTTCCTCCATTTCCACTCGGGAGTCCGTCGTGCAGTTTGTCGGTTTTACTAACGTTCTGCCTTTATAAGGGTATCGCCCCTCCCCTCCCCCCCCCCCCCCAAAAAAAAGAGCCGACAACGTTTGGTAAGCTGTGTGGGAGGGCAAACTGATCGTTTTTTCGGTTTTCGAGAAGGAAACCATATCTGGAAACAGACGGCTTGGGCGCTGGACAGTGTCGAAGTCTGAAATAGATGTGCGTTCCACATTACATCAATAATCCCAGTGTGAGTAGTTCATTGCACTGTCTTCACTACTAAGTGGCTTGGAGCTGCGTACCTCGCACGTCAATGCAGAGCCAACATCGGCTGTGCTGAGAATGATGCACATGAGCCAATATATGCGGTTGAATTTGAAGTATTTCAGTCACTCCGTAGACTTGAGCAATGAGATCCTCCACTGCCGTTACAGTTGTGCCATACACCATAATCCTCATACTACCTCACCGAAAATAGTTCAGAGCTGTTTGATATGGGAAATGCAGCGTTGAGGCACGTCGACATCAAAGAGTGCTGTTGTGTGTTGCACTCACATTGTTAATCCGAAAATTTAGTGGTACTAAATCCGGTAGGTTAGGCAAAATATCTCTAATAAATACGAGATAGGTGGTCCTGTTAGTCTGTTTGGCAGTAGACGTGGCCCACCGACATATTCACCGATTATCTGGACCCAGATGCTAATACCGATACTGTGTTGATAATTTTGAATCACCTGCGCTCGCGGATTTGTGTCTGCCCAAACATGCATGTTGTAGAAGTTTAATATGCTACCTCTAGTAAAACTACATTCATCTGTGAATAGCACCAAGCTTGGGAATTATGGATGAAATATACACTACTAGCCATTAAAATTGCTACATCAAGAAGAAATGCAGATGATAAACTGGTATTCATTGGACAAATGTATTATACTAGAGCTGACATGTGATTACATTTCCACGCAATTTGGGTGCATAGATCCTGAGAAATCAGTACCCCGAACAACCACCTCTGGCCGTAATAACGGCCTTGATACGCCTGGGCATTGAGTCAAACGTGTACACGTACAGCTGCCCATGCAGCTTCAACACGACACCACAGTTCAAGAGTAGTGACTGGCGTATTGTGACGAGCCAGTTGCTCGGCCACCATTGACCAGACGTCTTCAATTGGTGAGAGGTCTGGAGAATGTGCCGGCCAGGGCAGCAGTCGAACTTTTTCTATACCCAGAAAGGCCCGTACAGGACCTGCAACATGCAGTCGTGCATTATCCTGCTGAAATGTAGGGTTTCGCAGGGATCGAATGAAGGGTAGAGACACGGGTCGTAACACATCTGAAAAGTAACGTCCAATGTTCAAAGTACCGTCAATGCCAACGAGAGGTGACCGAGACGTGTATCCAAAGGTACCCCATACCATCACGCCGGGTGATATGCCAGTATGGCGATGACGAATACACGCTTCCAATGTGCGTTCACCGCGATGTCGCCAAACACGGATGCGACCATCATGATGCTGTAAACAGAACCTGGATTCATCCGAAAAAATGACGTTTTGCCATTCGTGCATCCAGGTTCGTCGTTGAGTCACCATCGCAGGCGCTCCTGTCTGATGCAGCGTCAAGGGTAACCGCAGCCATGGTCTCCGAGATGGTAGTACATGCTGCTGCAAACGTCACCGAACTGTTCGTGCAGGTGGTTGTTGTCTTGCAAACGTCCCCATCTGTTTACTCAGGGATCGAGACGTGGCTGCACGATCCGTTACAGCCATGCGGATAAGATGCCTGTCATCTCGACGGCTAGTGATACGAGGCTGTTGAGATCCAGCACGGCGTTCCGTATTACCCTCCTGAACCCGCCGATTCCATATTTTGCTAACAGTCATTGGTTCTCGACCAACGCGAGCAGCAATGTCGCGATACGATAAACCGCAATCGCTATAGGCTACAATCCGACCTTTATCAAAGTCGGAAACATGATGGTACACATTTCTCCTACTTACACGAGGAATCACAACAACGTTTCACCAGGCAACGCCGGTCAACTGCTGTTTGTGTATAAGAAATCGGTTTGAAACTTTCCTCATGTCAGCACGTTGTAGGTGTCACCACCTTCGCCAACCTTGTGTGAATGCTCTGAAATGCTAATCATTTGCATAACACTGCATCTTCTTCCTGTCTGTAAAATTTCTCGTCGGTAGCACGTCATTTTCATGGTGTAGCCATTTTAATGGCCAGTAGTGTACATTTGTTGTAAATCCCACTGTACAAAGTGTACCCGTCGTGGGTAGTCCCCCTTCCGTAATGCCTGAACTTCCTGCAGATGGCAGATGGTATGGATGGAGCTGGTATTCTTGGACAACGCGCCTCACGGCACTTCTACCTGTGTGCGGCGCTTGTGCCACCTGCTGGTGGCTGTGTCCTCTTCAGACATTGTCAGCACATCTAGTTGTAGTGTTAGAGTTGAGTGTGGTAGACCAGCATCACGTTTGGCATCTACTGGAGGACAGACAGTAGGCTGGGGATAGTATTCGCAAATACCAAACACAAAGCGCTACTAATTTACTATACTATGGACACACCTCTGGTAGAAAATACCTTTCCGGCTTCTCTGAGGCGTCGCTAGATGTCCGTGAATGTGGAATGGTGAGGGGTGCATCTGTTTGGCAAACGTTCCGCATATAATCTTGCAGCATCTCACCCATTGCAACCCACTTTGCCGTGTACAAGCATCATGTCGCTGACTTCCGCAGTTGTTTACTGGTACCTGTCACACTGCTATTAACAACGTTTTTGTGCTGACAGACCACACAGGGTCCGCAGTAGCATGCGCAACAGCGCTGTGTGGAGGAATGCACTGCATGCGCAGGAATGTTATTATGCTTATGTCGCCCATTCACAGTACATAGATGGTTAAAGGGTTCCATACCTTCTGTACTAACACACCAAAACGAACCGGAACAGTCAGAAGCATTCGTTCTCGGACTAAGACGCTCTTCCAGCAACCTAGCTGTACGTTTCCGGATATGGGTTCCTTTTTGAAAACCAATCAAGTCTGCCTTCCCGAACAACGTATTAAGCGTTGTCGGTGTTTCATCTTTAATTCACATTCATGTTCACTTCCTTCGCCAAGTCACAATCACTATCCCCTTCCAATGAAAACTAGTTTCCTCTCCAGATACTACACACCACTCGTACAGTCTTTACAGTCTTCTATAACGAGAGACAGTGTCTGACCCCTGAACATGAGGTCCGTCCAAAACAGACCCGCTGACGGGTTGTGGGTCGTGCATCGGTGCCAGGCCGCACCGCAACTCTCCGATGATTTTAGGCCATCGTCAGTAGAAAAGAAATTAGACCACATCTTCCTCTGTATTTCAGGTGCTAACGTGTCCACCCGACTTTTTTTTCACTAGCTGCTTATTTTTTATGACCTAGCGTCTAATTTCTTACGGTGGGTCGTATGTTGCCACTTAGCCGCTGTGACTGGGTCCGGGATCCGGTGTGACTAAAAGTAACACCACACCGGCTCCCGTCCCAACTCACACCGTTGCCCGTGTCCCGCGACGTGGAGGCGTGCTCTATTTGTTTACATCCATTTGATATCTTTTTTTGTGCAGCATTAGAAAAACTTATAACTAATACAAAATCAAGTGAGATATTAACAAACAAATCGGAGTTAAATATTTAGAAGGAAGGAAAGAAGAGAATTGAATAGAGAAGAGATAGATATAATATTGCCCGTCACCTGGTTGTGGGCGGCAGCCCGGGTCTTGGAATGACCCTCAAGACGCTGACCATCGCTCACCACCCGACTCTTGGGATACCGTGCTGTAGTCTTAGTCCTAGATGGATGAGTGTCAGCTCTGCCACGTATGTACTCGAGGTTGTCACAGTCCTGCACCGCTGTCTCAGGAGGGCTCAATTCAATCTGTAGCTTCTCCCTGGATCTACGACCTGTACTTGATATGGCAGTCATAACCTTACGTTTGTTCGCTTCAAGAAACTAGTGCGATGCATCGATACTGTACGATCAGCCATTCGCATCGAAAAATATCGTGAGCGTCCTCGCTAAACAGAACTCGTATGAGGAACAGAAGAGGAAGGAGCACACTATAACGGGATAAATGTAGCCTCATTCGACGTAAAACAGATGACGATAACTACAGTTACATTACTACATACAAAAGTGTCGAAATTCCTAGAGCATTCTGATAACGAAATTCCTAGAACATTCTGATAACACTAAACACTTTCTACATGGAGGTGCAGAAAGAGAAAAACATTTCTAATGACAGTCGTAAGAATACAAGATTTGTAGATGGTTTCTAACAATGTAGCCACAAACTGTATGGTCTGTAATTCTACGTCTCACGCCAAACCTATTTCTCTCTCTCTTCCAAAAATGGTTCAGATGGCCCTGAGCACTATGGGACTTAACATCTATGGTCATCAGTCCCCTAGAACTTAGAACTACTTAAACCTAACTAACCTAAGGACAGCACACAACACCCAGCCATCACGAGGCAGAAAAAATCCCTGACCCCGCCGGGAATAGAACCCGGGAACCCGGGCGGGGGAAGCGAGAACGCTACCGCGCGACCACGAGATGCGGGCTCTCTCTTCCACTTTCTTTAAATAGCAGAGACCTAGTAAGATGCTGAAGTCATGATTGCCAGGGCAGCAGTTCAGATCTCCGTCCGGTAGTGCAGATTCTGGTTTTCCCTGATCTCCTTAAATATTAGGTTGGTGCGTAAGTTCATAGCGTTCTTAGAATGAAGTTCTGTAAGTTTCGCAAGAGAGCTTCTGTGAAGTTTGGAAGGTAGGTGACGAGGCTTTCAGGACGGGTCGTAAGTCGTGCTTGGGGAAGCTCAGTTGGTAGAGCACTTGCCCGCGAAAGGAAAAAGTCACGATGATTAAAATTCTTCTGGATATTATGCCACGTCATTTCCAAAAACTAACAGCAATAATAAACTAAAACTGACGTTTCGGCCGAATTGCAACGGCCTTCCTCATGGCACGACTGTTATTTCATGGGGATAGGTGCTTCTATTTATTACAGACTATCGATGTCTGACGTCACTGTTGTAAAACTTTTAATTGGCCCTCTAATATGATTGACTAGTCATGACGTATGGGAAGATGGAAGGAAATAGGCTATTCGTGGATGTCCATGTCGTCAACGATTGGTTGCTGTCCACTAATCAGCGTTCGGCTTCTGGTCGGCTAGTTTTCCTCCTGGTGTGCGCGGAAATGGCGTGACAGTTGCTCTACAGCTGTTCGTGCAGATACGTCCGTGTCCCGCGTAGCTTCTGCCCCGCGACCACTCGCGGCCCGTTGGACTGGGATGGCCGGCAGCCAGGACGCCTGGCGTTTGTAGCTTGCCGTTGTTGTAATCGTACATAGCGTTCGTGTTCTGCTACTCGTAAGCTGACAGGTCTTCGTGTTTCTCCTATGTAGCTAACTCCGGATTCACACCGTAGTTCGTAAACACCTGCAGTGTTAAGATTGTTAACTACATCCTTGGTGGAACGTATCATTTCGTGGATCCTGTGACTGCTTCGAAAAATCGGTTTGAAACCTCGTCGGCGGAGGACGTTGCATAGCCGTTCACTGACGCGTTTTTCATATGGTAAGTGTACCAGTGGAAGCTTCTCTTCTTTGCCTTCTTCTCCTGTTCTGCTCCCTTTGGTTTTAGCTACCTTTCTTATGATGTTGTCATCATAGCCGTTGGCACGAAACGTGTGTTGTAGCTCCTTTAATTCTTCGTCATGACTAGCCAGTTATATTAGGGGGTCATTTAAAAGTCTTACAACAGTGACGTCAGACATCGATAGTCTGTAATAAACAGAAGCACCTATCCCCATGCAAAACCAGTCGTGTCCCGAGGAAGGCTGTCGGTTTTAGTTTATTATTGTTGTTAGTTTTTAGCAATGACGCGGTATAATACCCAGAAGAATTTTAATCACTATGACACCGGCCGCGGAAGCCTACGTCCTTAGAAAAGGTCACGAGTTCGAATCTCGGACCGGCACACAGTTTTAACCTGCCAGGAAGTTTCATATGGCGCCACACTTTGCTGCAGAGTGAATATTTCATTCTGGAAACATCCCCCAGGCTGTGGCAAAGCAATGTCTCCGTTATATTCTTTCTTTCAGGTATGCTAGTTCTTCAAGGTTCGCAGGAGAGCTTCTGTGAAGTTTGGAAAGTAGGAGACGAGGTACTGGCGGAATTAAAGATGTGAGGACGGGGCGTGAGTCGTGGTTGGCTGGCTCAGTTGGTACAGCAATTGTCCGTGAAAGGCAAAAGTCACTAGTTCGAGTCTCCGTCCGGCACACATTTTTAATCTGCCAGGAAGCTTCATAGCGTTTTTGTTGTGCATGTTGATATTCTGGTTGCTATGGGTCTATTTATCGATTGTCATTTTTTATCTGTAGTTCAGTGTTATCTGATTCTACACATTGTCATTATGTCATTTGTAGTTAATGAGTGGAGCTGTGGGCGCTAGAAAATGGGGTGCCAAGTGGAGAAATCGGAACATTTCCAACATATTCTTCTGTTTGAGTTCAGTGGAGCCGTAACAGCAGCGGACGCACCCACAAATATTTGAGCCGTGTACGGGGATAATGCCATTGGACAGAGCAGAGCGACAAAATGGTTTTCTCGTTTCAGAAAGGTTCGTTTTGACATCAGTGACTGTCCACGCCCAGAAATACTGCCGGAGGTTTGATGAAAATCGTTGAAACACTTTAGTCCACTACCATCCATGTCTACGTACTCGAGAACTGGAAAGTGCGATGAGTTGTGATCATTCCAACATAGTGTGACATTTGCGTGCATTGGGAAAGGTTCAAAAATCGGGTGTATGTGTACCTCATATGTGTGTGTGCCTCATACTCTAAATCAAAATCACGTAATTCAGCGTGTGGCCATATGTACATCTCTGCTTGCTCGTTATCATTTGGCTCGTGAACAACATCAACCTCTCCTTTATATATCTACATCTACATCTACATGATTACTCTGCAATTCACATTTAAGTGCTTGGCAGAGGGTTCATCGAACCACAATCATACTATCTCTCTACCATTCCACTCCCGTACAGCGCGCAGGAAAAACGAACACCTAAACCTTTCTGTTCGAGCTCTGATTTCTCTTATTTTATTTTGATTATCAGTCCTACCTATGTAGGTTGGGCTCAACAAAATAGTTTCGCATTCGTAAGAGAAAGTTGGTGACTGAAATTTCTTAAATAGATCTCGCCGCGACGAAAAAGTCTTTGCTTTAATGACTTCCATTCCAACTCGCGTATCATATCTGCCACACTCTCTCCCCTATTGCGTGATAATACAAAACGAGCTGCCCTTTTTTGCACCCTTTCGATGTCCTCCGTCAATCCCACCTAGTAAGGATCCCACACCGCGCAGCAATATTCTAACAGAAGACGAACGAGTGTAGTGTAAGCTCTCTCTTTAGTGGACTTGTTGCATCATCTAAGTGTCCTGCCAATGAAATGCAATCTTTGGCTCGCCTTCCCCACAATATTATCTATGTGGTCTTTCCAACTGAAGTTGTTCGTAATTTTAACACCCAGGTACTTAGTTGAATTGACATCCTTGAGAATTGCACTATTTATCGAGTAATCGAATTCCAACGGATTTCTTTTGGAACTCATGTGGATCACCTCACACTTTTCGTTATTTAGCGTCAACTGCCACCTGCCACACCATACAGCAATCTTTTCTAAATCGCTTTGCAACTGATACTGGTCTTCGGATGACCTTACCAGACGGTAAATTACAGCATCATCTGCGAACAACCTAAGAGAACTGCTCAGATTGTCACCCAGGTCATTTATATAGATCAGGAACAGCAGAGGTCCCAGGACGCTTCCCTGAGGAACACCTGATATCACTTCAGTTTTACTCGATGATTTGCCGTCTATTATTACGAACTGCGACCTTCCTGACAGGAAATCACGAATCCAGTCGCACAACTGAGACGATACCCAGTAGGCCCGCAGCTTGATTAGAAATCGCTTGTGAGGAACGGTGTCGAAACCTTTCCGGAAATCTAGAAATACGGAATCAACTTGAGATCCCCTGTCGATAGCGGCCATTACTTCGTGCGAATAAAGAGCTAGCTGCGTTGTACAAGAACGATGTTTTCTGAAACCATGCTGATGACGTATCAATAGACCGTTCCCTTCGAGGAGATTCATAATGTTTGAATACAGTACATGCTCCAAAACCCTACTGCAAACCGACGTCAATGATATAGGTCTGTAGTTCGATGGATTACTCCTACTACCCCTCTCAAATACTGGTGCGACCTGCGCAATTTTCCAATCTGTAGGTACAGATCTATCGGTGAGCGAGCGGTTGTATATGATTGGTAAGTAGGGAGCTATTGTATCAGCGTAATCTGAAAGGAACCTAATCGGTATACAATCTGGATCTGAAGACTTGCCCGTATCAAGCGATTTGAGTTGCTTCGCAACCCCTAAGGTATCTACTTCTAAGAAACTCATGCTAGCAGCTGTTCGTGTTTCAAATTCTGGAATATTCCATTCGTCTTCCCTGCTGAAGGAATTTCGAAAAACTGCGTTCAATAACTCCGCTTTAGCGGCACAGTCGTCGGTAACAGTACCATCGGCACTGCGCAGCGAAGGTATTGACTGCGTCTTGCCGCTTGTGTACTTTACATACGACCAGAATTTCTTAGGATTTTCTACCAAATTTTGAGACAATGTTTCGTTGTGGAACCTGTTAAAGGCATCTCGCATTGAAGTCCGTGCCAAATTTCGCGCGTCTGTAAATTTTAGCCAATCTTCGGGATTTCGCGTCCTTCTGAACTTTGCATGCTTTTTCCGTTGCCTCTGCAACAGCGTTCGGACCTGTTTTGTGTACCATGGGGGATCAGTTCCATCTCTTACCAGTTTATGAGGTATGAATCTCTAAATTGCTGTTGCTACTATATCTTTGAATTTGAGACACATCTCGTCTACATTTGCATAGTCAATTCGGAAGGAATGGAGATTGTCTCTTAGGAAGGCTTCTAGTGACACTTTATCCGCTTTTTCAAAGAAAATTATTTTGCGTTTGTTTCTAGTGGATTTGGAAGAAACGGTATTGAGCCTAGCTACAACGACCTTGTGATCACTAGTCCCTGTATCAGTCATGATGCTCCCTATTAGCTCCGGATTGTTTGTCGCTAAGAGTGTTTTCGCAACCATTTACAATTCGCGTGGGTTCGTGGACTAACTGCTCGAAATAATTTTCGGAGAAAGCATTTAGGACAATTTCGGAAGATGTTTTCTGCCTACCACCGGTTTTGAACAAGTATTTTTGCCAACATATCGAGGGAAGGTTGAAGTCCCAACCAACTATAACCGTACGATTGGGGTATTTATTTGTTACGAGACTCAAATTTTCTCTGAACTGTTAAGCAACTATATCATCGGAGTCTGGGGGTCGGTAGAAGGAGCCAATTATTAACTTAGTTCGGCTGTTAAGTATAACCCCCACCCATACAAATTCGCACGGAGTATCTACTTCGACTTCACTACAAGATAAACCAGTACTGACAGACACAAACACTCCACCACCGATTCTGCCTAATCTATCGTTCGCGAACACCGTCTGAGACTTCGTAAAACTTTCTGCAGAACTTATTTCAGGCTTTAGCCAGCTTTCTTTACCTATAACGATTTCAGCTTCTGTGCTTTCTATTAGCACTTGAAGCTCAGGGACTTTCCCAGCACAACTACAACAATTTACAACTACAATTCCACTGTTCTTTGATCCAAGCACTTCCTGTATTTGCCATGCACCCTTTGAGATTGCAGCCCCCCCCCCCCCCCCATACTTTCCCGAGGCCTTCTAACCTAAAAAACAGCCCAGTCCACGCCACACAGCCTCCGCTACTATATCGGCTCTGGTGACGATAAATGTCGTCTTTATGATAACACAAGGAAAAGAAAGTAGTGGTTGAGGCCAAACAAAGCAGCAATTCCCCGTACGAAGACCTGCGTACATTCATAAAAGATAAATTTATGCATCTGGTGGGACAGCGACGGTGTGGTGCACTACGAATTGCTTCCGCGAGGTGTAACCATCACTGCTGACATTTACTGTCAACAACTGAGGCGTCTGCAGACGCAGTCCAGTAATAACCACCAGGAAGACAGCGCGACGTATTGCTGTTCCACGATAACGCCCGCCCGCATTCTGCTAACTTACGCTCCAACCCGATAGTTAAGGTTTAAGACTAATACCGGAATGGTTCCTTTGAAAGGTCACGGCCAGTTTCCTTCCCCGTCCTTCACCAATCGAAGCCAGTACTCGGTCACTAATGACCTCATTGTCATCGGGATCTTATACCCTAATTTCCTTTTAAAAATAATAGCTGTCACGGCACTCTCTGGTAACAGTTTCGTCTTCACAGACGTGATCCGTTTTCAGAAGTCTGAAGAGAGCTACTATGAATAAAGCAGTTTATTTCTTGTGTACTTGACATCTCACAGGTAAGGAGACCGTAAGGGGTGAACTCGTGCTCATGGAAGGAGCGGGGAATACAGTGAACCGTGCACGTGTTGAACAGTAATCATGGAAACATTGTATTAAAGTCCTAATCAAAAGGTGAGTTATATTTGTTCTGAATACAATTCCAGTGTTTTGATGATTACACTATCTCACTGCGCTACATGTTTTCCTAGTTTATTACAAATATCGTCAAATGTAGGGTTGTTACATGTTACAACAGGACATGCATTCTCTCACAAAATTCCGGTGCAAAAGAACTGTAGCTTGAGATTTCGATACTTTAGCTAGTCCAAAGTTAAAACTCTCTCTTACAGCTCGACACCGAATAAACTAGCAAACAGAACAGGCATCTGTTGCAAAATATATTGTACATTGCTCCATATTTTATAGCCGCAGTGACTCGTGTAAAACTGTGAACCGCTATCGTGTTGGAAACGAGAGTTATAGCGTGGATTTCAATTTTCTGCACTTGGTTGTTGGCCATGTGCCAGACTATGTATGTTCCGAACCAGTCATGCGACACAAAGGAGCGAAAATATGTAACAAATAAATGTCGCCATTAAATGGCGGCTATGCATTCGCCGAACACGTACCTTCATTCGTATCCCTATCTGCTCTGCGCACGCCGTGTATTTTGAATCGCTCACTGAATCCCCGTCAAATCTGCATCCGTCTGCAGACATAGCAACTAGTGCTCGGGTAAGCGTACTCCTTGAAGACTTAAGCTATATCAAAACAATATTTCCGTTTTGAAATATTTTGTAAGTTAGAGTGAAATTTCGTTCTCTGAAATTGTACTGTGTTTTTTAATTACACCGTGTCAAACGTTGTATACTGCAGACTAGTTACATGTCACGTGACAATTATTTTTTATAATTACTTTTTCTTATGATTCTTGCTTTATTTCTTTATTGGAGACAATACAAAAAAATGATTTGTTGATGGTGCGTCGGGGAGCGAAGTTTGCCTTAGACTCTAGTACTGCCAATTCTGACGCTAAAACTTTTTGTGGTTCGTTAGGTTGTGTTTCCATTTATTTGTTAATCCGCATTTTCATAATCCGCTCAGTGAGTACTGGAGGTTTTCTTTTTTTCACGTTTTTAAACTAGTAGCGTTCATCAATACAATTTCTGTAAAATAAACAAATTTGTTTTTTGCTGATAGCGAGACATATTTTTGAACGGATTCAAACAATTGTTTTCCAGTGGCCTCCAATTTTCCATGAATCTTCCTGAATGTTAACCAGCGATACTAATGTAATATGTTTGTGGATAAAGTTTAGTCACAGTGTTCAGAAAATATATCGCTCACAAGTCATCAATGAATGATATAAAGACAATAAAACAAAGTATGCGGTCTCAGTCTCGAAAGAATCCCACCCTGTAAACTAAGACTCGGCATGCACTAATAAATAAATAGGTATGGACAGAAGATTGTGTCTAAGTAAAGTAAGATATCTGAGTTACGAAAGGAAATATAGCGTGTTTTTCAGGAAAGGGAGATATTAAAAGTTGGTCTGGTGATTTTCTATGTAAGTCTAATGCGAAAATTTCCAAAGAGATGACAAAGAACAGTACGACGATCAGGGCCTAATTATTTTTCGAAAACAGCTTATGTCCTACTCCATACCATACCCGCCTGGAAAGCCGTGCATGTTAAGGCATCGCTTCGGGGACGGAGAAGTGCGCCGGCCCGGAACGAATCTGGCCGGCGGATTAACGACGGGGGTCGGTGTGGTGGCCAACCTGCATGTGGTTTTTAGGCGGTTTCCCACATACCACTGGGTGAATTCCGGACTGATATCCAAGTACCACCTCAGTTAGACGATTTGGAAACATTCTGAAAATTTTCACACACTCTCACATGAATCAAACTGCACGTAGCGAGTTGGCGTACACATATTCCGTCGCTGTGGGAAACGGGGTGGTGACAGGAAAAGCATCTGTACAACCCTAAAATTAACCATGACAAATCCTTTAATACCGATGCAGGCCCTGCGTTGATGCAGGACATAGGAGCAAGAAAAAGACGACGACTTCCTTTGCACAATCGTATAACATTTCCAAAGCAATAAGTAAGAAATAACGAATAGGACAATTAAATTTAATGAACTTTACACGAAATGCAATCTGCTCGCTCTTCTAAAAGATTCAGTTGAAATACATATACCGTGAATCACGGGTTATGACAGCTGAAATTAATACATAGCACTACAAGGTGAACTGAGATCATTTTGAAGATTAATGGTTACAGTTGTTCTTTCCGAAAATAAGTCTCAAGAGCATCAAAGAACCTGACAAGGGGATAACTGAATTCGGAGATTAAAGAGACTCAGAATATCACTCATCATCCACCTTGGCAACTATGGGGACGATAGGCACATAGTGGAAACTGGAGGTAATACCCTCATGTGATAAAAGTCGTGGGATACAGATATGCAAGTATAAAGATGTGGGTAGCATCCCGTACACAATGTACAAAAGGGCAGTGCATTGGTAGAGTTGCCGTTGGTACTCAGATGTTTTACGTCAAAAGATTTGTGACGTGATTTCGGCTTCACGACGGGAGTTAGCCGACTTTGAACCAGGAATGGTAGTTGGAGCTGGAAGCATAGGACATTCCGTATCGGATATAGCTAGGCAATTCAACATTCCGAGATACACAGTGTCGAGAGTGTGCCGAGAACATCAAATTTCAGGCGTTATCTGTCACCACGAACCACACAGTGACCGACGGCCTTTACTTAAAGACCGAGAGCAGCCGCGTTTGAATAGGGTTGCCAGTGGTAACAGACAAGCAACACTGCGTGAAATAAGCACTGAAATCAATGTGGGATGTACGGCGAAATTATCCGTTAGAACAGTGAGGTGAAATCTGATGTTAATAGGTTATGGCAGCAGACGACCGACGCGAGTGCCTTTGCTAATAGCACGTCATAGACCTGCAACGCCTCTCCTGGGCTCGTGACCATATGGACTGGACCCTAGACGACTAGAAAACCGTGGTGTGGTCAGATGAGTCTCGATTTTAGTTGTTAAGAGCTGATGGTAGGGTTCGAGTGTGGTACAGACCCACGGAGCGGTGGACCCAAGTTGTCAACAAGGCACTGTGCAGACTGGTGTTGGCTCTACAATGGTGTGGGCTGTGTTTACATGGAATGGCCCAACTGAACCGATCATTAACTGGAAATGATTACGTTCGGCTACTTGAAGACAATTTGCACCCATTCCTAAACAATGATGCAATTTTTATGGCTGATTATGCGCCATGTCACTGAGCCACAGTTGTTCGAGATCGGTTTGAAGAACATACTGGACAATTCTAACAAATAATTTTGCCTTCCAGAGCGTCCAAAGTGAATCTCATCTGTGGCACGTGATTGAGAGATCAAAATCCTATACCGGCAACACTTTCGCAATTACGGACGGCTCTAGAGTCAGTACGGCTCAATATTTCTGCAAGGGACTTCCACCGACTTGTTGAGTCCATGCCACGTAAGTTCCTGCACTGCGCCGGGAAAAAGATGTCGAGAAGATATCAGGAGGTATCCCATGACTTTTGTCACCTTAGTATAGACAGCCTCTGAAATTCCTTCAGAAAAGTGCCTTATGTCTAAAGTAACAATAGTAGACGGTGCGTGACTTTGGTAAAACTATGAATTCATATTGGAACTAGGTCTAGCAGGCGACAGAGGAACAAGGCGAGAAGATAAATTGGCGCAGAGTGTTCGCGTCGCCAGTATATCACTTCAAAAGCTGCCATAAATAACGGCAGCCCTGTGAAGGCCGCGCCCGTGGTCGCTTTTGCGTAAGCCCATTAATTACGGGGGAAGCATCCTATCAGGATAAGCAGTGCAGAAAGTATCATACACGGCCGCGCCGCGTATTCACCTCATACGCTATGCGGTTATCACCTGACGTACGCACTATTTTCAACAGTCTTAGCACGAAAGTATCTCCACTTTTTGTGCACTTGAAATGAAGCTGGTAGATTGATTACGACACTTTTTTTTCAGTAAATAAGATACAGTAAGCGGCTTTAAAAAATGTTCAAATGTGTGTGAAATCTTATGGGACTTAACTGCTACGGTCATCAGTCGCTAAGCTTACACACTACTTAACCTAAATTATTCGACGGACAAACACACACACCCATGCCCGAGGGAGGGCTCGAACCTCCGCCGGGACCAGCCGCACAGTCCATGACTGCCGCGCCTTAGACCGCTCGGCTAATCCCGCGCGGCCAAGCGGCTTACATACTCCTATGTTACAGTGCAGGTATTCTTGTTGATACAGCTAGATGAACGCAAAAACATTTCGGAGACAAGAGCTTAGTTTGATTTAAACGTGCCGTGCATGATCAGATGTCATCGGGCACCCACTTCTATTCTTTCCAGGAACGCTATCCGTGTCACTAATAGTGTGTGGAATTTCTTTTTCCTACTAATACGGCGTTTAATCTTTGAGAACGAGTTTCAGTTAAGTTACGTGCAATGAAATCATAATTATTTTTTATTGTTCACGAATTGTGGTGAACAGATTAAGCAGAGTTTTTGCACGAATTGGGTTGGTGTGTAATCCATGCTTTGCGAAGTCTCATATGGTTCATAGCAGTCTTGAAAATGTTGTTCCAAAATATCAAATCTGATTTATCTTCGAACTGTGATAAGATGGTTCTTGCTTCGCGAATGGGAATGTCATGGTCCTGGTTCAGGAAAGGTTTGGTTTCAAACTGCTGTAGCAGCGTAGGTAGCATACCTTTTTTCGAAACAGGACATATTTGTCAGTAAGGAGTGATTCGAGATTCCTATTTCTAAAAAAAAAACATCCTCTTTCGGTACGTCGATAGCTGATTATTATTTCAAGAATACCGCTTTTAGGCATCATTACCAATTTTTATATCATATTCAAGCTTATGCAGTAACTGGCTTACACAAATACGCCAGTTGCACACACACACACACACACACACACACACACACACGTTCATATCGGCCAGGTTGCATCTGAACAGTGTCAAAGGCAGCGTGAATAGGCTGCTGCAGTGTTACCATATCTGGAATGGGCTCTGCATGCACGATACTTTTGAGATGATCCCATAGTCAGAAATCGCACGGGTTTGGATCCGATGAACTAGCAGGCCCTGCAACTGGACCCCCTCCTCCTATCTATCGACCAGGGAGGACACGATTGAGATGCGTCCGGATGTTAACAACGAAGTGAGCTGGAACAACATCATGTAACAGTCTCATAACCCTTCGAATCATCAGTGGAACTTCTTCCAATACGGTAGGCAAAGTCAGCTGCAAGAAAGACCGATTGTTCCGGCCTGTTAGGCGACATGGAAGTAAGACTGGTCCCAAAGTACTTTCACCAATTATCCCGGCCCACACATTCCGGATCCACCGGTGCTGATGATTCGCTGTCACCACCATATGGGGATACTACATACTATCCCACAGATGACTGTTATGGAAATTGAAGAAACCACTCAGCGTAAAAGTGACCTCATCTGTGAATAGGATGTAGGATACAATCCCGGAATTGTGGTTGCCTGGTGAAGAAGCCAGTGACAAAACTGTTCCCGATGTGGAAACACTGTCGCCTGTAAGCCCTGCACACGCTGTAAGCGATAAGGGTAGTAACAATTATCGTGGAGAATGTTCCACACGGTCGTCTGGCTTACTGGCAGACCAGGTGCCTGGTACTGACACGGCAGTCGCCCTCCACAATTTTAATCACATTTTCCTCCAAGTCTGGTGTCCAAACATTTCGGATACGTCCTCCATGATTTCCTACTTCCTGAACCGAACCTGTGTCAGAGAAACGGGGAAACACTGTTGCAAACATTGAATGCTGTGGCTGTTGTCGGCGGGGAAAAGTCTCCTTGCTGCCGACATTTGCCTTTCCGTTAGTAAACATCATGTCAGCAAACTCTCGATTAAAACACGGAACCATTGGGTACAAAGGTGTATCACATCCACTACAAGGTGAGTCAGCAAGAGAAGAGAATCGGTCACAAAATTATGCTATGGCAGGAGAGAGCGCTAGGGCATGACGCATGAGGAACAGTACCACCCTTTAGAAGGAAACCATGCATACTGTAGCTGTGGCTGCGTGGTACAGCGCATATTAGACCGCAGTCTCTGTAATATAGAATGATTGGCTAAATGATCTCTAACATGGAAAATATGCATTTCCCCACATAAGTTCATTAGACCTTTTTTGTTCCGTATCCTCTCATCGATCAGTCCCTAGAGTTTGCACACGGTGGGGAAATATATATATATTGTGTGTGTATGACAGTGAAACTTATAGCATTTCTTTGGGGTGGATTATTGTGTAACTACAAATACGATCTGGAGATGGGTGATATTGCCTGAAAGCAGTAGTCTGAAAACACTAAACAGCGACTGACAGACTGATAAGTGTTTTATTTTCTAAGCATGATATTAACTGATTTTTGTAAATAGATATAGACGATGCTGTTCTTTCACTCGAAGGGACCTCGCGTCGTCTGTCTTGTAATCAGTGGCTCATGGGCAGCTCCATAAGCTCGCTGTACATCATGGAACCATGAGGTGTCGTATATACATAAACGGTTATGCTTAAACGTCTTTCCGGTATCGTAGTTTTTGCCTCGCACTATGTCTGTCAGACAAGCATGAAGTTCATCGATTGTTTTTTGTGGACACATCCCAGCTCTCGTCTCAATTTATTCAGGAAACTTTAACCAGAACTGACGGACGGGGATAGAAACCACGCCGTGCCGAATAATAGCCCTGTTTCTCAGTTACTGAGACCCTCGGTTAGTATCTAAAAACGTCAACGATCATCAGGGCTTATGTATAGAATGTAGAAGTAGCACATTTACTCGTTACAAGAAGTTAAACAAAACAGAACGCATTAGGTTTTAATGTCTAGTTCATCCAATAAACTCACCCCCTATACAACCTAAGATTATCTTCTGATGCACAAGACTCCAGCTGAACACTACGGTAATGGAACATTTCATTATACATTTGACAGCACCAGCCCTGTAGTGCTAGAAGCACTATTTCAGGTTTCGTTAGATGCTTTGGAACGATATGCCTTGTTCATTGTATGCCATTACAACGTCGTTCTAAATTGAACACTCAGACGGAATAAATTTTTAGTTACTACGTCACCAGTAGATACCATTAAATCAAATTTATTCTAATAATGTATGTTGGGAGGAGGCTTTATATTTACTTTTCATTCATTCTTTTGCTTATTCTATCGCGTCCGCTAATCAACACAGACCTCTGAGCTGGTGGAAGTAGTATTAAACCCCTCTGACACGTGATTATACACTGTCCAGTCTATATGTCAAAAGCCTGATAACCACATTTTGCAGTCTACTGTTGATTAAGCGAGCAATATATTCTGACAAAATGTCACACGCACAAAAATTAGTTTCAAAATAGTTAAAACTTGTTCTCTCGTACTCAGCACTTACCACGGTTCAGAGACGATTTCTATTCTTTGTTCCTAGTTATGTGATGTTAACTACTCGCCTTAAAAGCGGCGAATACTTGCCAAGCGGTATTATATAATATAGCGGGTGCCACGAGAAATGGGGCATCGCTAATGAAACACTCCAGTTAAATCATCAATTGAAATAAGTTTACTTTTATATAGTTTCACAAGATATACTCGACGTTTCATTCGATCAAAGAACAATCCTGTCAGTCGTCATTAACATCATCCGAGGCTTAAGCTGACATGGACGCCGACAGAATCAGGGCACGTTCTGTAGTGATGCGTAACACCTCTATTATGACTGTCACTGACCGACTAACTTCCGAAGTGCGGACACCTCGGTCTTTACATAGTCGCGTTGCGGACGGAGGAAGAAACACTCGCTCCCAAGCTGCTGTCAGTGTCGGTAACTAAGGTCACCTAGCATCCTTTCTCACTACGAAATTATTTATATCGTTGTTGACAGAAGATATACGATTCCAACGTTTCTCTAAGTAAATCTATACTCTGTTTATATTGTATAAAATTCTCAGCCTGATAACCCTTAAAATTTGACCTTCAGAATTTTTCAAATGGAGCTAAGTGTAGACAGTGGCTCTGAATGGTCTCTTTTTAATTTCCGTATCTTGTGCTAAATTACAATATCACAATAAAAGTATGTACAGTTTCATTAACACTATCAAATGCAGTGTTGTCATTTAGCTTTGTATCTTAATTACTAAGATAAATTAATTAAACTCTTTTTTTCAGATTTCAGAACAAAAATTGCTTTATACTTAAAATTAAAAATGTAAAGGGGGTATGAAAACTTCTACCATATCTTTTTATGCTAAACAGAACATGATTCCGAACTGTCTAACGTCAGTGTCACATGCTTTTCAAATTTCGATAATACTGGAATAATTCTAAAAGTGGAAAGGTAGTTTCTTGAAATCCTCTACATAATGTTTCTGTAACAAACTGACCCTAATTCCAAAAGTAAAACTTTCTACGTTTAATATTATGTACCTTTAAAGTTTATAAAAAGACGACAATTTTGAAGAAACAAAATATCAGATCATGTTGAGACTCGAAACCTTTGACGTTGGCTTAGTTTCTCATAACCCGGCCAAGTTTTGTAATAAAATTTAACATTTCATATCGCGTAAGATTACGGCACAATTTCTTAGTTAGCTCTGTTCACGGCATGGATTAGGCACTGCCTGCCTGACTTTGGCCAGGAGACGGAGGACAATCAATATCTCGCTTACAATACTAGACACACTGATAAGTGCTTAGTTCCTCACAGCCTCCCTCCCGTTCAGTAGGCAAGGCGAACTGGTTACCGGACCATAGCAGGAACTAGCTCGGTCACGTGATAAGATGCAGTCACATTCCAGTTCAGAGCAGCGTGTATTGGTAACTTGCAGTGTGAGCACGAAAAGTGATCGCGGAAAGTACCTCCACGGGAAGCCATGACAACAAGCTGTTAACGTCATTAATTTGAATGACAATTAGAGCAAGAGAGGTATGGTAGCGCCGACAGAGAAGGCAACGGGTAGTGTAAGCAAATTTTGACAAACAAAAGTTAATTTAGTCAATAACATGGAAATCACGGAAGAAGTGATGCGATGCCGAGTGGAGGATTCAAGCATCTGCCCCACAGCAGAATGAGTAAAACGGAGACAATATTTCATTGGTGGTATAATATCTGAGTTATTAGACGGAAATTTCTGCGATATTATAATCAATACAAGGAAATCCCAACTTTGCAAAAATTTCAGTTTTGTCGGACAGAACTGGACTTTCAGGCTAGCAAGAAACTCTGAGAAAACAACTATTGTAGCTGTTGGATTTGATTTTAAAAGGTGCCACAATAACGAGCGATTGTGTGTGGACGAGAGAACATAGTTGCAAAAAGAGCATACTTCATTAGATTTTTACGACAAAAGTGAAACTGCAGAATTAAAGCATCTGGCAGTTTATTTCGACGAAACTTGGATTCAGACGCATTATGCTGAGCATGAACGGTTCAGAGTAAGAGTGTGCGAAGTGTATTGTCAAACAACAGCGCCAGGCAACATTTCATTGTTGTGGATGCAGAGATTCCTTTCGTATTCATTTCTCTATGACTATATCAGGAAAACTTGGAACAATCGTGTTGAACGAAACGGACAGAAAAAAAACTGAAGGAAAGTAAAGACAAGGAAAACCGAACTTTTAGCATTAATTAAGAAGCTCCAACCATGTCCTTTTTATTCCACCGACAAAATTTCGTAAGCAAATGATTCGTTCCTACTGCCACCATATAGTCTAGACCAGCGTCTATAGAAACGGTGCAGAATCTTGCAAAGAATTAACTGCTCAAGGTAATTTTCGCGTAAGACATTTAGAACAACTTCACAGGTTTACCTGGCGCTGCTACCTGCCCTAATCACTTGTCTCCCAGTCTATAGCTGGTAAGTCGAAAACTCCATCGAAAACTATAACGTGACCAGGAAATTTACGCGAAATATTCTCCAAATTTGCCCTCAAATGTTATCGTACTTTTTGCTGATATAAATATGCTTCCACCATCGGCGTGCGTTGAAACTATCTTTGCGATATACATTCCGATGTGAATTTTGAATTTCGTTGCTGGTAACATATGGTTTCACCTAGCTTTCTGTCACTAATACTACGTGGGCATTGGTGCCGTTTATAAGTGAGACTAGGGCCGCAACATTTCCGTAGACGCTCCACGTAATACTATATTAACATTTTATTTCTCTGATCTGCTACGACGAATGCTACTTTCTTGAATTAATGTTGATAGTATTCTACCCTGTCTGGATTCAGAACACTTCTAATCGAGCCTCCCAGTCTGTAGCTGTTAAGTTGAAATCTCCACCTGAAACTATGAATTTACGGGAAATATTGTCCTAAAAAACCCACATGTGCAAGCCGCACGTACTCCGATACCCTAGTAGACTCTTCCTGCGTGCAGCACGTGCCTGAGCAATTACGGGGAGTCCTATAGTTCTCCAACCGATAGCGGAGGTCGAGAAACCTTCATCCAAGATCGTCACAGAATCATCTGAACCTCTGATTTAAGCGTTCCACTAAGCTCCCAAACAGAGGACCACGACTGACTAGCAAAGATGCTTCTACCCCACGAGCGTCACCAAAGAAGCTAGTCTCCTGCAGGAACTGGGGACGGCCGCTGTACCCAGGTGGGAGGCACCATTCCTGCCGACGTGTGGCGCGACTTGCAGAGGAGTGCATCCAGAACGCTCAATCGCTGCCGCTAGAGCCTCCTCCCCATGTCGGACGTAACAGTCCCCTCCCCTCCCCACCTTCCGGTGGACACACAGTCTGCATCACCCACCAGAATTTGGCAAGCAATCCCATCCTCTGAGCTTGTCCGGATCTCTTACGAAGATTGGCCAAAGTCCCAACAGTCGCGGCGTCTGGTGCTGGCTCAGATGTGCGAACAACAGTGGGCAATAGGGGAAGTAGCTCAAATCTATTTTAAGTGTTACGGGACAGCTTTGTGGCCACCACCCTCATTCGCCTTCCTCCCAGAGATTCGCGGCCCGACAAATGTTCGCTAGTCAACGTCAGGTAAGTGTTGACCAGCCGGGACGTGCAAATAGGAATGTGCATCCTGTGCGTGCGACGATATAGGCTTCAGAGGTGGCAAAACATTCGTTTCAGGTGCCACAACGCCACCGCATCACAGGACAAGAGCCTCAAGGATGTCGACCGTGGCCAACACAGCTTCCAGCTGTTTACACAGTGGCCAGTGCACTACGCACCAGTACACAACAGGCGCAGTCTCTCTGCATCTTCAATCAGTTTTTGAGTATACCACCAATAACTTAACACTAACCCAGGAACTTGCTGTTCATACTCTGAAGTGCTGCTATCTACCTCTGCTTTTTAATACACTCCAAAACCTGTTCACACAAAGGGAATGCAGTAAAATTAACATAAAAAAACCTAAAATACATTACTAAGCGTCAATATGCACAGTAAAATACATTGACATAACTGACTTAAATTTACGTAGAAGTATGTATAAAACTGAAAATGCTGCTGCTCAGGAATGTACACTTGGCTGCCTGACAACCGCTACATTGCATACTCTTAGCGATGTTGGCTGCGTCACAAACGATGCCCATACTGAGCACTTACAATTTCAGTCAGTAACTTGGAGCGATGCTCTTTCCATTGATAAGTGTACAATTTCTGTAAGTCTTCCTGTTCTGAAACAGTATTCTTCTGAAACCTCTGCGACACTTACGAATAACCCGTCAAGGTGACGCATTGCATGTGCAGATAGGTCACTAGCCTGACTGGTGGTAGAGGTACTCACCCACTTAAGTCAATCTCAACGTGCCATGGACTGTAGTTGAGTGGTTATGAATCAGGATGAGTCCCCAATGCTTTTGGTGTTTGATATCTTGTGGAGAACATGGCACGAGGTGTTGTTGCCGTCATCAGGGCCAAAGCGAATATCACATATTCCTTTTTATAACGCAAATAAGCGTCCAATAGGTGAAGCGATATGTTGAAGTGAGATCAGACGCGCAGATACAGAAGGTTCTTTAGAAGAGTGCCTGATTAGGATGAGGAGGTGAATGAGGAGAGATCCCTTGCCCTTACCCCACATCTGCACATGCCTTTCGAAAAATATTCCCTTAGCAGCAGACTTATTTGTCAACCTTTCTGTGTTTGACTGCTCGTCGTTCATTGTGTCCCACATTCTCTTTTTTTTTTCTAAACGCAGCACAGCTAAGTGAGGAGAAAATTTTAGTAAACATCCATGAAGACACACAGTCCACGTTGAAAGCAAGAAACTCACGAGGAAACCCTACCATTGGCGATTTTTAAGTGAATAAAATGAAACATTTTTCGTGGCGAGAAAACGCATTTTGGTAGTTGCATACAAAATACAGCTATTAATAAACTAAAGATGCGATAACAAGATACTGATACCATGTACATACAGACAGAGTATTTGAACTATATTCCGACAGTATCAGAGCAATAAAAAGAGGTGAGACGTTTTAATACACTATGTGATCAAAAGTATCCGGCCACCTGGTTGAAAATGACTTACAAGTTCGTGGCGCCCTCCATCGGTAATGCTGGAATTGAAAATGGTATTGGCCTACCTTTAGCCTTGATGACAGCTTCCACTCTCCTAGGCATACGTTCAATCAGGTGCTGGAAGGTTTCTTGGGGACTGACAGCCCATACGTCACGGACTGATGCACTGAGGAGAGATATCGATGTCCGCCGGTGACGCATGGAACGAAATCGGCATTCCAAAGCATCCTAAAGGTGTTCTATAGAATTCAGGTCACTGTGCAGGCCAGTCCAATGAAGGGATGTTACTGACGTGTAACCACTCCGCCACAGGCCGTGCATTATTAACAGTGCTCGATCAGTCTGAAAGATGCAATCGCCATTCCAGAATTGCTCTTCAACAGTGGGAAGCAAGAAGGTGCTTAAACATCAATGTAGGCCTGCGCTGTAATAGTGCCACGCAAAACAAAAAGGGGTGCAAGCTCCCTCCATGAAAAACACGACCACCATAACACCAACGCCTCCGAATTTTACTGTTGGCACTGCACACACTGGCAGATGACGTTCACCGGGCATTCGCCGTACCAACACCCTGTCATCGGACGGATACATTGTGTACTCCATAGAACGTTTTTCTACTGTTCAATCGTCCAATGTGTACGCTCCGGGTGTGTGTGATGTCCTTAGGTTAGTTAGGTTTAAGTAGTTCTAAGTTCTAGGGGACTGATGACCACAGCAGTTGAGTCCCATAGTGCTCAGAGCCATTTGAACAATTTTGTACGCTCCTTAAACCAAGCGAGGCGTGGTTTGGCATTTACCGGCGTGACGTGTCACATACGAACAGCTGCTCGACCATGAATTCCAAGTTTTCTCACCTCACGCCTAACTGTCATAGTACTTGCAGTCGATCCTGATGCACTTTGGAATTCCTGTGTGATGGTCTGGATAGATGTCTGCCTATTACACATTACGACCATCTTCAACTGTCGGCGGTCTCTGTCAGTCAACCGACGAGGTCGGCCTGTACGCTTCTGGCCGGCCGCGGTGGCCGATCGGTTCTAGGCGCTTCGGTCCGGAACTGCGACTGCTACGGTCGCAGGTTCGAATCCTGCCTCGGGCATGGCCTGGATGTGTGTGATGTCCTTAGGTTAGTTAGGTTCAAGTAGTTCTAAGTTCTAGGGGACTGATGACCTCAGATGTGAAGTCCCATAGTGCTCGGAGCCATTTGAACCATTTGGACGCTTTTGTACTGTACGTATCCCTTCACGTTTCCATTTCACTGGCACATCAGTAACAGTTGACCCAGGGATTTTCAGGAATGTGAAAACCTCGCGTACAGTGACACTCAATCACCTGACCACGTTCGACGTCCATGAGACCCGCGGAGCACCCCATTCTGCTCTCCCACGATGTCTTAATGACTACTGAGGTTGCTGATATGGAGTACCTGGCAGTAGGTGGCAGCAGTATGCACAGCAGTATGCACCTAATATGAAAAACGTATGGTTTTAGGGGTGTCCGAATGCTTTTAATCACAAAGTGTATATTTTCGTTGTTCGAACTTCAAGTCGGGGACTGTTACAGTGTTGACATAACACTGTACATGTAATCATTTTTACAACAACGCGTGCTATTCCACCTATACCTCGTCACAATGCACAACCATCTCACTGCCGCATTTCTGTTGCTCACATTCTTTTCAGCATTAGACAGTACTGAGAAATGTCATGTAGAATGCGCTAAAGAACTGTTCTCTAGGTAATCAATAAAAACGAAAGTGATGAACGACATCAAGGTATGGTAGCATACATATGGTGCTTCATAACATTGACATCGATGCATGGATGTTTCCTAGCCTTCACTATAGAAGTCCGTTAATGGTGTGGGGGCGAGGATCAGTTGGACGCCCGAAGATGATAGCAAGATATAGTTAACAGAATGCAATAATGTACATTTGTTGCTCATTAATACACAGTTGTCTTGTTTAAGGCTGCGAGTAGCCAGGCGAGCAGGCGAAGTTCTTGCAAGGCTGGTATGCTCTGAGGCCTGTGCGCCTCGTAGTCTGGGCCACCTCAGCCACGGGGCTGCACACACAGTGGCAGCTACGACACGGGAGGCTGCTGACCGAAAGCACTGAGGGCGTTGCCTGCGTGGTCTCGGTGGCCATGAGCATGTATAGCAGGTTACCAATACGCTCTCTTTGGCGTCGGTGATGGCACCGCAGGAAAGACACACATTAGCTACAAGTGGTGGCTGTAGCCATGAAGAGTTACGTCTGAGCTTCTCAGCAGCAACGCCGGTGTCTGCTCATGGATGCAGGTTGAAGGGGGGAGGGGGAGGGTGCTGAGGTGGTTCCTACTGTGCTCCACCATGAAAATGGTCGTATCGCAGCTCAGCATGTACCACCAGCTAGGCCTCCAAGTGGTGTGGCGGTAGCGGGCACCAAATTGTTCCTTGTGAGCGAAGACGAAGCGGCAGCAGCCCACAGCAGTCGATTCCTTGAAGCCAGGCTGTCTGTTGCAGCACAGAAGTCATCGAAGCGGACCGTGAATGAAGCATCCCACCTCCCACCTTGGGATTGGTTGGCTCCAAATGAGAACTGAGCTTTAGCCGGCCGCGGTGGTCTCGCGGTTCTAGGCGCGCAGTCCGGAACCGCGCGACTGCTACGGTCGCAGGTTCGAATCCTGCCTCGGGCATGGATGTATGTGATGTCCTTAGGTTAGTTAGGTTTAAGTAGTTCTAAGTTCTAGGGGACTGATGACCACTGCTGTTAAGTCCCATAGTGCTCAGAGCCATTTGAACCATTTTTGAGAACTGGGCTTTGCAAGTCGAAGTACTTGTACCGATCGGTCTAGGCCAATGACATTGCTATGTGGTAAGAATAACCGAAGGTGCCATAGTTTTCTGAAGCCGTCATCGTTCTGCACTGGGCTACAGTGTCACAACTCTTCTCGTCATACTTTCAATTTTGTTGTTTCTGCAGCGTCTGTGTGCTGGAAAGCCACTCTTGTGTAAGACTTATGCATTGTTACTTCGGTATGTGTGGTCAGAAGAATGACGTTATGCTCCCTTCTCTATTAGGTCGCTCTGTTGCATAGGCTCCTTAGTCCTCTAGCTAGGGGGGGGGGGGGGGGGGGGGAGTTGGCAACCAACTCGGTGATGTCCCCATGCTACTTGCAATATCGGCTGTTCTTCCTTGTTGGCGTTCCTATCTAGATATTGCTTAGTGGACTGCCTTAGCTTCAGATATGGTGCTGATGCCGGCCAGGAAAAATTTTAAAGAATTTCACATCTCTCCAGAATCATTCTAAGGCACATCGAAACAGTAACTGTCAATTTGTCCTTCTGTAATAAAGGTCACGATAAATACCCCCATTTACTGCAGTAATTAAGCCGAATGGTGGAACAAAACACAGAAAATTTTCTCAGTAGCTCATTCTCTTCTTCGAGGAGCTCTTTTTATTTGTGTTAAGAGGCGCCGCTTTGCGTTGAATAGATCTTTCATAAGATTAGATCATAAGATTAGATGGGTAGATCACATAACTAATGTGGAGGTATTGAATAGAATTGGGGAGAAGAGGAGTTTGTGGCACAATTTGACTAGAAGAAGGCATCGATTGGTAGGACATATTCTGAGGCATCAAGGGATCACAAATTTAGTATTGGAGGGCAGCGTGGAGGGTAAAAATCGTAGAGGGAGAATGGCTCAAAATGGCTGTGAGCACTATGGGACTTAACATCTGAGGACATCAGTCCCTTAGAACTATTTAAACCAAACTAACCCAAGGACATCACACACATCCATGCCCGAGGCAGGATTCGAACCTGCGACTGTAGCGGTCGAGCGGTTCCAGACTGAAGCGCCTAGATCCACTCGGCCACACCGACCGGCGTAGAGGGAGACCAAGAGATAAATACACTAAGCAGGTTCAGAAGGATGTACTTTTGCAGTAGGTACTGGGAGATGAAGAAGCTTGCACAGGATAGAGTAGCACGGAGAGCTGCATCAAACTAGTCTCAGGACTGAAGACCACAACAACAACAACAACAACAACAACAGATCTCTCATGTGTTTTTTAATAGTACAAGTAGAAATAAAAATCTATAAATCTATATCTGCAATCAGAAAACCCTCATGTTCTCGACAAACGGTGGGTGACATCATGAAAGTTAAGTGACACGTCTTGATCCGTAGTTAAACGCACACTAGCTCGTCCTTGTTTTCAGAAGACGCAAAAAAATAAATAAATAAATAAATAAAAATGACTTACATGCCGTAGCTGTGTATGACGCTCCAGTTAGCTGTTGATCAGAACGTAATCGCGCTTTTTCCAAAAAGATAATAAGTTGCGTGAGATCTACCTTGTTGCGAGACTTCCTTCCTTCTGAATTCTTGATATTGTTCCTATGAGCCACACCTTTATCTGGCTTGCGAGTTACTGCAGCACTGTGTAAAATCTTGAACTCAGAGAGGATATTGAGAAGCTATATTCTGGGAAGACGCTGTGAGCACTATCGATAAGACAAGAGCTATTTAATTGCTACCATTGCAAATTGGATTGCATAAATTCCTCAGAGATGATACGTTCGGACAGAAGGACTGGGAAGAGAACGATGTAACTAAAAGTTGCAGTTGCTCAGCAGACAACACGGGCAAGCGCGTTATCTCTACCGCAAGTCGAACCTAGGTCCTTCCTAACCTGATACCCCCTTGCATCGGAGTACGCGATTTTTCGAAAACTAGAAAAAGCGCACATTCCTATACAGGATGATAGATTCTTTTGGAACAGCTGACTCTATTGTTATACGATAGGAACTCACTGTGATAAAACTGTAAGTAAGCCACGACAAGTAGTTTACATAGCCACTAGGAGGATGCTACAATTTCCACCAACGCCATACTGTTATGTTTCGATTATTTGAAATAAAATATTGCTCATAAAATTAATTCTGGCCTATGGGAGCACCGATACAATTTATCCACGTGAACAATGGCTAATTTGTCATAACTTCTGTGACACGGGTCGTAAAACCGAAACGACCGCATCCATGTCTGCGTATTTAATGTGGAAACCACAGCTATCTATTTGTAGCTCCAGACAATTAATATTGCGTTGCAAACGTCGGGATACTAATTGGAGATAGCGATATAATTTGTTATACACGTTAAATTCTGATATTGTGCAACTAATAATGCATACCTCTGATGACCTCTCAATAGGGCAGGTATGGGACAACGTATGAAAGTCTAGAACTGCAAGCAAACGTACGTGTGAATCATTATGGAAAGCTCCATCATTAAATGCAGGTTTAGAGGGCACATCGGTTTTAATTTTCGCATTTCATCACGAAATTATGTAAAAATATTGTTGTCTAGTGTATAAATTTGTATAAAAAATATTACGGGAATAGAAACTCCACATAATTTTCAATTTTGTATAAATTGGCCAAGTTCTCAGATCATGTTACAAGGAACTACTGAACAGATACAAAAATATTATGCATGATATTAGTGTGAAAACGTTATTTCCGAAGCACGTAAATGGAATTAGAACTGATGGTGTATCTTGAATGTTGGAGTTTGACACAAGCATAAATATACAAAAAAAAGTGGTTAGCGCATCTCTACGACGATAGATGAAACTTTGGGGTTACAAATAAGACTTACAAGAAAATTAGTTGCGAGTGTTAATTCGAACGTTTGTATCGGAAAGCATTTATTAATTTGAGCAGTTATGATATTATTTACAGAACTGCTGTCTTTGCAGTCATATTTTCCATATATTTGCTTCCTAAAAATTTTCGGTTTACAGAGACTGTTATCTGGACTCAGAACTGAGTGCAATTTCTTCAAGAATTTGTTGTTTGTCGGTGATTAAAACGCCTATTAATTTCAACAGGATAATATTCAGTGTACGGTCAAGGACGATGAAGCTGAATTTAGGAACTGTAGATTGTTCTCACATTCTCACACTGTCTACTGCAGGTGTGAATTCTATTAATGAAAAAGTTTTCTTAGAACACAAAGAGGGTATAGATCGTTTCCACTGACTTCCCCAGAATTCTGGAACTGATTGCCCAGTTACTGGATGTTCTGCGGTCTTCCTTGCATTAATGATTTGTTACCTGCATCTATGCTACTACAGTATCAAATCAGCATTCTGCGCTTTAGTATGGAATTTATTATGTTCTGTGACTTCGTTAGTTTTGAGTATGCTATATTAACTATCGTCTATATAAATTCTACTACATATTAAACAGTAGTTACGGTGATATTTACATATATACACCGAAGAGCCAAAGAAACTGGTACACCTGCCTGATATCGTGTAGGTCCCCCGCGAGCACGCAGAAGTTCCGCAGCACGACGTGGCACGGGCTCCACTAACGTCTGCATGTGCTGGAGGGTACTGACACCATGAATCGTGAAAGCTGTCCATAAATCCGTAAGAGCACGATGGGGCGGAGATCTCTTCTGAACATCACGTTGCAAGGAATCCCAGATATGCTCAATAATGTCCATGTCTTGGGAGTTTGGTGGCCAGGGGAAGTGTTTAAACTCATAAGAGTGTTTCTGGAGCTACGCTGAACCAATTCTGGACGTGTGGGTTGCGCATTGTCCTGCTGGAATTGCCGAAGTCCGTGGGAATGGACAATGGACATGAATGGATCCAGGTGATTAGAGAGGATGCTTACGTACGTGTCATCTGTCAGAGTCGTATCTAGACGTATCAGGGGTCCCATATCACTCCAACTGCACACGTTCCACACCGTTATAGAGCCTCCGCCAGCTTGAACAGGCCCCTGATAACATGCTGGGTCCATGGATTCATGAGGTTGTCTCCATACCCATACACGTCCATGAGATACAATTTGAAATGAGACACGTCCGGCCAGGCAACATGTTTCCACTCATTAATAGTCCAATATCGGTGTTGGCGGGCCCAGGCGAGTCGTAAAGCTTTGTGCCGTACAGTCATCAAGGGTAGACGAATGGGCCTTCGGCTCCGAAAGCCCATACCGATGATGTTTCGTTAAATGGCCCAGCGTTGAAATCTGCAGCAATTAGCGGAAGGGTTGCACTTCTGTCACGTTGAACGGTTCTCCTCAGCCGTCGTTGGTCCCGTTCTTGCAGGCTCTTTCTCCGGCCGCAGCGGTGTCGGAGATTTGATATTTTACCGGATTCCTGATATCCACTTCATCGCTACCTCGGAGATGCTGTGTCCCATCGCTCGTGCGCCGACTATAACACTACATTGAGACTCACTTAAATCTTGATAATCTTCCATTGTAGCAGAAATAATCGACCTAACAATTGCGCCAGACACTTGTGTTATACAGGGTGGTCCATTGATCGTGACCGGGTCAAATATCTCACGAAATAAGCGTCAAACGAACTACGAAAACCGAAACTTGTCTAGCCTGAAGGAAGAAACCAGATAGCGCTGTGGTTGGCCCGCTAGATGGCGCTGCCATAGGTCAAACGGATATCAACTGCGTTTTTTTAAATAGGAACCCCAATTTTTTATTACATATTCGTGTAGTACGTAAAGAAATATGAATGTTTTAGTTGGACCACTTTTTTCGCTCTGTGATAGATGGCTCTGTAATAGTCACAAACCCATGGCTCACAATTTTAGACGAACAGTTGGTAACAGGTAGGTTTTTTAAATTAAAATACAGAACGTGGGTATGTTTGAACATTTTATTTCGGTTGTTCCAATCTGATACATGTAACACTGTGGACTTACCATTGCTGAGATCGCATGCTGTTACAGCGTGATTACCTGTAAGTACCACATTAATGCAATAAATGCTCAAAATGATGTCCGTCAACCTCAAGCATTTGGCAATACGTGTAACGACATTCCTCTCAACAGCGAGTAGTTCGCCTTCCGTAATGTTCGCACATGCACTGACAATGCGCTGGCGCATGTTGTCAGGCGTTGTCAGTGGATCACGATGGCAAATATTCTTCAACTTTCGCCACAGAAAGAAATCCGGTGACGTCAGATCCGGTGAACGTGAGGGCCATGGTATGGTGCTTCGACGACCAATCCACCTGTCATGAAATATGCTAATCAATACCGCTTCAACCCCACGCGAGCTATGTGCCGGACATCCATCATGTTGGAAGTACATCGCCATTCTGTCATGCAGTGAAACATCTTGTCGTAACATCAGTAGAACATTACGTAGGAAATCAGCATACTTTGCACCATTTAGATTGCCATCGATAAAATGGGGGCCAATTATCCTTCCTCCCATAACGCCGCACCATACATTAACCGCCAAGGTCGCTGATGTTCCACTTATCGCAGCCATCGTGGATTTTCCGTTGCCCAATAGTCCATATGATGCCGTTTTACGTTACTGCTGTTGGTGAATGACGCTTCGTCGCTAAATAGAACGCGTGCAAAAAATTTGTCATCGTCCCGTAATTTCTCTTGTGCCCAGTGGCAGAACTGTACACGACGTTCAAAGTCGTCGCCATGCAATTCCTGGTGCATAGAAATATGGTACGGGTGCAATGGATGTTGATGTAGCACTCTCAACACCTACGTTTTTAAGATTTCCGATTCTCGCGTAATTTGTCTGCTACTGATGTGCAGGTTAACCGCGACAGCAGCTAAAACACCTACTTGGGCATCATCAGTTATTGCAGGTCGTGGTTGACGTTTCTCATGTTGCTGAACTCTTCCTGTTTCCTTAAATAACGTAACTATCCTGCGAACCGTCCGGACACATTTGGATGATGTCGTCCAGGATACTGAGCAGCATACATAGCACACGCCGGTTGGGCATTTTGATCACAATATCGATACATCAAGACGATATCGACTTTTTCCGCAACTGGTAAACGGTCCATTTTAACACGGGTAATGTATCACGAAGCAAATACCGTCCGCACTGACGGAATGTTACGTGATACCACGTACTCATACGTTTGTGACTATTACACCGCCGTCTATCACAAAGCGAAAAAAGTGGTCCAACTAAAACATTCATATTTCTTTACTTACTACACGAGTATGTAATAAAAAAGGGGGTTCCTGTTAAAAAAACGCAGTTGATATCCGTTTGACCTATGGCAGCGCCATCTAGCGGGCCTACCATAGCGCCATCTGGTTTCCCCCTTCAAGCTAAAGGAGTTTCGTTCTTTGTAGTTTTTTCGTTTGATGCTTATTTCGTGAGATATTTGACCCGGTCACTATCAATGGACCACCCTGTACAGGCGTTGCCGACAGCAGCGCCGTATTCTACTTGTTTACATATCTCTGTATTTGAACATGCATGCCTGTACCAGTTTCCTTGTCACTTCAGTGAGTACACTATTAGATCACGTAACTCACTTTACGCACAACGATCGGATTCTGAGCGTGTAAGACTCTTTTTCTGACAGCTTCTTTGAATACATAAACGTAGTCAGCAGCTGTTACTCTAAGGGAGATAACAGTTCACAGGTAGTAAAATAATAATGTCAGCTACGTCTACTTTGCTCGCTACAAAACGCAAGGTGCCTTAAAATCTTCCGTTGGTTATAATCTTTAATTCTGTATGCTATGCAAAAATAGAGTTCCGAAAGTTGTGCCGGCCGTTGTGGCCGAGCGGTTCTAAGCGCTTCGGTCCGGAACCGCGCTGCTGCTCGGGTTCGAATTCTGTCTCGGGCATGGATGTATGTGATGTCCTTAGGTTGGTTAGGCTTAAGTAGTTCTAAGTCTAGGGGACTGATGACATCAGATGTTAAGTCCCATAGTGCTCAGAGCCATTTGAACCATTTGAACCGAAAGTTGTGGAAATCACAATATTTCAGTAACTTGTGCGTAATGTGACTGTTTCTGTGTGCAGGAAAACGAAACATTTGAGAATTCAGGAAAACCCTCTGTGTGTCAACTGGTATCATGAGACTGGCTTAACCAAAAACATGGTAGTTGGTAAAGAACGGAGAGCAGCAGTTCCATTACAAGGTCGCTAAGTCACCAGAAGTTTAAGGTTATAGGGTCTTACAGAAAATTAGCCTTCTAAGCGCCTCTGACATAAGGAGCAAATTGTTTAGTATTTGCTGCTAAATCAGGGAATGATTTCCTAGGAAATCGTAGTCTACATGTTTTCACGTCTTGAAGAAGATATTGACATGCTCGACATTTGTTACTACTCCTCCTCCTCTTATCAGTGGTGTAGAGAACTGATGCGATGCACGTCTCGGTTCAGTGTCCCTCGAACAGTCCATAAGTGAACGCATGATTCGCCTTTGCGTGTGACAAAATTATCAGACTGTACGTATTTTCATAATGTGTCATCAAAACTTAAGTCCATCTTGATAAGTTGCATTTATCGTAATTCTCCAGTTTCTGAAGATCGAGCAGAAGTTCTATTTGTCGTATCTCATTCAGCTGTGGAGTTCCGCGCATGCTTTGGTGCGACGTTTCCTAAACGCAGAAGCGACCTTGATGGCTTAGGAGTTTTTCATTTTCCCTTTCGTAATACAACTACAAAGACAAATTCTACATTACACACCAGTGTCACATATTGAAATACTAGAAAGAAATTATATTCACAGTCACTGCATCAATCTCAGCTGTGATAATGATTACTACTACTTTGGGACGTACTAATAGCCATTAGCGTTTGTTGTTCACTAAGGGCTGCTAACACAGCTGTATAAAATTTTTCACTAGCTCTCGTTTTTATGTGAAAATTAAAGTATGTGATCGGGGAAAGATAATTTGACACCATGTTCTACTTGAATCCTGTTTCGTGAACGTAAAGATATATTAATTAAGAACCAAAAATACGCGTAATGTCATTTTGTTTATTGAAATTTACATTAAAAGAACCAAACTATATCTTGTATAAAAGTTTGTATGCTTCTTACTGTGTCCTTTCATTGAAATACATGCCATGATATGTGCGCGAATTCGTACCAGTTATTTTCCATCACACCATTCTCTCACATTTTGAAGTCGTTCCTTTCGCTCAGCAGTTGTGCCCCTTCCCTCTCCCACCTTTCGATCGCCGTATTTGTCTAGGAGAGAGCCCCTTTATGACCAGCTCAGTGTGCTGGACAGGCAATCGATCGTGTGGCGTGCAATCAGGCGCAAGTTCTCCAGGCCCTGGGAGACGGCAGGGGGGCACCAAGGTGGCGCTTTTTCGCCGTTGTTTTCACTTCTGCCCTATTTTCAGGTACCAGGAACTGATGTTCATTTCCTCTTTACCATCATCTTGAATTTCTGACATGGCAGTGGTTTATTTATTTTTTCAGTCGTACGATGTGTTTATGTGTTTCGTTCCAAAAAATGGTTCAAATGGCTCTGACCACTATGGGACTTAACATCTATGGTCATCAGTTCCCTAGAACTTAGAACTACTTAAACCTAACTAACCTAAGGACATTACACAACACCCAGTCATCAGGAGGCAGAGGAAGTTTCGTTCCAGTCCACTACAAAAATATGCGTTTCATTTAACTAACGATTGTTTATTGAAAAAAATTTTAACAAGATTTATAAGAATAGACTGGAACAGAAAATGATACAAGGCTGCCCACGGAGTTATGTTCGCTGATGTGTCGTTCCGTTACAGATTTTGGGTCTTGTTTTCGTTTGATCCCAATACAGTACCAAGATGGAATGCATATATCATCAATCTACTATCACGGAAGGACGAAAGATACCATAAGCGAATTGGATCAAGGGAAGAAAGCTTTCTGCAATTGTTGTATCAGATATTGGAAAGGAAAAGGGGAAGAAGTTTCTGAAATAGTACGTCCGGGACATAGCACTGTGTAGGAATGAAACTCGGACCATCTGAAATACGGACGAGAAGAAACTGCAAGCATTGGAAATATGCTCCCTTTTTACAAAATGTTATAAGCCGACAGATAAGGTAATGAGTAAGAACTGAAAAGAATAGTTGAAGAAAAAGCTGGTAGTAAATATGAAGCCTTTAATGATAAGAAAAGATAATCATACTACAAATGGAACTGACAACCAATAAAGAATGAATAGATATGAGGTTGAGACAATAAATAAGTCGCAAACTGGGATAGAGACATCAGAGACGCGTATGCGAGCCTGAAATTTAATTTTCTTTTCAGCACACTCCGCTGGTAAACTTAAACACTTACAGTTAGCCCGTCGTTTGACAAGGCGTTAAGTACCTGCACATAGAATTATTGTGGCAGTGTTTGCGTCTAACTGGTGAGCTGTCGGAATATAACAAATTTACTTGCTTTATTTAATTGCTGCAACCCACAAGACCGATGTGTCCTGGAAATAGGGAAATCACTGGATAACCAGGGAGGCAGAATGCCTCTCGTTTGTGACTTTTTCGCTCTTTGTTGAATTGATGTATCCAATAGAACACAAATTTCAATTAAACACATTTCCAACCCGACGAGGGACGAATTTAGCTATGGACATTCTCTACACAGAATCACTCGGCTCACAAAACGTCGCGTTGTTCCAGTCAGGTACATACTCATAGCATACCTGTCACGTTAGTCTGAATGCATATCATTAAGCAATGGTCGCGCTATACTCTGTATCGGCTGCGTTCCACGCGACGTATGCTGCCATCTACTAGACACGTGTAGACGTGGAGTTTAAAATGATATGTGGCATTTCGGCTTTTGCGACTTATTTATTGATTCATCCTCGTACTTCAGTAACATCCTTTATCTTAGAATTTCTCTTACTTAAATTTCTTTACTACACACGCAGTTCCGTAATCTATATCTGCTCACGTGTGAGGGTGAACGCAACTTGAGAAAATACACAATACCTCTCTCGCAGCAGCAGTGGTCACCTAAAATGTAGTCATCATATATTGCAGACATTATGTAATGGGGTTAATTGAACAATAGGACTTGATCAGACTACGAAATGAGAACAGGAATAATCTTTTACCTTTGTTTTATTATCATAACAACGTTGCAGATTGAGTATACTGCCTTTAAAAAAAATTGAACTAGACTTCAGAATGACCGTGGGCTGGCGCGCAGCGATTACAAAGAAGTGGTTAGTATGGCGTTGCAGTCCCTCTGGTCTGTATGCATACATTGATTCGATTGCGGAAGGTGCCACAAGGCCGTTGTAAACTATTCTGCGGCAGGGTATCCGACACCTGTTGTGACTGGTCCTTGATATCGTGGCCACTGACATTTGGACGGAGTTGATGGCCAACGAGGACGCACACGTGATCTATCTGGGACAGATCTGGTGATCTTTCTGGCCGCTAGAGTACCTCATCATAACGCATAAAGTTCACTGAGACACAAACGTGGGGGACAAGCATTGTCCTGTTGGAAAATGGCACCGCCATATTGTCGTATGAGAGGTAACATCTGACGACGCGTGTCCACAGCTCGTGGTGTATTGGCTAGCGTTGCTGCTTCTGATCACGGGGTCTCGGGTAATATTCTCGGCCTGGCTGGGGATTTACTCTGCCAAGGGACTGGGCGTTTGTGTTATCATCAATATCATCATCATCATCATTCGTGACAGTGGCTAGATTGTATTTTGAAAAAAAACTTGGAATGTGTAAAAAATGGGATTTTGTCCGGGCGCTGATGACGACGCAGTTGAGCGCCCCACAAATCCAACATCATCATCATCATCACCTGACGACGCACGATGTACGCGGTGTTCCCTTGGACCGCCAGAGTTTCTTCAATAATGCCACGCCGTTCATCAGCAGTTAATGCTTCCCCCGACGGTACCATCCCACATGCAGTCGTTTGTGTTGACATTATCTTACGGATTGGACAGTAATTCCACAGACCGGCTGCTGCTAATCTTCGACCAGTAGTGCGAGGCGACACAGAACGTGCAGCGAGCTCATTACTTGTTCTCGCAAGAATGCCTCACATGTGAAGGAGTTCCCACTTGCTTGGTGCACAGTACGGAAGTCCTCCCTTGTAGCGGTCGGACCTGGTCAACCAGAATCCTAACGACCCTGCTCTCACGCTCTTATGCAGACCAACGTTGGGTCACTGTCACCTCTGAGTGCCCCAAAAACCTTGACATTTCACAATTCGACAAGCCGACCAAATGCAGAGCCACAATGAGGCTCCTTAAAAGTCCTGTCAGATGCTGCTAACGCTGTCTCGCACGAGCTTGTGGCACCTCTGTGTCCTTCACAACAACCACTGAAGATCTAATCCTGGTAACATCCCTTATAAACCCAGTCATATCTGGTAGAAACACTGGACACGAACAATGCACTCTGTTGTCCGTTATACCAGTGACAAAGACTTGCAATTCTAATCGTTTACATACTCCCCCCTCCCCCCCCCCCCCCCAGCGTATGTACGTCTACGAATTTACACTGACATCTGATCGTGTCCTCTGGGTGCACCGATAATTTTCAGTGTAATAAAATAGCAATTTCTGGACCAGCAGACAGAAACCGTAGTATACCAAGACGACTGTTAACTCAATAATGAAATTAAAACAAGCGCCGGCATGTATATTGACGCCAACAATATAACAGCTTTATCGTCACGGCTAGCAATACTAATTACAAAGGTATAAACCTTACATATTATAAAAATCGATGGATGTATGTGTGTATGTATGTTCCATATCTCCTGCTATGCCCCTACACTGATTTCAGCCAAACTTGGTACATATATCTCTTACTGTCAGGTAACAATCGGCATGGAGTTAAGTACAGCATATCCTTCATTGTTAAGGAGATACGACATCATAAATAATGTGCTACATGAATATCTACCGCATCATGTTTGACGTTTAAATTTATTAATTCTGTGCTACTAATTTTCGCAATAAATTTGGCAGACAGTATCCTGATATGCCGCTAAATGCACCTACAAAATTGTATCATGATACCATACCTAATTTAGGAGATACGAGGTCGTAAATACTGAGATCCGTGAAAGACAATGGGATCATACACGACATTTTAATTTTTTTTCTTGTAACTCTATTCGCAATATACAGTATTTGACACACAGTATTCACTTATTCCGCTGAATGTACCCACACAAACATATCGCAAGGCACATAATGCAAGAGATATGGCTTCATAAACACCGAGATGCGTGAAAAATTGCGCGCATCATGCGCGAAGTTTCAACACATATATCGTTTACTACTAAGATACTTCCACGGTCGAGTCAAAGTAAGGAAATCCCCGATACCTGGCAGCGCTTTTCCCAAGGAAAGGCGAAAGAGCTATTCTTGGAATCAGGCCCAGTCGGTGGCGGAGCCCGCGACAGGCATAAAATGCTGACAGCAGCACAGCTGACGCAGCTGACACGGAGAGTAGTTGAAGGCAGGTGGGAGTGACGGCTGCGGCCATGTGAGGGATCCTGGTAGCTCTGTGGAGGAGTGAAACGCCTTTGTCTACAGCTACGTTTGTATTCTGATATCACTGCAAAGTTCTCGGCCATAACTTTTTTGAACCACATGATACGCTTTCTTCCCATTCTGTTATTAGTCTACTTTCTTCTTTATAGCCTCTAAGGAACCCGTATATAGGGAACCATAGATTCCACCTGGCAGCCAGTTTGTCACGGTGTGTCTATTTCACTGTCCCGCGAGTAATATCGGTCTGCGACCAACTGCGTAGGTCTTCGTATGCACTAGTTTCACACAATATGGATCCTACGAACTAGAGTACTACTGCTGTATAGGTCAGGCATGTGCTTTGCAAGAATCTCTAAGCAGGCGAACTGCAGTTTTTCTGTATTCTACTAACTAGCCGTAGCTTGTCATTTACTTTATGTATCGCTATCCCATGACTTTTGTCACCTCAGTGTAGAAGCCTGGTGGCTATCCCAATTCCTTCGTGGCTCTTTGCTACCAGCATACACAGGGCCAACATTAATAACGTAGACAAATTGCAGGGACGAATTCCTGTCTGGAAATGGAGGAAGAAAGGTCCTATGAACGTATGTGCGGAAATGCATCGCTGCCACGGTAGACGGCGCTGACGAATTAAAGTTCCTCTGACCGCGTACTATGTGATCCTTGTGTGGGATAGGCTGCGTTATTGACGCGCGTACTTTAAGCAGCAGAATGGTCCGGTATTCATGTCGGAAACAAGCCGAGATGGAGTCTGTGTACGGGCAAGCAGATGGAAACGGTCGAGATGCAACGCGATGCTACAGGATATTGAGGCGAACCCTAGTACGAGCTCCAAATCTGGTGTACGCGCCGTCCACCACTTCCCTCCATGTTCGTCTGCCTGAAAGAACCCATGATCACACAGACGCCCAAAAAGGGCTTGAAATGTTCTGTGATGTGGCTGGGATCTGTGAGGGCACTTGTTTTGGTATAGGCCTGCTGCCTTTCGACCGTTCCCATTCTGGTTGGCAGTTCACAAACACCATCTCAGCTTGTTTCCGGCATGGATATCAGTCCATTCTGCTGCCTACAGTACGCTGCGTCAATAACGCAGCCTGCAACACACAATGAACACACAGCACGCGGTCAGAACAACTTCCATTCGTCAGCGACATCTGCCGTGGTAACGATGCATTTCCGGACATATGTTCATATGACGTTTCTTCCTCAATTTCCAGACTGGAATCCGTCTCTGCAGTTTGTCAGTTATATTAATGTTTACCCTGTATTGAGCTCTCTGACGGCCCATGTTCTTTTCTTTTCCTTCAGGCGTGGCTATTAGGAAGGCTTGTCGCCAAAAATAAAGTTCAGAACATCACCGACCCTCTAAAAATCAAAACGGTGTTCCTTATTATATTTTAAGGAAGAGTTAAAGATATAAATAAACAAATGTCGTGTGACTAGGGCCTACCGTCGGATAGACCGTTCGCCGGGTGCAAGTCTTTCGATATGACGCCACTTCGGCGACTTGCGTGTCGAAGGGGATGAAATGATTGATTAGGACAACACAACACCCAGTCCCTGAGTGGAGCAAATCTCCGACCCAGCCGGGAATGGAACTCGGACCCTTAGGCCGTCGCGCTGACCACTTTTTTTTTTTCAGTATAGTTCGCTGCGTTTGGTGTGGGCGGACGTCACACGACATCCGTTCAAGTTGATCGTTGATTTCTTGACTCAGTTTTTTGTTAATTACAGAGAGCACGCAGCTCTCTGGCCCAACACGCTGAGCTACCCGAGGAAGGACTGGTACCACTCAGCTACCGGGGGCCGACAGTTAAAGATATGACTTGAAGAGATGAAATGTACACGTACAGATTTCTATGTAAAAATTTTGAAACCAGTGTTGTCTTTCCAAACCTTCAGTCACTTAATACATTAGTGTTACTGACGTTCAGTTGTTGGTAGACTGGAAGAAAAGTAGAAAGGTCATTCGTGAATATGGAGCATTGAATGGTTCTTCTTACCGTGGACATTATACTGCTACTGTTATTACGCTATATATTGATTAACACAGTCAAATAGGACATCATTGTTTCGACTTCAAACAGTTCTGCCAAAGGAACGACCATAAAAACGCAGGAAATCGTAACTAAAAGCCCCATGTGTGAAGGTGTCCGAGTGTATCACACCTCCATGTAGCACTGAAAATCTTCTCAGTGTTGAAAACATATTATGATGGCCGGCCGGAATGGCCGAGCGGTTCTAGGCGCTTCAGTCTGGAACCGCGTGACCGCTACGGTCGCAGGTTCGAATCCTGCCTCGGGCATGGATGTGTGTGAAGTCCTTAGGTTATTTAGGTTTAAGTAGTTCTAAGTTCTAGGGGACTGATGACCACAGCAGTTAAGTCCCATAGTGCTTAGAGCCATTTCAACCATTTCATATTATGATGATAAACTCACACTGATGTCTGGCCATTAGTGTCATCTGGTATGAACCCGACAGAACACACCCGGGACGCTATTTGTGCGCCAGTTCCGCGCCTGTAAATTATCTGTCATTAATTTATTGAAATTGCGTGACCTGTGTGTAGACACCTGTTGCTACATATTTCCTAAAACCTACCGAGGACTTGTAGAATCGATGCCATGATAAATAGCTGCTGTAGTGCGTTCCAAAGGTGGGCCAATATGCCGTAAAACAGACCGTCATAATGTTTTGGATCATCATTGCTGTATTTCTAGAAACTTAAATCAACAAGTAGCCTAGTAACACTTATCACACACTTGTTCTGTGTCAGACCTACCCACACTGATTAAATTAAGGGATTTTCTTCTTTTTTTAGTGTTGTTGGCCCAGAGTATTGTAGAATATGAACGTCCGACAGCACATTGTATTGCGAAGCTGAACTATAAATAAACTAACGGTTATTTCTCGCTCGCTCTTGGTTGATTGATAACGACTACGCAATTCGAGGAAGTAATTCAGCATCATTACCAGTGAGTCAGGGCTCTGCCTTGATGGAGCCTATCTTCGGGTACGCTGAAATTTCGAAACGATTGGTGCTTGCTGAGATGTTCTAGCAGAAAATAACACGTCTGTTCGTGCAGCATTTCATACTGTCATGTCCGCACAGTGACAAGAAATGTTTCCGTACAAGAAGCATGAAGTACGCAGAAAGCTTTATTTGAATATCCTCATTTGAAACACCGAGGGCGAATGTTAATTTCTTTCTCCAGAGGCAGTAAGTGGTCCTCGTTTTCTCGGAAATGATAAAAAGCTTTATATATGAGCCGCTGTAGTCAGCAGACTAATCTTGAATTTACATTCCGTGTGGGATCAACGAGAAGCACTGTCTGCCTTTTTAACCCTAACTGTCTCGTCGAAAGCCTGCAAAATGAACAAAAACGTGTTTCGCTACCAAACATCACGTATCACTTACTTTATGGAGAAAACCATACATAAGTTATATTTGCAATCAGATTTTTTTATTTATTTATTTTTTCGTGGTACGGCAGGTGACACAGCTTTTTGATTAACGTATCTTGCGAACTGTTCATTACTTCTTGTTTACTGCAGGAATATTTTTTGCGTCTGTGAACAAATTTGTGCGGAAGATGTCAGTACAGTCTTTGATCAGAGATGTAAGCTATCTTCAGTGACTCGCGAATTGGTCTATGTTTAGATCTGAGACACATTAATAGTAAATTTTCATAACTTGTAATATGTTTCTTCTTTACTCACTTACTTATCGTTTTTTGTCAGGGTTGATAAGCATACATTAAAAGTTTAAAGTCTTAGGAACCTTAAGCATGTAACTGAAACAGTCTGCTACTGTCGTGATTATCTAAGGGGAATGGCTAAAGGAAGGTGAAACCTCTATTAGGCGACAAAGTGTTGGTTGTCCACCCCTCATAACAGAACTTTTAGGTTGCAGGCTTGTCGCTCCGTAATGCAGAATAGGTGGCTATCTGTGCCAGTGTGGCGATAGACTGCAATGCCGGTGTACGCACAAGCGCCTCGGAAAACACTGTTCAGCTTTCATTGTGGAACATAATGTCATGGAGCAAACGTCCCCAACGTGTTTCCACGTTGACGCAACGACATTGCGAGATAAGACTGCAGTGTGCGCGGGATCTGCAAGACAGGGCTGTGGATCAACGGAAACGTGTCGCCTTGTCTGATGAATCACACTTATTACTCCAGTCGATATTTGTGTGCAGCTACTCTGTCATTCAGGCGAACGGGTTCTCTAAATGTGCACCGTGCTACGGACTCAGTATTAGGCTATGGGGGACATTCTCTTGGGCCTCCATGGAACTTCTAGTAGTTATCGACAACAGCATAACGACTGTAGACTACGTGAACATTATTGCGGACGACCTATATCTTTCCGTAATTGGTATCTTTTGCGACGGCGATGGTATCTTCCAGCAGGATACGAAGCGTATTCAATAAGTAATGCAACACATTTTTTTCTGGAGCAGGTTGGTTTTATTCAAGATTCCGAAACGTCTTATTATTCTCCTCTCTTCTGGCTAAAAGACCCCATCTTTTAACATAATCTCCGTTCAATGTGACGGTCTTACCCCACCTTACTGGCAGGGCCTGTATGTCCACAAGGTACCACTCTATTGGTCGAGATCGGAGCCAACGCCTCGCTGCAACAGTAGCATCCCCACGTCCACGTATTGCTTCCCGCGGAGTGTATCCTTCGCGGTGTCAAACAGGTAGAAGTATGAAGGTGCGAAATCCAAGGTGTAGGGTGGACGGGGAAGAACAGTCCATTGAAGTTTTCTGGGATGGTCTCGGGTGCGCAGACATGTGTGAGGCCTCGAGTTGTCATCGAGAAGGAGAAGTTAGTTTGCATTTTAGTGGCGAAGAACACGCTGAAGCTGTTTCTTCAACTTCCTGATGGTAGTACAATGCACTTTTGAGTTGCTCGTTGTACCATGAGAGAGGACATCAAGAGAATAAACCCTTCAGAGTCCCAGAAGACCGTTGCCCGGACTTAACCAGCTGAGGGTTGTAATGGTTCTTTATTTACGTGACCATTACGGCACTCCAACCCCAGTTCTCGATACCAGTGACATCGTACTACTTTTCTGCGAAGTAACAGACAAATTTTTGTGACAATATTCACATTTGGTTTTATTAATGTATAGGTACTCCGATGTATCGATATATTACAGTGATATGGTTCATGTGTGTATTCATTTCTGTGAGACTGTCATAATCTTTGACTTACTTGTAACGGTTTTGGCGTGAATGCGCACAGAGCAGTCTTTGTTTCACTTTGCAGAAGTTAAGTTGTTATTTCGCTTTGTAAAATAACAGTCAAGTCTTGTGTTTGGTTAAAGTGGAAATTAAATATATGAAGATTGATACAAAACTGTTGATGATGTGACAATTAAGAAGAAGTATGTGAATTTACGAGAAGTTTAATAAAAATGTGGATCGTGAACACCAAGTCAAAAATTATTTCTACCATACCATTGTTCTGATCTGGGATTGTTTGATCATTAAGAATTTCCTGAAAAACGCATTTGTTAGGTCTTCAAATATTGCTAAAATACAGATCTGGACCTTATAGCGGTCAAAGTGGAATCATCCTAGAATCAACATGATGAGCCATAACAACTTCGACGATATCTACGTGGGAATCCATTTAAGATAAGTGACAAAGTTAATGACTTTTTTACAGTGACTTAATTAGTTCCATTTTGACGATACCATCCACAGTCAATAACTTTGTTGTTGCCAGATAAAGCGAACATATGCTGCGTGAGCATCATTATTAATCTGATTTCCAACCTACTTTACAAGTGTTGTTAGAGGGTGCAGCTTTGAACTTTTTCTTCAGAGGAGAGGAGGTTTGGAAACACTCGATGGATTCCCGTTTTGCTTACGGTTGAAGGTGATGAACCAATGTTTCATCGCCTTAGACGACGTTGGACAAAAAATAGTGACGATCAGCCTCTTAACGTGCAAGTAATTCTGCAAAGATGGTAATTCGTTGGTCTTCATAGTCTTCTGTTAGGCTCCGAGAGACCCAGAAGGCACACTCATTTGAATACCCCAACTGTTGGACGAGTGCGTCACCACAGCCAACAGAAATTTACAGTTCAGCAGCGAGGTGTTTGATTGTGATCCGTCGATCACCTCGAATGAGAGTGTCCGCACGTTCCAATATTGCAGGAGTCACAGCTGTGTGCGGCCGGCCGGCAAGTGAGAGATCGGACAGATTTGTGCGACCTTGTTGCCATGATGACAGGCGCCTTGCTCAACTCGTCTTGCTTTTGTTCACTGCCAGGTCTCCGTTGACATTGTGCTAACGCTTACGAATAGTTGCCCTGCTCTGGTTTTCCGTCAAAAACCTCAATGAAAACTCTCTGCTTCGAACACACCTTCGTTACAGACCTCATTTTGAAGGCTATGTATAGCGCCGCCACCTATCGGGCCTTCATGAAACTACAGAGGCTGAGCCGGGAATATCCCACGATGCCCCATAAAGAAATCCGCATTATTTCAACAGAAAGTGGTCGAGAAGAAAAATGGGTTGCATTACTTGTTGAACGCCCCTCGTAGAAGTCCTGTTACAAGGCCAGAATCGTGGTGCAGTGGTTTTAGAAGCCTGCTAGTGAACTCACATATTCGGCTGAGCAGAAAGTGATGCGACTCATTTGGCACGCTGTCAAGAGTCAGCTCTGCGCCCAAAAACACGAGCCCACAGTTTACTGGAATTCTTGAGGTGTACCATATCTTTCCGTGAACGTGCCAAGGACTTGTCGAATCCATGACACGAAAAATCGCGGCTGTATTGCGTTCCAAAGGTGGACCAACAGAGTGGTCATAATGTTTTGGCTCATCTGTGTAACTTCCAAACTGATTCATCCACACATCCTCGCTATCTGACCACTTGCTGAGAGGCTCAGCGAGTCAGTAATGGATTACTGATCTGATGGTCACTCACATAGAGCGCTGCAGAGTGATGGAAGAACAGAATTTTAAAATTCTGTTTGTAACTGAGTGCAAGAGTTTGTTTTATGTACGTATGGTGATCGTTACATCTTTTGAATGAAGAATATACCGCGTGATCAAAAAGTCAGTATAAATTTGAAAACTTAATAAACCATGGAATAATGTAGATAGAGAGGTACAAATTGACACACATGCTTGGAATGACATGGGGTTTTATTAGAACCATCCCATATTGCTAGAGGCGTGAAAGATCTCTTGCGCGCGTCGTTTGGTGATGATTGCGTGCTCAGCCGCCACTTTCGTCATGCTTGGCCTCCCAGGTCCCCAGACCTCAGTCCGTGCGATTATTGGCTTTGGGGTTACCTGAGGTCGCAAGTGTATGGTGATCGACCGACATCTCTAGGGATGCTGAAAGACAACATCCGACGCCAATGCCTCACCATAACTCCGGACATGCTTTACAGTGCTGTTTACAACATTATTCCTCGATTGCAGCTATTGTTGAGGAATGATGGTGGACATACTGAGCATTTCCTGTAAAGAACATCATCTTTGCTTTGTCTTACTTTGTTATGCTAATTATTGCTATTCTGATCAGATGAAGCCCCATCTGTTGGACATTTTTTGAACTTTTTGTATTCTTTTGGTTCTAATAAATCCCCATGTCATTCCAAGCATGTGTGTCAATTTGTACCTCTCTATCTACATTATTCAGTGATTTATTCAGTTTTCAAATTTATACTGACTTTTTGATCACCCAGTACTTGGGTTACAAAGTGAAGTAGTGGATCAGAACCTTCGCATAAGAAATTTGTTAGAAAAAAATATCTTTGTCGATACGAGATATTAACGTTTGATTTGGAAAATTAGTGAATTAACGTCTTATTGTCGCTACAAGACTATGAAGACAAAGCACAAACTGAAAAAGGCAAACTACATCCTAGATCAGTCTGTCATAGAAGTCAAATTGTTGATTTAATACATTTTATGTCAATGTTTTTACGCAAAAGTACAGCAGCGACATTTCACGTGTGCCACACGTTGCTCGTGTGATACAGTATTTGGATGCTGGTTCCGCTTACAGACAGAAAATTTTGTTGTTTCGTCCTAAGCTTGTTTTGATTGCGGCCCCACTTAACCCTAGAACTCTAAATTGTTACTAAACCATAGTAAATTTTACTACTCCATATTGTATTCAAAGGAAGTCATAATTTATAATGTATACACTAGTTAATTATAATTATAAGGTCTCGAATGGTATCTCACATATAAAATGTCCCATTTTACACCATTTGGTGACAGTACAAGAATGGCAAGAAACCCGCATTGATACCAATTGCAATCGTAAATTTCATGAGGATTTAATAACCTAAGGTTAACGTACATGCATCAGTCTTATGTCCGGCGACCCCATCCTACACGTTTTTAAATTTCCACGCTTCATTTGCACACTTGACATTCTGTGCACAGATACACAGCGTCTCATTTGACAATCGGTGCTTGTGTTTGCTAGTGATCCTGTGAGTATCCTCTTTCCTGAGTCGAACAGCAGCTCGATAAGCCACAAAGATCGTTTTTGTCCGTAGAGCTTTAACCTGACCTTCTCTTTCAGAAAACTGCTCGCTACTTTAAAAATCAGACAAAACGTTCTGTTTTAATTGCCCTCCGCTCTCTCATTAAAAGGCTACTGGTAGAAAGATCAATTCGGGTTATCCTAATTGATGCTAAAAATGGATCCACTACACGCGGAAGCGCTATGTACAAACGTCTCTTGGTTGTTTCGGCTGCTCATTAACAGAAGAAATATATATCGCACGCAAAAAGGCCCGCGCCATTCTTTGGCTGCTTGTTTGCAGGAGATAACATGACATTACAGGCAAACTGGCGTCCTTGTCACGATGCACATTTATAGTTTTTCGTATATTCCCGCTACTATTTAGGGGCGTTTTCGACTGAATACCATTCCTGATACTGCGTCACCTAATATTACAATTAAATGGGTTTTCTTTGTTTTGAAATGTCCATGGCTAGTGAGGATTTCATTTCACCTGCTTATGTATTGTAATGAGAATTAGTCGTCGACACTCACCCAAACAAAAGTGATGGACCATCTAAGTATTTAATTCAGCGTAACTTGTTTTCATGATCAATTACTATTCCTTGCAGCACTCCGTGGGAAATGCAAGCTGCGTCAGTCTTGACCAGAAAGGAAAAGTTAATGGTCGCCTAACACAGTCTAGACGAAGCAAAGTTGTATAGTACAGGAAGCAATGACGGGTCAAGTTGACAGAGATGGAGTCTACCAGATGAATATCCGTGGGACTACATACTGATTACAAAACGTCGCGAGAGATGCGCTTGAGATAAATAGACGATACGGAGCATAGTATCTGATTTATCGAAGGTTTGTGGACAATCTTGGGCTTCACTCTGTCGTCTAGTAACAAACATGCTGATCGTCTTTTACGAGGGTGTGCTGAAAAATAATGTCTCTGAAATTTCTATTCTGTTCGCAATATCAGTTGAAATATTACATGTCATGCATATTATGGTCAACTTTCCCTCTTCGCTGACGCACGAATTGTAGTGCCTAACAAGGCGGTGTGTAACGTAAATATGTTGTTGCGTGACAAACAGGACGCTGTAATCGTGAATCTAACCACAGAAAACTTGCCTCCAATTGAAACCCCTAGAGAAATGAAAGTATTTTACGTTGATGATTTTATCGACATCAGTAATGTGCGACGTTGAGTTGTTCGTGCTCGTAATGAAGGAAGCGGTGGTGCTAACCTCAACGTGTGTGACAGAGCTCGGAGAACACGTTCGCATACGGCAATGACGAGACTCGTTGGAATGGGCTGATGTACTCATCAGAAAAAAAATCGTCGGATAAAAAGGACACAGCATTCAGATAAGTGTGGCATAACACGGGAGCATGTACAGGCCATCATAGTAGAACTGCAATGCAGAAAATTGTGTGTATGGTGGGTGCCTCCTGGTGCTGGCTCCTGAAGTGAAAGAGAGGAGCTTTTACATATGTCAACATTTTTTTGTGTAATGAGCGTGAGAGTGATGTGACAGGTAATGAAAGCTGTGTTTATCACTTAGACCTAGAAAACAAGAGACCATGATGCACAAATTTTAACACTAAAAGGCTTTTGTACTCAAACCAATGGCATATTTAATTACAAACTATGTAGGACAGTTAATCCAACAGCAATAGAGAGTTTTTTAAACCTTGTCAAAGAGCAAGAGTGGCAGGATGTTTATAGTGCCGATAACATAGATGATAAATACAATGTTTTCCTTAACACATTTCTCATGCTCTTTGAGAGTTGCTTTCCATTAGAACATTCTAAACGGGGTACTAGCACTAATGGGCAGCCCGAGTGGCTGACTAGTGGGATAAGGATATCATGTAGAACAAAGTGGGAATTATATCAAAATGTTAGATGTAGTCACAATCAAGCTACAGTAGTCCATTACAAACCGTATTGTAAGGTGCTTAAAAATGTTATTAGGAAGGCAAAGAGTATGTGTTATGCAGATAGAATAGTTAATTAATAGGATAAAATTAAAACCGTATGGTCAGTTATGAAGGAAGTGTCTGGTCAACAGCACAAGGTCGACGATATAAAGTGAATTCGCAGTAAAAATATTTCTATTACTGATAAATCAGATATATATATATATATATATATATATATATATATATATATATATATATATATATAACAACCATTTTCTGAGCTTTGCTGGCGAATTAAATAAAAATTTAGTTTCTACAGGAAACCATGTAACTTTCTTGGCGAATGCCTTTCCGAGATTGATGTCTGACATACTCCTCTGTGATACAGACAAGAGGGAGATTGAGTCAATAATTAAATCACTGAAGGTTAAGGACTCTCATGGATATGATGGAGTGTCTAGCAGAATATTAAAGTACTGTGCTGGACTTGTTAGCCCTGTATTTAGCCATATTATTAATTTTTCCTTTAGGAATAGTCAGTTTCCTGAGCGATTAAAGTACTCATTAGTAAAGCCGCTTTATTAAAAGGGAAAAAGGGATAATGTAGATAATTTTATACCTATTTCTATGCCATCAGTGTTTGCAAAAGTTATTGAAAAGGCTATGTATGTAAGAATAATTGATCATTTTATATCACACGATTTGCTATTAAATGTACAGTTCGGCTTTAGAAGTCGTTTAACAACTGAAAATGCTATATTCTCTTTTCTCTGTGAGATACTGGGTGGGCTAAACAAAAGGTTTCGAACGCTTGGCATATTTTTTGATTTAAGTAAGGCATTTGATTGTGTTGATCACAAAATATTGCTCCAGAAGTTGGGCCATTACGGAATACGGGGAGTAGCTCACAATTGGTTCACCTCTTACTTTAGCAACAGGCAGCAGAAGGTCATTATTCACAATGTTGATAACGGCTGTGATTTAACTAAGGCATTTGATTGTGTTGATCACAAAATATTGCTCCAGAAGTTGGACCATTACAGAATACGGGAAGTAGCTCACAATTGGTTCACCTCTTACTTTAGCAACAGGCAGCAGAAGGTCATTATTCACAATGTTGCTAACGGCTGTGATGTGGGGTCTGAGTGGGGTACTGTCATGTGGGGGGGGGGGGGGTGCCCCAGGGATCAGTGTTGGGGCCGCTCCTGTTCCTTATTTATATAAATGATATGCCCTCTAGTATTACGGATAACTCTAAAATATTTCTGTTTGCTGATGACACTAGCTTGGTAGTAAAGGATGTTGTGTGCAACATTGACTTGGCTTCAAATAGTGCCATACATGACATCAGTTCATGGCTTGTAGAAAATAAACTAACGCTAAATCACAGTAAGACTCAGTTTTTACAGTTTCTGACACACAATTCAACAAAACCTGACGTTTTAATTTCACAGAACGGGCATATGATTAGTGAAACTAAACAGTTCAAATTTGTAGGTGTTCAGATAGATAGTGAGCTGTCCTGGACAGCCCACGTTCAGGATCTTGTTCAAAGATTTAATGCTGCCATTTTTACTATTCGAACGGTATCAGAAGTGAGTGATCGTTCGACACGAAAATTAGCCTACTTTGCTTATTTTCATTCTCTTATGTCGTATGGCATTATATTTTGGGGTAACTCTTCCCATTCTAAAAGGATATTTTTGGCTCAGAAACGGGCGGTTCGGGGAATAAGTGGTGTGTGTTCACGAACCTCTTGTCGACCTCTGTTCACGAGTCTGGGTATTTTGACATTGGCTTCTCAATTTGTATATTCCTTATTACCGTTTCTTGTTACCAATATTATTTTATTCCCAAGAATAAGCAGCTTTCACTCGGTTAATACTCGGCAGAAATCAAACTTGCGTTTGGATCGGACTTCCTTAACTCTTGTGCAAAAAGGTGTGCAGTATACTGCTGCATCCATTTTCAATAAGCTGCCACTCGAATTCAAAAATCTTAGCAGTAAACCACGCGTTTACAAATCGAAACTGAAGAGTTTCCTCATGGCTACTCCTTCTATTCTGTCTGAAAAATTAAGCAGATTCTTATTGTATTGCTGATAGCGTTTACTTAAACTTACGGACTGACTTTTTTCGGGTTCATGAAAATTATTTTTTATCTGTTATTACTTTTATGTTGTAATTTCATGTACTGACGTTCAATGACCTTGGAGATTTTCTCCTCAATTTGGACGTGTAAATAAAAAAAATCAATGGAATTCGCCCACAAAGGATCACCGACGCCAAATAATAGGCCGCGCGGGGTAGCCGTGCGGTCTAAGGCGACTCGTCACGCTTCGCGTGACTCCCTTCGTCGTAGGTTCGAATCCTCCCTCGGGCATGGGTGTATGTGTTGTCCTTAGCGTAAGTTAGTTCAAGTTAGATTAAGTAGTGTGTAAGCTTAGGTACCGATGACCTTAGCAGTTTGGTCCCATAGTCCTTACCACAAATTTCCAATTTTTTCCAAATAATTCAAGACCGTGTCATCAGCAGGCAAAGTCATGTTTTGGGATGTTCAAGGTGTGGTGCATTTGGAATTCATGCCTAAAGACACAACCATGAACTCTGCAACCTACCGTGCGACCATCAAAAAGCTGTAAGCACAAATTGGAAGGGGTCCTCCACAGATGGAGGCATGACAATGCCAGATCACACAGAAGCACTGAGACATTTGCAGCAATCTGTCGACTTGGGTTCACTGTCATCGACCATCCTCCGTACAGTCCCCCCTTGGCCTCATCCCATTTTCATCTGCTTCCAACGCTTAAATAAGAGCTACGAGGACTTCATTTCGATAGTGCTGAAGCGGTGCAAGCAGGACTGAGGTATCAGTCACGCTATCAATAAACTGCTCTCTGGTCGGGAGAAATGCGTCCGTTATCAGGATGACTACGTTGGGAAATAAATATGTAGACACCCCGACTAAAGATGTGAAAAGGTTAATACAGTTTGTTTAACTAAAAAACTTTAAGAGTTTTCACATAAAATATTACATATTAGGTAATCCACGATGAAGTAAAATCTGCATGGCTGGAAGGGAACTTGAACACAGCTTCTCCAGAATTGGCACCCGGAATTTGCCTTCATTGACCTCGTCGTCTTTGGGACACGCACCTATAAATAACAAAGAGTACAAACGGAGGCAAAATGCCATCCAGATCATGCAAAAAGAGACAGCGAGAGTACAGCTAAAATGGATGCTTTTTTTAGTCTGTGACCGCTTTCGAGCTATGCCCTTTCTCAAACCAACCAATGTCTGCCAAGTAAAATGTCCGTCCAAAATAGCAGTAAATAAAGTGGGTGCATATGTGTATGGTCTTCTACTGCTATTTGGACGTACATTTTACTTGGCAACCATTGGTTGGTGTGGGAATGGACTTAGGCGGAAAGCGGTCACTTACTAAATAAATATCCACTTTAGTTGCAACTCTGGCTCTTTCTTTTTTTTGCATCACAGTATAAAATGAGTTGCTGTCCATTATATCCAGCATGCTTGAGTTATGTCAGGAGGGGACCTGTATATTAATGAAAATTTCAGCAGATAAGTCTCTGGTATCCAGCTAGGATGTGAAAAAGACAGTGTCCAATTTATTCATAAAAATGATTTATTTAGCGGGTAAACAGGTATTACTCTTTCGATAAAATCGTAGGGATACTGTTTCCGTTGTGATCTTCATTCCGAAGACTGATCTGAAAAAGCTCTTCAGGATAGTACACCCTCTGCAACACTCTTCCTCTATGAATGACTCCTCTGAACTTGTGACCTATTGAACCTGCTTACTGTACCAAGCTGATTTTACTTCGATGCATCAAGATATGTGCTATCAATCGATTTCTTCTTTCAGTCAAGTTTTGGCGTAAGTTTCTTGCTTCCTCAATTCGACTGAGTGGTGGGTTGTGGGTTAAGAGCTCTCAACAATAATTTATTGGCGCCCAAATTTGATTCAGTTCCTCCTCATTAGTTATTCGATCTACCCATCTAATTTTCAGCAGTCTTCTGCAGAACCACACTTTAAAAGCTTGTACTGTCTTCGTGGTTGTATTGCTTGTCATCCACGTTTCACTTCCATACAAGGCTACGCTCCAGACAAATACCTACAGAACATCCTTCCCTAAGGCTTAAATTTATTTTCGATTATCTAAGAAATCCGGCGTTTCCTGGTATTTCTTCATAGCTGTGCCCGAGACTATATACATGTCGAATTTATTCTTAACTTATAAAGCTCCTTGTATACAGCTTTTGAGTCGTGAAGGAAGAGCTTGTTTGTTTCAATAACATGGAAGAGTGGCAGGTAGAGCTGGCTGTGCGAAAACAAATTGACACAGGTCCATGTTTGCAACTTGCAGCGACTGCTGTTGTGCTTTTTTTATGGTCATGGCATAACATAAGCTTACTGGGAATCGTACACATTTAAAGCGAAATGGCAAATTCTTCGGAAAAAGTGGGGTTTTTGGTACAATATCTCACCCGTCTGCTCCACTTCACGATAAAATTTCTCTTCTACAGTTTCACGTTGGAGAGAGGTAACGTTAAACCTCTGTGAGTGAAGAGTTTTCAGGAGCGAGATAATGCATGACACTCTCGATCACAGTTACGCCACACTTTCGGAAGGAGTTTGCAAAAAGCGAGTTAAAACCTTATGGTCTTGAGCTGCAGCAAATCTCATTGAATTCCTGATACCTCACAGTCGACAGTCTCGTAGCCGTTGGTGCATTCAGGAAGATTCGACCGTTTTCTAGGGATTTTTATTCGTAAGCCAAATGAAATCAGAATTTAATGTGTTGGCACACAAATCACAGAGCAAACTTAGTAAATTCGTTTTCAGTACCAAAGAATATAAATAAAACCTATCGAAAGAAACAAAGCGACGTCGCTAAGGTTTTAATACACAAAGAGAAATCAGTAAATCCCTATATTCTAGCCAAGGAAATTCGCTTTCAGTTTGTATTCGTAAAGATAAGATTGCGGCCCTTACTTCTGTCACTGATGGAAAATTTCAGAAATACATTTCTCACTGAGTTAAAAAAAGTAACAGTCTGAACTGCTAGTTCTTTGGTGCATTATGAAACAAACAGCGCCATCTTTTGTTTCTTTGATGTACTATGCTGTGATAATTAAACATCCTAACTACTAAAATGAGCAGACGATATTACACAAAACTTTAAATTACGTTATCTTTTTATTGTCTTGTTCTGATTCTGATGAAATAATCCTATACGTTGCCCAAAGCTACGCTCAAATTACCTGTAAAACCCCACGAAAATTCGTCTAGTAGTTTTGGAGATTAGCTTGTTCAAACAGAGAAACAGACAGATAGAACGGTTTTAGATAAAACATTAAATTACAATATTTTTTTTCAAACAATGGAAAATCCAGGATGGAATGTAAAAATAATATGAAAAGGAAATTTACTACTCGCCATATAGTGGAGATGCTGAGTTGCAGAAAGGCACAGCAAAAATGTCACAAATAAAGCTTTCGACCAGTAAGGCCTTTGTCAAAAATAGACGACAGACACACATACACACACTCAAGGAAATGCAACTCACCCACGCGACTCGTGCGTGTGAGATGAATTTGCGTTTGTGTGTGTGTGTGTGTGTGTGTGTGTGTGTGAGTGTGTGTGTCTGTGTGTGCAATTGAAGACTTCATAACAAAAACGACCTTGTCAAAAAAATTACATTTTTCAGGATAGCGAAAAAACATTCCAAATGGTTGTGTATTGTCTTTCCGCCTATTACACTTTTTATGTGGCTTTTTGGGAGTATCTAACATATTTTTGTCACACTGTATTAACTTACCTTTCGGTGTTTTCTTTTCAAATAACAATCCTCACGGCCACACTGAGGTGAAATAAGCGCTGTATCACAGTATGAGGTACAGAGGCCAGCGAGCGTGCCGGCGCTTACCCCAGTTCACTACTGCCACCGGCACAGCATTATAGCGCGCTTGTGCTTAATGTACAACGTCGAGCTAAAACTCTTTGAGTAACTAAAGCAAAATTAGCTCTATTTGTATAAAAACTAAGAAGATTGTAAATTATCAAATGGCAGACGTATTGACCAATGCTTGTACAAGAAAGAGACCATTCAGATACCGCTACCTGTGCCAAGGGCGGTTAATAGCAAATGTTCCGTTTGGCGGTTCGCTGCGCATCTGTATAAACACAGCTAGAGAGGCAGTGGTGGGACGCACTTCTCACCGAGACATCAAACTGTTCGCGTCAGTGAAAAGTCCTCGTGTGTTGTGCATAGGATGACGTCAGAGCTGCGCATACTTGAATTAGTTTTCGGTAAAAATAGGAAGTGAACTCGCGAGGACTGTAAACCGTCCTGGATCGCTCAGATTTCACGGAAGTAACAGTTTGTGTGCCGTCTGTAATGTTGGAAAAACCGCCTGGCTATTGGCGAGAATATTTTCCATTTTTAAGGCGAGCAATTAACTTTTGGTGATTAGGAGTCAAGGCGATAGACCATTTTATTCGGAACTTCCTGTAGAGGTCGCCTCTGAACTGTTAGTAGTGTTGCTTCAAAAACAGACATTAGTGACAACACTAAGTCTTATATTTTGTGCGTATGAACTTTTACAGAATATATCCATCACTTAAAAATCAAAACTTTTATTTATAGTCATAGTTCCTGACCCCGCTGTATAAACAGCAAGTGAGGATATTTTCTTTCAAAGAGCGCAAAGAGTAATGTGTACTTGCAGACTGGAAATTTTGGTCATTATGTTCTACATCGTTTTCTGACTGACTGCAAAAGTAGTTTTCAGGCTCTTGTAGCCTACTATGGTAGGTAGAAAGCAAGCACAGACATTTTAATAGTCTTTTAGTAATAACGAAGTAACGACCGCACCACAATTTTCTGCTTTTGTGAGAAAATGTAGTTGGGAGTGTAAACGTGTCATTCGATAGGAGCACTAATTACTCTTTATAAACCTTATAACATACTAATTTTCTTAGAGAAGAAAAGATGAAGTTACATTAAAGAAACACACAGTTGATCAAATAAACGTTCACTGGTTCCCTTCATTATTGTCGTCAGATTCAGTTATATCCAAGTTTGAGCAATCTCCTTGCTCTCCACGGGCAACGTTGTAAACGTGAAAGTTAACTCTTGTGGGACCATCACTTTTTCTGAAATGTAATCGTACGCCAAAGTCTTGTATAATTATCGCACATAAAAATGTAGCTCGTGGATGCCTTTGTTGTGTCCGCAGATGGTTTGAACTACTGGCCAACAGACGAGGTGATGACCGTGTCCCAATCATCAGGAGAAATCGTGATCACTGGGCAAAAAAGAATGACCTCTCATTCAGATTGTGCACTAGCACATGAAGAAAAGGCATCATAAAAGACTTTTTGTTCTGACCAGTGTTTCCAACTGACATGAAAATTAAATCTCTCCCCAGATGTTGCATAGTCTTCAAGTAAGAGGTCGCTTTGCTCTGCCCTCTCTTGGCAACTTTTTCATGATATGTAAGTATTACTGCTTCATCAAAGGCAAGGTTGTGATCGGCAAAACGTATTACCGTAGCTGTCTCGGATAAAATATTACGTTAATTGTTAGATAAGGGACAGGAACGTTTGTATGTAATCGAGAGATACAACTGCCACTAATCCCTATCGAGCATTCAGCCTGAAGCATCTTTTTAGTTCATAAAAACTTCCGTTTTTGCTAAGTGATCTTATTTTTGAACAATCAATCCAGATTTTCCACTGATACTAGCAGCAGATATCTGCTTCTCTAAAGCGTCACTGGTATGAAACGTCAGACCGAGGATATCCAAATGATATATTGAAGGTACTGAACACTTCCCAGTACAGTTTTCAGGGCACCTCAATTTGAGATTTGTCCAGAAAAACTTCTGCGTTTTCCTCACAGTTAGAGTTTTGGCAGGTACCTTTTGGGCAAATTCGTACAGAATGAGTAATGCGAAACCCATGTTTTAAATGGAGATATGTGATGTTCAAGGTCTCTGAGTGGCCGTGGAAATGTACAGTGTCTGTTATTGTGCTCGACTCTTATATCCCTTGGAGAACCCTTGTTTGAGTACACATGCCGTTGGGCACTGCGTAACCAACCTCGAGAGATTGCATGAAAAGCCGTGAATGCCTCTCTCCAAACAGGTAGCTTTGTTGTAGTAGCGTCAGCAGTGACTCGGACTTTATAACAAAAAGAAATGTTGTGTGAAAAGGGGTGCCGTCAGCATCACTTGCTACCTCTTCACGCACTGCTTTGCTAGACCTTCTTTGTTCCACATTATCAACAGTGATAAGACTAACCAAATGGTTATGCATTTTTCGACTTCTTTCTACAGAGGTGTGAGGAAAAGCTGTTGCCTTTGTTCAGCTATTGTCGTTTGAAAAACACCGCAACTTTTGCATCTGAAACCAAAGCGAGCGGAGGTCAGCTCAACCACATAGCTGTCCATCAAGAAAAGCAGACGGATAAACTTCTTGGTAGAAATAAAATATGTAAACCGTGCTTACTTGCAGTCATCTCCAACACGTTTGATGGGAACACTTTTCCCGCATTAATTAATGTGTTCTTCCCCCATCAGCGCCTTCTTCTTTATTACATTTTCCTTTCTTTCTACCGTATAGGCCACTGAATACTGTGTTTGGTATTCATTACAGAACCGCAGAAAATGAACCATCATTTGGCAAATAGTAGCTTGAAATAATCCAACAAGTACTGCGAAGCTGACAATGGACATTGAAGTTACATTACCTCCTTCTTTCACAAAAAAAGGCTGTTTTTGGCAGAAATTATTTTGACCAAGTCTGTTTTTGTAGAACCATCACATTTTTGAGCTGCAGTAACTCAGGACAGGAGACGTTTCTGCCATATCCGATTACAACAAATCATGAGTCCCGGAGATGGCTACAAGATTGCGCTGACATCGCAAAAACGAAAAAGCTGACAAGTGTTGTTTTTGTTACGAAATCTTCAATTTATTCAGATCTCACCTCCTTAATTTCTTAATTTTCTGTAATTTTTAGTTTTATTTAGCAGTGAACAGCCAGTAAATTATGATCGGAAAGAACGCATGTCACGGGAAATACTTTTTAGTTTGGAGATTTAGTTGCGATACGGTGTCGCCTGGTCTCTTCCACAGCTACAACTTTCTTTCGTGATTCGTAAACCCAGTGTTAGAAATGACTCATTTGTGCTGTATGTAAAGCTATGCCGTAAAGCTTCTTCTGCCATCATCTTTAAAACATACAGTGGAGCAGAAAGTTTTTTGAAAGTATGGCGGCCATAGTTTCTCCTTGCTTTGAGCCTTTCGTAGTACCATAATAGCGAGGTCATGTTTGGGATCTGTCAGTCATCCAGACTGTTGCCTCTGCAACTACTAAAAAGGTTGCCACCACTTGTCAGCAACCATATGTTGCTCTGAGCTCTCCACAGATATCCTCCGATGTGGTTGCACCTATTGATGTGGCTGAATGGTTGAGGCACGATAATACGTGGGTGTGAACGGGTACGAACCAAGCAAAAACTTTTGTTACAGCTTTCAAAATCGATCAAAATATATGTCAATATAACTCATATGATGTTCCGTGTACTTTGCCGACTCCGAGCTTACAAAAGTTTCATTTCTTTAAAACTAGCAGGTGGTATATATCGTAAAAGATTCCTTTGTCCTACGTTAAGGCAACTATAAGTAATGTGTATTATCCCTTGAGGCCTACTGGGTACTTCATCAGTGCTAACAGAAATAAAACAGAAAACGCTAAAAGCACAGAAAGGGGTTTATATCGAGAAGAAACCTAAGTTCCCTTAAGAGGGAAATAGAGATAACTTAATTTTGAAGAGGGTTGGAGCAGCAAGCAATATAATTTCTGGTCAAATTAGAAAAGTTACGCTTATCTGTTTTTGTTTCCGGATGCAGAGGAATTTTCAGGAGAAATAATAATCAAAAATAGAGCTTATTTTAATGGAAAGCTTTTGGAAACTAGCATATCTCGAATATGCCTCGTGTGATCTAAATAAGGAACGTGACGTTTCTGTACTGATTGTCACACGTTAGAAACGTCAGCAATAGTGCTGAACTGTAAATTGTGAAAACAAATTAATAAATTGGAAGGATAATAAATTATTGTTTATTACAGCAGAACTATACAAAAGTACAACTTCGAAACGAGCAGCAAAGAGAAAAAGGGTCCAAAACGTTTGTGCCAGGAAGTCAAAAGTCTGAAATACTGGGTGATTTAGTTTTCCCCAACGATGTCATCTAATGTAACCCGCAAAGTTTTATCCGGCCTTCATAAACCATACGCAACATCCGCATCTTCTATCGCGCACTACGCGAAAACTGTCAGTCCTAGCAGAAAAAATGAAGGGGAGCTTTTGTAGGAAATTTAATACAGTTAAATTTTGTACTGGGTTGCGTTTTCGCTAGAGGCTGTAGTTTACGAGTTATTCAAGAAAAATGCACAAACGTGAGCTTCAAACGCACTCCCAATCTCATACTCAATCCCCTCCCCCCGCACCGGTTAGGATTTCTAGGATGTTGTTCATGACATTTCCTCCTACCACTGTAAAATAATTTGCGACTGCACAAATTATTTCTCACATTCGACCTTTTATGGTCTTCATTGTCCTTTTTCTTTCTTTGCTCTCACTGTCACGTTAAATTAATAACGTTAATACTAATGGCGTAATAGCCCAAGAAACACACACACACACACACACACACACACACACACACACACACACACACACACGGGCCCTCGACTGTTAGGACACGGCAGTACCGCCATAACGCTATGACAGATGTGTGTTCATATACTAAGCGGACGCATTCTCCTGCATGTGAAACTGCGAAAAGATATAAGCCGCGCGAAGTGTAGGCATTACGCCGCTAACAAGATGGAATGAGGCCGTTTGCGGGTCCCGCGTTGGGAGGTGTTTAGGACGTCGTTAAGCGGCTGCAGTGGTAGGCGCGCTCTGCTGTATGCTTTATGACTCATTTAACGCTGCGAAACATCGCGAGGGGAGAATGAAGGTGAATTCATATACCTGCCGGCATAGCCGAAGCCCTCTCATCAAAGGAAACTTTGCGCGATTTAACCTGCTATAAAGTTTGATTCTTTTGTCCTAGGATCACATTTTTTATAAGTAGCACCGCGAAATATGCGCATAGGTACAAAATTCGTGTGAATTCAGAACACGGCAATTTCCCATGTTTCTTACGTTGTTATGCAGCAGTTATATGAGAAACTGTCTCAGTCTTCTTCCACAATGATGCTGGGTACCATGAAGAATGTAACATCAAATAATTGAGACTGATTCATCCAGCAAATAGCTCTGTAACTCTACACCACATAGAGTAAGTGAAAGGAAACAAATTTAATTTGAAGCTAGACTCTAACAGTTTCATTTCAAAAGCCACTGGAGGTGACATGGCATTTCATGTGCGGCTCTCGTTTTCCACTTTAATGTTCAGAATAGTGTGCAGTTAAAACGAGTGTCTGTTGGCCTGGCATGAACCTCGAGTTACTCTGAGAAACAAGGTTTATTGCCATAATTGAAATAATCTATATATGAAGGTAGAATCTGTTCCCCAAAGAACAGATACGACTGATGACCGTGCAGCTTCTCTAGAATGAAATGATAATTAAATTGACACCCTAGCTGCAAACAGGCGTTGATATACATCATTGGGGTCACGTTGAAAATGTGTGCTCCGACCGGGACTCGAACCTGGGATCTCCTGCTTACATTGCAGATGCTCTATCCATCATTTTTATTTTTTTTTTTTCGTTGTACATCGTTGTGTTCGGTCATTGCGGACGTCACATGACATCCGTTCATGTTGGTTTGTTGATCTTTCCACGGTTTTTTTATTACAGAGGCCAACCAGCTCTCTGACCGAACATGCTGAGCTACCGTGCCGGCAGTCCATCTGAGCCACCGAAGGCACAAAGAATAGTACGCCTGCAGGGACTTATCCCTTGCACGCTCCCCGTGAGACCCACATTCCCAACATATCCACACAATTACATTCGTAGTGCGCCTAATAGGTGTTTGCCCATCACACTTATTACTCGTGGCAATCTATCAAGTCCCGTATGAGTTGGCAGCCGGCCGCGGTGGCCTAGCGGTTCTAGGCGCTTCAGTCCGGAACCGCGCGACTGCTACGGTCGCAGGTTCGAATCCTGTCTCGGGCATGGATATGTGTGATGTCCTTAGTTTAGTTAGGTTTAAGTAGTTCTAAGTTCTAGAGGACTGATGACCTCAGATGTTAAGTCGCATAGCGCTCAGAGCCATTTTACCATTTTTGAACGAGTTGGGGCATAGCGTGTGAGTTCGCACAAGAAGATCTTTCGGGAACAGATACTACCTTCATATATAGTTAAAATATGGCTACTCGGCCATTGACCTTCTTGTGCGAACGCACACGCTATGCTCCAACTCGTACGGGACTTGGTAGATTAATCTGCCATGAGTAATGAGTGTGATGGACAAACTCTATTAGGCGCACTACGAATGTAGTGGTGTGGACATGTTGGGAATGTGGATCTCACGGGGAGCGAGCAAGCGATAAGTCCCTTCAGGCGCAATATCCTTTGTGCCTTCGGTGGCTCAGATGGCTAGAGCGTCTGCCATGTAAGCAGGAGATCCCGGGTTCGAGTTCCGGTCGGAGAACACATTTTTCAACATGTCCCCGATGATGTATATCCGCGCCTGTTTTAAATAATCGTCTGCGCGGCTAAAACATTAAATCAGGCTAAATAACGGTCACCAACCTCGCTTTGACATACGAGGCAGGGTTAAAATATACTGCTGGAAGAAGTATATCAGTGCCCCCTATTAGAGGTTTTCAGTTCCCGCAGGTTTTATTGTTACAACAATGCACAGGGAATACTTACAGATAAATAGCACAAGCGGATGTATCGAGCCGTGCTGAAATAATCGTATTTATATGTGGTGTAACCTCCACAGGCGGAATGCAGACGCTGGATCCGGCGTCCAGTCGGTCGTACAGATGGCCAGTACTGTCCTGAAATATGTTATTCCATGCGTGGTCCACGTGTTCAAGTAGTTCTGTAAGAGTTGTTTTCTGACGAGTCGCACGAGTCACTTCCTGTCCCGTCATAACCCACACGCACTGAATTGCAAAACAAGTCCGCAGATTGTGCTGGCCGTGGAAGTTATTGCACGTCTTGCTGATTTTCACGGGTAGTGTGTCGGCGAGCATTATCCTGCTGCAACAACAAATCACTTTCCTGTTGCAAGAACGGTTCTAACAACGTCCTACATCTATCAAGCACTGGTTAGTGTCCCCTCCAGAAACACCAAAGGTGAACGAGAGTTGAAGCTTCTCACACGCCATACCACAAGGTCTGAGGTGGGGCCAGTGTGTCTCGGACGAATGCACTCTACCAGACAGCGCCTACCAGGTCTACATCGTACGCGCAGTCCTGAACCGCGCGACCGCTACGGTCGCAGGTTCGAATCCTGCCTCGGGCATGGATGTGTGTGATGTCCTTAGGTTAGTTAGGTTTAAGTAGTTCTAAGTTCTAGGCGACTGATGACCTCAGCAGTTAGGTCGCATAGTGCTCAGAGCCATTTGAACCTTGCGTGTAGGCAGAACCTGCTTTCATTGTTGAAGACCACGGCGCACCATCCCATCCACCAAGTGATCCCCTGACAGCACCAGTCGAGCACTGCACCTCGATGCCCTGGCGAGAGTGGAAAACAGGCTAGAGGAGTGAATGCCCATAGTCCTACTGCTAGTAACCGGTTCGCAACAGTTTGTGTTGAGACGTCTTGTCTCACAAGCCCTCTTATATGTGCTGTGGTAGCCGTACGACCTCTGCTACTGCTACCTTTACAATGCGACGATCCTAACGGGCGTCTGTGCTGCGTGGACGTCCAGAACCTCGTCTATGGGTGTGAGAATGTTCGTGCGACCACTGATACCAGTATCGTTGAACAACTGACACAGCACGTCCATCCCGCCACTCGGAAGGCCACAATTTGACCTCTTTAAAACTCGCTCATCTGGCTGTGGGAAGCACGAGTGCATCTCCGTGAGATGGTTGCCTGCTTCCTTGACACGTCTGCACCAGACTGAGCCTCCTCACTCCATACGAAGAGATAGACACAGATGGCGCTCTGGTAACTATTCCTAAACTCTGTCTATTGGCGGACGATGTTGAAACCATTATCAGGATATCTAGTACCCCCCACATGCTATATTCCGTCATGGTATCGAAATCGACGCCGTCTTTCCAGGTATATTAATTTTTTTACGGCTGTGTAATTGCAACTCTTACACCAATAATTAATGCGACGCCGTCTTTCCAGGTATATTAGCTTCTTTTCTGGTTGTGTAGTTTCAACTCTTATACCAATAATTAATATTCTGTTGCAATCCAGCTACTTTGTAAGTGATTCTAAGATGTGTCCACTAGATTGGATAAGATACAACACAAACAGTCAAATTGCCTCTAGCTGTTTATTGGTAACTCCCACAGACAATCTCCTCCCACAGTAGGGGAAAATGATACATAGAAACACCGCATGCGCCCATGGCAATGAACGGCACTCATTGCCGTTAATTATACCTTACCAAGTCCCTTACGTTCATTACAAAACGACTCCAAGTAGCTAATGGCTCATACTTTGCTCTGCGGCCTCCTGTTAGCAAGCTGGAATGCGCTCAATAACATGTAACACTCTCCTAGAAACCAGCAGCTGAAGCAGAACTCCACACATCGCATCGTAACGCTCTTGTGAACTCTTTCGAAGCTTCCGCAGAGCCATAACAACTTTATTGGTCACTGAGACTGCCTTAGCGGAAGAGTGGTTCATGATCGTATACTCGCGCACCACACTTAATTCACTTACTAACCCAAAGACGATCCGATCCTAGACGGTCGGCCAATGAGACCGCTAGCCATGCAAATTCCATTTGGACACCCCGTGTAGTTTGAGAAGAAAGCACTCTGATAGCTGACAGCAAATTGAACCGACGTGATTTAGACATTCGTCTTGTGCTTTAGAAATGGGTGGATTCGAAAGACAACTTTCAGATCTGTAAAGAGATTGCAGCAAGCCACGACTGCCTTGTGCGGATCCCAGTGCGGATTAGTATTGGTTGAACGAGGGTTATGTAAACTACCTTGTTTGAGTGTGGACTACATTTACTGATGATTCTTCTAATGAATGAGTCCTTGCCTGTGATAAGTTTCACGTAGTAGTTCTGCTTTAAATCGCTCGTACGCGAACTCCTGGTTATTTTATGGAAATGATTCCTCTTTAATCATTACTCACACGATAATGGGTCTTTCTGCCTGTTTATGAGCGATACGCTACACTTCTTTACGTGACGAGTCAATTGCCGATATCTGCACCAAGAGTCGATCCTATGCAAGTCTTCCTGCATTTTACTGGAATATTCTAGTACTGCTGTTTGCCTGTACACAACAACTAAATGGTTCAAATGGCTCTGAGCACTATGGGACTTAACATCTGAGGTCATCAGTCCCATAGAACTTAGAACTACTTAAACCTAACTAACCTAAGGACATCACACACATCCATGCCCGAGGTAGGACTCGAACCTGCGACCGTAGCAGTCGCGCGGTTCCGGACTGAAGCGCCTAGAACCGCCCGGCACACAACATCTTCCACGAAAAGCCTCATGGAACTTATGACGTTCTGCAGTTCCTCTGTACGCGAATATGTGGTGAAAAAGTGCGGTCCCATAAATTCACTTGGGGTACTCCCGAAGCTACTTTCACATATGAAGATTTATATCCGTTGAGCATGGCATGCTGTGTTGTATATACTAGGACCTCTGATATCGCAGCACCATCAGATATTCTCGTTCAGACTGGCCGACCTTTAGCTGACGGTGAAAACCGAACAGTGGCGGGCTCGTGAATCTTTGGGCGGAACACAAAATTGGTTACTAGCTGTACGGCTGTCCACTCACACCTTAAATTATTGCCCACTGCTGAAAGTACGTCTGAGCCAACACTAAATTCCTTGTTCGAGAAAGGTCCGGACAGGTGCAGATAGTGGAACTGCTTCACCTCGGGTCCTCCAACTCATCTTTGCAAGTTGCTTTCCAATAGGTATTTCTGATTTCATTGATGTTAATAAATGGTTTCAGCAAGGTTTCTGCCCCTAGTATTATGTTGGCATTATTAATGTTTATAAGCGCAACTAGTACGGGGCCTCTCCATACATGCTCCTACAGTTCACTAAAAATACGAGCGTTATTCGGAAAGTAAGGAACGATCGGTCGCGAAATGAAAAACACAATGAAAATGCGATGAAGTTTTGCACAAGTGCGTTGGGCAACGTCTCTAGTATGCCCGACGATTGCGTTCCGTCGTTCGTTTTAGTTTTGACCACACAGAGAGCACATAAAGATACTTAGAACAATAGTGTCACCCACCAAGTACGAGGATCTTGTGAGAAACTCCGCCTAAATCTATGCAGCCAACATTACATAATTGTCGTGCGCTTTCTTCTTTAAGAAAATTCTCATCCGCATTTTACAGGGGCAATGAAGATGCACCTGCATCTTTTTCAGCTGGAAATGTTTGATTATCCACAATACAGCCCGTAATTGTCCCCCTCTGAGTTTCATCTGTGCTCACACGAACCGCTGGCGATGAAGACAACATTTTGGCACAGACAACAAAGAGCTGTAGGCCAGCGTAGAGAATTGGCGGAAATCACTGGCGGCTGCCTTCTATAAGGAGGGTGTTGGAAAATTGATACAACGCTACGACAAACGTCTAAGTCGGAGCGGCGACTATGGAGATAAGTAGCTGGAAGTTGTAGCTAACTGTTGCAAATAAAACAGTTTTGATTTTCACTGTGGTTTCCATTTCGCGACCTATCGTTCCTTACTTTCCGAATACCCCTCGTATGTTAATATTTTATTCCTCCGACCTCCTGAGACGAATACTACTATCTTTAATTAATATGGACAGTATTCTTCCCTGTCTAAAATCAGAACATGTCTTACGTGGCCTAAGGAGGAGCTTTTCAAATGGTTCAAATGACTCTGAGCACTATGGGACTCAACTGCTGTGGTCATAAGTCCCCTAGAACTTAAAACTACTTAAACCTAACTAACCTAAGGACATCACACACATCCATGCCCGAGGCAGTATTCGAACCTGCGACCGTAGTGGTCGTACGGTTCCAGACTGTAGCGCCTTTAACCGCTCGGCCACTCCGGCCGGCGAGGAGTTTTTCTAACCTAAAAGACCTACATGTGCAAATCGCACGTAGTCCACTATCCTAGTAGCCGCTGCCTGCGTGTAATGCACCTCAGATATTTTAAGGGAGCCCTGGAATTCTCAACCCGAAGGGAAAGCCACACTCACGATCGTCACAGAAGCGTCTGAAACTCTGATTTCGCCTTCCACCCAGCACCAAACCAGAGGACTGCGATTGGTTCTGACAACGATCCTGCAAAAATGCTAGGTCTGTTTCTGTCTCCTTCTCGAGGCTAACCGTCTTCACCATAGCAGGTAGTTTCCTGTAGGAACCAAGAATGTCCTCTCAACTCAGGCAGCAGGCACCATCCGTGCTGACATTAACAACTATTTGCAGCCGGGCGCACCCAGTGCTCTCAGTCGCTGACGGAAGAGGCTCCACGTTTTGGACGCAAACAGGATGGACACTGGGCTTCCTTCCCGATCTGCTTACAATTTCCATAACGGGCTTCATCTGCCGTCTAACACTGGATCTCCTGACAAACAATCCCATCCTATGTGCTTGTTTCGAACTTCTGTCCCAGTCCCATCAAACGAGGCGTTCCTTGCTGGATCAATGTATTTTCAGCAGAGGACAATGCCACATAGTTGTTTTTAATACATCTTGGTGGCCAGTACCCATTTTCGACTTCCGCCGACGGATTCGTAGCCCACCACTGCTCGCCATTCGTCGTCAGGTAACCGTCGAATGGAGAATCAGTGGGTGCTCCAACATCAGGAATCCTAGAAAAAAACACGTCATTCTTAACGGAGAGAAATCTTCTGGCATTAAAGTACAAATGACAGCACGGACAATACACTGCTCAGTTGTCATCTCAGTGTACATAAGGTGAAAAATAATGGTGCTATACCATGGGATACGCCAGAAGTTACATTAATGTAATTTGTGGCATTGTCTTCTGCTGAAAATACATTGATCCAGCAAGGGACGCCTCGTTTGATGGGGCTGAGACGGAAGTTCGAAACAAACACGTAGGGTGGGATTGTTTGTCAGGAGATCCAGTGTTAGACGGCAGATGAAGCCCGTTATGGAAATACTACCGCCATCTGTACATTTGTCACCTCAGTTTATAAATGAAATAGATAATAACGTCGGAAGTACATGGACAACGGACATCGGCTCTAATAGTGCCAAAGTATTTCACCTGAACCTTAATCCCAGTACGATGTCGTAATTACAGGAAGGTATGGTCACAGCTGTTGTAAGTAGGCTGTTTAGGTTTTTATGTTGGTAACGCCACGTAGCGCTCTATATGAAAATCACTGACTGTGCTGTATGAAGTCTGTGTCTGGTTTGTATTGTTGGAATATTTGCTATTGTAGTGTTGGGCTGTTGGATGTGAATAGCGCGTAGCGTTGCGCAGTTGGTGGTGAGCCGCCAGCAGTGGTGGATGTGGGAAGAGAGATGGCAGAATATTAAGAACGCTCGATCTGGACGTGTGTCTGCCAGAAAGAGTAAATTTGTAATACTGGATATCATGAATTGGTATATATATATATATATATATATATATATATATATATATATATATATATATATATATAATGACTTTTGAATACATTGTTTGTTCTCTATCAAAATCTTTCATTTGCTGACTATGCCTGTCAGTAGTTAGTGCCTTCAGTAGTTAGAATCTTTTATTTAGTTGGCAGTAGTGGCGCTCGCTGTATTGCAGTAGTTCGAGTAACGAAGATTTTTGTGAGGTAAGTGATTCATGAAAGGTATAGGTTATTGTTAATCAGGGCCATTCATTTGTAGGGATTTTTGAAAGTCAGATTGCGTTGTGCTAAAAATATTGTGTGTCAGTTTAGTGTTGATCAGAATAAGTAAAGAGAGTAATGTCTGAGTACGTTCAGTTTTGCTCAGCTGTTTGAAAATCAAATAACGTAGAGGTTTATCAGCACAGTAATTCAATAACTTTTCAAAGGGGATGTTTCACCGTATACACGTATACATTCCACTACCTGCCCCAATGCAACATCAACTGATTATCACTCCTAGTCACTAAAATCCACCGAAACATTTATCTTTTATGTTTTTGTTGTTATGGTCTTCAGCCCACAGACTGCATTAATGCAGCTGTGCACGCTTATTTATCTTGTGCAAGCCTCTTCGTCTCCGAGTAACTACTTTACCCTCTATTAATTTGAACCTACTTACTTTATTCTCTACTTGGTGTTCCACTGCAGCTTTAACCCCTACACTTCTCTCCAGCACCGTCCTAATATTTGCTTTATGACTCAATGTGAGTCTTAATGGCCGATTTCTTGCGCAAGCAGTTGTTATTGCACTGCGTCTCGGATAACGTGTGCATAGCATCCCGCTCACCCTGACCCGCGTGTGGCTAAGCACCGCTACGCACGCGACGCCGTCGCTCACGTGACGGGCTGTGCTTGTCTTCATTCTCTCGCGCATCTCACTAAAAATACGCTAGCAGGAGGGAAATTCACTTTTCAAGATATAGGAAACGAAAAAAATAAGGAATTTCATTCCTTTTAGCCATTAGTATGGTTCAAATGGCGAGCACTATGGGACTTAACGTGTAAGGTCATCAGTCCCCTACGACTTAGAACTACTTAGACCTAACTAACCTAAGGACATCACACACATCCATGCCCGAGGCAGGATTCGAACCTGCGACCTCAGCGGTCGCGTGGTTCCAGACTGTGACTCCTAGAACCGCTCGGCCGCCCCAGCCGGCTGCCGTTAGTAAAGTGTACAGAAATTTCAGAAACTTGTAAACATTACAAATTACCAAAAGCCTTTTCCACTGTAATGCCGACACTTTTATATCTTGTTAACTGCTCTGGCAGCGCACGGAGCCCGAAATGACTCCGTGTATTACTTCTCTGTTGCAGTCTGTTACTGTGTTAGTACCAGAGGAATATAAAAATTCATGGAAGAATCACGTGACACGCATATTTATACCCAGAATAACAAAGATACTGTTGAACTACAAAAAGAAAGGAAGGCAGGATGACCGAAGGAAAGATGGATCTAATAAGAATTGAGAGTGCATCAGAAGTTCGTATTATGAAGTATTCATCTTATACAATTATAGGGTGACAATTATTCAACTATGTGAAATAAAATCTGAACGGTTTGCATTAGGACGTTCAAACTGCACGATTGTCCGAGCGACTTGATGGGAATTAGTATGCGGATGCGACTTTCGGTTTAGCGACGAAGCAATCTTTCATTTGGATGGGTTCGTCAGTAAGTAAAATTAGTGAATTTTGGGGTCTGAGAATCCGTATTTCGCAATCGAGATGTCTTTTCACCCTCCACGAGTGACTGTCTTGTAAGCAATGTCCGTCACGGAATAATCGGTGCGATATTGCTTGATGGTACGGTGAGAACCGAGCGGTACGTGAGGGATTTGGAAGATGATTTCATGTCCATTATCCAAAATGACCCTAATTTCTACAAGATGTGATTCATGCAAGACGGAGCTCGACCGCATCGAAGCAGGAGAGTCTTTGATGTCCTGGAGGAGCACTTGCGGACGGCATTCTGGCTCTGCGCTACCCAGCGGCCACTGGCATGGGCCTCGATTGCCCGCCATATCCCCCGGATCTGAGCACATGCGACTCATTTTTGTTGGGCTATATTAAAGACAAGATGTACAGCAATAATGCCGAAACCACTGCTGAGCTGAAAACAACCATTTACGAGGTCATCGACAGCATAGATCTTCCGACACTTCAGCGGGTCATGCAGAATTTTGCTATTTCTGCGCCACATAATAGCCAATGATAACAGGCATATCGAACATCTCATAACCTAAATACAAACATGTGTAGTGACGTTTACACTTTGAATAAGGTGTGTGCATGCCATATTTTGTAACTAATTTACTTTTTTCATATAGTTCAATAATTGTTACCGTGTATCATTAACATTATAGCTGTACACGTAAATATAATATCATCAGCAAGTGTAAACATAAGAGAAGAGTGTCCTATTCGTATACGTACACAAGCTGTTGTCAGTGGAAGGCCAAGTGTTGTGTTGCCATATAAGCGTCCAATATCATAAAGCCATGAGCTTTAAGTAATTACACTAGGATATTAATTCTCATTGTTTCGAATGATTTCCACACAGAGTGAAGTGAATGCAAATTTCTGAAATAATGCGATATAGACTGAAAAGTACCAAATGCTGTCAAAGATGGTCGATGACACGTATACTGAGTTAATACCTTCAGCTGATAACTGTGGTCTACCCTCACCCACTATAACGTTTCTCACTTTCCCAGACAATGAAATCCAACCCGATATTCATCCGTCCTACAGCCGTAAGTCTTCTCTACTTTAACTTACAGCATGATTACCCGCTTCCTCTCCTTATTCCTTTCCTCTCACAACTTAGCATGGCCCCTATCCAAATTTTCTATTTCCTTACTGTTTGCTGTCATCCACCCCAAACCAACTCTCATACCCCAGGCTCTTTTGCTCATATCAGCATCCTGAGTCACTATATAACCTAAAAATTTTTCCACTCTGAATGTCGCTCTTCATTTCAAGATCTGTCCGCTTCTCCAGCGCATTTTCATTTTCAAGGGAAAAGAAAAAAGGCAGCAGGTTTATTTTTAATATTACATCGGTGAACAAGCTCGTAGCGTTTTCGTTTTGCATGTTGGTATTCCGGTTGCTATAGTTTTATTTATCTGTTGTCATATATTTGTAGTTCACTGTTACTATTTGAGTTTTCATATTGTCATTTGGAGATATTCAGTGGATCTCTGTACGCTAGAAAATTGAGTGCCACATGGAGAAATCGGAACATTTCCGACATTGTCTTCTGTTTGACTTCAGTAGACGGGTGACAGCAACGGATGCATCCTGAAACATTTTCACAGTATATGGTGATAGTGCCATTTGACAGACCACGGCAAGAACGAGGATCGTTTTAACATTAGTGACTCTCCATTTTCAGAAAGACCTTTGGGGTTTGATGAAGATCGTTTAAACGTATTAATCCTTAGTGACACAAGGATCCACGTCAGAGCATTCAATAACTGACAAAATTGATGAACATTTCATACGAATGCAGTGGTGAACGTTAAAAAATCGGGTATATGGAGACCGCATGCTCCAAGCCAAAATCACAAAAATCTGCGAGTGACCATGTGCGCAGAGATGCCAGCGCGTCATCATTGGGTTCGTGAGCAACACCGACCATTCCTATCTTGTATCCTTGCGGGTGACGAGAAATGGTGTCTTCCTGCTAACAGAAAGAAAAGAAAGGAATGAAAAACCGAAACAGTGTTGGTGTGTGTACTGGCGGAGGCAGTGTGGCGTCCCCTCGCGGCCAGACGGCGGCCGTCGGCGTCGCAGCGAGACTCGGGCTGTTGACTTTTGCCGAGCCACGCCACGCCCCAGTAACCCAGTTGGCAGTGACCGCTCAAGCGTCGACCAGGCTCGTTTGCATTTCAAGAGCGGCCGCCGCCGCCCCCACTGCTCACTCACGCCCATTCGCGGATTGTCGCCCGCCGACCCTGTGGGCATCGCGGCGCGTCCGACACGCCAGGGCGTCAGAGCGCGGTGATGCAGCAAAAACCACGTCACAGCCTCCGCTGCCGTTCACAGCATCGTGAAAGCTTGGCAAACACAAACGCGGCAAGCGAGCGCTCCAGCTTTCGATTGTAGCCCGAAAACTGAAAGGGAACGCTCGTCCACTAAGGAAAAAAAAAAGTAAAACTGACTTCTCAAATACTGCAGCCAGTATTTAAAAAAATGTAAATATCGTGTGACTAGGGCCTGCCGTCGGGTAGAACGTTAGCCGTGTGCAAGTCTTTCGATTTGACGCCACTTCGGCGACGTGCGCGTCGATGGGGAAGAAATGATGATGATTAGTACAACACCCAGTCCCTGAGCGGAGAAAATCTCCGACCCAGCCGGGAATCTAACCCGGGCCCTTAGGAATGACATTCTGTCGCGCTGGCTACTCAGCTACCGGGAGCGGACAGCCAGCACTCGAGAAGTAGTCTTACTATTAGGGTCCTTGCAAATTTTGGCGATATGCATCTGAGTAAATTAGCTTACCACGCCTATTTTCATTCTCTGCTTTCGTATGGCATCATATTCTGGCGTAACTCATTATTGAGTAAAAGAGTGTTCATTGCACAAAAGCGTGTAATCAGAATAATTGCTGGAGCTCATCCAAGATCATCCTGCAGACACTTATTTAAAGAGCTAGAAATCTTCACTGTAGCCTCACAGCCGGCCGGAGTGGCCGAGCGGTTCTAGGCGCTTCAGTCTGGAACCGCGCGACCGCTACGGTCGCAGGTTCGAATCCTGCCTCGGGCATGGATGTGTGTGATGTCCTTAGGTTAGTTACGTTTAAGTACTTCTAAGTTCTAGGGGACTGATGACCTCAGATATTAAGTCCCGTAGTGCTCAGAGCCATTTGAACCATTTTTGTAGCCTCACAATATATATATTCACTTATGAAATTTGTTGTTAACAGTCTGAACGAATTCAAAAGTAATAGCAGTGTACATGGCTACAACACTACGAGAAAGGATGATCTTCACTACTCAAGGTTAAATCTAACCTCAGAAGGGAGTAAATTATGCTGCCACAAACGTCTTTGGTCACTTACCTAATAGCATCAAAAGTCTGACAGAGAGCCGTACAGCATTAAAAAGGAAATTAAAAGAATTTCTTAATGGCAACTCCTTCTACTCATTAGATGAATTTTTGGATACAGTAGGTGGGTAATTTCCCAAGCCCCACAAAAAAAAAAAATATTGAGTGTCATGTAATATTTTGTGTAATGTAATATCTTGTATAGACACCTTTTATTAACCTGACACGTTCCACGTCATTACGAAGTGTCGTGTTCATGATCTATGGAACAAGTACTAATCAAAAATCTAAATCTAACTTTATTTTTCTTAGTGGAGGAGCGTTCCCTTTCACTTTTCCCGCTACATTCGAAAGTTGGAGTGTGTGCTTGCCGCGGAACAAGCAGCGTTCCCCTGCATTACACGCTAGCATAGTAATAACTGCAAACTTGTTCACAAATACTGATAATGTTGAATGCACACTACGACTTGTTCCTTTGGAAATTATGAGGTTATCGAAGTGAGAGGATTTGTTGTTATTATAGGGGAACTTTGGACAGAAGCGCAAACTTAACGTTTGAACATTTTTGTAAAATAAAGGAACACAAGAAGTACTTCTTGAAGGTATAAAAAGATCACTCTATACTATATACTAACATACCTTACTTGAAAATAACTTAAATTGTATGTTGTTTATTTCTTTCTGTTTTTTTGTGAAATTATTGCATAAATGTTTAAATTGTAAAGAATATAATCTTAAAGCCATGACATGAAGTTAACTAATGAACAATTTAGACTGACGCATATGGAATGGTAGACAACTCGCTATCAATTAGACAAATATTTTAATGCGTTTTTTCTTTATTTATTTGCAACATGCTCCATTATAATATCTGTAATACCATACGTATGTACTGTCTGTGTTTGGTGTGTGTGTGTGTGTGTGTGTGTGTCGAGTGTAGTGTAATGTTTGTGTTGTATGACGATGATGATGATGATCATCATCATCATCATCATGGTTATGGGAGAAGGGAGAGGGTGAAACCTGGTGCCGGTGCATGGCCTACTCCTCGCAAATAGGGGGCCACCAAACTTAACGTCCCCATCCAGCGGACGGATCACCATCAACAGTGCCACATGCCCCCACTTCATGAGACACCGCGGAGAACTTTGGTATTTAAACCAGGACACTGGTGCAAAGTCTGGTGATCAGGAAATTAACGCCACCACCTCACCTCCCTTTGCCTGCCAAATACTGGCACCAAAATTCGAATCGGGTCACTCCGGGTCTTAATGGGATTTTAACAAATGTGTGATTATTCTTAATGCTTAATACCAAGTTATTGGTTATCTTTACTTTACTAAGTCCCATCGCTCGTGCACCAAATGCATTTTCTGGCTTGCGAATACACAGCCTAGGATGCCTACTATTAAAACCTACAGCCTAGTCCTGCTACAGTCCGCAGCTCGTGGTCATGCGGTAGCGTTCTCGCTTCCCACGCCCGGGTTCCCGGGTTCGATTCCCGGCGAGGTCAGGGATTTTCTCTGCCTCGTGATGACTGGGTATTGTGTGATGTCCTTAGGTTAGTTAGGTTTAAGTAGTTCTAAGTTCTAGGGGACTGATAACAATAGATGTTAAGTCCCATAGTGCTCAGAGCCATTTGAACAATTTTTAGTCCTGCTACACAAGTTTCTTTGTCAGAACCGTGTGCTTAGCCATCTCTTTCTGATGTCTGATAAGCTAATGATAAGACTGTGAATTGTTTTATCGTTGGATTAAACTAAAGAGTCTGCTCTCCATTGACTTCAAGGATGTTACCAGATGGTCTTCATGTTGCGCAGTAAACGCATTTTTAAATTTCCCATCAGATTTGTCATCTCTGTAGATGGGATTATTCTTAGCTTTCCAAAACGATCCACATACGTTAAATTCCTTAGATGGTTTTAAAATTTCCATTTAAGGTGATAAAATGGTTGAAACTGCCACTTCCATTCACTTGATATTCAATCCGCATGATTACTCAGCAATTCACTATTAAGTGCCTGCCAGAGGGTTCATCGAACCACGTTCAAGCTATTTCTCTAACGTTCCACTCTCGAACTGCTGGCGGGAAAAATGAACACTTAAATCTTTCTGTGAGATCTCTAAACTTCTCTTATTTTATCATGATGATCATATCTCCCCATGTAGGCGGGCGCCAACAGAATATTTTCGCAACCGGAGGAGAAAGGTGATGACTCAAATTTCACGACAAGATCGTGCCGCGACGAGAAACGTCTTTGTTTTAATGACTGTGACGCCAGTTCAGATATCATGTTTGTGGCACTCTTACCCCTATCTTGCAATAACAAAAACCGAGCTGCCCTCGTGCGAACTCTTTCGGCGTCCTCTGTCAGTCCCATCTGATGCGAGTCCCACGCTGCACAGCACTACTTCAGATGAGGGCGCGCAAGCGTAGTGTAAGCAGACTTTTCAGTAGACCTGTAGCATTTTATAGCTGTTCTGGCAATAAATCGCAGTCTTTGGTTTTCTTTCCTCACAAAATTATCTGCGTGATCGTTCCAGTTTATGCTATTGGTAATTGTTATTCGGAGGTATTTAGTTGAATTGACAGTCCGTGGAGTACTGTGACTTATCGTGTAGTCGAAAATTAGCGGATTCTTGGAATTGCTCTTGTGGATGACTTCACACTTTTCATTATTTATAGTCCGTTTCCACTTATTTATAGTCTGTATCTTGTCTAACGTGCTTTGTAGTTTTCTTTTGGATCATCTGACTTTATATGAAGGTAAATCACAGCATCATCTGCAAGAAATCTAACAGGGCTGCTCAGAGTGCCTCCTAAATTGTTTATGCATATCAGGGCCAATATCACTTTCTTGGGGAGCACCTGGTATTACTTATGTTTCACTCGATGACTTTCCGTCAGTAGTACGAATTGTGACCATTCTAACAGGAAATCACGGAGGCGACACTCCATAAGCACACAGTTTGATTAGAAGACGTTTGTGATGAACGGTATCGAAAGCCTTCTGGAAATTTAAAAATATGGAATCCATTTGACGTCACCTGTCGATAGCACTCGTTAGTCCGTGAGAATAAAGAGCTAGTTTTGTTTCACGAGAACGATATTTTATGAATCTGTGTAGCTGTCAATAAATCGTTTCCCTCCAGGTAATTCATGTTGTTGGAAGACAGTATATGTTCCAAAATCCTACTGCAAATAGACATTAGTGATGCGTATCAGTAATTAAGTGGGTTACTCCTATTACCTTGCTTGGATATCGGTGTGACTTGTGCAATTTTTCAGTCTTCAGATACGGATCTTTCAAAAAGCGAGTGGTTGCATATGATTGCTAAGTGTGGAGCTATTGTATGAGTATGCAAGATACGGTTTGGCAAGCTCGAAGACAAGCAGTAGAAACTCTCACCGTGTGTGGGCGGGCATTATCATGCTCAAATGTAAGCCCAGGATGGCTTGCTATGAATGGCGGAGAATATCGTCGACGTACCGCTGTGCTGTAATGATGCTGCGGATGGCAACCAAAGGAGTCCTGCTATAAAATGAAATGGTACCCCGGGCCATCACTCCTGGATGTCGAGCCGTTTGGCGGGCTACAGTCAAGTTGGTATCCCTCCACCGTCTCGGGTGTCCACGAACAAATCTTGGCTTGTCATTGGGGCTCAGTCCCGGGCAGGACTCATCACTGAAGACGTCTTGTTTGTTGTCCTTCGTGGCAAGCCATCCTGGGCTTACATTTTAGTAACATAATGCTCGCCTTCACATAGCGATAGTTTCTATTACTTCTCTTCATGCTCGTCAAATGCTTGTCAAACCGTACCTTGCCCAGCAAGGTCGCCGGATTTCTCTCCAATGGAGAACATTTGGAGCATTATGGGCAGGGCCCTTCAGTGAGGTCGGTATCTGACAATGTAACGCGGTAATTGGACGGTAATGGCACGGTATCGCTCAGGAGGACATCCAACAACTCCATTAATCAGTGCAAAGCATTATGGCCAGAGGTAACCCAACGCGTTATTTACTTTCTCATTTTGTGATGCTCTCTCTCGTGAATAAATCATCCGATTTTCAGGTTTATTAAAAAAATTTTAGCGCATTAAAACAAGTATTGTGCATGGCCACCAATGTGGAGGCAGGCTTCAGCACGTGCCATACATGTGCCTAATGCATTGACAACCATCCTAATGCATCAACGATATCAACAGGGCTCTAATACACCAAAGAAATAACCTCACACAAAAAATTCAACGAGTTCGGGTTGGCATACCTAACAGGCATGATATAAGCGAGCCATGACCGACATCCTAACTCGAAGTTTCGTCTACGTTTCCCAGAGCAGCCAAAGGAAAGCGTGCCAGTGACAACTATGCATGTACCACATACACATAGTTTCATCGTAAGAAACATCATCCAAAATGTAGCGTTAGACATTACAAGTGTTGTAGCTTTGGTATAACTGAACTTGTGCATACATCGTACCGGGTAAACCATCACTTCTCGGACCAGTGTTTATGCGATCATCTGCTCGTTTCATTGCCCACCCCTAGGCTCTTTCATTTGTATCAGTAAGTCAAATACGCTGTATAATTTATTACCGGTACCCAAGAGAAATCATCCAACAGGAGGTAATTTCGGCTACCCGTGCGAAATCGGGGCTAGTAAGTAAAAGCAAATAAATGATACTGGACTTGACAAGAAGAAGGGACCGGTTGGTAGGACATGTTCTGAGGCATCAAGGGATAACAAATTTAGCATTGGAGGGTAGCGTGGAGGGTAAAAGTTGTAGAGGGAGACCAAGAGATGAAGAGATTCAGAAGGATGTAGGTTGCAGTAAGTACTGGGAGATGAAGAAGCTTGCACAGGCTGGAGTAGCATGGAGAGCTGCATCAAACCAGTCTCAGGACTGAAGACCACAACAACATGACACTGGAAAGCAACTCGTACCGAGCAGACCATATTAAAATGCAGCCATTGCAGTGTACATCTGGACACGTTCTCTCTGGTGCCATCGACCATTTACATTTGTGAGAACAGTTTCGTACTTTCATTTCTAAATCGACAGAGATTTCGCGACGCATTTTACGGCTGGAAAATTTTGTGCAAGCTGTCGATGTTTCCACTGTCAACGTAGTGGCATATTTACACGACTAACTGCGATAGACGCTTTTACTCGTCGCTGTAGCTCACATCGGAGTTAACACTGCGTCGACACATAAAGCCAGTCTAGATTCTATTGCAGCTGCTTGGGAGCACAGACCTCCAGAGCGGATTTTCATCCGTCGCACATCGGGACAGCAGCGGGACGAGAACTGCTATATTGCCGTCGAGTCGTTGCGAGTGGGTGTCCTTCGAGCGGAAGTTTGCGGTGGTAGTGGGACAGCGAGGGTGGGGGGGTGGAGGGTTAGCCATTAGGGCTCCGGCCTCAGCGCCGGCGCCCCGGTTCTGCTTCTGGGAACGCGAAACAGGGCCGCGGCCGACTGCCTGCCCGTGTGCGTGAGTGCGTGCGTGCGTGGGCGGACGAGGGCGCGCGCTTTAATCGCACGCAGATAGGCCACGCAATTCCGCCTTCTGGGTTTGCACGTCACGATTCACAATCTCTGCATTCTGCGGGTGCGTGTGTTAGGTCGTGCTATAGGAGATCGGCGAAATATACTTAACAATCGATTCAGAATGAAATTTCCTACCAAAGGTGACGTAGTGAGGTGCTTGAGACATTTCCCTCGTAGGCGGGAGAATTGAGTTGCGAGCCGTTGGCACATCTTTCTGGTTCAGGTATTCCATAAATCCCCTCTGACGAATGTAAATATGGATCTGTAAACAATACGACCATATAGTGACATAAGGAAACGGAAAATTTGGACTAAGCCTTACAAATGTAAACAAAATAAATTTATAGCTTTTACAGATCAAACCAAACCGTAAATTGCATTCCATTAAATATTAACACACAAAAACTGGTTCCGAAACAAATTTTTACTCGGCAGCGGAGTATGCGCTTACCTGAACCTACTGACAAATTGTTACTGTGTGCCGGGCTGGCCCTCGAACCTGCGACCATTGCCTTTCGCGGGCAACTGGGCTAACATTTTTTTAGATTTTCTTCCGCCTTCCTACTTCCTCTTATAATCCTTCGATTCCATCACCTTAGCTGCCTCCTCGGCCTTACTCCCGTGCCTTTCATCTCTTTTGTTAAAACGTAGTAATTGTCTTGGGCGGCGGAAGAAATCAAATGATGCAACTGTTTCGTTTGATGAGACAAATTCTTTCTTTTATTTTTCATTTAAAATAAATTTCTTCCAAACTGTAAAGTAAATGTTAGGCGAAATTTTTCATTTGATGGAACTGAGATAAAAGTAACAATATAGGAAAGCACCTTGTGGTGACTAAATATTCCTTCACCCTTGAAGCGTAATGTCTTCTTCTTCTGAAACCCTTCGGCTTTTTTTGTTCTAAAACTGAAATTTGTACTTCTTTATAAATACATGAATCCTGATGTTCTATCGAAATCCAATCTTTTCAACATCTATAGAAACTGAAACTCGTGTTTCTTGCTCAGGAAAAAAAAATCAGTTAATAAAATAATATACTCCTTCGTTGCACCGTTTTTCCTTTTCCCACCTTTATCCTACTTCCAGTGCGTAAATAGCATTTAAAATACAAGTAACACAACGGGTAAAAGTATTAATCTTAAACATAGAACACAAAGCAGAGGACTCAGCAATCTATTCACTCTTCGCAGTATCTCAGATACAAGGATACCTTGCTGTTGCGTAATTTGCTAAATTGTCTTGATAATTTACTTTTTTCTGTGTTTCATGGAGTAATATTGTTAGTCTAATCATAAATTCCGTGTTTATGATGTTATAATGTAGTGCACGAAATGACAGATATGACTATCCAAAAATCTTTCTGAACTGATTTAAGGCAACCACAATCGAACCTAAAACTAGAAGGACAAGAGAATGGCATGGCCGTGGAGGGGGATATGAACTTCCTATCACTCGAATACGCGTCCAGTATCTCAGCCAGTGATTCATTTTGCAAACTTTATCCAACTGAGATGTCTAGCCTCCTCTAACTATAGTTTGCTAGGTTACTGTAATAGTTTTCGAAAATTACAATGACCTAGCAAATGATAATTAGAGAATAAATAAAAAATCAGTGTTGACAGCAGAATGTTTGATAATGACAGTACTGTAATTTACCACCTGAAAAAAAGACAATAATTTCATTTGACAAGAAACAGTTCGGTAACTTAAGTTATTGAGAAATAATGACTAACTGTAGAAGACTAACCAGAGCGCAGTATAAACTGTACTAAAAATGACACAGTCACATAAATGTCCGTTTGTGCTACTAGGGTATATATTTTTCTTAAGAATATAACGACTAACCCTGTGGAATATGGCTATTTACACAAAGTGAGAGAGTCATAAGTATTCCTCTGATGTGGTCGGACGTATTTTTATACTTTGTTTGAACAATGTAATTTCTGCTTTCTTAATGTGAAAAATCAAAAGACTGTGTGATATACTCAAATGTGACAAACTATATTTACGAAAAAAAAATTATGCAAGAACAATTGTCAAATTTATTTAGTTCATTTCAACAGTGAGGACCTAAATTGTGAGAACTTCAGCTTCAAGAATAAAACCGATAGACAAGAAGAACTGGAGCGGCTCTACATTATGAGCTAAGTAAGCTAGAAAGTTTATTGTAATCTTCGTTTCTCTCAAATCTGCATAAAATGCTTTGTTTATTTTGGACAATAGTTGCAGGTAGGTGGGAGGGCGTAGATTAAAAGTAGAATATGAACTTCAAACTAAAAATTACTAAATTTCTGTGCAATTTCTGCCACTGGTGATTGAAAGTAATGAGTAGGTCATTGGTCGATAGTGAAAGTAAAGAAAACTTGACAACGTGTGAAATGTAAGAAGAGGGTTTCAGTCAGTATATGTTGAAAAATGGCCACGGAAATAAGAGAAATTCGAACACATATGTAGGTTTACAGACTTTCGATTTTCCCTAACAGCGTTCTCAAAGGGAACAGAAAAGGCGCCACAGCAATGTGCTGCAACAAATACTCTCCGCTAAACACCATAATTTGGCTTACGGGTTGTAGGCATGGATGTACTGTAACAGCTTTAACCTTCGACGTACGCAAAAGTCAAATGTTGCACTGTACGTAGCGAACAAGGATTAATTTCTATGTAATATACACTGAGGAGCCAAAGAAACTTGTACACCTGCCAAATACCGTGTAGAGCCCCCGCGAGCACGCAGATGTGCCGCAACATAACGTGGCCAGGACTCGACTAATGTCTGAAGTGGGGCTGGAGGGAATTGACACTATGAATCCTGCAGGGCTGTCCATAAATCCGAGAGAGTACGAGAGGGTGGAGATCTCTTCTTAACAGCACTTTGCAAGGCATCCCAGATATCCTCCATAAAATTCATGTCTGGGGAGTCTGGTAGCCAGCGGAAGTGTTTAAACTCAGAAGAGTGCTACTGGAGCCACTCTGTGGCAATTCTGGACGTGTGGGATGTCAAATTGTCCTGCTGGAATTGCCCAAGTCCGTCGGAAAGCAGAATGGACATGAATGGATGCAGGTGATCAGACAAGATGTTTATGTATGTGTCACCTGCTAGAGTCGTACATAGTTGTATCAGGGACCCCATATCACTGCAACTGCAAGCGCTCATACTATTATAGAGCTTCCACCAGCTTGAACAGTCCTCTGCTGACGTACAGGATCTATGGATTCATGAGGTTGTCACCATACCCGTACACGTCCATCCGCTCGATACAATCTCAAACGAGACTCGTCTGATCAGGCAACTTGTTTCCAGTCATCAACAGCCCATTGTCAGTGTTGACGGGCCCAGGCGAGGCTTAAAGCTTTGTGTCGTGTAGTCATCAAGGGTACACAAGAGGGCCTTCGGCTCCGAAAGCCCACATCGAGGATGATTTTTTTGAATGGTTCACACGCTGACACTTGTTGCTGGACTAGCATTGAAATCTGCAGCAATTTGCGGAAGGGTTGCACTTCTGTAACGTTGAACGACTCTCTTCAGTCGTCGTTCGTTCCGTTCTTGGAAGATCTTTTTGCGGCCTCAGCGATATCGGAGATTTGATGTTTTACCGAATTCCTGATATTCTCGGAACACTCGTGAAATGGACGCACGGGAAAATTCCCACATCATCGCTGCCTCGGAGATGCTATGTCCCATCGCTCGTGCGCCGATTACAACAACACGTTCAAACTCACTTCAATGTTGAGAACCTGCCATTGTAGCAACAGTTACCGATCTAACAACTGCACCAGGCTCTTATACAGGGTGGTCCATTTTTGATCGTGACCGGGCCAAATACCCCACGAAATAAGCGTCAAACGAAAAAACTACGAAGAACGAAACTTGTCTAGCTTCAAGGGGGAAACCAGATGGCGCTATGGTTGGCCCGCTAGATGGTGCTGCCATAGGTCAAACGGATATAAACTGCGTTTTTTTTAATAGGAACCCCCATTTTATTTGTTATTACATATTTGTGTAGTCCGTAAGGAAAAATGAATGTTTTAGTTGGACCACTTTTTTCGCTTTGTGATAGATGGCGCCGTAATTGTGACAAACATATGGCTTACAATTTTAGATGAACAGTTTGTAATAGGTAGGTTTTTTAAATTAAAATACAGAACGTAGCTACGGTTGAACATTTTATTTCGGTTGTTCCAATGTGAAACATGTACCTGTGTGAACTTATCATTTCTGAGAACGCATGCTGTTACAGCGTGATTACCAGTAAATACCACATTAATGCAATAAATGCTCAAAATGATGTCCGCCAACCTCAATGCATTTGGCAATACGTGTAACGCCATTTCTCTCAACAGCAAGTAGTTCGCCTTCCGAAATGTTCGCACATGCATTGACAATGCCCTGACGCGTGTTGCCAGGCGTTGTCGGTGGATCACGATAGCAAATATCCTTCAACTTTCCCAACAGAAAGAAATCCGGGGACGTCAGATCCGGTGAACGTAAGGGCCATGGTATGGTGCTTCGATGACCAATCCACCTGTCATGAAATATGTTATTCAATACCGGTTCAACCGCACGCGAGGTATGTGCCGGACATTCATCGCCATTCAGTCATGCAGTGAAACATCTTGTAGTAACATCGGTAGAACATTACGTAGGAAATCAGCATACATTGCAACATTTAGATTGCCATCGATAAAATGTGGGCCAATTATCCTTCCTCCCACAATGCCGCACTATACATTAATCCGCCAAGGTCGCTGATGTTTCACTTGTCGCAGCCATCGTGGATTTTCAGTTGCCCAATAGTGCATACTATGCCGGTTTACATTACCGCTGTTGGTGAATGATGCCTTGTCGCTAAATAGAACGCGTGCAAAAAATCTGTCATTGTCCCGTTATTTCTCTTGTACCCAGTGGCAGAACTGTACACGACGTTCAAAGTCGTCGCCACGCAATTCCTGGTGCATAGAAATATGGTACGGATGCAGTCGATGTTGATGTAGCATCCTCATCACCGTCGTTTTTAAGATTCCCGATTCTCGCGCAATTTGTCTCTACTGATGTGCGGATTAGCCGCTACAGCAGCTAAAGCACCTACTTGTGCATCATCATTTGTTGCAGGTCGTGGCTGACGTTTCACATGTGGCTAAAGACTTCCTGTTTCCTTAAATAACGTAACTACCCGGCGAACGGTCCGGACACTTGGATGATGTCGTCCAGGATACCGAGCAGCATACATAGCACACGCCCGTTGGGCATTTTGATCACAATAGCCATACATTGACACGTTATCGACTTTTTCCGCAATTGGTAAACTGTCTATTTTAACACAGGTAGTGTATCACGAAGCAAATACCGTCCGCATTGGCGGAATGTTACGTGATACCACGTACTTATATGTTTGTGACTATTACCGCGCCACATTTCAAAAAGCGAAAAAAGTGGTCCAACTAAAACACCCATATTTATTGACGTACTACAAGAATATTTAATAAAAATGGGAGTTCCTATTTTAAAAAACGCAGTTGATATCCGTTTGACCTATGGCAGCGCCATCTAGCGGGCCAACCATAGCGCTATCTGGTTTCCCCCTTCAAGCTAGACGAGTTTCGTTCTTTGTAGTTTTTTCGTTTGACGCTTATTTCGTGAGATATTTGGCCCGGTCACTATCAATGGACCACACTGTATAGGCGTTGCCTAGTTCCAGAGATACAAACTGCAGCTGCTCTCGTTTGCAGTAGCTGTAATCTGCATTATTATATTCTATACTATCATTTGCTATTTAAAAGTTACAGATGTGCTAGTAATTATTTCGGTATATCGCTGTATTCTAATAAAAGTACAGAGTGGAACAGGTCGTGCTTAAAATTCTTCATTTCCCTGGATCTGAGAAGACAAGTGCGCCCAATTACGTATCTCTCTCATGGGTGCTTTACATGTTTAATTCTTCCCCAGGAGAAATTAATTTAATTTCGAGCAAAAATTTTAATTCGAAGTAACACCTGACATTCACGTTTATTAATCTTATTGTAAAGAATACTTTCAGTATGTAGTAACTGTTAATGAGCCCTCTCAATTCATGTAGGAGCTGTATGAAAAACGAATGTCAAGAAAAGAAAGAACGGAAGTACTTTAGGGGTGAAACCTATCTGCAGCGTATGGTCTTACTGAACGAGCCGGCCGCGGTGGCCGAGCGGTTCTAGGCGCTTCAGCCCGGTACTGCGAGACTGCTACGGTCGCAGGTTCGAATTCTGCCTCGGGCATGGATGTGTGTGATGTCCCTAGGTTAGTTAGGTTTAAGTAGTTCTAAGTTCCAGGGGACTGATGACCTCAGATGTTAAGTCCCATAGTGCTCAGAGCCATTTGAACCATTTCTTACTGAACGCTTTGCTGACGATAGGAACCACAATTGTTAACATCCCTTCGCGAAACAGAATTTCCTCCACATTACCCAACGCTGTAAAACGCACATCACAACCAGACAACCTAACACTATTCAGATATGGTACAGTGTTTACATGTAGTCGATAAACGATTGCGAAAGCTGAAGTGTGGCAGCCAAAACCGAATTTCCTGAATCGATTTTGAACTAAACGTGACCAACCAGAAGTGGGTTGAGAAAATGATTTACGGAAACCATCAAACTTTTTATGTGTATGTATGTGTGTATTCTCTCGATCCGTGACTGAGTAGCCTTGACTTAGACATATGAGCGGTACCTGACAAAAACGTAAAAAAATAAATTATGAGGAAATATTAGTTCCTTTCGTTGTCTCTGGGAATTTTCAAATACTTCTTAGAGTTTTTCTGGTCTAGTATCGTTGTAGACTACTTAATTCTTTTTGGATTACAACAGGTGGGGCCGTAATTGTGACTAACTGTGAGAATGGAGCCACCAATGATCGTAACCTGCATCAAAAGATATAACAACGCACCAGATAGACGAAGGATATGCGCTTCAAAATACACGTGGTGGGACTGATTGAAATCGTTCCATCACAATCAGTTTACTCTGAAAAAAGGCTACCTGTGCGGGCACGTACACGAAATGTTATACGAATCGAAGCTGCACGCACATATGACACAGCGCCTCCATTCAAAATCTCGGATTAATTTCAAAACGTAGCCACAACCAACTCCAAGAATCGGATGCATCTTGAAACACCGGCGAATGTGTCACGCAGCGCCGGCCGTTGTGGCCGCGCGGTTCTAGGCGCTTCAGTCCGGAACCGCGCTGCTGCTACGGTCGCAGGTTCGAATCGTGCCTCGGACATGGATGTGTGTGATTCCTTAGTTTAGTTAGGTTTAAGTAGTTCTAAGCCTAGATGACTGATGACCTCAGATGTTTTTGACGCGCCATCCATGCGCTGATGGATACATGAGCGAACGCACATCTCAGAAGTTTTAGCCTTTTACCTTGAGTAAAGTGACTAGCTGTACATATGAAAGAAGAGGCGAAATTGATTTTCCAGCACTGCGGCTTTTTCGTGGGCTCGTGTGGGGTGTGGGCCGCCGTAGTGTTGCGAGTGCGTAGGGATTTCGCTGGTGAATGTCGACTCTCCTTCTGCGTAGCGAAGTCCGATACTCGTCAGGTCATAAACAGCAGGGGTGGAGTGGAGGGAGCGGGGATGAATGGGAGGCAGGGGAGAGGGGCTTCGCTATCTACAGCCGTGCTGTGCGCTCCATTGCACTACAGTGAGAAGGGGGGGGGGGAGAGGGGGGAGGGGACAGGAGACAGGAGAGCAGAGGGCGCAAATCTGTACGCTGTTGCTGGGGCGGCCCAACACATGTTGCCAGAGACGTCTGCCAGAGCCCTCGGGCACGGATCCCGATTTTGCGAAGTCTTAAAAAAAATTGGGGTTGCGAAACGCTGGGACGGGAAGCGAACGCAAGTGGCTGCTGGCCGTTTTTGAGAGAACGTTGGCTATCAGCAACGCTGTCCTCGCTGTCTCATTACTTTCCTCCTTTGTTTTTGTTTATAAACGACTATAGTGTTTGTATTACATGCATAATCTAATCACAGGAAACTAGTGTGATCACCTCTTGCTTCGAGACAGTAGATGGGTCAGGTACAAACCTAACTTCTTGGTGATATAATTTATCGACAGACAAAAGCAGTACATGGCCGAATATCGAACACAAATATTCGTGTAATGGTTGATAATACCAGGTGAACCGGTATGAAATGAGCGTTAAGATACAAATGTGTCGATAGGGAACATTTGTTGTGAACGAGCCTTAATTTTTTTTTGTGTGGTTGGTATGACATCTGTCAGAGATATATTCAGTACACATCAAGTCATGGAACAAACAACATCATATGTTTTCATCGTGTTAACAATGTCGGATTTTGTACCAGAAAGTGATGATTTGCGGAAAGCATTAATTTTTTGTTTTCATTTAAAAAAAAGTGCTGCAGAGACGCATCGAATGGTTGTCGAGGCATATGGTGATCATTCTCTATGAGAAGCAACATGCAGAAGATGTTTTCAACGGTTCAGAAATAATGATTTTGATGTAAGAAATGAAGAACGTGGACGACCACCAAAAAAGTTCGAAGACGCCGAATTGCAAGCTATATTGGATGAAGATGATACTTTGAGTCACAAGCAAATGGCAGCAATGCTAAATGTTGCACAACAAACACTTTCTGATCGTTTGAAAGCTCTGGGAAAGATCCAAAAGTGTGGAAAATGGGTGTCACATGAATTGCTTCAAAGACATGAAAGAAAATCAATTTTGCATGGATTTGTTACTGGCGACGAAAAATGGATTTATTTTAAGAATGATAAACGGGAAATATCATGGGTTAATCCGGGACAACCATCAACATCGACTGCAAAACCAGATCGATTCGGCAAGAAGACAATGCTCTGTGTTTGGTCGGATCAGAAAGGTGTGATGTATCATCAGCTTCTAAAACCCGTTGAAACCGTGAATACTAATCGCTACAGACAACAAATGATCAATTTGAACTACGAATTGATCGAAAAAAGACCAGAATGGGCCAGAAGACATGACAAAGTATTTTTCTTTTACACGACAATGCACCTGCACACAAAACAAAACTGGTTCAGGATACAATCAAAACACTTGGCTGGGAGCTGCTACCCCACCTGCCGTATTCACCAGACTTGGCCCCTTCCGACTACCATTTGTTTTCATCAATGGGCCACGCATTGGCTGAGGAACACTTCGATTGCTACGAAGAAGTCGAAAATTCGGTGTCTGATTGGTTTGCTTCAAAAGACGAACATTTCTATTGGCGTGGTGTCCACAAATTGCCAAAAAGGTGGTAAAAATGTATAGAAAGCAATGGTCAGTACTTTGAATAAAATGTTTTTACTTTTCAATTCAAAATTAGTGTTTTTTTCACAAAAAACGCTTATTTCATACCGGTACATCTGGTACATCCAAGCTGTGTCGGTTAAGCCATGGTTTTCTGCCAGCATCAGTACCTTGTAATGTTTTACGTACTCTAACAATTGTCTTTTTAGTTAACAAGAAAATTATTTCACTGTCATCGTTGTAACGTAACTTCTCACTTTTATAGATGTTGCAACAATTGCAAGTAATATAAGATGAAACAGATCAGAAAACTTCTGTGAACTGCAAGGACGCTGTAGCTATTCCACAGTGTGAACACCAGGTCATGTCCTACTTGATGTCATTGCGTGAACCACGATGCAAATATTAAAGCAAGACGTACTTGTAGGCTCTATTTAGCAGGAAGAAGTTGAAACGAGCTAATAGGCTTAGCCATGTAATAACAAAGAACTTGCGTCTGCGAATGACTGCTTGACCCAGTAGCAGAAAAGTGAAAGGAAGGTGGCACAACATGGCAAGGAAAGAATGAATAGTGTTGGGCAAAACGTGAAGTGGTGCGTTCTGACCCGCTGCTGTATTGCACAAGAAACTGCTGGGACTAACTGTACGGCCAGTATGGTGCAGAAAATATGCGAGAAGCAGCGTTGCGTCAAGCTTTACAAGTGGCTGATCTGGCCGATACAGCTACGGAAGCAGATTACTTCTCAGAAACAAGTGTTAATTAGTTAAGTTATTCAACGCAATTTAATAAAACGCGATCAGTTATGGGGTCCTGACTATTGTGTCCTAAGTAGGTCACAATTAATAGTCTATTACTCCTACCTGTGTACATGGGATTCATTAATTACGGTAGGCAAACCAGTGGGTAAAATACGTTTATAATTTATTCCACAACTGTCGCATGAAATCTTGAAGAGGTTAAAAATTCACTGCTGAAGTTTCCACTCAAGCAATACGTATATGGTCACGTCAATGAGAGTAACTACTTGTTGGCAATGTTCTGAGGTAGATGGAAGTAGTAGTTTGGTTACGACGATTCACTACCATCATTACTGATTCACAACGTTACATGACAGTTACGCAGTGATTGCAAGACGTGAAGACAAGCTTATTACAACGGCAGAGCGACTCATGGAATGTCCACTGCTTCCATAAAAGTTAAAACAAGTTATGGTGACTATCCGTCCGAACCATGCTGTTGCTATAGCAGTACTTTCAAAACATTTTATTTTCAAAAACCGCTTTCACTCACAATTTCATCCGTTTAGTCTGGTTGAATTTCCAAAACTCTAAAGCACGTACTTTTCTTAAATTCGTAGCTGAGAAACCAATACCAATTTTCGTAGTTCCGGCTGCAAAATTTTCTTGATTGCGACATATTTTTAGAAAGCCTTGCATTCGCCACTTCGCTGCCTTATGTGTGGAATTTTGAATAATCCCTCACTAAACGACGCCTACAGTATAAAATCAACACCCTCTCCAAATTTCAAGTCTCTGTCCTTAGTGGTTTGGCTGGGCTATTATGACTCAATGAATTAGTCAGGTCCTATTTCCCTCCCCCTCCTCCCCCCCCCCCCCTCTTGGGGGTTGAACTTCCAAAAACACTGAGACACATAATTATTATTTCCAACCGAATAAGCTAAATAAAAATTTTCATAGATTTAGCTTTAGACATGCCTTTGTAATAAAATATTTTCATAAAATATTTAATTCCCTATTTCACACCCTTTGGTGTTGAATTTACAAAAACGTCGAGACACATATTTTTTTAAAAAAATTCTAACCCAGAAGTCAAATACTACTTTTCATGGACGAACCTTCGAAAATGCTTAAATGCTTCGTTAACAATGATTTATTAAAAAAAACTGTCACCTACTATTCCACCTCTCCCCCCACCTCCAAAGGAGTTAATTTCCAAAAATGTTGAAACACGTATTTTTTAATTTCTGGTCGAGAAACCAAGTACCTATCTTCATAATTTTAGCTTCGAAATTGCCTTATCAGCGATATATTTTCAAAAAGCCTACTGCAGCCCCTTCTTAAAGCATGCCTACGGAACAAAATTTCAAGTTTCTATCCTTAGCAGTTTGGGCTGAGTGATGGTGAATCAGTCAGTCAGTCAGTCAGTCAGTCAGTTAGTGCATTTTCTTTTATGTATAAAGTTAAATTGGAATTTGTACTAATTTCTATGTGACCAAACTGTGGGAGTCATCGGTCCCTAGGCTTACACACTACTTAACCTAACTTAAACTAACTTACGCTAAGGACAACACACACACCCATGCCCGAGGGAGGACTCGAAACTCCGATAGGGGGAGCCGCACGAACCGTTGGAAGGCACCCTAGACAGCAGAGCTACCCCGCGCGGCATACAAAGATAGATTTCCGTTTGTTGTCTTCACACGAAAATTTACAGTAAACACTTTTTATGCTCCTTCTCTACAAGCCCTCCTTTTTCATGATCACCACATTTAAGAGAGGATGCTCATTAAAGACAAAAACGATATTCGCACACACATCCTGCCAACTACAGAGTGACACAAGGAACACGCGCGTGGCGCACAAGTTACATACTAGATAAAGAGTCAACAACGACTGTAAAACGACTGAATGCTTTGGTGTGGTTTTAATTCTGTACGTTAGTCCCTGAGCTGTGTTCTAGAAACCGTAATGTTTCAAATTATTAACCGCACTGACTTGCTGTTCTTCAGTAGTGAATAATTTAAGGAAGATTACATTTTTTGAAGTTAACAAAAATTTAAGGATAAAATCAGTAAAACAGATTATTTTAAATAATTACGAAATATAACTTGTGAAATTTTCAAATATGTCACCTATATAAGGCAATAAATACTTAACTTTTTCTAACAAGGAAGTGTATTTACGAAAAGTAAAGTAAGTTTTTGAAACACAATACTTTTCCATTTGGTGAACAAATAAATTTAGTGAAAATATCTTAAATGTGTGGAATTTTTGATAATTTTTATGAAGCGCTATCTATAACATAACCAATTTTCGCATAGCAACATTTTCTGAGAGAATCATGATAAATTATTACCACGTTGTGGATAAATTTTGAAAGATAGAAGATTTTCCAAATGCACCGATGTACAGCGTAACTATTTGTGAAGCATGAATCCCATACTTTGCAGCCGAAAATTAGAATAGAAATTACTGGAAAGAAGGTTGCATAGCAATTTTAGATTATCCCAGAAGTTCCTGTATATCTGGTTTGTTATGAACATCTGAAAAATACTACACAAATATCTCGTCAGTTCTTGATAAGGTTTCAAAGTGGTTTAAAGTCTGACAACTTTTTTTAGATATTCACAAACGTAAAATTATGTCCTTCATAAATACGCAGAAAAGTAGTTTCCTATGACTGTAAATCTAGAGATACTATCTTGTTCTCCTCTAGCAACTGTGAAGATAATATTATACTATTTACAGCCCACAACGAGGAATTTAAACAGCGCTCCATGCACAAGTGTAATGGGAAGGAACCTTTACATACAGTAAGTGGCACATCTCCTTCGTTCGAGTAGAACCCGTCGCGTACATATAAGTAGTGTCTGTTCTTTCCGAATGAACAGACACCATTTATCATCCTGCAGCCTATATGAATCAAGATGTGATGAGCCATAATAGTAGGACCACATGCTTAGTAGCATGTTGGTGTAGTTTGGAACGCAATGCAGCATCGGTTTTGCGTGTCATTGATTTCACAAGTCCTTGGACATTGATTTAAATCAATGGTGAAAGTTGATAATTTGTGCTGGACCAGTATTCGAACCCAGGTCTTGGGTTTACTAGGCAGATAAGCTGGCTACTACGCCATCCGGACACAGTGGTCATCGCAACTTCACGGAATATCCTAGCACGCCTCCCACATGCAATGAAGATAATGCCAAGGGGCACTACATTAGTGGTGTGTGTTTAAGTTGAGATGGGTGTGAGTAGTCTTGTGTCTTGCACCACACACCGAGTAGCGAATGCGGCTTCTTGAAAAGGCTGTTATATCAGCACCTGTTGGTCCTCCCACATAAGAATATTATGCATGTATGTCAACTGTCTTTTCCGGAATCCCTGAGTTATCCAACCAGGCACGTAACGTATTACGGTCTCTCTGCCTCGTAATGGACCCCAGAAAAGTTAGTTGTTCTGTAGTTTGTTATCTGGTTGACATCACTAGAGAATAACTACACTTCCTCATCGGACATAACAATTCGCGTTTTCCATGCAACTTTTTACGATAGAGCAATAGAGTTACACCTCACTGTGAAGGCAGTTTACAGTCCTTCCGCTACCAGGCTCTAGTTTAAAACTCTGTACTTTTCATATACATCCTGCGTCTTAACACGATTAAATGGAAACATTCCATTTTGAAATGAGTAAAAACACTTTCTACAAAGATTTTCAAAAATAGTATTGCAACTTTCATATACTTATTATTTGTTAACTCCAAATGTGCCTTTAGGTTAAGACTTATGCGTTACAGTGGAAGAGACGAAACTTCATTGACACAAAGTGGAGTAAAAATTACATGGCGACAAGAAATTAGCTCGACAGGGGAGAAAACATTTTTCCACACACGATAGCAGTAAACGTCATAGTTATTAACGAATAGACGGATGTAAACGGTGTTTGAAGAGTACTGGTCTCGTCACAATCCACAAGGGATTGGTCAGTAATTAACGGCAAACAAATATCGTCCTTTCTATATCCGTTTGATTCCGCTCCAAGAGTTCACTGGACAAATGAAATGAATATTTGGCAATGAATAACAAACACTGCACTTGTGCTACCTCAAATAACCGCACACAGCAAGCAACAATTACAGTGGCAGAGTACGTGTGACATGTCCATTTAGGTCTTTTAGGACAGAGAAAGCTCCCCCAAAGGCCGATAAATTACATTCTGGCTACAGAGGGGCAATAAAGTCAGCCCCATTAATTGCAGAGAGTAGAATGCGTAATAACAGATTAGAGAATTAAAACATTAATATAGTATTAATTAACTTCATTATTGTCGACGGAAAGGTCCGAGAACTAGCCACGGTTGCTGCCAGTAATAAAGCTCACATAATACTAAGGACAGCAAGCTGATTGAAAACGGATTTTACTGGGGACGAAATTTTAAAATTCAGTTGTATCTCCCAAAGAAAGGTTAGACGCCGGTATTTGTAGACGTATATCATGTGGTGGTGCGTAGTGTGAGTGGTACAGATCCCGAATGCGAAGTGATTTGGTTGATGATTCGCTAATGAGCCTAACATTATGACCACCTGCTTAATGGCATGTTAGTGCGGTATGGAACGCAATGCAGCATCGAGTCCGCGTGGCATTGATTCCACAAGTCCTTGGTAGGATTCCCGAGGCACGTGCCACCAGGCGCGTACGCAGCACACGCAGGTTCCCTGTCGGTGGGCTGAGCGCGTGGCGCATTTGGTATCCCAAATGTGTTAAACTGGTTTCATATCGCACGAATTTCGTGGCAAATACATCAGCATTAATTCACTGTAGTGTTCCTCTAACCACTATAGCAAGATAGTGGCCTTTGACACAGACAGGTATGTACACTACTGGCCATTAAAATTGCTACATCAAGAATAAATGTAGATGATAAACGGGTATTCATTGGACAAATATATTATACCAGAACTGACATGTGATTATATTTTCACGCAGTTTGGGTGCATAGATCCTGAGAAATCAGTACACAGAACAACCACCTCTGGCCTTAATAACGGCCTTAATACGCCTGGGCATTGAGTCAAACAGAGCTTGGATGGCGTGTAGAGGTACAGCTGCCCATACAGCTTCAACACGATACCACAGTTCATCAAGAGTAGTGACTGGCGTATTGTGACGAAACAGTTGCTCGTCCACCATTGACCAAACGTTCTCAATAGGTGAGAAATCTGGAGAATGTGCTGGCCAGGGCAGCAGACGAACATTTTCTGTATCCAGAAACGCCCGTACAGGACCTGCAATATGCGGTCGTGCATTATCCTGCTGAAATGTAGGGTTTCGCAGGGATCGAATGAAGGGTAGAGCCACGGGTCGTAACACATCTGGAATGTAACGTCCACTGTTCAAAGTACCGTCAATGCGAACAAGAGGTGACCGAGACGTGTAACCAATGGCACCCGATACCATCTCGCTGGGTGATACGCCAGTATGGCGATGAGGAATACACGCTTCCATTGTGCGTACACCACGATGTCGCCAAACACGGATGCAACCATCATGATGCTGTAAACAGAGCCCGTATTCATCCGAAAAAATGACGTTTTGCTATTCGAGCACCCAGGTTCGTCGTTGAGTACACCATCGCAGGCGCTCCTGTCTGTGATGCAGCGTCAAGGGTAACTGCAGCCATGGTCTCCGAGCTGAGAGTCCATCCTGCTGCAAACGTCGTCGAACTGTTCGTGCAGATAGTTGTTGTCTTGCAAACGTCCCCATCTTTTGACTCAGGGATCGAGACGTGGCTGCACGATCCGTTACAGCCGTGCGGGGAAGATGCCTGTCATCTCGACTGTTAGTGATACAAGGCCTTTGGGATCCAGCACAGCGTTCCATATTACCCTCCTGAACCCACCAATTCCATATTTTGCTAACAGTCATTGAATCTCGACCGACGCGAGCAGCAATGTCGCGATACGATAAATCGCAATCGCGATAGGCTACAATCCGACCTTTATCAAAGTCGGAAACGTGATGGTACGCATTTCTCCTCCTTACACGAGGCATCACAACAACGTTTCACCAGGCAACGCCGGTTAACTGCTGTTTGTGTATGAGAAATCGGTTGGAAACTTTCCTGATGTCAGCACGTTGTAGGTGTCGCCACCGGCACCAACCTTGCGTGAATGCTCTGAAAAGCTAATCATTTGCATATCACAGCATCTTCTTCCTGTCGGTTAAATTTCGCGTCTGTAGTACGCCATCTTCGTGGTGCAGCAATTTTAATGGCCAGTAGTGTAGTTGGAAGATGCCATTGTCGTCGGCGGATATTTCGAGAATCCTGAGGTAATTCTGACGGTCCGCTTTAATATTCACTTAGTCAACAGCGATTGTGGTGTCGTCGAGTACTGTATGTCGCATGGAGACCCAAACGCGTCATAACGTCCCTGTCGGCCTGAATCGGTGGCACGGTGCGCGTTCCGAGCAGCCGTTTGTCTGGAATACGGTGTAGCTGGACACGATCATCGATTTGGTGTAAGAAGAAACCTGATTTATCCGACCTGATGATAAGTTTCGACTGATTCACGCTCGATGATTCCGTACCCACTTCAATCGTATACGACGATGTCGTTGGGTTAACATGGTAACAGGTAGGGGTGGTCCGCTGCGGATTCCCATGTTCAGCAAAGTGCACTGAACAGCGTCCTCCGAAATACTTGTGCCTGCACCCTGCACCAGCATCGAACTCTATCATCAGAACTGACATAGATCAACATCTGTCTTACTTTACAGAGAGGGGAAGCCTCTGACTTCCATTTTCTTTAATGAGCCATTCACGTCCATTAACCTGTCGCCCACTCGTAATCTCAGCGTCCGTCAGCCACTTTCCATAGATGCTAACAACATCGGTACACTTACAGCCGACTAGCTTCATTGTTTTGGAGATACTCATTCGCAGGCAACTGGCCATAACAACCTTCACTCTGCCAAAGTCGCTTACGTCCGTGGATATACCCATTTGCAGTCCGTATCGTTGCCAGAATGAGCCCCCCCCCCCCCCTCCCCTCTCATTTGTTTGTGCTCTGGTTACGTACTTTCCTTGCCGTCACATGCGCCCGCGAAGCCAGAAGGATGGCATTAAACATGGCGGTGGGCAGTGGTAATAATTTTTTCCTGCCGTGCATGTGTTAAATGTCGATCGAACATAGAAATCGGATGCTTTTATAGATCGCCTACCTCACGGGCAGTAGAGATGGAAAATTTTCGAAAATAACAAGAAAGTTGTGGGTAAGTTTCTGGGTCATGATAATGTATTACAGTGAGATTATTGTTCTGGTGTAACCACAGGCGTCAGAACGAAGATGAAGAACGGAAAACCAGAGAAGGTGGTAAGGAAACGTCAGACAATAGCCGCTGACAAGGACCGAGCCGCGCCAGGTGTATATAAGCGCCGCTCCAGCCAGACCTTCCTTCTCAGCCGACGACCAGCTCCTTAACCTTACCAATCTTCTTTCCCTCCAACTTAACTCCCTTGACCTCCAGAACGCCTACAACCATGTCTGGCATCCTGGGCTCCCCTTCAAACTCCAGACCTATGCTCTCCCTATCAATTTCGTCCATCCCGTTGCTTCCTTCTCTCCAGTCGTCCCTCCTATGTCACTATCCACAATACCAACTCCTGTACCTTCTATCCCTCTGCTGGCGTGCCCCAAGGCTCCATCTCTTCCCTCTCATCTATCTCCTGTACACTGCTGATATGCCCAAACCTCCCCTGCCTGTTCATCTCTTCCAATTTGCTGATGACACCGCCTTCCTAGCCCTTTATCCTACCCTTCAACAGTCCCACCGTAACCTTCAAACCGACCTTGACCAGTTCAACACTTGGTGCAACCAGTGGTTCCTCTGTATCAACCCCTCCAAGACCCAGGCGATCATCATAGGCCGCTCCACCCGCTCCTTCCATCTCCATGATTTCTACCTCACTATTTATGGCTGTCCTATCCACCTCACTCCTACCCTCAAATACCTTTCCCTCACCCTCGACCACCACCTCACCTGGTCTCCCTATCTCCTTACAATCCAACACATAGCTCACAACAGACTCCGCGTTCTGAAACTCCTGTATGGCTGGACATGGGGACTGCATCCTTCCACCATCCTTCACATTTACAAATCCTTGATCCGCCCCATTCTTTGTTATGCCAGCGTTGCTTGGATTTCCGCCCCTCCCAGATTCTATAAAGCCCTCAAAATCCTCGAATGCCATGAACTCTACCTCGCCCTTCACATCTGCCTTCCATCCCCCACGTGCATCCTCTACGACCTCATCCCCTTTCCCCACCTTCTCGTTTCCCTTGAACACATCCACACCCTATATATTGTCTGTTGACTCGATCCCCCTCACCCAAAAAAAAAAAAATGGTTCAAATGGCTCTGAGCACTATGGGACTCAACTGCTGAGGTCATTAGTCCCCTAGAACTTAGAACTAGATAAACCTAACTAACCTAAGGACATCACAAACATCCATGCCCGAGGCAGGATTCGAACCTGCGACCGTAGCGGGCTTGCGGTTCCAGACTGCAGCGCCTTTAACCGCACGGCCACTTCGGCCGGCCAATCCCCCTCACCCGCTGGTGTCTCTCTTCCTCTCCACACCGCAGCCCATTGCCACGCATTTACCATTATGTCCCACCCTCTCTCCATCTCCTCACCTTCCACCTCCTTTCCCAATGCAACTTCCAGCATCTACCCCTCCCAGATGCTTAGCTTCACCCTAACGTTTACCCTTCCTACCACCTCTAACCCCACCTTCCCCCTGCAACCTCTTCAGGGCTCCCTCTCCTCCCCCTCCCTTCGCCTGAGTGGCTTTCCCCCTCATATGTCACCTCCTTCTCCCGTGCTCCCCTTCAGTCTCTCTGCACTCCCACCTGCCTTGTCTTCCCTCTTCATCTCCCACCCTGCCCGACTCCTGCCTCCTGGTGCGCCCCCTGTCTCCCCCTTTTCCTGTTCCTCCCGCCCTCCCATCCCACCTCCCTTCTTTTTTCCTCCTCTCTGACCTCCAGTCCTTCGGCAGCTACCTACCAGTGGATTTTCCTCTTTGTGAGTGTTCCGTCATTTCCAGTGGTTTTGTTTTTTCAATGTCTCGCCCTGTGTGATTTTTATACTGTGGCCGACTTTTAACTTGTGTTTCACTTCAGTGGTTTTAAGTACACAACGCATTGCCAGCTGTGTTCTTTTAACTCTATGTCGACTTTTTAAATGTCCTCCAATGTCGCTGTTTTAGTGTGTATTTTAACTCCAATCATCTCCAATTACTGTTTTTTATGTCCCCCTCTTTACCCCCATTTTTATGTAAGAGTTTCCCTTGCATTTTTGTTAAATAGTGGACTCTGCCACTGCCAGCCCTCCCATGCCCCATAGGGGCACAGGAGTGAAATCACAGTCCACAGCTCGTGGTCGTACGGTAGCGTTCTCGCTTCCCACGCCCGGGTTCCCAGGTTCGATTCCCGGCGGGGTCAGGGATTTTCTCTGCCTCGTGATGACTGGGTGTTGTGTGATGTCCTTAGGTTAGTTAGGTTTAAGTAGTTCTAAGTTCTAGGGGACTGATGACCATAGATGTTAAGTCCCATGGTGCTCAGAGCCATTTGAACCATTCAAAGAAATCACAATAAGAGAAAAAAAAGAAAAAAAAACGGCCTCGCCTGTTGAGATCGGCACCGTGAGGTGGACGTTAATTACCAGTGACATGTGTCAACTTGTAGGAACTTTGTCTATAGTGATGACTATTACTGTTTGCATGTTACTTGCGGCACCTTTGTAAATACAAGTTAAGTATTGTCAATTTTCTTTGTAGAAATAAATCTACTAATGTTATTTGCTTAAATTTTTGTACACCATTCCGAGAATGCAGCTTCTTTTAGGCACCCTGTAAGCGTCGAGTGGGCAAGATCCAACAATTTTAATCTACCAGCTATAGACTGAGAGACTGAAGTGATTAAGTCAGGTAGTAGTGAGGTGAAATCATGCGAAATTGCTCTAAACACCTTATGCGAAAATTATCGTGAGAAAACTTTTCGACTCAGTTGATGTAGAACAGGGAATGAGTGATCATAAGAGCTTTGTAGCATCACCGACGACGAATGTCAGTAGGAATGATAATAAAAGTAGGAGGTACTTCTATTTAGATAATGCCACAAGAGGATTTCAAATTATATGAGCAGTCACAATAATTCATCTCTGCAGATTTAAACGTAGCCAAAGCCTCGTAGACACAAAAATTGAATGAAGAAATTCAATATTTTTTTGACAAACTAGATCTCATGCTCGTCAATATCGTACCCAAATTGTCCGTTTACGACTCTTCGTTTTGCTAAGAAAATTCGGACGAATCTGTGCCGATGCAGGGAAGAGGCACAAGAAAAAGAAGACGAACGTTTAGAAGAAGCAGCGTAAAAATAGACAGCAAAAGAGCGGAGAGAAAAGGTATGGACAGACGAAGGAATACTGGAAAAAGCTTATAGTGTAGCGGGTTAAAAGTTGTCCTCTAAAGAAAGGAGAAGAAGAAGAAGAACATAGAGGTGAGAAGATATGGTATTTTACCGATTAAAATAGTCTTGCCGTGCTATTTGTGCAGTAGGAGGCGTTAAGCACCTTCAGTCCTGGCACTGGCAGAGCCGCAAGCCGGTCGTATAAACTGGGCGCCTTTTAAAAGTCTGGCAGCGCCAGGCGGCGGCGGCGGCGGCGGCGGCCGCACCCGTGCCTGCGGCTGACGTTTCGGATGTGAAATGGGATTTGGCGGGCAGGGACCAGGGACCAGGGTCCGGGTCACCGCGGCGAAGCGACGCGGCGGAACTTCTGCGATAGGAAACGCGTTGATGGCTGAGGGCTGCTGGCGGAACGGGCGCCAGGTAATCCGACAGAGACGGATGGCCGGTGAGCCGTACAAGACACGTCGCCCGCTTCGTATTAATATCGTGCCGTCCGTGAATCGCTCTGTCTTTACATCGATTCACCAGGCGCTGCGGTGTGCGCTGAAACGCAACCATGTTAAGGAAGAACGATGTCCACATTTCTAAACTTACACTTTAAAAAATCTGTAATCAATCTTTATTATTATTATACAACATAAACCATTACCCTATGTAATTAGTGGTTATTGCTGATGTCTTAATGATTGATTAAATGGTTCAAATGGCTCTGAGCACTATGGGACTCAACAGCTGAGGTCATCAGTCCCCTAGAAATTAGAACTACTTAAACCTAACTAACCTAAGGACATCACACACATCCATGCTGTAATATGACCTTTTTTTAAAATAATATTATGAATATTTATATATGTGTTTGGAGAGGGAGAGATTGATTTTTGATTGAGATTTTTACTTTTCGTCGTAACTGGTACCTGAATGTTTTTGGTTGTTGCCTCCTTGAATGATCAGCTTCTGCACCAGTTGTTGACGTATTGCAGTTTGGAGGAAGTTATTGTTCCTTAAGGTTTAAAATACGACTCTTAGTTACTTGGCCGTATTGCGGATATCTTTGAGTCCAAGTTTTCGTAGCTTTTCATAGCTAACGGACCACTGTTGTAAGTAAGTAAGATCAAACAGCAATCTGCTTTTCGTGAGAAAAGGAGATTGCATGACACACAAACTTCCTTCAAACAACACGTCCTGCTACATCAAAATTGGGCAGTGGAGTTCAGCACCATACTATTGTATAAGAACATAATCCAATTACTGTAATTAAGAAATTGTGAGAGGTTGTTACTTATTGAATGAAAACTATAGAGACTGCATTTCTTTTCCTGTATTTTAGTGAGCTTTGTACACTTACAATTCTGTCAATTCATAGACGGCGACGACAATGAAGTTCACCTCCTTTTACAAAAACAAGATTCTTCACTTCCAAAAATTTTGTACAAGTAAATGTTTGGCAGCTCTTACACATACTTCACTCGATTTTATTACTAGAATATCAGTTTTCATTCAATATAACAATATGTTCTGAGCGACGGCCTAGCAACACGTCCTCTTTCCACAAGATACAGATTAACAGTCTTTTTTTTTTTAATAAAATCAATTGTCTTTTTTTTCTTAGAGTCCATACACAAAGATTCTCTAATACTATCGTTGCGGAAATTGCGCGCTAAAGAGTTTCTTGCTGTCGAGCTGCGCTTCATTTCATTTTAAGCACTTTTTGAATCACATTTACATTTTTGGTATTTACATACATTACTGAGCATCTCAGAATAAAATCAGGCATAAATTAGTTAAAGAAAAGAAAGCAGTGAGGCACACATAACATTACAATGCCCGAGGCAGGATTCGAACCTGCGACCGTAGCGGTCGCGCGGTTCCAGACTCTAGCGCCTGGAACCGCTCGGCCACACCGGCCGGCAATCATTGATTAATTATTGCTGCTATTCTACACTCTACAAGTAGTATTTAAGTGATCATTTGCTATGGGCAATCAACACTTACATCTACACTCCACAAACCATCTTAGGTGTGTGGTGGAGGATACTTCGTGTGCCACTGTTACATTCACCCATAGCCGTTCAAGCTGTGAATGCTGCTTGGGAAGAACGACTCTCGAATAGTCTCCGAATGAGTCCTGATTGGTCAGACGTTTGAGGTGAGCGAAAACAAGACTTCCTAGAAATTACACTATAGATATCTGTCTGAGTTTTGTTAGCCAAACGAAGAGTAGGAAAATTGAATACGAAATCGACGAGCGTGAGATCTGGTTTTAAAAAAATTAATTGCTTGGAAGTAATTCACCTAATAAAACGACTAAATTACTGATTTAAGGAAAAAATTTTGGCCGAATATTCACAGCCAAACGAAGAGTGGTACATGGTAAAATGAGCGTGAGATCTAGTGTTGCAAATGAAGATTTAATTGCTTAAAAGCACTGAGGGTAAATAAGAACAAGTTAATTAGTGATTTAAGGAAAAACAGAAATATTTATCGAACAGCTCCTGCTGCCTATGTAAATGAAATACGAAAACATATCCAGTCACAGCACAAACTCAAAGTTCTCTAACTTCTGTTGATCTATGAACTTAAGTATAATACCCATCGACATTTTACTTTATTACATTTCACACTTTATGAACAAAACTTGAAAACAATCAAAAAATTAGAAACAAATAATCAAATGTTATTTTAAATGATTTACCTAAACGTCACAAAATTAAATAGGTTATAAAAACATTTGATGCGGTTTTGAATGTTACTCAAAATACCGTACAGAAAGTGAGGTACCGGTTGAGAATTTAAAGTTCAATGTTTAACTTATAATCTTATAATTTGAGAAAGTACTAGTAGATATTTATTTGATGAAATTTCACTCAGTGGTTTCCTGACGCCTGTGACGTACCAGCATCTCGTCTAATTTCTTTGATTTCAGCCTCACGGTCTATTCGCAAGATATATTAGATCTACAAGTTTGCTTCCGGTGTTTTGCACACACACGGCCAATTGTGGTGCAGGTGGTAGGTCGTAAGTGTCATGAAATAAACTTAGGTACTTGTAAACATAACACCATGAAAATTTTAGTCGATTTGTGATTGCTTCTAAAGTTATCCGCGACTGAATGTGTCAAGTTACTAGTCCAGCTCTCGCCATTTGCGGGAAATTTTAATTTTCTTATTTGAGACGAATAAATCTGCGGCTGAGACTCATAAAATGCTGGGTAGGACCTATGGCGAGGCACCTATTAGAACTTACAGAGAATGGTTTCAGTGCCTCAAGGACGATGATTTTGACGTCGAAGACCGGTATGGTGGTGGAACAGAAAAGGTTTTCGAAGCCACTGAAACCTACGGAAAGAATCACAGGAGCTCGTTATCGAAAGCAGGTGATTTGTTGGAGCCGAGAACTGAAAGACAAACGGTCACAATACAGCAATCGAAGAGAAAAGGCGATTTTGCAGCGTGACAATGCTCGACTCCGTATCACAAAACCCTTCAAAATACACTTGGAAACGTTGAAATGGGTAGTCCTTCTCCACCCTTCGTAATCTCCAGATATTGCTCCCTCTGACTACCAGCTTTTTCGATCAATGGCATATGGCCTGGCTGAACAGCCCTTCGGTCACATGAACAAGTGGAAAGTGGATTGATCTGTGGATCTTCTCAAAAGACGCCCAGTTCTTCCGCAGCGGGGTTCGTAAGCTGCCCAAAAGATGGCCAATACTTTCAATCGTAAATTTTTTGTGAGATTTTCAAAATAAAACCGCAGACTTCGAGAGCAAAAGGTGTGGAAGCAAAGTTGTATAGCTAATATACAGGAGGAAGCAGTATGTGTCCTCTGAGTCTTGCAATCATGACCTTTATGTATTATTTTGAGCACTATAAATAGCCTTAATGAAAAATTTAAATATGGTTGTAACATTGCATGAAGGTATAATACGATTTAGTTCACTGTGTCTAATTATCTCCTCTTCTTTTGTATTAATTCAACCCTCAGTTTCAATGTTTCTGCAGTATCAAGATTCCACTTATCATTTTTCACAAAACCATTCGGTGTATGACACATTCCATCAAATTTTTCACAAGAATGCTGTCGTTTCTGATTACGATAATCACTTATGGCCTGACGATTGGCTTGTAAGCCAGAAAGCCGTTCGTTAGATAAATAAATGCCTTGCAACATGCACAGTTCACGTTTTCATTCAACACCAATTATGCGGTTCATCTACTCAGTACTATATCGCTCATTTTTCAGATTGTTTTTCTCCTTTGTGACGTTTTCTCTATCTGGTCCTCTTTCTCTGCCATATATCGCTTTCAACATGTTAGCAAAGTAAGCTATTTCTCTATAGGATGGGTTCACCAAAACAGTGATACGATCATTTGAAGAGCACTGTCTCCCACGTGGCCACAGAACGTTTAATGATTGAAACAAGAAGTATCAAATACATGGAGAAACGTGGCAAGGATTCGGAACATTGAATTATGAATAAAAACTACCTCAAATGGTTAACAAATACGTCTGATCAACATAGGAAAGTATAAGTTGTTTCAAGGAACAGCTTCAAAGCGATGGTCAATAGGGAGAAAGAACACCTCCGGGAAAACATGCGTACACCAGATGATAATATCATTGGCTACAACAAATCCACTGAGGCAATGAGACTATAAAGAATATGAGAACTAGTACAAGGAACAGAGGTGTGACATAGGTAACATCACCAGATAAGTGGATAGCATTTACACTGCACTGTTACAAGAACACCGACAGCGGTGTATAACAAAGGATGTGTTTGAAGAATGCGAGAAGACAGAGTAGGAAATACCAAGGAAAGATGTGAAGAAAGCGCTAAAGTGGTAAAAAATAACAAGGTTCCTGGCCCACAAAATGTTAAAATGGAACTTTTGAAAAGATGCTGGAATACTTGTGTGTAATATTTAACAGAATATAACAAGGGGAGGTTATAACTAAAGATTGGGACACGTCTTTTCTTCGTAACATCCATAAAAAATTGTACAAGAAGTGTTGTTCAAAATACAAGGGAATAGGTGTAATTCCTTCAGTAGCAAAACTTTTCCCTAGTATACTTAAAGAAACCACTGAACATAAGTTCCTCGCGGGAAAAATGTGGCTTTACAGCTGATAGACAGTATTTGAATCACATCCACTGTCTTAGATCATCAGTATAGAAGAAAGGAGCTAGTAACATGAAAATGCACATGACGTTCGTGAATTTGGTAGTAGCATAGGACAGAATACCAAGATCTGACGCTGCACCTTCCGTGAAGAGACTAAAAGTATGGGATTAAGGGGTTAATATAATTATGAGAATGTACAGCAGACATACAGATGTAAAAGTAAATATTGGAAACAAAGTAACAAAAGGTTTTAAAACTTCCTTAAGGAAGGTTGCAGCCTAATCCCATTACTTTTGATTATACAGGGTGGTCAGAATAGTGTCAAAAGCTTGTAAGGGTGTTGAAGGGAAGGTTGTGATGAGTAATAATTGTTGAGAAAAAAGTTCGATACATAGCTCCGTTTCCGAGTTAACTGGCGTTGCAGCTAGCCAATCACGCCGTTTTGTGAAAATTCAAGCGGCCCACTAAGGACAGGGTCGCCAAACGTTTTCTTAGTTGGTTTCTAAATCCGCACAAGAGAGCATTACAAAGACTGGACATGGGACAGCAGTAAGGATTGAAACCGAGCCAAAGGCTGATGCAGTCTCGTGCACAATCATCAACGCTGTGGGAACAACTGACTCATTGTATTAGGCGGGCAGCTTGCATTTGCGTGCATAACGGCCTAATTGACTAATTTCAATGCTAAGCAACTTGGAAACGGCGCAACGCACCGATATTTTTTCTTAACAATTACTTCAACTGTTCTGCAGCATCCTTACAAGCTTTCTTACCTGCCTATATACATAGAGCAAGCCGTGGCTACATGGTACAAAAATTGTTCAGGAATGGATATGACTGTCAGGCAAGGCAGAAAGCATTCACGGCTTGTTGCAGATGAACAAATAATTTTCGTAAATAGGAGACAAGATACGGAACACATGTTTGATGAACTCCACAAGAATACACAATATGGGGACTAAAAATTAATTTAGACAAGACAGAACACATGCGTATTGATAAACAAGAAACGCATTTAGTTCTCGAAGATGAAAAAATTTAAAAAGTATAAATTTTAAATATTTTGTTTCTGTTATATCCACTGACGGCACTTGTGAGAAAGATGTCCATGCCAAAATGGTGACTGACAAGCGAGAGACGAAGTCTCTACAAGGACTGATTTGTAACACAGTATTAGTCAACAGACTGTCTTGAGGATATAGTTATTTATGGTGCAGAAATGAGGTCACTTAGGAATGAAAAAAGCGACAAGTTCAGGACAGTGCAGTGAGATTTTATGGGAAGACTCTTGCAGATCAGCGGTGAAGATGAAATCAAAAACATCTAAAATATGGGAAAAATAAGTGACACAGGCCGTAGTGAGCAGACTGGAGAATAAGTCATCAGTGGCTTGGGATGTTAAAATAATGAGGAATGACATTCGGTTAAGAAGGTATTTATGTGGGCTCCTAAAAGAACTTAATGAGACAGTCATTTCGGTCCATCCAATTGATTTATTCCACAGAAATTAATTATGTCAGTTGATGAGAGTAAACTAGTCCAATGTTTCTCGATTTTAATAGACATCACTGGGAAGGAACCTCCTGGCAAGCTTCAGATCGCTATTGTGCCGTTATCATTTAATTCTTCTAAGGAGCAGTTTGTTACCTCTTTTCAGTGATAGAAGGTATTTAATTTTTAATTTCAGACGTTTGTAAGAATTGTGTGGACAGGCCGAGACGGCAGGCAATTAGAAGAAGGAAAGATTTTCAAATATACCTTAGCTTTTCAGTCCACATGATCCATTGTTAGGAAACTTCTTTGTGGAGAGAGTAAACTCGAAAGGCATCGCTCAAAACAAGGGAAACAGACTGACAACGTCGTAATTCTTTGAGTAAATTTGAAGATGGAAACGCAAAGCAAACAGTAAGATCCAAAAGTTATATATATCTGTGTGTGTGTGTGTGTGTGTGTGTGTGTGTGTGTGTGTGTGTGTGCGCACGCGCGCGCGCGTGTATGTGGCAATGGATTCTACTCGACAGCACCATCGCATACAAAAAAAATCTTAAACTGTTGGCAACTCACAAACGCTACTGCGGTAGCTTTCGCTTGCATAAAAATATATTTATGCGTGTTTGAAATTGCTCAGGCGATTGAATTACCGCCAATTGCGGAATACGCACTGTTATTCTTTTCTTAGAAGCCAAGAGACGTGAAACCTACCAAAATTTATCGGCAGATTAATGAAGTGTAGGAATAAAGCGTTATTAGAGCTGGAACTGTTGTAAAGTAGTGTTGAGCATTTAAAGATGGCGGCACAAAGAAGCAAGATAAGAAATGAAGTGGACGGGCGTCCATCATTACTGATTACCTTGTGCAGAAAGTCGATAAAATTTCGAGGAGATTAACGATTTGTCATTATCTCATGCCTTTCCTCACGTTTCAAGAAGTTTTCTCTCTAAAACTGTAACGAAACTCTTACAATATACGAGACTGTGCGCAGGCTGGTTTGCAAGATGCTGCCTGAGTTGCATAAAATCATTCGTACAGCCACGGCAATGATATTCCTCCATAGTTACTGTTTGGAAGAGAGTAAGTTTTAAGCCAAAGTGTCACTCGTGACGAAACATATGTTGCTCATTCTATGCAGGAATAAAAACAACAGTACTTGGAATGGAGGCACTCAACATTCCCATGAAACTGAAGCTCCATCAAACAATTTGAGATCGAAAAGTCATGTGTGCCGTGTTATGGGACAGGCAGGGTGCTTTTTGGGTTTTTTTTATTTTTTTATTTTTTTTATTTTTTTATTTTTTTTTTTTACTGGGTGTAGCACAGTCAGTGCAGAGAGTTGTTATGATATCTTAACGAAACAGTTCCGTATCGAAACAAAAGTCATAGTGCGCACAGTGGAGAGATCGTTTCGCTCCACGACAGCGCCCGTCCCCAAGTGGCTTGATGCATTCGAGAGTTCATCGCCTTATATGGCTGGGAAGAATTTGGTACCGCCTCGTATGGTTCTGACCTAGTAGCTAATGTCTATCATTTTTTCTCACACTTAAAGAAGCACGTTGCCGGTCAGCGCTACCGGGAATACTTCAGTACAGAAGAGGATAAAAAACGAGGTGTCAGATTTCTGTGAGAATGGTTTTCGGAAGCTGGTTAGTAAGAAAAGTTCCTTAATGTAGCTGGAAATTACATTAAAATGTAGATTAAGGTCCAGGCATTCATGCAACATAAAATTGTTGAGGAATCGTGATTGTTTTTATTTTAAAAGAGTATTTACTTTAAAACACACCTCTTTTTTCACCTAGTGAGCTGGGAAGTGATTAGAAAACTAGAATCACCCTTGGAAGAGCGGAATTCGATTACTGATTTTTTTGGGTGGTGGTTGAGAGGGGAGAACGGCGTTGGCAGGAGCAAGGGTACGGCGATGGTGGTGAGTTACGACGTGCGGAGTAGCACGAGAAATCGAGCAGGAAGTGACAAACGGCAGATCTACGTGTAGGGTCGCGATTTCTGGCAGTGTGAAAGTACAGCACGTCTGCAGCGGATGGGATCACATTTGCCACGGACCAGGCCAATCACGGGCAGCGGCGTGGGTCCACGCGCGACCGCAGCTGCGACTGACCGAACGTCACCGTATGGTCACAGTAGTGGTTACATCGCACACTGTGTGGTCGAATGTCTCTGTACACTTGCTCTGTTGAGGGATCACACGGCAGGATATTAAAGCTGGGTGCAGTACACAGAAGGAGAATAGCATGCAGATATAACACATTTACCCTAAGGTAACAATTCGAAAAATGATCAAAGGTAAACAAGGATAGTCTGCAAAACAGGAAAAGACGTGTGACAGCGAACCATCGAACAATTTCTTGTGACTGGAACGTTTGTGTGTCGCTTTCACGCTTAGCGAGCGCTCAACACCTATGTATTGTGGGGCTGTTTGTCCTATAGCAGGGACACCCCTATCGGATTTGTATAATTGAAGAAATCTTCGAAAAAAAAAAGGAACTCACATGGAAGTTCAGTAGTTATCTATTTTCTATCTTTGAGCTTAAGAAACTGTTCACGTTGGTGCTGCAGAGGGGCCTCACGAAAAAATTCAAGTTCTCTTAGAGGTATAGCGTTGCCAGTGGTAACTACTGAGAGGCGAGACGCGAAATTGCAAAGTTCTATGTCTCTGATCGAGAAGCGACCGTCATGGTTCTGCGCGCGTATGACTCACCCCAAGGAAACTGTCTGTTCAATAAAAAATGGAATCTCTCTTCTCCACCTTCCATTGAGGTGGGGACAGGTGAGCAATTCTGCGTGACGAATATCCGAGAGTTTCACGGAACTATATGCTCTGTGTTCTTCTCCCTTCATGTGTCTCCGCGAGGGCGGGTATCTTTCCTTTTTTGGTATAATTAACATTAATTACTGTCGTCTGTACAGTGGTTGCTGGTGGCGGGGCAAACTGTTGTTACTTCTTCTTTGTTGGAGTGACTATCCCTGATCGAATGCGTTTGCTCAGCGTTCCCATGCCTAGAACACTGATGGGTTATGAGTTCGAATGAATGGGAGCCAGCAAGTAAGTGCCTACGGCAGGATTGATACAGCTGTGTTATTGGAGTCCTCGACGTGACCGACAGAGGTCCGTCCTTTAAGGCAAAAGTTGTCTTCAGCAGCTTCGACCGGACGAGCCGACCGTGCAGTTTCTGGGATAGAATTATAGTCGGTGGGACGTACGAAAAGATCGTATACGTTTCTGTTGTTTGTTCTTCCGTATCAGTTCGCGCTTTTGGTTTCGACTCTCAGTTTCTCCCACATTAACGCTGCCGGCCGTAGTTGCAGATCACGACAAAGTTATATGAATTTTCGATACATCTGAATCAAACACAACTTACGACACAGCAGTGCCATTAATCTATCCAGTAAGACATCAACAGATCTGAAGAGAAATTAAACATTTTGTGCCGTTTAGATTTAACAACGTTTCAAAACAACGAATCGTTTTGTTACACACATCTGATATTAGCAGCATACAGGACCCACGTTTGCCACTTTTACAGCTCTCCGTTTCGACTTTTAATTCCATCCAAGTTCTGACCACCTGAATACAATAATGGTTCACAATGTGCCTCCGGTACAATCAATATTTGCTGTCAGATATTTTGATATCCCATAGAATGCACGATATAATGTGTCCCAAATGTGCTCTGTAGCATACTATTCGGAGACTTTAGCTATCTTGTTAGAAAACAGGCAGTATCTACACTCACATTCACTCTATACTCGACAAGCCATTTTCCGATGTACGACGGAAGATGCTTCTATTACCGTTATGATTTTCCCCTTTCCTTGATATAGTGTGTTGGAAGAACAATCGTCAGTAAGCCACCACAGCTCCTCTAATTACCCACATTTTCTGGGCGTGCTTATCTGATACCACATTAAGGAATAAATCAGAATTCTGAGATCTGTATTCGTTGATAGCAACAATTTCAAGTAATGTTAGTTTTATACCTTCATTAGCTTGATGGAGAACATCATCCTTTATAGCCTAAGAATGACATTCATTCAGAGCATGTTCAGCAAAGGCGGAATTTTTCTTTATAACCTCCAACTATTTTCATGTAGCGTCAGTTTTGTAGCTATAGCCTTACATGATTGACCTACTAATAATTTACCACATAAATTGCAGTAAATTCTATAAATTTCACTCTTCTTTAATGCCGGTGGTCTTCAATGATGTGCCATATACGTACAGAATCTTAATTTTAGACCTGTCTTTCTGATACACTTCCTGAGCCCTCGAATAGTGACCAATGGGCTTAAATATTAAGGCTTTAGTAATATTAGTGACACGCTTAATATCAAATTGCTACCATGTGCAACGTACCTACCAGCGAAAATGGTTTCCCAAAGTATCTACCAGAAGTAAAATGATTTACAGAACGTTACGTCATTTATTGGATGATTAGTTATAATTAAATGATAGTTGGTTAGCATTTAGCGATTTTCGTTAGTAACAATTTTTTTGTCCCACACTGCGTTCCACTGGTAATAAAGCTACAGATTTCGGTACAGACTTCTGTTCCACCTAGAGTTATGATGCAGGACTGCAACAAAGAATCTATATATTTACAATTTTGGCTAGTAAAACTGTAACATCATGAATGCGGTATGCAACAAATGATTATCATTTCAGAATAACTACACAGAATTATGACTAACACCCTCTATATGTGTATGAGAAAGGTTTACTCAGCGGATTTCTGATTCATAAATCGAATTTGAAGTTTGTTTGCGAAGGTAACGTGTTAGGCTTCGTGTAAGACTGTGATGGAATATGAAATCGATGGATTCCGTAGGGACATACTCAATGCCATGCAAGATCTCAACGGTTCCACGCTACTAGCGCCCGAGAGGGACAGACATGTTAGTCGGTCGACCACGCAAGACCATTCAATCGCGTCACGTACTTCGAGGCAGGAAATTGAGTTGTTAGTAGCAAGAGAATTATCTACGCGAAGAGTGTGATGACGTCTGGAACACAACGGACTGTCAGCACAGCATCATGATAGCGGCTCCCGTTAAAGCAGCAGCAGATAGTGGCGCTGGAATAATGGTGCAAACAACGACAACACTAGACACACAATTAGCACAATGTCGTCTTTCCAGGTGAGTCCTAGCTCTTGTGCATTGTCATCAAAATGATTCCATAAGTGGAGGCTCAGACAAGAGAAAAATTGCCAGACTGCATTCGCCGTCGTCATCAGGGCACAATACCTGTCGTGAGGGCATGGGGTGCCATTCGGTACACAACACGAGCATCCGTGGTGTGCACGGCTGGCAATTGTGTCTGCAGCCATTACATTCCTGACGTGTTAAGGCGGGTGGCTGTGCCCTGTCTTCGAGGTCTCTTTGACGTTATCTTTCAACAAGGTTAGACAAGACCGCATATTGCGCCCGTGCTGTCCCGATTCACTTAGACTAAGAGTGTGTTCATCTATTGCCCTTGTGCACACGTTCTCCACATGTTTCTCGCAATGAAAACATTTGGCTATGGATTGCCAAGAGTCTGGCACGCTGCCACTTGTGGGCTGCTACGACAGGTAAAATCTGCCAGAGAGTTGAAGCAACAGGGAGTGACGTATACGTATCTGTCATCGTGGCTCAGTTCGATCTGTGCCTATCCGGGATAGAACCTTTCTTCTTGCGAGAGGTCGCATTTCTGAGTACTGAGTTTGGCACCTTGTATGCCCCTTAACCACGTACAAATTTAGTTGAGTCTTGTTCCTACTGTTCTGTACACGCACAATAAGCAAAATTTTGTTTATAGCTATCCTTCCTGGCGTTGCAATTTTTATGGTCAGTAAACACCTTGTGGTGTACAATTTCTATTTAGATTAACAGTATCGGCACTACTTCTAGCTAGAGGTGCGATTTAGAGCCTATCGAAAACACTGTGTATTTATGAACTTTTAGTTTTTCAGTGTACATAACGCTTTTTTGTTCATGTTTTAGCAGAAACTGTTAGTCGTTATATACGTACAGACGTGTTCTTTCAGTGGTGTAACATTTCGTCGACGTCACAAAATTTAGCGCTGGTTTTAGAAACTGAATCGACAGCATAGCGATACTGTTTATCTTTGAACTATTGATTTCCTATGTGAAGAGTATCATTCTTCACTTTCATATTTAAACCGAGAGAAGTTGTAAACAGTTTAGGTATGGTGTACTATTTTCCGTAAACAGCTGACTACAGTTATTGACATTTATCATTTTGTAGTAAAAGCGCTCGATATGCCTGTAGTTCCGTTACATTACGTCGCCAAGACCGCCCTTTGTGCCTTGCGGGTCAGTCTGCGCGCCTACCGGCAGGGGCTTCGGCAGCTCCGCCCCACGCCATCACGCCTGGTCCGGAACGCGACACCTTAATGCAGCCCACAGAAAACGGGGCCTTTGCATTGGAACACGAAACCACCAGCTTACCACGCCGTTAGTAGCGAGGCAGGGGTTTCCATATCGACCTCGATACAAAACGCCCACTACATGAATCAACATCTCACTGGCCTAGAAATACATCACCCCTCTACTTCTGTCGCTTCCACCAAACCTTCCTACCTCTCCCATTTTTTTCTTCTTCTTCTTCTTCTTCTTCTTCTTCCATAAAGCTGTGGAAAATATGTTCTACTTTGTCTTCAGGTTTTTAAATATATGGACAAGTTTGTCAGCAGCCGTAAGTGCTACAAGTAAGTAAAATGCAAACGTGAGCTTACGTAAGAAAGTGATGATGTGAAGATTAAAATTAAAGCTGTTGATTACAGAAACAAATCATAAAATCAGAACAGAGGAGTCACGATGCAGATGACTTTATTGCCATTCAATAGGAATAAGAAATTAAACAATAGAATTGGATATCATGTACGTTACACTTCTGTAAGCACATAAAAGATACTACCAAAAACTTCTGAGAAGTTAGTTCGATGTTATCTAAACATGAGTGTTGAAATGCAGCTGTTGACAAGATTTATTAATTGAATAAGTTCTCGAAAATGTGTAATTTGAAAAAGTGAATAAAAAAGTAAATATTTATGGTACTGCCATGTTAGTTTCTCCTGTTGATAATACCTCGTTTCCTTTTCTATGTGTATTTTTGGATATCTTTATTTATCTTCTACCTCTTAATGAAATACGACAGTGCCCTTATTTTCTTCTTTATTTCCACAGTTTTCTTCTGTCCAGCGGGCAAAAATTTGCGTTTATGCGAGATATTTGCCCGGCATCACAGTAATAAAGAGAGAGCAGTAATGTTATTAATGCAATGATAATATACACATTGTAAAGGTGAACTGTGCGTAAAAGTGCTGAGGATGCGCGTTTGTTGAACAAAAAGCAGAATGAGACCAGATGAGAAATTTCACCTTCAGCTGTTGTTTAAAAAACGTCCGTAGTTCCGCCAAATGTGGATTCAGTGCTACCAGAGAGATGTCACTCATCCCGATTCCCTTGTTCTACTGTTTGATTTGATATGAAATTTTTTTGTTATCGCACATGAAACCTACCACCTTTTCTCTCCGCTTTTTTGTATTTACATTATAATCTTTGTACGTAACAATTATGTGGAAATACAGTATAACAGGCTGTGATGCTTAGAAAACTATTCTTACTGAGTTAAAATAGTGCCGTTATACAATAATTTGTATTTTAACACCTTTTTATTTCGTATCATACAGTGTTTCAGCCTTTACTTTACATCGAAATATCCCATCGCACCTCACGCCAGGAAACAACGAATATGGGATTCAGCTCCTCGTTAGCTGAACATTACGTTGAATCTATAAATGTTAGTTCCATTGGAATAATTGAGGAACGTAATTTTATTTTTTTAAATATTTAAGAAGTGTTCTCACCAGTCTTGTCAAGACTGCATCTAACAACAATTCGGTCAAAACAGAGGTTCCGTTTGATAAATGGAACATAAAAGAACATAATAAGCTGTACGTAATATTTACTTGTGCAAAACGTTGTTTGTGGTTAGCTGGTACGTGAAACTCTTCGTCTACAGAGAGGGCCTAACAAATAAATGCTCATTACCATCACGCCATAGGAAAAGTCCAAAGTGATAAGGTTAAACGGAATCAAGGCCTCCAAGTAGGAATTAACTTCATAATTGTGTCAAAAATCTGAGCTCACTACTACTTTTCGTAAAAATTATCGTGTGCGGTTTATTCCGAATTTTAACCGTGAGTTTGTGCCTAAACAACGTCATACCAAAATTCTAGTACGGAGACGCCACGTCGCTAATGAACACCACGTGGATTGATTGTATTGCTCATGTCTGTATAGCTGATTAATTTCAAAATAATTAAGAAAGCTAAGGTACTAAAATGAAATAGGTTATAGGAAGTTATGTTAAATATCCGTTTTCGTTTCAGATCGTATCACAAATATAATTATCCCAGAACCAACACCAATCACACGTAGCAGTTAACGATTGCCTACATTCAGTTAAGCCTCCAAATTGTAGATCGTCCACATAGAAGTAGAGATAGTTCGCGGCGTTTTGTTTTTCTCCTTTGACGGTGTGTTGCGGTAATGTTGTGCGGGGATTTTAGTGTGTAGAAGGACGGTAGACACTTTACTACAAAAGATAAAAATTTCATAACTTCATTTTGTTTAAAGATTTTAATTAAAAATAACTATCCCTCGAATTTCCATGGCGTATCTTTATACACTAACCGTTGAACGAAAATTACATGAGAAGCTGCAACCACAATATGTCCTAAATTACCTCAGTGCACGGCTTAAAGTTTAGGCTAGGTAATACACTTGTTGCATTACGAAATAGTCTGGTTTTGTTCGGATATTTGAAAAGCAATACATATATCACGCGAAGATGCCCATAGATATTGTTTTACAACTGCTGGTCTTGGTGTTCCATGAATTTTCATTTGGAGTATGTTCACATTTGTTTCAATGGTGCTGTAGAGTGGAGACCACAGCGTTCTGTTGATAATTGACCAACAAAAGTGGAATTATATCGCCAGGAAACGACAGAGAGGAAACTCGAAAAGTCAGTGCTGGGACAGGCTCTTGAAACTCACTTGTATTACATGTATTTGACTTAGGCAAGAACAATAGAATTCAGAGCAGGATACTAAGGAAAAATGTAAAGTAATAGTGGCGGAAGGAAAAAATAATAAAACATATTGGTAGTGTACCACTGGGTTGCTCAGTTCAAAGAAGAATAGGTATCTGGAACCTTACATCCCATGACAGAGGAGGAGGGTGGTAGAAGGGAAGCGTCACAAATTTCTCTCGTCTTTTCTCTGCCGTAGTTCTTCTCCGTCAGTTGTTATTCACTCCCGTATGCTGAATGCATGTCGTGCTGCACACCAGCATGTGTGTGTGTGTGTGTGTGTGTGTGTGTGTGTGTTTGAGAGAGAGAGTGAACTAACTGGATGCCCGCTTTGCGTGATAGCGGATAACATCCTTTCACTACGTGTCGTCTACGCCAGAGACACATTCCCTTAAGCTACATTTTGTGCGTTAATTCTGTAAAACTGTTCACTGGATGCGGCAGCTATTAAAAGATTTATTCCTGTAATTCTGACTCCCACTTCATAATCATATCAGCTTTACTTGCGAACAAAGCGTACATCTGAAGTTTAGTATAAGAGCTAAAATTTTTGTTGCTGTTATTAATTCCAGGCTGCTATTGCTACAATATTTCTTACAACTCAGAACAGCCTCATTTCATGCAGTACAGTTTAACTGTATTGCACGGACAACGCAAATCATTTCGTAATGAAGCTTCAGTCGAACAAATTAGGTGTAAGAAGGACTGCATCGGTTCAGCGGTACTGGAGAACTTGTAGTCTTTGGTATTAAAGACTCGTTAACTGCAGTTGATTCATCTGAATAACGATTATCTTCATTTTTAGGTCATACCCTCACTACCACTTAACTCTCCTTAACTCTCGTTTCCATTACAATGCTATTACTTCCTATTATCTGAACCTTGTGTATTCTGATTGATAGTTCAATGTAAGAGCTACGCAGTCATAATGGACTCATTCAAATCTGCATTTGATAGGTCAAAACCCATATTTTGTTGTGCTGTACACATTCCTGTACATGCAGCGGTTAGAAACGTTTTCTTTCTTGAGGAAATTTGAAGTCATGCTGTGTAATACATCAGATCCATCAGTTCCTTTGACTACTGTCGTTCCTGAGATGCTAAACAATGGATATATTATTTATTTAAGGAGACTATCTCTGTTACTAAATAAAAAAGGTTTAAATTAACTGTTCCTTCCGTCGCTTCTTGGAAGAAAAATTTCATATTTACAAATGAAAACACAATATTGTGTATTTTATACTGAATAAAGTCTGATGACGACCTTGCAAATCGAAAACCCGTTAATAAAATCAATTAATACTATAGACCACACACTGTACTGTGCTTTTATTTATAAAATGATTTTGGTTGTTTACTACAGTATTTTCGCTTCCTTGTTACACATTACGATAGAAATCAATGTAATCGTCCTCCATCACCGCCTTCCCCAAATCATTTCAATTCTTTTCCGTCTAAACAGTTTTACAGAATGTTTAGTACCGTAAATAAAGGAACAGTTTGCCTGTCTGGAATGTTGTCTTTAACGTTGTAGTATGGGAAAACAAGGGAGCCTAAGCAACCACCTTGGTAATATGACAGTGGGACCAATCTGTTAGAGAAATAATCTGAAACTCGGTGGAGAGGGGAGGGCCGGGTTTTATATCTCTGAGTGATCATGCCTGGATTTCCAAAGAGCAAAAGAGATCTCGGAATCTGAAACAAGCCATTCAGAAACACAAAATACGTGTACTTAACCAAAAAATGCGATTTGAAGACATTTTGTAAACATTAGGGGTATATTGATTCTGGCTGCTCACTAGTTTTTTTCACTATCACTTCGTCGTTCATAGATAATTTTATCTCCTAGGAGAGCGTGCTTATTTGTTTATACATTTATATTTCCTAGGGTATCCATTGTGAAGCAGTTAGGTTGTCAGACTGTAGTAAATAAAAGAGACATGATTCTTGTGGCGACGGCTGCTTCTGGTGGGAGCGTGGGTAAGTGAACTTATGATTGGGTAGTAAGTTTGTTGCGAAAATCTTTGTGTGCATAACGATTGGTTTCAATTGCCACACTGAGGAGAATATTGTTTATTCTGTATGAAATTTGGGAGTTGGCTTTAGTGTGATTAATGTGACTAGACAAATCGAATGGGAACAGTTTTTATCCTATTTGCTGTGTGATACTCATAGAACTTTGATGGGACCAGATACAGTTCTCACTTGTAGAGTCGGAATCAAATTTTATAAAGAGAAGTGCTCGAACCACTGTCTACAACAGAAATTACAGACAGTAATTAAATAAAACAATACATTTTATCCTGTAAACAAACGGGACAGAGGAGAGTGGATGAACTGAAGAACTGTCATGTCATCCTCTTACAGCACTTTTTTTTTCAAGAGATACTGGTCACCAGCTTGTGTGATACTCGATAATTGTCTAAAATTTTCACTTACACAGCATTCCGTTCTTTGACAACATTTCCTTCTTAATGTTTCCACAGATATCGCATCGTTGTTGTGTTGCAGTTCTTGCGGACGTGTTACAATTGATTTCTTCTGTTAAATTGTTGAGGTTCAAGATAGTATGAGGTGCGGAAACGGACAAAACATCTGAAATGACTTCTCAAGCCCATGATGTTAAACAGATATTATAGATATATATGAACCTGACCCTGTAATGAAGCTAATATTAGGTAGAATTAGAAATGCTGCTGTCATGTAACTAGAATGCATAAATTAATAAATAAATTAGTAAAGGTGAAAGGTTGACATCTATTCCAATAAGACAATATAGCTATTCCCTTTTTCATTATACATATAATTTATCTCTGTGCTTTCAGAGGTAAAGTGATACACAACAATATTTTACTCTTGGACATATTGAATTGGCGATTATTAAATTTGTTATCTCTACATATGAAAGTTTTTGTCTCAGGAAAGAAAGGTTAAACTCTTTATCAGCTAACTTACATCTACGATGGCATAGCTGGTCAATGCACTGAGTTGGTGAAGAATAATTTTACTTTTTAAACCAATGAAAAACTCTCAGGTACTCAATGTGAGGGTAGGTTAGTATCCTAGCTTTTGATATTCAATGGTGAAAGAGTATGCAAATTGGAGTGAGCATAATCTCATCTCAATATTTACTGTGGTCTAATGCGTGATGGTACTTTACCAATCGGAATATGCAACAGCGTTGTCTCCGTGCTGTATCTGAAAAGCTAATTCCCTACTCTGGCCTTGACTTAATTCACTCAATCTCAACTTTCCTGCGTTCTGTATTATGTTAATTTTTCCTAGTCGAAATAATGGCTATTGCACACTTGCTAAGGGTTGCAGCGACGTGCACAATTTCTTTGTCTGCAAAAGTTCCTGCAGGAATAATTAACTATCTCTTTGTTATCTGTCACCACGATATGTGAAGCATATCGTCCACACTTTTCAGAATGAAAGCTCTCATCGCCCTCGCTATTTCTACACACTTGTGTGGTCTGCCGCAAGACCAGAGAGATTCTAGAAATTTTAGTGCTGAAAAAGCTTTTATACAATGGGGATCTCCACACTGTGTCGTGTCTGCGTCGCCCAGTATGGCTTCAACCAATCGCCGTCTTGTTAGAGGTGAATTTTATTTTTCTTGCTGGGTCGCCACCTAGCACTGTTAAAGCCTTCCAGCCACTTACCCTCGGTCCCGGCTGTATTTACGTTCAAAGGAATAATGTATTGTTCTGGCCTTATCCCTTTTTGCACTTAAGCTTGCTGTTATCTTGTTAAGTGGGGTTTCCCAATGTCATTAACCACTTGCTTGGTTCATCTCCAAAATGCGTTTCACTTTAACTTACTTATGCATGCCCCTGTCCTTATATTGCTAGATATTGTTTTGTTAGTTTTCAGTACATGAAATTACTGCAATTACTTTTTGTTGACATAATATCATTATTATTTTCTGAGGATCTCATACTGTATCGTACTGTCATTATGGATCAAGGTCATGTAAGGTCTGTAAAATCCAGACTCCTTGCAATAGGATCATCTGCATACAAATGAATAAAGGCAATACTTATTTTTCCAGGCATGTTCCACCTCTATTTATTGAGACAGCACCAGATCATTGACAATCTGATACACATGCCAAATAATATACAGGGTGCTTCAGAAGTGAGGATCAGTATTCAGAGATGTGATAGGATTGATCGTTTGAAACAAAAAAAAGTCATGTAAACATGGTCTCTAAAACGCATACCTTGAGAGCTATGAGCAATTCTTGATCTTTGATATTGTAAAACAAATCGTTTCTACTGTAAGCTCTTTACTTTTCAGATTTTGGGAATTGGTAGTATGGACAAAAACAAGATCAAAATATCCACTAAACATGTGCTCTAAAAATGCATATCTTGAAAGCTGCTCATTCGAAAAGTTGTGTTTCAAAGTAGCAAAGATAAACAAGTGCTATGCATTTTAGAGCACATGTTTACTGGACAGTTTTTCTTGTTTTGGTCCATACTACCACTTCTCAGAATATGGAAAGCAAAGAACTTGCAGCAGAAGATATTTGTTTATCATTATTGAAGATCAAGAACTGCTCATAGCTCTTAAGGTATGCATTTTAGAGCCTATATTTACTTGAATTTTTTGTTTCGAATGATCATTCCTGTATATTGTCTTGTATATTGAACAACACTTCTGAAACACTCTATATATATATATATATATATATATATATATATATATATATATATATATATATATATTTATTATTATTATTATTATTATTATTCGTTACAGTCAACTTTGGACTACGCTAAGCATCAGTCATTTCTTGTGCTTTTTCTTGCGTTCTTCCCAGTACTTCTTCATTTTTTCTGAGTGGGCTTCTTTACGTTCTTGCGACCAGGTTGTTCCCGTCTTCTTTGATTGCGTTCGGTCTTTGAATCCCTGTATTTTGTTGATGGCATTCCTATATTCCATTCTGTTGTAAACTGTCTCTGGTATAATGTTCATTTCTGCAATGTCTTCTTTTACTTCTTTCAGCCAGTTAATTTGTGTCTTTCTGCTTTCCATGTATTCCAGGATTTTCTTTGCCGTTCTTTCTGGTGCCATTCTTTTGACATGCCCATAGAAACTCAGTCTTCTCTTTTTAAAGGATGTTGTCAGTTTTTCAATTTTCTCGTATAACTCTTTATTGGATCCCAATTTATAATCTTGTCCATCCTTTTTAGGTCCTAAGATCTTTCTCAGTATTTTTCTCTCTTTTATTTCCAATTTCTCCAACAGACGTTTTCTGTTCAGTGGGATGCATTCAATCGCATACAAACTTTCTGGTTTTATTACCGCATTGTAGTGCCTGAGCTTTGCATTGATGGAGATCGACTTTTTATTGTATACATTTCGGCATAGCTGGTATGCCGTTTCCATCTTTATTGCTCTTTCCTGTAGTGAAACATTTGGTAACCCTGTCGGTGTAATCCATTCCCCTAGATACTTAAATTTATGAACTCTCTTAATTATTCCATATTTAGTTTGCAATGTCTGTGTTGGGTCTGTTTTGTCCTGTATCATCAGTTCTGTCTTTTCATACGATATTTGTAGACCTGTCTTCTCAGCGATCTCATGCAGCATTTCTATCTGAATCTTTGCTGTTTCGATGTCATCTGCCAATATTGCCATGTCATCAGCAAATGCCAGACATTCAATTTTTGTTTTATTTCTTCCTAACGTTATCCCATTTTTCACTCCAGCTTCTGCCATCTTCTTTCTCCATTCCCTGACCACTTTTTCAAGGACAATGTTAAACAACACTGGGGAGAGCCCATCCCCTTGTCTAACACCTGTTCCAATTACAAACGGTTGTGACAATCTACCCAAAAACTTCACTTGCGATTTTGTTCCCGTAAGGGTTTCCTGGATTAGACTTCTGCTTTTATCATCAATCCCAAATTCTTCTAATGAGTTAATCAGGGTTGGTCTATCAATAGAATCATATGCTTTTTTGAAGTCTATGAATGTAATTACTAGATTTTTCGATGTGCGTGCGCGAAGTTGTATTATGGAGAGTAGACTGAATATCTGTTCACTGCATGATCTTCCTTTTCTAAACCCAGCCTGATATTCACCCAGTTCTTTCCCTACTTGATTTTCAATCCTGTTTTGTAGTGCCTTGGATAGGATCTTATAGGCCACTGATAACAATGAGATACCTCTGTAGTTATTTGCATTTGTCTTGGCACCCTTCTTATGTAACGGATGAATCAATGCTGTCTTCCATTCCTCCGGAATCTTCTCTGTATTCCAAATCTCTTCAAACAGCGCCTCGAAATTATTTATTAAGTTTTCTCCTGCGTATTTCAGTAGTTCCGCGACTAACGAATCTTTACCAGATGCTTTATTGTTTTTCAATCCTTTCAAGATCTCTTTAATTTCTTCTTTATTAGGTGGTTCAGAGTCTGGTAGCTTATTCTTAGGCTTCTCAAATGTCAAGGTTTCATCAGGTCTTTTGCAGCTTAGCAGCGTTTCAAAGTAGTTCGCTAAGTGTTGGCAATTTTGTTCCACGCTGGTGATCAGATTTCCTTTTTCATCGTTGAAGCAGAGTGTCGGTGGTTTATATCTTGTTATTGTAGTTCTGAATGTTTGAAAGAAATTGCGTGTATTGTTCTTAGAAAATTCATCTTGTATTTTCTGTATTTGTTGTGTGTCATATTTCCTTCGTTCACTTTTAATGATTTTCGTCGTTTCACGTCTTTGCGTTTTGAACTGCTCCCAGTCAGTTGGCCTTTTGGTTGAGTTGTATTTCTCCCAAGTTCTGGCTCTTTTCTGTAGTGCTTTCTCACAGACCTCATTCCACCAGGGATGCTTTTTCTTTTTGGTTAGTAAAATTGTTTGTTCTGCTACGTCTCGTATTGAGGTTGCAATTTCTTCCCATTTGTGACTTTTGATTTTATCTGTCTTTTCCTTGTAGTCGTCTAAGACTTGCTGATTGAGCATTAAGTCCTGTACTCTATATTTGGCTATTTTTGTTTCGTCACTCTTGTGACTTCTTTCTGGTGTTAATTTCATCTTAATTTTGGTCAGATAATGGTCAGAATCAAAGTTGGCCCCTTTCACCACCTGTACATCTTGAATGTCCCTTGAATTATCATAACTTATTGTCACGTGATCAATCTGGAACTCGCCAAGTAATTTGTTCGGTGATTTCCATGTTGTTTGTTTTTTGGGATTCTTCTGGAATTTAGTTGTCATAATGTTCAATTTGAATTTCTCACAAAACTCTACTAATCTCTGGCCATTCATGTTAGTTTTAGTGTTTATATATATATATATATATATATATATATATATATATATATATTAAATTCATAGAGCAAAAGGTGCCTACATAAGTACTGTTTTTATGTACATGTATAGTTTCAGAACATGTTAACTGAAAGTGCTGCATACACACGAAAATGGATATGTATTTCAGGCCACTGATGATGCTGTAATAAAATGAAGCGAGACGTGTTTGGTAAAACGCAAAGGCGAAATTTCCTTTATTCAGTTGCATACAGACGGTTATAACATAAAAATCAAGAGCAGGAAATTATCAGTAGCTGACGATTTACAGAACAACAACATTAAAGAGGATATCTTAAGACTCTTGTTGCAAAGACAGTTAATACATATAGCTCTTATGAACTACGAGGAAACCATTGCCTTTTTATTAAGCAATCGTCATCAACGATTTGCTACAACAGAGGGAACATGTGTAAGACGTACAGATAGCGTAATGACGTATGTCTATGACAACTGTGAAACTTTATATTCTGTCCCATTGTTGGAAAGCAGGTTCTATACTCGTTTGAGCAATTTGTTACTAATTTCATTAATTTTCAGAATCGTTAGAGTGAATGTCTTCTCGACCCTGATGACCATTACTAAGCAGTATATCGGTCCGGTACACCATTTTCCATGCTTTGCTATGCTGAAGATGAATCGATCTTACATTTGGTGTTGGGATAGTAATTGTAATCTAAGAGTCTAAAATCATCATGCAATTCTTTTAATGGATGCAAGCTATTCCACATCTTCTGTTCCTCAGTTGTCGTCAATATTCCTGCTTATTTACTTATTTAAATTATGAATATCTCAAAAAATATTATGTTTCCTTCATTTTGTTGGCATAAATATCTTTTAGAAAGTGTTTAACCAGCATATTACCTCTTTGGAAAGAAAAATATTTTTAACAAGTGCTATGCAGTCCACAGCAATTCAGCAATATATGCGTAATTTTATATCCATTATTATTATTATCTCAGCAGCATGGTTCCTAACGGTCCAATAATGTATATATGACCTTCTACGATACCATACAGCCACAATATAATTTCTACAGCGGTGCTGCGCGTCGTTGCAGTCATGGTATACTAAAAGAAATTGCATCATTTGAAGGAGAAAGTTGATATTATACGGAGAGATATTAAAGAAATAAGAACTGATGCATTTTTAGTTTTTACAATAGCTTTTGCGTTGCCTTCCATTGCACAAACAAACGAAATTACTCGTTTTAAATGAGTAAAGCGTCTTTAATTGCTTTTATGAATACGAAATTTGGGATAAGATACTTCAGATATCTTGAATATTTATATCTGGTCATGATGTAGCAAATGAACATATATTTTGATAACAGATGTATCTCTAAGATCCGTACTGCCCTACTAGTGTAGACTGACACATGGAAAATCACTAAAGTAAATGTCTGTAAACAAAGTGTGCTTTCGGCAGGAAAAGTGTGTTACTCACACAGCACATGAAGTTACTTGTTTAGAGGCATCACTGTCGGTTTGCTGTAGGTGGTGGGTTACCCCTTCTTTTCTGAGGCCCCTACAAAAGCACTAGACCCGGCAGTTCTCTCGAGATGAACAAGTAATCAATTGCCAAGGGTAAAGCAGGATTTTTCGCACCTGTCCGTCTTTCTTCCACCGCAAGGCTGATGCCCACTAATGCACTTCCCGTGTCCCGTGTCTCCAAGGTGGACGCTCCGGCTGACACGTATCAGCTACCTTAACCGCCTCTTTCCGCTTCAGGTTTCTACAGAACCAACCCATCAGCCAGCTCTCCCTGTCCTTCTTGTCTATCCCGACGGTGATTTCAGGGAACCATTATTTCAATGCAGAAACAACAGCATGGATCCGGGACAAACAGTTGTTGGATCATTCCATACCGCTAAGATCATCGATCTGTATCTATTGTTGTTAATATGTATTAGAGTGGTACAGTCCTGAAATGGACAGACAGCTACTAAAACGCGAAATTTAATTTCAAGTAAGGTACAGTGGACAGAAGTGCGATGTAAGGCCCAGAAATTCCACATCTCCTACATTCTTAGGAGTGATACAGAAACGATTCTTGGCGGCGCCAAAATTGTGGTAAAACGTTTTAGAGGAAAAAACAACTACAACTATGTTTTTTGCAACATGGATGTGTTTATTTTCTGACAGTACCGCAATAAAAATTAAAAGCCAAGATGTACACATAGTTAACAAAAAAAGTAATTATTTTCTTTTGGTGTAAGTGTAGTATTGTAACACGAATGAGGACTCAATAAATTTTCTGAGAACTGGCGTATTAGATGTTCTACCTTCGAATAAAATACATTGTCTTCATTGTGTTGTTTTATGGTGTTAAAAGTAAGCTTGTCAGTACAGCACTCAGTGGAATTTCGTGAATATCCTACTCAGTACTGGCTATAATCTATTTGTCCTCTACATCTCAAGAGAAAATTCTACAGTAATTACAAATTTTAAAGCCATAAAGGTTTCATTTTATCGTGCCTCATGTTCTTCCGTATTGTACGCAATTATAAAGTGCAGCTGAAACCGTTCGAAATTTATTATTACTTCAAGGGAGGTAATCATGAAGGGGAGGCTGGATGAATGTGGCCTCACTTAAAATGGTGAACTCCTACTGAGAGAACGCTGAACAAACGTCCCTATTCTGCCAGTAGGCTGCGGCGTGAAATACTTCGATTATTTCGATGCACTGCACAAATCAGTGAAAGCCACTAGCAGTATTAGTTCTGCAACGAAGTGAAAGTCGATTCTTGCTCGTGGTTCGTTAAAAGTCCACTATTGCTCCGTTTCTGACTGTCTGAATAACTGCGGAACATGAATCTGTCAATCGCTTTTCCTCACGTACTGGCAATACAAAAATGTCTGTCACAAAATTTCGCCCTGCGCATATTTCGGGCAGTAAATGGATGTTAAATATGTGCAATCTGGCAACAATGTAATCACGTGTGCGATAACTACCTTAATCAGAATGGAGCAGTTGTGTTCTGCAGTTGGTGCAATGGATAGCGTTTTGGATTAGCACACAGGAGGTCGAGGGTTCGGTTCTGGGTCGAATCTTATTTCGTTTTATTTCCTAAAAGCACTCACCGTGGTACAATGTCTGGCGTCTTAATCGTCACGCAGCGATTGCAGTGGGATTTCTACAAAGCATTTTCAGTTACGCACTACGAACACACAAATGGAGATACAATCATTTCCATTGGTCGGATTTTAAAGAAGCCTTTTGCACATCTTGAAAGCAAATTGTTTCGCACCACTGCATCTACTAGATTCCAAACATTTTTTGTGTGTACCCTCGTCCAACGGTCCCATCAACATTGTTTGCAAAACACGTTGCTAGCTCTACTGGTGACGTAAGACCCTAACATAGTGTAAGAATAATAGCTGGTATTAATCGATGGGACCATTTGGGGAGGGTACACACAAAAAAAATCTTTGGGATCTAGTAGATGCAGTGGTGCGGAACAATTAGCGTCCACAAAGTGCAAAAGGTTTCTTTAAAAGCTGACCAATGAAAACTATTGTATGTCCATTCGTTTGCTCATAGTACGTAACTAAAAATGTAATCGCTGTGTGACGATTAAGACGCCAGATATTTACCATTTAGACTAGTTTTAGCAAATAAAAACAAATAAACCATGACCAAGAATCGAACCTTCGACCTCCTGTATGTTAAACCAAAACGCCATCCACTGCACCAACTGTACAGTGAGCGGCCGGAGTGGCCGAGCGGTTCTAGATGCTACAGTCTGGAACCGCGCGACCGCTACGGTCGCAGGTTCGTATCCTGCCTCGGGCATGGATGTGTGTGATGTCCTTAGGTTAGTTAGGTTTAAGCAGTTGTAAGTTCTAGGGGACTCATGACCTCAGACATTAAGTCCCATAGTTCTCAGAACCATTTGAACCTTTTTTTTTTTAACTGTACAGTGCGGCTGTCCGAAATATTTGTAGGACGAAATTTTGTGACAGACATTTTTGTATTGTTAGTATATGAGGAGTCGCTCTGCAAAGTCCAAGAGCGTTATATTTTCTTCACCCTATATGATTTGCTCGCCACCGTACAGTACATGCACAGGGAAACTCCTACCCATATTAAACAATACTTGACCTGTTCCATTGGCTTACTGAGCGAAAGAAAAATAGCTGTCTGTACGCCTAAGTAAATACTCTGTCTGTTTTCTTATTCACATGACCTTTGCGACAAACACAACGGCCGCAACATAATGGTAGCAAGGACTCCTCGAAGCGGGGTCTCTGAATGTACCCAATACGGTTCCAAGAAAACTACACCTTTCTTCTGAGAACACCCATTTATGTTAGTCAAGCGTATTGTGTTACACATTCGTAACGTTAGTACTGACATCGTTCGATCTACGTTCCTGTGCGTCCATAAAGCTATATGACGTCAAGTTTGTTTTTAAAAGTGTAACAAACATTGTAACAACTCAAAGTGTTCCATTCCTATTCCATAATGAATTTTCGTGGTCGCCCCATTAACAGAGTTTAACGTCACGTTGACGACAAAGTCATTAGAGATGGAGCACAGTCTCGGTTTAAACAACGATGGAGAAGGAATTCAGCTTTCTTTTTCAATGGAAACATCACAGGATTATCTGTATGTGATTTAGGGAAACCGTGGAAAACATACATGTGGGTGACGCACGGGACTGAAAGCGTGAGCCTCCAGAGCGTTGAAGAATGTTTCACTTTGCAGAGGAGTATGCGCTGATACGAAACTTCCTGGTAGATCGAAATCGGGACCTTTGTCTTTCCGGTGCAAATGCTCTACCGTCTGAGCTGCCCAAGCACGACTAATGACTCCTCCTGACAGCCTTACTTCCGCCAGTACCTCGTCTTCTACCTTTGAGTATCACAGAAGTTTTCTTGCGAAGCTTGCAGGACTAGCGTTCCTGAAAGAAAGGATGCTGTGGAGACATGGATTAGACACAGTCTGGAGGATGTTTCCAGAATGACTATTGCAGTCTGGGGCAGTGAAGTAGACCAAGTCAATTGACCAATTGCCCGGGAAAGCCAAAGGTCTCGAATGCGAGTCACGGTGCGGCACAAAGTTTTAATCTACCCTGAAGTTTGATATTAGATGACAATTCGCTACAGACTGAAAAATTGTACCAGTCTTTCTCAGGAGAACTCCACTTTGACAGATAGATCATGAGGTACTGGCGCATGTAAAACTGTAAGTATGAGGATGGCTCGAGAGTAGTTATTGGGGAGCTGAGTCGGCGTACGCCTTGTTGTCCCACCTGCGGGCGCGTCTGGGAGAGGAAGTGTTCACATGGCGATATTTGCGTGCGTTGTTGTCTGAATATATCGCCGTGGCACATGATTTTAGAAAGACGACGATCAAGTTTATGTTTGACAACAGCTATGCGAGACTCAAGGCTTTTGAAATACAGCGTTTTTTCAGGGAAGAAGTTCGTTGATCTGCAACAGACGTATCCATTGTAAGCAGCATAAAGTACGTCAAGATGACCGAAGCAACATGTGAAAGAACTATCGACACTGTTCAGAGGGGATTTAAATTTCGACATTCTTGCAGCGATGTAATAGTAGCTCCTTCAGGCTAGGGAGTAAGGGTCATTAGGATCTTTGAACTGCCGTTTGAGGTACCTGAATCTATGGTTACTGAACCGCTGCAACCATGTGGAATGGTGCTCGGTCATACACCTGAACGCTGGGCGAGTTTTAGCACCTATTCCGTTCTAAAAGGCGTCCGACAGGTGCGGATCGTCCTTAACAAAATATATCCGTTCATATTTACATATTGGAGGATGTCGAGCTATTGTGATTTACGATGCCCAGCCGCGGACATTTTCTGGCTATGGTGGAGACGGACATACCCACTTAGAGTGCATACAACGCCGCGTCATGCAACTGTCACGAGGAGAAGCGTCACAGCGAGAAGTTCCTGCCGATGACGTACGTGTCGGTGCCGCCGAGAGGTGTTGCCGAGTTCGGAGCGTGGCACGGACGTGTTGATGCAAGAGCGGACCGAGTTAGGGGAGCAGGGAGGTGACACGGAGGATGCCCCTACACCTAGCTCACGGCAGATTACGGTGGAACTTTCCGTGCACTCACATGTAGCACGCAGCATGTGAGTGGAAGTCGAGACTATGGCGGCAGCAACGGACCAACGAGCACCCAATGAACAATGTGAGGTGTTGCCTATGGTGGGAGAGGGCAGGGCGTGCGAACGACGATCGCCGAAGCGTCGCAAATGCGTCGCCATAGATCGGGTGACACGTTCTCCCGTAGCCTAGGGGATGCGGCAGTTATTCGAGCTGAAGAGACGTTTGACATGGAAAACGTGCCTCTAGCGGACGTTGAAAGTATTCCTTCACATGGTGACTGGATGTCCTACCTTCCAGACGGTCCCTCTTCATCGTCACCGACTGACCCGGTACTGCCGACGGAGGAGTCAGCGACAGGATCCCGGCAGCCAAATCGAAATATAGCAGAGGATGTTTACTGGGTTGATGGCCAATGTGACTGGGCAGGGCAAGTCAAAGGGATACCGGAATTTTAGCCCCCACTTGATGGCGGCTCATTTACAGGACGCGCACCACAGAGCGAAAACAACAGAGGGAAACCTGTTGGCGGGCAATACTCTGAGCATGAATAGTGGACTAAAACCATTGGAGTTTACAGTGACATGACACGAGCTTGACGAAGACAAGGGAACAAGCGTATGAGGTGGGAACAGTGAACATTAACACCGCAAGATTTCTTGCAAAGATGCAACTTTCCTGGGACATGCTTTACGCCCACGGACGAGGATATTCTGCCGCTGCAGGTAATCTGTAATGCTGCCTTTCCTGACGTGCGTGGTTACACTCTTACCTAGCGGAGACTCCAGACATAGGACGCGGCACAGCGATAGTAGTCCGGGAAGGAATTCCGGAGTATGATCTCGATTATCTCCCTTCGTCCCTGGGTGTAGTATTCGTATTGTCAACATCTATGCACCCTCTAGATCTGACAATCGACGGGCGCGTGCGCAATTTTCCTCGTATGAGATTGCGCCCCTACGCCATGGCAGGTATGATCACATCTTGGTAGGGATTTTCACTGTGTTCTCACACCGAAGGATCAAATCCCGAATTTTAGTTCCTGCTATGCATTGCACTTGATTTGCCGAGACATGAAATTAATGGACACAAGAGAAAAGAACCATGGGTAGTGTGAGGGATACACGTTTTTTACTAGCCACTCGTAGAGCAGACTGGATCGGATTTATGTTTCGGAAGGATCACGAGATCACGTGTTGCTTGCTGAACGATGGCTCATAGCTTTTACGGGTCACCTTTCATATCTATGCACGTTAATCCTCCTACGGCAGCAGGTCTGGCGGTGCCGTAGTTCGTGGAAACTTAATTCATCCTTGTTGGTGGATCCCGAATGTCGCCAGCGGATCGAAGAAGCGTGGCAGACATGCACTCGCCGTCTTCCGACGCACAGTACACGGTTCTTTCATGGAGGCTGCCATGTGGAAAACCGGCAATAAGAAGAACTCTCACAACTTATGGCAAGGAAAAAGCGAGATGCCTCCTAGACGCGCTTCATTATTATTACTTGGTGCTCCGTGACCTGTCCTCCGGGATCTTATCGCCCGAACGTCAAGCGGAAGTCCATCGCATTGAGGCGTACATTTTATCGATCATGAGACGTAGATTGGAGGGACTTTCGATCCGTGCTCGGTGCTAGGCAACGTCGATGGAGAACATATTTCCATGCGTCATGTATCCACTTGAAAGCGTATAATCGCCAGTGCTTGATCACAGTGCCCCATGATGGTGATAAACGGCCATTGACGTCACAACAGAACGTTGCATCTGGGTTGCTGGAGCATTACCGCTCCCTTTTCGCCGGGACACCGACTGACGATTGGATAGGAGAAGACATTTTGCGACGTATTCAAACGGGGGTTGATGGTACGGATGCAGATGCGTTATTGGAACCCCTAATGGAAGATGACATATGGATCACACTCACGAAGGGTGTCGTGCATAAGTCCCCTATGCCAGGTGTGTTGACACTCAAATTTTATCGCGAATTTACAGATCTAATGACGTCCCAATGGGTGTTGATGTATAACCAGTTATTGTGCCCTGACACGGACGTCCCGTCGCAATTCGTCGCGGGAATGCTTATACCATTGCCGAAATCGGCAGGGAGTGTCAGCACCCATCAATTCGACCGTTTACGATGCTCAACACTGACTACAAGATCTTTGTGCGAATGCCGGCGGCAATGTTCAAGACTTTAATATCCAAGACATTACCACCAGACCAAGCTTGTCTAGGAGTTCGGAGCAACATTCATTCTATCCTAGGTGAATACCGTGATGTCATTGCCGTGATGGAAGCATGTCGTATGCGAGCGGCATTCGTATCAGTGGATTTTGATAGTGCCTTTGACAGGATCAACCATGAATTCCTTGACTCGACATGCGACGTATGGTGATGCCTCAAGATTTCATTACCCTCGTCATCCACCTCCTACTCAGCGCTCCTTCAACACTGAAAGTCAATGGCAGCGAAGAAAGAACAATTTCTGTTCGCAGCTGAGTTAGGCAAGGATGACGCTTGTCGATGGTGCTGTTTACAATAGCGCTCCAACCACTGATGCAGACTCTTCGGTGGACTCTTAAAGGCGTCCGACTCCGTACGAGTTCCTTAATGTGTCGCGCATATGCCTACGACTTGATAATACTTGTCCGGACGGAGAACGAGGTACGTAAGGTGGTTGCCCTTCTTACTACATTCAGTGTGGCAGCAGGTAGCAGGGTCAACACGAATAAAACAAAGATTCCACACTTTGGACGGGGACTGGATGCTCTGCGCAGTCCGTTTACGACGGTGTACATCATGCGATGCTTAGAAGTTTTAGTCACCTGATCGCTACGGCAATCAGCGGCGGCCAACTACCGGCGACTGCTCCAGCGTGTCCAACTGCACAAACGCAACAGTTCACTGCGAACCCACGACCTGCTCCAAAGAGTGGAATACACTTACATGTTGTCTCACGGCTGCCGCACATGGCGAAGGCACTGCCAACGCCACATGGTATTGTCTACAGATTAATGGCGATCCCTGGATACTATGTCAGCCAAAGCACGCTGTTTAAGATCAAATACACCATTGTGGAGGACTTAATCTCACTAACGTGCGGAACAAATGGTTCAAATGGCTCTGAGCACTATGGGACTCAACTGCTGAGGTCATTAGTCCCCTAGAACTTAGAACTAGTTAAACCTAACTAACCTAAGGACATCACAAACATCCATGCCCGAGGCAGGATTCGAACCTGCGACCGTAGCGGTCTTGCGGTTCCAGACTGCAGCGCCTTTAACCGCACGGCCACTTCGGCCGGCTAACGTGCGGAACAAAGCTCTCGCTCTATACCTGCGAGCGGCGTCACGGGCTAGGAACCAACAACAACACGCCACCATGTCGGTGATCCTAGGCGTGTTTCTTTTACCATATTTTGAACCGTCGATGGTGGTTGGCACAATATCGCCTTCCTTTTCTCACGTCGCGCGATTCTTTGTTGATTTTAGTTACGTTCAGTTACAAATACTGCTACAAGGCTCCCCACAATCCGTGAGATATATCGGTACTTGACGCGTCATCATGGCAGCGATGTAGTCGAGCTTAAATACCAACGAGGTAATGGCGACCGATCTGGCGAGCTATCAATAAGCCTCTCCTAGCCACGGTAGCGAGATCGTCTTGGTATACATTAATCAGCCCCAAGACAGTCATCCGCCGACAGTTGTACGACAGTCACATGGTAGATTCCCCGCTCTGCCTTATATGTACCATGCAGCACACAGACGAACATTGTCTGCAGTGCTGTGAGGCGAAGCATGTTTGGTGGCTGACGCAATGCATCATGGCATTCCTCCAACGCACCGTCGACTCCATGATCACGACGAACGCTTTATCACGCCGACACGCGGACCGTGACATAGGGCATGGACTATCGGCTCTATCTACTAGAACAACAGGGGGTCGTCCGACGTCACTCTAAATACAAAACGCACTTTGCGAACTTTCTAGGCAGCATACGTCATGCCCCCCCCCCCCCCCCCCCCCCCCCGGAGCGGTGGGTACTCCCAGGTTGACGTAGTTTCGCGGGCTGGGATATTGCTCCCAGTGAAGTCGCGGAAGTCACGAGGATGTCACTTCGGCCCTTCATTTCTTTCCTTTCTCTTTCATATGTGATTGGTTTCTCTCCCCTGGGATATTAAAATAACAAAAAAAATTAAATAAATGTACAATTTTCCCTCCCGCTGCCTCTCCCTTATCTTGTCAGGGGACACGGTGGCCAGGCCTCCAAGCATTACCCCTGCCCACCTGCCCCCTGATGTATACCTAAAATAAAGTAATCAAGAGACCCGGGGTCGAAACCCCGTCCTGAAAAAAAGGTAGAGTGCCAAAAGATAAAAGAAAGAAGAGGCCGATAGAATACTTGACTGAGAAAGGCAAAAACCCGACTTGTAGCCCAGGTCCGTAACAAATTTTTAATCTGCTGGAATGTTTGGCACGAGTTCATTGTCATAGCACTGCCTATCATCGTCTCGTTTCATATGGTTTCTTGGTAATATTCGTAAGCATTTGGGCCTATCTGATTTGATCCATTATAAATGCTTCTGAAAAAAACAATAGGTTTGTTTATAAATAACTCATCTGCTACCAGTCACGAATACTGACAGATTCTTTCTCTTATAGACATTACCTTGCTTTTATCCACAATGAAGAAGAGCTGTTGATCGTTACATCAAAGAGAAATTTTGTTCCAGATTTCCTATATTTCCTTATGACCATCCAACGACGATATTATCCTGTCTACAACAACGTAGTCAGCGAACAGTCTTGCAGTCCTGCTGATCTTATCTCATATCCCTGAGTCATATAACAAAATAGCAGGGGGTGGAGGAAATGAAGACCTCAGTCAGTTGGAAAATCATATTTACCACAGAAGTTCGCAATGATCGTGTTCACAGTGGCTTCAGGAAATGACATTTTCTGATATTACTATCTATCTCTGGCTATAAATTTCCTCAATGTATTGCGTGCATAAAAAACGCTCATAAAAACGAAATTTAACGGTGCTTAAGAACTCTATGTCATCACCGGAAATGGCATCATCAGTAGCGCACAGCTCAATGTACTTGCCTCACATGGTTGTAGAGTGGGGCTCAAATCAGTGTCCGCTCATTCGGATTTACGATTATTATTGTTTGCTTCAACGAACTCAGAAAAATAAGAGGATGATTTGATTCAAAATTTTCAAGGCTGACTGTCTTCCTTTTTCCCCAGTGAGGTACTGAGTTATTTCTCAGTTCTTAATGGGTCTAACGTTCAGTTGTGGTAAACTGTAATTTATTTAATTGTTCCCTCGTGATCGTCAAGCGACATGTTCTGTAGATGTGCCCATTCATGAAGAACTGTAATGACGTAAATAAGCCAGTATGTCGTATAACGTAGTACAAACGACAGTAATGAAGTCCGGCATTCAATGTTGTCTCATCCCGTCTCACCCACCCTTCACTATTCCTCCCTCTCTAACCACTCTACAGCAATTGACTTATTTCATTTTGGTTTCTGGGCTAACGAATTACTTTTTCCCCTCCGTGCAATTAAACCTCGAGTTTGAAGAGGATTTCCTCGCGAAATTGCCGACATTTGTTCTGGAGTGCCTCTTGCATTTCCGTTATATCTCCTTGACAAACCACAGCTTAAACGGGTCAGACTTGTTAGCCCTGCACCTCCGCCGGTCCAGTATATGTAACGAGTACAGCTCTTGGAAATAAAAACCAGGAAGTTTTAATATACAGGGAAATTAGCGTGATGAGAGTCATCCATTTCGCGTTTCTAATCGTCGTCTCCATCATAATTTGCAAGTAAAATACGATTACATCGCGAAAATAACATGGAAAGTGAGAAATTCTCTGTTTATCGTTCCTACGGGTACTGAGGAGATCTCTGTCCTTCCCATCTGTTGCAGTACTTACCGTTTACAGTAAAATAAAACATTTACAAACAACCATAACAAAAATTTTACTGAGCTGTTTGTCAAAAAAGAACATGTTTCTAACCATAAAGGAAATATATTTAATGTAATCAGATCCAAAACAGTGTAACTTTATTCATCTTGTGAATCTTACGCAACAGTTATTAATTACAGTAAATAAATTTTCCCTTCTGGCGTAATTTATTGCGTGACATTAAGATCATAAACGAAAATACGCATATTTTTCAAGTTTTTATAAACAAATCGTTTAGACTCGAGTAATTTTTTGAAAGTTCCATCAAATTTCGCGAAGAAAGATCTAAAATGGCAAATAGTTTGAGTTAACAAAGTCTCGTTCCAATAACTCATTATATAATTGGCAGACACTTGAAGAAGCGCAATTTTCGTCATGTGATAACGAACTAAAAGACTGCGAAGGCACCACTGACAAACATTTCAGTACTTTCTTTTAAGTGTGAGTCCAAATCTGCTACAAATTTTTTAGATGACTACTTAACTTCTGCTACAATTCTGCAATTTTAGCCTTACGGCACTTTCAGGTATACTAGAATGTATGTTACTTATAAATGAGTGTTATCTTAAACTTCTGACTTGTTGCCATATTTGATGGTGCTACTTGACGATTTTAATCACGCAAGCTATTTCACTCACGCAATTATATACAGGGCAGGGCAGAAGGACACTAGTTTTACTTCACAGTCCACAAGCACCCAGTTACCCTAGCTAAAAGATCAAAATATCCGGTAGTGACACTCGATACAAAAACAACCTGGAATCCCCACCTACTAACCATAAAAAAACAATGTGAACAAAAGACCAAACATGGGAACTGAATCGCCCCATCATTCTCCATACCTTCCAAGATCCCTTACTTACCTATGCCGATGTTACACGGAACTCTCCCCTCCTAAATTTCATACACGCTCTAAGTCCTAGAGTACCATGCCCTCCGACCTGCCTACCACATCTGTCTACCCTTCCACACCCTTCTTGTTTACACGGTCTACGCCCCTTCTATATCTCCCATAAGTTCGAGTCCCAACACCCCACAGTCCCCCCATCCTTGAGAATCCTGCTCTACTGCTGCACTTCTGTCAACGTGTCCGACCTTCCTTCCAAATCCAATCACTGCATATACTGTCCCAGCAGAATTTCAATCGCTCTCCCATCCCAGACTGTGAACTCACCTCGAGGTCTACTACTTTTTCCATCTATGTCCTACCCTAGCCATTGCAGTCTAAGTCGGGCATCAACCCGCACTTTCCTTGCCGAGCTGGTACCACACATCTATTTTGACACCTGCGTCCCAACTATCAGTTCCTTCCCACAAAGCTATCTCTCATCCTTTTCCAACCACCATCCTCTCCATTACCTCGTGGATCCCATTCCCCATACACATTACACCATCCTCATTATTATTTAGCGTATACATCACTGCAATCGTTTTTAAAACCTTCGTCTCTACTTAACCCCATAATCTTTACTAGTTTACAAACATTAACGTCTGTAGCGCCGAATGTGATTGTTGTCAGTCTACCCGTCCACCAAATGACTTTAAAATAAATAAAAAGGCTCATATGTCAATATTACGCATTCATAACTTACGTGTAGCATAATCAAAGAAGTTGCAAGGAGGGAACAAATAAAAATTAGGGATTAGCGTTCAATCGACAACTAGGTAATTACAGGTGAACGACAAGCTCGGGCTTGGGAAGGATGGGGAAGGAAATCAGCCCTCTCCTTTGACGGAATCATCCCAGAATACATGAGAAATCTAAATATATACAGCTAGAAGGAGTTCTGAACTGCAGTCTTCCCGAATACATATTCAGTGTCATATCAATTTTCATCATGACAATATAGTTCTCACACAGGTCAAACAGTTAATTATTTGACGGATAAAAACGTGAAGTCATATTTTATTACCCATATCCACTTCATTAATTGCGTAATGGCGTTTTTTATCCCTTATGCCAAAGAAAAAAGTGCATAGAAAAACAGGTTTTATCACCTCAAGCAAATTTTGAGTCTTTCTTAAACCATGTTTTTCAGGTACCAATATTAGAGTTAAGAAAATGTTTCTAGCGAATGTGTGAAAAGATGTAAGATTTATAGCAGATTTTTTTAAGTAGTAAAACGATTTGTACTAAAAATATTTTCTTTAATTGCTTTTGTAAAAACCTGAAAGGAGACATTCAAACTAAGGAACCTTTTGAGCGTTATGTTGAGACATGTGAAAACCAAAAACATCTATTACAATTGAAGTTTTGATCGTCTTTCCAGCGACTCCCTTCAGATGATATGTATTCACCCTGAAGCAGAGCACTACAAAAATGGTTTAAACATCGGTTGTAATAACGTTTTAGTTACAAAATGATGCGAATTGATAACCAAACGACTCTGAAGATGTTTTTAAAAATGGAAGATGAAACACGTCTTGACTTTAAATATCTAATCTGCATCACAAAATGTAAGGTTCTGTTTATTATAAAAGAACATATACTTTAAATATTTTCGTGTGAAATGACGACTACAACATACATGTTACGTATGATACATTAGGCATTACCAGCTGGCCTCAATCATAAATTCAAAAACTCTACCTCAGCGCTGACGAAAACAGTGTAGAAAAGCATCTTTTACTAATCCATCGATATCGAAACACTGAAAACATTGTAACCACTATTCCGGAAGTAAATGTACTGTACAAGAAAAGTATCAAAATATTACATATATATTTTTACTCTTACTCTTAAACTTGCAAAAAGAAAAAAAAACCACACAAGTAATGTCATGAGCAAAAGCAAAACAGTAAGCGAAAATATTCGAAGCTCAGAGCACTCCAACTTAAGCCAATTTCTCAGAGGCGTCTAACTGCGATTGTTCTTATATTTTCGAAAGTTCGTATATTTTCGAAAGTCACGGTAGAAAAAATTCATATCAACTCCTACAAGCTTATATGAGAAATTATTAGTAAATATAGAACATAAGATCTGTGCTTTATTCGTCAAGTAACGACTTTGCTGTCCGTTTATTCCTCGATATTTCCGTCACTTTTTCATACGCGGGTTCTGTTATGCAGGGTGGGCAAAATAATAATAAAAGTGCTGCGGATAATGTTTCACGCCATTTCAGATAGGGAACCCATCTTACGCTATGCACCTTGTGAGCGGATGAAATAAGTTGGGTTGCCTATCCTCAGGTGCATGAAACATTTTCTGGGCCATTTTCATTTCGCCCACTCTGTATTTCAAAAATGAAGAAATTCGTTCCTATCCTGATATCTGATGTGGCGTTTGTAACGGTACTTTGACTACCGCGCCTCCGCCAATGCAAAGATATGATTTACGATCGCGCATGCAGAAGAGCGCTGCGCCAGCGACAGATTTTTTATAAGTAATTTTGATCTTTTTCGTTTTAACAACTAGTTGATTATTCTCTTGTCTTCATACGTCAAGACGTGTATTTTTCGGTGCTGTGTTAAATATGCTTTTAAGTGGAAATTAAAACTATATTACGAAACGAAGTTATTTCAGTAATGATTCGCCAAATTTATAAATTAATCCTGACAGTGACAACTTCAAGAAATTTTCATCAGACGAAGAAAAAGAGAACTAGTGAACAATAAAAAAAGGATATCCTACAATAAAATTAAGTATTCCAGACGCAGCCACGAAGACTATATTATAATAAATACTACGTTTAAGACAGAATTATAAATTTGAACTTATTTCTGATGCTATTTCCTTACAATCGCTTTTTGTAGTGTTGCCAACCCGGTCTGCCATTCACGGTCAAATTACAGCACTATCTCAATCAGTAATACGAAGTTCGCCTTATCCGTAACTTATTCCATCAAAATTCAAAACCCAATCAGATTTTCTATTTTGTATTTTCGCGGCAGAGCCCCGAGGAAACACTACACGTTAAATCGGGAAAAACAGCGTGTTGTCTAAGTAAACCTGTCCAACATTATACTGGCACCGCACTTCTAACACAGAAAAACTTTGTAATTAATGACTACCAGATATAATTCGGTTTCGCAGAGTGAACGTGGATACTTTAGTTCGTTCAAAAATGCTGGCTCCGAAGTGCACGCAATGCTACGCATAGCATGTAAATTCTCGCACAAGACACGAAAAAAAAAATAAAGAAAGAAGACTGCGCGGAGAAACACAAAGGCAGGCAGAAGCAAGCCTGGTGCTGGAATTCCATGGGGCTCCAGACCACACGTAAATTACAGTGTGGTCCTGGGCGGGGGAGTTTGGAGGGAGGTGGGAGGAAGCCTGAGCGCCGGAGCTCCCTTCCTGCTGGACAAACGGCGCCGCGATGCCGGCGTCGGCGTCCTGAGGAGCGCGCCTCCGAAATTAACCGTAAATCCCTGTGGGCGACAGGCGTTACGCGGGTCTGCCGCGCTGCCCCTGTCAACAAGCAACGAGGTAGCAGAGCGGCAGCAAGTAATAATGCGCTGACATCGTCCCAACTTAGGGCCCTTGAGAGAGACTCCAGAAAGCAGTGCTGCCAGGTTTCTTTTAGGCTGATCATCTTTAAGGAAATACGTTTTATGTATGCCATCGAAATCTTTATTATTCTATGAACAGTTTCGTCAATTTACATCATCAACTATCTGACATCAAAACTTAAAGTGGTACATACCGCATGTCTGTTACATCTACATTTACAATACCATTTTGCATTTTACACTTGTGCCTGGCAGAATTATCTTCGAAGCGCTTTCAGGCTATCAGGCTATTTATTTACTCTTCCTCTCTCTAACAGCACTTGGGAAAAAATGAACACTTAAATCTTTCCGCAAGAGCTCTGATTTTTCTGTTTTTATTACGATGATCCCTTTTCCCTATGTGGGTTAGCGACAATCAAATATTTTCCATAACGAAATATTTCGTGGGAAGATCTCACTTCAACGAAAAACGCCTTTGTCTTAATGATAGCCACTCCATCTCGCATATCGTATCCGTGACACTCCCTCCCCTATTTCGCTACAGTACGAAATGAGCTGCCCGACTTTTTCGATGTCCTCCGTAAGTTCTGTCTAGTGAGGATCGACTATAGCAGGATAATACTCTAGAAGATTGGAACAAACGTAGTGTACTCAATCTCTGTTACTAGTTCTGTTGCATCTTCTAAGTGTTCTACCAATAAAATGCAATCTTTGGTTTGCTTTCCCCATAACGCTATGCATGTAGTTGTTACAGTTTAAGCTGTTGATAACTGTAATTGCTAGATATTAGCAGGATTGCAAGCTTTTAGATTTGTGGGATTTGTAGTTTACTGGAAGTTAACAGATTTCTTGTAGTACCCTTGAGGACATTCTGACACTTTCCGTTATTCAGAGCTCTCCAACTTAAGCCAATTTCTCAGAGCAGCCTTACTGCGGTTGTTCTTAAAAAATTCGAAAGTCGCGGTAGAAAAAAATCATATCAACTCCTACAAGCGTTTATGAGAAATTATTAGCCTACACTTACATCAAGTAAATATAGAACATAAGATCTGTGCTTTATTCGGCAAATAACGGCTTTGCACTCCTTTTATTCCTCGACATTCCCGTCGCACTATACAGATATTTCGTCTATATCATTTTTCAGTTAGTTTTGTCCTTCTGATGACTTCACTACACTGTGAATGACAGCACCATATGCAAAAAGTGTGAGAGGCTGCTCTGATTATCTCCCAAATTATACATGTAGATTAACAACAGCACTGGTCCTATTGCACTTACTTGGGGAACTCCTGCCACGCGGAATGACCGAGCGGTTTGAGGCGCCATGTCACGGACTGCGCGACTCCTCCCGCCGTAGTGTCAAGATAATAGAGCATATGTGCATACGAAGATTCTTGTTTCAAATGATTATTCCTATCGTATCCCTGAAATCTGACCATTCCCCCTGCGACGTCCTGCAGAATGTGGTCTCGTCACTCAACATTAGATGGGAAAGACGATTATTACCTTTCATTTAGACGCCAAGAATGAATTCAGAAAAACTACACGGTATTGTTACTCACCACATAGTGATGAGGGCTTGTAACAGTTGATGCCTGTTTGATCCGAAAGACTATTCGCCACCTAACTTGCCAGACACATGCATGAGCGATGGCTGACTCTTGACTGGCGCGATGAATAGACTTCTGTGGACTACATGAAAAATTTGTTGAATGCACTCCCTTCTTGAATGAGCACACGGGGCGACCAGTGGATTTCCGTTTATAAACAAAACGCGATCGAGGTGGTGCAATGGCAAAACACTGGACTCCCATTTGGGAGGACGGCTGTCCAAATCCACATCCGGCCATTTAAGGCGACTGCCAGGCGTTTTCTTTAAAAAAGCATGGCCGATTTCCTCCCACATCTTTCCACAATCAGCGCTCATGTTCCGTCACTGATGAGCTCGGAGCCGATGGGACATCGAACCCTGATCTCCTTCCCTTACATTACCAAACAGTGTCTTGAAACTGCTGGTGCTATTGCCGTATGCTATGAGCTGCAGGCAGCACTCTCGATAAAAATCACGCCGCACGCTTGTGGCTAGTAACTGAAGAAACGGAGAACTCGGAATGACTTTTTTTGCTCCTTTATCGTCTTTTCAAGTTTACACTCCCTTGATAACGAGTGAACAAACGAACGAGCTACAGTAAAGAGGCCGCTATCGCCAAGAGTAGTCCCACATTTAAGCAGAAGCAGTTTAATTAGCATATCAGTTTGGTTTCCAGAACGGTTGCTCGACTGCGAATGCTGTTTACACATTACCCACCAAAAACTACAAAACTTAAATAATAAAAAATCGCCCCCTTTTTTATCTTTCCAAGGCATTTGTCTGTGTAGATCACGTCACGCTCTTAGAAAAACTCAAGTTTTATGAAAACATTGGCTTTACACATGGTTTGAATCATGTTTAACAACAGAAGGCAAAAAATTTAACTGACTAATTTGACCAATGATGGAAAGCTAAAACGTTTTAGCGACTGTGGAGAAATCACAAAGGCAGTCACACAGGGTACAGTTTTGGATCCACTTCTATTCCTTACATATGCGAATCACCTTCCACTTAACATTGAACAAGCAGAAATAATACTTTTTGCAGGCAATATTACCGTTATAATAATCCCACCAGAGCGGAGGAAGCGTTTAATGACGGGTGATTTAAGCGCCGTCGTGGTGGGCAACTAGCCTCTCAGTTGCGGGCGCAGTCAATGGGTTTCTGCCAAGTGACTGCGTGCAGCAACGGGAGAGACTTCGTGGGTGGTGGTACGCTTGAGAGGCAGCTACGTTTAAAACGATAGTCAATGCTGGTCTCAGCTGTTAGCTGTTGTTGTTGTTTGGCCAGGGAAACCGTTCTGTATAAAATTTATTCCGAAGGGGCGGCCGGGCATTTAATTGCGCTCGGATCGACGTTTGCGTATCCGGAGGAAACCTGTCTCAGCTGTGGTGGAGGGTTTGTTACCTGACACTTACCTCCGAACATTGGCCACAAGGCCTGTCTGTGGATTCCGTCCTGTTGGATCCTGAACGACAGCTATATTGTGGAAACGCCCTCTTGATTGCAGTCTCTGTTATTTGGATTGCTGTCGGTTAACACACCGATACTCATAACTTATAGTGAGCATTTATTCATTTTAAAGACTTATGTCGTTATGTGATCTTATTAGCTGTGTTGGTCGCCGCACTGGTTACCCAAGTTTGTCATAAGTAAAATGGAAATGCCGTGTGGCTAGAGCCTCCCGTCAGATAGGCCGATCGTCTGGTGCAAGTCTTTCGAGTTGACGCCACTTCGGTGACGTGCGTGTGTCGATTGGGATGAAATGATGATGATAAGAACAACACAACACCCAGTCCATGAGCGGAGAAAATCTCCGACTCAGCCGTGAATCGAACCAGGACCGTTAGGCATAACATTCCGTCGCGCTGACCACTCAGTTACCAGGGGCGGACTTGTCAGAAGTATAGCGGAATAATTACGTCAGGTTGTTTATTAAGTGGTTTTCTAGCGATTTACTGTAATTGATATTACGGTATTAGTGGAGCTTATTGGCACAGTCGTGTCGAGTTGCTTGTGGGCCATATTCAAAATTGGAAGCCTGAGTCACTACTGTGACGTGATGGTTAACTTTTACTTATGGTTGATGAAAATGTCCACCGGTGTACTGATGGCGTATAGTGTTCAACAGACACAATATTTCGGCGACCAGATATGTCGACATCGTCAGGTGCGCTGAAGATGAGCTCCTGAGGGTGCGCGGCCGATTATCATCTCCTGCCCCCACGAGCTGCTACCTAAGGGGTCTACGCCCGCGACCGAGCGTCGGCGGTCGCGGAAACGCTAGCGTCTACGTCTGTGATAGCGTAGATGTAAAATCTCTCTCCTCTGAATTAAACTCAACGTTCCCAAGCCTTGCTAAGATTACAGCAGCAATCTCGGTTGATGAGATCGTCCCTGGTGCGAATTTCTATGGCCTCTCTAACCACGCTGTCACAGTATCTGGAAGTCTGGGCGAATATCCTGGTACGTTCGTAGCAGTAAGAATTTTTAATTTCAGTGCAGAAATTAAAATACACCCCAAGGATCTAAAATGCTGGAAAAAATGAGTACACCTGGCAAGAAGACGTCGACTTTGATCCGATGGTATATTTCATCTGGGGTATAGAACATGGACTGATATTGGTCTCAACGTCGTCCGACAACAGACAGCATAGTGGAATAGCTACCAGAGTGCCACATGTAACAGTAGGCAATGCTTACAGCCAGGAGGCTCAGTGTGGAGCACAGGGGTGAAGCAAGCAGACAAGTATGTCATGAGGAAGGACTCGCTCTTGCTACAGTCAACTACCGAGCGAGGTAGCGCAGTGGTCAGCCAGCACACTGGACTCGCATTCAGGAGGACAACGGTTCAATCCCGTCTCCAGCCATCCTGATTTAGGTTTTCCGTGATTTCCCTAAATCGTTTCAGGCAAATGCCGGGATGGTTCCTTTGAAAGGGCACGGCCGATTTCCTTCCGAATCCTTCCCTAACCCGAGCTTGTGCTCCGTCTCTAATGACCTCGTTGTCGACGGGACGTTAAACACTAACCACCACCACCGCTACAGTCAACTGAGCGGGTTTCAAAGGGGTCAGATTGTGGCCTTTCAAATGGCGGAATGGTCCTTTCGGCCGACTGCTACAAGTTGTAAGTCCTCCGTCAGTCATGCAACAATGCTGGTATCGGTGGTTATGTGCAAGTTCTCACGTCCGTGGATGAGGTTCTGGACTTCCACGTGGCACAGACGCCCGCCAGGATCGTCGTATTGTTAGGGGAGCAGTGGCGGATAGTACAGCTATAGCAGCACAGATATGGGGCCTTGTGAGCCCAGACGTGTCAACACGTTTGGGAAGCGGTTATTAGCGATAGGACTATTGGCAGGCACACCTCTAACTCATCTTCCACTCACGCCACAGCATCGTCGTGCACGGCTCGACTGGTGCCGGAAGAGAATCATTTAGAACATGGAATGGCGCGGCGAATTCTTCAGCGATGAAAACAGATTCTGCCTGCACGCAAGTGAAGTTCGTTTGCGCCTATTACGTAGATCTTGGTGAGCGCTGTTTGGCAGAGTGCAGTCGTCAAACACACACTGGCTCCACCCCAGGCTCATGGAGTGATAAGCTAAACTCTTGTTCATCTTTAGTGTTTTTGGAGGAGACAGTAACCAGAGTTCGGTACGTGCAGAATGTTGTTAGACCTGTTCTTCTGCCGTTCTTGCAACAGTAAGGTAATGTATTGTTCCACCAGCATAATGCTCGCCCATACATTGCCAATGAACCTCATGGTGCTCAGCAAGACGTGCAGCGACTTCCTTGGCTAGTACGACCTCCCGACTTGTCTCCAATGGAGCACGTGTGGGATGTGATGGGGCTAAAAGTGGCTCGTGAGACTCGTTAACCAACAATTCTTATAGAACTACTTGAACGGGTTGAGCAGGCCAGTATTCGCCATCGGCACGGCCGACAGCATACCAAGTCAGTACCTGCATTACTGTCCTTGGAGGCTATAACACGTACTGGTATAAGTGTTTCAGCATGGGTCAATACTTCGTAGCTCAGAAGCACTTATACTATTGATCTGTAAATGTAATCATTTCAAGTACTCCATGTGTACTGTTGCAATAACATATCTTGAGTGAACTGTAAATCTCTAAAAGAATATACTAATTTTATTCCAGCGATGTATCTTTGTTCTGGTAGAAGATAAAGCCGTAGGAAGTGGGATGAATATTTTTGAAACACCACGTATCTCTCTAACAGTCATCTTCACGGGGTCGAGTTTGTGGGACACGCTAAGCTGTAACGCTGTGTGTACCCCAACAGGTAGGCTGCGACCCTGATTGCAGCCTAATCCGCGCCGCTATTTGCGTCGTTTATCAACGTCGATCACGGCGGGGGTTTGTGCGTCGGCAGCGACCTCCAGCTGCCAGTCACCTGCAGCTGCTGCCCGTAGCCACAAACACAACGACAAACGCTTTGCCGACGGTCGTGTGTGGCGGTGCCCTGTGAGAGGCCGTGTCTGCAGAGTGAATGTTGACTGTGGAAGCGCTTCCTTTTTGCTTCTTACACTCAGCACGACACGGCAGGATTGTGGGTATCATAGTCTATGCTATAATCCGTTCATCGTCAGTTTAACATGGAAGTCAACACTGCGCTGGACATTCCTCTGCGGATTTTGTTACTTAATTGGAGTTTCGTTTCCGCGTAACGTAAATGGCGCCTTGTCGAGTACAGTCACCCAATCATTACGGTGAGATTCCGTCGCAGCCTTTCAGTTCGCTCATAGCCTTACTGGCGCATGTAACCTGCTTCTGTCGTGTCTTCCACCGCTGGGACGCTCGCCAAGCTAGGATCAGGCTACAGCTGCAGCGTTAATACATCGTAACAGAAGAACAACAAAACGTCAGATTCCTTGTTAAGGTGACTCGTAAAAATGATGAACAGCGTGAAAGCTGTGCCTACATTTCATGTAGCACAATTTGTAAGAACAATCTACACTAGGAAACAGAATTAAGGGATCACTTTTTCGAAACATCATAATTTCCACCCATTGCGACGCGTACAATCTTCGTCTGTGATGATGCAAAAGCGTGGCGTTCTGCGACGTCAACTTCAGGCTCTGCGGCGCTTCAGATAGAAAACTTGCGAAAAAAGGCCACATTTCAGAATTTCATGGAGTATAAGATGTGGAGTATAAGATGTGGAGTATAAGATGTGGAGTATAAGATGTGGAGTATAAGATGTGGAGTATAAGATGTGGAGTATAAGATGTGGAGTATAAGATGTGGAGTATAAGATGTGGAGTATAAGATGTGGAGTATAAGATGTGGAGTATAAGATGTGGAGTATAAGATGTGGAGTATAAGATGTGGAGTATGAGATGGGTTAATGGTATCACCGTGGCACCAAATTCTGCCCAACGCCACCGTGGACGTATTACACGATGTGAAGGGCCTCACAGACCCTCTTGACCACATTTCTCTCCTTCTTTAGACTCCTCTGCGATGGAGGTCAGAATCGTGTTCCATAGCGTTAAAATCACGCGATTTTCTTGTAGGTGGCTGACAAAAACATTTGAGACACACCGTCGGTCAGAGTCGATGCGGAAAGGCCTCAGTGAGTGGCGTAGAGGGTATAAATCAAATCAATCCTTTCCCTAGGGCGTTGATTCCTTCATATTTCGCGGTCGGAAACGACAGTTCGCAGTGCACTGAGTAACAGGACGACGTTCGTCACAACCTTGACAGTGCTGGCAACATCGGGGGTTACAACTCTTCCGAAAGCTGCATCCCCATCGAACGTGATCGCAACACTTTGAAGTGCAAGGTGACCGCAATTTTTGCTCTTGTGTGTAGGTTGGAACCACTAGGGACCATCCAAAACTATTGGATGAAATATGTACGTGATCTGAAGCAGCTAAGGGTACTTATGCTTTCTCTGCGGTCCTATTTTATGTTCTCCTGTGGCGTAATCATGGAGGAAAACGACATTGACACATGCGTGAATAACGCGGCAAAGGTTTCCTCTAAGACCTCCCAGTTCGGCAAAACCGTCGACCTTTACTGAGAATTTAAAAAAATTAACCTGTTCAGACCGAATCTGAGACGACGTCCTAGTCGCTTGCCAACCGGCAATTCCTTTGACACCACCGATCCCTGATGGCATACTATCAGGTGCAAGAGAAGCAGAGTGGTGGCGAAAGATCGGAAGCTTAGTCTGCCTGCAGGCAGGGTATCTCGTCACGGGTTCTGTCTATACAGGTGCATTTTAATACTCTAAATAAAGGTGGGCGAGAGCCGCCGAGGCTTTAGCCGTACTGGGGAGGCCTTAGTGAGACTATTTGCCATTTCATTCATTCATGTGTCAATTTTGCATCCCTCCATGATCTCGTCAAAGGAGGACACAAAGTTAGAGCGCTAAAGAAGTGTAAGTACACTTAATTGTTTCGGATCACATTCCAATTTCGTCTAATGCTTTGAACGGTCCCTATTAGTTCCAACCTGTACACTAGAGCAAAAAATGCGGTCGCGCTTCGCTCGAAACTAGTGTGATCACGTTTGATGCGGATTCAACCCCATAGTGTCTTTATAGAAGGGCTGAAACGCCCGGGTGTCAACAGTGCCAAATATTGTGACGAACGTATTCCTGTTACTCACTTCACTGGAAACTATCATTTCTAACTGCGAAATATGTGGGAATCAATGCGGGGGTAAAGGGACGGCTTGACTGATTACTTTTAAGCCACTCACTGAGGTCTTTTCGCGCCGGCGTATCTGAAAGGTTTTCCTCAGCCACCTACAAGAAAACCCTGTGATTTCAATGCAGTACAACGTGGTTCTCACCTCCATCGCATAGGCGTCTAAAGAAGGAGTGAAATATGAGTGAGGATCTTCCCATTGTATGACATGTACAAGGTGGCATTGGGCAGAATTGTGATAAAATTTGGCGCCAATATGATACTATTAACCTACCTTACGCGTCACATGAATTTCCGAGAAGTGGCCTCTTTTTCGCAAATGCCCACACATCGCTGTTTGAAACTTCGTCGAGACCGAAGGCGCAAGGCTTTTACACCATTACAGAGAAAACTTGTACGGACCTTTCAACCAAATTTGAACCTTACGCGTCGCAGTGCGTTGGAATCACGGGGTTTAAAAAATCTTGATTGATTCTTTAATTCTATTGCGCTATGTATATTATTAAATAGCTTGATACCCAGCCCCAATTTCACACTGCCATATAACGACATCCAAGGGCTACAAAAATTTCATTTTCAATACTTCGCATAACTGTTGAGCAAATTTAAAAATTAAACTGTTGTCATAGCCCATTCATTAAGAGGCATAATCTTATGGTAAAGGTTTAACACAGTAAGACGAGTGTTACAGTTAGAAGTTACGTACGTATCTTGGGGCGGTGTAACTCATAGCGTGCAAATACCCAGATATTCATCCAGTATTTGAGAATGAGAGCACTTAGAGACTTCCAACAAATTTTACCCATAATAGCAAGCCTTTGCGTAACTTTTTTTGGCTGACACTTCCCATAAAATGATGGAAGGACATAACTATAGTATACTACATTACCGCTGTTCATGTAGCAAAACTTCGGCATCAGGCACGTCTTAATTTATTACTTCTTTACTAATAACTATATTCGCAAAATATTTTGCATGCTGTGCCCAAACATATCACTGAATATAGCTGCAAAATTATATCATTGTACGTAATTCAGGAGATATGACGTCATGAACATTAAGAGGCATGAAAAACTACCTTTTGCTAAAAGCGAAGCGCAGTGTGTCCAGAGTATACACTTCTAGTGATTGATATTCGGGGAAAGTAGCGACTTCCAACGAGCTTTGCAACGATACTCGATCGTACGCAAATATGGACAACCCCCAGACGAGATCAACCAGCTGCAACGTAACCAGCTGAGGGTAAGTACACGACCTCAGATTTAAGAGTCGTTTGGTGAACGGAACGGAGTCGATCATGCACTTTTGCTTTTAGGCGTTTTAATAAAGTCTAAGCCAGTCATGATGCCTTCGCTTTGACACAGACATTAACGAACATGAGAACAGATAAGCAATAAATGAATAATGAAATCAAAAGAGCAAATAGTATTAAAATAATTCAGAGGGATAAAAAGTTGTATACGACAAATAGTTTAAGCTTCTGACCATATTTTATTCAAACAAGCTCATAGGTTTGTGCGCATGGCGGTATTACATCACCTGGTAATTTAAAAGAACAGTGACAGTAAGTAGCAAAATGAAATTAGTCGTTTACTGCAAGGTGAGCATTCACAGATTACAGTAAATGCGGGATAAGTGCTTGGAACCGTGCAATACTAACGCGAAAACCTGCAGCGGGTCTCAAAGTTCGACGGAGTTAATCTCGTAAACAATCACTGCGAAATCTGAAATGTGCTAACTCTGTAACTGCGACTGAAACTCAGTGCAGCTCATAGCTGCCTACTCATACACAAACAGCAATAAAGCTGGTGTTGTTATAAATTATTCAGTCACTAACCACGGCTTGAAATTTTAATTCCAACAAAATTCAAGGTCCCGAAAATATTCTAAGTGTGAAATAACAAACTGAAGGTCGAGTGGATTTCTGGCAGCCGCTCACCGACAAAAGGTCCCTAGCCTTCCATTGCATGTGTGTTTAAATGCTCGATCACATGAGCTGTACGCGGAGCACTGCGTTGACTTACAACCTGGCCAACTGTTGACTAACAACCTGACCAACGATCGCGGAAATTGTATAAAAAATACCGTTTTACTTTTAATAACACACATTAAATAAACTTAATTAATTTACAACCTCATATTATAAGAGTCAGTCAAATGAAAATGATACAGAGAGAAAAAAAAGTAAGTAAATTGTTTATTATTAACTGGTATTACGTTTGTCCCATTGTGAAACAAGACGGTCAGTGCCATCATGGAAAAATGTTTTCGGTTGCCATCGGAACTATAATTGTACCAAGGCGTGAACCTCTTAGTCCGAACGAAATCTTCGGTCGTCAAAGCTGACGACTTTCATTCAAAATTTCAACAGTGGGTAGGCTCGAACCTCATACCGTGGAGTTTTTGATTACTATTCAGAAACGCTACCACGAGACCACGAGTCCATGCCTTATGCATTTTTTAATCGGGGCAATTGTCTCTCTTGGTCTTCCATTCCTAGTGTTTCTCTTTGGTTGCTATTTCTGTCAATAATTTTAGAAATTCCAAAGAAGTGGTATATACGTCTTTTCTTGTTCGACAGCAAATCTGCCAAATTCTAACCATTGGTACAGTGTACTGTATCTGAGTGTAGATGACTGACTGAGGTCGTAAGCAGTGTCTGGTTCGCACGTTGTCCGTGGCACGTGAGGTTGGGAGTGTAGGGCGCTAGGCGGGACTTTGATGGGCGTATCGCTGGCCTGCAGACGTGGCGTGAATGACCTGTGCCGTGTGGCAGCCGTGCGGTGGAGTTGCGTGGTCCCGGCAGAATCAAATCAGCTGACGTGATGTTAATTCCACTGCTAGCACGCCCAGAGACATGTTTTATTTTTATATTGTTCGCGTTTGCTCATCTACAGTGCAAACTATGATAAATACAGAGGAGTGTGGTGTGTCAGATGAAAGAGGAGTACGATTCCGCTAGTACGCAGATGTGCTTTTCGAGTTCATATATGTGGGGCTTTTCCCACTCGTCGCTAATAGGGTGCCTACGGTATGCAGCGTTCTCGCAATGGTACAAAATTTATTTCTAGAAAGTAATTGACAATATTAATTTTAATTTTAATAATTAACAGCCTCAGTTGCACCGTTTGCCTAGAATTTACCCAGGTTTCAGTCGGGATAACCCGAAGCTTCTTCAGAATAACAGTAACTACCGTCTTTCCATAGTCGACATCGTCATGTTAAAACTGCAAATCCATAAATTATCGTCAGACTATAAAACTTATCTGGAACTGCCTCGGCCTCACTTCCCGACCGCGATGCGGTACTGGAACATAAGTTTTATAGTCTGACAATAATTTATGGATTTGTAGTTTTAGCATGATGATGTCCAATATGGAAAGACGGCAGTTACTGTTATTCTGAAGAATGTTGGGTTATCCCTTCGAAAACTAGGTAAATTATAGGTAAACGGTGCAACTGAGGCTGTTAATTATTAAAATTAAAACTAATACTTTCACAGTTGCTGACAGGGCCGCGAAATATTGAAGATGCTCAATTGACAATACTTTCGAGATACATCAAATGTCGCTAGCGAGAGGCGACATGAGAACAGTAAAGTTCTTGCTATACATAAAGTTCATGGAAGTTGACACGTCACTGATAACTACTGTCTGCGATCCCGTGCCGACCTGCGCCGGATGCTGGCAGGAGCGTCGCTTTTATTCAAGTCTTGCAGGGGGGCGCGCATGGCGCGACGCGGTCAAATATTCCGCGTACCATTGGCCGCCGTCTCCTCACCGACTTCTCTGGTTTTGTGTTCCGCATCTTCGTTCCGGCGTTTGTAGTTACACCAGAACAATATATATGTGGGAATTTACAGCACCGAGAACATCTATCTGGCTGAAATTCAGTAAATCATTAATAACTTTTGTATTATTTATGGTACAAAAGGGTCCAAGGTATCAAATATCCCCGTTCCTTAATGCGCATCGGCAACGGCCCTTTCGCGCTGGATACACCGGTTCCCGTCAGATCACCGATGTTAAGCGCTATCGGGGGTGGCCAGCACTTGGATGGGTGACCATCCGGGCCGCCATACGCTGTTGCCGTTTTTCGGGGAGCACTCAGCATCGTGATGCCAACTGAGGAGCTACTCGATCGAACAGTAGCGGCTCCGATCAAAGAAAACTATCATAACGAGCGTGAGTGCAGTGTGCTGACCACAAGCCCCTCCTATCCACATCCTCATCTGAGGACGACACGGCGGTCGGATTGTTCCGATGGACCGCTTGTGGACTGAAGACGGAGTGCTTAATGCACATCGATTGAACTACTCAAACTCTCGTAATGCTACTAATTAACCTGTGAGACACTTTTAAATTGAACTTGAACTAAAAATCACTATGTAATTTAATACAATATATCTACACAGTTAGCAAGGCAGTATGCATGGACAGACATAACTACATATCATATGCAACATTTAGTACGCAGGATTAAATTTATTATTGTGTTGTAATTAATTGCTTCTCAATTTGCCTAGTTTTTTCCGTAACTTACAAACTGTTATAGCTATTCTGAGCATAGCAATGGAAATTGCAGGAAAATTCCTATAAGGAAGTGGCACCATATTCATATTTAATGTAATAACTGGCGACACAGACTACATGAAATGATTTTTAGCTCAGCAGCTAAGGTTTGCAATTGTTTAACATAGAATTCTGGCGCACTACTGCACGTAAAATTAATTGTGAAGTATCAGTTTTGTTTAGACTTTTAGTACGCAGCTAATGCCGTATTCATAATTTTTGTAATATTAATATTTAAAAAGTTGTAAATCAGGCTGATGATAGTATGAAATCATTAGGATGATTCCGTACAGTGGAGAAACGAAGCCTTAAAAGGGCGGTGGCCATCTTGCACGCTCTCACAGTTTGGAACGACGTTGAAGAGACAAGATCTGGCCCATGATACAACCGCATACATTTTCTGCGACAGATTTTTTTCGCATCGTCGATCACGGGAGTTTGAAATATTTCTCCTAAGTTCATTCGGGACATAGAGTTTTCTCTAGTATTCAGGACCAATTTATTTCTGCCAGTACTTCAGAAGAAGTTGTCTTCTTGCGTGTAAAGTTGATTTGTAGTTTTATCTTAAGGAAGGCATTTGACACTGTCGCACACCGCCATCAAGTGAAAAAATATGAGATTACCAAGTATCGGACTAGATTTGCGACTAAATTCAGGACTTCCTTGTAGATAGAACTCAACAAGTCGTTGTTTATGAAAAAAAATCTACAGATGTAATTTCCGCAGTACCCCAAGGATGTGTGATAGGGCCGTTAGTGTTTAGAATGTACATAAATGATGTAGCAGAAAGCGTCGGGAGTCTCAAAGACTGTTCGCAGATAATAACAGTCAGATGACTTGCGGTGTATTGGTGTGAATGTAGAATTGATTTTATCTTACCACTGCGTGTGTCTTCCAGCTATTTTATTTATTTTATATAGTGAACTGGCTAACCACTATATTGGAGACTCGAGTCAATTTCACTTCACTTAATCACGTAGTAGCTTATGACCTGCCTACGAAATATTGTTTCAATTTATGGGCAGTAAATTTTATTAGTTAAAAATCAACAGTTATAGCTAGGATTTTATGTAACACTGATTGCATCTATGTTCATCGTAGTAATTATTTGTCTATATGATTAATTAATCGAAGGCAAATTTACTATTTCATATAATTATTTAGAAAAAGTATTCAGTAATTTGGCGACGCTATCACCCCCAGAATAGACAATGACGAGTCGCTTCTTGAGCTTTTGAGTAAAACTTTACTGTCGCTACTTTAATACTGGATCTCATTTGTTTTCCAAATAATCAAGTGGTTTTGTAATCTGAACTACGTCTAATGGTCAAAAGATATTGTTTACTTACAGAACTGTTCTTGCTCCACATGGGTCCACACTGGGACGATATTTCTTCTATCCCATATGCGTCGCGGCACAGCAGGCCTTTTCCCTGGCGTTCTGCAGCCGTATCTGGCGCTGTGCGGCTCCACCTCATAAAGGAGGCTGGTGACGTGTGTTCTCCACTGTGCACCGCCTTTATGAGGACGGATGGACGCAGCTGCCTCCGCCGCGTAGGCAGATAACGCAGCGCCCTTTCTCCTATTCTCCAGGGAGATACCAACTATCATTATGCGTACACAGCTGACGGGGGCTTCTGTCCGATACCACACATTTGTTTCTGGTATTTCTTTTACTTATTTCCTCCAAAAAGTAATTCCGTTTGCTACCTTCGGGATTTTGTGGATGAAATTCTGATGGTATTTTGATTTATGGCTTTAGGAGCGACAGCTTGTATTTTATATATTTAAATAACAATATAATAGGGAAGCGTAAGTATAACTGATGACCAATCACTGATGACCAATACATTGTGTGCAAGACGGCATGCCTATTGGTAGCACTGCCGTCACGTGACGCGGTAAGACAAGTATATAAGTGAAGCAGAGACGAATGGTGAATCATTCTAGCGACGTTAGGACTGCAGAGTGGGAAATCTAAGGCAGGTTCTTTCGCCTGGCGCAAAGGAGCGAGCATTACTGGCACAGAGAAGTTATTCGGCTGTGTGCAGGCTATTGTCGTGGCCACCTATGGAAAGTGGCAGCAAGGCAGTGAATCAACGAACAAGCTAAGGTGTTGGACTTCCACGTTTCATGACAAATGTTGAGTCTTACACGCTCTGTAAAGCAGTATAGGCGACTGTCTGTTGCAGATGTTACAACAGAGTACGATGCTAGAGCAGGCACAAGTATTTCAGTGCATACCCATCAGGAGCACGTGCAGCACGGCATCTGGCGACCCCTGCAGGTTTCCATGTTGGCAAAACGACATACTGAGTTACGGTTTTAGCGGACACGGGGCCATCGAGATTGCACCGTGGATCAATGGAAAGGTGTCGCCCGGTCGGATGAGTCATATATCTTTCCACACGAGATCGGTTGTCGTTTCTGGAGATGTATCCATTCAAGTGAACGACTGATGGAAACACAAATCGCATCAAGGACGAAGGCCAGTGGAGTCAATATTCCCAGGGGACGTCAACCTGGACTTCTATGGGGCCTATGACAGTTATCGAAAGCACCACGACATCTATAAACTACGTGAACATTACTGCGGACCACTTGTATCTCCTCTTGTTTCACGTCTTCCCGACTCTAATATTGTCTCCCAGCAGGATAACTGTCCTTGTAACATGGTCAGATCGGTTGTCGTTTCTGGAGATGTATCCATTCAAGTGAACGACTGATGGAAACACAAATCGCACCAAGGACGAAGGCCAGTGGAGTCAATATTCCCAGGGGACGTCAACCTGGACTTCTATGGGGCCTATGACAGTTATCGAAAGCACCACGACATCTATAAACTACGTGAACATTACTGCGGACCACTTGTATCTCCTCTTGTTTCACGTCTTCCCGACTCTAATATTGTCTCCCAGCAGGATAACTGTCCTTGTAACATGGTCAGAATGATGCTACAGTGGTTTGAGATACATGAAAATGAATTCATGGTGATATCCTGGCCACCAGATTTGCCTGATCAGAACTCGATGCAACACATTTGGAACGGTACTGGCCGCCAGCTCTGGGTCTACAGACCACCAGTCCGTAATTTACGGGCCTTGTTTGACCTGTACCTAACATTTGGTGTCACACACTTCTGGAAACTTACGAAGGATTGTTTAATCCGTGTCGCGCTGAATGGCAACTGTATTGCTTCCAAAGGTCGACCAACGTGCTAACAACCAGATGGTCATAACGTTTTGGCTCATCGGTGAAGATGCAGTGGCAGTATATTGGCTTATAAACGTCAATTTTTAAGAGTTACAGGATAACCAGGTAAATTGATCACCCCCAAGAAGGAGCTAGAAAGGCGGCTGAGAGAGCAATTGCAAAGCATCTCGGACAATATCAGCACAAGAAGAACAGAATGTAAGGAAAAAACTTGAAAACGTGAATGTTTTCAGCATAGAAGAAAGCAATTCCAACAGATTAAGAACAATTTCAATGTATGACGGCTGTTGGGTGTGCCTAACGTTAAGGGATCGAAACACCGCATGTCCACACGACGTACATGTGCAACTTATCGCCATGTTTCGGACTTCAAGAAAGGTCGGATCATTCGCGTGAGGGACATGGCAGTATCAAGGCGACAGACCACACAAACAGATCACTGTAGTGCAATGATTGCTGAACTTATGGGGACGAGATGAAGACAGGACAAGAGTGGCAGAAAGAGGAGGTACACATTCTTCTAGAAAGTCTACATAGCGAAAATATTATGATTATCGATTGGCTCAGACGAATACACAGTTCAGAACAGCCGAAACCCGGACAGAAGTTATAGACAGAGAGTCACTGTAGAATGTCGGAAACAATTACTGGAAGCTGGGATGAGATCTTGAGTTGGCATAGTACGTGTTTGTCGCCGACACCATACCACATCCAGTAGAGACTTCCCAGAGTCAACCATTGAGTGGCATTCTGCAGTGATCATCTGTGATTATCTCTTCTGCTTGTGCCCGTCGGATACACACTAACGTGTCCATAGACAACCTGGTGAAAGGGCACCGGAGGCAGCGATTCTCGAGGCCTATACTTCTCCAACTCCTGCAATCGTGTCGTGGCTAAGAATTAGATATGAGAACAGGACTGATTTAGATAAAGTTCAGGGCTGTTTCCATACCCTTTAAAACAATGGTACCAAATCACATATTCCATCAGGATAATGTAAGATCCCGCATTGCAGTTCACACCTTAAACGGCATCTGGAATGTATGGATTCTTGATTGGTACGTCCTATCCCGAGATTAATCGACCATAGGGCATGCGTGCAAGGAATATGTACTTTTATTTCATTTTATTTATTTATTTATTTTTTGTCATCAGTCTACTGACTGTTTTGATGTGGCCCGCCACGAATTCATCTCCTGTACCAACCTCTTCATTTCAGAGAAGCACTTGCAATGTACGTTCTCAATTATTTGCTGGGTGTATTCCAATCACAGTCTCCCTCTACAGTTTTTGCCCTCTGCAGCTCCCTCTAGTATCTTGCAAATCATTCCCTCATGTCTTAACAGTTGTCGTATCATCCTGCCCCTTCTCCTTCTCAGTGTTTTCCACACATTCCTTTCCTCTCCGATTCTGCCCAGAACCTACTCATTTCTTAACTTATCAGTCCACCTAATTTTCAACATTCGTTTGTAGCACCACATCTCAAATGCTTCGATTCTCTTCTGTTCCGGTTTTCCCAGAGCCCTCGTTTCACTAACATACAATGCTGTACTCCAGACATATATCCTCAGAAATTTCGTCCTCACATTAAGGCCTATGTTTGATACTAGTAGATTTCTCTTGGCCAGAAATGCCCTTTTTGCCATTGCTAGTATGTTTTTGATGACCTCCTTGTTCCGTCCGTCATTGGTTATGTTACTGCCGAGGTAGCAGAATTCGTTAACTTCATCTACTTCGTGAACATCAGTACTGATATTAAGTTTCTCGCTATTCTCATATCTGCTACTTCTCATTACTTTCGTCTACCTTCTATTTAATCTCAATCCATATTCTGTACTTACTAAATTGTCCATTCCATTCAGCAGATCGTGTAATTGTTCTTCACTTTCACTCAGGATAGCATTGTTTTCAGCGAATCGTATCATTGATATCCTTTCACCTTGAATTTTAATTCAACTCCTGAACCTTTCCCTTACTTCCCTCATTGCTTCTTCGATGTACGGATTGAACAACAGAGGGCGAAAGACTACATCTCTGTCTTACACCCTTTTTAATCCGAGCACTTCGTTCTTTGTCGTCCACTCTTATCATTTCCTCTTTGCTCTTGTACATATTGTATAGCTTACCGCTATTTTTCTCAGAATTACGAACATCTTGCACCATTTTACACTGTCGAACGCTTGTTCCAGGTCGACAATTCCTATGAACGTGACTTGATTTTTCTTTAGTCTCGCTTCCATTAAGTCAGATGGTATGTCTCCAGACTCATACATTCTACATACCAACGTGAATAGTCGTTTTGTTGCCACTTCCCCCAATGATTTTAGAAATTCTGATGGAATGTTATCTATCCCTTCTGCCTTATTTAATCATAAGTGTTCAAAGCTCTTTTCAATTCTGATGCTAATACTGGATCCCCTATCTGTTCCAAATCGACTTCTCTTTCTTTTTCTACCTCAGTAGACAAATTGTCCCCCTCATACAGTCTTTCAGTGTATTCTTTCCACCTATCCGTTCTCTCCTCTGCATTTAACAGTGGAATTACAGTTGCACTCTTAATGTTACCACCCTCGCTTTTAATGTCACCTAAGGTTTATTCCAGCATGCAACGAGCAGTCTTCAGGAAATGAAACAGCTTGTACTCCTGGCATTGTAAGAAATTCCCCAAAATATTTGCTTCCACACCACAACGAATACAAGAGTGCATTTTTGAGTCACACCTGATACTGATGATGATGGACGTCAGTTCCGGATGGAATGTAAATGGAATCTTTAATACCGGTTATTCCACGAAGGCGTCCACGAAATTTGAAAAAATGAAGTTATGGCGAAAAATGGTGTAAGACTTTCCGTCTCCGTCGATGTACAGAGACTATATTATTGAGCGGCCGAGGGTGGGACAACGCGCAGCAGTCTTGCATGTTTGCGACACGAGTGCACACTCGTCTTCGCGCCCAGAGGAATCAAGAGGCACAACATGTTGTTTTCCAGAACGAGCCTCTTGCCAACAAGAAACTGCGCCGACCCTTGGGAGTGGCACAGAAAGAGTCTGCAGGCTAGAGGGAATACACGAGAGTTTACAGCAGAAGCAAAAAGCTGCCGACATGGCGGCGTTGCAGTGGATCACTACGGGGGCGCCTGTAGCCAGAGGGGACGCAGGGCGCTCTCTGCAGCGAGAACCAGTCGTCGCGGGGTACCGGAGAAGATTCTATCCGTAGAGTTATCACTGACTTGGTTAAGAACGGCTAATGTTTTTATGTAAAAAGACTGACTTGGATAAGAGCGGCTAATATTTTATGTAAAAAGACGGCAACACGTACAGCGAAGTACTGGAAGACAATTTCGATATTCAGTACCGTTATCGTTTGAGCCAAGTGAAATACAATTGCCGTTCTTACACAGTTACCGACTATTTAAGTGTCCAGTATGAACACTGTCTCCAGCTAAAAAGTCAAGATGTCCCCGAACAGATAAGCAAATTACTGCTATTAAGGGACTGATTCAACTGAAAACCTCATTTTTTTTCCTTTTTTATTCCGAATAATTCGACATTGTTTCTGGTTCTTTGTTTTCAGCTGTAGTCTGCTTTGGGCCCACACTTCTTTCATTCTCCGAGAATATTGTTCCTTTTCTTCTTGGGTCCACTTTCTCCAAATTCTTGATATTTTTCTGTTCTGAAAGCCTGCCATTTCTATTACTTCTTTAAAAAGTGTTGTGTTTCTTATTTCGTCCAAGTCAACACCTACAGTTTCTATAACTCGTTCTTCTTCTCTCAGACAGGTGAGTTTGTATTTGTAAGAGTCTACGAAGTCAAAGATTTGTGGAGCTGTTCTGTCATTATTCATCCTGCATATGTATCCATAGAATTTTAACCTGCTTTTCTCATTATGTTTGTTATCTTCTTGGCTTTTATATACAATTATGTGTTAGATCTTTATCTGTATTCTAAGTCACTGCTGATTTTGGGATCCTAGTGCTTTTCTTAGAATTCCTCAATCTTCTTTTTTTAATTATTTTTCAGGCCCTTCGTAATCAGTTTGAGTTTCATCTGCGTAAGGTATTTCTGGTCTTACCACTGCTTTTTCATAGTGTTTAAATTTGGTGGTCCAGTATAAAGATTTTATTAGTATAAATATTTCTTGTTGTTTGAAAGGCCCTCTCCGTTTCATGTGTTCTAATCTCTGTTGCTGTCTTTTCCTCCATGTTGTTTGATATCCATTCTCCTAGAAATTTAAAACAGCCTCCTTTAGATATTGTGCTTTTATTTTACGTTTTTGAGGTTCATTCTTCGTTTCTGTCATAAACTATGTTTTTTCAAATTATATTTGTAATAGGCATAGGATAGGCGGCAGGGCACGGCAGACAAACGGCATGCGTATTCGCTGAGGACAACATCAAGCCGGTACGACGGCGGATATCAGTACGTAGGTTATCAATAAGGCGGTTATCAGTCTTCCAGCACGTGCAATAATCTTCCTCAAAATCAATAAAACACTGTCAGTGTCTAATATTTACGCAGAAAACCGTTCAGTAGATGGGTGAGGAAAGTGACGAGATGGTCAGCTACAAAACGGCACCATCGGAATCCACATTGTGCAGCGGTTATTAGATTGCGAGATTCGAATCACCGTACCAGCCTGCCATGAATCATACGTTCTATCACCTTGCAAACACAGCTGGTGAGAGAAATGGGGTGGCAGCTATAAGGAAGGTGTGTGTCCTTACCGAGCCATCGGTTAAAACAACCATACTGCCTCACAAGAATAGTAATGGCATTTTAATTTTTTCCAAACATATTGTCGTGTTCTGGCATAGGAAAGTAGAAACGTATTGTAACTTAGAGGGGGTTTCAGGCCAATCTGCAATTTCCGAGCGATTAGGAGCAAACTCATGAAGACAGACTTCCAATGATGGCACGCTGATAGCTTGGAGCAGAGACAAACACTGTCATAGGGCACCTACGAGAACCACAGATTTTGGGACTCGACGTGACACTCGCAGCAGGAGGCCAAAGAAACTAGTGTCTCAACAAATTTCTTTCTTTCAGATTACAAGTACTCCGCAGGCTAATTCAAAGCACTAGGAAAGTAACGGATGCGACTGGTTGCACAACAGAAGTCAGTATCTGAGTCTCTGGGGCGAGCGCTAAGTGAAGTAGCACTCACTAACAACATCGTAAGGAACAAACATTTCAGAGAAGCGCTCCAAGCGAGAAAACAGTCTCAGTATACTCGAGGTTGGCTACGAGCGACACGGCGTCCCAGTGACGTGACTGGGAAACTCTTCTGAATACGAAAATCAGGGTTTTTATAGAATTATGATGGCACACTAGTTGTCCCTATCTCTAGTCGGCCCCGCCAGTCCACCCGCACCTTGCAGGAATCGTGCGGCTATGCGTCTGGACAACCACTTTCTGCTGCTCTGTAGATAGGGATGTTCCTGGCTTTTACACGAACAAACTTCATGTTTGCTAGCAACAGCGTTCAGCTGAAAGCTAAACTTCACTATCCTTCCTATTACGGTTAGAAAGTTCAGTGTTTTATGTCACGAGGATCCGGCCTAAGGGAAATTCTCTCTCAAAAGTGGGGACCGCTGGTCCAGAAGTTTTGTAATTTCCCATCTCACTCTAACCAGGGTGAACCCACTGACGTTGCTGTTCTCAGGGTCTAGTATCGTGCTTGCTGCCTATGCCAAGACATGCCTGTTTGCAACCTGCTTCTTCTGTGATATTCCACACCAGCGTCTTCACAATGTATGAAGTTACCAGTTTATTCTATGAATTGAAAGGTCTACTCTGGGCTACTGCCCCGAACGTCTGCAGTTCACAACTTCTGCATTACTGGTTACCTCACGTAACCTAAAGGCTATCACTTGTTTTTGCTATCTGCTTAGTGTCTCTGATTTTCTATCTTCGAATCCCCTTGATGCCTTCTAACGTCTCAAGCTTAACAGTGTATAAGTCAGTAAGTCATCGATACATTTAATATCAAAGACTGGGCGCATTTTTGAAACAGTCATACTTGTCACTTTCGATATGTTACTGAACAATACCACAACTTTGTGGCATTACATTATTAACTCTCACTTTATGAAATGGGGGTTACGTTAAGAGTGAGTTACCGTGTTGGCTCCCAAGAATTCCTGCTTAAGAGAAAAACGTTTCTAACTTGTTAACCAAATGCGTCCCTGTCCTCCCTTTGTCATAACTACCATAATCTAGAATCTGTCAGAGCTGTGAAGTAATAACACATCTGCCGAATATGACACAGTATCGCACTCAAGCTGATCAGCCAGAACCTGATGAACCGCCGGCCGCGGTGGCCGAGAGGTTCTAGGCCCTTCAGTCAGGAACCGCGCGACTGCTACGGTCATGGATGTGTTTGATATCCTTAGGTCAGTTAGGTTTAAGTAGTTCTAAGTTCTAGAGGACTTATGACCCATAGTGCTCAGAGCCGTTTGAACCATTTGAACCATTTGAACCTTATGACCACCGAAGTGCTATCGATATAAACCATGTCTAGACGATATCATCGTCACGTGGCCAGGAATGATTGCTCGTCAGACACACACAGTGCTTGTAGTATCAGTGAGCATGCTGTCCATGTGTGGAATAGGGAAGGCGCGCGATCTCTCTGCGTTTGACTGAGAGCAGATTGTGATGGGTCAGAGGATCAGCACCAGCTTTTCGGAAACTGCACGACTTGTTGGATGTTCTAGGAGTGTTGCGGTGAGTGTCTTTAACACGTGACGATACCAAGTTCAAACACGCCCAGACGTGAGCTTGGGTGGCCACTCCTCATTACAGATGTCGGACGTTGTAGAATGGGCAGACTGGAAAAACAGGGTAGGTGGCGAACTGTGGCCTAACCAACATCAGACTTTAATGCTGGGAGAAGTAAAATTGTGTCTGAACACACCGTGCACCGAACACTCCCAACTATGGGCCTCCGCAGCTGACGACCCATGCACGTGCCAATGTTAATACCCGATCATAGGCAGTTACGACTGAAATGGGCGCTTGTCCATCTGCACTGGCCGTTGGCACAGTGACAGAGCGTTGCATGATCTGATGAATCCCTACACCTTCATCATCATGCCGATGGGACGGCGCGAATCCGTTGTCTTCCAAAGGAACAGCTCTTTGAAACCTGTACTGTGGGTTGAGGCAAGTTGGTGACGGCTCCATAATGCTCTGGGGAATATTCACGTGGGCATCCATGGTTCCATTGGAGGTCGTGAAAGGCACCACGACCCCGAGGAGTATCGTTTACTGGTTGCAGACCACGTACACCATTTCATGACAGCCGTGTTTTTTGACGGGAGTGGCATTTTTTAACAAGGTAATGCGCCATGACACAAGGCCAGGAGAGTGATGGAGTGGTTCGAGTAACACAGTGGCGAGTTTCAGTTGATGGGGCGGCACCCCAACTTGCCAGAGATGAACCCGATCGCACACATCTGGGATGTGACTGAACGTGGCTTCAGAGCTCATCGGCCTCCTCCCCGCAATTTACGGGGCTTTGATGACTTGTGTGTGCAGGTGTGGTGCCAATTCCCTGCAGGGCTCTACCCGGGTCTCATTGCTTCCATGTCACGACGCGTCGCCGCTGTTATCCGTCTCAAAGGTGGACGTACCTGCTATTACGTAGGTGGTCATAATGTTCTGGCTGATCAGTGTATATACCGACACAGAAAAATGAGAACAGTAAGCTCCGCTAGATAGGGAAGAAAATCCCTTTGTCATTCGCAGCACTGAAGAAGAACGCTATGAGAGATACACAAAAAATTCGGATGGCAGAGTACTGTGATAACGTAACACTAGTAAAATACACACATCAAAAAGTTTTGCATCGCCCCGGTTCCCAGGACACCTGAAGATGGACGTTGACTGTGGATGTTGTATCACACACAGTGTCCCTTTTACTGTTCATAGATGCCACTAAACCCGCCCAAAGATGTAAACAACCATGCATGAGCAGCGCCTATTAGACGGAGGGGGTCCGACATTTCCAGTCATTCCACCAGGAAGGACGTACACGGCACGAGTTGTCTGTAGTTCGACCATAGACGGTGAATGCCGCGGTTCGATCGCGTCCGCATTGTCACTTTGTGCCAGGGAAGGCTCTCAACAAGGGAAATGGCCAGACGTCTCGGAGTAAACCAAAGCGATGTTGTTCGGACGTGGAGGAGATACAGGGAAACAGGAACTATCGATGACATGCCTGGTTCTGCCCGCCCAACGGCTACTACTGCAGTGGACGACTGCTACCCACGAATTATGCCTCGGAGGAACCCCGACAGCAACGCCACTATGTTGAATAATGCTTTTCGTGCAGCCACAGGACGTCGTGTTATGACTCAAACTGTATGCAATAGGCTGCATGATGGTCAACTTCACCCCCGACTTCCATGGCGAGGTCCATCTTTGCAACCACGACACCATACAGCGCGATACAGATGGGCCCGACAACATGCCGAATGGACCGCTCAGCGTTGGCATCACGTTCTCTTCACCGATTAGTGTCGCCTATGCCTTCAACCAGACAATCGTCGGAGACGTGTTTGGAGGTAACCCGGTCAGGCTGAACGCCTTAGACACACTGTCCAGCGAGTGCAGCAAGGCGGAGGTTCGCTGTGTTTTGGGGTGGCATTATGTAGAGTCGACGTACGCCGCTGGTGGTTATGAAAGGCTCCGTTACGGCTGTTCGCGAATGCCATCCTCCGACCGATAGTGCAACCATATCGGCCGCATGGACGTCTTCATGGACGATAATTCGCGTCCCCGTCGTCCACATCTTGTAATTGACTTCCTTCAGGATAACGACATCGCTCGACTAGAGTGGACAGCATGTTCTCCAGACGTGAACCCTATTGAACATGCCTGGGATAGACTGAAAAGGGCTGTTTATGGACGACGTGAGCCACCAACCACTCTAAGGTATCTACGCCGAATCGCCGTTGAGAAGTGGGACAATCTGGACCAACTGTGCCTTGATGAACTTAGGGATAATATGCCACGACGAATACAGGCATGCATCAATGCAAGAGAACGTGGTACTGGGTATTAGAGATACCGGTGTGTACAGCAATCTGGACCACCACCTCTGAAGGTCTCGCTGTATGGTGGTACAACAAGCAATGTGCGGTTTTCATGAGAAATAAAAAGGGCTGAAGTGATGTTTATGTTGATCTCTATTCCAATTTTCTGTAAAGATTCCGGAACAATCTGAACTGAAGTAATGAAAAACTTTTTTTGATGTGTGAATGGTAATTGACGTAGCGTTTCTGCCGCTTTTAGGGAAGTTTCTGAGCTCTGTGGGTTTATTCTGCCCTTGGAGTTGCTAAAAGTGATCAATTGCTCGCTCCTAAAATCCGTGCAGCCGGCGTGTAACCGAAAGAGAACTAAAAAAAAAGAGTGAATCCATCTCCTTTAGAATAAAAGCGAGGAACGGAGAAGGATGAGGTCTCAAACCTAAGCCGCTTTTGAGAAAACTTCACTTGGGAGTTGTATAAGGACGACTAATACCTAATGAACCTCTGATATTTGTGTGAGAGAGAACTTGCTGTATCATAAACAACTAAAATTTTACTGCTCAATGTTGTTGATAAGGTTTCCGAAAGCTTGAAAGACATCTATGAGAAGAATATCGACAATACGTATTATAAACGATTTGCACACTATTGCATATTCTGTTTTAGTACTATTTGCTTCTAAAATGCTTCAGAGGGAGAGAGAGAGAGAGAGAGAGAGAGAGAGAGACAGACATTCAGAGAGAGAGAGAGAGAGAGAGATTGATTAAATATTAAATATGCAATCCAAACGTGGTAGCGACCTATTAATCAGATGCAGTCTCCATCAGTTCCATATCGGGGAAATCGTCGTAACTTCCTCCAAAATGTGTATGAATTCCTAAGGGACCAAACTGCTTAGGTCATCGGTCCCTAGACTTACACAATACTTAAACTAACTAATGTGCCGCGCAGTCCGTGACGTGGTGCCAAAATATTTCCATGATCTTCCTTCCCTAGTAATTTCTCTGCCCATTCTTTCAGTTTCTTCAAAGAGACTGAATGCTCTCTATAACAGTATAGATGAAATGCTTAAACCCAGAGTTGTCCGTAATGAAAGTCTCTCTGTTGCAGAGAAATTAAATAAGGCCAAGGATCTTTAATAAATTAGGCATCAGACTACATCTTCTACTGGCAGACATTATTATTTTAGATACTTACGGCAGGTGTCCCATTATATGTATGACGCGACATAATTATTTAATAAAATCTCTAAATACGACAGAATGCTTTATCGTATCAGTACATCACTATATTATAATTTCGCGTTTAATATACCCCAATCTTTGACCTTAATGCAAATACTTACATGACAACAGATATTCTGAGATAATACCGGATAGAGATATTACCTAAACACGTTATGTGTTAAATATGGCATTCCGTTTACTTATATATCTGTGACTTAAATCGGTAGAAAGCCACAGGAAAAGATACGTAATCTAAAGAAAGGTAGAATTACATATAAACAAAACACAAGCAGTAGCAGTAAGCAGGAGTCCATATATACCAAATGCATAGAATTTAAATTTTAAATGAAATAAGTAAATACCATTGAAACGTTATGAAATGTATTTGGGGAAACACGCATATGAACCCGTTTTTGCTAGATGATCCCAGTTAATTTTATTTAAGCATCAGTGCATGGCTTAAAACCATCAACATGATTGTCTTAAGAGATACTTTAGCTGTTACTGGAGGAACAGTAAAGGGTAGAAGTTGTGCCACGAGAGAAACATTAGAGGATATACTATTGGAATAGCCGAGATCTCTGCATGAAATAGGTATGCAGGGATCATTAGGTAAACATAAGACAGGAATATATAGCGAATAGGATGAAACTATTGGAAAGCACTCCGTCTTCAGGCCAGAAGTGGCCCATCGGGACCATCCGACCGCCGTGTCATCCTCATTGAGGATGCGGATAGGAGGGGCGTGTGGTCATCACACCGCTCTCCCGGTCGTTATGACGGTTTTCTTTGACCGGAGCCGCTACTATTCGGTCGGTTAGCTCCTCAATTGGCATCACGAGGCTGAGAGCACCCCGAAACACTATTGGAAAGGCTAACAAAAAAAGGAAAAAATATATGGCAAGATCCTAAAGGATATCATAGGTATATTAGAAAAACTCAGGTTAATACATGAAAAGCCATTAAAATCACACTGAAAAGTGCTTGTGCCATAAATTTTGCTTTTTGATCCTTCAGATTATCAGTCAACTCAAAGCGTAATCGGCTTTCGTCTCCAAAACGTTTATGTACTTATTGATGTCCCTCAAAACTTTGGAATCGTATACTTCAATTTGGGGTCCATTTCTTTAATTTACCTTTTAGCAACTGTCGTAATGCAGTTTTCAACACAAAAAATAATCCCATCGATTTATTCCATCGTAAATTAAGCACCTATTTTCACAATATGTTGCTCTCTGATATCCGAATACATGGGGATTCGCCTGGTTAGCGGAACCGCATTACGTTCTTCAGACGTTGATAACGCTAATAATCGAAACGAAATGGCTAAAGAAGTCTCCTAAAGATAAATACCATTGATTCACATCTACAGAGACCAACATACATAAAAAAACTAGATAAACCAAAACAGAACGCCGATTAAAAAATGAGATTCTCATAAATATATCTAACGTGGCACAAATTTTTGTTTTGTCGCATAGGCTGTCAGGGGCATGCAAGCTCTCCTTTAGATGAGATTTATGCGGCCTCAGAGCTGAAATGAAAGTGGCAACAAAAAGTAGCCATTCATCTCCGGTAGGCCCACAAGTCGCGGGAGGCAAGTGAACAGCAAGAGAGAGACAGACAGACACAAAGAGAGAGAACAGTCCACAGTTGACGCAAGAGCTGGTGTGGCGTCAGTGCGCAGCAGAACCCGCTGCCGACTCAACTTGTGGCGCTGATTGTAATGCAGATTCTTACTGCCTGCTGCAAAAATTATTACGGTGCCCTAGAGAGAGCAAAGTGGAAGAGAGTAATTTGCAATCACCACGTCATATACAGGGTGGTCCATTGATCGTGACCGGGCCAAATATCTCACGACATAAGCGTCAAACGAAGAAACTACACAGGACGAAACTTGTCTAGCTTGAAGGGGGAAACCAGATGACGCTATGGTTGGTCCGCTAGATGGCGCTGCCATAGGTCAAACGGATATCAACTTTATTACATATTCGTGTAGTAAAGAAATATGAATGTTTTAGTTGGACCACTTTTTTCGCTTTGTGATAGATGACGCTGTAATAGTCACAAACATATGGCTCACAATTTTAGACGAACAGTTCGTAACAGGTAGGTTTCTTAAATTAAAACACAGACCGTAGGTACGTTTGAACGTTTTATTTCGGTTGTTCCAATGTGATACATGTATCTTTGTGAACTTATCATTTCTGAGAACGCATGCTGTTAGAGCGTGCTAACCTGTAAATACCACATTAACGCAATAAATGCTCAAAATGATGTCCGTCAACCTCAGTGCATTTGGCAATACGTGAAACGACATTCCTCTCAAAAGCGAGTAGTTCGCCTTCCGTAATATTCGCACATGAATTGACAATGCGCTGACTCATGTTGTTAGGCGTTGTCGTTGGATCACGATAGCAAATATCCTTCACCAATCCCCCACAGAAAGAAATCCGGGGACGTCAGATCCGGTGAACCATGGTACGGTACTTCGACGACCAATCCACCTGTCACGAAATATGCTATTCAATACCGCTTCAACCGCACGCGAGCCATGTGCCGGACATCCATCATGTTGGAAGTACATCGCCATCCTGTCATGCAGTGAAACATCTTGTTGTAACATCGGTAGAACATTACGTAGGAAATCACCATATATTGCACCATTTAGATTGCCATCGATAAAATGGGGGCCAATTATCCTTCCTCCCATAATGCCGCACCATACATTAACCCGCCAATGTCGATGATGTTCCACTTGTCGCAGCCATCGCGGATTTTCCGTTGCCCAATAGTGCATATTATGTCGGTTTACGTTACCGCTGTTGGTGAATGACGCTTCGTCGCTAAATAGAGCGCGTGGAAAAATCTGTCATCGTCCCGTAATTTCTCTTGTACCCAGTGGCAGAACTGTACAAGACGTTCAAAGTCGTCGCCATGCAATTCCTGGTGCATATAAATATGGTACGGGTGCAATTGATGTTCATGTAGCACTCTCAACACCGATGTTTTTGAGATATCCGATTTTCGCGCAATTTGTCTGCTACTGACGTGCGGATTAGCCGCGACAGCAACTAAAACACCTACATGGGCATCATCATTTGTTGCAGGTCGTGGTTGACGTTTCACATGTGGCTGAACACTTCCTGTTTCCTTAAATAACGTAACTATCCGGCGAACTGTGCGGACACTTGGATGATGTCGTCCAGGATACCGAGCAGCATACATAGCACACGCTCTTGGGCATGTTGATCACAATAGCCATAAATCGACACGATATCGACCTTTTCCGCAATTGGTAAACGGCCCATTTTCACATGGGTAATGTATCACGAAGCAAATACCGTCCGCACTGGCGGAATGTTACGTGATACCATGTACTTATACGTTTGTGACTATTACAGCGCCATTTATCACCAAGCGAAAAAAGTAGATCAACTAAAACATTCATATTTATTTACGTACTACACGAATATGTAATGAAAATTGGGGTTCCTGTTTAAAAAAACGCAGTTGATATCCGTTTGACCAATGGCAGCGCCATCTAGCGGACCAAACATAGCGCCATGTGGTTTCCCCCTTCAAGCCAGACAAGTTTCGTTCTTTGTAGTTTTTTCGTTTGGTACTTATTTCGTGAGATATTTGGCCCAGTCGCGATCAATGGACCACCCTGTATAGAAAAAAGCTAAAATATGCTGTGAGTTCTATAACCTTGATTCCCATTGCAATACGAATTCATGCGGCAAGAGGTTTCATTTGAAGTTAATCGTGTACTCATTACAATGAAAATAGTACCTGACAGATAAATGAGGCCAGTTAGTATGTCAATTGACCCCCCCAAATTTTATAAGTCCCTCCAGATCCTTGAGCGTCATGCACTCCGCCTCGCCTTCCGTATATGCCTCCCGTCCCCCACGCGGATCCTCTATGATCTCATTCCTTTGCCCCATCTGCTCCAATTCCTCGAACATATCCGCATCCTCTACACCTCCCGCCGTCTTGAACCCCCTCACCCCCTGGTTGCTCCTCTCCTCTCCCATCCCCGCCCCCCTGCGACGTCGTCACCGTTGTGTCCCCCCTACCCTCCATCTCTACACCCTACATCTCCTTTCCCAAGGTGGCTTCCATCAACTCCCCCTCCTAGATGATGCCCTCTCTCCCTCCATTTATCCTTCCTATCAACTCTGATTCTCACCCCCCTCCTTTCCTCCGTCCTTTCCCTGGGCTCCCTCTTCCTCCCCTCCATCCTGTGTTTTCTCCCCGCCTATCCTCTCCGTATCTCCTTTCTCCCACCCCCCCCGAGTCCTTTTGTACTCCCCACCACTGCCTTCCCCACTCCCTGGCACGTCTGCTAAGCACCCCCCACCCCTCTTACGGATCCTCCTCTTCCATTGGCTCCTTTCCCCCCGTCCCCCTTCACTTTTCCTCTCCTTCCCCCCCCCCTTTTTCCCGTCATCTGACCAGTTTCCCCCCACCAGCTCTTGGGTGTGGTATGTCATATTTGTGCCAACTTTTAGCGCAGTGTTTAAGTGAGTGTTCAGTGTTGTGCGTCCTTCCGCAGTGTTGCGAACAGAAATCATGCTGTCGCTGGGTGTGCTTTTTATATCTCTTGCGAACAGAACCCAGACTGTCGCCGTGTTTTTTTAAATTGTCTGTCTATTATTTTTCTGCTTCCTGTGTATTTTATTAGAATCATCCACCCTGTATTTTATGTTTTACGCTCCAGAATTTTCTGCCATTTTACCTTTAAGTCACCGATTTTATCGCCACCTGTTATTATTTTTTATTTTCATCTTTTTAAAACAAATTCTGTAGGCTGAAGAGCGGCGTAATAAGCTGCTGCCAGCCCGCCCCCTTTAGGGGGAATCGAAACTCAATAAAGGAAAAAAAAATATGTCAATTTTTTTAAAATGAAGAACATTGCTCAGCCAATTAGTCGATGAATTAATTAGGTTCCGTGTGAATTAATGTGTAATGCAGCGCTTCCATTGCCGTTGCCATATGCTGCAGCAAGCTTTCCATCATTACCTGAACCTGTCCGCAACACGGTTGCACTGTGTAGTTTTAATGGCTTACTCTGAGTGTCTGCTGCACTCATGCGTAAGCTGCACATTGCATGTTTCGGCTGCTGTTTTTTATCTGAGCTTTCATTCTCATTTTGCAGTCCCCGTGCTATTTGTTTCTGACGTCCGATTTATTCACTTTATGCAGCTTATTATTTTATTTAGTACGAAGTGAAATTTCAAAATTTATTAGTGATCGTATGAATAAAAAACTTCACATAGACATTTATATTCACTTATTTTGGTCTAAAATCGTACTGATTATTCGAGAGGACCATGTCAATCACCTTATTTTAATTCTCTCGTATAAAAGCCAAAATTCTCATTGCCAACTAGTAGCGAATGCAGGGGGTGGACAGAAACACCAAACACACAACACATTACCATGCCTACTACGGTGTAGGGAAACATCTGGCATTCATAACAGCTACCAGTTGTCTCGGAATGGATAAATGCAGATACTCTACGGGTTTCAAAGGAATCTTATACCATTCCTCCTGCAAAATAGTGTCAATTTCAGGTAACTATGATGTATTGGGCAGCATTCAAGTACTCTTGTCTCTAAACTAGACCCCAAAAGCCCAGTATTACTGAGATCTTGTGACTGTATGGCGAGGAAGGATGCGATAAGTCATCCTCGTCATCACAAAACCAGCTCTCGACGAAGCAAACTGAACAGGGCCCCTGTCACCTTGGAACATTGCATCATTATTGGAGAACAAACATCGACCTGATATGCAAAATGATCACATAATTCTTGGCAGTAATGCAAGCTTGCAGAGAACCCGCGAAGCCTGCCGAATGTCACGTATGGTTGCCCATATCATGACGGAACCCCCGACCTGTTTCAATCTTGGGACGTAAATTAGGCCACAAGTTGGAAACAGTGTACAACAGGACTTATCTGACCAAATGACTTTCTTCCATTGCTCTATATTCCAAATTTCACGGCTTCGGCATCTCGTTTTCGTGTTGGTGGAATTTGCATCGTTGTTGAGTGGCTTTAGAATTCTATCTCGCTCTGAAATTACCTGCAAATGGAGCTCCCTTAGTGTTGTTTTGGTGCTGAGAGGGCTCGCGAGTGCGACTTTCAGTTCTGCAGTGACTTCTGCAAATGTCGTCCTCTTCTTTTTCGTTACAATCATCTTCAATGACTGTCCATCACAATCACTCAACACACACTTTCGTCTGCGTTCTGGATTAGCAGATGATGTTTCTGCGTTTTCTCTGTTTGCAGTATAAATCCTTGATATGGCGCCTCCTTAAACACCAAACACTTTAGCTACCTTGGTTACGGACTCACCTACCATACAAGCATCAATATTATTTCTATGTTGAAAGTCACTCGGTTCCTACATAATGTACTCACAACGACATAGAACACTGTTCTGAGCAGAATGACACCTGAACCCTATTGAGAACAATGCAGAGGTATCGTTCGTGGTCAAACACAACCGCGAAAGCTGGAGGCTGAGCTAGCATTTGAATTTATAATGAAACATACATTTCTCGCAGTGTTCCCGTATTTTTGTCCAACATCTGTGTAAGAAGAGTGGGGATCATAATGAAACGACATCACACGTTAGAAATGAGTGTTAAACTATCTCCCGAAAATGGTTGGAAAGGTATGGTGAGGTTTCTATAATAACTGACCCGAATCAGTAAGGCAACGATACCTGTTCGTACAGCGTAACGTGCAGCGGACTATCTTGTGATACAGGGTGAGTCAGATCCGGACAGAACCCGCGTGGCACACCAGCTTTTAGGTGGTTTCCCACGCTCGTTTAAACAAATGTCTGCAAATTCCGACTCAGAGAGTACGATATAGATAAATACGGTAAAACAGTGAACACAGTTTACACAATTAACAGACGGGTAGCGCACAGTACTTCATCACTTAGGTTACATTAATCGCTGTGACGCCAAGAAGTGCATACAGCTACACAGTAAAACAATAAATTAAATTAAATTTGTTAAATCACGACGATGTGGATCCTGTACTAGATGGGATGAAGGCTAGAGAAAAGAATATTTAGAAATTTGTGGTAAGGTGCTATGGGACCAAGCTGCTGAGGTCATCGGTCCCTAGGGTTACGCACTACTTAATCTAACTTAAACTGACTTACGCTAAGGACAACGCACACACACCCATGCCAGATGGAGGACGGCTACCCTGAGCGGCTAGCGAAAAAAAAGCAGCATTGTGGCAACATTATCGTTATCAAAACCAAGTAAAAACTTGTTAGCCAGCAAATAATAATAATACCTGTTATTATTACTACATCAAAACAATTACAATAATAATAACCGCTATTATTCTATCCTTATTATTATGATTATTGTTATTATTATTATTACATCAAAATAAATAAACGCTAAATACATATTGGATAATCTGTTATCATATCTTACCATTATATATTCAGCTAACGGTCGCACTTTCCTGGAACTATTTTTATAGCTTGGGAGAAGCCCAACACCTACGCTATTGACAGGATATGTAGACTACCGTTTTTTTCTTTTTTTTCGTGGGCGTTCAATAAGTAATGCAAAACATTTTGTTTCTGAAAGTAAGTTGGTTTTATTCGAGATTACAATAAACTATATTATTACCCTCTGTTTTGGCTACAAAACCTTGCTTTTCATTATAATTTTCGTTCTTGCGGCGGCCCCACGCCACTTTATTGGGAGAGTCAATAATGCCCGTATTCTACCAACCTACTGGTGGACGCCGGAGCCAACGTCTTGCTACATTAATAACCTCCCCACCATCCAGGTACTGCTTCTCGTGGAGTGCATCCTTCACTGGGCCAAACAGATGGAAGTCTGAAGATACGAGATTCGGGCTATACGTGGGTGGAAGAACAGTCCAATGATGTTTTGTCAGCTCGTCTCGGGTGCTCAGACTTGTATGAGGCCTTGCATTGTCATAGAGAAGGAGAAGTTCGTTTGCGTTCTTGTGGCGACTACCACACAAAAGTCGTTTCTTTAATTTCCTGAGGGTGGGACAATACACTTCAGAGCTGATCGATGCATCTTGAGGGATGACAAACGTCTCTCCCAACGACTCACCGTGCTTTTGTTCATTGCCAGGTCCCCGTAAACAATCTGCAAGCACCTATGAAGAAGATAGTCCAAGCTACATATAATGACGCCACCTATCGGAACTTAATGAAATTATAGGAGCTGAAACGGGAGTATTCCTCTACGACCCACAACAAATTCCGTATTTTTTAACCGAAATTGGCCGAGAAAAAATGTGTTGCAGTACTTTTTGAACACTCCTCGTAATAGATGATCAGTGGATTGCATTCGAAAATCATAAACTCTGTTAGACGCTAATAATGCCAACCAATCGCGAAATTTTTGTGAATACGTCTTTTCGGCATAGAAGCCTGTAACACTTATATCGTTTAAGAGTAGATTTATTTTAAGTAACTGTGTATCTGAAATTTATGAAGTGTGCATTCTGTGTTGTTTGAAGTCCTTTATGTATGGCAAGAAAATGAAAAACGCAAAAGAATATGTTAAAATTTTAAATTATTATGGAATGAATATGTTTATGAAAGAAGTATGTTTGTTAAAAGCTGGTTCATGCTTAGGGCCCCTGTATTTGTAACATGTAAACGCTGTAGGGAAGTCTCTCCACAGCGAAAGTAGATATCGTGGGTTTGGTGGTCGAACTGAGCGGCTCCTTTCTGTGAAGGGCACGCAGTGTGTGGCTAGCCTTAGCACGGTACACCTTGATGGTGTTAAGAGAGGCAATTGGAAGCTATATTAGAAGGGATTTGCCTCATATGTGGCTCTGGCTATTATTTGGTACTCACGGAATAATGGAATGGCTCTAATATGTTGAAAATCCGACACCAAGAAGAGATTTCATCGTTATTAGGATGAGCTCGGTGCAATTTTGCTTCCTATAACTTACCGGTGTGTGTGTTATTGGTAACTGCTGCTAGACACAGTACAGAGCGCACTGTGTCAGTTTGTATTCTGTTTCCAATTCAAAGGCAAATCTCAACAAAAGTAACTTCAATAACTAATATCCAATTTTCTCAAATATATATTTCCAAATTATGTGCCTAGTTAGGCTGGTGACCGATCATTTTTTTAATTCTCTTATTATTTTACCACTTCCGTCAACCCCTAAGGTTAAGGCCCCTTTGGTTTTACTGTCAACTTCACAAAATTCTAAATTATAGTCCGATACCCTTTTCCATTAGTAACAAGCTTGGTCGAACTTTGAAATCCTCTCAGAGGGTAACATTAGCGTGTTTCACGGCACGTTAGTGTTATAAGCCGTTAATGCGAACATACGTTTCGGTATTCGGATACATTTTAACGCAAAAGTGGACAGCGAACAGTTGTTTGAGAAGGTATTGTGAGGAAGAGGGGCTTCCATCGAAGCGGAGTGGCTTGCCATTGGCGACATCAGAGTCAAGTTCTTCCATCCTAACGTAACGTCTCTTCTATAACCGACGTATAAAGGGATACTATAGAACATCAAACGAATATGCAGAAGACAGCGACTGAGTAAATAACTGTAGAAGATGGAGACGTTGCGCAATTACTGTATTAAAATTGGTAAATATCAGGCGTGATTTTTATGGCTGCATCTCCTTGGAATTAAGATATGACAATGAATTGTGAAGCCATGAAAAACTGTGTGGCGTGCTGTTTGTGAATCCACAACTGAAGTATGTGAACTTATCAACACCACTGAATTTCCTGAAATGTTAGCAGACATTCCTGGTTGTTCACATGCGTACGATAATGACGTAGAGTCCTGGTAGCAGAATGGCTGTGTTGCTGGTTACGGCATGATGACCGATGGCGCAATTTGTATTGCTGCCTGTTGTATTACAGAGAACGTTGATTATGTGTCATTTAAAGGGAAGAAATAATGTCTCAAATACGGAGTCAAAGGCACAAATGGAAAAAAAACTAATAATTTGCCTAGAACTTCAGTCGGAAACAACTCCAGCCGAACTGATTCAAAAAACTGTTTCTAGTTAGAACCAACATAAGTGGTTTCTGCATTACATTTAGTAGAATATTTCCGGATTACCCGGACTTTCGGTAATCAGGATTACGTCTGGTCCCAGCTGCTCCGAGTAAACGAGGTTCTAGTGACAGATAGAAACTAAATTATGTTGAGAAACGTCGCTGATTGTAATAACGCCCGTTGTCGTCAGTCTGAACGCTGGATTGATGCAGTTGTCTGTGCTAGTCCATTCTGTGCAACGTTTTTCCTCTCTGTATTACTGCAGCCTACGTCCACCTGAACCTGCTTAATATAGTCCGATCTTGGTCTAGCTCTACAATTTTATCCCTTTCTCTCCACTTCCCTCCACTTCCCTCTATTACCAACTAATGCTCCCTTGATGTCCCACGATGCGTCCTATCAAGCGAGTCCTAGTTTTAGTCAAGTTGTGCCTTAAATTTGTTTCCTGCCTCTTCATTAATTATTTGTCTACTTTTCTTTTCTGTACAAGGGTCCACAGCTGAAAAGAACTTTTTATAGCTAAATTTCTATCAGATGTTAATAAATTCCTGTTCTTCAGAAACGCATTTCTTGATATTGCCAGTTTGCATTCTGTTTCCTTTCTAGTTCAGCCATCACCAGTTATTTTTCTGTGAAAATAGCAGCTTATTTACTAATCTAATTGCTTCAGCACTGCCTTTACTTTTGTCCGTGATCTAAGAGCGGACAGTTTTTCACAGAATAGCATCTTCGCCTAAACTCTTTAAGACACAGCCCTCTCTCTGCTGTTTAAAATCCTACAGGGGTCTATAGTGCTGGAAGGTTAACTTTGGTATGAAAATGAGAAACAGTATAATGTAGATAATGGTGACATAAAACTTGGGAGGAGGTAAACGACTTCGGCAGCGCAGGTTGTCTAGCGGCGTTGCCTAAGTATGCGCTCTGAAGGGGCTCACACTGTGGTCCGATACTTCACAAGCGAGGCGTCCTCTTTGAGAAGAGCTGTTGTACAGTCGTATTATACTACAAGTGTTATAGCACACCGATTTCTTCGCGCAATTCTCATCTCATTCTCACATATCGCTCTATCAAACTTGTTTGCAGCATGGCTTACCCTAACTCTGAGGCAGTTTGTGTCAAAGAGCAGAGGGCATTCGCTAGGAATACACAGCGTTCAGTCACCTATCGTTCAGTCTCCCACTAAAGTAATAATCGAATTGAGATGCAAATTACAAATGTCTTTAAATAAAACAAAGATTATGGTCGGTCAAGGAAAGGAATCATTAAGAGTTGCTATCGTATAATTATTAAGGAACCCTATAAAGGAACAGTTGAAACATGTTAATAATATCGAAATCAATATACGCTGCACTAAAGATAAGGATAGTAACAGTAAATATCAAACTTTTCATTATTTTACCAGCAGCTTCAATACAACTTCAACTTGGACAGGGAAGAAAGAGTCACTCCTGAAATTCTACAGTGTCTTTTCCATAGCTACAACATTACTGTCTTAGAAGCATGGAACAAATGACAACGACGATGATGACAGAAACAGCCAAGAAGAGATTCAGTCTACATTTACCGATGAAAGTCAGAGCGAAGACGTTAGTAGAGAATTACATTCAGCCACTTGTCAGTCACTGGTTGACGTACTGTCTGTGGTATCGATGGGGTCTTCATCGACCGCACATGGTTCGTAGCGCACCACAGACAGCTAAGTGGGAGACAGCACCTTTAAACCTCCCACTAGCACGCCACAGGTAGGGTGGCTCTTCCATTGCTTGCTATGTCTGATGAGCGGTTGGGGGTGGGGTAGAATTCACACAACCATTATTAGTAAGTGACTTATCGGACTGTATCATCATTCAAGACTATATGTTTCTATCAAGAACATTATTCTCGTTGTGTTTAACGCAGCACAACAGTAGGAGCTACAGCACTTCGAAGTTATGTGTATCTCAATTATTAAGTGTACGTATTGGAAATAAGTTTCATTATTATGGGACCTCCAGTATATGTCACAGTAGCACAATATTCAGAGAATTAGTAGACGATATGTTGTTTGATATTCTATTCTTGTATATGTGCTTATTTCGGCTTTATTACCTTCATCAGTACATCTGAAAAAACTGCATTTATTTATATTTTACATAATATAGACTTTATAAAGGTTTTTTCACTGGATATTGTAATCACTAGGTATGAAATTTGAATTTTTGCGACCGTCAGAATAATATAAAACGTATTATAATATACGTGAAACGTCAAATCAGGGAATGATTTTAAAACGTTAGTGAAAAAATATTACATCCAACAACCATGGACCACAGCAACAGTATATTCAAAGTTGCCAATGTCCCTTTACAATGCCAGAACATGAGCACAACATCCAATGTAGAAAACAACACTATAAACTGTATATTACGTAACATATAAACAAATGTGATTGGTTGTCCATGCACTGATGAAGGTAATAAAGTTGAAATTATCTGGCCGGCCGGTGTGGCCGTGCGGTTCTAAGCGCGCCAGTTTGGAACCGCGTGACCGCTACGGTCGCAGGTTCGAATCCTGCCTCGGGCATGAATGTGTGTGATGTCCTTAGGTTAGTTCTAGGGGACTGATGACCTCAGTAGTTAAGTCCCATAGTGCTCAGAGGCATTTGAACCATTTTTGAAATTATCTTATATAAAAACACTCGTTATGTATCAAGCAGCACACTGTCTACTAATTCTCTGAATGTTGTAAATAATTGTTGTGCGCAAATTCGTGCAGCCACGAACACGCTGCGATTGGTAGAAGACAATTGCAGCAATGGCTACTACAAGAAACATACCTGTGTCCTGTCTAGTTTCTGCGCGAAAGCCACTGAAAGAAATTTTAACTAACACAGAGTCAATTAATCAAGCCATAACACAGATGTACAGGGATCAACAAACAGTTTGAGGGTAGACGTGAGATGTGTAACGACCAATGCGTAACCATCATCCTAATGTATACCAATATATCTTAAAGTTATTCTTATTAATTATGATATAATTCACCGATATTAATACTCATCTTGGGTATTAATAAACCGCTTTAGCTGCATTTAATACTTTTTCTTAGATCACTCCCTGTTTTATGGCACTAAGAGCCACAACTTCAGCTGAACGTATAGCTAAAACATTAGAACCAAAAAGCTCTGAACTTGGTACCCAACGTTTATTAACTGTCAGTATAAAACACCGCGAAGAGAGCGGCACGTCATTGAATAAAACAGTCAGATGCGTGAATACCAATCCAATATAGTGGATGGGGCTGCTTCTCTGGCCTATATGCAGTCACGAAACAGGGGACGCGACCGCGTGCTGTCTCTGTATAGACCGGAGAAGCGGCTACATCCACTGAAATGGATTCGAATCCTTGAATCCAACTGTTTTATTCAGTGACGTATCGTCTTTTTGCGATGTTTTATACCGGGTAATTTTTTTCACCGTGATGCTAGAGACCAATTATTCAGTTATACTTTGTTACAGAGACTCCGATCTAATACGCGCCGTACCATGCAGCCGTAGTTGCAGTATGCTTGCTTTCCTCCTAGACGGTGGATGCCTTAGCGCCCTCTCCTGCCACATTAATTGGTAATGTTGTGTCCGATTCACTCCTCTTGCTGACTCAGCTTGAAGTGGATGTGACACAGTGTTGTACGCAATGGTTTCGTACTCGTATAGAGAGCTTGCCGGCATGCTGTTTACTTACGGCAAGGCAAATGGCAACGGGCGGCGGGCAGCAAGGTTGTATTGGGAGACATATCCCAGCCGACAACAACCACACCATTCAATATTTGCAACAGTGTTTCGCCGTTTGTCTGAGACAGGTTCGTTTCAGGAAGCAGGAAATCATGAAGGGCGTACACGAAATGTTCGGACACCAGACTTGGAGGAAAATGTGATAAACGCTGCGAAAGGCGACCGTCGTGTCAGTACCAGGCAGTTGCCCTGCCAGTACAGGGTACGCCAGAACGACCGTGTACAACATTCTCCATGACAACTGTTACTACCCTTATCACTTGCAGCGTGTGCAAGGCCTACCACCGACAGACTTTCCACATCGAGAGCAGTTTTGTCACTGGTTTCTTCTCCAGGCAACCACGATTCCGGAATTTGTGTCATCCATTCCATTCACAGATGAGGCCACCTTTACGCGGAGTGGTACCTGCAGCTTTCATAGCAGTCTTATGTGGGATAGTATGCAGAAACCCCACGGTATGGTGACAACAAATTATCAGCATCGGTGCAGCTGGTATGTGCGGGCCGTTATAATTGGCGACCGTATTTTGGGACCGGTCTTCCTTCCACGTCACCTAACAGGCCGGAATTATCAGCGTTTCTTGCGGGTGATTTTGCCTCCCCTGCTGGAAGAAGTGCCATTGATGGTTCAAAGGGTGCTGTGGCTGCTACATGATGGTGTTCCAGCACACTTCGCCGTTAACGTTCAGACTTATCTCAGTCGTGTCCTCCCTGGTCGATGGATCGGACGCTACTCGTTTACCGAATTTCAACACTTTCTATTTGTGGTTATGGGGAGGACATCTAAAAAATATCGTGTTCACAGATCCCATTCCAGTTGTGGGCAAACCGGAGCAGCGGATGCATGCTGCCTTTGACACTGCCCGGATGCAGCCTGGCCGATGTGGACGTGTGAGACAGAACATGGTACAACGCTTACATGCACTCGTAGAGACACATGGATGTCATGTTCAGCATATACTGTAACTGTGGCTGCATGGTAGAGGGCTTATTGGACAGCAGTCTCTGTACCAATGTATGACTGAATGAATGGTCTCTATCATGGAAACCATGCATTTCCGGGCATAAGTTCATTAGAGCTTTTCTCTTCCGTATCCTCTCATCGATCAGTCCCTTGAGTTTGTACACGATGGGAAAACATTATCCTCTATTGACGGACAACGAATGTTAGCTATGAAGTTGCAAGTTTTTTAACACTGATGTTTTACTTACACTCCTGGAAATTGAAATAAGAACACCGTGAATTCATTGTCCCAGGAAGGGGAAACTTTATTGACACATTCCTGGGGTCAGATACATCACATGATCACACTGACAGAACCACAGGCACATAGACACGGGCAACAGAGCATGCACAATGTCGGCACTAGTACAGTGTATATCCACCTTTCGCAGCAATGCAGGCTGCTATTCTCCCATGGAGACGATCGTAGAGATGCTGGATATAGTCCTGTGGAACGGCTTGCCATACCATTTCCACCTGGCGCCTCAGTTGGACCAGCGTTCGTGCTGGACGTACAGACCGCGTGAGACGACGCTTCATCCAGTCCCAAACATGCTCAATGGGGGAGATCCGGAGATCTTGCTGGCCAGGGTAGTTGACTTACACCTTCTAGAGCACGTTGGGTGGCACGGGATACATGCGGACGTGCATTGTCCTGTTGGAACAGCAAGTTCCCTTGCCGGTCTAGGAATGGTAGAACGATGGGTTCGATGACGGTCTGGATGTACCGTGCACTATTCAGTGTCCCCTCGACGATCACCAGTGGTGTACGGCCAGTGTAGGAGATCGCTCCCCACACCATGATGCCGGGTGTTGGCCCTGTGTGCCTCGGTCGTATGCAGTCCTGATTGTGGCGCTCACCTGCACGGCGCCAAACACGCATACGACCATCATTGGCACCAAGGCAGAAGCGACTCTCATCGCTGAAGACGACACGTCTCCATTCGTCCCTCCATTCACGCCTGTCGCGACACCATTGGAGGCGGGCTGCACGATGTTGGGGCGTGAGCGGAAGACGGCATAACGGTGTGCGGGACCGTAGCCCAGCTTCATGGAGACGGTTGCGAATGGTCCTCGCCGATACCCCAGGAGCAACAGTGTCCCTAATTTGCTGGGAAGTGGCGGTGCGGTCCCCTACGGCACTGCGTAGGATCCTACTGTCTTGGAGTGCATCCGTGCGTCGCTGCGGTCCGGTCACAGGTCGACGGGCACGTGCACCTTCCGCCGACCACTGGCGACAACATCGATGTACTGTGGAGACCTCACGCCCCACGTGTTGAGCAATTCGGCGGTACGTCCACCCGGCCTCCCGCATGCCCACTATACGCCCTCGCTCAAAGTCCGTCAACTGCACATACGGTTCACGTCCACGCTGTCGCGGCATGCTACCAGTGTTAAAGACTGCGATGGAGCTCCGTATGCCACGGCAAACTGGCTGACACTGACGGCGGCGGTGCACAAATGCTGCGCAGCTAGCGCCATTCGACGGCCAACACCGCGGTTCCTGGTGTGTCCGCTGTGCCGTGCGTGTGATCATTGCTTGTACAGCCCTCTCGCAGTGTCCGGAGCAAGTATGGTGGGTCTGACACACCGGTGTCAATGTGTTCTTTTTTCCATTTCCTGGAGTGTATATTGCTCTTTGATATTGTCAATGATAATACAATCTGTTGATTTAAAACAAGTGTGGATAAAAATCCTACGTCAAGAAGGCAAATTTTCTTTATTGATCATCGGCTTCGGCTCATTGACGAGCCATCTTCAGATCAATCTAAAATGTTGTTTGGAGTGTGACAATCATTAGATACCGTAGTATTCTTAGAGCTAAGTCTCCCTAAAATGAAAAATCGTTGTTGGATGTATAAAACTAACGAAATATTGTTACAATGCCCATATTTCCAATGTATGGGCACTGTTGCAGTATTTCATTAGCGATTAACGTTTACACCACCAACTAAGATTTTTCGTTTTAGAGTGACTTTGCTCTATCAGACACGACGATGTGTAATGATTTTCAAATAATGAACAACATTTTAGACTGATCTAAAATGGCTCGTCAATGAGCCGAAACCGGTAATCAGTAAAGAAAAACTTCCGATCTTAACGTAGGATTTTTATTCACACATGTTTTAGTTATATTTCCACCTGAAGATGTTGCTCTTAGTGGCATGAAACTAGTAGTGATCTGTAAATGAAGGATTTAGTACAGCTGAAACGGTTTATAATATTTATTCATAGCTTTGGTTGTCCTATTTACAAAGCTGTTTGTATATACTAATACCGTCTATTATTCATATTTAGTGCCTCTTAGAACAAACGTGATAGCATGAACGGGGGCAGATCAGAACGACGCCTAAATTGGCCTTGTACGTCGTAGTAGTTTAATTGATTTATTTTGTTGTGTCTTTTGTGATGTCACGTGATTTAGAGATTATTTAAATATCGTGTATGGTACGTAGATCTGAAATTTCGAGGTCTGACCAACGTCAAAAGATGTATATTTTGAGATATATTAGTGACGTATGTCGCTCGTTAAATTTACATTGTGCCCCAAAATTACGTCTTTGTGAAGCGCTGAGGAGAATTCACGAGGTACGAGTTTATATAAGCCATGGGAAGTCGGTCTGGGGCAGTCACGACTAGACAGTACTTGTGGCCATTCTACATTTGAGTGCTCAGTGGAATGCGCACGTGGAGGGCAGTAGGAGTATTCACAGTTTCAGCCAGTAGAAAAATTTCATGTGTTTCGGACTTTCCCATGTTTTATGCTGGTTTTGGTGATAGGGAATTTCACATCAGCCTCGGATTGACTTTAGATGACTATTAGGTAGTTTTATAATCGTTCAGATCTGGAGTATTCCCGTACATCGTTGCCTGAACTTAGACTTCGTTTGCTTTGTACCTGCAGGAAATGCATTTATTTAGGATTATTTCATTACGTCTGTTCGGCATTTGAAGTCAGGAGGAAAGTTACATGCATTTAAACGCGATAGTATTAGTGATTATGAACAAAACACTTCATATCTGCATATGCCCTATTGCGAATGGTTTCCGAGACAGAACGCGTTTAATATCACTTTTGTACATTTTTCCTTAATGACTCGAAAACCGCACACTCCAACGAAAACGTGTCTTAGAACACAATTAAAGTATATTAAATTTGCAACAAAAGAAAGGTCCTGTTTATTTTTTTATTTTTTTTTTTTTTTGTAGGACTAATAGATTGCGCGAAGAGATCGCGAGAATATTGGAAACCTCGAGCGACGCGCGTGCGCTGTAGCTTAAGTACTTTTTGTAGGCCAGTTTGAGGTAGTTTTCCGACTTGATACACCACAAGCGTCCTGTATCAAAATGTTCATCTCAACTTGCTCTATACTACTGTAGTACGTTGTAAACCATGACAATGAATAATACAGAAAATAAACAGAAATGTACATTAAAAGTGTTCTATCTCGGAATCCATTCGGAATAGGGCATATGTCCATATCACGTTTTTTGTTCAGAATCACTAATGCTATCACCTGTCAAAACACGTACATTTCCTCCTGACTCACCATGTATATTGTAAAGGTATAGAGGACGATGGGGGGCACTTGTAAAGGGTGTCTAATGAGTGTAGGGGGGGTGTGGTTCTCTGGCGGAGGTGGAAAGCAGACGCACAAAATGGAAGGCAGCCAGTGGTGATGTATAATTTATTGGCTTGTAAGTTCGATGGGGGTAGATACAGCGTCCACAGGGCTGGCATCAGTGGTCTGTCGGTGCACCCATGGTGGGCAAGCGGTTATGCGATGGTGCCAGAGCTTTTGTCGATACGGTTCGGTTCAGTAGCCATCTTGCTAGCCGCTCATGGTTTGGCTATGGAGCTGCATCAAGCGGCGACGGCCCTGCCCTCATACCTGCAATCTTGACAACGCTATTCTCATCCCAGCATTAGGCGCTGCGTTGCCTGCGGTCAATCTCGGACCGGCAGGTGGACGGCGGTGCCTTGTGCTGACGGCATCTGGTGACTCGTAGCTGAGAGGACGTTTCTGGACGCCCGGCCTATCCGGGATAAAGCTCGACCTCCAGCTGGCGGTCCCGTAGAAATGCTGGAGGAATGTTGGCGTGATCTCGGTAGAAGCCAACACACAAACGACGCCGATTCGAAGCCTAGTTGTGAAGACATGCTCAGCTTGGCAGGACAGCCAGGTCTTATACATGGCAAGGCAGGTCTTATTGCGGCTGCGGTCTCGTACGCGGGCTACCAATGGCCGTAGAAATGGCTCTAATTGCCTGTTATTTCACAAACGCCCGGATCGAAATTGTAGAGCCGGAGGTGTGGCATAACTGCAGAACTTTCGGGTGTTGGCAACCGCCCAGATTTTGGCATCAGGCCCCACCTTGAGCCTTGTCACTACAGCACCTACTGTGGTGAGATATTCCCCACGTGTTCTGTAGTTTCAAATTTTATTGCACATCAGTTCGGAGCGCGGTTCTCATCAACACTTATAGACTTGTAATTGGCACCATTGATTCTTCTCTGTTGTTTACTGAATAAACAGTACATGTCAGTCAATTCCAGATTACATTTCATTCAACGAATCCTTATCATATTACTTTACAACAAGTATTTATTAAATTCTGCAACCTGTCTCTGAACAGTTTTTTTTTGGCTTTAAACAAGTTCGGCAGGACTTAGTGCAGAAATATGGAATCCACCCGTCGGTCTTAGAATATGAGCTTCGTTTAATCAAACATCGTCTCACGTCAGCTTGATTCCCTGTGCAGGTTCATAGAGGAAATTTTTTCAACGCATTCCTTTATTAGTTTAACGCCTAAACGGAACCAACCGGCGAAACTTATATCTCAAAGTAACATTCAAAAATGTACTGTAATTTTCATATGAAAACTTTTTTATTTATTGACCAGGATCGCTATGTTAACAGATTATTGGATTACTAGTTTCGGCAGTATGAATTACCGCCTTCATATCCGTAAAACTGGTCTACGGAACTTGCATCGTACATGATTTATAATTCATGGATCGGAATATGGCATTTTATATTGCTGAAACGAGTAATAGACTAATGTGCTAAAATAGCGATCTCGACAAATAAAAATATAAGTTTTCAAAAACGAATACAGTAGAAATTTATAAATCAACCCTGAATACGCAATTGTTATGCCAAGAAGTGACGGAAGAATCCTTAAATAAGGTTTACAAATCGCCTCTTGCACCGACTGATCATGTCAGATGACTACTAAATAAAGTGTTGATTACGTGTGTGCAGAAGGAACAGCGAAATATCCCTCAAGAGATTTTAAATTACATTATGATGACAAGAAGTTATCAGAAACAACCTCTCAAGGGATGTAGGGATGTAGCAAGCAGCTTTATATTTGAGGGTGGAACGGAGCTACAGAAACATACCTGTCCGTGATTGTTGTTGTTGCTGCCGTTGTTGTTGACGACGATGAAAAAATGAACGTTCGGGATTTCTGTTCTTGATTAGAAACAGCAGTACTGGTATGAAGTACGAAGCGATGATGAGAACTAGAAAGTACACTGCACTATTGCAGGCAATCGAATCAATATTTTGCTAATAGGAAACGCTATAATCAGACCGGGGGTTGGTTTGAACACCACAGTGTTTTACTAGGCATGGCTTTATTGGAGGTGCTTTCCTCCAACTTCTGAATTGACTTATCCATCCTGTTTTAGGGGCACCTAAAGCTACATGTGGACCCCAAAACACTGTGGAACTCGGCATACTTCATATTAACAAAGGTAAAAGAAATGGTAAGTGACATTTGAAATCCTAGCTCACAGTTCTCCGTTTGAGCAATAAACTTACAGACGTCAGGAACAAGGAACAAAAAGCAAGTTTTATTAAGCATGAACATTTGCTTTACAAAGTCAACTGTGTTTCGGACGTAGCAGATAAGGTGAAAAGGCTAGATGAGTTGGCAATGCTACAAAACGCCTGTAACGGTTGGGCAAACAATCATTTGACTGAATGGGGTTTTTATCAGTACGATAACGAATTACGCGTACAGCATGCGATAAAGCGGGCAATCACTGGCAAACAAATTAAAGAGTTAAGCTGTATCGATTACGTGGCGCTGTAAGGGGAATGAATACGAGACGGCGACAAACAGAACGATTAGGGAAGGACGAGATGGGACCGGAAAACGGCCAACGGCGTGACAGTGGTGGATTGTGCAGGGGCGGTACGCTACAGAGATAGGCCAGCGCAGTATCTATCAGACTGTGTGGAATCCTGTACAACACAACTAGATAGGAAGGGAACACGTGCGTCTATCACGTGAATGTTAAAGGGTAGCTTCACATTGTCAAATACAGGGCTAAAATTAAGTGCAGACTAGAAACGGCTGCACGCTTGGACAGCTAGTCTACTAATTATGTTGAGGTTGATGCCCTTCTGGCTGTGTTTGTTTACAAACAGATTTTTTTTTTTTTTTGAGGATGTCCGCCTAGAGCGAAACATAGTTTTGTCTTTTCGTCTGTTTTCCAGAAATGTTTCGCTAATGTTACAGCATCTCCAATTCCTTTTACTTCAGTAATCGGATCGGGGTATGACCATGCGGTGCATTTGACCGGCGCTCGTCGCACGGTGATGCTGGCAGCAGTCCACATATGCAGAGGTGTGTTGGTGCATGTCAGAGTACGGTGCAGCAATAAGTGTGCAACGTTTTCAGACGTGCTCATGGTGACTGTGTGTGGAAAATGGCTCAAAGAACATATTGATGACGTTATGAGGGGTAGAATACTAGGGGGACTGGAGGCTGGTCAAACACAGCAGGTCGTAGCACGGGCCCTCCATGTGCCACAAAGTGTGATCTCAAGATTATGGCAACGATTCCAGCAGACAGGAAACGTGTCGAGGCGCTACAGTACGGGAAGTTCACAGTGTACAACACCACAAGAAGACCGATATCTCACCATCAGTGCCCGCAGACAGCCACGGAGTACTGCAGGTAGCCTTGCTCGGGCCCTTACCGCAGTCACTGGAACAGTTGTCTCCACACACACAGTCTACAGACGACTGAACAGACATGGTTTATTCGTCCGGAGACCTGCAAGGTGCATTCCACTGACCCCTGGCCCCAGGAGAGCCAGTAAAGCCTGGTGTCAAGAACACACTACATGGTCATTGGAACAGTGGTGCTGGCTGGTTATGTTCACGGACGAGTCCAGGTATAAACTGAACAGTGATTTTCGCCGGGTTTTCATCTGGCGTGAACCTGGAACCATATACCAACCCCTTAATGTCCTTGAAAGGGACCTGTATAGAGGTCGTGGTTTGTTGGTGTGGGGTAGGATTATTATTGGTGCACGTACACCCCTGCATATCTTTGACAGAGGAACTGTAACAGGTCAGATGTATCGGGGCGTCATTTTGCACCGGTATATCCGCCTTTTCAGGGGTGTAGTGGGTCCCACCTTCCGCCTGATGGATGATAAATCACGGCCCCACCGAGCTGCCATCGTGGAGGATTACCTAGAAACAGAAGATATCAGGCGAATGGAGTGGCCTGCCTGTTCTCCAGAGCTAAACCCCAACGAGCACGTCTGGGATGCTCTCGGTCGACGTATCGCTGAACGTCTTCAAACCCCTACGACACTTCAGGAGCTCCGACAGGCACTGGTGCAAGAATGGGAGGCTATACCCCAGCAGCTGCTCGACCACCTGATCCAGAGTATGCCAACCCGTTGTGCGGCCTGTGTACGGGTGCATGGTGATCATAGCCCATATTTTTGTCGGGGTACATGCGCAGGAATCAGTGGCGTTTTGTAGCACATGTGTTTCGAGACGGTTTTTCCAATTTATCACCAATACCGTGGACTTAGAGATCTGTGTCGTGTGTGTTCCCTATGTGCCTATGCTATTAGCGCCAGTTCCGTGTAGTGCCACCTTGTGTGGCACTACACTCTGCAATTATCCTTAATTTATGAGCATGAGTGTATGCTGTTTGCATGAAATCTTATGGGTCCGCAGCTCGTGGTCGTGCGGTAGCGTACTCGCTTCCCGCGCCCGGGTTCCCGGGTTCGATTCCCGGCGGGGTCAGGGATTTTCTCTGCTTCGTGATGACTGGGTGTTGTGTGATGTCGTTAGGTTAGTTAGGTTTAAGTAGTTCTAAGTTCTAGGGGACTGATGACCATAGATGTCAAGTCCCATAGTGCTCAGAGGCATTTGAACCAAATCTTAAGGTACGCCACATTTTACTTTTATTAATAAACTGCCTCACTGTAGCAGTATTAAAGTGGAAGAAAGACACGACTGGTGTAGTATTAAGCTCTCTAGATTTCTGCAGCAGTTTTACAGATTGTTTTTATAAGTTACTTGTAATGAATATTTCAAAATTATAAATTTTGCTTATGTGCCCTCTGTTTCCCCATTTTCTCTTACCTATTCCTTGAGAGCAATTTCACTTTTACCCAAGTAGCGGTTTTCATGAAATCGCAAGGAATTTCACAGTTTACATTAATTAATAAACACCTTCACTACAGCTCCAGCTAAAGCGGAAAAGAATCACGTGGGCTGCAGTGCTAAGCTGTCTAATTTGCTAAATAAATGAGCCTTAGCTACTCCCCAGACTGCCTATACAGCAACAGCTTGTAATTGGGGAGCCAAGACAGAGAAGCATACCCACAGGAGGAATGCCATTCTGACCGGCGCTAACTTAACTGATGGAGTGGTAAGCAGCCTCGCAGCCAAGAGCCGCTCCGTCTAGCAATATGAACAGCAGTCTGCTAATTGGCTGTCAGTTACCAACTCTGCTTCTGCCTGCCGCACACGCGCAGCCTTCAGCGCCCCTTTGACAGCTTAGTGCAGCTCTGCTTTTGATACAATAGAAGCCTTAGACAAGCATGTAAATTCAAACTCAGGCGAACTTACTTAACGTTACTTGCCTACAGGCAATGCTACAAATATAATTCAAGATTGACTACTGATAAAACCCAGTCGTCGTTCCTTTGCTCCCAAACAAAAACTGCTGGGAAGCGGAACAGCAGCTTTTCTCTGCCCTTCCCTGATCGCTGTTAGGAATGCATACCGACAGTTCTGAATAAGCAATATTTTTTTGACAATCACTCCATGAAAATGAAGTACATTTGTCTGCAACGCCCACTTACTTGCAACCGTGATTAACTTCCGATACACAATGCAAATACATAGCTCTCAATCGTACTTCAAAACTTTTAACTTGAAAGAATTATCTTACACCCAAAGGAAGACAACAAAGCCACGTACATGTCTGTTAGTTCTCCATGCTGTCTCACGTGTTTGATAAGGCCATTTGTACGACAACTGTAACGCCTGTGGTAGCTTGGATAGCGGAAAAGCTTCAATGTAGCTATGGTTTTGTACACGCCTGTATCTTGCGGAAAGTAATTATTGTAAATATTCTAAATATTCGTTATTTCTATTTAATCTCTAATATTCTGATTTCTTATATGTTAGCAACGAGGAGTACCATAAGTCACTTAAACATAAAGAATTCTCTCCAGAGCTGTCGTTCTGTTACGCGTTTTCTAAATGGATGCGTATTAAACAGAGGTTTAAATATGTAATCACGCTTTAAAACCGCTATGAGAGACGTCTGAATATCTTAGACCCAAGAATTTCTGATCGCCTTTGCTCCATCACAAATAAGTTAATTGACATTACCTTTCGTATAATACCGATACGGATCTTCAGAACACATCTCATGAAACTAATGAAACCATTTTAGCTGGTGAGTTGCCCCGAAAAAGTACAAATGAGTCGAAATGTTGCTTCAAATGCCTTCAGAAACACTAATATATAAGTCCCATAACAATATGACTTCATATCGTTTCCCGTAGTTCTGTAACCGTACGATAATATGATTGAAACTGGTACTTCAAACGTACTATTTATCCCCATTTTTGCCTGGAGCAATAGCTGCAAATTAAGCTACTATGATATTATAACAAGAGCAGTGATTAAAATTTGTACCGAGCGATAATTAGGCAACACACTCCTCTAATCTGGTCAAAAACATAAGTGTATCCGTTACAAACTTCTTGTTACACAAAGGTTATTACCACTGACTGTTGTATGTAGCATGACTGATAAACGGCGTTATGTAAAGTATATGGGAAAGGAGACGTATATGGTACCATTAACAAAAAAAGTAAATAAATGAAGAGACGAGAATAAAAATTGATATTTTGCTTCGTCTTGTGAGTCGTGGATTGACAAAAACGTTTAGCACATTCATGGTCTGTTAGACTGTATTTTACTTTGTACGCCATACTAATTTTGTGTTTATTGCGAACAACCATATTTTTCAAAATTAATATAGAATACTCAGCAACGAAAAATTCCAATTCTTTTATTATTACGCTCTACACTTTCAGTATATTGTAATAATAACACCATTATCCTTCACCAAAGTTGCTGCATAGTCACTATTTTTATTTCATCAATGGGCTATCCATTAAGGGGTATACTCTTGAACCTGTTGGATTTGATAACAGTTTACAATAAAAATACTAGTGCAAGAATAACAGGAGCTTTGGTGCGATTCCTAGCAATACATTAGATCTCTACGATCAGCATCCTGTTAATTACACATTTAAATTCATTTATATAGTATTTGCAGAGGTTGAAAGAAATATTTATTTACTCAACAACGGTCTGTAACAATGAGTATTTTGGTAACATGTTGAGGTCTGCTGTGAATATAGTGACACATTAGTGATACTTCTGAAATACAGCGAATAATTCCAGCCGCATTATTACGTCGTAAAATCTCTAAATTTCCTCGAACTTCTGATGTCCATATCCTCACGAGTAATCGACAGACAGAGATTTCACGCAGAAATAATGCGAACTTGTAAATAGTGAAGATTAAAAAAAAGTGCCATCGTGAAACTTTTGGAGTCAGTGCACACATATCAAACAGCGCGATTAGAAGGTTCCATTGAGGCCGAAGGTAACCACTTCCTCCAGCGATAACTTTCTTTCATTACCTTTTTCCGTGTTGGTATCCAATGTCTTCAAAAATTTGCAAAACGTAAGACAATTTATTTGTTAACTAGGCTGAGGACACTTGAATTGGTAGTCCAGTTACGAGCGTGGAAGCACACCATGTATAATATTAACCATTTAGACGGTATACAAGGCGAGTAAGCGTTATGTTGAATTCTTTTGAGTAGCTTTTTCATAAAATATGTATTGTAACTAACAGCGAAAACGGTCACACTTTGAAGTATACGATAACAGAAGCAGAAACGTTGCAATAAACGATGTTCCGCAAAACAGCTTTTGCGTGAAAATGCAAATATGTGATTACGACCCGCATTTGACTTTAGTGTGAAATATGGTCGTAGTTAGTTCAAATTTAATTGAAATGTAAAGTTTTTGATTAAGTCGCTATCTAATTGGGATCAAATTTCATCCATTGGCCTGGGTTAACAAGAAATACAGTGCGACTTCAGCACCTTACATGTTACAAATTACTGTACATTATAAAGACGGTATTCCAAGTGTCGTCGACGCATTTGGATTCAATCGCACGCTTGTCTCTGCATGCGTTGTTCCAGACATCCAGGGACTGTACAATTTCCGTTTCAATTGTTATGCCTCATCACCGTGAGCGCAGTGCAGTTCACTTTTAAGATAGCACCCACGCATGTAATGCAAAGCGTTGAGGTTAGGTTATCCTGGAGGCGAAGGTACAGGCTCTGCTCGAACTATGCATCTTGGAGCAGACTGTCTCGTTCGATGTCATTTTTATGTCAGTAGCAAAATGAGCCAGTGTCCCTTCATGTGTGTACCACGCCCTCCAGCCATTACACCATGGGTGAAGTTTTACCTGAATTAGATGAAGACTTCACCGAAACGTTTACATTTTAAATACATTTCAGGCGACTAGAATATTATTTCACAATGAAACGAGTGACGGCTCGTGAAGAAACATTCGTAAATATCTTACAAACATCTTGTTTCGGGACCATGTTTACTGGGACGTTTCCGGTTCTATTACAGTTCACTCTCAGCAGTGTCAGTTCTCGCTACTAATTATGATACAATCCATCTTGGCGAAAGATGATTTGACCCTCTTAAATAAAATGTCGTATGCATGTTTCGGGTGTATCATTTGAAAATAATCAAGTTCATAACAGAGTCACTTACCCTAGAACAAGCAGCCTAGGTAGAAGAAAAACAGTTACGTAATTCCAACATTGTGTTTGTATCGGGATCAGGAACTCAAATATTTGTAATTCTTAAAATATGGCTTCCGCCAGGGCTGCAAACAATATTTTTATTAGTGACTAGTTTCGAACGTGTAGTTCATTCTCAAACCATTACCTGTACTGAAGATACAATGTTATTAAAAAACTCAAAATACAACATTTTCAACAATTTTGTGCGCACCGATTACATAAGTGCAATAAATCTTTAGTGACATACGTGCATTTGTAATATTTCACTGTATATTACACATTTGTTTTTTCATCGGATCAAAATAACAAAGCTATATTACGGTTGGCTTGATGCAATTTAAATTCGAGAGGTGTCTTTCGTTGTTAATGCATAAATATATCGAAGGTGCCGTCGATTGTTTATTACACGTCCATATGCTCTGTCTCTAAGAGACCGTAACGCTATAACTAAATACGTAGATGCTGATTTCTTTTATAAATTACTGATATGCCATAAGCTAACTGCTTTACTGAATCGTGATTCCTTATTTAATAAAAGCAAAAAATTATTGTATTTAAGTTGAGAATATTGTACAAATGTCTTTTATACAGTGTATTGTATTTTATTATATACAGTGAAACATTACAAATGCAGGTATGTGAGAAAATATTTATTGTACCACTGTATTCTGTGAACACAAAACTATGAAAAAGTTGTATTTCATTTTTTATTAACGACATTGTATCTCCAATAGAGGTAATGGTTTGAGAATGAATGAAAAGTTCGAACTGGTCATTAATAAAATATTATCTGCAAGTGTGACGGAAATCTTAGCTAATATATTACAAGAATAAATAATGTTATTCTTCGACACCTTTCATGCATTACACTATACAGTTGAGACTACAACTGTCCCTAAGTCACTCGTAAGCTTAACCAGTAGATTTAGTGTGAAGTGTGCAAACAAGCAGTTGGGTCGTTAAATTTCGTCATGTTTCATATCAGGGAATGTGTAAGGCTGCAAAGAAATGTGAGATTAGGCAAAAAACAAAAGTCCCAAACGAGAGACCACCAAGAAAATGTGCAGGCAGACGACCCTTCCCGATGTGAGCTAATCTCAGATGATGTTTCGTATCAATAAAACGAAACGTGTTTAGGTTAAAATACGCACTTTCTTGAAGTACCACAGATAGATATAAAATACTTTCAGTGATAGTGAAGCTACAGGCAACAGAGTAACAAATGAAGAATTTAATGAATTATAGACGCTTGACATACTGGCTGATCAAAAAGTCAGTATAAATTTGAAAACTGAATAAATCGCGGAATAATGTAGATACAGAGGTACAAATTGACACACATGCTTGGAATGGCATGGGGTTTTATTAGAACTAAAAAAAAATAGAAAAGTTCAAAAATGTCCGACAGATGGCGCTTCATCTGATCAGTATAGCAATAATTAGCATAACAAAGTAAGATAAAGCAAAGATGATGTTCTTTACAGGAAATGCTCAATATGTCCACCATCATTCCTCAACAATAGCTGTAGTCGAGGAATAATGTTGTGAACAGCACTGTAAATAATGTCCGGAGCTACGGTGAGGCATTGGCGTCGGATGTTGTCTTTCAGCATCCCTAGAGATATCGGTCGATCACGATACACTTGCGACTTCAGGTAACCCCAAAGCCAATAGTCGCACGGACTGAGGTCTGGGTACCTGGGAGGCCAAGCATGACGAAAGTGGCGGCTAAGCAAACGATCATCACCAAAGGACGCACGCAAGAGATCTTTCACACGTCTAGCGATACTTTGTTTTTTGTTTTTGTTTTTATAAAACCCCATGTCATTCCAAGCATGTGTGTCAATTTTTACCTCTCTATCTACATTATTCCGTGGTCTATTAAGTTTTCAAATTTATACCGACCTTTTGATCACCCTATATTACGAGAATAAATAATGTTATTCTTCGACACCTTTCATGCATAACACTATGCAGTTGAGACTGCAACTGTCGCTAAGTCACTCGTAAGCTTAACCAGTAGATTTAGTGTGAAGTGTGCAAGCAAGCAGTTGCGTTGTTCAATTTCGTCATGTTTCATATCAAAGAATGTGTAGGGCTACAAAGAAATGTGAGATTAGTCAAAAAATCAAAAGTCCCAAACGAGAGACCACCTAGAAAACGTGCACGCAGACGACCCTTCCCGAAGTGAGCTAATATCGGATATAAAATACCACTATTAATGACGTTTCGTATGAATAAAACTAAACGTGTTTGGGTTAAAATAGAACTAGAATGAAATGAACACCCTTAGCTGGTTACTGGCGTTGACATACGTTAACGGGGACAGATGAAAATGTGTGCCCCGACCGGGACTCGAACCCGGGATCTCCTGCTTACATGTCAGACGCTCTATGCATATGAGCGTTTCATCTGTCCCCGTTGACGTATGTCAACGCCTGTAAGCAGCTAAGGGTGTTCATTCCATTGTAATTTCATTCTAACGAGCTGCGTGGTCACCGATGGTATCTGTTCTTTCGGACATGAAATACTTTCAGTGATAGTAAAGCCACAGGCAATACAGACTAGCAAATGAAGAATTTAATGAATTATAGACGCTTGAGGTACTTGCAGACGTCCTTGAATGTAAGAAAGATCTAGCAGAATTGGCTGCAGATTAACGTGTATGATAATAAAGATACGTTTTTATAGTCACAGTATCGAATATATCGGCGCGAAAATATCACACAGTAGCTGCGTGCGACGCAGCGCACCGAGTCGACGCACGGGCTGACACGGCCTGCCTCAACGCTCTGTCAGCCAGTAAGCGAGCTGTGGCACCAGGTGCGGGGCAGAGGGTACTCACCGCGCATGTAGACGTAGGCGGGCCCGCGCATGTTGCGCCGCGTCAGCACCACCAGGTTGAGCAGGTTGCCTGCGACGCCGAGCACGCACACGCACGGCAGGCCGACGCCGTAGCAGTAGAAGCGCACGAACTCCATGCGCGGGTCGTCGCGCGGCCACGCCTCCTCGTCGCTCTCGTTGCACAGCGGGGGCGGCGGGGGCGGCGACAGCGCCGGCACCGGCATCGGGTACGCCGGCAGCGGCGGCGGAGGCACCGACATTGCGGGTGGCCGCAACACTCACCGGTAGGCGCACATCATGTCACTCGCGGAACGACACTACGTGCCCGGTACCTAGCCCTCGCACCGCGTCAACGTCTCGATCAGCACTGTCGATAGTGCACAGTCCGTTCCCGATAACCTACCTCCAGACAACCTTCCGCTGCAGTCCCTCGGCAACCTGTAAGGAAACAGAAAACGCTATCAATGAAACGTCCTTGGAATACTTAAGGGGGGATAGGACGTCAAACGGAACGACTTGGAGCAGGAGAGACACCACAGGAATTTTTAATTTCCACAGTCTATACTTTTAAAAATAAATTTATCAAACTTTGTCAGAATGACCAGAAAGGATTCAGGATTTACACTTATAGTGGTGGAAGTTCAAAAATATAAGAAATTAATTTACTTTATTACATTTGTATTTCACCTTTTTTTTCACTTGCCATTGGCTGCATTTGTTGCTATAGGTACACTGTTCTTCATAAGTAAGGGAGATTCTTCGATGAATTTTGCACAGCATACAAATCATACTTACAGGTGTATGAAACTCTAGGACTTTCCAAATCTATTAAAAAGGGTGGTAAAAATTGAGATAATTAACTATAAAATTTGAGTTTTTTCTGAACATGAAGTTTAAAATGTAACAGCACATTTATTTTTTCATAAATTAAATAATTTCTAGAGTTTCATACACCTGTAAGTATGGTTTGTATGCTGTGCAAAATTCATCGAAGAATCTCTCTTACTTATGAAGAAACGTTTACCTATAGCAACAAACGCAGCCAATAAAAGTGAAAAAAATGATGAACTTTCACATGTAAAAAAAATTAATTTGTTATTTCTCTCAACTTTCACTGCTATGATTGTGAATCCTGAATCCTTCCTGGTCATGCTGACAACGTTTTATGAATCTATTCGTAAAAGTATAGACAGTGGAAATCAAAATGTCCTGTGGTGTCTCTCCTGCTCCAGGACGGCCCGTTTCGAGTTATTTGAAATCATTAAAATATACTTGAGGGCCTATTTCACACCTTTAGCATCACGAACACGTTTCCTTTAAAGTCAACAAAACAAAACAGTTAATTATGCCAATACAGTTTCACTTCTGCTCACTAAAGATCTTGCTTTTTATGTACTTCCATTTCACGTCTTGAACTCATATACTCCAGCTCTTTCTGTACTACGGTTTCAACATTGCTACTGCTCAGCACTAATTACGGAATGTTGATACTGTCAACCAGGCACAGTTTGGTTTTGACATATTTAATTAAAAAGCCCAGTTACCGGTCCAGTTTAAACATCCATCGTACGACTACTTATATGATTTCCTGAAGTACAAGGTACGCATGCAAGCTGTCTGACGACGGATGTATAAATTCGAAACTTGTAACGCTGCTTTTTCAATAAAGCACACCGAAGGCGAATTGTACCTACTTGCTGCTGTATATGACTACTATCAACATTGTGTGACACATAACAGCCATTGCTCTCCAAGAAAGACATTATTTCCGAAAGAAATGGCGTTAGTACTAATCGTCTTCGTCACGATTGAAAAGCAATGAAGACAATAAGTATCCATGCAAGTAATATGTAACAGCATTTTATCTGTAGAGGAGGCTCGAGTCCTCCTTCGGGCATAGGTGTGTGTGTTTGTCCCTGGGATAATTTAGGTTAAGTAGTGTGTAAGCTTAGGGACTGATGACCTTAGCAGTTAAGTCCCATAAGATTTCACACACATTTAACATTTTATATCTGTAGCGTAAAACCTAAAGTTTTCCATTGGGTACTCATTACAGAGTAAAAAATAAAATTTAAAAACTACGTCGTAATTTCTACTGAAAATACAACAATAAACTAATAATGATTACACTTTTATGAAGAATTTTCGCTCATAAGTGCTGTTACTATTTTTCTTTTTTTCTCAGTTCCACTCGTTAGTTAAAGACTGGCGGACAGATTGTATTCGAACACGAACGCTTAGTCGCAATCGTACAGACGTCAACAGAAAACTACACTGACACTTCAACCTATAGATCTAACCTAACATGGAAAAAGTTATACAAATATTCAAGTGCGGCGCTAGAGTGTTTATTGCCAAAATAGCTGTAGGGCTACGGCGACATGAAAAGTGAACAGAAGTGAAAAAATATATGCTTATATGAATCACGTATAAATTAAAACGGTGTGACTCATTTAAAGCATGTGACGTAAATAATTTGGAACATCAACCTAACACAACATAATTACGTTTGGGTAACACTTTAAAGCAGTTACCAGTTACCAACATGACATGCAAATTGCTTCCAGTAAAGAGTATAGGTCAGCAAAGGTGTTCATACACTTGGTTCTCGACAGTGAAAAACTTAGAATCTCTTGATAACAGATTTAGTGACACAAATTTCTTCAGCTAAATGACTTTATAAAAAAAAAAAAGAGGAAGAACAATCGAAGGAAAGGTAACAGCGCTTATCACATTCAGCTATCACTTATTGTAGATGACGCCTGTATGATACGCGCAATGTTTCCTTCACCACCATGAAAGCGATTTAGAAATTTTGCATTACGAAAGCTTTGTTCAGAAAATTTTGATACATCGCGTAGTTCATAAATCACGACCGACTCCGAATTTACACATAATATAGACTCGACGATAATTCGTAAATCACGACCGACACCGAATTTACACATAATATAGACACGGCGATAATTCTGAGTGAACGGCTTAGTCACTTATCTACGGTTCACGGATGAAGTGGCAGTGGCGACCGGCACGGTATGTGAGCGGCCCGGCCGTACCTGCAGGTGGTCGCCGTGTCCCGCGACCAGGCCTGCCCCACGGCGGCAGCGAGCAGCGGGTAGCGGGCAGCGCGGCGCGTCGCGACGGAGACGGGGAGCGGCCGTGTCGGAGGTCCGGGTGGGAGTGACGCCGCGCGCCGCGCCGCCGGCCTTTATACGGGCCGCTACAACAGGTGGCGCCTGCGCAGTCGGCGACGCGGTACCACACGGACCGTCCGCAGCACCTCTCGCTGGCAGTCGCACCCTCTCCGACCTCTCTTCTCTAGCGAACAGTCACTTCCGCGACGTCGCTTCGAAGATGAGTTACCTCTCCCATTACACGACCCGGAGAAATGTTTTCTTCACGCTCTGTTTCTTTTTAGGTACCGATAGATACGAGACAGAGTGTCGAACAGTATCAGATAACAGTGAAACCGTGAAATTGTTGCCAGCAGACAGCCAGGCCTTGTAAACATCGTCTTTCAGCTTTCTCCAAAGAAAAAAGTCTACAGATGTCAAATCCGAAGAATCGGCTGGCCAGGCTACAGTTTGGCTCTAATCACTATGGGAATTAACATCTAAGGTCATCAGTCCTCTAGACTTAGAACTATTTAAACCTAACTAACCTAAAGACATCACACACATCCATGCCCGAGGCAGGATTCGAAAATGCGACCGGACTGAACACCTGATGAAGCCCATGGAGACTGTCAACAGACCAACAGTACACGTTTCCGCGGTTTATCTGACCATGATTGGTTAATATGGCTTCATCACTAAACAAGATGCATGCATGACACATCTAGAGTATCCTATCTTCTTGCCCATGTACAGAAGTTAACGGTTCTTGATGGAAGGAGATTGACAGAGATGGAACCTATATCGATCGAGAATGCGTAGGACACTTGCCTGACTCATGCCACTTCCTGATGCATTGTGCGGGAGCTAACGTGCGGATCAACTGCAACAGCAGTAAGAACATAACTTCCTCCTCTTCTATCGTCACTTGTTCCCTTCCGTTAAGTTGTCTGATGTTACACTACCACTTTCACGCAAGTGGGTGAAGAAACTGCCGAGATGGCTGACGTCTATTGGGATATCTGGCCGCATACATCGTTATAGAGTCACCACCAGTTTGCACAGTGCCTTGTTGACAACGTGGATCCATGGCATCGTGAGGTTGCGCCTCACTCAAACTCTACCATAAGCTCCTACCAAATGTAACCGGAACTCATCCCAACTAGGCCACGGGTTTCTAATCGTCTAGGATTCAATCGATACGGTCACGAGCACTGCAGGCGATGTTGTGCTTTTGCACTGCTGCCATAGCCCATTAAGGCCAGATTTCGCCGCAATTTCCTAACGAGTATGTTCGTCGTACGTACCACATTGATCTCTGCGGTTTATTTCACGCAGTGTTGCTTGTCTGTTAGCACTGACAGCACTACGCAAATGCCTCTGTTCTCGATGGTTAAGTGAAGGACGTCGGTCACTGCGGTGTCCATGGCGAGAGATAACGCCTAAAATTGGAATTCTCGGCACTCTCTTGACGCTGTGTATGTCTTAATACTGAATCCCTTCACGATTTCCGAAATGGAATGTCCCATGCGTTTGGCTCCAACTGCTATTCCGCGTTCAAAGTTTGTTAATTCCCGTCACGCGTCCATAATCATGTCGGAAACCTTTCGACATGAATCATCAGAGTACAAATGACAGCTCCTTCCACACTCTGCCCCTTTTATACCTTGTGTAGGCGATAGTACCACCTCCTGTATATATGCGTATCGTTATCTCACGAGTTTTGTCACCTCAGTATAATATGTTGTCTGACTTTTGGATATGCACACTATGACACTTTAAAAATAAGCTCCTGTTTTGTAACGTCTGCCACAGTAGTTAGGGGGTCATATGCGTAACGTTTCCGCGTTCATTAAACCAATCGATGAGGATATGCGTTGTTCTTTTTTGGAACTTGTCTACCCCCTATTCGGTCAGCTTTCCGGTTCGACGTGTGAAATCCAGTAGTCGTCCGAACGAGTGTTTTGTAAACCATTTCTTTTCCGGTATAATTTCTTGTCCTTAGGTTTTCACTCAGAGATAAAATTTATAAGTCTACTAGAAAGAATGTATAACGTGATACAGTCATAGGTGACGATAATTTATGCTGTGGGATTGTAATTCGGTAGTACGAAAAGGAAGAGAAGGAAAAACAGTAGGAGAACATGGACTGGGGAAAGGAATGGCAGAGGAAGCCGTCTGCTAGAATTTTGTATAGCAAATAATTTATTCATTCACTTGGTTTAAAAATCATGAAACAAGTGTTTATACGTGAAAGAGACTCGCGACAGTTTCAAACTGAATACATAATGTAAGACAGAAACCTTATTTTAAGCAGGAGAACATTTACAGGGGCAGATGTGGATTCTCAGCATGATTTACTGGTTATGAACTTCAGATTAAAACTAAAGAAATAGAAAAAATGCAGGAAATTAAGGAGATGGAATCTGGATCAATTTAACGACCAGAGGATGTTGAAAGTTGCAGATGGGGAATTAGGCAACGACTGACTAAAACAGAGAAAAGGAATGCAATAGAAGACGAATGAGTAGCTTTGAGAGACGAAATAGTGAAGGCAGGGCAGAAATTCTTGGACAACACAATGAATATTGAACATAATTGACGAAATGGGAGAATATAAAAATGTTGAATGTACAGTAGACAAGGTTGACTGAAAGTGCGATATGGCAAAGCAGGAATGTATTTAGGAGATATGCAAAGCTGTAGGAGCATGCATGACTATCGGTAAAATGGATGCTTGTTACAGTGAAATTGAAGAGATCTTCAGACAAAAAGGAAGTACCTGTATGAAGATTAAGAGATCAGATGGAAACGGAAGGATTAAAGGTTGAAAAATATACAGAAGGTGTATACAAGAGGAATAAACAGGAAGACAGTTCTATCGAAATGAAAAAGGAAGTAGACAATGAGCCGATAGATACGATACTGCGCAGTGGAGAAGACGACATCAATTCATCGTCACGGAAATCGTTGCTTGGGCAAGGCAGGTTGAAGACTCAAACTGTGAGGGGTGCCAGAGACACCATAACTATAAAATTCATATACAGGACGTATTAAAATGAAGAGCAGCCACCTTGGGCGCCAAGAAGTTTAAGACTTGTATACTGTGTTTATGACAATCACTAGCGAAAATGTAACAGGTAAAATAAAAAAATCCATAAGAGGTGGAGCAGGTCTCGGCTGGGGGAGAGGGGGGGGGGGGGGTGCTGTGGAAAAAGCTCTCGATCCGAGCGAGTGGCAGACCCAGCTATGACAGTACTATTTTACCTGATAAATAAGATATATGTCAAATGATACAGTCGAAACGCCCTCAGTCTTAAATAAGAATACAGTCATACAGTCATTCTGACCAACATGTCCTGACAGTCGTGAATGTTACCGTATCAACACTATAATAAGTCATGGTTGCAAAATACTGGAACCAGGTATGATCTGTCAGGTTTTCTTGCCGTGACAGGACACCAAGCCTTGTTTTAAATATCCGTCAAAATTTATGAGGCTTCCCGATGTTTATACTCGTATATCGACAGACTACTTACCTACGCTGTACGAGAAATTTATCCTTCTTAGCACGCTACTGGTCCCAGTTTACTTCATTTCATGATTGTATTCAAGACCGTGCTTCGCGACAGCTGAATTATTTGGTTGTTTTAGTGGACTGTGTTACTGATTTGCTTAACCCTTTCCTTGACTTTCCTATCACAATGAAGAGTCGGAACACAGTGACCACTGCTCAGTGTTACACTGAATGTCGCCTGGTACCGTTGAGGTCACTTGACACAGTAAGAAAAGTATACATCCATGAGCCAAACAATTATGATCGCCTTCTTAATAGCGTGATGGTCCACCATTGGAGTTCAGTACAGCAGTGAATCTGCACTGCATGGATTCTTACTGTCCTCAGCAGGATTCCACAGATACGCAGCACCAGGTGCCTACGCATAGATCTCTAAATTCCCATAAATTACGTGCAGGTGGCACATAATAACGTCCCCAATGTGTTCAGTCCGCTCCATATCAGACTAATGTGGGACCGAGAGATCGACGTGAAATCACTACCCTGCTCCTCAAGCCACCGTAGCACGGTTCTGGTCTTGTGACGTAGTTATCCTGCTGGTAGATGTCAACACAGTCGGGGAAGAAATATGGCATGAAGGGATGCAGGTGCTCTACAAAAATGTGTAAGTGTTTGATAGCTGCCATGCGGTTACTACTACAAGTCTAATGGAGGCCCAGGCGAATGCCCGCAATAGCGTAATACAGACCCCAACGCTTGCATCCAGGAGGGGTGCACGTTTCGGCCAGCCGTCGCCTGGACGCTGCCATTGACCTGGGACCTAGTTTAAAAAGGATTGGCGGCGATCGAAGGGGGACCTACTAGTGCAGGTAAAAGTGTATCGTTCAACGCACTCTTTTCAACATGAGGCTCCTTATGCGATTCCATGCACTCAAAAAAAAAAAAAAAAAAAAAAAAAAAAAAAAAAAAAAAAAAAAAAAAAAAAAAAAGAGACACACCACTCAGGAATTATACGAATGAGAAGGAAATAGGTAGATGTAATGTACGTGAACAGACAAACGGACGATTATAATTTCAGAGAAACTGTAGTGTTACTCAAAAGAAAGAGCTTCACAAATTGAGCAAGTCAATAGCGCTTAGTCGACCTCTAGCTCTTATGCAAGGTGTTATTCGGCTTGGCCTTGACTGATAAAGTTGCCTGATGTCCTGACAAATATCGTTCCACATTCTGTCCAACTGACACATTAGATCGGCGAAATCCCGGGATGGTTGGAGGGCCCTGCCATAATGCTCCAAACATTTTTAGTTTCAAAAGAGACCAGATACTGTATCTAACGAGGGGTTACAAGCCCCTGTCTAGAGTCCATCATATGTGCGATTTCCAGTCTCTCTCAGAAAAGTTAAGAACATACCCACACCATGTTAAATGTGAAAACGCTAATTACGACAATAAGTTAGTAAGAAGACAACACAGACAGTCACTGCAGTCACGTTTACTCTTGACAATTTTTATTGTTAGATGATGGCTCTTCCTTATCCTCTAGTTGAAATTAATTGTTATTGAATGAAAAGGACCAATAAGTGTGGCTAGTCGCCATTCAATACCTGTTTGATACGAGTTTCAAACGCTGGAACAGTATTCTACAATTTCTGGCAATAGCATCTACATCTCAATCTACATGGTTACTCGGAAATTCACACTTAAGTGCCTGGCAGAGGGTTCATCTAACGATTTTCATACTACTTCTCTACCATTCCACTCTCGAATGGCGCGTGGGAAAAAGGAACACCTAAATCTTTCCGTTCGAGGTCTGATTTCTCTTGTTTTATTATGAGATTAGTTCTCCCTACGTAGGTGGGTGTCAAAAAATATTTTCGCATTCGGAAGAGAAAGTTAGCAATTGAAATTTTCGTAAATAGATCTCGCCGCCTAGAAAAATGGCTCTGGGCACTATGCGACTTAACTTCTGAGGTCATCAGTCGCCCATAACTTAGAACTAATTAAACCTAACTAAACTAAGGACATCACACACATCCATGCCCGAGGCAGAATTCGAACCTGCGACCGTAGCGGTCGCTCGGTTCCAGACTGTAGCGCCTAGAACCGCACGGCCACTCCGGTCGGCCACCGCCAAGAAAAATTACTTTATTTCAGTGACTGCCACCTCAACACGCATATCATATCAGTGACACTCTCACTCCTATTGCATGATAACACGAAACGATCTGCCCTTCTTTCCACTTTTACGATGTCCTCCGTAAATTCTACCTGGTAAGGATCCTATATCGCGCAGCAATATTCCAGCAGAGGACGGGCAAGTGTAATGTAGGCTGTCTCTTTAGTGGGTTTGTCGCATCTTCTAAGTGTTCTGCCAACAAAGCACAGTCTTCGTTTTGCCTTCCCCAAAATATTATCTATGTCGTCTTTCCAATTTAAGTTGCTCGTAATTGTAATTCCTAGGTATTTAGTCGAATTGACAACCCTTAAATTTGTGAGATTTATCGTATACCCAAAATTTATCGCATTTCTTTTAGTACCCATGTGGATGACCTCGCCCTTTTCTTTGTTTAGTGCCAATCGCCACTTTTCGCACCATGCAGAAATTCTCTATAGAACATTTTGTAATTGGAATTGATCGTCTGATGACTTTACTAGACGATAAGTTACATCGTCATCTGCAAACAATCTAAGGGGGCTGCTCAGATTATCACCTAGATCATTTATGTAAATCAGGAACAGCAGAGGGCCTGTGACACTACCTTGGGGAACGCCAGATATTACTTCTGTTCTACTCGATGATTTACCATCGATCACTACGAACTGTGACCTCTCTGAGAGGAAATCACGAATCCAGTCACACAACTGAGACGATACTCCATATGCACGCAATCTGATTAATAGCCGCTTGAGAGGAGCGGTATCAAAAGCCTTCTGGAAACCTAGGAATTTAGAATCGACCTGAGATCCCTTGCCGACAGCAGTCATTACCTCATGGGAGTAAAGAGCTAGCTGTGTTGCACAAGAACGATATTTTCTGAATCCGTGTTGGTTATGTATCAATAAGTCATTTTCTTCAAGGTGATTCAAAATCCTACTGAAAATTGAGGTCAGTGATATAGGTCTGTAATTCAATGGGCTACTTCTATTTCCTTTCTTGAATATCGGTGTGACCTGTGTTACTTTCCCGTCTTTAGGAACACAGACCTTTCGTCAAGTGAGCGGTTGTATATGACTGCTAAGAACGGCGCCAATGTGTCTGCATCCTCTGAAAGGAACCTGATTGGTATACCATCTGGACCGGAAGTCTTGCCTTTCTTAAGTGATTTGTGTTGTTTCGCAAAACCTAAGATACCTACTTTTATGTCACTCATGCTAACAGCTGTTCCTGTTTCGAATTCTGGAATATCTACTTCGGCTTCTTTCGTGAAGGAATTACGGAAACTGTATTTAGTAACTCCGCTTTAGTGGCACCATCATCGAATGTTGTTTGCCACTGGTGTATTTTACATACGACCAGAATCTCCTTGGGTTTTCTACCATATTTTCAGCAATATTTCATTGTGGAAACTATCAAAAGCATTTCCCATTCACGTCCGCACTAAACTTAGGCAGTCTTGGGGATTTTGCGTTCTTCTGAATTTGGCATGCTTTTTTCGTTGCTTCTGCAACAGTGTTCTGACGTGTTTTGTGTACCATGGTGGATCAGTCCCGTCTCTTATTAACTTATGCGGTATGAATCTATCTGTTGCTGTCGAATTTGAGCCATATCTGGTATACACTTACATAATTAGCTTGGAAGGAATGGAGACTCTCTCTTAGGAAGGCATCAAGCGAACTTTTCAAATGGTTCAAATGGCTCTAAGCACTATGGGACTTAATATCTGAGGTCATCTGTTGCCTAGATTTAGAACTACTTAAACCTAACTAACCTAAGGACATCACACACATCCATGCCCGAGGCAACATACGCACCTGCGACCGTAGCAGCAGCACGGTTCCGGACTGAAGCATCTAGAACCGCTCGGCCACAGCGGCCGGTAATCGAATTTTTATCTGCTGTTTTAGATAGATATATTTTGCGTTTATTTATAGTGGTTTTGGTTTATATGGTTTTGAGCCTCGCTACAATAACCTTGTGCTCACTAATCCCTGTATCCGTCATGATGCTCTCTATTAGATCAGGATTATTTGTGGCTAAGAGGTCAAAGTGTTTTCGCAACCATTTACAATTCGTGTGGTATCATGAAGTAATTGTTTGAAGTAATTCTCAGAGAAAGCATTTAGTACAATTTAGAAAGATGTTTTCTGTCTACCACCGGCTTTGAACATGTATTTTCGCCAACAAATCGAGGGTAGATTGAAGTCTCCACCAATTATAACTTTATGGGTGGGGTACTTGTATGTAATGAGATTCAAGTTTTCTTTGAACGGTTCAGCTATTATATCATATCATTTACAGATGCTTTACATTTCTCCAGAACGATTTGAAGGGTTTTCAGTCTTTCATTCATCTTCTGTAATACTGATTTTACGTGATACTTCATATTGCTTCTCAGCGTTGTCACCAAACATCGGCAAGAGTTGATGCACTCAAGATGTTCACCGCCAGTCTTGTAGTCAGGTACTATATGACTGTTTTCTTTGATACGGGCTTTATGTTTCATTTATCTACATTTAAAGAGTGCTCTCATTCACTATACTAAGTGGAAATTTCGTCCAATTTTTTTCTGAAGTTACTTTCAATCTTCCAATGATAATACGTTCCTGTTGCAACAGCATGGTAAGCAAGCTGCAGATTGTTTCTGATAAATCATTAATGTGTTTTGATAACGTTACAGGCTGTATGTACATTTTCTTGGGGCACGCCCAATGCCACTGTCGTCAGTGTGATACATTAGTCTTTCAGTTTAACTTACTGGGTTCTATTAGTCAATTATTAGTCGAGGCAATTACGTATTGGTGAAGACACTCCACATTATCGTATCTTGGTTAGGAGTAGCGATGTGTCACACTGTCGAACGCCTCACGGGAATCTAGGAAGAGAGAAACTACCTTTAGTCCTACACGTGTTCATGTGTTGTCCACAAGGTGTCGTGTATATAGAAAGAAAACTCTGTCTCACACACTTGTTGTTCTTTCTGATCTCGTGCTGATTATTTAAGAGAAGTTGTTCCTCCTCCAGGAGTATCATCATGTTTAAGCATACCAATACGAGTCTATAATTCTGACCATCTGATCTGTAATCCATTTTTTAAACAGAAGTGACCAGTGCTGTTTCCCACTCACAGGGGATTATTAACAGCGCAAGTAGTTCTATCCCTTACCATCTGCACCTGTCCTGTCTGTCTCTCCCCCACCCTCACCTACCTTGGCCTCACCATTGACCGTCACCTCATCTGGATCCCTCATCTCTGCTCTATCCAATCTAAAGCCCACAACTGCCTCTGACTCCTCAAACTCCTCTGTGGCCGGACATAGGGGTTGAAGCCCTCTACCATCCTCCACACCCACAAATCCTTAATCCATCCCATCCTCTGATGTGCCAGTTCTGCCTGGATATCCACCCCCCTCCCCCCCAAATTCTACAAGTCCCTCCAGATCCTCGAGGTCCATGCACCCCATCTCGCCTTCCGTATACGTCTCCCATCCCCCATGTGGATACTCTATGGCCTGATTCCTTTCCCCCATATGCTCCTTTTCCTCGAACATATCTATGTCCTCTACACCTCCCGTCGACTTGATTCCCCTCATCGTCTGGTTGCTCCTCTCAACCCCTGCCCTCTGCCGTGCCTTCACTGCTGTGTCCCCCCTACCCTCCACCTCTACACCCTTCATCTCCTTTCCCCCTCCCAGATGATGCCCTCTCTCCTCCACTTATCCCTCCTATCAACACTGATCCTCATCTCCCCCTCCCTTCCTCTGTTCTTATCCTGGACTCACTCTCCTCCCCCATCCCAACCTGTTTTTTCCCCCTCTTCCCTACCTACACTCTTTGACTCTCTTCTCTCCCTAGAGTTCAAAATGGTTCAAATGGCTCTGAGCACTATGGGACTTAACATCTATGGTCATCAGTCCCCTAGAACTTAGAACTACTTTAACCTAACTAACCTAAGGACATCACACAACACCCAGTCATCACGAGGCAGAGAATCTCTCCCCAGAGTCCTATCGCATTCTCCTCCTCTGCCTTTCCCCACTCCCTTTCGCGTCTGCCCTGCCTCTCCTTATGAGTCCTCTCCCTCTGTCGGCTCCTCCCCCCATCTTTTTCCCTCATCCGTCCAGGTCCACCCCCATCTGCCCTTGGCTGTGGTGTGTCATCTTCGTGCCAACTTTTTAGTGCAGTGTTTTAACTGAGTGTTAAGTGTTGTGCGTCTTTTCCGAGGTGTTGTGAATAGAAATCACACTGTCGCTGGGTGTGGTTTTTTGTATCTCTTGCGAACAGAAACCAGACTGTAGCCGTATTTTTTTAATTGTCTGTCTACTGTTTTACCTGTCTGCTTCCTGTGTATTTTATTAGCATCGACAACCCTTTGTTTTATGTTTTAACTTCCACAACTTTCTGCCATTTTACAATTTAGGTCACAGTTTTTATCGCCGGCTTTTATTGTTCGTTATCTTCTTCTTATGTTTTAAAAATTCTGTAGGCTGAAGAGCAGCGTACTAAGCTGCTGCCAGCCCGCTCCCATTGGGGAGAATAGAAACTCAATGAAGGAAAGAATTCTCTCCTAGGTTGTAGATTCCGTCATGTAAAATGAGGAACCAATGTTTCTGTCACTTTCGCAAGTGGTCTTTATTACGTTCTGTAACAATAGTGGGAAAATGGAACTATCATATACAGAGTTTAATATTGCCACTGTAACACCTTAAAAGGGATCTCAGCAGAAATTTTCGTTGGAAATCGGAAGCGTGGATGAACGGAGCTGAAGTTATTCTTTCATTTAATGTTACGTGGAATATAATTGATTCGCATCAGTAAATGATGAGGAACTGCTGCTCAGACGTTTTTGTCCTCCCGCAACGTCCGGTGACGGTTAGTACGTTGTGTGTCTTCTGCGAAAGTGTTTGTGGCTGCGTGTGATGCGACAGCTCCTAGGGCGCATACTGCCTGCGCGCTAGCCAGCTGCTGTCATTCAACACGATGAAAGCGAGTATATCATATCCACTGTTTATCATGGAGAACCCCTGGACTACGTCGATTGCCTCTCGTGCCTTCTTTTTGAAATTAATCGGTTACCTAACTAGCACATGAACCTTGTCGAAATATATATGTCAACGGCATTCGTTATGTTGTTCGAACCGTACTCTTACGCCCTTCCTTTCTATGTCAGAACATCCGTCTGGTGTAAAGTAATCTGCACTTACAATTGCCCTCATTAACGCCTGGCGCGTGCAGCGAATTGACAGCATACTTACTGGACTCCAGAAGGTCTCTTAAGTTTTTACCGCTCCCGTAGATCGGTTTAATTTGCACACGGCGAAGAATTTTCTTGCACCCACGTAATATAGCAGCAGAGCGTTGCGTAGATGTTCCATCTCCTCGTTCTTTCTGTACGTGGATTCGTTGTCGGTTTCTCCGTTTTGACCAGTAATGCTGGGCTGTAGGTAGCTGTGCAATTCGTTCAACATATTGTACGTATTACTTTGGCTGTAGCTCTCGTGGTTACAAACTTCGATGAAGAAGTGACCCTGCTAGTTAAGAGCAGAATTTCAGTGTCAGAAATCAAAATTGGTAAATATATACAAATAATATTCAGTGATTTGTGAGTATTGGCAGTGTGAGCGCATTTATCAGTATAATTTTTGGCCCCGTCTGACCTGGATGGATGCAACGACTCGATTGGGAAGGGTGTCGAGAAGTCGACGTATGCTTTCCGGAGACGTTTTGGCTCAAGTCTCCTGCAACTGGTATTTGATATACTGGGTGCTGGGCACTAGGACTCACTTCACATTCGAACTGGTCCCACTCATGTTCTATCAGGGACAGATCTGTCGATGTTCTTTATCACAGGGGCACCTTAACATCAAGCAGACAGTTCGTAGAGACGCATGCTATCTGTGGACGGGGATTGTCAAGAAGAAAAACGGTACCACGATAATGTTGCATGAGAGGTAACACAAGAGGACGTAGGATGCCTGTGACTTACCGTTGTACTTACTTCTTGTGGCGATATTTTTCCGTCACTGTAAATTAAAAATACCACGCGACCTTGGCTGCTGAAGAGTTTCCGATTCATAAATTATTTACGTTAACTTTGGTAATAAATTAAAACACATATAGGAAATTAGTGATTTCCTACGTCTGCACGTTAGTGTAGTGTCAACAATTTTGCTACGCTAGAATGTTATACACTGACATTACCGGTACATAATTCGAATGTGGATACAAAGACATCTAAGCAAAAACTCTATAAAAGTGAACACTGTAACATTGCGAAACATGTTTGTGGCTGATTCCTCAACGTAATTAGAATAATTTTCGTGATTAGCACTAAAGACGTACGACTGCCGCCCATGTTCAGTGACTCCTATTACATTCCTTGTACGTTATCTTCTGTGAAAGATTCCGGAACACCTCACTGCACTTATGTCCAGCTTGATGAAATACGGACTTTCCAGACAATGACTGCAGACGTTCCACGAACGTCTTCCTTTTGCGACCAGTGGTGAACAGGACGGTCCCGGAAATTCCTCTCACAGAGTTCTCCTCGGATTCGTTATTACCCCGCACTTCCCTACTGTCTTCCTCGCTTCTCGCTCTCCGGTTTAAATTACTGAATAGTTCTGCAAGTCTTGTATGTAACGCCGCGCTGCTATTGTCTCCTACGAGGTACCTACTCGAGCTCACACTGCACCAGCACTGCTTTGTTGTCCTTATTTACATCTTAATTTTTTCATCCGGATTCCAGTCATAATGCTGTTGAACCACGAAATCCTCAGAAACGACCTTTATGTCACATTTATTTGATAGGCTCTGTCTGTGGCTATGGCAGTTCAATATGAAATAGTATTTCCTCAGAAAATTATCAAAGAAGGTACAGCGCGGAATTTCATTTCATTTCAAACTATATGTGTACTACCCTACGGAGAATTCACTACGTATGTATTACATTTTGTCTGCCTCTTCATTCTGTTTCTTCTATCAATTTTTTATATTTATACCTAGTTCACGATGTACCATTGACTCACTCACTGTTTCCGTAGCCTGTCTGTCTTTTCTTGGCTTCTTGCGTTTCGTACCCTTATTTATTCTTTAATAAACTTCCCTTGAGCACCGTTTTATTCACATTTGATTCTGTGTATCCAGCCGGGCCAAATATCTCATGAAATAAGTGTCAAACGAAAAAACTACAAAGAACGAAACTCGTCTAGCTTGAAGGGGGAAATCAGATGGCGCTATGGTTGGCCCGCTAGATGGCGCTGCCGTAGGTCAAACGGATATCGACTGCAATTTTTTAAATAGGAACCTCCATTTTTTATTACTTATTCGTGTAGTACGTAAAGAAATATGAATGTTTCGGTTGAACCACTTTTTTCACTTTGTGATAGATGGCGCTGTAATAGTAAAAACATATGGCTCACAATTTTAGAAGAACAGTTGGTAACAGGTAGGTTTTTTAAATTGAAATACAGAACGTAGGTACGTTTGAACATTTTACTTCCGTTGTTCCAGTATGATACATGTACCTCTGTGAACTTACCATTTCTGAGAACGCATGCTGTTACAGCGTGATTACCTGTAAATACCACATTAATGCAATAAATGCTCAAAATGATGTCCGTCAACCTCAATGCATTTGGCAATACATGTAACGACATTCCTCTCAACAGCGAATAGTTCGCCTTCCGTGATGTTCGCACTTGCATTGACAATGCGCTGACGCATGTTGTCAGGCGTTGTCTGTGGATCACGATAGCAAATATCCTTCAATATTTCCCCACAGAGAGAAATACGGGGACGTCACATGCGGTCAACGTGCGGGCTGTGGTATGGTGCTTCGACGACCAATCCACCTGTCATGAAATATGCTACTCAATACCGCTTCAACCGCACGTGAGCTATGTGCCGGACATCCATCATGTTGGAAGTACATCGCCATTCTGTCATGCAGTGAAACATCTTGTAGTAACATCGGTAGAACATTACATAGGAAATCAGCATACATTGCAGCATTTAGATTGCCATCGATAAAATGGGGGCCAATTATCCTTCGTCTCATAATGCCGCGCCGGCCGGTGTGGCCGAGCGGTTCTAGGCGTTTCAGTCTGGAACCGCGCGACCGCTACGGTCGCAGGTTCGAATCCTGCCTCGGCATGGATGTGTGTGATGTCCTTAGGTTAGTTAGGTTTAAGTAGTTCTAAGTTCTAGGGGACTGATGTCCTCAGATGTTAAGTCCCATAGTGCTCAGAGCCATTTGAACCATTTGAACCATAATGTCGCACCTTACAGTAACGCGCCAAAGTCGCTAATGTTCCACTTGTCGCAGCCATAGTGGATTTTCCGTTGCCCAATAGTGCATATTATGTCGGTTTGCGTTACCGCTTTTGGTGAATGACGCTTCGTCGTTAAATAGAACGAGTGGAAAAAATCTGTCATCGTCTCGTAATTTCTCTTGTGCCCAGTGGCAGAACTGTACACGACGTTCAAAGTCGTCGCCATGCAATTCCTGGTGCATATAAGTATGGTACGGGTGCAATCGATGTTGATGTATCATTCTCAACACCGACGTTTTTGAGATTCCCTATTCTCGCGCGATTTGTCTGCTACTTATGTGCGGATTAGCTGCGACAGCAGCTAAAACACCTACTTGGTCATCATCATTTGTTACAGGTCGTGGTTGACGGTTCACATGTAGCTGAACACTTCCTGTTTCCTTAAATAACGCAACTATCCGGCGAACGGTCCGGGCACTTGGATGATGTCGTCCGGGATACCGAGCAGCATACATAGCACATGCCCGTTGGGCATTTTGATAACAATAGCCATACATCAACACGATATCGACATTTTCCGCAATTAGCAAACGGTCCATTTTAACACGGGTAATGTATCACGAAGCAAATACCGTCCACACTGTTGGAATGTTACGTGATACCACGTACTTATACGTTTGTGAGTATTACAGCGTCATCTATCACAAAGCTAAAGAAGAGGTCCAACTAAAACATTCAGATTTCTTTACGTACTACACGAATACGTAATAAAAAATGAGGGTTCCGATTTAAAAAAGACGCAGTTGATATCGGTTTGAACTATGGCAGCGCCATCTTGCCGGCCAACCATAGCGCCATCTGGTTTCCCCCTTCAAGTTAGACGAGTTTCGTTCTATGTAGTTTTTTCGTTTGATGCTTATTTCGTGAGATATTTGATTCTGATACCACCTGCTCAACTTATGACTGCAGAAGATAATGAGACAAATTAGCAAATAAATAATTTATTGAGAACGTTCTAATTGTTACAGCAGGGAATCTACTGGTTCTAACTTTTAGCACGAATGTTTTTGTTTCAAGCGCCATTAATTCTGTGGCACTAAGTTTGATTTGTGGTATTGCAAGTACAGAAATACAGCAGTAATGTTTTAACTAGCAGAGCTGTGGAGAACAAAAATCATTTCTTACGTCTTTTTTTACAAGAGTATAACAAAATTAGGTTGAAGAAAAAATCTCTTGGTATTGATTTCCGTGTGTTATACAATTTCATCTTGAGAGCAGATGTTGCAAGATTTACTGTAGAATTTTCTATACCGCTGAGGAAGAAATGAAAACATACTGAACTGGTCTTTCCGTTTTGCAACTGATAAATAAGGCTGCTCTTTCAGATGACATACGGAATGGCACATATCATCCGTCATGTTTATTCCTCTTGTGAATACACTGACATTTTTCCATTATTCTGTTTCGGAGTAAACATTTTTAATAGTTATTTGAGTTGGCTGATTCTGAGGCTGGTGATACTGCATTTGGAGATCTCACACGACTGCACCCTTAAAATCAAATAAATCACTCGTATGGATTCATAGCTTTAGCTGACTCAACTATCTTACGTAAATCTGAAGGAGCAAATGCCTTACTTGCCTTTCTTGTTTTCTCTATAAATGCGAAATCTCTGTCGCAGCTCAGACAGCTGTGTTCACTTACCAAAAACTTGTGTGCTGTATCTCCATAATATCCCATGCTAAACGGAAGAGTCCTCAACAAATAGCACTGGGAACTCCGCGGGGAAGCACTGCTTGGCACAAATGACACGTGCCATCTAGTAATGAATGTCTGAAATATGTACTCCGCGATTTGATACGTGTAACAAAGCTAGGGACATGCCACAGAGTACCGAGAACACAACAGCACCGAAAATGCGTTTTTTAATACATGTCTGATAATCCCATTCTACAATCATTAATAAATCTTAGGTGTACTTACCGTGAAAACAAGAGTATCGTCACAAAAGACGGCAAGAGTCATTCCAGGGGATTAGCACTAGGTGCAATGTGGAAGATAAAATAAAAATAATAAAGAACGAAACCAAAAATATTTAACATATTTCTTGATGCAATACGGATCATTGGCCAAGTGAAATAATTTGGCATACCGAAACTGATTTTACTGTGTTTAACCTTCGAGGTCTGTAGTAGCACTCAAACGTAACTCTAACGACATATCCAAAAGAAGATGTTAGGTCAATACAGAAGGTGCCGTTGAGAAGCCTGTCTATCGGGCACCAAGAGCACCACATTGTCGGAACAGATCCTGCTACACACAAATGACACATACAAGATGTGTATGACATCGAGGATGTGTGTACACAACGCGAAGATTACAGAATGCACTTTCAATGTCCATGGCAATATTTTGTTACACCTGACGTCCTTAACACTAGAAGTACCGGACTTTGCTCTATCCCTGGTAGTATCATGTGGGTAATTTTTGACACACAGTAGGAAACCAGCCTTTTATTCGTATTTGGGTGGTGCTGTGAGTGTTGCCATATTGGAAACACGTTCTGGAAGACTCTAAAGCGTAACCAAAGGATAATCTGGTCTCTAACATTAATAGTACACTGTCAAACATAAATTTTCAGAAATATTTTTTTTAATTTTTACAGAAGAAATTCCACAGTCTTTCATCAATCATCATTAAAACAAATATTTAAAGTAATGTTACAATATTTCTCTTTGTAAAAAGATTGAAACAGAGTTAAAATATATGCGTATGTGAGTACTAACAGTATTTTTACTTTTACAGGCAAATAAGGTAAGTACCGATATTTGTGAAAGATGATAAAACGCAGCAGGCAACTAAAACACTTTGTGTGTTTTCTTGCTAATTGCAATCAAGGAGCTAAAACATGAAACAAAAAACTTCAGTCTATAAATGTAAATATTTGGAAATATTTAGCAACAAAGAGTTGACAGAATTGTCTAACCAGAAATAGGCTCGCAGTTCAGATACTCGACAAGAGTTTGTGCTTCGCAGCTTTTGCACACATAGTTGTTGTACTTGAATCATACGTTTCATGTTTTATTTCCTTTTTGTTATTTGTAAGAAATCCATATTTGACAACGCATTCTATTTCTATGTAGGCAACGAGTGCCTGCAAGGTGAGATTGGCTCCTCCCTGTAGTTTGTGAGGAGCTGCAAGCTCATCTGCTTCTCTGATGATAAAGCCTCGCCGGCCAGAGTGGCCGACCGGTTCTAGGCTCTACAGTCTGGAACCGCGCGACCGCTACGGCCGCAGGTTCGAATCCTGCCTCGGGCATGGATATGTGTGATGTCCTTAGGTTAGTTAGGTTTAAGTAGTTCTAAGTTCTAGAGGACTGATGACCTCAGATGTTAAGTCCCATAGTGCTCAGAGCTATTTGAACCATTTTGATACAGCCTCGGCGTGAAATCTTGTTGTAGGTGAGTAACTTAAAAACTGTGTGAGCATTGATCATGGCAAGGTAATCAATAATGTAAAAGACTTGCAGAGGCCATCGGTAGGTGCTTGCTCGGGTACCGTAGTGTCTGGCCATTTGGTCAACTCCATTCTTAGTTTCGTTATAAAACTTCACAATTTATGGAAGTTTCTTCTCAATATTCTCATTCACCCGGTAATTAGCATCCATGTTATTCAGAATAAGGACTTTTTTTTCTTTTTCCCTTGGTATACTGCGAAAGCCTGACTTGTACAACTGCGCTGTGTACGATGTGTCGTGTTTAACTGTGCCAACTAAATTTGTTCCTTTTAGTTTCAGCTCATCCGCCTGTTTCTGGACGGTGAAGAAGTTGTCAGTCGTGATGTTACGACCACAGTTGGGGGATGTCTGTGCCAGATTCATGACCACATCAAGACCGTTGCGCGGATCACAAGTTTCGTTATTGCCACTGAAAGGACATTCGTTCAAGAAGTAGCACATGTCAGTATCACACAGAATCCAGTATTTTGCTCTATACTTGCAGGTTCACTTGGCATGTACTGTATGAATGGGCAGCTGCACTTGCAAGGATACAGTTGCTCGTCGACAGTCATTGCTTGTAGCAGGCAATGCAATTGTTAGTAAATAGGTTCCATATTTCTGAAGCAAGGCAAAATTTATGTTTCTTTATGTCGTCTTCTTGGTGATATAAAATCAAAATGACTGCTAATCTGTTCCCTGACATTGTGCTTTGAAAGAAAAGAAGACCCCACTTATTGGTCCATGTCTTTGTACGAAATTCACCGAACGCCATGTGCTTCACAGACACAGTTAAAATGGTTCAAATGGCTCTGAGCACTGTGGGACTTAACATCTGAAGTCATCAGTTCCCTAGAACTTAAAACCACTTAAACCTAACTAACCTAACGACATCGAACATATCCATGCCTGAGGCAGAATTCACACCTGCGACCGAAGCGGTCGCGCGGTTCCAGACTGAAGCGCCTAGAACCGCTCGGCCACAACAGCCGGCCAAGCGTAGTTAGTCGTTGGTATTCTGAACATTCCATTTTACACGCCCAAGTTATTTTATTTTTGAATACTTCCTTTGGTAATGAATGGAACCTGTTTCTCCTCTGCTGCTCGCTGTAAGTGCTCTCTAGGGTTCCGTACATCAATCGGTAAAAACGTAACCATTATAGGATCACATTGTCTGTCTGTCGGTGAGATCTCATTTTCGTAGAAACATGTAGAGGTATTAAGTTGAAATTTATCACAAATACTACGGTTTACAGTTCCTTGGCGGTGCAAAACAATTAAGCTTCTAACTCAATGCAATCAAAACATTCGTCTATTAGTGCCACATAATTTCGATACTCGCAAACTCACTCATCGAAATCTTCGGATGAGGTTTGAACTTTTTTTAAGTTGCTCTCATCAATCCAGAACATATGCTTTCAGTTTTCGTCGAGCGATTAACTATGTAACGTCCTTATATTTCTTATTCCAAAGTGATGTGGATGTCGTCCTCACAGAATACTCTCCCTACGCTGCATACATAGAGGCATATAACGTGAAGCACAATCATGTAAGCTGTTGTTGCGGTCGTGCTGTTCTTAAGTCTCAGTAATGTAATTTTGCGTTTGTGGTTTACAGTAGAAGTGTGCACATAAACGTGACGCCTACTGCAATTACATCAATATGAACATCTCTATAGCACAGCGCGGACCCTCTTTTGGCATCCAAACATCCAAAATCTATGTGGGGATCGAGTATATAGAAATAAGGTAGAAAAGCTTCTTGTTTGTTTGAAAAATTTAGAAATCTCTGAAAAAGAGAGATATCCTATGTCTATCTCAGCATGACGTAATCATAGGTTTAGATAAGTTTAATGTAAAAGATTACACACTGGCATCTTGCTGATGTAGATCTAATACGTGAAAAAGAGCAATTTTTAATAATTAACACAGAACCCAAGATCAAAGACAATGAGACAAGTAGATTTTGTAGCGAACAGGAGCTGTACTTGTGTATTAATACTGAATAATTTAATTGATACTGCATATAGATTCCCAACGAGAGATTTTTGAATTGTTTGTGACGAATTTGGATTCCTTATTATGACATCTGTCAAACAGCAGCATGCAGTTAACAGTCTCTGGTGTTTTGTATGTAGTTTTTCTACTGATTTCTGTTAGTAAAAATTATCTGGAAATCTTATTTGAATCCTGCTAGTTGATGCCAGTAATTAACAGTCCAGCACAGGTAGATAAAGACAGTAGGACCAGAATTGATAAAGTTTTCTTTGATGAACCTTAAAGCAAGGGAATAACTATACCCAGTAACAAATGCTGTCTCTGGTTTCGATGCATAGTTAGTTAGAATAAATAAGACAGTGCTTACAGTATTGATACTCCTAAATGAAAATCAATTAGAATAATTAATGACTCCAGAACAAATGTTTTTAACTATAGTTTCCAAGAGATATCTGGAATGAAATTTATAATGAATCAAATACCAACACAAAATTTAATCTATTCCATGATGCATTCGTATTATTATTTGAAAATAGGAAGTGTGGGGTATCGCACTGTGCTGCTGGAATTGCCCAATGGACATGAATGGATGCAGGTGATGTCATGATGCTTACGTACGTGTCACCTGTCAGAGTCGTAGCTAGACGTTATCAGGGGTCCCACATCACTCCACCTGCACACGTCCCACACAATTACAGAGCCTCCACCATTTTGAACAGTGCCCTGCTGACGTGCAGAGTCCATGGATTCATGAGGTTGTCTCCAAACCCGGACACGTCCATCCGCTCGATACAATTTGAAACGAGACTCGTCCGACCAGTCAAGAGGCTTCCAGTGATCAACAGTCCAATGTCGGTGTCGACGCGCCCAGGCGAGGCGTAAAGCCTTGTGTCGTGCTGTCATCAAGGGTACACGAGAGGGCCTTTGGCTACTAAAGCCCATACCGATGAGGTTTCATTGAATGGTTCGCACGTTGACACTTGCTGACGGCCCAGCATTGACATATGCAGCAATTTGTGGAAGGGTTGCACTCTAACGTTGAACGATTCTCTTTAGTTGTCGTCGGTGCCGTTCTTGTAGAATCTTTTTCCGTCCGCAGCGATGTTGGAGACGGTACACTCGTGAAATTGTCGTACGGGAAAATCTCCACTTCATCGCTTCCTCGAGATACTGTGTCCTATCGCTCACGCACTGACTATAACACCAAGTTCAGACTCACTTAAATCTTGATAACCTGCCATTGTAGCAGCATTAACCGATCTAACAACTGCGCTAGACATTTGTTGTCTTACATAGGCGTTTCCGAGCGCTGTGCTGTATTCTGCCTGTTTGCAGATCTCTGTATTTGAATACGGTTACCAGTTTATTTGGCGCTTCAGTGTAGCTTGTTATTAAAATAATATTTGTAAGCATGAAAACCTAATTAAGTAAACCAGCATCAAGTGTTTTCTTAACCTTCCGAAAATCCACGAAAATTCTGTAAAGTTGCTTCAGCGCATGTTAAAGATGAAATTCGTACTCGCGAAATAAAGAGAGTCTTAACTGTTAATCAATCTCAAAGTTAGCTCGATAACAGTTTGTAAAGTTCAAACTAAGTCACCTAACCCGAAATTATTCAGCGTTTTCATTCCGACAATGTTTCAAAGCCTCTGAGACCATCACATGCAAAATATTTAGTCCCAACCAAACAGTTCGCCCAACGCTAATTTTCCTAAGTCTACATAAGTTAAAAATATTTCAGAGGTCTCGCGATCGTCACACATGAACATTTTACAAGTACATGACGGAATACTTCGAAAATATTTCTGTTACACACACGATTGAACGTCCAGCCACACATACACCCTATCTGTTCATTAACTTCTCTCCAATTGACCACTGAGTACCAAGATCCCCAACAGATATGGCCGCCGTTGCTCATAGCCTCGCACTTCCGACTTCCAAAAGCATACACTACAAATTTAATTTTGTATACACATATTACATACTATTTCGGTGCAAATTTTATCAGCTTTTCAAGGCTATTCGTGTTTTTCGTGTAATTTTAATGGTTTTGTTACAAATAGTGTTTTTGTTCATGCTGTTGTTGTGGTCTTCAGTCCAGAGACTGGTTTGATGCAGTTCTCCATGCTACTCTATCCTGTGCAAGGTTCTTCATCTCCCAGTACCTACTGCAACATACATCCATCTGAATCTGTTCAGTGTATTCATCTCTTGGTCTCCCTCCACGGTTTTTACACTCCACGCTGCCCTCTAATACTAAATTGGTGATCCCTTGATGCCTCAGAATATGCCCTACCAACCGATCCCTTCTTCTAGTCAAGTTGCGCCACAAATGTCTCTTCTCTCCAATTCTATTCAATACCTCCTCATTGGTTATGTGATCTACCCATCTAATCTTCAGCATTCATCTGTAGCACCACATTTCGAAAGCTTCTATTCTCTTCTTGTCTAAACTATTTATCGTCCATGTTTCACTACCATACAAGACTACACTCCATACATATGGCTACACTCCATTCATAAGGACGTTATATTCCGTTGTTATATGATTAATAAATTTTAAACGAGTAAACTAATAAAGTCATAGGCTTCTAATTACATCTATTTACTAATCCTGTCATTTCTTTCACTGTTTCATGTTTTATTACGAGAGAATTCACTTCATCGTGTACAGGCCATTCTGGCCTGTAATTTGAAATAATGATATTCACAAAACAGTCTACCAAAACAGTTCGATAGTACTCATAGAGACCTTAAGCGCATCAGTGAGTTATTAAGGTTTAAAGATTGGTTTGTATCTTAAACATTTAACATTAAATAAGTTGAAAACACGAGGCTAATCCGGAAAATAAGGTTACAAGAATTTTTTGAAGTACAAAAAATTAATTTAGTTTAATAAAATTTACGTGCATTGTAGTATAGGCCTTGTATTATTTTTCCAGATAATCATCATTTAGCTCAATACATTTTTACGAGTTTTTTAATTTCTGTGCCATAGACGTCTCCCACCGCATTTTCAGACAGTTCTTTGATTTTCACCTTTCGTCTTCGGGAAAGTGTTTTCCACGAAGGTGTTTCTTCAACTTAGTGAAGAGATGATAGCGCTAGGGGCTAGGTGCGAAATCTGGTCTGTGAGAGGGAAGGCTTAAAATTTCCAACCAAACGAAGTCAACAACTCTTGTGTTGTATTAGGGGTACGCGGATGCGCATATCATGAAGGAGACAGACTCCCATTCTCAGCATCCCGCGACATTTGTTTTGTATGGCTCTGTGAAGTTTCTTCATGGTCTCACAACATCTTGCAACATTTATTGTTTCGCCTCTTTACAAAAAATCAACGAGCGGAACCCCTTTTCTATCGCAAAACACTGACACCATGATTTTACTTGCTGTTTGCTGAGTTTTGACTGTTTCGCCTGAAGGAGAATGAGTATGGCGCCTCTGCATTGATTGTCGTTTGCTCTCTGGAGTATGGCGATAAGCCCATGTTGCATCTCCGGTCACTACAGAGTTGAGAAAAGCCTCGCCTTTAGCCTCAAAATGGTCAAGAAATTCGCCAGCGGCACTGACTCTGTTCATTTCTTGTGCTTCGGTAAGCATCTTCGGCACCCATCGTACACACAAATTGCCATAGTTCGGATGATCACTTACGATTTCATGAACAACAGTTAGTGAAATGTTTGAACGAATTGCATGCTGGTCGTCAATTGTCGAATGGTGATCAGAGAGAAGATGTTCTTCAGTTTTGTGTACTACATCATCAGTCACAACAGACGGCCTTCCGCTTGTGCCTTCATCGTGAATTTCCGTCCTTCCACAATTGAAATTTCGTACCCATATCGTCACGTGCTGCCTCGACATTACGTCCTCTCCATAAACTGAAACAATTTGGCGATGAATCGCAGCGGCATTCATGCCCTTAGCATTTAGGTAGCGAATTACAGGGAGCACTTAGCAGTTAGCGGGAGCCGGAATGAGAACGCTCGTTTATAATAGTCACCGCACTAATCGACAAGCAACTGATTGTTGGGAACGCTCATTCCTTTCGCTGGCTTCCCGCTGCAAGGCACTCGTACCAACTTCCCCACGGACATTCCACGTTAAAGCTACATGTCTTGTAACCTTAGTTTCCGGATAACCCTCGTAAATCTCATAACCAGGCTGCGTGGATAGTCATGCTCTCACCAAATTTTTGTCTTTAAAACCTTGTGACTGGCTTCTGTGTCATTGGATTGGTTCAGTTTTTATTTAGCATTCTCCTTATTTTATATTTTCTGTATTCTGTCAATTCGGCCATCGTGGCTACGCTCACCAGCCCATTCAAACGGTTGAGTTTTTCCCAGTAAACAACGTATATCTCCAGATAGCTTACATGGATTACTGATTTCTTATACTTTGAGCTGTGCCAATCATCCCACGTCAAAGGCGCCGCCGTCTACTGGCAGAGCTGCAAAGGTTCTCCGGCTCGGCATGGTCCCCTTAGTTGTCTAAAACTCTCTTTTGACAGCCATAAAATTAGCTAATTGAAATGCTAGCTTTACATCAGGAGATGCACACACGGCCGCGTCTGTTTATACAGTTCCTCATAGCCATTTCCAAATGGTTCAAATGGCTCTGAGCACTGTGGGACTCAACTGCTGTGGTCATAAGTCCCCTAGAACTTAGAACTACTTAAACCTAACTATCCTAAGGACATCACACACATCCATGCCCGAGGCAGGATTCGAACCTGCGACCGTCGCGGTCGTGCGGTTCCAGACTGTAGCGCCTTTAACCGCTCGACCACTTCGGCCGGCGTGCCATTTCCAAGATCGACCTACAGTCATTGAGGAAATTACCTAACTGAGCCGTCCTATAGGTGCTAACGATTCCTGTATGTGTCGAGGTATGTCGTTTGACCGGCTGTCGGTTGTTTAGCACGCTGGCTTCGCGCCAGGGAACACTTATGTGCGAGTCGGGTGTATAATGTGTGCACACGCGCTCTGTATTGGGGTAATGTTTGCTTGCCTTCGCTGCCGGAAGTGGCTTCTGGTGCAAAGAGGTAACGCAGTTTTTGGGGAACCGTGGTGAGCATTGTTGTTCCGCATTACGGCCGAGAGATTGGATTACCGAGATGGTTCGCTTGTTGGAGTGCAGCGGACGTGCTCATCACAGGTGTGGTTACCTGCCCCTTGGTAGAAGCCTTTGCTTGCTGCTTGTACTGGAAAGAGTATGCAGTTGTGAAGCTGAGATTGTAATTACTTTGTCAGCTCTAAGGATTTAATTGTTATCTCTTGGGCCAGCATTGTTTCTGCAGGAATTTATGTGCTTTACTTGGTGAGCATCTGAATTATCATTATTTTGTGTATGAGGGTTTTTGAGCCCCGTGGTGTACTATAACGTGCCTCCATCCTGGTTCTCAGTAGATTGCACTGTTATTAGAAGCCTTCACACCTTGGGTGGGCATTGTGGCTATATTCAAATAATTTGAAGTACTGATTTCTTGCTTAGCCAATCTCTGTGTGATCACGGCAGTGGGTTTGTTTATGAACTGTTTAACTTCTGTCACGTCGTTATTTATAGGCTACTACCCGAATAAGCTAACAACTTCGTAAGTTACGTTCTGAGATCAGCGTAAATGTAGTCAAGCTGAGATGATTGGAGCTGTAAATCGAGTGGCAGGTAGTTGTAATTTATTTTGCCGTTTGAAGGCGATTATTTTGTTATATGTCCTGTTAATTTATCGTTGTCCATTTTCTGCGTTCTAAAATTTTTATGTTCTTTAACTCAAATTTTAAGAAAATTGGAATAGCTTTCCTTACTTTTAATTTAATATTCAAGTTTCATTGGTCTCTAGCTAAAAGTTTGTTCTTAATTGTTCTTTGGTGACGTTCTGTCAAAAGGTACTAAATGGGCTTCTACATTATTGCTTATTTATGATAAATAGAGCGATATTGAAACTATATTTATATTTAAACTATGCCCAGTGCCTTATTGCTCCATCATCTAGTTACCTACCGTTTCACTAACATTACAAAGAAGTCTAAGACAAAGTTCAGCGTCCTGCGACTGAATAATCAAGATTGCGCCTTCCATACCACCAGTAGCAAAAACACAGAAAAACAAGAGTGGCCCAACCTGCAAGACGCTCTGCTGGATGCTGCACAGGGAACCATCATCCAAGCATCCAAGCATCTGTAGTCGACAGTAAAATGCAATCAGACTATCAGACAGGAAAGGTGCAGAGCCTGGACCAAGTGGAGCTAGTGAATGGATGAGCCCAGCTACCAACCTTCCTTAAAGTGAAGGAAAATTACTGCGAGTACTATCCACAATACCAAGAGGTAGTACACCAGCCCCCTGATACAACAGGCAGAGGAGGACTTCAAGAAAAACTCAAGGCGATTAAAAAAGCAGACCACTTCGTACAACCCCCTACTCTTCAGCTTTGTGGCTCTGATGGGAAGTTTCAGTTAAACAATAATGACTGCACCAATAACCTTGAAAGGTGTATTCAAAAGCTCGTCAATGTACAGGAACCTAAGGAGGGACTCCCTTGAGACCCCCTCTAAGAATTCAGACTGTACAGAACCAACTAGGGAAGAAATAGAGGCGATTATCAAGAGCCTCAAGAACTACACATGGAGATGGCACAGTTGTGGTTATGTGGAATTACGCAGATGAAAATTATGCAGAGAGCACCCATCAGATTACAATCTTGATAACAGAGACCCTACCAGAAGGGTAGTAAGACCGACTTCAACAACTGCAGAGACATTTCTCTGATGGCCTACAAGATTTCCTCTATATCTCAGCTGACTAGAGTCTCCAACGAAATTGACACCAAACTAGGGCAATATCGAACTAGCTATCGTGCTAGTTGATCTTGAAAACGGCAATTACAAAACCTCAAGACCGTCCTTACATACCAGCGTAGCGGTGGACATCCCTCGGTAGCCACACTATGAACTTTCAAAAGGCATTAGACCCAATAGACAGGCAGACCCTGAAGCCCACCCTACAAGAACTGGACCTAGATGAGAAGACCACTAGACTAGTCCAGGCCACTCTCAGGAACATCGCCATCAAAGTCAGATTTAGAGTTAAGCTCTCTGAGAGTTTCACAGTTCAAACGGAAATTAGATAAGGCGATGGCCTCTCGTCCAGGCTCTTCAACTGTCTGCTGGAGAAGATTAACAGGGAATGGACTAGCACACTATAACAGGGAAATAAAATGAACATTAGAGACATAAAAGTTAACTTCGTTGTAACCTGACTAGCCTCTACAGATGAGCTGCTCTTGTTAGCTAACAATTACAGAGCATCTAGCGCAGCAGGTAAGACTGGTTTCAACGTAAGTACAGAGAAAAATGAGTTATATACTGACATAAAGGCTGCCTCATCTGTAATTCCACTAGAAGTCACCACCATATGTAAAGGCCTTGCCATCAAGTATTTAGAAGAGTGGTTTTGAGCAAATGAAAATGGCGATAGATAGCACATGTGCCAAGTCGATGAGGATCCATCACTGATGCAAGAGCAGTTACATCTCCAAGAACTATAAACTCAAACATTACGATTCAGTAATAAGGTCCTCCCTACTGTACGTCTCTGAAGTCCTCTTGATGAACAAAAAAGATACACTCAGCAATCTAGAATTCAAGGAACAGAAAACCCTAAGAATAATACTAGGGCCAATAACAGAAGAGGATGGCATCTAAAGGATCAGATACAACACTGAGCTCTACCAATTCCAAGAATATGTAATTGCATCTACAAGGACACTGCATGAATCCGTGTTGTAGTGCCACCACCGTTTAAGATGGGAAAAGGTTAGCTTCAGTGCAATATTTTTCAGTGGACAAGTTACAGTCAGACACCAGCCTGTTGGCAGTAAGTTACGCTACCAGCGGTTGCGAAGTAGAATGGTCACAGGGCCATAGACCCAGTGAAAAGAGTAAATGTAGCAGTTTGCATGGCACAAGTTACAGTCAGAAGGGGCCCACTAGCCCAACCCAGGTGTTATGAGTACATGACTCAGAGCAACACGTTAGCAAATCAGAGGTGCACAGCCGCATATAAGTAGGCGCTGGTTCACTAACAAGGCATTCAAGTGTGACAGCTCTCCTGAACAACAGGACGTGTAACACCACCGGCTACTGTAGCGACCCTTTTTTCTATCCCGACTCCCGTATCTTGCATGAAAGTAGAAATGTTAATTTATCTATACATTGACTGGTATTGAGGGGTTTTGTTTTATCCTGGCTAGTTCTTAAATTAACCCCAGTGAGTCACTACACGTATTGTCTTCCCAGTTCTGAAGGAAAAAGCCATAAGTAAATTAATACTAGTGTTTTCAATAGATTCTCGTTCACTTGTTTCAGTTACTAGTCTGCAGTTTATTCTTGGTGAAAATCACGTAACCTGATTATTTATGAACCTAAATCGAAGTAAAGTTCAAGACGAATAGTCAGTTTCAAATTAACACGTTATTTTATTTAACAATAATTATTAATAAATCAGTTCATTCACACGATGGCATTCAAAGGGGTTCTTTGAATAAGTATCTAATCTGGAATCCCGTCAATATCAGAGATACTAAACAATGTTCTGTAACTTTCGATAAAAAGATTGTTCCCGTTTAATATCCATAAATTCTCACGAACTATGATTACTAGTCGCGTGAAGTAAAGCTTTCCCACTATCACAATACAAAGTCCGAATCTGTCCAAATATCGTTAATTCCGTAAAATATTTAAATCTTCACACGAAATGACGTTAAAGTCAGAGAGATTATTGATCACCTCTCCGTTCCTCTAATATGACAAAAGTTCTAATTCTGATCTGAAATTAATGCTTCCCAAAAAACAATCTCGTCGCGATTTATTCTTGCGCCCTGGTTTAATAAAGCTCCTATTGTTGCTTCATAAAGCTGTACGTCCTAACTGACTTCGAACAGACTAGAAACTGGAGTATCATAATAGCATTGTATGTCTATTTATACTTTAGTAAACGCTATCTTTGGTGTTCAAGACCTACGTTCTGTGACTATAATATTGATTTTCTCATATATAAGAATAACTAATAATTTAACCATTTCTATCGTTTTTTCCCCGTCCCATGCTTCCAAAATTTATGATTAAAATTCCTTTCTTTTTCTATTATTTTTCTACTATAGAGTTCCCTCTATTTGTCTCTTATTTCTGTTTCGTAAATTACTACTTGTGGAGGGGCTTGGGACATTTTCTGGAATCATGCAGAGGTGAGGGCCACAGATTCAGATGCCGGAGCGCAGGCGCTTGTTGTCACCACGATCTTAGCCATGCCGGCAAGGAAGAAAGCCATGGGCCACCTTGCAGCTCCCAGCAGGCAGCGCTGAGGCGGCAGGGATGGAGACCGCTGAGTCGACTGCCGGTGCATCCTGACGTCGTCACAACTCCACGGCTGTAGGAGGCCGACACACAGCAGTGCACTGCACAGGTCACTGAGACAGCCATTCCGTGCCAAGCCGTTTCGCAGACAGCGAAGTGGTGTCCTCAGCATTGCAGGACCTGCTGACACAGACCGAGAGGACTGTGGGCACTGTAGCTGGAGATAATAAATCACTTGGGAAACTCGGATGAGTTCTAATACGGTGCAACCTTGCAGCCCATCCTCATCCAGCATTCCTCTATATTTGGTGTCAGAATGGCGGGCATCGTCTGTACAGTACGACTTTCGAGCCCACCGCATGCATTACAGTCACAAAATGTGGTGAGTGTTGACCAATTTTTCCTGTTTAGTGTGGACGATTTCTTTCTTTTTTGTTTGTGTTTTGAATATGGCTCTTGGCAGGCCATGTTAGATGTTTTGCGTAGGACTTTTTTTCTTTTTTTTCAGAATAAGTGTTAGTGTGTTTGGGTCAATAAGATGTTGTTTTTCGTGGCATTTGATTACTTTTGTATTGGTGTATGATGTTACTGAGTATATTGATTTGGAGCTGTAGAAAGTCAGGGTATTCTTGTACTTAAATGTTTTGTTTCGGGACGAACTGGGAATGAAAGCAACAAAATGGCAGAGTCAGGGACGCAAGGTGTGTCAGAACCAGAAGCAGTATGGATTTTGTTGGAAAAGGTAGCATAATTGACAGCGGACAATACGCAGTTGAGAAGTGAATTAACATCTAGAAGTGAGCGGGAAACTGCATCGGATCAGTCGTTTTTGCCTAGGGTGCTGCAGCAGAAAATTGATCTAGCCGCCACAAGTTTGATTATTCCGTTTTCTGGCAAGGCATCTCAGGATGTGCGTTTGTTTGCGGAGGACTTGGAAACTTTACTGCGATGACTGGTTGGTCTGATGAACAGTTGTTACATGTAGCCAAGATTAGATTAACGGGTGAAGCAAAGACATATGTAAGGTGTTCTGAGGCCTTAAGGAGGCGGGACAGTTTAAGCAGTTGAAGGAGGGGCTTCTACAGAGGTACAAGGAACAGAATAGCGCTCGGTACTTCAAGAAGAGGTTGAGTACAATGACAAAGAGGCAGGGGGAGATGGTAGAGAAATTTGCGGACAGGATAAGCGAAATTAACGAGTACACTTACGAATTGGGTCAGAGCAATGAGTCGAATGGTGTTCTGTTGCAAGAGGCCGAGCAAAGGGCACTTGATGTATTTTTGAGGGGGTTACCCACGCATATGTCGTGGAAAGTGCGTGAAGGGACTCCGAAAGATTTGTATTCGGCCATTCAGCTGGCAATTCAACGTGAGGAAATAGACGTGGCAATGGGGATACGTGATAGAGAAACAGTGTTTACAGCAGGTGTGGCCTTACGGGACACGTGCAGTGGCCATGTACCCAGTCACCGAGGAATAGAGAAAGGGGTGGAAATCAGCAGAGGATGGAGAAGTGGAATTAGTAAAGGCGGACAATCGTTAAACGGCAGAGGAGGCCCAAGACCCACCTAAGGGAGCTCCCGTTTAATTTCAATGCTACAAATACGTATGCAGAGGTGGAATGTTCAGTGGTAGGATCCATGAGAACTAAAAAGTTTAAGATTTTGTTGGACACTGGGGCGCAAGTGTCAGTGGCTGCTAAGAGTTTAATGGGATGGAGGAATTTAGAACCACCACGTTATAGGTTGTGTGAAGTGGGGGATAAGGGGGCCACACCTTTGAGGTCAGTGACAGTTGACTTTCGCATAGGGAAAGTCCAATCTGATGCATACATGGAGGTAGTAGCATGGGTAAGCGAGGGCTATGACACGATCCTAGGAGTAGATTTCTTGCATAAGCATCATGCCAAAATTGACCTTGGACAAAGAACAGTGAAATTTGGTGGAAATTTCAGCTAGGGGAAACTGCTGTCGATGCAGAGCTGTCACGAGGGGCGTTTAACATAATGAACAAACCAATTGAACCATGTATATTAGTATTAAGGCTTTATTCGCATGAGTGTGCGTCTAGTGGCACCAGGAAGTCACTTTGGGTAAGTGTAGAGTGAAATCTACCTGTGGGTATGGTATGTGTTATTAAAGCATTTGAGGATAATGAATTTTTGGATCGAAAACTTCCTGGAAGAATAAAACTGTGTGCCGCTCCGAGACTCGAACTCAGGACCTTTGCCTTTCGTGGACAAGTGCTCTACCATTTGAGCTAGCCAAGCGCAACTCACGCCCCGTCCTCACAGCTTTACTTCCGCCAGTACCTCGTGTCCTACTTTCCAAACTTCAGATGGTAGAGCACTTACCCGCGAAAGGCAAAGGTCCCAAGTTCGAGTCTCGGTCCGGTACAAAGTTTTAATCTGCCAGGAACTTTCATATCAGCACATACTCCGCTGCAGAGTGAAAATCTCATTCTGGAATTTTTGGATCCATTAGGTTGTTTTGTGAAACGTAGTATTATACGCATACAAGAGGGAAACGATGGGCGAGTAGTCCCCATGAACGTGGATAATTTTAGTGCTGTAGACTCGAATTTGAGAAAAGGAGTTTTAGTAGCGTATTTTGACGTACCAGATGATGAAAATTGGTGTTCGAGAGGTGGGTGCAGCGATCAACCACTACCTGCCGATAGAACTGCATTGCGTGACAAAGTTAAGCATTTGAAAGGAGAAGAAAAAGAGCATGTGGAAGATTTAGTGTGGGAATTTAAGGATTTGTTTTTTCCACAAGGGCCATTTATACCAACTCCATTAGTTCAACATAGGATACCAACAGTTAACGAAGCACCTGTTTACCATATACCATACAGAATACTGAGGTATTTTCAGCCAATTGTGGAGGATTTCATTGATCAACAGCTTGCGGACGGTATTATAGAGCACAGTAATAGTTGTTGGGAAGCGGTCATTGTCGTTGTGCCTAAAAAATCTACGGATGCATTTAAGAAATACAGGTTCTGTTGTGACTACTGATACCTCAATAATAAGACAGTAACGGACGCATACCCCATTCCCACCAAATCAGAGACTTTGGATCACTTAGAACAGTGACGGTACTTTTCTACGATGGATCTGACAAGTGGTTATCATCAGTTAGAGGAGGCTCCAGAGGATCGTCCAAAAACTGCTTTCTCTACACCTGGAGGCCACTACCAGTACATCAGAATAGAATTCGGTTTGAAAAACGCTGCAGCAACGTTTCAGAGATTGCTAGACAGTGTGTTGAGGGTTTTGAAACCATGGCAGTATCTTGTCTATTTGGATGACGTTGTTCTTGTTGTTGTTGTTGTGGTCTTCAGTCCTGAGACTGGTTTGATTCAGCTCTCCATGCTACTCTATCCTGTGCAACCTCCTTCATCTCCCCGTACGTACTGCAGCCTACATCCTTCTGAACCTGCTTGGTGTATTCATCTCTTGCTCTCCCTCTACGATTTTTCCCTCCACGCTGCCCTCCAATACTAAATTGGTGATCCCTTGATACCTCAGAACATGTCCTACAAACCGATCCCTTCTGCTAGTCAAGTTGTGCCACGAACTCCTGTACTCCCCAATCCTATTCAATACCTCCTCATTAGTTATGTGATCTACCCATCTAATCGTCAGCATTCTTCTGTAGCACCGTATTTCGAAAGCTTCTATTCTCTTCTTGTCCAAATTATTTATCGTCCCCGTTTCACTTCCATACATGGCTACACCCCATACAAATACTTTCAGAAACGACTTCCTAACACTTAAATCTATACTCGATGTTAACAAATTTCTCTTCTTCAGAAACGCTTTCCTTGCCATTGCCAGTCTACATTTTATATCCTCTCTACTTCGACCATCATCAGTTATTTTGCTCCCCAAATAGCAAAACTCCTTTACTACTTTAAGTGTCTCATTTCCTAATCTAATTCCCTCAGCATCACCCGACTTAATTCGACTACATTCCATTATCATCGTTTTGCTTTTGTTAATGTTCATCTTATATCCTCCTATCAAGACAATGTCTATTCCGTTCAACTGCTCTTCCAAGTCCTTTGCTGTCTCTGACAGAATTACAGTGTCATCGGCGAACCTCAAAGTTTTTAATTCTTCTCCATGGATTTTAATACCTACTCCGAATTTTTATTTTGTTACCTTTACTGTTTGCTTAATATACAGATTGAATAACATCGGGGAGAGGCTACAACCCTGTCTCACTCCCTTCCCAACCACTGCTTCCCTTTCATGTCCCTCGACTCTTATAACTGCCATCTGGTTTCTGTACAAATTGTAAATAGCCTTTGGCTCCCTGTATTTTACCGCTCCCACCTTCAGATGAATGATGGCATTATAGTGTTTTTAAGTAGTATGGAGCAACATAGACAGCGGTTACGGGAAGTCTTTATGAGGTTAAGAGCAGCTCGTTTGACGTTGAGCCTGGATAAGTGTCATTTTGCGTAGGAAGAAGTGAAATATTTAGGTCATATCATCAGTAAGGAAGGAGTGCGAACAGATCGGAGGTTGGTACAGGCTGTAAGCGATTTTTGGGAGCCAAAAACAGTTAAGGAAGTGCACTGATTCGTCGGAATTTGCAATTTTTATTGAAAGTTCGTGATGGATTTTGCAGATTTGGCACAGCCATTGACACGATTGTTATGGAAGGGTGTGAAACTTGAGTGTACAGAAGAGTGTCAGAAAGCGTTTGACAAACTGAAAGAAGTGTTAACATCAAGTCTGGTTCTTGTGTCTCCAGATTTTGAAAAGGAATGTATTGTAGCATGAATCAAGGATTAGTGTATGTTCTTAGTCAGGAAATTGATGGGGAAGAACATCCTGAAGCCTATGCAGTTGCATGCAGCAGAGATTAATTACTCAACAACAGAGAGGGAGAAGCTTAGCGTAATCTATGGAATCACATATTTTAAATGTCATTTATGTGGGAGAAGATTTCGGGTAGTGACAGAGCATGCTGTGTTGAAGTGGTTGTTGAGATTGAAGGATCCATCCACCAGACTCGCTAGGTGGGGTGTGAGGCTTAGTGAATTCGATTACGAGGTGGTGCACAAGCCTGGGAAGAAGCACAGTAATGCGGATGCACTGAGTAGATAGGTGGCAAAAGTAGAAGTCATTATTGTAAAGTGTATCGGACACAGCCAAAATTTAATATGTACGACGGTCTTCTGTGCAGGGAAACGAAATTAGGGCCAAGGGTAGTAGTGCCAGCGAAACTGAGAGATGAGGTTTTAAAGGGAGCACATGATCACATATTACACTGCTGGCCACCGTAAATGCAACACCCTGAAGGAAGCATCCGAATCAAGTAAAATTTAAACCAGGGGTTTGCAGCGATGAGATATGCAACTGATTGGAATTTCAGCGCAGACGCACATCACGCGAGCCTGTGGCGCCACCTCATAGCGCCATTTAAGGCTTGGCGATTTCGACGAGTGTACGTTCGGCACGTGTGTTTACCTTGTGGTTGTTTCACAAGACGATCAGTTATGCCTCGTAGACAACAGCGAACACCGTTTGATCAAGTATCCGAGTTCGACAGAGGAAGGATAGTGGCTTACCGAGATTGTGGATTATCATACAGAGAAATCGCTAGTCGTGTTGGACGAAACCAAACAACAGTAATGCGGATATGTGACCGTTGGATGCAGGAGGGTACGACGGACCGACGTGGTCGATCGCATTCACCTCGGTGCACCACTGCACGTGCTGATAGGCAAATTGTGCGCATGGCAGTGACGGATCGCTCAGTGATATCCCGAACCATAGCTCAGCACATTGCGTCTGTAACGCATCATCCAGTGTCTGCGCATACCATTCGACGCCGTTTACAGCAGAGTGGTCTGTCCGCAAGACGTCCATTGCTTCGTCTACCATTGACGCAGAACCACAGACGTCTCCGTCGCCAATGGTGTGATGACAGACGGATGTGGACGGCAGAATGGAATGACGTTGTCTTTACTGACGAAGCACGCTTCTGTCTGCAGCACCACGATGGTCGGATTCGAGTGTGGAGACACCGTGGAGAGAGGATGCTGGACAGCTGCATTATGCACCGCCACACTGGTCTTGCACCGGGTATTATGGTATGGGGCGGTATTGGATATTACTCTCGCACGCCTCTAGTACGCATTGCCGGTACTTTAAATAGCCGGCGCTACATATCCGAGGTGCTGGAGCCAGTTGTCCTTCCTTACCTTCAGGGCTCGGCCACAGCCATATTTCAACAGGATAATGCGCAACCACACGTGGCACGCATTGTCCAAAGGTTCTTCGTCAGTAACCAGATTGAAGTGCTTCCCTGGCCGGCTCGCTCTCCGGATCTTTCGCCGATAGAAAACATGTGTTCCATGGTTGCTCAACGAGTGACCCAGATTACATCCCCAGCTGCCACACCAGATGATCTTTGGCAACGTGTGGAAGCTGCTTGGGCTGCTGTACCCCAGGAACACATCCAACGTCTCTTTGACTCAATGCCGAGACGTGTGGCAGCGGTGACCTCCAACAATGGAGGCTACTCTGGCTACTGATTCTGGCAGGAACCACATGTCACAGACGTCTGTAAACGTAATCATTTGATACTTGGTCAACATGTTATCTACAAAATAAATTTTGTTGTGCTACCTCTTGTCTTTCTTGGTGTTGCATTTACGGTGGCCAGCAGTGTATCTGGTCATGGAGTGTGTAGAGCAATGAATAAGAGAGTGGCGGGGAGGTATTGGTGGAGAGGTAGGAAAGTGGATGTGGATCAGTATGTCAAGAATTGTATACCATGTGTGCAGAGAGCAGATTTGAGTCGGAAACAGATACGGCTACAACGATTGCTGGAAGCGACATGTCCGTTTTCTATGTTGGGAATTGCGGAGGTATGTGGAATTGGTGACTATGCCAAATCTACGGCAGCAAAGGTCGCGCAAGCGTTAATAAACAACTGGATTTTCAGGTTTGGTGTACCGGAGACAATAATTACTGACCAAGGGACCAATTTCATGTCGGATTTAATGAAGGGACTGTGTAAATTGTTGAATGTAAAGAAGTTGAGGACGAGCGCATTGCATCCACAAGCAAACGGAAGGACAGAACGGGTACATAGAACAATCGGGAAGATCCTGAGTTTTTATGTGGATTCTCATCACCATCAGTGTGACGAGTATTTGAAGCATATTAGATGCACATACTATGCAATAGTCCATACCAATACAGGTTTGTCTCCGTATGAGGTAGTGTACGGGCGAAAAATGCCGTCACCGTTTGATTTAGTGAAGCTACAGGAAGGAAGGACCGGTGAATCTGTACGTCAGTTCGAGAGGACAATTCGGGATGTTTGGAAACGGGTACAAGAGGCGAATGCAAAGGCTTTGGAAAGGCAGGAAGACACAGTGAAGTGGAAAGGAAGTTTATCGCTATATAGAGTAGGGCGATGGGTAATGCTATCCAGCCCCTATACACCAAAAGGGAAAACGAAGAAGTTCATCACCAGGTATCAAGGGCCATACCAAGTAGTTGAAACCACATGCCCCGTTAATTTTAAGCTTCAGATACCAACTCGAACAATGATAGTACACATTGGGTGGTTGCGGCCATTTAAGGGTTGTCCGGTTGTGATTCCAGGCATATCACAGGCAGGGAAGAGGAAGAGAGAGTGGAGAGAGGTGTTAAGCGCAAGGAAAACCAGGAAGATAGACTACAGCATGATGTACCGTATGCTTTGCGATCCAGAAAGTAGTAGAGTATTTGCAGTTTTTTTGTTTTCTTGTTATGTATCATTTGGTTTGCTTAGATTAATTAGTCATTGTATTTTCATATGTTGTACGTGTTTTCGTGTATTGTGAGCCTGCTAGGGACAGCAGTCTTTTGAAGAGGGAAGGTAACGGTATGTCTGTCCAGGGTGATAAGCACCATTGTGCAGCTATTTTTAGCCAGGAGGAAAGAAATAGACTGTTCGAGGGACATCGTGGAGCCAAAATTGAGCTTGCAACAGGTCAGGATGCACTGGATCATCTCCACCTACGAAAAATTAATAGCAGTAGCAAGTTGTTATGAGCAGGGAGTATTTACCGAAACGAAACATATAGAGCTCGAGGGGAGAGGAATTTTAATCAATGGCACTGCGTGTAACATAATAGGACCAACCTTCAATCTGCCAGCATCAATTTTCAGGAGTCATGCAATAGAATGTTACACAGCCACAACTGTACTGGCCAGAAGCAACTTCAGAGTTTCTGCCAAGGCAGAATCTGACCTTGTTAAATGAAACCCTCGAGACAGGTCTGCTGAGATCCACAACACCAGTTCGTTTCAGAGCAAGAGGGGTGCATATCAGCTGAATAGCTTGTGCAGCATGTCGCTCAATATAGGGAAAGGCAACGACAAGTAACGATTGTTTTGAGCACCTCTGTGCCAAGTGCCATCATAGCCTTAACTTTGTTGTGTGTTGTTTACATTCTGATCAGGAGGAGAGCCAATTCCAAGGGGGAACCAACGGTTGTCCAAATCCCAGTGGATTGGATACCCAGGGCATAAGACGGGTAGGTAAGTGGCTGATCGAGCATTAAGCGGAGTGGTCATCCAATAAGGAATTTCCACGTTTTGTCTCAAGTCATGTGTTTTAAGAGAACTTGACCACATTTAAGTTTTCCCATTGTAGTAGGAAATAAGTCATAAGTACGTGCCAACCCAAACAAGTTTAAGAGTAGCTAGAGGTTGACCCGGGGACTGGGTCATTCCAAAGGTGGGAATAATGTAGCAGCACCACCGTTTATGATGGGAAAAGATTAGCTTTAGTGCAATATTTATGAACGCACAAGTTACAGCCAGGCATGGGACTGTTGACAGTAAGTTACACTACCAGCGGTTGCAAAGTAGAATGGAGGCCACAGGACTGTAGACCCACTGAAACGAGTAAATGCAGTAGTTTGCATGGCGCAGCTTACGGGCAGAAGAGGACCACTGGACGAACCCAGGTGTTATGAGTACAAGGCTCGGAGCAGCGCATAAGCTAAATAGAGTCGCACAGCCATGTATAAATAGGTGCTGGTTCGCGGACAACGCATTCAAGTGTGACAGCTATCCAGGGCGGTGTGGCGTGTCACACCATCGGCTATATGCAGCAGCAGATGGAGTGGCAGCGTTCCAGTCCATGGCAGATCGCTGGTTCAACCCTCTGAGGACAATGCAGGGTCCTCAGCCAGCCAGTGGCGTGCCATGCCACGGCTCGCTACTGTGAGCAGTGTTGTTGGCTCCCAATACACACTGAAAGCATCCCGAGGTGAGGGCCACAGATTCAGATGCCGGATCGCAGGCTCTTGTTGTCGCCACGATCTTAGCCATGCTGGCGAGGAAGAAAGCTACAGGCCGCCTTGCAGCTCCCAGTGGGTGGCTCTGAGGTGGCAGGGACGGAGACTGCTGAGTCGACTGCTGGTGCATCCTGACGTCGTCACATCTCTACAGCTGCACCAGGCCAACACACAGCAGTGCGCTGCATGGGTCACTGAGGCAGCCATTCCGCGCCAGCTGTTTCGCAGACAGCGAAGTGGTGTCCTCAGCATTGCGGGACCCGGTGACACAGACCAAGAGGAATGGGGGCACTGTAGCTGGAAATAATAAATCACCTGGGAAACTCGGACGAGTTTTAATACAGCGCATCCTGACAGCCCATCCTCGTCCAGCAATACTAGACAGGTGACTCCCTTGATCTCTCAGCACATGTACTGCCAACTGGTAAGTTCTTTATTCAAATTGCCTAATTTCTTTTCTCCCCAATTCTGTTCATTACACGATTTACCTGCCTAACCTTCTGCATCCATCCTTAGCTACATATTCCAAAAGATCTATACTCATATTGTCCAAAGTGTTTATCATCTACATTTCACTTCCATACAAGGCTACACTCCAGCAAATACCTTCAGAATAGCGTTCCTAACACTGACTTCTATATTCGTCCGCCTACTTAGTTGCATGGTAACATACTTTCGGCCCCCCCCCCCCCGCCCCCCCCCCCCCCCCCACTGCAGCAGGTTGAGGTTCGAAGGTTCGAATCCCAGCTCGGTTGGAAATTTTCTCCACTCGTGGGCTGGGTGTTGCGTTGTCCTCCTCATCATTTCATCCTCATCGCCGGTACGTAAATAGCCCAATGTGGCATCGACTGAAATAAGACTTGCACTCGGCGGCCGAATTTCCACGGCTGGGGCCTCCCGGCCAACAATGCCACACACTTGTTTCATTTCATTTACCTTTATATTTGAGGAGGAGGAGGAGATCAGAGCTTAACATCCTGTCGACAATGAGGTCATTGGAGACGGAGCACAAGCTAGGACTAGGGGAGGATGGGAAGGAAATGCGCCGTGCCCTTTCAGAGGAACCATCCCAGCATTTGCCTGAAGCGATTTATGGAAACCACGCAGGTCTGAACCGTCGTCCTCCGAATGCAAGTCCACTGTGTTACCCACTGCGTCATCTATATTCGATGACAACAAATTCCTCTTCTTCAAAAACTCTTTTCTTGCCATTTCCAGGTCTATATTTTATATGCTCTCTACTTCACCCATCGTCATTTATTTTACCGCCTAAATAACAAACCTCATCCACTACTCTAAGTGTCTCATTTCCTGACCTAATTCCCTCAGAATTGTCTGATTTAATTTGGCTATAAGGGGCAGACAAATAAAAACAAGACGAATGGAAAAAGGTAAGTAAACTTTATTATTGCAAAAATAATCGCCATAACTGTTAATACATTCATCCTACTGTGTGACAAGACGGTTAGTACCTTCACGGAAAAATATTTACGGCCGCCTATGGAAACATGCTTGTACCCAGGCGTGTACCTCTTCGTCCGAAGCAGAAAGTCTTTCTTCAGAGCTGCAAAAATATGGAAATCGCATGGAGAGAGATCGGAACTGTACGAAGGATGTGTGCAGCATATTCAAAACAACCTTGTTAATATGCGGGCGCGCAGTACCCGGCAACAGAACGATGTCGTCCGTCAACATTAATGGGTTTTAGAACTTGATGGTGCGCATCAGTTATTGCAAAGCATCGACGTACCGCTGTGCATTAATTGTGGCGCCGCGTTCCAGAAAATCAATGAAGAGAGGGTTAGATTTCAAATGGCTGTTAGGATGCCGCATTGGGGAAGACAAGATTTCAATCAATAGGGTAACATGTGATGCTCCAAGTGTGGCGTCGCATGTTATTAAGCGGCAACATTCATTGCTCTATATAGCCCGCTGTATTGGAGCTTAGGAAGCTGCTAACTTGTGTCTTAGCGATGACTCATAAGAACAGCTGTCACTGCTAGGCAGCGTGAGAACAGCTAATGTGTCACTTCGGGCGACTGTATGGCCATAACAACTATGAACCTAAAAAAACTATATTAAATATTATTCAAACGTTTTCGAAATCGGTACACTAGTTCTTGTAATTCAGGAGAAGAGTGTACAAAGATTTCAACATCGTAACCATCATAGTTTTGGAGATAAAGAAAATTACCTAAAAAGTCAAAAACCGACACTTAGGGAATTAAATTCAGTTAGGAACTATAATAGTTTATCTTCTGGCGTCATTTGAAAACATAAACAGAACTCTCAGTGTGCAGAATTAATTAATTGGGATCTTCATATTAAAACATCAATTATTTTTCGTTTTCGTAATATAAAAACCAGACAAAATTATTATTTCTGCCTTATATCGCCATTGGAGTAAATGAGAGTGAGAGAGAGTGTGTATGTGGGACATACGTTAAATTTCAAGATTAAATTTATTTAATACATTACGTAATCATAGCGTGGGAAAGATAATTGTACCCAAATTGCTGATGACGTATGTCTACATGAACTTGTTTCGTAAGGAGGCAGCCAGAACAGCCGTTTGCATAGCAATAAGTTTCTAAATTTATTTCAAGTTTAGTTTTCCTTTCGTTTGGTTTTGTTAAATCTTATATTAATATTTGCGTATTGAAATGACGTAAATGCATCTGTGACTAGTGATTGTCACAGGCCAGTTTTGCAGTGAGAATGATCTCGAAAGATGATTTTGATTGGCCAGTCAAACAAATCAACCAATCAGCGTTAAGCATTTACCACGCACTGCTAGGTATTTATACTGGGAGAGAAGCAGACTGAAGAAGAGTCGCTTGTCAGCTATCGGACGTGCAGGTAGTGTCGAACGCTTCCGTATTTATTATGTGTAAAATGAATAAATAATTGGCTTCTCGCGTCCAGATTGTGTGGTCGCAATAGTAATTGCATTTACGGACAGTTTTGAGAAGTTTCGAAGTTTAAGAATTGTTATGTTGTAAAGTTAGCCGCGTGTGAACTTTCGGCCTGTGTGAAAATTCAGTGTGGCGTATTCTGTATCAATTACAGAATAATTGGCGAACATCTTTTGTTATAAAGACCAGTGAAAAAGACTGAATGTAAAACTCAGAGTAGCGGATCAGTGAGTGTGAGATCGTGTCTCCAGTCGGGTTGGACTTGTGCAAAATTCTGGCAGCTTTGGGTGTGAAGTTTGTGGTTTGACTGAGAATCAAGAATGAAAGAATAGTTTTTCAAGACCTAAGGACTTGGTAGCTCGTAAATTTGTGTTATTCATCAATAAACATTACTAATCTGAAAATATTAGGACACTTATTTCAGTCTAAATTAACTACATTACCACCCGAAATTATGTTAAATCACAATACAGGAACTGCTACGAGAGTTTACGCGGACTTTGCAGGACTGATATTAGGCGACGTCTTTCTTCAACGCTGCTTTTACGTCGTCTTGTAAGTATTTGCGCCTGCACAGTAAAGGGACAATGAGCGGACGCCGTACTGAGGTAGGTGGATTTCAATGTCGAGCAGTACGACGAACGAAAAGTGTCAAAACCCCGTCCCGCCGCACAAGGTGTCGAGTGTGTGTATTTTATCGATTTTAAGTACAGCAAGTGCCGGTACTGGTGCCATGTCACTTGACATTAGTGTGCCTGTCAGGCCGTCCGGCGCAGTTCCGTCTTTCACACCACCAAAGGATACACACCATAAGCATTGCAAGTTTTTGTACATCATGCTACTTCTGAAGCTGATTCCTGCACAGTCGTGGAGACATTCCTTCCAACATAATTTCTATTCATCAACAAGTAGATTCCCCAAGGAAGTAGTTTTCAATAGTAGTAACTTCGACATTTGGGTTGGACTAAAACCTCAGTTCACACGTTTTTCAATTTATTTCGACACATCTTTGGCATCAGTAAAAGATCATGTATCATCGATGTTTGATTGATGTATTCTTACATACTGCTAATTAAGACACCAAAGAAAGTTATAATGAAATGCAATAACGACTACGTTTTCCTCTTTGAAATATGTTAACAAAACTGAGAAATGAGCGACAGAGATGTGCGCAGAGGAGCTGTTGCGCTGCATTTACATCAGGGCTACGTGAGTTGCCGGTCCATATCTTTCAGTAAATAATAGCCGCGCGGGATTAGCCAAGCGGTCTAGGTGCTGTAGTCATGGACTATGCGGCTGATCCCGGCGGAGGTTCGAGTCCTCCCTCGGGCATGGGTGTGTGTGTTTGTCCTTAGGATAATTTAGGTTAAGTAGCGTGTAAGGTTAGGGACTGATGACCTTAGCAGTTAAGTTCAGATGGTTCAAATGGCTCTGAGCACTATGGGACTCAACTTCTGAGGTCATTAGCCCCTGGAACTTAGAACTAGTTAAACCTAACTAACCTAAGGACATCACACACATCCATGCACGAGGCAGTATTCGAACCTGCGACCGTAGCGGTCTCGCGGTTCCACACTGCAGCGCTAGAACCGCACGGCCACTTCGGCCGGCAGCAGTTAAGTCCCATAAGATTTCACACACATTTGAACATTTTTGAAGTAAATAATATCGCCGAGTGAACTAAAGTCCGATCGGCACACATAATTTTTTCAAAAACTTGTCTTCCCACGGTTGCAAGATAGCTCATGTAGTTCGTTATACACACATCAAAAAAGTTTTGCATCACCTCCGTTCCGAGAGTTCCGGAACCTGTACAGAAAATTAGAATAGAGATCAACATAGACATCACTTCCACTCTTTTTATTGCTCATCAAAACCACATAATGCATGTTGTACCACCATACAGCGAGACCTTCAGAGGTGGTGGTCCAGATTACTGTACACACCGGTGTCTCTAATACCCAGTAGCACGTTCTCTTGCATTGATGCATGCCTGTACTCATCGTGGCATACTATCCATAAGTTCATCAAGGCACTGTTGGTCAAGATTGTCCCACTGCTCGACGGCAGTTCGAGGTAGGTCGCTCAGAGTGGTTGGTGGGTTACGTCGTCCACAAACATCCCTATCCCAAGCATGTTCGATACGGTTCATGTCTGGAGAACATGCTCTAGTCGAGCGATGTCGTTATGCCGAAGGAAGTCATTTACAAGATGTGCACGATTGGGGCGCGTTTTCCTCGCCAATATGCTGCCGATATGGTTGCACTATCGGTCGGTGGATGGCTTTCACGTGTCGCACAGACGTTACGGCGATTTCCATGACCACCAGCGGCGTACGTCGGCCCCACATAATGCCACCACAAAACAGCAGGAAACCTCGGCCATGCTACACTCGCTGGACAGTGTGTCTAAGCCATTCAGCCTGACTGGGTTGCCTCCAAACACGTTCCGACGATTGTCTGGTTGAAGGCATATGCGACACTCATCGGTGAAGAGAACGTGATGCCAATCCTGAGCGGTCTGTGCGGTATGTTGTTGGGCCCATTTGTACCGCGCTGCATGGTGTCGTGGTTGCAAAGATGGACCTCGCCATGGACGTCGGGATTGAAGTTGTGCATCACGCAGCCTATTGTGCACAGTTCGAATAGTAACACTACGTCCTGTGGCTCCACGAAAAGCATTATTCAACATGGCGGCGTTGCTGTCAGGGTTCCCGAGCCATAATCCGTAGGTAGCGGTCATCCACTGCAGCAGTAGTCCTTGGGCGGTCTGAGCGAGGCATGTCATCGACAGTTCCTGTCTCTCTGTATTTCCTCCATGTCGGAAAAACATCGCTTTGGTTCACTCCGAGACGCCTGGACACTTCCCTTTTTGAGAGCCCTTCCTGCCACAGACTAACATTCAGATGCGATGGAGCCGCGGTACTGACCGTTTAGGTATGGTTCAACTACAGACAACATGAGCCGTGTACATCCTTCCTGGTGGACTGACTGGAACTGATCGGCTGTCTGAACCCCTCCTTCTAATAGGCGCTGCTCATGCATGGTTGTTTACATCTTTTGGCGGGTTTAGTGACATCTCTGAACAGTCAAATGGACTGTGTCTGTGATACAATATCCACAGTCAACGTGTGTCTTCACGATTTCTGGGAACCGGGGTGATGCAAAACTTTTTTTGATGTGTGCAGTATGAAAAGATTGCGCGTTTTTTTCCGGGAACACATTATTTCACGTATCGATAATATTCTTTGGTCGTACCTACATGTTTCCTTTTACTTATTGCGTGCGCATTTGAAGGAAATCGTTCCACTTATCGACTCAAAGTGACACATTCACCGTTAAAACTAAAATGTTGAATAGTCACTTCTTTGCAAAGTGATACGTAGTTTCCATGGATATTTGCAGCAAGGGGTTGCACTGATTATAACTTGCAGTAGACTATCTTTCTTAAGTAACACACGTGTTTCTAATATTGGATAATAATTTTTGTTTTAGTTGCATTAATTGATAGCTTAACAAAATGTTTCGTGCTGTAGCTACATGTACGTTTCTTTTATAATTTCGGACTTCACTATGCGAGTGTTCAAAACACAATAACTACAAAGTATTCTTTTCGCGAGATTCATCAAATTAGAAATAGGAGCAAATAAATTACGTGAGTAGTATCGTTTTCACAGGTCCTTATGTAATTCTTTTCTCATCAGCTGTTGAAAATTTTAAGGTTCCATCGGAACTCATTGATATACGGTTAAAGATAAGGAAAGCGTAGATATAACTTTCCTAAGTTTTCATACTTCCTCTGACTCCAACTGGCATTAACACCGGGAGCTCGGGATTTCATAGAGAGATAGGTCAAAAAAATGGCTCTGAGCACTATGGGACTCAACTGCTGTGGTCATAAGTCCCCTAGAACTTAGAACTACTTAAACCTAACTAACCTAAGGACATCACACACATCCATGCCCGAGGCAGGATTCGAACCTGCGACCGTAGCGGTCGTGCGGTTCCAGACTGTAGCGCCTTTAACCGCTCGGCCACTCCGGCCGGCGGAGATAGGTCAGTCAGCTATTTCTTGGATATCACGGACCTCTCAGAACGCCAAGAGTGAAAGGGGAGACAGATCGACAAACCGCTGCAGTAATTACAGGCACTTCATCTGTGTATATATGGAAGTGCATTACTTAAGAAGTGGCTTCGCTGTTTAATTAGAAGCATCGGCTGGCTGTGCTTGTGGTGAAAGAGGTCAGCAACACCGTCAAGTCCTTGAGACCTGCCTTGTATTTTGCGGCCCAGTTTGTCTCTGACCTGGAAAAGTTACTCTCTCGTTCCGCGTTCCGGAACGTAGCAGGCTCAACGTTCGCTACTGACCTAGTAAAACTGACAGCGCTACCACTCTCATGCTGCAGCTTTTACACATAATACTCTCAGTTTGTGTTACCACTTTCAGGAATACTGCTTATGATAATATTTACAGTGTATTTCCACTTAAGCTGCTTCTTTGATGAGCGTATCATCAATAATTCATTCCTAATTAATCATTAAGCAGAGTCGATACTGATGCAATCAGACGTAAATCTGTAGGTGGATTTTGCTGGTTCGATGTTTTGTTTACTCTGGTTCGGTGGTTTGTTTACTCGTTGCGTGATAACTAGCCAGTGATTAATCAAGTTTTTGAATATGCTACTCATCACAGACAGACATTAACGTAGAATCTAACAAAGTCGGGATAGTTAGTTTGTGATATTGAATGCGTAACAGGAATGAAATGTAATAGGATTACCGTAGGTGCAACCACATTGGAGGCGTCACTAACGGAAAACAAGTGGTTCCTGAAGAGGCTCTGAGCAGTACGGGACTCAACTGCTGAGGTCATTAGTCCCCTAGAACTTAGAACTAGTTAAACCTAACTAACCTAAGGACATCACAAATATCCATGCCCGAGGCAGGATTCGAACCTACGACCGTAGCGGTCTTGCGGTTCCAGACTGCAGCGCCTTTAACCGCACGGCCACTTCGGCCGGCCTCCTGAAGAGGGGCTGCAGCTTTATCAGTAGGTGCAGGGACACCAGGCGCTCCAAGCTGTCATAAAAAAACACTGATGCTCAAAAGACGGAGACGGAGATCAATTAAGCCAAATTTTTTACGAAGGACCTATCAGTGTTCAGGAGGTGTAGATTAAATGCAGTTGGTGGTGGCGTGTTTGTTGCTGTTAGAAGTAGTTTATCTTGTAGTGAAATTGAAGTACCTAGCTCCTCTGAGCCAATATGGGTAGACAGTATGCTTGACGAGAGAAATAAATTAATATTTGGTTCCTTTAACAGATCACCCCGCCTCATATGGTTCAGTTGTTGAACTCTCGATATGTTGGCGAAAATAAGATGTTCAAAGCCAGTGGTAGGTATAAAAATCGTCATAAATCGTACTAAAAACTTTCCTCAAAAAATACTTTGAGCAATTAGTTCAGGAGCGCACTCGAAGAGTAAATGATCGCGAAAACATACTTGACCTCCTAACAACAAATAATCCTGAGCGAATACGAAGTATCATGACGAACACAGGGATCAGTGACCATAATTTCGTTGTGGCGAGACTGACCGCCACAACATCCAAATCCACAAACCGTAATCGCAATGTATATATAAAGCAGATAAACATTCGCTTGACGCCTTCCTAAGAGAAATTCCACTCCTTCCCAATTAACTATGTAAGTGTAGACCAGATGTGGCTTAGATTCAAATAAATAGTATCCGAAGCAGCTGAGTGTTTTATATAGAATAAATTATTAAAAAATGGTACAGATTCTTTGTGGTACACCAAACAAGTCAGAACACTGTTGCAAAATCAACGAAGAAAGTATGTCGAAAAACAGTCTCCAAGATTTATAATGTTCTCCTGAGCCTCGAAACTTAGCGCGGACTTCAATGCGAGATGCTTTTAATGGCTTCTATGACGAAACTCTGCCTCAAAATCTGGTCGTGTGTAAAGTACACAAGTGGCAAGACGCAGTAAATACCTTCAGTGTGCAATAACGGATGCCAATGATGACAGTACCACTAAGGAAGAGTTATAAACACAGTTTTCCGAAATTCCTTAACCGAAAAGGACGTTATAAATATGACAGAATTTGAATCAAGAACAACTGCCAAGATGAGTAACTTTGAAGTAGATATCCTCTTGTGGAAAGACAGCTAAAAGCATTAAAGGCTAGTCTTCCAGTCTACATAGCATACCACATAGGTTCCTTTCACAGTAAGCTGATATTGTACCCCTTGCTTAGCAATCATATACAACCGCTCGCTCGATGCAAGATCCGTACCAAAATACTGGAAAGTTGAATAGGTCACATCAATTCTTAAGAAGGATTGGTCTGCTGAATTACAGACCCATACCATTTACGTCGACTTCCAGTAGGGATTTGGAACGTGTGTGTACTGTACTCGAACATTATGAATTACCTCGAAGGCAACGATCTATTGACAAATAGTCAGCATGGATACAGGAAATATTGCTCTTATGTAGCGTAACTAGTTCTTTAGTCGTTCGATATAATGAGTGCTATCAACAGAGGACGTAAAAATGATTCTATATTTCTAAATTTCCTCACAAGCGACTTCTAATCAAATTACGTGCCTACAGAGTATCGTTCCAGTTGTGCGACTGGATCCGTCATTTCCTGTTAGAAAGGTCACAGTACGAAATAATCAACGGAAAATCATGGACTAAGCCGCAAGTAATATCCGGCTTTCCCCGAGGAAGTGCTACGGGCGCTCTAGTGTTCCTAATCTACATGAACGATTTATGAGACAATCTGAACAGCCCCAATAGATTGTTTGCAGATAACGGTGTCATTTACCATCTAGTAAAGTTATCAGAACATGAAAACCAGTTTAAAAAGTAAGAAAATAAATCCATTAAGTTACGGTTACACGATAAATCGCACAAATTTGAAGGCTCTCTATTCGATCAAAAATACCTAGGAATTATAATTATGAGCAGCTTAAATTGGAACGATCACATACACTTTGTGATCAGAAGTATCCGGACACCTGGCTGAAAATGCATCACAAGTTCGTGGCGCCCTCCATCGGCAATGCTGGAATTCAGTATGGTGTTGGCCCACCCTCAGCCTTGATGGCGGCTTCCACTCTCGCAGGCAAACGTTAAGTGCTGAAAGTTTTCTTGGGAATGGCAGCCCATTCTTCACGCAGTGCTACACTAAGGAGAGGTATCGATGCCGCCGGTGAGGTCTGGCACGAAGTCAACGCTCCAAAACATCCCAATGGTGTTCTGTAGGATTCAGGTCAGGACTCTGTGCAGGCCAGTCCATTACAGAGATCTTGTTGTCTTGTAACCAATCCGCCACAGGCCTTGCATTATGAACAGGTGCTCGATTGTGTTGAAAGATGCAATCGCCATTCCCGAATTGCCCTTCGACAGTGGGAAGCAACAAATTGCTTAAACCATCAATGTAGGCCTATGCTGTGATAGAGCTACGCAAAAAAATCAAGCTGTGCAACACCTCTCCATGAAAAACACGACCACACTATAACACCACCGCCTCCGAATTGTGCTGTTGGCACTGCACACGCTGGCAGATGATGTTCACCGGGCATTCACCATACCCACACCCTGCCATCGGATCGCCACACTGTGTACCGTGATTCGTCACACCACCCAACGTTTTTCCGCTGTTCAATCGTCCAATGTTTACGCTCCTTACACCAAGCGAGGCATCGTTTGGCATTTACCCTCGCGATGTATGGCTTATGAGGAGAAGCTCGACCATTAAATCCAAGTTTTCTCGCCTCCCACCTAACTGTCGTAATACTTGCAGTGGATCCTGATGCAGTTTGGAATTCCTGTGTGATGCTATGGATGGATGTCTGCCTATTACACATTACAACCCTCTTCAACTGTCGGTTGGCTGTACGATTTTGTGCTGTGCGTGTTTCCATTTCACTATCACATCGGAAACAGAGGACCTAGGGATGTTTAGGACTGTGGAAATCTCGCGAACAGACATGTGACGCAAGTGACACCCAATCACATGACAACGTTCGAAGTCCATGAGTTCCTAGGAGCGCTCCATTCTGTTCTCTCACGATGTCTAATGACTACTGAGGTCACTGATATGGAGTACCTGGCAGTAGGTGGCAGCACAATGCACCTAATATGAAAAACGTATGTTTTCTGTGGGTGTCCCGATAATTTTGATCCCATAGTGTAGATAATGTTGCGGAGAATGCAAACCAAATACTGTTTTTTTTTTTTTTTTTTTTTTTTTTTTTTTTTGCAGAATACTTGTGACTTGTGCCGTCTCATTTCTCCTTCCCACTATCGATAATTTTTAGGTTGCGTCTCACCAGGGGGCGTGGGTTACTCCCTTCTGCGGTTATCGCTGTCTCGCATAGTCTTCAAAAGAGGCCGCTAGCGTTGTGTCTCGGGGGAGGCCTCCGAAGAGTGCGGTGCAGGCAGCTGAGAGATAATTTTCGCAGAGTGTGAAGCTGGGGGCAACAGCAGTGTTTGCAGCAAGTGACACGCTGTGCGGATTGGCACGATGTCTTTTCCTGGTGGTCGTTCACTCTTCTTCGCTAGGACTGGACAGAATTCAAAGGTCTGGTTCGCTTCTGTCATGCGCAACTAGTTGTTCAGCTCTGCACACCGATTTCCCACTACACAAAATGGTTCAAATGGCTCTGAGCACTATGCGACTTAACTGCTGAGGTCATCAGTCGCCTAGAACAATTAAACCTAACTAACTTAAGGATATCACACATATCCATGCCCGAGGCAGGATTCTAACCTGCCACCGTAGCGGTCGCTCGGCTCCAGACTGTAGCGCTTAGAACCGCACGGCTACTCCGACCGGCCCCACTACACAAGCTGTTTGGATAGATGTTCGTGTTTATGTTCAATGAATCACGCACACCACACTATTTCGCTCTGTGTTTCTAGTACTTAGTTACTGCCCTGTCTGATTTTGATGTAACTTGTCTCAATCTGCTGACCAGCGTTCTCTCTCAAAAAATTTGCCACGGTTAATGTTTTTGTGGTTATGTAATGTGCCCAGTTGACATGCATAGCTATATCAGGGTCCTTTGCCTTATCTAGTTTCTGAAAAAAGGAAAAAAATTGTGTTTATTTTAAAATTCTTATGCCAGAGAACAAGCTGTTCTACGTTTTAATATGTATTTTCATGATGTTTTATGAATCGGTGGGCTCTCTGGTATGACTATTATCCAGCCCTTTTAAGCATACCGTTATCTCAAGCTAATGGTGAGACCCTAGGGAGTTGTTTATTACATTCCCTCCGGGAAGAAATTGCAGCTCCCTTTCTATAGTTGTCTGTCAACAAAGCTTATTCCCTAGGGTGTATCAACTTACTGGAAACGATCTATAAGTGTAAGCACGGGTAACAACGCCTTTACTTGTAATATCCTTCTTGTTTGTTAACAGCACTTACTAGGCTGCCAGGAGAGTCAGTGGCTTCTGGCCGCGTGTAGGCCTGGCTTACTCACAGCTGGGTGCACGGCTCTCGACCATTTCCTAGCGTGGCTTGCTATTTGTTTACAGTGGGACATCCTGACAGTCTGTGCTCAAGCTGAGTATCTTATGTTATCTGACTTACACTGTAAACGAAGTTTTGCTTTCGGTCAAGAGGTCTTTGACTAACTGATTTCGCACAAAAGTTTTCCCTTTAATGTTTCAAGTATATTTTATCATTGTACTACGTTTTATTGTAAACTTTTTAGTGTAAATCTTTTGGTTGTCTGCCTAATGTCTTGAAGCAAGGTGTATAGAACTGTGTTAATTATTTTAATTGGCTGGTTTATTTAATATTTTAAAAAGTACAATATTGTTAAGGTCTTATTTCTTGAATTTTTGTTATTATTATTATTGTAATTCAAAGCAAAGCAAAGTTGAACGCCTTCAACTTCGAAACGGCAAGTTAACTTCCGTTTTCTTACCTGTTTTTCAAAGGGAACTCGTTGTCGCCAAAAAATATATAAAAATAAATGTTGTCTGAGGATAAATCATCTTAGTTAAAGGAGTCTAGACCTTTCATGTCATTTCCCAACTATGCATGTTCTCCCTCTGCTAGAGTATTGATGTGCGATGTGTGATCTTAATCAGAATTGCTGGAGGATATCAAGGACATCAAAAAGGTCTAAATATGTAGAGCTCGTTTTTTATTACATCGTAATAGGGGAGAGAGTGTCACAGATATGATATATCAGTTGAAGTTGCTATCACTAAACGTCCGTTTATATTGAGGCGACATCTTTTCAAGTTATTCCAAACATTTAAGTGTAAATTACAGAGGAATCATGTATATGTAGATGTAGATTAGTCAGCATGACCTTGCTGTGTTGATATATCAGTTGAAGTTGCTATCACTAAACGTCGTTTTATATTGAGGCGATATCTTTTCAAGTTATTCCAGTCAGCGACTTTCTCTTCACAATATGAAACTATTTTGTTATTGCCAATCTAAATACGGAGATGCGATAACAGTAATAAAATAAGATCAATCAGAGCTCACACATGATGATTTAAGTGTTCACTTTTTCCTTGTGCTGTTATAAAGTGGAACAGTAGAGAAGTAGTGTGAAGGTGGTAGCCCTCTTCCAAACATTTAAGTGTAAATTACAGAGGAATCATGTATATGTAGATGTAGATTAGTCAGCATGACCTTGCTGTGTTGGTAAAGCGGACAGCTGAAACCAAGAGGAAACTACATCTGTAATACGTGGGTGGGCAAAAATATGGAGACAACGAAAGCGCAATACCATACCTACCTTGTAGGAAAAGCCATTGACAATCAAAAAAAGCTTCCAGTCTCCTTTAAATGGATAAATGTTGTTGTTGTCTTCAGTCCTGAGATTGGTTTAATGCAGCTCTCCATGCTACTCTATCCTGTGCAAGCTTCTTCATCTCCCAGTAACTACTGCAACCTACATCCTTCTGAATCTGCTTGGAGTATTCATCTCTTGGCCAAAAAAATGGATAAATACAGGTCCTGTATGGATTTCAAGGGGATCTTGTACCATATTCTTGCAAAATGGTTGCACGTTTAGGTATGATGATGGTGGTGAATAATGATGACATACTCTTCTCTCCAAAGTAGATCATGGAGGCTCAGTAATCCTGAGATCTGCTTACATAAGCGGCCAGAGGAGATGTGACACTTCATCCTTTATTTATGTATTTATTTGTCCACATAACTCTCTTTTTCAGTACATGTATTGTACACAGGATATTGGACAGAAAACCTTTTTTAGCTTTTGGTTTTTCAAACGTCAAACACACATTATTTAAATTTTTGTGACAAATTGGATCTATACAGTTAATAATTACAAATTTCTGAAATACTGTATATTTATAACTTATTTCTCCAATTAAAGATACAAATTACATTTTTTCTTGCATAAGATACTGTGAGATTGAATAGTAGCAGTTTTTCAGAAGGTAGGCTGTCATAGACTTTTTAAAGCTTTATAGTTCAGGAAGAGATTTTATATGTCTTAGTAATCTGTTGTAAAGTTTTGTTCCAGCATGATATACACCCTTTTGGCCTAATGTTGTGTTACAATGATTAACATGTATGTCACTGTCCTGGTACTGTAATCATGGACACTTTTGTTTTGAGGAAAAAGGTTTTCTTTTCTCAGTATGCTTTTTTTGACATGCATGACCACTTCCGGTATTTAAATGCAGGGAAGGGGTAGGATATTTAGATCTTTAAAGAAACGTTTGCACGGTTTTCTGCTGCCCACTCGTTTCATTATTCTTATAATAGCCTTTTGTTTCCCGAAAACTGTTATGGCCTGGTGTACATTTCCCCAGAAAATGATACCGTACTTCAGTATTGAATGTACAAGAGCAAAGTATACAGTCCTAACTGTTTCTACACTAGTATTGTTGCAGAGAATTCTTACTACGTAGCTCATTTTTCCTAGTTTTGAATTTAGGGATGTGATATGAGATTCTCCTGGATATGAATCCCAAGAAATTTAGTTTCATTGACAGCACTAATGATTTGGTTATCTATGCTTACAAAACAAGTCCTGGTCGATGCTAGCTGCATGAATAGGAGCCCTGTCTTCTTGGAACACATCATCAGCCTTGAGGACCAAATATTGTATCACGGGATAAACCTGATAGCCAAAATGGTTGAGGTATAGTCTCTTCCATCACGCTTGTGTAAGAGATAGTATCAGGCAGAAGCCTCATACATGAATCATGTGACACACGACAGATGCGCTCGGATCCAGTAGCTAGCTGCAAGTAATTTCGGCTGTGGCTGAAACATGTCAGCATCTTATAGACTATGCAAGTAGCTAAAACACTGTCTTTGGGAAACAAAACTGTATTTATTGTGATTATTACAACTTTTATTAATTAATACTAATTTGTTTAATTATTAGTGTGAATGATTATGTGAATGCAAAGTATTAAATAAATGAATACTGTTACCTCTGTTAACAGAGTATATGTTAGGGTGAAAAGTGCTTACTGAGAGACTGACTCATACTCAGGGGAAATTGTAAAGTGCAACCAGTCTATTTATAGGACTGAGAAAACAAAATATATTTTACAGTAATTTCTTTTAAAGAGGGAGTTATCTCTAGAGGGAGGCTGCTCATTAAGATGTTGCCAGGAGAAACAGTCACCCTAGGTATCACGGAAACGTCAACTTGGTAGTGGAAGAAAGAGTAAGAGTAAACTCTGTAGAAGGAGACCGAGCCTTGAATACAGTAAACAGGCTTAAATGGATGTAGGCAGTAGTAGTTATGCCAAGACCAAGAGGTATGCACAGGGAAAGACTACTGTAGAAAGCTGCATCAAATAAGTCTTCAAACTGAAGACCACAACAAGTACAGCTTATTAACAAAGATTCATGTCTGAGTTGACATATCGATCACACTTCGACGTAATGGGTAAACGTCAGTAACATAAGTCAAAATGGGTTGTTTGACAGTGATAAATTCTGACAAACCCTCTTTTACGATACCGTACTGCAGGCAATAAGAGCCAAACTAACCAGTGTACTTTCTCACACACATGAGCACATATTGTCCCAAGAAGTGACTCTGACTAATAATCCTGAGGTAGGTGCTAGAAGACAGGATGATACTGTTGACATACTCCTATGTTAGAGGGGATCTGGACCCATTTAAGTGCTCTTGAGAAGGAAAAATACTTGACTGTAGGAAACACATTCTGAGTCCACAGTGTGACAGTCAAACCAATATGGAAGTGAGTCTGGCGCCAAGGCGAATGTAAATGTATTTCCAGTAAGAGCTTGCACTTCAGATTCGCACTTCACACCTCCCACCTCTTCCTCCAAGTAACATCCACCGCAAGTGGAATTCCACTGTTTGTAAAAATAATGACAATCAATTACAAGTTTCGTATAGACCTCACCCTTAGACACCCTAGACAATGTTAAAGATTATCTTTACAGTTAACTTCTCCATGTGATTTGAAAATGAGTTACCCAAAATAATAATAATATAACTGGCTAAGGACCCCGTATCATAAGATCCTAGGTGACTGAGTGCATAATTTGCTCACCCTCCGGCATTGTCTGAGAGTCTTACATGCCTTCTAAAGTGAAATTCACAGGGGTAACTGAATGGTAGTTCGTAAGGGTGTCCACAAGGCTTCCCAAGGAACTGAATAGCTGAGCGGCAGAACACTTGCGTGGACTGACTTGCAGAGCTTAGCTAGCCCATGAAGCCAAGTATAACTCTGTGACAAAGTGAGTTTGTTGCCAAGTGGGAAAGCCCTTTCCAGAAGCGAGTGGATGAGGTACTAGGCCCCTTACGGGACTGTGGAAATCATAGATGAAGTGGTAGGGAGCTGGTTGAGGAGTGGACAAGCACTGGTACCACAAATTAAAGTATATCTTAGCAACAGTTTATTAAAGCAATCAAAATCTTAACAATTACAAAAGTACACCAATAATGAAATAACAGGAAACGAAAAATTTTAAAGTTAAAAAAACTGGCAATACAAGTTGTGATCAAAGCATAACGGACCAAGAAAAATAAAACTGCTTAGGGCCAAATGACACGTTCCTTCCACAGTTTGAGTACAAATGAGTTATAAATCACAGTCAACTAAACGGCAATTACTCGAGAGCGGCTGATGAATAATTTGACAAACTTAGCAACTGCTAAATTGGCCCAATAAAAGGTATATTTCATCGACAGCCAAAAAACCTTAAATTAAAAGTGGGTGCAGTACAACACAGTACAGTACATTTAGCAAGGTAACTTTAAAAGGCAAATCCATATTATGCTTAGCAACTGCACGAACAGCTTATGACAGTCACATGAATGTTAGCAGTGAGAATACCAAGAACAGTTACATATTAAGCACTAAAATACTACAACTAAAATCATAGCCAGGAGCAAAACTTAAAATTTTTCTTCCAAGGAATTTCAAAAGTAATTTAAATGAAAGATACGTGTAGTGTGTTAACTGCCAGTGGCCACGCTAAAAAGTTTTACAGTCGCTGAAGACGCTTTAAGATTTACCTGAAATTCGCCTAAGACCCAAGAAATCTGTTAATAATTACAGAGTATCTTTTACAGGAAAAAGGCCAAGCATTATACTACAGGTCGTCTCTGTATGATGTTCCTTTACTTCAACATTAAAGAGAAAAACAGTTTCACATAAACTTGTACAATTTAGATAATTCAAAATTTTCAAATCAGGTAAGCTTGTAACCAAACTCACCGATTCCACGTGTGACCCATTCGCCTTTGTATTTGAAATGTCCGAATCGCATGTCTTCGACTCGTTCTTAACATTACGTAACAGTTTAACTACAAAGGTAACAACATTTAGCTGGATGAGTCACTAATATAGTAATAACATGCAGAATAATTTCTGTACCGTTCTGTAGCGTTGGCCGCGCTACGGAAAGTTAATCCGTTTAGCGAATGGATTCACAGCGCCGCGTGCGAGTACCGCTACATGCTGGCACTGCCTTTCAAAAAAGAAGAACCTTCGTGCCCTCCACATTAACTACATGGCGCTTCTCAGGAAAATACAGCTTTTAGTTCGCACAGTAGAGCATTTTCATAAAAGCTGCTCAACAGTACACTGTTTTTACTAACATTAACACAAATTTTGACACATATTACCTAACGGAATACTATTATTAGCAAGGTACCTATTTAAGTTTCAAGCTTGTCTCCATAGGGAAGTTTGATAATGGGGTTCGATTTGCAAGATTGGTATGCCACACAAGTTACTACACCCATAAAGCTTTATATGTCCTACCTGGATTAGGTTCCATCTCCATCCCTGTAGCAAACAGCTTTCAGATACATAGCCTTAACTTATGATGTTGTTGTTGTGTTCTTCAGTCCTGAGACTGGTTTGATGCAGCTCTCCATGCTACCCTATCCTGTGCAAGTTTCTTCATTTCGCAGTACCTACTGCAACCTACATCCTTCTGAATCTGCTTAGTGTATTCATCTCTTGGTCTCCCTCTACGATTTTTACCCTCCACGCTGCCCTCCAATGCTAAATTTGTTATCCCTTGATGCTTCAGAACATGTCCTACCAACCGGTCTCTTCTTCTCGTCAAGTTGTACCAGAAACGCCTCTTCTCGCCAATTCTATTCAATACCTTCTCATTAGTTATGTGATCTACCCATCAAATCTTCAGCATTCTTCTGTAGCACCACATTTCGAAAGCTTCTATTCTCTTCCTGTCCAAACTATTTATCGTCCATGTTTCACTTCCATACATGGCTACACTCCATACGAATACTTTCAGAAACGACTTCCTGACACTTAAATCTATACTCGATGTTAACAAATTTCTCTTCTTCAGAAACGCTTTCCTTGCCATTGCCAGTCTACATTTTATATCTTCTCTACTTCGACCATCATCAGTTATTTTGCTCCCCAAATAGCAAAACTCCTTTACTACTTTAAGTGTCTCAATTCCTAATCTAATTCCCTCAGCATCACCCGACTTAATTCGACTACATTCCATTATCCTCGTTTTGCTTTTGTTGATGTTCATCTTATATCCTCCTTTCAAGACACTGTCCATTCCGTTCATCTGCTCTTCCAAGTCCTTGATGTCTCTGACAGAATTACAATGTCATCGGTCAACCTCAAAGTTTTTATTTCTTCTCCATGGATTTTAATACCTATTCCGAATTTTTCTTTTGTTTCCTTTATTGCTTGCTCAATATACAGATTGAATAACATTGGGGAGAGATAACAACCCTTTCTCACTCCCTTCCCAACCACAGCTTCCCTTTCATGTCCCTCGACTCTTATAACTGCCATCTGGTTTCTGTACAAATTGTAAATAGCCTTTCGCTCCCTGTATTTTACCTCTGCCACCTTTAGAATTTGAAAGAGAGTATTCCAGTCAACATTGTCAAAATCTTTCTCTAAGTCTACAAATGCTAGGAACGTAGGTTTGCCTTTCCTTAATCTAGCTTCTAAGATAAGTCGCAAGGTGTTCCAATATTTCTATGGAATACAAACTGATCTTCCCCGAGGTCGGCCTCTACCAGTTTTTCCATTCGTCTGTAAAGAATTCGTGTTAGTATTTTGCAGCTGTGACTTATTAAACTGATAGTTCAGTAATTTTCACATCTATTAACACCTGCTCTCTTTGGGATTGGAATTGTTATATTCTTCTTGAAGTCTGAGGGTATTTCGCCTGTCGCATACATCTTGCTCGCCAGATGGTAGAATTTTGTCAGGACTGGCTCTCCTAAGGCCGTCAGTAGTTCTAATGGAATGTTGTCTACTCCCGGGGCCTTGTTTCGACTTAGGTCTTTCAGTGCTCTGTCAAACTCTTCACGCAGTATCGTATCTCCCATTTCATCTTCATCTACATTCTCTTCCATTTCCATAATATTGTCCTCCAGTACATCGACCTTGTATAGACCCTGTATATACGCCTTCCACCTTTCTGCTTTTCCCTCTTTGGTTAGAACTGGGTTTCCATCTGAGCTCTTGATATTCATACAAGTGATTCTCTTTTCTCCAAAGGTCTCATTAATTTTCCTGTAGGCGGTATCTATCTTACCCCTAGTGAGATAAGCCTCTACATCCTTACATTTGTCCTCTAGCCATCCCTGCTTAGCCATTCTGCACTTCCTGTCGATCTCATTTTTGAGTCGTTTGTATTCCTTTTTGCCTGCTTCATTTACTGCATTTTTATTTTATTTATTAAAATGTCTTATTTATTAAAATGTCTTGCCTGGGTCGTTGCAGTCGTATTGGTGTTGAAGTTGGTGCTTGCTGTAAGTCAATTTGGATAGGCTCTTCACCTCTCCAGTGATGGAATTAATTAACAACTACCACCCACTTGCGGTAGCCGTATTAACTTTCTATATAACCGGATCCATATCCCATCATATAAAACCAGTCGGATATTCTTGCTTTCCGACACAAAATTAACTGGAGACGACTTCAGGAACTATAAACCACTGCCACACTAAATATTAGGCACTTCCACTTTATTGTTTAAGGGTCACATCGCCAGACATGGCACGCCACGATACGTACGCTGTCGAGGCTCGACTGCAACTGCTCTGGTTTGCCGTTCTTTCCTCCCTTGGGGTGCTCGCACCAAGGTCATCCAAAAGACTGGCGGTCGAAAACCCGTATTTGATTAACTAATTTTATGGTTTCATTTGGTTTAACTGAATTACATTTTCTAATACCCTTAGAATGTTACAGTCAGTACATTTATAACTTACATTCATTTGTATACTTTATTTTTCATAAAATTATTAATTTTTCACAAAATACTTTCTCCTTCCAATGACCAATTATCATAGACATTACATTTGTGCTTATTGACATAGTTATAGAGGTTCCCGTAACACTGATCTCTCGTACAAGATCAATCATTTTACTATGACGATTTTCTCTCGATACTGTTTAAATAAAAAAGACTTTAGACATTGCAATTTGAATTTAATTGTATCATCACAAGCTCCCAACCTCGGGGCAACAAGGAAGCAAATAACTGTGGCAGTGGATCAAATATACAAACAGAAACGGCTAGGACCGGCGGGTAGAAAAGTAAATATAGGTATGCCAAATAACGCCACTCAAGTGGCTAGTTTTACAAAGCAGCAAATGAAAGGTAACATGGAATTGAGGGAACCAGCTGGCTAGTCGCCTTACCAAAATAGACACCTTTTATCGGCCGTATTGCAGAACTGTATGGTGAATGTCACAGTAAAGTCGCTGACAAATGATTTTTTAAAAATGGCTATTTCTTAAAGACATACTTTTAAACAGGATTAAACATCACTCTACTCAGATAAAAGCCAATACAGAAATATAAAATCAGCTGGTCCAGAATAAAGAACTAAATTTCAATGACATGTCAATATGAGCAGAGACTGACTAATTTAACATCGTTTCCTTGAAAATGCAAGACGTTATGTGACATGCAATAAAATACAAGGCACCTTAAAGAAAACTGGAAGAATAAAATTTGTAAAAAAATTACAATAAGAAATTTGCAAAGTTTAAAAGGTGATTTAAAGACACTACTAGCACACACACTGCCCAGTAACGTGGCGAGGACACAAGAAGCTCCATGCAGGTTCGTGACTATTTGGGAAAACATGAGTAACATCAACAAGTGCCTTTAGCTGACAACACCAGACTGGAGAAATGAACAAATACCAAGTAGGTGCGGAGGGAACCAGGATGCCACAACAGGGCACAAAATTAATGACTGTTGCGAAAAGATCTCACCACAGTCAACACTATGGACTGCCTCATATTCCTTTTTTGTTCCGTCTTTTGCCAAGATTTTAGTATGATTCGTGTTCAACACTTCTGATCCTCAATCAAATTGTGTGATTAACCCATGTGTGTTTTCTGACTGCAACTTGTAATAAATTAATTTTAGTTGGCAACCTGTTTCATTTAGTAATTAAAAGACCTCCTTGGTCCTATTTAAACGTATTACTGTGAGGTCATAGGAAGTCACGTTTCATTAGGGACACACTTTTTAATCAGGTTTCTCTTCTACACAAAGTTCGGTTACATAATTTAAAATTTTGGTTTTTAAAATTCAGTCTTAATCACACCACGTACGTTACAAGAACATAGGTGACCGGTTTCGGTCATATCACATGACCATCATCAGACCTGTAATTTAATTTAGAAAGTAATAGAAACCTTACTAGATTTACAATAAAATAAGACAAAATGCTTACAAGGATAAAATACAATAAGACAATAAGTCTATGGAAGTTTAGAATTCACAACACAGTTGACCAATTGTATGTAGACCTCTGTCTAAGATCGCGCCATTTTAGCACACACTGTACATCGTTGAGGAGAAACCATAATATACTGCTAATAAATGCTGACAAAGGTGACGTCAGCTCTGGTTGGCTCTTAATAAAGAACTGTTTTTTCGGCTCTCAGTGGAGAAATGGCTTCTGTTCGTCCTCTCGCTTCTGGATCATACGCCTCCCTGTGCGCCAGTGACATGAATTTACAAAACTCTCCACAACGGCATGGCCGACCGTTGTGGCCGAGCGGTTCTAGGCGCGGAGCCGAGCTACTGCTACGGTCACAGGTTCGAATCCTGCCTCGGGCATGGATGTCTGTCATGTCCTTAGGTTAGTTAGGTTTAAGTAGTTCTAAGTCTAGGGGACTGATGACCTCAGATGTTAAGTCCCATAATGCTTAGAGCCATTTGAGCCATTTTTGAACAACGCCATGGTCGTAAACTCGCTGACGGAAAAAAATCACAGTACCAAGAAGGAGCTCTGCGACATAAATGAAAGTTGGTAGGCATGTTTAAACATCTGAGAGATGATTTCTAATTTAATTTCGCACCAATAGCATAAGAGTAACGTTAGCAACGCCACAGTGAGAATGCAAACCATGTTGGTTTAAACACACACTGTAAGAGTCTTGAGCGTTAGTTACCTTCGAGATTGGACGCGGTCAGCTGACGGTTGTCAAGGATGCCTTTAAGGCGACAAGGAGGCAATTATCAGCAGATCACTGAACGAGGGCTACGAGAAGCTAGTATTTCCTTCTGCCATACTGCAGAAAGACTTGGCTGGAACGTAGCCACAGTACATGAAACTTCCTGGCAGATTAAAACGGTGTGCTGGACCGAGACTCAAACTCAGGACCTTTGCCTTACGCGGGAAAATTCTCTACCATCTCAGCTGCCCAAGCACGACTCACGACCCGTCCTCACAGCTTCAATTCTGCCAGTACCTCGTCTCCTACTTCCCAAACTTCACAGAAGCGCTTCTGCGAACCTCACAGAACTAGCACTCCTGGAAGAAAGGAGTGAAAATCTCACCCCGCAAGGAGAATATAACATTCTGTAAACATCCTGCAGGCTGTGGCTAAGCCATGTCTCCGCAATATCCTTTTTTCCAGAAGTGCTAGTTCTGCAGGATTCGTAGAAGAGCTTCTGTGAAGTTTGGAAGGTAGGAGACGAGGCACTGGCGGAATGGAAGCTGTGAGGACGGGTCGCGGGTCGTGCTTTGGTAGTTCTGATGTTTGAGCACTTGCCCGCGAAAGGCAAAGGCCCCGAATTCGAGTTTCGGTCCAGCACACAGTTTTAATCTGCCAGGAAGTTTCATATCAGCGCACACTCCGCTGCAGAGTGTAAATCTCATTCTGGCCACTGTACATGATTGCTGGCATCGGCGGTCAGGAGAATGTACGGTCGCAAGGAGACCGGGCTGTTGACCTCCACGTGGCACTACCGACACGGAAGACCATCGTGTTCGACGTATGGGTCTGATGCATCGTACTGCATCTGCAGCAGCAATCCGAGTAGTAATTGGCACCACAGCGACACAACGAACTGTTACAAAGTGGTTACTTCAAGCTTGCTCCGAAACTCCCTATAGCGTGCATTCCACTGACCCCAAACCACCGCCATTTGCGACTTCATTGATGTCAAGCGAGAGTTCATTGGAGGGCAGGGTGGAGGTCTGTTGTGTTTTCTGATGAAATGTGGTTCTGCCTCGGTGCTGGTGGTGGCCGTGTGTTGATTAGGAGGCAAGTTGAGGGCCTGAAACTAACCTGACTATCTGCTAGACACACTGGACCTACACCTGGAGTTATGCTCTTGGGTGCTATTTCGTGTGACAGCTGTTCCTCCTCCCACTCGTGGTTATCCCACACACCCTGACTGAAAATTTGTACGTCACTCTGGTGATTTGACCTGCTATGGTTCCATTCATGAACAGCACTCCAGTGGATGTTTTCCGACAAAATAACGCTAGCTCATATACCACTGTCGCAACCAGCATTCCAGACGGTATTTTCCAACAAGATTGTCTAATATTTATTTTATTGCTCTACGTATTTTACTTCATTATTGTTTTACACTCTTATTGAGCATAAGGATTTCTTTTATGTCTGCGCATAGCTTTGGATTTAGCATGTCCCACATAGTGTATATTTCCATGTGCTCTATTGTTTTATTTATTTCTTAATTTATGCATTACTATTCGTATTTTAGGTTCGCCGTTATCACACTGCACCTCCGACGGGAGCGCCGCATGGCGACTGTCATTACTACTAGCCCAGTCTTTCGCATGAGCTCCTATCATTCATATGTGTGTGCTACGTGAACACGGAAGGGCCTATCGGGCCGTTATAGTGTACAATGTGTTTACAGTTAGCGAGCGAAGTCCTGTTCTGCGCTGCAATGCCTGTCGTCGCCTCCATCAGGTAATACGCATTTTTCGGTTTCTCCTTCGTTCTCTACGCATGCCTGATACCGGTGATTTTGTTTCATTAATTTTTTATATTTTTTGCGTATGAGTTACCTTTTAGTACGTTTTATATCATACTTCCTGACGGATGCTTTTAACCAGAAATATCTGATTTTCTAACGTTAGCTACATTACGTTTCTCTGTGTAATTTTATTAGATTGGTTTTTGAAGCTTATTTGGCTTTATATTTTTTAAATAGCCTAGTGATGCCCTATCCGAATTGAAATGAGTCTTCCCTAGTTAACAAAAAACACTATTTATTAAGTAGTTGCAATAGAAGGTTGCTGTACCACACTGCCAAGATACAATGGATTAATTTTCACTTAAATATGTTGTCTAGACAAATGTATTCCAGAAATTTCGTTACTTTACATTAATTCCTTTTGGTGTATGACTTTTTCCGTCAGTGTAATTCAATAGTTACCGAGTTCGCAAAGTTAACACATGGAAAGACTCTTTTCTGAACAGGTCTTATTGATGCCACGCTCTGCTATCATGTTCTCTCTCCCTATGCAATGCTGGCCGGTGCTCGTCTCTTCTGTTCTGCTAAATTACTACTGTTAACCAGTAAATAGTCTTGTTCTAAGTTCTCAGTGATTTGTCAGATCTGTCCTGTGAGAAAAGTAGGGGCTCTGTGACTCTCATGGTCCTCACACATTTCGTTTCTGGTTAGGGCTTCCCTGTTCCAAAGCAAACCTGTTTTGTCAGACAGTTACGTCTGGCTCTGGCAGCTAGCTAAGCTCAGCGAGTCGGTTGAACTCAAGTTGTTCTACTGCTCCAATGTCTGACTCCTTGACAAGCCTGGCGGATCACACCCAGGGCGAAATATCGTTTGGTGACCGCACTCAGTTGCAGCACAGGAGGTGCGTAAGATTCAGACAAGCGACCTCGGCCGCCCAGGAGACCGCAACGCCTGTCCTTAAGCCAAAAGAATGCTTGCTCCTCAGTGCTACACGGAAATTCGCTTTGCCACTCAAAAAAATAATGGTCTCTGGCTTTGTCTTGGTCTGGGCGAGAGAGAGTGAGTGAGAGAGAGAGAGAGAGAGAGAGAGAGAGAGAGAGAGAGAGAGAAATAAAATGTTAATTGACGTCCTAATGTACGCAATCACTGAATGTTGCTTTCTATAAAGATAATCATACATCAGCTAGCCACAACTGAACTCATACCAAATTAATTAAAGTACCTTATGACAGTAAAACGTAAGCCGTGTCAGTCCAGCTGATTGCCACATGTCATTAACGTTTCCATTACTTTAAAAATGAGTTTCTTGTAATAATAACAATAAAATAGTAAACGCCATTATGGCAATAATGTAGGTCTTGTTCATATTGCGATAATATCGAGAAATGGTGGGAAAAAGATACCAGAACACATAACGAAAGAAAGCACTGGAGATGAAAGAGAAAGTGTAAGAGATAGAGATGGGAGAAGTCAGGAGCGTACTGATCACGGAACAGAAGCACTGGTTCCTTTCGAAACAGCAGGAAGACAGCTAAACTCTACTGAGGCAGAAGGTACACCACTGACAACAATTAAAGTGAAATACACTATCCTTTTGAATCAGGTATAGATTACTAGGTTATTTTTGTCCACATACGCATTGCTGAAATGCACAACGATACGAAGAAAAATTTAGAGATATCCTTATTATTTTGTGTAACATTTATGAAATAATGAGAAATATTCTACATGGGAGGACGAGTTCTGAGACGTCCAGTGACTAAGAAATCAATGAAGGGCACAGGATGTCTAAAAATCACGTTACTCGTCCTTTTGCATCCGTCCTAAGAAGAATTATTAATATATATAAAAAGGAATGTTACGCACTTACCCTGAGCGAGCAAGCATTGATAGCTAGCTCGACTAGTGCTGATTTTACACTCTGGCCCACTGAACTAAACACAGTAGTAGATATCAGATTGTGTAATGATTGATGGACAGTTTATTTTAGTTGACACCTGTTTCTCAAGTAAGTTTCAATCACATGAGAACACTAAGAAATTCAACTGTCGCTTTTTAAACTGGAAACTTCTTTATCAAAGGTTCAAAACGGCTTACTAAAATCAAACTCTGTCAAAATAGAGGTTCTCGTCCGACCTTGGGTTTTCTGAGATTGTCGGTAACTTTAATTGATGTACTTCTTATAGTCTGGTTTCATCAGTAATTGAGTTTGTATTTATACAAAGAGCGTTCACTAAGTTACACAATACATTTTTCTTCTGAAAGCAGATTGGTTTTATTCGGGATTCCGATACACAATATTATTCCCCACCCTTTTGGCTACAAAACCCTATCTTTCAACATAATCTCCATTCAAGCGACGGCTTTACGCCACCTTACTGGGAGGGCCCGTATGTCCGCTGATACCATTCTACTGCTCGACGTCGGAGCCAACGGCTTTATGCATCAATAGCCTCCCTATCCATCAGCCTCGTAACGCGCAAGCAATTCCGCACAGATCATCTTTCGTTGCTCTTTATTGTCGTTTGTTAAGGCGGCTAAGAACCCAGCGGGCACACGCCTTTGAGTACCCCATCTTGTGGACGATTGTGTCAGCACTACCTGCAGAGACGTCCAGCTGTAGAGTGAGGTGTTTGATTATGATCCGTCGATCTCCGCCAACGACAGTGTACGCGCATTTCAATATTGCAGCAGAAACAGCTTTGCGCGGCCGGCCGGCACGCGTGACCTTGTTGCCATGATGACAGACGCTTCGCCCAACGACTCAGTGCTTTTGTTCACTGCCAGATTACCGTAGACATTCTGCAAGCACCTATGAATATCTGAGCTGCTATGGTTTTCCAGCAAAAGAAACTCAGTGACAGCTCGCTGTTAGGAACGCAACCCCGTTACAAACGCCATTTTGAACGATACATAAAGCGCCGCCACCTATCGGAATTTTATGAAACTACAGGGGCTCAAGCGGGAATATTCCACGATGTCCCACAACAAATTCCGCATTTTTGCACTCCAAAGTGGCTAAGATAAAAAGTGTTGCATTATTTATTGGATGCCTCTCGTAGTTGACTTTGCAAGTGCAATGGTAGTTAGTAAGCTGTTTATGAACAAGTTTTTGACAGTTGTGGGAAATTCCCTGATGGGGTGAAATCATCTGACGTTTTTGGATTTTCGTTCTTGGATATACAATGGGCGTTTGAGAAGTCCGTGCAAAAATAAAAACTACTTACGTATTTAGGGTAAACCTTTTTTATTTTTCGACATAGTCTTCTTATAGACCTGTACACTTCGTCCAACGCTGTTCTAATTTGTTGATCCCTTCCGAAAAATAGGAATTGTCCAAGTCTGCAAAATAGCTATTAGTTGCTACAATCACCTCCTCGTTTGAATAAAATCTTTGACCCGCCAGCCATTTCTTCAAATTGGGGAACAAATAGTAGTCCGACGGAACCAAGTGTGAAGAATAGGGGGTATGTGAAACGAGTTGGAATCCTATTTCCATTAATTTTGCGACCACAACTGCTGAGGTTTGTGTTGTTGCATTGTCGTGATGGAAAAGGACTTTTTTGCTTCCAATCGCTGGCGTTTTTCTTGCAGCTCGGTTTTCAAACGGTCCAATAACGATGAATAATATGCACCTGTAATACTTTTACCCTTTTCCAGATAGTCGATGACGATTATTCCTTGCGAATCCCAAAAGGCAGTCGCCATAACCCTTCCGACCGAAGGCATGGTCTTCGCCTTTTTTGGTGAACATTCTCTCTTGGTATACCCATTGATTAGATTGTTGTTTGGCCTCAGGAGTATAGTAATATATCCATGTTTGATCCACAGTGACGAAACGACACTTAAAGTCCTGCAGATTCTTCCTGAACAGCTGCAAACCATCCTTGCAACACTTCACACGATTCGAGATGCACACAGTGCTAGCAAACTCACGCACCTTTTCTGTCATCCATCACCATATCATGGATTTTATCAATGATTTCTGGAGACGTAACCTCCACAGGGCGTCCTGAAAGTTCAGCTTCACTTGTGCCAAAATGGCCACTCACAAAATTTTGAAACCATTTATAAACTGTTCTAATCGAAGGTGCAGAGTCACCGCAATGCTTATTAAGCTTCTGTTTAGTCTCCTGAGGCGTTTTGCCTTTTATAAAATAATGTTTAATCACCACACGAAATTCTTCTTCGCCCAATTTTTTTACGATTACTCGACTACCTTGATTCACACGAATGCCAAACACAAAGAAACAGACCAATATGGTTGAAACTTTCCAAAGATGTTACTAACTAAACATGACCTCGATACGCGCCGGTGGTGCCATCTCTCGGAATTTGCACGGGCTTTTCAAACGCCCCTCGTATGTCGGGTAACGCTTTACGTTGATAATTTCGCAAAATATATTTTCATTGCTTGTCCTTTAGAATCTTTAGAAAAAAGGTAAAGCATGAATTAAGTAAACTAACTATTTTTAGTAATCTGATTTACGTGGTTCGGCTTGTCAAGCGGTCCACATTCCAGTGCGTATGCCCCAGTCAGTTAACGAATCGCTCCTCGTTCATTGCTTGCTGCCCACTTGTGTACTAATAGCCTTTAACCCATGTGAATACTACATAAACTGTTATACCGTAACAGTGAGTCGTTGTATTAAGTAAGTAACTGCGTAAATTTCATTTGTGCGGGTGAAGCAAGCATACTTAATTCTCTAGCGAGGAACGATAAACAGTATTCAGCAGAACATTCAGCTCTGACGTTCAGTACATCCACAAAGCACTAAAGTGGAGGTGACGTGCAGCTTACCAACCACTGTGCAGAGCAATTTTCTCTCTTAATGAATACTTCTACACTTCAGCGAGGGCCACTGTGTACATACCATACATACAAATATGTATATGGCGCTGACCCCAGCGCGTGAAACTGACTGCTGGATGTCGTAATTTAGATGTGCCATGTACTGTAAACCACATAGCAACATGCTATATTACTCATGTGTTCCTTTCTTTAAATGGCGAAGTTTCTTCCCCGACTTTGTGTGAGATACATCTCTGCAAAGGTGTTGGCTCTGGCTCTGAGTACTATGGGACTTAACATCTGAGGTCATCAGTCCCCTAGAACTTAGAAATACTTAAACCTAACTAACCTAAGGACATCACACACATCGATGCCCGAGGCAGGGCCCGAACCTGCGACCATAGCAGTCACGCGGTTCTTGACTGAAGCGCCTAGAACCGCTCGGTCACAGCGGCCGACTGAAAAGGTGTTGTACATGTAATGTACCATGTACTGTACTCCAAATGTTAATATGCATGACTTGGGGTGTGTGTGTGTGGGGCAAAATTTCTCGTTTTTAGATGACGGAGAAAGACAGTGGATGATATATCCAAATACTGAACTGCCTCTGTATGCGTTTACGAACCAGGCGCATTTTTTAAACAAGTTCTGAAGTCAGATTGAGCGCGTGATTAAAAAGTTGCCTGATATTGTTGATAATTAACCAACGAGTGACAAACATTAGTTGTTTTCATTTGACTTCCCTCAGTTACGATTGTATCCCTTCTATATACAAAGAGTGCTTTCTTTGGTTGATAGGGTAAAATATAAATGGCACTGTGTGCTATAAATGTTTTAATTCCCAACACTACGCTGTCATAAGTCACCAAGTCACGTCCAATACACCACAATGAAGCAAGTTAACGTGTTTCGATCAGAAGTGACCGCGAAGATTCGCGTCATTGTAGCATGTGGTAGTTCCATTTCGGGGACCGTCTTTGGCACAGTGGTAGATAATCATGAGAAATTACGACAGATGCTGCTCCAAATGGCGAACTGGTTCTAAAGTAAGAGTCACAACAGTTGAGGACTAGCAAGGGCACTTTAAATGCCGCAACTCTCACATTTGTAGTTAAACGGAAATAATCTGTACCTGATTAATAATAATAACGGTAATAATAATAATAATAATAATAATAATAACAGATAAATGCAGACTTTGCAAACAACAAATAGAAACAGTAGATCACATCACAAGCGGATGTACAATACTAGCAAATACAGAATACCCCAGAAGACATGACAATGTAGCAAAAATAATACATCAACAACTTGCCATACAACATAAACTAATAAACCAACACGTTCCCACATACAAGTATGCACCACAAAATGTACTGGAGAATGATGAACACAAATTATACTGGAACAGAACCATTATAACAGATAAAGCAACACCACATAACAAACCTGACATCATACTCACCAATAAAAAGAAGAAATTAACACAACTAATTGAAATATCCATACCCAATACAGCAAATATACAGACGAAAACAGGAGAAAAAATTGAAAAATACATCCAACTGGCTGAGGAAGTCAAGGACATGTGGCATCAGGATAAAGTTGACATTATACCAATTATACTTTCAACTACAGGAGTCATACCACACAATATCCACCAGTACATTAACGCAATACAGCTACATCCAAACTTATATATAAATCTACAGAAATCTGTAATTATTGATACATGTTCAATTACCCGAAAGTTCCTAAACGTAATGTAACATCTACCATACAGTTAAAAGAAGTCACGCTTGATCAAGGTCCACGTCACTTTCATTTCGAACCAGACCTAAGGTCTGAGAAAGGAAAGAAGATAATAATAATCATAATAATAATAACTTGACTGACAAGTGAAAGACACGACGTATGGAAAATCAGGATATTTCATGGTGAGATCCATCTTTTCTACAAACTGCCAACACAGAGAATAGCTGATGGCCCTACAACTTCCTATCCTGATCAGTGTAACAACCATCGTGGTCGCTGTACACAGCTGATTAAATCACATTTTGATAGAAATCCAAAAATTATGGTATCAGTCCTTTTATCGACTCTGAATGAAGTATTCACTATCAGTTTTCATTAACTTTATAAAGATGGCTGAAGTGTACTTTGGCAGGTGAGATTATTTTAATAGAAAATGAAGTAACTTTTTAGTAAGTTGCTTTTGTTTTATTTTATGACAGAATTCTCCAAACCTTAGGGACACACCTTGCATTTTTTTAACTGTATGCATTTACTGTTTCCTTTATTTTATATCTATTAGTATTTCAAGTTTTTCGTGTATAATTGAGATGTTAGTATGCAGTTTTATTATGTTGTATGGTTATTTTGATTTTTGATCTGTTCGATGGGACAATCATGTTAAAATTATAAACTTAGAGCAGTTATTTAGTCTAATTTGAAAATCCATCTATCTACAGCCTTTTACCTTAGACACAGTACCGAAATCAACTAACTAGTAGATTCCTCCTAATGCGAATGCGCCTAATCTTGTTAGATATACTGCTCAGACTGTGCCAGTTCTACAATGGCCCGCCTATCGCATCACGTTGTAGTGTGAAGTCCTGCTGAGAGGTTTCGCCTGATTTAAAGCAGCCCACATAACGTAACTGCCATGCAATTCCTTCTTCATGAGGATTCTCAGCCGCACACTGCAGGAGCAACGAAGATGATCCTGCAGCATTTTCGAAGTCTTTCATCATCTGCCACACAGCACAGACTTGCCTCCTACTGAGTTTCATCTCATCGGTCACGTGAACGGCTGACTATGGGGACAACAGCAGTTTGGCGCAAACGAGTTGCAGACCAGCGTGGGGAATTCACGGAAATCACAAACGGCTTCGTTCTGTAGCAAGACTATCGGAAAGTTGGTACCACACTACGACATATGGCAGAGTCTGAGTGTCGACTGTATAGAGAAGTAGCTGGAAAGTGTAGCTAAACGTTGCATATAAAACATATTTTTTCTTTTCACTATGGTTTTCATTTTGCGACATATCTGATACTGAAGAAAATTGCCCACGTATTGCAGTCATAATTGCATTGAGTGCAAGGTGTTCGCAGTTCTGAGAAAAACAGAGGTAAAATATAGGGAAAGATGGGTAATATACTATACATACAAGAGCCAAGAGGAAACAATGAGAGTGGAAGACCAAGAACGAAGTGCTCTAATTAATAAGGATGTAATAAAGAAATGTATATAAGATTCGTTGACGACATTGCTATCCTCAATGAAACTGTAGTAGTATTACAGGAACAGTCCAATGAATGCGTAGTATGCACTGAGAATAAATCGAAGAAAGACGAGAGCAATAAGAAATAGCAGAAATGTGAATAGCGAGAAATTTATTATCAGGATAGGTGATCATCAAGTAGATTAAGTGAAGGAAGTCTGTTACCTAGGCAGCAAAATAATCCATGACGAAGAGAGCAATGGGGATATCAGAAGCAGACTAGCACTGGAAAAAGAGCATTCCTGGCCAAGGTAAGTCTACGAGTATCAAACACAGACCTTAATTTGAGGAAGAGTTTCCTGAGAATGTACGTTTGGTCCACAGCATTGTATGGTGGTGAAACACGGACTGTGGGAAAACCGGAACAGAAGAGAATCGAAGCAGAAGAACGTTGAAAATTAGGTGGACTGAGAAGGTAAGGAATAATACGGTTCTCCGCAGAGTAGGTGAGGAAAGGAATATGTGAAAAAATGACAGGAACAAGGAGCAGAATGGTAGGACATCTGTTAAGACATCAAGGAACAACTGCCATGGTGCTAGAGGGAGCCGTATAGGGTAAAACCTGTAGAGGAAGACAGAGACTGAAATACACCCACAAATAACCGAGGACGTAGTTTGTAGTTGCGTAGGGGGGGGGGGGGGGTATTCGTGGTAGGCAACATCAAAGCAGTCAGTTCAGAAACTTCTCGGGAATTCAGTAACCTAGCATTCTCGTGAGGTGCTGCCTCCAGTCTTTACGATACTTTTGAATTTCTTCATTCATTTGTGTTTAAAATATCTAACTCTGCGACATGGTCATAAGGTTTGTAATTATCACCTCGAAAAACATCAATCTGTGAAAACAAAGTAATGCAGCCCTTTGATAAAGTGAAGAATCGTAAGGCAAATCAGTTTCTGTATTTGAAGATTAACAATGCTATAGCAATCCATGCGGAATTGTTGAGAGTTTATGGCAACACCGAGCACCATGATGTGACACGGTGGTTGGGTGACGTTTCCAAAGTTGGCAAACAAGTCCGAACGGCCAAGAATGAAGTGACAGACAGATTCGCGAATTGCAAGAGGCCCTGGCGCTCGAAGACCGACGTATCGCAAACAAGACAATAGTGGAGAAAGTTAGAGTAATTTTTCAACGTATTACACGAGATTTTGAACATGACAAAGATGTTGGCCCACTGGGTTCCGCAACTGCCCAACGCAGGAAGCTGTGGAAACGTTGCAGCTTTGTTATACCAATCCAGGTGACTTCTTTAGCGGACAAAGAAGCAAAGGATCAAAGGAAGCATTGTAAATATGTCGGGTTCGACATCACCGGGAATGGAGAAGAGCCAACCTTCAGTTGACTACCTGAGCCCGGCGGGGGGGGGGGGGGGGGGGGGGGGACTGCAGTAGTATGATACTAACACGTTATAGTCATAGTCGCAAAAGGCAAACCGACTGCTGAAATATCTTGACGAGGTTATTGGAAGCTGTCAAGACGAAGCGGCGTGGGAAGCTGTCCAAGAAGATTTTTTTTTCCTCTACACCAACGCCTCAATTCGTTCTGCGCTGGACCTAGACACACATGCTGCTTCTTTGAGGTATCAGATTTTGAAAGGGCAACTGAGCCACCCCTTCAAATGAACTTGCCAAATCCGATTTAACCACGCCAACCCCGCGTAACATGCGGGACAATGGCGCAAGCGATAGAACAAAATAGAACAATGGAAGACGACGACTACTATTCGTTTTTTGTTTGTTTAGTTGTTGTTTTTATGCTTAATTACAAACACCCATCATTCAGTGTTAGTCCACTGTGTATTTTATATCCTCACAGAATATAAATTTACTTTTTAAGTAATAAAAATTAGTTGATGGCGTAATCTCTTTGCTTTTATATAAACAAAGCAATCACTTTTGATGCAAGTACTGTTTACGTGGACAAGCACAAAAATGTTATTATTTTTTACTCAATAGAACTTTCTATATAATGATCAAAGATAATATTTCCTGTTGTTATTGATAAATGAATAACAGAAACATGTTTCATGTAAGTTCTATGAAGTATCGAAGCGATGTTTAATATATTTTGTTTTTCGGTTCTTTGTTTTATCTTTTTTGCTGAGAAAATAGCGTTTTCTCACGCTATATGATGAGTTTGTATTGTTCTCTTTGTTTTGTACTACAACATGCCTCTGTTTCACGTTACAAATAAGCAGTTTCCAAATACAAACTGAATTAAACATTGACAGTTTCAGTTTTGCTATAAATGCAACTAACATATAGGATAACTGTGTAGAGCAAAAACGTTCCGAAGGTTACCCTGCTCTTTATATATCCTCTGTCAGTTTCTAGACGGTTCATCACTCACCAGGGTTGCCGAGAGCACTACCGCGCTGCTTCCTGGCGTGCCGGCCCTGGATCGAATCCGCTCGGCGGATTAACGAGGAAGGCCAGTGTACCAGCCAGCCTGGATGTGGTTTTTAGGCGGTTTTCCACATCCCACTAGGTGAATACTGGGCTGGTCCCCATGTTCCGCCTCAGTTACACGGCTCACAGACATCTGAACACATTCGCACTGTTCCATGGATTACACTCGACACATACAATTAGGGTACACTAATTCCTTCCTGGAGGGGCGGGAGGGGGGTACGGGGTGGCGACAGAAAGGGCATCCGGCCGCCCCTTAAAAGTAAAATGCAGATCCTGCAAGTTTAAATGCTTAGAAAGAGAGAGAGAGTTTCTAGAGGGTTCATCGCTTCTGGTTTCCATGGGAATAGTAAAACCCTAATCGCATATGTTAAGAAAGCTGTCATTAAGAGGTAACACCTGATCTGTATGCAACACACCCAATGTACAGGTAATGCGGCTACTAACTTAACTGACCAAAGCTATTAAGAAAAGTACGGTAGTCAATGCTCACTTATGGTAGTCTACAAAGCCTATGGTAGTTTTACAGCTCTAGTTATTATTACAGTATTATGCATCCAAAGAGGACAAAACTCTTTTATTGGCTGCCGAAGGACAAACACCGGGAGACATCCATCGGAGAGTGAAAAATGTGTACTGAGCAGCACGTCTGTCGACAATCACCTTTGCGCAATGATGTGCCAAATTCTGTGCTGCTGCTCCATGGTAACGCACGTCCCCTTGTTAGAAATATCGTAAGGTGGAAGTTACGCCAGCTCACGTGGGAGATATTGCAGCACAGGCACCATAGTCCTGATCAATCACCATGCGATTACCACGCCTTTCGTCCCTTAAGCAAGGCCGTGCGGTGTCAACGATTCCTCTCGGACGAGGATTTGCAGCAGGCAGTTACGAACTTCTTGACGTAGAAGAACACAGTGTTTTACCAAACGGGTATGATGCGTCAGTAAGGTGATTCCCATAATGCTCACGACGATTATTCCTGACTGGCACACCGATTTTGGACTGTACGGCCTTCGAACGGAAGCTTTTAATCATCCCTTATGCGAGGAGCGTTCAGTAAGTAATGCAACACTTTTTTTTTCTTTCTAAATGAACGTTATTTGATTCAGGATTCCAATGCACCACATTATTCCCCACTCTTTTGACTACAAAATCCTATTCTTCAACATAATCTCCGTTCAATGCTACAGTCTTATGCATGTATGCCAGCACGGTCGACGTCAGAAACAACGTCTTGCTGCGTCAATATCATCCTCATTATCTACATATTGCTTCCCGCGGAGTGCATTCTTCATTGAGCCAAACAGATGGGAGTCGGAACTTGTGAGATCTGGGCTATAGAGTGAGTGAGGAAGAACAGTCCAATGAAGATTTTTTTAGCTCCTGTAGGGTGCGCAGACTTCTGTGAAGCCTTGCGTTGTTATGGAGAAGAGTTAGTTTGCACTTTTGTGTCGCCGATCACGCTGAAGCTAGCCAATACGCTCCTGACTTGATCGTTGCACATGAAGGACGACATCAACAAGAAAAACTCCTTCAGAGTGCCCGGAGATTGTCGCCATGACTTTACCGACTGCGGGTGGGGTTTTGAACTTTTCCATGAATTTCCCTTTTGTTTCATCGCCTTTTACAGTATTAACAAATTCTCACCATCAGTCTCGTAATGCGCAAGCAATTCCGCACGGACAGTCCTTGCTTTATCGTCTTCTGTTAGGCGATGAGGAGCGCAGCGGGCACACGCCTTTGAGTATCCCAACTGGTGGACGAGTGTGTCAGCACTGCCAACAGAGACGTCCACTTGAGAAGCGGAATTTTTGATTGTGATCCGTCCATCACCTCGAATGAGAGCGTCCTCACGTTCCAACAATGCAGAAGCCACAGTGGTGTGCGGTCCGCAGAAACGCTGGCGATAGGAGAGATCTGCGCGAGCTTGTTGCGATGATAACAGACCTTTCGCCCTAATACTCATCGTGCTTTTGTTCGCTGTCAGGTTTCTCTAGACATTCTGCAAGCTCCTGTGGGAATCTGTGACGCTCTCGTTCCAGCAGAAGAAAATTGATGGCAGCACTCTGCTTGGAATGCAGCTCCGTTACCGACACCATCTTGAAGACTATGTACAGCGCCGACACCTCGGATGAAGAAACCATTCCGTGGTGGGCATCTCCACGATCACTACGCCTTTTTTCCGAGGTAAATCGTTTCTCGAACTGCCAAAACAGTACTCCTGCAACCAAGATCACTGGCCTTTCATCCATCGTGGGGAAAAAAGTGTAGCATTCAATATGTAGAGAAAGACTAACACAGTCAAGTTTCAAGGTCGCAGCTTGATTTTTTCGAGGTGATAATCAAATATTGGTGTACGAACGGTAATTTTTAATTCCTAGTGACCTCGTAACCCGCATCGTGTTGAGCCAATGGTAGCTGCATCTCTGTGCGACCGATCCTCTGTTTATACACAGGTCCTTTTCCACGATTGACCCCTGTTTAAGCAGAGGCGGAATTGTTCAACAGTAGAAAAAGTCATGTAACGCCCGTTGATAATACCACGCTATGGTTATGAAGAGACATCAACACAAATTAACAGTAAACTCTTGGGGCAGGCATAGTCAACGACTGATTAATAAATGTATACATGCTTTACCTTCACTTAACTGCATTTGTAAATGCATGCATGTACCTTTCTTCCAGGTTCACTATGTGAACGTGGTACTTGGAAAATAGCCGACTTGATCTTTGTCACGTACGTGTCGTGGTGACACCTCAGTTCATTCTTCCTTCGTGCATGTGAACAACAGCAGCTGATGTTCCCCGAAAAGTGGATACGAACAGGTGGTCCTGTATTCCCTTTTTCCTCCTTCATTTGCTGTATTATATTTTCCCTTTTTATTAATTAAATTCAGTACTTAGTGCGTTAGATAACAATTTCTGCTAAACCTTGGCTTTCTGCACATTTGATCCTCTACTGCCTTCACCATATCATCTCTGTGGGTAAGCTGGCCCGAATCCTGGCGGTGGATAAAGTTCCGCTCTCAGTATTTGGTCGGCAAGGGGAGGAGGGGTGGCAATGTGAAGTTCCTGTTCACTATTCCTTGCGCCAACGTCGTAGATTAAATTCCAACCCTCTCCACAGCATCTCATGAAGTGAGAGAATGTGACACTGTTGATGGTACTCTGTCGAATGGGAACGTTAAGCTTGACGACCCCCTCGATGCTATTCACGAGAAGTAGCTATATGTCGGTATCGGGTCTCACTCTCTCCATTCTTCTCATCATCATCATCATCATCATCATCATCATCATACTGCACGAACATCACATTAATCTTCACACACACTCACACACACAATACACTCATGTAATAATACAACTATTGTAATGGAGTATATTGCAAATAAATAAACAAAAACAATAACTGTATCATCTCTTAAACTAGTAGTTTTCCCTTTTGTCAGTAGTACCCTCAAACCCCAACAGCCTCAAGTTGTTTCTGCTTATCCACATCCCATCTCTTTAGTTTCTCACATCTTACAATTTTTTCAGGTTTAATCGTCAGTCAGTAACAACATCTGCTTCTGGAAATGTTTTTTCAGTATCAAGTTTCTAAATTCATGTCATAACATTGTATAATCTACCTGAAAGCTCCACTTCTCTTCCTCGTTCACATAGTGAACCTGGAAGAAAGGTACATGCTTTGAGGGACGATACTATTAGTGGTTCTGAACAGAAGACTTCATATGCCCTATTCCAAATGGTTTCCGAGATAAGTAGAACACTATTAATATCACTTTGGTACGTTTTTATTGAATAAGTCCATAATCCCATGCTTCAGTTACAACGTGTCCCAGTACAAAATGAAACTAAAATAAATTTCCTAAATTAAAAAAAAAAAAAAAAGTTTTTCTCTAGGACTAACAGGGTGCATCAGAAGAGCGTGATAATACTGAAAATGTAGCGTGACGCCCATGCACTGCAGCTTACGTACTTTTTGTAGCAAGTTTGAGGTAGTTCCCCGACTTGATAGACCACAAGTATGCTGTACCAAACTGTTCGTCTCAACTTCCTCTACACTACTATTTTACGTTGAAAGCAATATCAATGTTGGAATACTAGGGAAAATAAAGAACAATGTACATTAAATGCGACGGCCGTTGCGGCCCAGCGGTTCTAGGCGCTTCAGTCCGGAATCGCGCGACTGCTACGGTCGCAGGTCCGAATCCTGCTTCGGGCATGGATGTATGTGATATCCTTCGGTTGGTTAGGTTTAAGTAGTTCTAAGTTCTAGGGGACTGATAACCTCAGATGTTAAGTCCGACAGTGCACAGAACCATTTGTACATTAAATGTGTTCTCCCCCAAAAACAATTCGGAATAGGGCACATGTCCACAAGAAGTTTTTTCTTCAGAATCACCCCTCAGAGGATGTACCTTTCCCCCGACTCACTCTGTACAAATCTGTTTGATGATTCATAAATCAAGTGTCAGCAAAGATTAAATTTTATTCTGTGCAAAATTCTACTAGGCAACTTCCCATTTCATCATTTTTCCCCAGCCCAATCTCTCCTAGTTTCCTTCCTTCTCTCTTTTCCTACTATCGATTTAAAATATATCAGCGAAGATAAACTTCTATAAACTTCTTTGAGAAGATCGCTAATAATCACCTTTGGTTATAAATAATCGGTTTCGGTAACTAAAGCTATCATTTATAGATCTCGGCAGACAGCATATTACGTATATCTTTTAAATAGCCGTAAAAATACTCTTTCTCACGAACTGTCAGGTATGTAACATACATGCACGGGCATGTCAACATTAAAAGAACTATATACACAGCTATTCACCAAATAAATGTGCTAAACTTTTTGCGTTTTAAATCAAACGTTTGTTGATATGAGTTAAGTTTATTCACAAGATTTGAAATATTGGGTAATTATAAAAAGCGTTGTTTTACTAACATCGCCGACAGAAAGTAGGAACAAACAGATGAAGTTAGATTCGGTACTGCACTGAAAAGACAACGCTGTACCTGTTCCCGTATGGGAACGTATGCTAGACGGTACACATTTACGTGTGGTGTGCAAGACTCACCCCCAGTTGCTCTGTACGGTAGTTTCTCGCTATCGTCCTCGGTCATCAGTTGTACTGCAGAATGACTTCATGTGTGTTGTGTCTAGACAAGACAGCCTAGACACAATGAGAGGAAGCCGAAAGGCACGCACTAAGTTAAAGCAGGATGGCGTGAGGTCTGAAACAGGATACGTAATGAATGCTATAAAGAAAAGTACGTAGCTTCTGGAATACTTAACTTTAATACATCCTTTTGGTACATCTGGAGATTGTGGCGATACAAGTGAGACTCTTTAGATACATGCAATGTTACTAATGGCGCCTTGCTAGGTCGTAGCCATTGACTTAGCTGAAGGATATTCTAACTTTCTGCTCGGCAAAGGAGCGAGGCTTCGTCAGTGTAGTCGCTAGCTACGTCGTCCATACAACTGGGGCGAGTGCTAGTCCGTATCTCGAGACCTGCCTTGTGGTGGCGCTCCGTCTGCGATCACACTGTGGCGACACGCGGGTCCGACATGTAGTAATGGACCGAGGCCGATTTAAAACTACCACCTAGCAAGTGTGGTGTCTGGCGGTGACACCACAATGTGTAATCGGGAAGTATTTTATGAACTGTGGTACCAATAAAGTATAATGCTCCACTTGTTTTAAGAGATTAAAAGTTGGAGGTGGCATAACAAACATGTAACACCATATAAGGAGAAAACTTGTACCTTGGAAGAGCAGGTAAATTTTGTTGATATACCTCTAATTTTATAAACCTACAATAAACATTTGATGATACCTGAAGCCTTAATCTCTTGGTTGCTACACGGTGAAAAACTGATATAATCTAAAAGTGATGATGCAGACTCGTGACTTTCTGCTTTCACCATCTCCACACCTATCTCCTTCACCTCCGCCTTTTTTACTGAAGAAAGACTGACTTGTACCAATCACAAAAGGGTACATCATTGCCGCCATTGCTCCGGTAGACTAAGGTACCCATCGCTTAAGTACATAAATTATATAAACTATTTATCTCATCGCACATTCTTTCAATTTCTTCATAAGCTACGAAGTTAGCAGATATATGAAGTTGTACTACTGTAAATGATAGAAGGCTGCACCCGCTAGAAGAGTACAGGTTTGTATGACTACTAGCGCCGCAGCTCATGAAGATGCCTACGAGTAACAATGACAATATTTGCCTTTCAAGCATCGTCTTACGAATTACGTTACGAGATGTGAATAGACAAAGGGAAGCGGGGCGGTTGAGGGAATGTATAGGTGAAGGACAACATGTAACTCTAGCCGAAAAAAGGTTTAGTGCATGCAGTAGCTCTGCGTGTAAGTATGGCAAGCTGGCTGCAAAAGTTCTCCGAAACCTCTCTGCGGCTTTCTTCCTCAAATAACAAACGGCGGGCGCCGCCCGTAAACTTTGCATAAGGACCTGCGCGCGACGTTCTACCAACACCCACATCTTTGGCTGTGTCGTCGCATGGGAATAAATTCCCCTATTTCTGCACTCTCTCTGCCGTGAAAACAACCTGACAGTATCATTCTCTCAGAATATACGCCTAAAAAATGTGGCCAAACGTAGCACAAATATAGGTTTTGATAACATTTATATTCAGGTATAACCATGCATCAGAATTCCAGCTAGGATTTGGCGCGTTTCACTCTGAAAGTAACGTTGGCGTCCATATTCTTTTCGAAACTGAGACTGTGCGCAGTCTGACATGTAAGAGTACATGGTGATGCTTTGCAATTCAACATTTTGCGTCAGCATAAAGTTTGAGACATCCGAGGCGATTCTCTAGGAACTAATATCCTGCGTGAGTACAGTGTCAGAGAACCATTAGGCCACTTTAGCCAAATATATACGTTGCAGTGAGACATAATAAGGAGTTATTTCCGTCTTCCCACTCCCCGAAGCGTTCACAATATCCCAATATGAATAAATGATGTAGTGGATGACATTGACAGCTCGTGAGGCTGAATGGAGTGAGTGATTGATTATTTTGAATTTTTTTTTTAATTTTGTTTATTTACAGACGCAATCACATTCGTATGAGACAGCCATAACCGGTTTCGGCCATACATTGACCATCTTGAGATTCTAAAGGCGGTATACACTGTACACAGGTTAATGCGTTTTTGAGGGGAGATCTGCAGAGGATCAGTGCAATATACATAAATGATTTGACGGACAGGGTGAGCAGAAATTAACGGCTGTTTGCTGATGGCGCTGTGTGTACGGGAAAACGTCTTAGTCAAATCACAGAGGGAGGATACAGGATGTCTTATATAGAAATTCTAGTCCATGCCATGAATGATAGCTGGCGCCAGGTGTAGAAAAAGTTAATGCGGATGAGCAGGAAACACGATCATGTAACTTTCTAATATAGTATTAGTAGTGTAAAATAAAACCAAACTCCATCCGAAAAGGTCCAGGAAGGCCCAACGGTACCGACCGTGTTCAGTTGCGGAGAATATGGCGGACAATCGAGGCCCACGGCAGTGGCCTCTGGATACCCCACAGCCAGAATGCGGTCCCCACAATGCTCCTCCAGGACATTAAACACTGTCCTGCTCCGACGGGGTCGAGCTCCGTCTTGTATGAACCACATCTTGTCAAAATCAGGGTTACTTTGGATAATGGGGATGAAATCATCTTTTAAAACCATCACGTAAAGTTCAGTAGTCACAGTGTCATTGCCGCGCGATGTAGCCGTGCGGTCTAGAGCGCCATGTCGCGGTTCGCGCGGCTCCCCCCGTCGGAGGTTCGAGTCCTTCCTCGGGCATGGATGTGTGTTGTCCTTCGCGTAAGTTAGTTTAAGTTAGATTAAGTAGCGCGTGTCTAGGGACCGATGACCTCAGCAGCTTGATCCCATAGTCCTTACCACAAATTTCCAAATTTTACACAGTGCCACCAAGGAATATGTTACCGACTATTCCGTGACTGGACATTGCACACCACACAGTCACCCATTGAGGGTGAAGAGACTTCTCGATCGCGAAATGTGGATTCTCAGCCTTTCGCCCAAATGCGCCAATTTTGCTTATTGGCGAACCCATCCAAATGAAAGTGGGCTTCGTTGCTGAACCAAACTAGCATGCGCACACTAAATCCTATCATGCCCCCCGGCCAACCGTGCAGTTACAACGTCCTAACGCAAACCGTTCAGAAGTTATGACGATTTTATTTCATATAGTTCAATAATTACTCATAAACACCTCCTCCAAATTCCATTTATGTCATCATGTGTGCGGAATGGTATCGTCTACTGCAATACACGTTTACAATCGCTGGTGCAAGGATTCCGGGACAAACTGAAGAGATTCCTTCGATGTCATTGCACATGCTGAAATAAAGAGATGTTTTAAACCTCTTTGGTCGTTGGAACTTGAGCATACACTTCATCGTAGAGTTTACCTCAAAGAAAAAAGTCAGTTTGCGTTGAATCAGGGGAACCTGCTGGCCAGTTGTCACCGGCGAACTGATATCGCCTTCTCGTCTTATCTCAGAGCCAAGAAAGAGCTGTGTGGACGCTTTGCTACCTACAAGCCAGCTGTGAACCGGGCACTAGTATGCTGGTACCACATACATCTAAGAATCTCAAGTTGTATGTCTTCTGGGAAAGTCTGTAGTACAACGGTAGAAATTGTGTTTATCTTTTACCGTTAAGGTATCCTGAATGAAGTTAGGACCCATCGCGCACTCTTCAATATTCCGTCACCAAAAGATAACACTCCACTGCTTCTGATATTCAACCTGCCTCAGGCAGTGCGACTTCTGAGCTAGCCAGTAATATACATTTCAAAACTATTCCATACCGTGGTTGCAGGTTTGTAATTTACACTCCTGGAAATGGAAAAAAGAACACATTGACACCGGTGTGTCAGACCCACCATACTTGCTCCGGACACTGCGAGAGGGCTGTACAAGCAATGATTACACGCACGGCACAGCGGACACACCAGGAACCGCGGTGTTGGCCGTCGAATGGCGCTAGCTGCGCACCATTTGTGCACCGCCGCCGTCAGTGTCAGCCAGTTTGCCGTGGCATACGGAGCTCCATCGCAGTCTTTAACACTGGTAGCATGCCGCGACAGCGTGGACGTGAACCGTATGTGCAGTTGACGGACTTTGAGCGAGGGCGTATAGTGGGCATGCGGGAGGCCGGGTGGACGTACCGCCGAATTGCTCAACACGTGGGGCGTGAGGTCTCCACAGTACATCGATGTTGTCGCCAGTGGTCGGAGGAAGGTGCACGTGCCCGCCGACCTGGGACCGGACCGCAGCGACGCACGGATGCACGCCAAGACCGTAGGATCCTACGCAGTGCCGTAGGAGACCGCACCGCCACTTCCCAGCACATTAGGGACACTGTTGCTCCTGGGGTATCGGCGAGGACCATTCGCAACCGTCTCCTTGAAGCTGGGCTACGGTCCCGCACACCGTTAGGCCGTCTTCCGCTCACGCCCCAACATCGTGCAGCCCGCCTCCAGTGGTGTCGCGACAGGCGTGAATGGAGGGACGAATGGAGACGTGTCGTCTTCAGCGATGAGAGTCGCTTCTGCCTTGGTGCCAATGATGGTCGTATGCGTGTTTGGCGCCGTGCAGGTGAGCGTCACAATCAGGACTGCATACGACCGAGGCACACAGGGCCAACACCCGGCATCATGGTGTGGGGAGCGATCTCCTACACTGGCCGTAAGCCACTGGTGATCGTCGAGGGGACACTGAATAGTGCACGGTACATCCAAACCGTCATCGAACCCATCGTTCTACCATTCCTAGACCGGCAAGGGAACTTGCTGTTCCAACAGGACAATGCACGTCCGCATGTATCCCGTGCCACCCAACGTGCTCTAGAAGGTGTAAGTCAACTACCCTGGCCAGCAAGATCTCCGGATCTGTCCCCCATTGAGCATGTTTGGGACTGGATGAAGCGTCGTCTCACGCGGTCTGCACGTCCAGCACGAACGTTGGTCCAACTGAGGCGCCAGGTGGAAATGGCATGGCAAGCCGTTCCACAGGACTACATCCAGCATCTCTACGATCGTCTCCATGGGAGAATAGCAGCCTGCATTGCTGCGAAAGGTGGATATACACTGTACAAGTGCCGACATTGTGCATGCTCTGTTGCCTGTGTCTATGTGCCTGTGGTTCTGTCAGTGTGATCATGTGATGTATCTGACCCCAGGAATGTGTCAATAAAGTTTCCCCTTCCTGGGACAATGAGTTCACGGTGTTCTTATTTCAATTTCCAGGAGTGTATTTATTACGTGGTTCACCCCGATAGGGCTTCATCACATTATCTTAAAATTAATGCCAAGGGGATATGTTACGTTAAAATTATATTTCCTACTTACAGCTTTCTTTTATTTGCGTACGTACCTACATGTGTGAAGATAATTGTTTGACGAAGGACTCTGTTGTTCTGACGTCGTATCAGAACCGAGCGATAAAATTCCACGCGTTTTCTCGAATCACGCAGGTTAATTTACCGGTCAAGTGACATATGATAATGATGGAAGCTGTTTCCTTGCAAAATTCGAACACCGCTGAGTTGATCTTTCCATAGGCATTGTCAGTTTCTCTGGGGCTAGCATGTGGATTACGGACACCAACTGCCAGAAAATTTATTTCGTCCACTCCATTCGTTGCTGGTTTGTTCCTTACCCTATTTATGGTATTCCACTGGCATTTCAATTACAGTCTTTCGCACATTCACTAAATTGCCATTCCTGTTGGGCACCATTCGTCGGGATACATTTCTGCGGACAACTCAGTTGTTCTCTTCGCGTTAGTTATGCATTCTCCATAAAGAAGTAACGTATCTAGTTTATATTGGTTTGTGGAAGATATTTATTTTATCGAACTTACCAACACCCAATACAAATGAACTGCAGAGACAGACTGAAATGTACGTTTCGTCTATGCCTCATTCATGCCGGTGTCAAGGCGGTGCAACGTACTACACTGCCGGAAAAAATTAGTGCGCCCATGTAGAGCTTTCCAATGCGCTCAAGATTTATTGGTGCGACAGTACACATGGATTACATGAAATGACTGCATTTACAGATCAATAGTACAAGTAGTTCTGAGGTACCAGTATCGACAAGTGCCGAAACACCCATATTAGTCTGTGGCGCAGCCTCCACGGGCAGCGTTGTAGGCGCTGACTTTGACATTCAGTCGATCGTACCGATGGCGAATATTATCCTGGGATAAATTACGCCACGCCTGCTCGACCCGTTACGTAGTTTTGTCAGTTTTTGGTTGACGAGTGGCACAAGTGAGTCCACATTCCATAATATCCCACACGAGCTCAATTTGTGGCAATTCCGAAGTTGGTACTTGCCAGGGAAGTTGCTGCATTTCTTGCAGAGCACGTTGAGTTTCACGGGCAGTCTGTGGGCGAGCATTATGGTATCGAAACAATACATTACTTTCTTGTTGCAAGAACGCGTGTAAGTACATTCAGCACTTACCGAGAGCTTGTTAATGTCCCCTCCAGAAACATCAAAGGTGAACGAGAGTTGTAGCTTATCGCATCCCAGACCATGAGGCCTGGGGCGAAGACAGTGTGTCCTAACGAATTCACTCTACGAGACAGCACTCACCAGGTCTACGTTATAAGAACGAACGACAGTCACTTGTGTGTAGGCAGAATCTGCTTTCATCGCTGAAGACCAAGGCGGCCCATTCCACCTTCCAAGCGATTGTCTGAAAGCACCCGTCGAGCCGTGCACGTCAATGCTGTGGCGAGAGTGGAAGACGTGGTAGTGGTGTGCGTACCCGTACTCCAACTGCTGATATCTGGTTCGCAACAGTTCCTGTTGACACGCCTCGGCTCACAAGCGATGTGATAGCTGTGCGGCCTGCTACAGCTGTCCTTACAATACGACGATCCTGGAGGGTGTCTGTACTGCGCGAATATCCAGAACCTCGTCTACGGGTGTGAGAATATTCAAGTGACTACTGATACCAGTAGTGTTGCACGATTGACGCAGCACTTCCAATTTGGGTGGCAGTTCTCCGAAAGGACCATCTCGCCACTCGGAAGGTGACAATTCGACCCATTTCAGACTCACTCAGGTGGCTGTAAGAAGGACAAGTGCGTCTTTATGGCATGGCTGCTTGTTTCGCTCATGTGCACCACACTGAGCCGTTTATCTGTGAGCCACGCAGGGTAGCCGCGTGGTCTTGGCCGCATTTCCACGGTTCGCCCGGCTTCCCGCGTCGGAGGTTCGAGTCTCCCTTGGGCATGGGTATGTGTGGTGTCCTTAGCGTAAGTTAGTTTAAGTTAGATTACGTACTGGGCAAGCCTAGGGACCGATGACTTCAGCAGTTTGGTCCCATAGTAACTTACCACAAAAAAGTCTGTGAACGTTCCATGTTAAAGGGTAGACACAACTAGCGCTCTGGTAGCCACGCCGCTATGTTAGCTGTTGACGGACGGCGTTGAAACCATTATAAGTACAACTACTACCGCCAGGTGTCATATGTCGACATCGGATCAAAATCGACAACGTCTTTCCAGGTGTGCTAATTTTCTTTCCGGCAGTGTATTTCCTCATTATCGGACGTGAAGTATTTCCGTATTTATGTATGAAATCACGAAATTCCGCGTAAGACAACAAACGATTTTATGATCAAAACAGATAATTCCAAGGTTCTAAATATTTTTATTACTCAAAAACTAATAACCAGATTTTTTCTCTTTTAAACCTTTTAAACCTACCTTTTAAAAAAAAATGGCTCTGAGCACTATGCGACTTAACTTCTGAGGTCATCAGTCGCCTAGAACTTAGAACTAATTAAACCTAAGGACATCACACACATCCATGCCCGAGGCAGGATTCGAACCTGCGACCGTAGCGGTCACGCGGTTCCAGACTGAAGCGCCTTTAACCGCACGGCCACACAAGCCGGCAACCTACCTTTTAAACCTACGATACTGGAAGCAGAAATTATGACAGTTCCATGTGATATCGATATATCAGAGATTTATATCTCTATGAAAAGAGACTTACGTTATTAGTTCAAGACTTTCTCGCAATACATCTGTCTGAAAACAAAATTGCATTATTTTAAACGAGTCCAGAAATATTTGAGGTGAACAGTTTTCCTTCCTTTCCTGCGTGGGTTGAACACCGTTTGTGATAACTCGTTTGTGATAACGTACAGACCGGCGGAACGAAACAGGCGGTTCTGGAGGTAAATGAAAGACGAGAGCGCGAAGAGAACAGGTAATCAAAACGAGGACAGAGTGCAGCAAAGACGTCTTAAGCGGATACAAGAATCTAGCGAGTTATCCAAATCACAAACCTAAATCAGGTGAGGCTAACACTCTGCTACTCGATGGCGCATAACTGGAGGCCTTAGAGGTTAGCGACAGGCTAGCCAGAGCCGGGCTGCGGTATTTAGCGACAAACATCCTTCTGAGAGAGGCGGCACATGACTTGCTTGCCGCAGTTGCTGCGCCTCGTGCGTCCGAGCAAGGTAGCGCAGTGGTTGACACACTGGACTCGCTTTCGGGAGGTCTACGGTTTAAACCCGCGTCCGGCTACCCTGATTTAGATTTTCTGTGATTTCCCTAAATCGCTGAAGGCAAACGCCGAGATGGTCCCTTCGAAAGGGCACGGCCGCTTTCCTTCTCTATCCTTCCATAATCCGAACTTATACTCCAATGGCCTCATTGTCGACGGGGCGTTAAACACTAATCTCCTCCTCCTCCAAGCCTCGTACGAGCGCAAGCTGTGGCTGTCGTATGGAGCCCTGACGTTCTCGATGCTGGCGATTGGCGGAGAATCCGAATTAATGTCGGATGCTAAACCCCTCCCCCACCCCCTTTAATCGGGACATAGGGCTGAAAATGTCTCTGTCTGTGCCGACTTCGCCGAGGAAGAGGAGAGGGGGATGCAGAAGAACCTGCCAAAGTCTCCCGCGGGAGATTCTCGACGTGATCGACGAAGCAGAGATGGCGGTTATCGCTGAAACAACCGGTTTACGGTTACACTGGTTCTTTTCGTCTCCAGCTTAAACTGACGGTAAAACCGCTCAAAATAACCAGTTTCTGAAATAAATGATGATTTTCATGGTTGTTACTTACAGTAGTAAACATAGACTTCAAACAGACTGAAAAGTTCTAATGAAGGCAAAGAAATAAAACATCGCGATCTATTTATGGTTGAGGCTGTCTCATTGTCTCACGCAAAGACTGTGTAGGTGAAGAAGATGGGCGTGCCGATACTGTGGGCGAAAGGTGACAAGTTGGTAACTTCTCTTCATCGTCACTTTTGGATTGTATCAATTTTTCACCCAGAAGAGTTTTTAGCAAACAGAACACAGCATGTTGTTCTCAATGGAGAGACGTCTACAGACGTTAAAGTAACCTCTGGCGTGCCACAGGGGAGTGTTATGGGACCATTGCTTTTCACAATATATATAAATGACCTAGTAGATAGTGTCGGAAGTTCCATGCGGCTTTTCGCGGATGATGCTGTAGTATACAGAGAAGTTGCAGCATTAGAAAATTGTAGCGAAATGCAGGAAGATCTGCAGCGGATAGGCACTTGGTGCAGGGAGTGGCAACTGACCCTTAACAAACACAAATGTAATGTATTGCGAATACATAGAAAGAAGGATCCTTTATTGTATGATTACATGATAGCTGAACAAACACCGGTAGCAGTTACTTCTGTAAAATATCTGGGAGTATGCGTGCGGAACGATTTGAAGTGGAATGATCATATAAAATTAATTGTTGGTAAGGCGGGTACCAGGTTGAGATTCATTGGGAGAGTCCTTAGAAAATGTAGTCCATCAACAAAGGAGGTGGCTTACAAAACACTCGTTCGACCTATACTTGAGTATTGCTCATCAGTGTGGGATCCGTACCAGATCGGGTTGACGGAGGAGATAGGGAAGATCCAAAGAAGAGCGGCGCGTTTCGTCACAGGGTTATTTGGTAACCGTGATAGCGTTACGGAGATGTTTAACAAACTCAAGTGGCAGACTCTGCAAGAGAGGCGCTCTGCATCGCGGTGTAGCTTGCTCGCCAGGTTTCGAGTGGGTACGTTTCTGGATGAGGTATCGAATATATTGCTTCCCCTACTTATACCTCCCGAGGAGATCACGAATGTAAAATTAGAGAGATTAGAGCGCGCACGGAGGCTTTCAGACAGTCGTTCTTCCCGCGAACCATACGCGACTGGAACGGGAAAGGGTGGTAATGACAGTGGCACATAAAGTGCCCTCCGCCACACACCGCTGGGTGGCTTGCGAAGTATAAATGTAGATGTAGATGTAGAAGCAACCAAAAAACTAAGGGATCAGTTACTACACCACCTTTATAGCACGTCAATAAGATTGGAGGTATATCAGTCACAATTACGAAATGTTCAAATGCGTGTGAATTCCTAAGGGACCAAACTGCTGAGGTCATCGGTCCCTAGACTTACACACTACTTAAACTAACCCTAAGAACAACACACACACCCATGCCCGAGGGGGAGGACTCGAACCTCCGGCGGGAGCGGACGTGCAATCCACGACATGGCGCCTCAAACCGAGCGACCACTCCGCGCGGCTCCACAGTTATGTTCTCTTCCAAGGAACATTGCGGATGTATCCTTCTTATATGATGTCGCAAGTTTGTTGTGCGTGTCCAGCTATTCATCTTCTAAAGCAAATGGGGCATTCTATTTCAATGCTGTCCGCCTCCACAGCTGAGTGGTCAGTGTTGCAGAATGAGTTGCGTGGGGCCTGGGTTCCATTCCCGGCAGAGTTGGAGATTTTCTCGCCCGGGGACTGGGTGTTATGTTGTCCTCGTCATGATTTCAGCCTCATTGACACCCAAGTCGGCTGAGTGGGATCAATTAAAAAGATTTGGCATCACACGTGTGGACTGCCTGATGGGAGGCACTAGTGACACGCACATTTCACTTTATTGCTACCGCACTTTGTAAAATACTTCCACAAACGAGGGACGGTACCATTCTGTATGATTACTAATGCCCAAAGACGACACTGAAAAACTACCGTATAGAACACGTGGGAGCAAGTCTCGCCCACTGCATGTACACACGTACCGTCTAAGACGCCATCCCACACGGCAACAGGTAAGGTATTGTCTCTGCAATTCTGTAGTGATTCTTATTAGGACTGTTGATATTTTTATTAAAAATATCGCGAATCCGATATATCGATATTTAGAAAATATCATTATAGGCCATCGATGTATCAAAAAAATTATCGACGTATTATCAAAAAAAAAAAAAAAGAAAAAGACCGACTGCACATTGCAAATATACTGCCAGTTTTAGAGCTCTATATTTAAGTATTGACTTATTACCCGCGCGGGGCAGCCGTGTGGTCTCAGGCGCCTTGCCACGGTTCGCGCGGCTACCCCTTTCGGGGGTTCGAGTCCGCCTGAGGCACGGGTGTTTGTGCGTTGTCATTAGTATAAGTTAGTTTAAGTAAGATTAAGTAGTGTGTAAGGCTAGGGACCGATGACCTTAGCAGTTTGGTCCCCTAGGAACTTATCACAAATTTCCAAATTTATTATTAGATGTTCTGTACATGAAAAAGCTAGCGGCCTGCTTATCCCACTCAGAGCAAGAATTAAAAGGAAAACGATGCACTCTCACTCTTGGCGATAACAACTTTGCTAACAATTGTAATTGTAATTGTAAGTGGCACAATAAATGGTGCCCGATGGGTCCGTCGTTCGGTTTCGCCACATATCGGATTTGTCCGGAACACCTAATGTCCACTTCCCTGTTTTTTCATTTCTGCAAGCGCCAGCGATCTAGCTGCTGTAGCGTCAAAACTGCGTGGAGAAAGTAAACTTCGCAGTTACTGCTGGTAGCACCGAGCGCCGATTTCGTCAGCATTTTCCCCTCACACGTCTCCATCCACCGCAAAGACCAACCTTGTCACTTAGATTTTTGTTCATCAGTTTCAGCAACTGTCTCTTAAGAATACTGATATGAAGAAATAGCACACTAGTTGCGTCAAAAATTGTTTTTTAACGTAACTGGTACGATACTTCTTCAGTCAGATATCTTGCTCATGCCGCGCGGGATTAGCCGAGCGGACTTAAAGGCGCTGCAGTCATGGACTGTGCGGCTGGTACCGGCGGAGGTTCGAGTCCTCCCTTGGGCATGGGTGTGTGTGTTTGTCCTTAGGATAATTTAGCTTGAGTAGTGTGTAAGCTTAGGGACTGATGACCTTAGCGGTTAAGTCCCATAAGATTTCACACACACTTGAACACACATTATTTTGCTATTCCATTCACACCACCACCCCCAGTGCAATAGGACTATTTCTTTGTGCCACCTATACTTGCTTCATATAGTCAAGTAGAAAGACAGGACGTGATGAAATCTCAAAAATTAATAAGACTCTTTCACACAGAGAAAGTAAAATTACGTTCTACTACAATTTCTAAAGAACAACTCCAAATATTTATCGAAAATTAAAAGAAAAAATAAAACAAAAGTATCGAACTTCGATATTGCTGTTACGATATAAAAATGAATTAAATATCGCTGATATATATCGTTTTATGGTAAAATTATCGATATATCGATATTTTATCAACAGCCCTAGTTCTTGTGCCATGTTTGCTGCTAGTTTCTAACAATAGGTGCTGTTATTAAAATAGGACTGATCACTTTTCCTAGTTTCTATAATAATCCAATATTTAAAAACAATGGAAATTTTACTAATAAAGGTAACTCATTTTTAAAAAAGTTTTATTTAAAAAGCGAAAATTTCCAAATTGGAGGCCGGGTGGTGGTCAGGTGCTCAGTGCTGCTGCACTGACAAAAGTCCTGAAATGCACATGTCATGAACTGAGGGTCGCTGTCGAAAACCGTGCTGGAATGTGCCTCCTCTGTCACAAACACAATAGATAGGGTAAATAGCAAGCCAATACGCATGACGCCGCGCTATTGCCTTCATTCTGCACATTCCCCACTGTGCAGTTTGGAGAACCATCAGAATGCGGGAGCAGAGCGCGGGAGGAACTACCACCCAGCATTCAGCAACGTCCGTAGCCAACAGAATGACCCCTTCAGTGAGGTTAAAGTTGGTTCTAAGCACTATGGGACTTGACATCTGAGGTCATCAGTTCCCCAGACTTATAACTACTTAAACGTTGCTGAACATGGGCCCAGCGTAGGATGAGAGGTGGCATGCCTTTACGATGCACACAGTGACTTGCCCCATCTCATATTAATATCTTACTCTGAGTAATTCGATTTGGGGAAGAAAAGCCGAGTATTGTCATTACAAGGCTAGTATTGAGAACTCAGAAGATATGAATATTTTCCTTTTTAATTGCATGCGGTGAAAAGTTATTATTCCTTCACACGCAGACTTCCCACGCAGCGTCTCTCGTCACTCGGGTGGTCCAGTGACAGGCGGGGTTCTGCTGATCTTGAAAGGGTTATGCCGACAGGTGTGAGGGGATCGAGTGGATGCTGTCCAGACGGCGACATTGTCATAAGAGCAGGGGTGACACGCCCACAGGGGCCTAAAGGAGCGGCTGTGGTTAGAGATTCCGTTACTTCGCAGAAACTAAGTGAAAACACTTTCTGATGGGCTACGACCGAGGCGTGGGAATGACTTGTGTTCCCAGGCAGTCTTGGCGGACAAATTCCCGCGTTTTCTGCAAAATCATAGATGTAATTGGCTTGCTCAGGATATAGCTCCATGACGTAGCAAAATCGGCGCAGAAATTGGCGCCAAGTACCTCCATTGGTGGAATAGTAGTGCTTCAACAACAGAGTGGAATTTTACGCCGGTTTTCGAGTTGCTGATTGGCACGTTCAACCACGGCCACTGTTTAATATACTTTCATTTAATTGTAACTGTTTGACGAAGTTGCTGAAGTTTCGACTTCAACGTAACTTTCAGAGTACAGTTGGCAATTGAGCGTTCTGCGTACAAGCGGCCTATGCTGTCCGTCTTGAGCAGTTTTGGCTAAAGTTGACTGTATCGGAGTTACTGTGTGACTTCGCTTGTTACAATCACTCACTGTGCCGTCAGTGATTGTGTAGCGAGCTTTCATTGTCTCCCTCAGAGGCGCATTTGTGTTGCTAGGAAGTGTTTAGTCTGGAACAACCAGACCAGGATAATTTGTTTCGGGCTATACTCGTGACATTGTCATCACCACGACGGGACGTCGAAGCAACCAGCCATCGGCTCTGCTACGCCAGATCGTGTCCTTGCTGTTAAGAAGACAGCCTGGTAATGTATGCCCGCAGAACCAGCAGATTGGAGAATTTTGCTATGTGATAATCAGAGCTCAGCAGAGCGCGCCTTTTCCCGTCTTTTCTAACGTGGTTCTGTCTTGAGTGTTCATTGTCTGAGTTCTCACTACTGTAGCAGGAATTAATGTTGGGTTGGTTGAGTGTTGCTCTTAAGATTTGAGTTGCAAGGAACTGGCTCCACATACCACTTGGTCATAAACGTCGCAAGCTAGTTTATGGGCAACTTCACCTTCACAGTATTTGAGTATCCAATGTGACGTCCAATGTGACGTATTGTAAATGTTTCATGTGTTTTGTTTATTATTTTGAGTTTAGTCATAATAAATCAAATTGATATTTTGTACAGAACTTTGATTCTGTAGAACGGTAGAGCAACACTCTCATTTCTCACAGCGTTAATGAAACTTTCCCTTATTTAATTAATTTCTATCAAATTAAATTATTGCAGGTGCCAAACTCTTTTATACTCCACTTGCAGGGTCGATTGCAGTCAGTTCGCGTTTCTTCTTAATCCATGTGCAACAGCAAAAGTCGGAGTTAGAAAGGGGGGGGGGGGCCTTAGAGCATCATTTCCATATGAAGATTCTAGAAGAATTTAGTGTTAAATACACTGCTAGCCCCGGCACCTCGCTAGGACACTTCTGAAGTTGCACGATAGCCTGCTGGCACGTCTCTGGCGACACGCATTTAAAGCCGTTTTTTATGGAATTGATTGGGCGGATACGAAATGTGGGCCGCATTGGGAATAATCTTGGCGTAGTAATTCACTTCACCGAGGCATGACTGTAGCTCTTAGAGGATCTGAGGAGCTGATAGGTTAGTGATTGCGTGCACATGAACCCGAGTGGCTGTGAGCCCGTCTTTACTTAAGTAATTGTCCCACGTACTTGACACTCGGCTCGAAGACACAACATCTGTTGAGGTAAGAACGCAGATCATGAGCTTGGAGCCGATCAAACAACTTCTGTAGGTTGCGCAGCTGCTGCTGCCACGTGGCCCCGGTAACTGACAAGTCATCTAAATAATTACCACAGGTGGGGATACGTTGAATGAGTTGCTCAAAAAATCTCTGAAATATCACGTGAGAGCTTGCAATTCCAAACGGCAACCTGTTATAACGATATATTCCGAATAGCGTATTAATCACGAAAAACTGTTCCGTCTGATCATCTACAGGCAACTGAAAGTGTTAGTGAGGTCTCTGAAAAATAATCTCCCCCAGCCAATTTAGGTGACAGTCCCTCTGGTCGAAAAAGTGGATACAAATCGACATTTTCTTAGCATTAAAGGTAGTTTTAAAATCGCCACAAAATGGAAGTGATCCATTACTATAGGCTTCTTAACTGTAGCCACGGGCTACTCCACTGGCTACACGATACTGGGGGTATAGCACCCCTATTTGGCAACCTATTTAGCCCTGCCTTAACCCGTTCGCGCATGGTTAAAGGCACTAGACGATCTCTGCAAAACTTGAGCACTGCCGATTCCTCTACAGATACGTGGGCCTGAAATCCTGTTGCACGGCCTCATGCCTGTTCCACCAGCTACTTAAAGAGCACACACAACTTATCACTTACGTGAATGGTAGGATATTAGTTGAAACTAGATTTAATTGGTCCTTAATTTGAAAACCAAAAAGCGCAAAAGCGTCTGAACCAGAATCGTTACTTGTCGTCCAAGAGCTACTACTAACAAGGTTAGCTGTCGAGTTATATTCTTGTACTTAGCTTGGACTACGATCTGAGCCCACAAACGAATCTACTGGCCGTTGTACCTCACCACTTACGCGGTGGAGACTTGTAGCTGCGGGGAGCGAATGCTGAGATATGTGTTCTAATTAATGAGAGACAAGGCCGCGCCTGTGTCCAAGCAGACAGCCGTGCTCCCCCTTAATGTCCAGTTGCAAAATGAGACGTTGCATCCCGCCCGTTGCTGCCACGGGTACTGGCAGGATAGCGTACAGCCCGCTGGTGGCTTATGTTGATGCACGACGACCTATGGGATAGTTGCGACGTGTCCCGGTTTGCGGCATGCTATACACATGGCTTTACGGAAAGATCAGTACTGCCGTTGACGCTGTGGGCTGCAATCTGGACAGGATTTGACAGCTCGACATTTTCTGGCGTCCTTTGAAAAAGAGAGGAGGAAAACGTTGCATGAGCCTCCACTTGCCTTGGGACACACCGACGGAGAACAAAGCGCTTATGCATTTTCTATATCGTTGCATTCCATGCGGTGCTAATTTGGAAAACACCATGTAGGTTGACAAGGTTATGATGGACTGGTATCTCCACTGCCTCTTTAAAGGTCGAGTCCCAGAATCCTTTCGCCCTGCGCAGCAGCTTTGTTTGTTCGAAATCAAACATATGGTTTTCCTTGAGAATGTATTCCGCCACCGAAGATTTCTCCGTTTGGCATAGGCGAACGCTCCTTACGTGTTCTGAGCAGCGTTGCGATGTACATCGCTGCATTTGGCCAATATATTGTTTGCCTCACTCGCGGTTGATGCTGTATACTACAGGTGTCTGTATTCCTAGTGTATTCTTCACCGAGCGAAAGATGGTTTTAATGTTGCTCTTTTCTAATATCCTACCAATCACTGCCGTGGGCGGACCAGCATACGAGAGGAACGCCAAGCGCTTATAGTCTTCTTCACTTACTTCTCTCTTCTTCTTCCTTGATTGGAAAGCGCGTCTTATCTGCGTCTCGGAATAGCCGTTCTCTTGAAAGATTTATCTCAAGTGCTGAATTTCGGAAGGTAGATTCTCCGTGTCTCGTACTCTGGTTCAAATGGCTCTAAGCACTATGGTACTTAACATCAGAGGTCATCAGTCCCCTAGACTTACAACTACTTAAACCTAACTAACCTAAGGACATCACACATATCCATGCACAAGGCAGGATTCGAACCTGCGACCGTAGCAGCAGCGCGGTTCCGGACTGAAGCGTCTAGCACCACTGGACCACAGCGGCCGGGTGTCTCGTGCTCTGCCTGCTGTTGGTGAGCATGGATTTGCGTTGTGCACGATGGTGGCAGCTATTGGCGTAAAGGTACAGGTCGGTGTGTTTCTTCTTTCTGTAAACAGAATGACTTGACGTGTCGTCAGTCTTCTTCTTTATCATGATATGGAGGAAAGGTAGACATCCGTTTTCTTCCATCTCCATGGTGAATTTAACATTGTCACGTATGCCGTAGAGGTGGTTAAGAAGTTCTTTCAGATTTTCTTCGCCATGCTACTAAATCACGATCGTGTCGTCCAAGTAGCGTTAGAACACCTTCGCTTTGAGGCGCGCCGTTTCGAGAGCCGTTCCTTCGAAGAGCTCCATGTAAATATTTGCGACAAATGGCACCAGGGGAGAACCAATGGCCAGTCCGTCTACCTGTGAGTAGTATTTACTGTCACGTTGGCAGTGTGGGGTAGTGTGTGGCGGAACAGTTCCACAGTGTCTTCGTCGAAGTGGCCCCTTAGTAATGTCAAGGAGTCGTCAAGAGGTACCCGTATGAAGAGGGACGTGACACCAAAGCTGACCAGGATGCTTCCAAGTAGGAATCCTGCTAAAACGTTGCCGAGAAGGAAGCCTTGACCCGGCTGATAATCCGAGAAGATTCCATCATCAGTATTTGCTTTATTGTAACTCCAGTCTTGCAGCACAATGTCTGTCTTCGGTCGGTAATGACCATCTTCAGGCCCGAGTAAAAACACATACCGCGCTATTATATGTGATGAAGCAGTGAAAAAAATTAGCCATTTCGGCTTCGCCAAAGAAATAATATTATGATAAGTGAAGATCACTATTGAAGCGTATATACTGCACATGAAGAGAGAATTAATAACTGCTCATGAAGGATGTTTCTTACATTCGTGTGATTCACCCCACGTTATGTGCAACTGAACGGCTGCCGAGAGCCTGTACGTCCTCTGCCTGATTAAGAAATGCTCACAGGTAATTATGACATTAGAGAAAGGTGTTTGGCTTGATGTCCCGTGCAACCTCCCACAATTTATTCATTGAAATAATTTTCACTCTGTGCATACATTTTCAACGTAAGTTATCTCGACAAATTGATCTATAGTGAAGTTAGAGATCTAGGTTTGGCTGAAAGAATTTGTTCGTGAGCTGGCGAACGCAGTAACATAATGTCATGACAAGAACTCTAATCTGTGTTATGGTGCGTGTTTTATGTACATTGGATTTCGGTGAGTGTTTTCTGTCCCCTATTCTGAAGACGACAAAGCAAATAGGTGGTATCGATATTTTCAACGTTTCCGCGATTTCGGTAGGATTCTCGCCGCTGGGAGATAATCTAGATGGATGAACGAAAATCTCGTATTACTTTTACTTTGCCGTAGTTTTCGTGGAGCAGAATGCCTGGCAGATAAATTGTGCTAATACCTCACAATCTAACACGCAGTAACACTGAAACAGCTCCGCCTGAGAGCAAATGAACGACTTGAGCGCAGACACACGAGCATCTCCCGTTGCCTCCAAACGACGCTTATCGGGTTCGTCGACCGTTACAGCTGAGCCGAGTAAACAGCCGCTGTTTTAATCCGCGTAAACAAGCTTTCAGCACGATTCGACACTGCGGTAATGCAACTAATTCAACAATAACGAATGAAAAACGGCGATGTGACAGGTTAAAAGCTTTATACGTTTCCGGTAAGCCCGAATTTACGACAGCGCTTGTCACGACCACACTGTCACACGTAGCAAAAAAATAAAATCTGAGCCGTCTCGTTTAAAATCACATTTGTTGTAATTAAACAGAATTGTTTCATTCGCGTAAAATATTTAAGCTCATTGAATGGAAAATTTGTCACAATTAAATCAAACCTCCTTCGTCAGCCACGAAAAACAAGCACATCCCACGTAACCTACAAACGTGGACCACTGTCTGTATAAACGTATCGCTTTGCGAAATTATTTCACGTTATTATAACCCTGTGATTTTTTAATCGTTTCCATATGATCTAGATATGTCAATCTACGTTTTTCAAGCTTTCACAATATTTCTCACACACATAACTATGTAAAGTGTACACACTTCTAAAAATAATGCGTCTCGTGACTTTTTACTTGGTGTCCAGCATCCCTTCGCTTTCCGATATCAAATAACTGAATTTTGTGAGATCAGTTTGAGCTAGAAGCCGTAAAATTCTTATTTTCTTATTATTCTTACCTTCCAAATTTGCAGTGCCAAACTGTTAGTTATTTATGAAGATTAGTAGATGTAGATTTTCTTCTCTTTTTATTAGAAATGAGGAAGATTAGCTTTTAAAGTCTCGTCGATGATGCGGTCATTAGAGACAGCGTGAAAACTCGGATCGGACAAAGATCGAACTGGAAATGGCTCGCGTTCGCTTCTAATGTATCAATCAGACATTCATCTTGCTGGATTTAGGGAAACCACAGGTCTGAACCCAGCATCTCTCAGATCTAAGTCCAGTGACATAACCGCTGCGCCATCTAGCTCGATTTTTCTTTGATTTGCTTGAGATGCGGAGAGTGTAGATGTTGGAAAGCATTATGGCCGTTGATAAATTCTGGGACGTTTATGGGGAATATGTAAGTTGGAACGTTCAGCTTCAGTATTTTAATTACTAAAATTTTCTTTCTTAACACTTTCAGATTGATAATTCCTTGATATCTTAGAATGTGTACTATCAACCGACCTCTTTTTTTAGACAATAAATGCCACAAATTTCCTGGCAGTTAGATACAGTAACTCGTCATTATATGATACATCTACCCACCTATTTTCAGCATTCCCGTGCATCACATTTGAAAAGCTTCTATTTAGTTCTCGTCCGAACTGCTTAGCCTTCCGCAGTTCGCTTCCGTACAAGACTACACTCCAGACAATTTACGAGGGTTATTCGGAAAGTAAGGAACGATCGGTCGCGAAATGGAAACCACAGTGAAAATCCGATAAAGATCTGCACAGGTATGTTGAGCTGTGTCTCTAGTATGCCCATCGATCGAGTTACGTTGTTCTTTTTAGTTCTGAGCATACAGGGAGCACATAAAGATACCTGGAACAATAGTGTCTCCCGCCAAGTACGAGGGTCTGGAGAAATTTCGCCTGAAGCTATGCAGCCAACATTACATAACTGTCGTGCGGTTTCTTCTTCAAGACAGTTCTCAGCCGCATTCTGCAGGGTCAATGAAGATGTTCCTGCATCGTTTTCAATTGGAAATGTTTGATTACCCACAATACAGCCCGTAATTGTCTCCCTCTGAGTTTCATCTCCGCTCTCATGGACTGTTGGCTATGAAGACAGCAATTTTGCACGTACAACGAGCTGTAGACCAGCGTACAGAATTGGCGGAAAGCACTGGCGGTTGCCTTCTACAACGAGGGTATTGGAAAGTTGGTACAACACTACGACAATCGTCGAAGTCTGATCGGCGACTACGGAGACAAGTAGCTGGAAGTTGTAGCTATCTGTTGCAAATAAAACAGTTTTGATTTTCATTGTGGTTTCCATTTCGCGATCTATCGTTCCTTACTTTCCGAACAGCCCTCGTAAAAAAATGCATACTTCTAGAATGCTGGACGTTATGGGGCAGCAACTCTAATTGAATTATGGTCCAAAGAGGTAGCCAGAGTTGCGAATAAAATAGATGTTTGTTCAGGAGGTGACCGATCCCGGGTTAACTTCCGTTTTCGAAGAAACCCATGTACAAACAGTCAAAAGTATAATATATCAAAACACATGTTTACATTAAGTATTACTGCAACGTATAAATGGATTGCACGGCACGTAACAGAACTTGCAAAGTACGTTCATTTAACTTGGTATGTGAAGTGATGGATTAGTACTACAAAATGAACGTTGGTGGCTTGAAATTCTCATTAATCTAAAAATTCTTGCTTACAGCACGATTCGGCTCTTCACGAAGCTGGCACCTGCTGCGTGCTGTAACACTGGTTCCATGTCATAGCACTTAACTGCATACCTAGGGCGTGATTTCACGGAAGAGCGCATTTTGTCGAGGAGAGAGAGAGTTTTACTGTCATCTGAGGCTCCCGTAAATATCGTTTTAACGTACAATTACAAAGAGAAAATTTCTGATAATATTACGCAACGAAACAATGGAATTTATAGTTTCCAATACACTCATGTTGAGAAAAAACAGAACGCCTTGAACCACTAGAAAAATGTTCAAACGTGTGTGAAATCTTAAGGGACTTACCTGCTAAGGTCATCAGTCCCTAAGCTTACACACTACTTAACCTAAATTATCCTAAGGACGAACACACAGACCCATGCCCGAGGGAGGACTAGAACCTACGCCGGGACCAGCCGCTCGGCTAATCCAGCGCTGAACCACTAGAGAGGACGTTCATAATCAGAGGACATGTACATTAGTATGTTCTGCACAAACACACTACTGGCCATTAGAATTGCTACACCACGAAGTTGAAGTGCTACAAACGCGAAATTTAACCGAGGGGAAGAAGATGCTGTGATATGCAAATGATTAGCTTTACAGAGCATTCATACAAGGTTGACGCCGGTGACAACACCTACAACCTGCTGACATGAGGAAAGTTTCCAACCGACAAACAGCAGTTGATTGGCGTTGTCTGGTGAAACGTTGTTGTGATGCCTCGTGTAAGGAGGAGAAATGCGTACCACCACGTTTCCGACTTCGATAAAGGTCGGATTGCACGTAGCCTATCGCGATTGCGGTTTATCGTATCGCGGCATTGCTGGTCGCGTTGGTCGATATCCAGTGACTGTTAGCAGAATATGGAATCGGTGGGTTCAGGAGGGTAATACGGAACGCCGTGCTGGATCCCAACGGCCTCGTATCACTAGCAGTCGAGATGATAGGCATCTTATCCGTATGGCTGCAACGGATCGTGCAGCCACGTCTCGATTCCTGAGTCAACAGATGGGGACGTTTGCAAGACAACAACCATCTGCACGAACAGTTCGACGACGTTTGCAGCAGCATGGATTATCAATTTGAAGACCATGTTTGCGGTTACCCTTGTCGCTGCATCACAGACAGGAGCGCCTGCGATGGTGTACTCAACGAGGAACCCGGGTGCACGAATGGCAAAACGCCAGTCACTACTCTTGATGAAGTGTGGTATCGTATTCAAGCTGTATGGGCAGCTGTACCTGTACACGTCATCCAAGCTCTGTTTGAGTCAATGCCCAGGCGTATCAAGGCCGTTATTACGGCCAGAGATGGTTGTTTTGGTTACTGACTTCTCAGGATCTATGCACCCAAATTGCGTGAAAATGTAATCACATGTCAGTTCTAGTATAATATATTTGTCCAATGAATACCCGTTTATCATCTGCATTTCTTCTTGGTGTAGCAATTTTAATGGCCAGTAGTGTAGAATTTGAACCACGTCGGCCCGCAGGTTCAAGGACAACATCGATTTGGCGGCGCGACAGCTTGTACTGGTAAAGTGTGCCTGCGACTCTCGTTGTCGCTATTAAGTTGAGGTAATGCACCAGCGTGACTTGAGGCGACGTGCAGGATGCCTCGCAGATGCGTGCGCAAACCGTACCGTCAAATCAGTGAGTCTGAAACAGGGCGAATTATTGGCATGAGAGAATGTGATGCATCCAACAAGAAACTGCTGCTCGTGCGGGACGAAATGTTTCGGCAGTACAATGGCTGTGTGCGGATTAGTTCACGGAATGTCGTAGGACACGTCGAGATGGGTCTGGTCGCATCACACAGACTCCTCCCGAGGAGATGAACACCTCAACCGAATGACATTTCAGGACAGATCTGCGTCTTCCTTGGCTCTGGCTCAACAGGGGGATAATGTAACACATCGTACAAATCAGGAGTGACAGCCCGTCAGCGTTTATTATGGCATGGGTTATGTGCGCGTAGTCCACTTCTCTGCCTATCTTTCACGAATGTGCAGAAAGACGGTACACGGAAATGATGTATGGAACGACGTCATTGGGGACAGGAATGGGATCAGATAGTGTTTTCGGACGAATCCAGGTTCTGTTTGTTTGAAAATAATTGCCGCATTTTGGTTCGCCACGGGCAGGAGGAGCGGCTGCGTAGTGACTCCATTCGCACAAGATGTACTGTGCTAATTCCTTATGGTGCGCGGTGCTGTTGTGTACAACCATTAATCACAGCTGGTGCGTGTCCATGGCACTGTGATCACTATCACCTATGTGAGTGATATCCTGCGACCTGAAGCCATACGCTTTCTGCATAACAACCCAGACGCCATTTTTCAGCAAGATAATGTACAAGTTGAAACGTAGTACTTAGGGAAAGGCAGGATTCGGTGTGGACAGGCCTTACTCAGTTTCCGTTGGTGGCTCAGTTTTTTTAATCACATACACTTTATTTGGAACCAATTGTAAATAAGGCTGACAATAAGGAACAATTATCAGATTTGACTGTTAAAACACAATGTCTAATAAAAAAATTCTTAAGCAAGTTGCACTCACGGCTGAAGGCCTTATTAACAAGAAATTCGAATTATTTGTCCGTTGAAGGCCTGAATACCAAATTCTTAACAACAGTTAAGCTTCTCCAAGAGATAATAAAACATTTTTTAAAAAACACAATCCTCTAAATTTCACTATTAAGAGGCAATATCTAATTAAAAATCCTTTGGACAAATTGTATTCACGGCTGAAGGCCTTATTGACCAAAAATTCTAATTGTCGGCTGAAGACCCCAATAGTGATAACTCAAATACAATTTGACGGCTGAAGGCCTGTATAACAAATTCTTAAGAGCAGTTAAACTTCTCCAAGAGATACTAAAATATATATATTTAAAAAAAACATAATCATCAAAATTTCACTATTAAGAGACAATTAAGACAAATTGCATTCACGGCTGAAGGCCTTATTGACAAGAAATTCAAATTACTTGTCAGCTGAAAGCCCCAATAGCAATAACTCAAAATATTTTTAAGGAAAAAACCATCATCACAATCTGATCAAACCAAGAGAGAAGTGGCCCTCAGTCAATGCTGCAAGGATCGGCGTGGGAAAGTCGTAACCGATGAGACAGGCAGCCAAGAGTTGTATTCACTTAACTGAATGCCAACTCAAACTAGTGACAGTTTAAAGTCATACCAACACTCTCGCAAAACCTACCTAACGTCTGATAACCAATTCAACGGTCGAATAACCCAGGCAAGGCGGAACCGGCGGACCGTACTGCGTCTTGCGAATCCTATGTTTGGAACATCCGGAAGCAGAAGGAACCACTACGACCAAAGCAGTCCAAAAGAAAAAACATACCCGGACCACAGTCAAGAAGACTGTCGAACTACACGCCTTACCGGACAGCAGCAGCAAGACGGGGAAAGGTACACTGCCGCGAGAAATACGCTAACCTCCAGGGCAGGTAACTGGTTGAACTTCACCAATAAACACAAGGAATTCAGTCATTAATAATAAGAAGCGGAGGACGGCTAACTAACTTCGCCAACTCCAAACACTCCACTCGTTGCTCTTCGTCTCAGTGATCCTGCGAGCAGCAACGCGCGAACAAACGGCGTGATCTCAAAGTAGTGGAGATTTCACTCCTGGGTTAATGTTCACTCAACTCAAACGTCCTGGGTCCGGTGGAGAGAGGTTGTGGCCCTCGCAACTACAGCCCCTTGACCTGGCAGTGCCTGCGTGCCACCAGCGGTCCCGGGCGGTCCTCGAGCAGCTCCGTCCCGACCAAACTCGCTGACACACTCCGACCCGGAAACACTTGACGTCCCTCCAAAGATAGTACCACCGTACTAGATATGGATAACCGCTGCCGGCCGGTGTTACCGTGCGGTTTAGACGCTTCAGTCTGGAACCGCGTGACCGCTACGGTCGCAGGTTCGAATCGTGCCTCGGGCATGGATGTGTGTGATGTCCTTAGGTTAGTTAGGTTTAATTAGTTCTGAGTTCTAGGCGACTGATGACCTCAGAAGTTAAGTCGCATAGTGCTCAGAACCATTTTTTTTGATAACCGCTGCTGCTGTTGCTGCTGCTGCTGCCACTCGCGGACAGACAACGCTAGCAAACGTAGTGGCACCAGTAAGCACAAGAAGAAAACGAGATGCCACTATCCCTATTAGACGATGCCAACCTACCAACGGCACCAACTCGAGCCGCAACAGGCCCACATGTTGCACATGTTGCTGCACGAACACGAGCCTTCCTGGTGTCGTAGAATGCCAGCATTTTGCCCTGGCCCGCTAGATCACCAGGCTTGCCGGAAATGGAAAGTGTGTGGGATACGGTGAAACGACGGGTGCAGCGCTGTGATCCAATGTCAAAGATAATCTTTGGAACCAGATGAATGCAGCGTGAATGGCTATACCGCAGGACGCTATTTGCGTCTTAAACGGGTCGATGGTATCACGCATGGAAAAAGTTACCAGCCCATGGTGAAACCTATGCCTGCTAGGCAACAGGATACTTGGTGAACCGAGGTAACTGAAATGCTAATCATTTCTGCAGAACATACTAGTGCGCAATCCGTGTGAATACGAACGTCCTGTCTCTAATCGTTCAAGGCGTTCTGTTTTCCTGAACATCAGTGTAATATGCAGCTACTCATAGCCATATATCTGCAGATAATCAGCATATTTATAAGGAAAAATCTTATGAGTGACAACATATATTTGATGATTGTGCATTGTACTTACAACTGACTACAAGCAGATGCAGTGGACCACTTACTAAGGTACAGGCGTCACAGAGAGGCATTTATCGCGAATTGTCCGCCTGGCAGCGAGATAATTACTTGCTTGCCGTGCGTGCTTGTTGCCGGCCAGATTTGCAGTAAAGGCGGGACCGCGCGCTGTGAGCGTGCCTCCGAAGGGCAGGCCCTAGCGTGTCCGCTGACGGATCTGCGTCCACCTGAAATCTCATCTCCTGCCGCTCCCCGAGCCTTTGTAGCGTTCCACTTTATGTTTCCGTGTGCAGGGAACACGAATTACGTGACGACTAACTGCCAGGGTGGACTAATTCTGATAAACAGAAAACTAATGTGTTTATTCCCATAATAAATGCGAGCCTTTCAGCATTATTTATTTTCTTGGAATTATTTTGCCTAGAAATATTAGGATCTTGTTGCCCTTCTTACATCCGATCTGGTATCCTTAGACATTATATTCACAATTAACAATGTCAGTTTCATTCTGTACCAGTTATTCATACTAATTTAATAATAATAATAAACCCCGTGGAGGCTCGGGAAAACAATAGGCCTCCGGCATGTTCTGCCAGTCGTAAAAGGCGACGAAAAGAACAAACCACTAATAGGGCTAACCCCCCTTTTAGTGTGATTAGTTGGTACAGGACAGAACTAATGAAGCCTCGGACAAACGCTGTCATGGTCGGGGACGACGCTTGATCCCTATGCCCGTCCACAATGCTAACGACACTGCTAGCCACACGGCAAATGATTTAAATCCAAGTAGAGGTGTTTTGCAGGCTATACTTCCTGCAACCACTCTAGAAGGAAAACAAAGGCAGAGGATGAGATGGTCAGATGAAGTTAACCGACACCTCATGTTCTGTTATTACCAAGCAACAAACTTAGGAATCAACACTACTGGATACAGATCACGACTATACACAACATTTATTACCAGATACCCAGAATTAAAAATTTTAACAGAACAACGACTAGCTGATCAGATCCGTGTAATAATCAAAAATAACAGGATACCCCAGTCAGAATTAGAAAACATCAAACAACAAGTACAACAAATACTGAAACAAAATAATGTGCAATCAGAAGAAGAAGAAAATACAGTAATGGACTCAAGCATCCCAGAGCAAACAAACAAAGAACAACACGCATCAATTAAACAATCAGAGCAAAACGAAATCTTAAGGCAGCCACCAGAACAAGCATAAATAGAACACGAAGTGACACACATGTTAGATATAGAAGAAAAATTTCAGCTGACATATATAGCATACAAAGACACAAATACAGACATTATACCATTCTTGCATAGACCACCAAATAACCCACAAGTTGAAACAACAATAACAACTATCAACACAATCATACACAACAAAATAAATGAAAATACAACTGTGGAAGAGTTACAACTACTGGTTTATATAGGAGCACTCACTACACTAAATATACACACTAGGCAGAGATCAGAACAAACCAACACACAGAAGAAACCCACAAAACCAGCATGGCAACACAGGCTAAAGATCAGATTAGAAAAACTGAGAAAAGACATCGGACACCTAACACAATTTACAAGAAATGATATATCAGACAAAAAACGAAAAAGGTTAGGTAAAATCTCACAACAAGAAGCAATAGAGCAATTAGATGAAAAGAAGCAGAAATTACAAGCATTGGCCAAACGACACATAAGATAAAAAAGTGAAAATAGAAGGAAACAAAGCCAAACATTCAACACAAACCAAAAGAAATTTTAGCAGACAATAGATAACACACACATTAAAATAGACAATCCACCAAACATAACACACATGGAACACTTTTGGAGCAACATTTGGTGAAACCCGGTACAACATAATAGACATGCACGGTGGATTCAAGCAGAAACAGACACATACAAGATGATACCACAAATGCCTGAAGTGATAATTTTGCAACATGAAGTCACCCAAGCAATTAATTCTACTCACAATTGGAAAGCCCCTGGAAATGATAAAATAGATAACTTATCTGAAACCTAAAGCTCAAGCAGACACAGCAAACCCAGCAAAATATCCCCCCATAACATGCCTACCAACAATATACAAAATATTAACTTCAGTCATTACACAGTAATTAATGACACATACAACACAGAACAAAATTATAAATGAAGAACAAAAAGGCTGCTGCAGAGGAGCACAAGGATGTAAAGAGCAACTGATAATAGATGCAGAGGTGACATATCAAGCTAGAACTAAACAAAGGTCGCTACACTATGCATACATTGATTACCAAAAAGCTTTTGATAGTGTACCCCACTCATGGTTACTACAAATATTGGAAATATACGAAGTAGATCCTAAATTGATACAGTTCTTAAACATAGTAATGAAAAATTGGAAAACCACACTTCATAGCCAAACAAATTCAAATAATATCACAGCCAATACAGATTAAGCGTGGAATATACCAAGGAGACTCATTAAGTCCTTTCTGGTTCTGTCTTGCTCTGAACCCACTATCCAACATGCTAAATAATATAAATTATGGATATAATATTACTGGAACATACCCACACAAAATCACACATTTGCTATACATGGATGATCTAAAACTACTGGCAGCAACAAATCAACAACTCAACCAACTACTAAAGATAACAGAAATATTCAGCAATGATATAAATATGGCTTTTGGAACAGACAAATGCAAGAAAAATAGCATAGTCAAGGGAAAACAAACTAAACAAGACTATTACATATTGGATAACCACAGCGGCTCCATAGAAGCGATGGAAAAAACAGGTGCCTATAAATATCTAGGATACAGACAAAAAATAGGAATAGATAATACAAATATTAAAGAAGAACTAAAAGAAAAATATAGACAAAGACTAACAAAATTACTGAAAACAGAATTGACAGCAAGAAACAAGACAAAAGCTATAAATACTTATGCTATACCAATATTGACCCACTCATTTAGAGTAGTGAAATGGAGTAACACAGACCTAGAAGCACTCAATACACTTACACAATCACAATGCCACAAATATAGAATACATCACATACATTCAGCAACAGAAAGATTCACATTAAGCAGAAAGGAAGGAAGAAGGGGATTTATCGACATAAAAACCTACATTATGGACAGGTAGACAATTAAAAAAAATTCTTTATAGAAAAAACTAGCAAAAACTAGCAAAATACACAAAGCAATCACTCATATAAATACATTGGCTACACCATTGCAATTTCATAACCAATTCAACAACCCTTTAGATCACATAACATCAACAGATACGAAGAAAGTAAATTGGAAAAAGAAAACACTATATGGCAAGCACCCGTATCATCAAATACAGCCACACATCGATCAAGACGCATCCAACACATGGCTAAGAAAAGGCAATATATACAGTGAGACGGAAGGGTTCATGATTGCAATACAGGATCAAACAATAAACACCAGATATTACAGCAAGCATATTATTAAAGATCCCAATACCACAACAGATAAATGCAGACTTTGCAAACAACAAATAGAAACAGTAGATCACATCACAAGCGGATGTACAATACTAGCAAACACAGAACACCCCAGAAGACATGACAATGTAGCAAAAATAATACATCAGCAACTTGCCATACAACATAAACTAATAAAACAGCACGTTCCCACATACAAGTATGCATCACAAAATGTACTGGAGAATGATGAATACAAATTATACTGGAACAGAACCATTATAACAGATAAAACACCATCACATAACAAACCTGACATCATACTCACAAATAAAAAGAAGAAATTAACACAACTAATCGAAATATCCATACCCAATACAACAAACATACAGAAGAAAACAGAAGAAAAAATTGAAAAATACATCCAACTGGCTGAGGAAGTCAAGGACATGTGGCATCAGGATAAAGTTGACATCATACCAATTATACTATCAACTACAGGAATCATACCACACAGTATCCACCAGTACATCAACGCAATACAGCTACATCCAAACGTATATATACAACTACAGAAATCTGTAATTATTGATACATGTTCAATTACCCGAAAGTTCCTAAATGCAATGTAACATATACCGTACAGTTAAAAGGAAGTCACGCTTGATCAAGGTCCGCGTCACTTTCCATTTTTAACCAGACCTAAGGTCTGAGAAAGGAAAGAAGATAATAATAATAATAATAATAATAATAATCAATAAAAATAATAATAATATAACGTGCAGTTGTGTTTTCAAAACAAGAATATAATACAAATATTAAAGATTTCATGAACTCATATTGTAGTTATTGTTGTTGTGGTCTTCAGTCCAGAGACTGGTTTGATGCAGCTCTCTATGCTACTCTATCCTATGCAAGCTTCTTCATCTCCCAGTACTTACTGCAACTACATCCTTCTGAATCTGCTTAGTGTATTCATCTCTTGGTCTCCCTCTACGATTTTTACTCTCCACACTGCCCTCCACTGCTAAATTTGTGATCCCCTGATGCCTCAGAACAGGTCCTACCAACCGGTCCTTTCTTCTTGTCAAGTTGTGCCACAAACTCCTCTTCTCCCCTATTCAATACCGCCTCATTAGTTATGTGATCTACCCATCCAATCGTCAGCATTCTTCTGTAGTACCACATCTCGGAAGCTTCTATTCTCTACTTGTTCAAACTATTTATCGTCCATGTTTCACTTCCATACATGGCTACACTCCATACAAATATTTTCAGAAACGACTTCCTGACACTTAAATCTATACTCGATGTTAATAAATTCCTATTCTTCACAAACGCTTTCCTTGCCATTGCCAGTCTACATTCTATATCCTCTCTACTTCAACCATCATCAGTTATTTTGCTCCCCAAATAGCAAAACTCATTTACTACTTTAAGCGTCTCATTTCCTAATCTAATTCCCTCAGCATCACCCGACTTAATTCGACTACATTCCATTAGCCTCGTTTTTCTTTTTACCGAAATAAATAAACATCTTAGATACATAATAGAGAAGAAAGGCAGTGGCGGGGAAACTAATAAAGTCAGGGTAAGGAAGATGAAAATGACCTTTCAGTCAACTAAAGATCTGTACAATAAGAAATATCTCCTGTCAAACAGAGTTACTTCGTTACGCTAACGTAACGAAACAAGAATGTTTGCACGCAGCTGTTCTACTGAATGTGAGTAAGACTGGAGAAGTAAGAAACATCAAAATGAAAGAGAGGAGAATAAAATAGAAAAATATTTGGACCAATTAAACATTACTGTGCGAAGAGGAACAGGGGCAATGAAGATTTTTACATGAAAACTGAACAACTGAATCCGACGATGAGAAAACGTATATGATTTTTAAGACCATTTGGTTCGGAACAATGTGTGCAAATTCCTAAGGGACCAAACTGCTGAGGTCTTCGGTCCCTAGAGTTACATGCTACTTTAACAAACTTATGCTAAGAACACACACACACACACACACACACACACACACACACACACACACACGCGCGCGCGCTCGAGGGAGGACTTGAAACTCCGATGGGAGGGTCGCGCAATCCGTGACATGGAGCCTCAAACCACGCGGCCAGGCGCGCGGCTCGGAACAGTGAAAACAGAATGTGCACCAGAATATCGGAAACCGGAAGAACTCCATGGTAGCTCCAAGACGTAGAAGTAAATATCTTCGGAATAGTGAAGCAACTTAAATCAGTTAATAAAAGTAAGTCTTCTGGTCCATACTGTATACCAATTAGGTTCCTTTCAGAGTATGCTGCTGCATTAGCTCCATAATTAACAAACATACACAATTGTTCGCTCGACGAAAGATCCGTACCCAAAGACGGGAAGGTTGCACAGGTCACACCAATATTCAAGAAATGTAGTAGGAGTAATCTACTAAATTACAGGTCCATATCGTTTACGTCGATATGCAGCAGGATTTTGGAACGTATATTCTGTTCAAACATTACGAATTGCCTCGAAGAAAACGTCTATTGACTCACAGTCAACATGGGTTTAGAAAACATCGTTCCTGTGAAACACAACTAGCTCTTTATTCACATGAAGTGTTGAGTGCTATTGACTAGGGATTTCAGATCGATTCCGTATTTCTGGATTTCCGGAAGGCTTTTGATACTGTACCACACAAGCGGCTCGTAGTGAAATTGCGTGCTTACGGAGTATCGTCTCAGTTATGTGACTGGATTTGCGATTTCCTGTCAGAGAGGTCACAGTTCGTAGTAATTGACGGAAAGTCATCGAGTAAAACAGAAGCGATTTCTGGCGTTCCCCAAGGTTTTGTTATAGGCTCTTTGCTGTTCTTTATCTATATAAACGATTTGAGAGACAATCTGAGCAGCCGTCTTCGGTTGTTTGCAGATGACGCTGTCGTTTATCGACAAATAGTCATCATAAGATAAAAAAACAACCTGCAAAACGATTTAGAGAAATTATCTGAATGGTGCAAAAAGTGGTAGTTGACCCTAAATAACGAAAACTGTGAGGTCATCCACATGAGTGCTAAAAGGAATCCGTTAAGCTTCCGTTACATGATAAATCAGTCTAATAACAGCCGTAAATTCAGTTGAATACCTAGATATTACAATTACGAACAACTTAAATTGGAAGGAACACACAGAAAATGTTGTTGGGAAAGCTAATCGCATACTGCGTTTTATTGGCAGGACACTTAGAAAATGTAACAGACCTACTAAGGAGACTGCCTACACTACGCTTGTCCGTCCTCTTTTAGAATACTGCTCCGCGGTGTGGGATCCTTACCATATAGGACTGACGGAGTACATCGAAAAAGTTCAAAGAAGCGCAGCACGTTTTGTATTATCGGGATATATGGGAGAGAGTGTCACAGAAATGATACAGGAATTGGGCTGGACATCATTAAAAGAAAGGCGTTTTTTGTTGCGACGGAATCTTCTCATGAAATTCCAATCAACAGCTTTCTCCTCCGAATGCGAAAATATTTTGTTGACACCAACCTACATAGGGAGGAACGATCACCACGATAAAATAAGGGAAATCATAGCTCTTACGGAAAGATATAGGTGTTCGTTCTTCCCGCGCGCTATACGAGATTGGAATAATAGAGAATTGTGAAGATGCTTCGATGAACCCTCTGCCAGGCACTTAAATGTAATTTTCAGAGTATCCATGTAGATGTGGAAGAGTACAGAAGTGATCTGAAAGAGATAAAGATCGAAGAACTTGACATTCTGAACGGAGATACCTTTCAGAAAGCTTTAGTTTCCCATCTCAGAGAAAATAAAAAGCGGACAACTGAAGCAAAGCAACTGCACTTTGATCTAAGGGAAAATTATTGTAAAATCTGGAAGTAAAATCATAAGAAGTTACTTACGAGGTGTGTATGAAGGCCAAATCACGTCTAAAAAGATTGGCTAGTACTAGTAGGACTCGCACTCTGATAGTTCCGCACATATTTAATAATGTATATCGACAGTTAACCCACTGTGGGAATCGAAAATCTCGACCATTTTTCTCTGTTGTCGATAGTGATAGTGGCAAGATGTCGGTCCTGGGAATTCCGAGACTTTATCATAATCTCTGCGATAGTTCCCTAGACTAGCCCGAACATACAAAAAGAAACGAGCAGAGGCCTTCAGTTTATATTTGTGGAAAGAGAAGGTTTCATAAAATATTTTTATTTACCTGCTAGAACATGACCACAACTTACATTTTATGGTTTCCTGTAGTAATATTTTCCTATCATGCTTCTTAACGTATGATGAATGTAGCGTAAGTTCAAAAGCCGCAAAATTATTTAAAAATTATTTAAAAATTTTCGGATTTTTTCCCTTTCTTTTACCGTGAAACCTTATTTATTGCTAAATTTCATGATTGTAGGTCATCGGGACGTACCCTACATGTTCTGAGAAGTCAGTTTGCGAGTATCTTTTAACTCCATAGACTAGGAAGCTTAAATTTTTTGCACCGCTAAGGGACCACGGACTTTAGCATATGACATAAATTTCGGCTTGATAGGTCTACCCGTTCCTAACGAAAATGGTTCTCAACAATCGGACAAACAAAAGGCAGACAAACAGACGGACAATAAAGCGATCCTAGATGGGTTCTGTTTTTACCGATTGAGGTATTGAACCCTAAGAAAGCAAAAATAAGTTCGTGTAGGGTTATCAGCTGGCTTACAGGAGAATACCATCCAAACATACTTCCAATCATTTGTATACTTTTCATTCTCTTGGTAGAGAGGACAGTTCAAACTTTGATCCTTTGTAGAATCAGGGTCTTTTCACTCGTAGTGGCACAAACGAATCTCCGGCTGGGAATATTTGTCAGCAGATTTCCTGTTTCAGTTATTACCTTAGAGCCAAGACGAACATCCCATAAACCCTTAAAAGAGTCGGTGATTGGACAATTTTCAATATAATTCTGGGGCAATATATCCCAGACAAAAATTTACAACGCTAGTGTATGTGTGTACGTGGTAAAGTCAATGAATTGCTCGACATCGTTACTCTCGTAGAAAAGTCTGGTACCTGATTACATAATATTTAGGTTGTTCCTGTACGCAGCCGCCTACACAAAATGAGAGGATGCTGGCTGAAATTACGACAGCTGCGTTAATATCCACACACTTCCTGACAAAAAATGTGAACACCCATAAGGTGAGGAGGAAACTAAATGAAATTCCGTATTGCAGTACGAGTCCACGGTCAGCTGTGACGCTGTACTTCTTCCGGCCTAAATCTATGCACTGATTCGCTTGAGAACGGTGTCATAAATCCGTTTTAGCCGCTGCTGAACTCTTGTAGCTGGTTCTCGATATCCCAGATTCTGGAACTTGGACGGACGTGCGAACTGATCCCACATATATTCTACAGAGGACAGATCTGGGGTCTTACCGGCAACAGCAGCACCTCAACGTCACATACATGTTTCTTAGAGACATTCCATGTGCATGTACGAGCATTATCCTGTTGAAAAATGGCGTCACGATGCTGCCGCGTGTGAGGATGTAGCATGCCCGTAAGGTACCGTTGTGATGTCAGAGTTGCCACAATCACTACCATCCGTAATCTGAAGTCGTACTCAGTGGCTCCCCACACAATGACGCAACAAGTAACACCGATGTGCATCTTCACAACAAGGTGATAATGGGGCCTTTCACCTGGTCACCATCATACTCGTCGACAGTGGTCATCCGAGTAGCGCAAAACCGCGATTCACCACTGAACACAATGTCATAACATTAATCTGCTGGTTGGTTGATCTGGGGGAGGGGACGAAACAGCGACGTTATCGGTCGGACCATTAATCAACTGTCCATGCATCCTATTCGTGGTTTAGCTCCAAACACAGTAGTCTGTCCAGAATGAGATTTTCACTCTGCAGCGGAGTGTGTGCTGATATGAAACTTCTTGGCAGATTAAAACTGTGTGCCGGACCGAGACTCGAACTCGGGACCTTTGCCTTTCGCGGGCAAGTGCTCTACCAACTGAGCTACCCAAGCACGACTCACGCCCCGGCTCACAGCTTTCCTACTGCCAGTATCTTGCCCGCGAAAGGCAAAGGTCCCGAGTTCGAGTCTAGGTCCGGCACACTGTTTTAATATGCCAGGAAGTTTCATAACAGTAGTCTGTGTTATGATGTTAATGGCAGCATACATATTGGGCGGTAGCTCCCTTGTCAGGCTGATACTGGTCTATGGCGAATGGTGTGGGATAACAAAGACTTTCGCAGGAAGTCCACTTACGATGTGCTTGGTGTACAGTACGGCAGTCCTTCCATGTGACTTGGTGTACAGTACGGCAGTCCTCCCATGTGATGAGTAGATATGGTCGACGGGAACCTTGAAGACGAGTATGCCTGCCGTCATGTTGCCATGCAGACCAGGATCAGGCCGCTGTCACATCCGAATGCCCCATAAATATGGATATTACACGAGTCAACCAGACGGCCAAATGGAGAAGCACATGTGACTCTTTTCAAAAACTGTCACGCGCTGATAGCGAGGTGTTACTCGAGTACGTGGCATCTCACTCAATATCTGGCACTGTTGGCGCCCTTTACATAACCTTCAAAGCCTCGTTAGAACATCAATACGAACAACGGTAATTGAGTCTAGTGACCGTGATATGTACAGACAAATGACACTCAAATAACCGCCAATGTCTAACAATGTCTTCTGGGACTTCACTTCTTTGTCAGACAGAGTACGAGGGCGTTCAATAACTAACACATTTTTTCCTCGGCCAATTTCGGTTCAAAAAGTGCGGTATTTGTTGTGGGACATCGTGGAACATTCCCTCTTCAACTCCTATAGATTCATGAAGTTCCGATACGTAGTGGCGCTATAAGTAGCCTTCGAAATGGCGTCTGTAACGAAGAAGCGTTCCAAGCAGACAGCTGTCGCTCAGTATCTTTTGGCAGAAAACTAGTTCATGGCAGATATTCAAAGACGCTGTCCACCCCGATAGCTGAATGGTCAGCGTGACACACTGCCGTCCTAAGGGGCCCGGATTCTATTCCCGGCTGGATCGGCGATTTTCTCCGCTCAGGGACTGGGTGTTGTCTTCATCATTTCATCCCCATCCAGCGCGTAGGTCGCACAATATGGCGTCGAATGTAATAAGACCTGCACCAAGGCGGCCGGACCTGCCCCGTAAGGGGCCTCCCGGTCAATGACGCCAAAAGCTCATTTCCATTTTCCATTCATAGACGCTTGGGGAATATCTACGGAGATATTCATAGACGCTTGGGGAATGTCTACGGAGACCTGGAAGTGAACAAGCGCAGGGTGGGGCATTGGGCGAGGCGTGTGTCTTCATCGCAATAAGGTCTCGCAAACCTCTCCGATCTCAGTATACGGGCCGGCCACACACATCTGTGGCGCCTGCAATATTGGGTGTGTGTGGACACTTTCATTCGCGGTGATCGACTGATCACAATCAAACACCTCGTTACTCAAGTGGACATCTCTGTTGGTAATACTGACACACTCGTCCACCTCCGGCCGGTGTGGCCGAGTGGTTCTAGGCGCTTCAGTATGGAACCGCGCGACCGCTACGGTCGCAGGTTCGAATCCTGCCTCAGGCATGGATGTGTGTGATGTCAGTAGGTTAGTTAGGTTTAAGTAGTTCTACGTTCTAGGGGACTGATGACCTCAGCTGTTTAGTACCGTAGTGCTCAGAGCCACACTCGTCCACCAGTTGGGGTACTCAAAGACGTGTGTCCTCTGCGTTCTTCGTCGCCCTACAGAAGACCATAAATAGCAACGAAGAATTATCTGTGTTGTGCTGCTTATCCACGACAACGCTAGGCATCACACAAGTCTGTGCCTCCGTGAGGAGCTCACAAAACTTCCTTGGAATGTTCTTTCTCATCCAGCCCACAGACCGATCATGCACCTTCCGACTTCCATCTATTTGGTCCAAAGAAGGGAAGCACTCCGCCGGAAGCACTACGTGGATGATGGGGTGATGACTGATGCAGCAAGACGCTGGCTCAGACGTCGACCAGTAGAAAGGTACTATGCGGGCATACAGGCACTCCGATTAGGTGCCGTCAGGCCGTCGCATTTAACTGAGATAGTGTTGAACAAGGGGGCCTTTGTAGCCAAAGGAGTAAAGAATAATACGTTCTATTCGGATCCTGAATAAAACCGACCTGATTTCAGAAAAATGTGTTGCCTTTCTTATTGAAGCCCCTCATATTATAACTGGTCTGTGAACGCAACACCCGGCCGAAGAGGCCGAGCGGTTCTAGGCGCTTCAGTCTGAAACCGCGCGACCGCTACGGTCGCAGGTTCGAATCCTGCCTCGGACATGTACGTGCGTGATGTCCTTAGGTTAGTTAGGTTTAAGTAGCTCTAAGTCTAGGGGACTGATGACCTCAGATGTTAAGTTCCACAGTGCTCAGAGCCATGTGAACCATTTTTTGAACCTCCTTTGTCTACGAAAGACAAAACCTAAAGATTTTCATTAATACTCGTGGCAGTGTGCTTCGCTGTTTTTAGGTGTTCCTTATATGTGGATTGTGCGTAGGGACGTGAGTTCTCGGTATCTTTCTCTAAAAGACCTACCTGTTATACCACTGATGTTCATTAATTAACGATACTAAGGCTTTTATCATAAGAATAGAACCACAAATGCCACGCGTTTAATACGTTACTGAGAGCATCAAATGCATTCCAAAAGTAAATCTGTGAACTAACATCTGACAATTCTATATGCGAGCAGAAACAATTTCCAGCACTGCTAACTTTTTCCAAGATGGCGTACCGCCCTGTCCATCTGCAGTCCATCCTGTAATGATGCTATAACGTGTGTTGTCAGACAGTAAATTCTCTTCACGAAAAATTAACAATGATTAATGGTCTTGTAAAAAGTAGTAGTTAATGAATGCCGATGACATCGAAGAATGTTTCCTTCCAAGAACTTATCTGTTTCACAAACAGTCCTGCTGGAGGAACATCCGCAACCGAGCATTATAGTAGAGGTTGAAAACGCCGCTTCAGTGTGAGGCCTTCTTTTATACTGAAAATAAACAAGAGACTGATGCTAATAATAACTTTTACAGGCAGCAGTACACACGGGCAATCAAAAAAGAAGTACTACGTAACGTTTTAGAAACGGGCTAGGTCCGGTAAAACCTAAGCCAATGCCAAAGTGACACCACACAATACAAAGTACGACGGCCTGGGTAAATGGTATCGAAGCTGGAGTACGCCAGGGAAGCATCCTAGGGCCCATCTTGTTAAACCTGTACAATAACGACTTCCCAGCAATACAAAACATGACGTTAGCCATCCACGCGGATGACACAGCCAACCTTGCGCAAGATTGGAAACCGTCGAACATTAATTCACGAATACTGACGGCACGCAGAACTGCCGAGCCTTAGTTGGAGCGATGGCGTATTAAAGTAAACGTCAACAAGTGCGAAGCAGTTCTGTTCGCATGCAGACCGAGACTACTGCGCAAACATCAACACAGTAGACAGATAACGCTACATACACGCCCAATGCGTTTCCGAGAGAAAGTCAGATATCTCGGTGTCTGGCTGCACCGGAAAGTTACATGGGGGGACCACATCGAATACATTGCCAACAGAGCGCACGCGAGGCTCAAACAACTCTACCCAATGCTCAACAGGGAAAGCACACTGAATAGGAGGGTGTCGAGGTCCATATACAGGACACTGTTTAGACCTCTGATGACGTACGGAGCTCCCCTCTGTGGATATTCAGCAGCTCCTACACGACTGCGCCGCCTGCAGATCATACAGAACAAAGTGCTACGAATCATTATCAACGCTCCACGCTACACACGCACCATGGATCTTCACAATGAATACCGCCTCGAAACCCTCAAGGAAGTATTCAAAAAACACGCCACGTGACTATACAGGAACTCGAGACACTCGAACAATCCTTTCATCCTTACTCTGGGAAACTACGATCACAACCATAAGTGGAAGCACAAGCGGCCAAAGACACTACGAACTAGGGCATAGCCACCTATGGAAAGCTAACATACACCAACAAGCGACAAACGTCGGAAAGCCCCTGCATGTCAGAAAAACTGACTGGAAATTACCAGCTGCCATTAGAGCCGACCAACAGGCCACAGCACGGAAACCGACGAGCTCACCCACTGATGCACAAATTCGCCAACATCACCCTACACTGAGCATCCGATACATGACCTATTGGACACAAAAACGATGATAAACCTGTTGCAGGTTGCTGACGCTAAACGAGAGTCCAACACCGGCACCCAGCGGCAGCCGCCGAGTAACAGCACCGCACAACGTCATAGGTATCGACATGCATGATACCCACTATTAACAAAGCCTACCCTTGCACGACCTATCGGAGGCAGCAAGACAACCGCTACTGCTCTTACCACCCGACCTAACTATCGCAGAGTTTTTTGTTCCCTTGGCCCTTGCCTTGGCACTTTTTTTCCTCTGCCCTTCAAACCGCTACCTTTCGTTCGACTTCGACCAATCTATCTCCAGATGAGCGCTTATTAATGGTTAACCTTAACTAGATGTACGCAAACATTTCAGTACCCACATCCTGCGACACCTCACTGAAAACCAACCCTTATGCAGAGATAGCAGTAGACCTTTTTAGTTGGCCATCATTCCGTTGTGGGGGGGCTCCACCTCTGTTAAAGGGTGGATAGAGAAATATTTATTTATTTATTTATTTATTTATTTAACCTGGCAATATTAGGGCCATCAGGCCCTCTCTTACATCTAACCAGGCATTCTACTTATTTTACATTCATATGTTTTAGTAGGCAAGTTAAACTATATCTAGTACAAAAAGTGAAATAAACAATTTGAAAGGTACACCTGGAAAAATACATAATATAGAGTTTATATTCTTAGGTCACAAGTACTGTTATAATTAGACATTATTGAAGAGACAGATTTTAGATAGGAGTGCTGGCAGCAGGGAGTATGAGGGAGACTCATGGTGAAGGGAGGAGAAGAATAGAGACATGATGAAACATAATTAAGGAAATATAAAGGAAAAGAAGATTGCGTGGCTAATAGAGATAGATGAAGAGGAAGGCATCTCAGGAGCAAGATAGGAGACGCTAGCTTTGCTATTTGACAGATGAGGGGATTGTCCTTGTACATTAATTTTCTGGAGAACTTTATGAGGATGATAGTAGGAAATGCTTCAACTTCTTCTTAAAAGCAGCAGGAGATCGAATTTTGCGCAAGGTAAGGGGCAGTTTGTTCCAGAGGCGGACAGCGGCAACTGAGAAGGAGTTTGCAAAAATTTTTGTTTTGTGAGTGGGCACAGTTAGGATACCAAATAAGAGTGACCTCGTGTTTCGATTATGATGACATGACAGGTTTTTAATCTCTGAAGCAAGGTACTGGGGTGCTTGCGCGACGAGGAGTCGGTGGAGTAGACATAGAGTGTGGTAGTCACGCAATTTGTCCGGCCGCAGCCACCCTAGCTCGGAGTATGAAGCACTAACATGATCATATCGGCGAATGTTGCAAGTGTAACGCACACAGGCATTCATGGTTAGCTCTAGCCGTCTTTTGTTTTCACCACTCATGCCTTGTTGAATCACATCACAATAGTGGAGGTTCGGTAGAACGAGTGCTTGCACGAGCTGGCGTTTCAAGTCCTGTGGAAATATGTTCCGAAACTTTTTGAGAGCATAGAGACAAGCAGACGTCTTTCGGCACACTGCGACTGTATTCTCCGCCCAGTTGAGATGCTCATCCAAAGTTACATCCAAGTTCTTCACTGTTTTCTGATGTGGTATTGGAGTACCGTCGAGCAGAATAGGAGGTAGCCGTTCGCGGAAGTCTGAACTTATTAATTTCTGATGGGCTATTAAGATTACTTGCGTCTTTTTTGCATTTAGTTTAAGCCCCAGGTTTCTCGCCCATGTCACTACTGAAGACAGATCATCATTCATCTGAGCGATTGCAGTGTTTACATCTTCAGGTCTGACGCTTAGGTAGAGCTGGAGGTCGTCGGCATAGAAATGATATTTACAGGAGGACAGAACCGACGAAATATCGTTGACATATAAAGAAAACAAAAGTGGTCCTAAGACTGATCCTTGTGGCACTCCCGAGGAAACATGTTTCCAGGAAGATTTTTCATTTACGCAGACAACACATTGCTGTCTGTCTTTTAAGTAGCTTTCAAACCATCTCATTGCACTATCAGAGAAATTAAGCTGTTGCATTTTTCTGAGCAATATGTCAAAGTTAACAGTGTCAAAAGCTTTGCTGAAGTCCAGTAGCGTCAATATTGTTGCCTTTCGATTGTCGATGGCATATTTCAGGTCATCAGTTACTTTAATTAGAGCAGTGTTTGTGCTGTGATGTTTACGGAAACCGGATTGAAATTTGTCATATATGCAAGTGTTCAGTGATTTGGTCATGAACAATATATTCAAGTGCTTTGGAAACAGCAGGCAGTATGCTAATTGGTCGGTAATCACTAGGCAGTTGCGGGTTTTCGATCTTAGGGATGGGTCGAATTAGGCTTCTTTTCCATGCAGTGGGATATATTCCGTTCACGAGGGAAAAATTAAATATGTCAGTTAAGACAGGTACTAAGATATCGGCAACATTCTTAATCATGGTTATACCGATACTGTCGTTGCCTATTGCATCAGAAGAGGTTCTCATTATTGCTTTTCTTGCCGTATTTGTTGTTACATGTTTTAGATGGAAGGTATCGTTGTTAGTTATCCTGTTTGGGGATTCTTGTGGATGGTAATTATCAGCTGTGCTGGTATTCAGAGGTGCAGAGAAGAATTCATTTAATTCGTTAGCTGACACATGAAAAGTAGTTTCCGATTTGGCCTTTCCGACCCCCAAGCTACGGAGATTCTTCCATAGAGTCGTGGGCGTCAGATCGCTACATACAAGGGAGCGAGCGTGCCTGATTTTAGCATTGCGAATGCATTGTTTCACTCTGTTCCGTAGCTTTCTATATTCTTCGAAACGCTCGGGTTTCGGATCTGCCTTGAAACGCCTGTGGGCAGCATCCCTATTAGTCATCATTTGACGTAATTCAGCTGTCAGCCATGGAGCAGGAGATTTTCTTACACGGATTGTGCGCACAGGTGCATGTTTGTCATAGAGGGCAGTGAGTTTATCATCAAGTTCATTAATTTTGCCGTCGATTGTGGGTTTTGTGATTATTTGATGCCATGAAATTTCTGAGCAATCGGCTGTTAGAGCGTCAAGGTCAATACGTTTCATGTTCCTACAAGTTATGTAACGCGATTTGATCCTTGGGGGCTATGAGAGCTAGTACACGCACTTAGTGCTGTGACTCCGCGCTCCGCGGTGTCGAATATACGGCACAGAACATCGAGTTGCGTACACGAAGGAGGAAGCAAACTAGTAAACCAGATCGGAAAAAGTACTGCCATCTGTCGACAGGAAGAGCAACGCGGGACCGACTATCCGGGCCGTTAAAAATATGAATTTAGTGATTTATATACAAAACGAAAAGAGACACAGAAAAGTAATGAGTTTTCTTCATGTAAATCACTAATTCAAATCGTTAAAAGCGTATCAAACTATAGATCTGAGTATGAAGCTGCTTAAAAGCTACCGTGTTTCTAAATTTAACCAATACTGCTGCCTGTGATGTTACATTGATACAAAAGGATCATCATTTTGGGAACGATAATATTCTAAGGTAATGGGCATTGTTATCATAAATTATGGAAACAGTTACGGAACTACCCTCGTGCTTATAAATTAAGGATAATTTCAGAGTGTGGTGCCACACAACATGGCACTACACAAAACTGGCGCTAATAGCATAGGCACATAGGGAACACACACGACACAGATCTGTAAGTCCACGGTAATGGTGATAAGTTGAGGAAACCGTCCCGAAACACATGTGCTACAAAACGCCACTGTTTGCCGCGGATGTACCCCGACATCAATATGGGGTATGATCACCTTGCACACGTACACAGGCCGCACAACGGGTTGGCAAACTCTGGGTCAGGTGGTCGAGCAACTGCTGGGGTATAGCCTCCCAGTCTTGCAACAGTGCCTGTCGGAGCTCCTGAAGTGTCCTTGGGGTTTTAAGACGTACAGCGTTACGTCGACCGAAAGCATCCCAGACGTGGTCAATCGGGTTTAGGTCTGTAGAACAGGCAGGCAACTCCATTCGCCTGGTATCTTCTGTTTCGAGGTATTCCTCCACGATGGCAGCTCGGCGGGGACGTGTGTTATGATCCATCAGGAGGAAGGTGGGACCCTCTGCACCCCTGAAAAGGCGGACATACTGGTGCAAAATGACATCCCTATACACCTGACCTGTTACAGTTACTCTGTCAGAGACATGCAGGGGCGTACGTGCACCAATCATAATACCACCCCACAACATAAAACCACGACCTCCATACAGGTCCCTTTCATGGACGTTAAGGGGTTGCTATCTGGTTCCTGGTTCACGCCGGATGAAAACCCGGCGAGAATCACTGTTCAGACTGTACCTGGACTCGTCCGTGAACATAACCTGGGACCACTGTTCCAATGACCACTTACCGTGTTCTTGACCCCAGGCTTTACTGGCTCTCTTGTGACCAGGGGTCAGTGGAATGCACCTTGCAGGTCTCCGGGCGAATAAACCATGTCTGTTCAGTCTTCTATAGACTGTGTGTCTGGAGACAACTGTTCCAGTGGCTGCGGTAAGGTCCCGAGCAAGGCTACCTGCAGTACTCCGTGGCCGTCTGCGGGCACTGATGGTGAGATATCGGTCTTCTTGTGGTGTTGTACACTGTGGACGTCCCGTACTGTAGCGTCTGGACACGTTTCCTGTTTGCTGGAATCGTTGCTATAATCTTGAGATCACACTTTGTGGCACACTGAAGGCCCGTGCTACGACCTGCTGTGTTTGACCAGCCTCCAGTCCCCCTAGTATTCTACCCCTCATAACGTCATCAGTATGTCTTCTTTGAGCCATTTTCAACACACAGTCACGATTAGCACGTCTGAAAACGTCTGCACACTTACTCGCTGCACCGTACTCTGGCATGCACCAACACACCTCTGTGCATGTGGACTGCTGCCAGCGCCACCGTGCGACGACCGCAGGACAGATGCACCGCATGGTCATACCCCGAGGTGATTTAAACTCGCAAACTACCCACAAGAGCGTTGTTTCACCATGTATCAGCATTATCCTTAATTTTTGAGAATGAGTGTACATGATGTCAAATTCATCAGCTATTGAAAGGGTCCTTGGGAGGAGAGATAATAAATCACCAACTCAAATTTGAAACTGGAAACTATTTTTCATGAATAATTTACGGCTCTAGAGATCGCGAAATCTAGACTCTTGTAAAATAAGATCACATGAATTTCCATCATAGACACATCCACCAATTACACAATAACATTGAGAGAATCTATTTTGAAAACACATAGATACACAGTGATTAACTATGTCGCTGTGTTTCTCCTTGTCTTTTTTTTTTTTTTTTTAATATTTGGTCCTGGTGTTTTATATGTACATACAAGAATAAAAATCCTATAGCATTCTTTAATTTTTACATTCTTTTCTATCAGCGGTAGCGTAATATTAGAGACCATCTACCCAACTCTTTTTAGGAGAGGAGGATATGCTTGTTGGTACTTAAAGTGTTAACCCTGCTTCTGGTTCTGAACGTAACAGAGTGTCTTTCTTTCATCGTGTGTGCAGACTATACGTCTTTCATGATAGTGAGACATGTTTTTGAGCGACAGGCTAGATTTAACATCGAACGAGGGAGACTATTTTTGTTGATTCAATCTTAATGTATGATTGTCAGTGTTTTTGTTCTAGTAGGTATACAGGATATTTCAAAAAGAATATATGTATCACAAAGTATTATGTTGTGAAAACTATCGATCGCTGCACCACGGCTCGGTTATTGGAGGAACAAACACATTACGTACGTTACATTCATTGTCATTAGAAATCGGTTGTCAAGTGTTTACTTGGTTACCCGTCATATGTTGCAAAATGGTTATTGTGCGTCAGAAACAATTTTGTGTTCTCCAGTATGCGTTATTGATAACTGCTGCTACTCACAGCTCAGAGTGCGCTATTCAAATGGAAATATCAACGAAAGTAACTTTAATAACCAATGTTCAATTTTCTTAAACATATGTTTCAAAATTAATGTGCCGACTTGAGTTGGCGCCTTTCATTCTTTCATTTACATGTGAATTTTACCACTTTAGTTCCCAAGGTTAAAATTCCGTTTAGTTTTTCTGTTAATTTCACCATATTCAAAATTATAGTCAGATACCTTTACCCATTAGACACGCGCACGGTCAAAAATTCAAAATCCTCTAAGAGGGTAAGATAAGCTTGTTTCACGGTACGCTTGTGCATTATACGTGGCAAGTTAGCGTTATACGTGGCTTCTCCAGTGACGGGACTAAAGGTTGGATTATTAGGAAAGAGTGACTTATAACAACAGGCTAGTGTTATAACCTGTGTATGGGAGGATTTGTTCGTGTTGCTGGTGGCGGACAGATTGCTCAGTTGTAATCTAAACTTGAGAAATTTGTGTGTGTCCCAAGTTTCATGGTTGTATGCATTAATGGTTAATATATGTAACTGAATACTGAATGCTGTTTCCTCAAAAAATAAAAGTATGCAGTATTCAGTTTTTCAGTTCTTACTTGTGTATGATAGTGGTCTTAAAAATGAGGAGATTGTATCTTACACATTGGAGTGTCATTGAGAAAAGACTGGGATATTATTCGAATTCACTAGTAACCTACACAAACACATTATTTGTGGCGATATATATGCGGTAACTCACTTTACATTCAATAGTTCAAAAAGTCTTGTTTGCGAGCCGCAATTCTACATAGAAGAAATGTAGTGATATTCCTGTCATATAATATGATTTTTTTTTTAACAAGTTGACTTTTAAGATAGGCAAAAATGCACAGGACTGTTAAAAATGCTTTGACGCATTTGCGTATGACTATTACAAAAAATACTGTCTGTGGGAGTCGAACCTAAAGGCAAATAAAAGAGTAAGGGGCGTTAAACTGGTGCAGGGAGGAGAAGCGAATGGTGGAATTGAGATCTTGATAATTAGTGGTCTTGGACATCTTGATCCTCTCTTGTGCTGTCACGCTAGCACGAGAGTTTTCCCTTGCAGACAGGCTCAGAATTGTAGTTACTCGACTGCTGATGATTCTCTTAATAGTGTGCTTATCTGTTGGGCTTGTCCTTACGCAACCACCTTGCTGTATCATAGAATCAGTGGTTTAATTGGTAGTCGTCATTACCAAAAGGCAAAATGTAACAAATAACAAATGCAATTAGAATGTTAAATATGTGTGGGCATTTCACAATAAACACACTGACGGGAAAGAAATCGAAGCACCAGGAAAAACTTGTACTATAACTACGATGTGAAAAATGATGTCTATTCAGATTTCGTGCCAGTAGCACGAGAGTGCATTTAAGGCGGTAAAGAAGCCGTTATCAACACCTTACTGAGTTTCACCGATGTCGTGTTGTAGGGCTAAGAGAAGCCCGATGTTCTTTCTGGGCAGGTGAAAGACTTGGCAGGGATATAGCCACTGTACGTGAATGCTGTTAGCAGTGAAAATGTACGGTTGCAAGAAACCGGGCTCCAGACTGCCACGTGGTACTATCGAGAGGGAAGACCATCGTGTTCGGCGTATGGTTCTGTCACGTCGTATTGCATCTCCTGTAGCAATTAGAGCAGCAGGAGGCACCACAGTCACACAAGGAATTATTGGTTCAAATGGCTCTGAGCACTATGGGACTTAACATCTCAGGTCATCAGTCCCTTAGAACGTAGAACTGCTTAAACCTAACTAACCTAAGGACATCACACACATCCATGCTCGAGGAAGGATTCAAACCTGCGACCGTAGCGGTCCCGCGGTTCCAGACTGAAGCGCCTAGAACTGCTCGGCCACCAGCGGCCGGCAACGAACTATTACTTCAAGGACAGCTCCGAGCCAGACGTCCCGTAGTGTGCATTCCACTGACCCCAAACCACCGGCAATTGCGATTTCAGTGGTGTCAAGCGAGAGCTCATTGGATGTTAGGGTGAGTCTGTGTGTTTCCTAACGAGAACTGGTTCTGCCTCGGTGCCAGCGTTGCTCATGTGTTGGTTAGGAAGAGGTCAGTCGAGGGCCTGAAACCAATCTGCCTACGTGCTAGATACACTGGACCTACACCTGGAGTTATAGTCTGGGATCTGATTTCCTATGACAGCAGGAGCACTTTCGTGGTTATCCCATGGACTGCAAAATGGTAGATCAGTCTGGTGATTCGATGTGTGGTGGTGCTACTATTCATTAACGGTATTCCAGGGAGTGTTTTCCGACAGGAAACAACTGTTGTAACCCAACATGTTCTACAGAGTGTTGAATTGTTGTCTTGACCTACTCAATCACCAGATCTGCCTCCAGTCAAGGACATATGTGAAATCATCGGGCGGCTACTCCAACAACCGTCCCTGCATTGACCGACCAAGTGCATCCCATTCCACAAACCGACATCAGGCACCCATACAATACAATGCATGCAAGTTCGCATGCTTGCATTCAACATTCTGGTGGTCACTTCGGTTACTAAAGTACGAGCGTACCAGCATTTCATATTTGCAGTGGCTAATCTCGCGCTCACGTTAACCAGAGAAAAATATTCCTGAAATTTAATTACATTAATTATTTTTTGGTGTTGCGATTTTTCTTCCGTCAGTTATTTATTATTTATTTATCGTATGGCTTTACCAGAGCAATTGCGGTATTGACATCGTAAATTTACATAACATATAAATACAAATATACAAATAAACACATACATAATAATATAAACAGAACAAACATCAGTCATTATTAAATATGAGCAAAGTTAAAATATAATCACAGCTACAATTCGTCAAAAAGTTGTGTCCAAATGTGACAGCCATTTAACGGCAGCAGGGCTGGCCTCCACGAAGTCTCTCCAGTCACCACAGAATCTTCGCCGTGGGTAATCTTGCACTAGATGTTGTAATGTTTGTTCGTCAGTTTCACAGTCACACATTGGCGCCCCATTTATACAGCACGGATTTAGTTCTCGCGTGTCCAGTTCTCACATGGTTAAGCTGGCACCAGACTTTACGAGGAAGCTGCATTCCTGGGAGTTGTTGGCTGGGGTCCTCTATATTCTGTCGGTTAATGTCACTATTGTTCCACTTGATTTTCCAGGATTTGTGGCAGTCATAGGTATTTCCTTGGGCAAGTGTTCTGTGTTCCCATATAGGCGCTCTTGATTTAAGGCGATATCGACAGCGGTCATCTAGTACTTGGTGTATCGGTAGTACTCTTGCCTTATCTGCATGATTTATTTTTTTCCATTCCTGAATTGTTGCCTGCTGTCTACGGATTTCAGGCGGAGTGATGTTTGAGAGGACATGAAGCCATTCTAGAGGTGTTGACTTTAGTGTCCTTATGGCTTCATTGATCTGGGCGTCAATCTCCTTTACATGGGCACTCCTACTCCACACAGGGGCACAGTACTCTGCCACGGAATAGACGTGTGATATTGCTGCAACACGTAGTGTATTTCCATCCGCTCCCCATGTGGTACCTGCAAATCTCTGGATGATGTTATTTCGGGTTTTCAATTTCTGGCTAGTTAGTTCCAGGTGTTTCTTGAAGGTAAGTGACCTGTCAAGAGTTATGCCTAAATATTTGGGAAATTTGTTATGTTTAATTCGTTTTCCGCAAAAAGTAATACTTAGTTCTCTGTCTGCTAGTCTGTTATTTAAATGGAAGGCGCAGGTCTCTGTTTTATTTGGGTTTGGGCACAGTCTCCATTTTTTGTAGTACCGGTTTAGTACTTTTAGGTCAGCAGTTAGGGTTCTTTCACCATCTTCTAGCCATTTGCTTTGAGTAGCTGTAGCCATGTCATAAGCGTAGCAAACTTACTTCACTCAGTGTCTATCACGTCACTGATGTAAACATTAAAAATCAGTGGAGCCAATACAGATCCTTGGGGGAGTCCATTTTTTATTCTTTTTGACTTCCGTCAGTGTAATAAGAGTGACAGAATATCTGGTTACTGTAGGTCGACCTGTTTTCTGTATCTTGTGTAAGAGAGAACCAGACACGAGTTTCGTTTCTTCATTCATTGGCGACTGTAGACAACGAAGTTTCTGTTTAAGACTTCGGAGTTACGGAACAGTTCCCGTTTATTACTGTGGAACGTATCGTAGCCATACCAGTTTGGTGCAAGACACAATGAGGGATGGAGGCAACAGAGATGCAACAGAGCAGTGCAGCGGTCGTTGTGAGGAACGGACACACGACACGGGCCACGCTGGCGGTGCCTCCCCTTAATTACAGGCGCGGCCTAGCCGGCCACACGACCCAGTTTGCCGGCGGCGGGGGCGGAAGCGGCTGACGCGCGAGGGAAGCGCCGGGACGGGCCACTGCGGAAGCGGGATGGCTCGGGTCTGCCCCAGAATTCTCTACAGCGGCTAGACAGTAGCCAACGGGACAAGGGCGTTGTATGCAAACTTGAGATGTTCCATACGTATAAAATGCTCATATACCTTGCGGCTATGCAGACTGGTAACGTCTTCGAAATGCCGCTAATTAGAGGGCTCTACATCCCATGACTTCCACGGCACAGATACATTAAGAGAGCATCGTGCAATGAAGTTTAATATCTCGTCATCCACAGCATATGCGGAAATACACGGTCCAGTTACATTAATAGACCAACACCTGCGTTCGACGTGACGTGCAATAGCCACACACAGACGTGAGATGGGAGCACTCGCACTGGAGGATATACAGGGCCGTCCATTGATAGTGACCGGGCCCAATATCTCACGAAATAAGCATCAAATGAAAAAACTACAAAGAACGAAACTCGTCTAGCTTGAAGGGGGAAACCAGATAGCGCTATGGTTGGCCCACTAGATGGCGCTGTCATAGGTCAAACGGATATCAACTGCGTTTTTTTAAAAATAGGAACCCCCATTTTTATTACATATTCGTGTAGTACATAAAGAAATATGAATGTTTTAGTTGAACCACTTTTTTCGCTTTGTCATCGATGACGCTGTGGTGGTGGTGGTTAGTGTTTAACGTCCCGTCGACAACGAGGTCATTAGAGACGGAGCGCAAGCTCGGGTTAGGGAAGGATGCGTTTCCGCATTACGTCGTGTACAGTTCTGCCACTGGGCACAAGAGAAATTACGGGACGATGACAGATTTTTTGCACGCGTTCTATTTAGCGACGAAGCGTCATTCACCAACAGCGGTAACGTAAATCGGCATAATATGCACTATTGAGTAACGGAAAATACACGATGGCTGCGACAAGTGGAACATGAGGCCGGCCGTCGTGGCCGAGCGGTTCTAGGCGCTTCAGTCCGGAACCGCGCGACTGCTACGCTCGCAGGTTCGAATGCCTCGGGCATGGATGTGTGTGATGTCCTTAGGATAATTTAGGTTAAGTAGTGTGTAAGCTTTGGGATTGATGACCTTAGCAGTAAAGTCTCATAAGATTTCATATACATTTGAACATTTGTGAGCCATGTGTTTGTGACTATTACAGTGCCATCTATCAAAAAGCGAAAAAACTTGTCCAACTAAAAGATTCATATTTCTTTACGTACTACTCGAATATGTAATAAAAATGGGGGTTCCTATTTAAAAAAAACGCAGTTGATATCCATTTGACCTATGGCAGCGCCATCTAGCGGGCCAACCATAGCGCCATCTGGTTTTCCCCTTGAAGCTAGACAAGTTTCGTTCTTTGTAATTTTTTCGTTTGACGCTTATTTCGTGAGATATTTGGCCCTGTCACGATCAGTGGCTCACCATGTATAAAGCGTTTCGGAGTAGGGGGGGGGGGGGGGGGGGGGAGAGGGATGTGCAAAACAATGCGGAAACGAAACGGCTGCGTTTGTAGTCACCTGCCACCGTCGTTGAAGTACACCACGTATAGCCAAAACAGACTCCATGGTAACTGTGGTGTACATCGACGCATAGATGAAAGGGGTGAACGATGGCTGAGGAGATGCATCCAGGCGAATAGACGTGCAGCTGTTGAGCAACTGACCTCCCACACGAACCAGTGGGCTACCATCAGTGTCTTTTCAACGGCCGTTAAGCGAACATAGCTGCGCATCGGCCTCCGTAGTAGGCGCCTGTTTTATGCACCCAAGCTGACTGCTTTTAATCGGCGACGAAGGCTGGAATGCGCACGCCACTACCACAAATGGACGTCCACAAAGTGGCGCAAGTGGACTTTCCAGATGAATCATGTTCCATGCTCCATCGATAAGGTGGCCATTGGCGTGTACGACGTGAAATGTCTGAAATTAAACACCTTGCACGCGTTATGGTCTGACGATTGTTTTCGTGGCATTCTGTGGGTGATCTCTTCATTCTTGAAGACGAAACGGATCAACGCAAGTATACATCCATCCTTGGGAACCATGTCCACCCCTAAGCATCTTCACTTCTCCTCGGCACGACGGTATCTTCCATTAGGACAACGTAACGTTTCACGCAGCTCGTAGTGTATGAGTGTGGTTCGAAGAGCACCAGGATGTGTTTACTGTACTGCGCTGGCCATCACACTCTCTGGATTTAAACCCAATGGAGAATGTGTGGGACCAACGTGATCGGTCTGTGGACGCTCAACCGAGAAACCTAACACTGCTTGCCACGGCACTGGAGGTGGCATGGCTCCACCTCCCTGACGGTACCTTTCACAACCTCACTGACCCTCTTCCTGCACTTCTTTCAGCGGTCCTAACTGCGAAAGGTGGTTATTCAGAGTTTTAAAAGGTCGTCATATTAATCTGACTGGACAGTCTAAACAATACACGCACTGTAAACACTAGCGCTCTCACAGAACGAAAGTTTATCTACGCCTGGAATTATCAATAGTGAACATTAATAACGAACAGGTGATGAAGCAGTAACTGTGCCTTTCTGTTGTTTCATCAACCCTCTGAGGTGGAGGTATTTGCTCAAATTCTGCGTGGAAAACCTCCCTGGTCAAGCAACAAAGGCACACTGTTGATGCTGCCTCACCCGTTGGTTATTAATATTCACTATCGATGACTCCTGACGTTGCTCGTATTTGGTTGGTTGCGTGGTGGCCCCAGTGTTTACAGTGTTTCTCTCTCTCTCTCTTTCTCTCTCTCTCTCTCTCTCTCTCTCTCTCTCTCTCTCTCTCTGTGTGTGTGTGTGTGTGTGTGTGTGTGTGTGTGTATGTGTGTGTGTGTCTGCTTGCGTGCGTGCGTGCGTGCGTGTGTTTGTGTTTCATGTTCCCGTACATGCTCTGTATACCGAAGTTTTAAATGTCCTTACGCGATGCTCTTCGGCTGCAAAAAATGTTCAAATGTGTGTGAAATCTTATGGGACTTAATTGCTAAGGTCATAAGTCCCTAAGCTTACACACTACTTAACCTAAATCATCCTAAGGACAAACACACACACACACACACACACACACACACACACACACACACACACACACACACAGGGGAGGACTCGAACCTCCGCCAGTACCAGCCGCACAGACCATGATTGCAGCGCCTTATACCGCTCGGCTAATCCCGCGCGGCTCTCCGGCTGCAGTTATGCCTTTAAAATAACAGTGTGTACATATGTCAAAATATCAGCGGTAGTCGAAGACAACACCTTGCTGCAATCCTGTATGTTATTTCTTATTCAGGTCACTAGCCTTGTTAATGCATTGATCACCTCGTCACGGATTTCTACTCTTCCTCATAACCAATGTCATGTTCTTGGGAAAGAGTGCTTTCGATCGTAGTGCGTATTACGAGGGTGAGTCAAATGAAAACCTTAAAGTTGTAATAACAAATCCAAATTTCGCTCCGTTATCCTGTAAGTTGGTAACCGTGCTGCAAACAGCGTGCAGAATGGCCTGTAGGTGGCAGAAAAGTGCAGATGCACACATACCGTCGCAGTATCAGTATAAAGATGGCCGCCCCACTTGCGACTTGCACCAGGGAAGAACCGCGTTCTGTTATTCGGTTTTTGCGTAGTGAAGGTGTGAAACCTATTGAAATTCATCGACGATTGAAGTTTCAGTACGGTGATGCTTGTTTGTCACAGCAGCAAGTCTACCAATGGAGTAGGAAGTTCGCAAATGGTGTGACTTCAGTGGAAGATGCTCCTCGTCCAGCTCAGGCACAACGAGTTGTGACTCCACAGAACATTGCAGCAGTTGAAGCCATAATGTAGTAAAACAGTCGAGTGACACTGAATGATATTGCAGCATGTTTACAGATTAGTCATGGGTCAGCACACCACATTGTGCATTATGTGCTCCAGTTTCACAAAGTGTCTGCATATGGGTGCCACGGCAGCTGACTCCTGAAATGAGAGAACGACGTGTTGATGCTTGTGAAGAACTACTTCGGCGCTTTGAACAAGAAGGTGATGGCTTCCTTGCAAGAATCGTTACTGGGGATGAAACCTGGGTTCATTTCCACCAACCGGAAACGAAGAGAACGAGCAAGGAATGGAGCCATTCCTCATCACCAAAACCAAAGAAGTTTCGAACAGAACCATCAGCAGGAAAGGTTATGCTGACTCTCTCTTGGGACGAAAAAGGCGTCATTTTGGAGCATTACATGCCTAGACGGACCACTGTCACCAGTACATCATACACAGATCTCCCAAAAAATCATCTGCGGTCTGCAATCAAATCAAAGCGACGTGGATTCCTGTCAGTAGGTGTCCTTTTGCACCATGACAATGCAAGGCCCCAAACTGCCCGTATAACAGTTGCAACTATCACAGACCTGCATTTTGAGTGTCTTCCTCATCCACCGTACTCACCAGACCTTACCCCAAGTGATTTCTATATGTTTGGACCACTCAAAGACGCAATGAAAGAAAAGAAGTTCCGTTCTGATGAAGAGGTACGCCACGTGGTGCATGAGTGGTTGAACGGACTACCAAAAGAATCTTTTTCTAAAGGAATTTCTGCACTTTGTAAGCGCTGGAGGACTTGCATTGAGCTTGGGGGATATTATGTTGAAAAGTGATACAGCTTTGTACCACTTCTGCACAATAAATAATACTTAAAGAATATTTAAGGTTTTCATTTGACTCACCCTCGTATTAGGTTTCTTCCCACTTCGTTCACGTATGGATCACGGGAAGATTGACCTCTCACCTGCCTCTGCGGACGCTGTTGTTAGTTTAGCTTCTCCTTGGCGATCTTTAAGGGGGTATTATATATGGGGATGTCGTGTTTTCCTAGACTCTTCCCTTAACTCTTGTTCTTAAATGGCTGTAAGCAGGCTTTTGTGGTATAGTTGACATATCCCAGATCATGTTCTAAAAATTTCCATGACACTCTCCGGTACGATGCACAAAATCCTTTGTCAGTTCGTGCTGGTCATCTTTGTATATGTTCAATATTCCCTGTTAGTCCTCTTTCTTATAAATCCCGAACACTTGAGTCCCATTTTGCGAACGGATTGCAATTCACCAATGTCATACCAAGGAGCCGAAGCCTGCCACCTGCTTCAGCAATGATTAAGCCAATGTGATGATTCCGTTTCATAAGAACACCGGTCAAAAAATTATAAGTGACAGACAGAGACATGAAGAAAAAAAAACAAGTAAACTTTTATTATTTCAAAAATCGTCATCATTGCTGTACGCTCAGTGCCTCCACGGAAAAATGGTTGCGGTTGTCTGCGGAACCGTGATTGCACCCAGGTTGCATCTCTTCGTCCGAAACAAATTGACGGCCCGAATGTCTTCCTTGAAGTCTCCAAAAATGTGCTAATTGCATGGGAAGAGATCAAGGCTGTATGGATGATTGGTAAGGACTTCCCAGCGAAACATCTGCAGCGGAGTCGAAACAAACTTGGCAATACGTTGGCGGACCTTGATAGATGATATCAAGGAAGCTCACTAATTTTGCAACAAATCTAAATATTTTAAAACGTGGATATTATTAGACGAAAGCGTTGTCGTGCAAATCTTATCTGTACCGTGAGCTCTCAAAACGTCTTGCAGCATCTCCCTACACTCTAGCTAAGCGATAGAAGCGACATACCTCGGCTCAGATGAAGGATATTTTGCTGCCGGCTCTTTATTGGATCATGTCACAGTGTCGTGCATTTTTCCTGCATGGATCTAAGCTTTCCTGTCTTCTGGGTGGCGTTTAAAACTGCTTTTGCAGTTATGAAGCCGCTACGGTTCGTCACCATTGAGTTTGTACCTACAATCTGTTACATGTCTCTTGGTTTTACAGGGCGAGGTGTCGTGCTGGCGTCTGTGACTTCACAGGTGCCCACTCCAATGCTATATATGGTAATGTTTTCGTTGCGCACACACGCCGCCTGTCTTAATGTTCCGATGGCCGACTGACGAGGTATACTTGACTGTAGCCGCCATTTTTATTAAGGGTGTTGTCAGAAATTTTGTCCCAGAAAACGTTTGTTTGTTTAGTAATAGATGCCTCGTCGAATGCAATTCAGTCTCCGTTTTCCAGAGCATTTTCTGTTGTGAACGGCAGCAGCTATGACACGACAGTCACCATTTCACAACGGCCGAGGAATACGTGGCCGAAAGATAGTGCACGTTTAACCAGTTCGCGTGGCTGGAAGCTAGAGAATATTTTACCTGTATATACATCGCGTTGAAGCCGTGGTTTACGCTTGGAATAAGTTACACCATCGAGGCTAAATCTACATCCTACTTTCATCGAGTCAAATGTCATACTTCCGTTCTGTGGATCTACAGCGATACTGGACACCTTTATGTGTGAAAGTTTAACTTTACTCTCCTCGTCACGCTCCCTTTCTTCTAATTCATTTTCATTCCCGCACAGAGAGAATAGATGTTTGGGAATATTCTTACTTTTCTAACGTTTTAAAACCATTGTCAAACTTACTATTTATATTTTAACTGTTGATGCAACAGAAGCAGAAACGGTACCATAAAACCTTCCGCAGAAGAGTTTTGATACCTCGTGTATAGTGAAGAAATAACCGTTATTTGGCAATGCAATACACTATTGTCACATCATCATGATTAACACTCCAAAATAAAACAAACTGAAGTAGTTGAAAATTGATGAAGTTCTGACAAAAACATTAAGTAAATTAGTCACAAGAAAAATCAAATCAAACAAAAATATTGTCAATGCCTGTAATTTACGTGAATAAGGTAGATTACTTAAGTACGTCAATTGTCCCAATGATCGCCGCACTTACTGTTCGCGGGATGCCTAGGCTGTGACTACTCCACGAGCACAAACAGTTTGAGGTTCAGTATGTCACACTGTGGCGAGCGTAACTTGTACGACTATTGATGTTCCTCTAACTGTTTGATTTCTCTTCTCTGTCTGCATCCAAGATGCTGAGATGTAAAATGATTTCTTTTATCACCTTCCCCTCCACCCCACAATCATCTGTGATTCAAATCTTTATTGTTTGTCTGTAATAATTTTTAGGGTTGTAAACAGGCGAAATACCCTCAGACTTCAAGAAGAATATAATAATTCCAATCCCAAAGAAAGCAGGTGTTGACAGATGTGAAAATTACCGAACTATCAGTTTAATAAGTCACAGCTGCAAAATACTAACACGAATTCTTTACAGACGAATGGAAAAACTAGTAGAAGCCAACCTCGGGGAAGATCAGTTTGGATTCCGTAGAAACACTGGAACACGTGAGGCAATACTGACCTTACGACTTATCTTAGAAGAAAGATTAAGGAAAGGCAAACCTACGTTTCTAGCATTTGTAGACTTAGAGAAAGCTTTTGACAATGTTGACTGGAATACTCTCTTTCAAATTCTAAAGGTGGCAGGGGTAAAATACAGGGAGCGAAAGGCTATTTACAATTTGTACAGAAACCAGATGGCAATTATAAGAGTCGAGGGACATGAAAGGGAAGCAGTGGTTGGGAAGGGAGTAAGACAGGGTTGTAGCCTCTCCCCAATGTTGTTCAATCTGTATATTGAGCAAGCAGTAAAGGAAACAAAAGAAAAATTCGGAGTAGGTATTAAAATTCATGGAGAAGAAATAAAAACTTTGAGGTTCGCCGATGACATTGTAATTCTGTCAGAGACAGCAAAGGACTTGGAAGAGCAGTTGAATGGAATGGACAGTGTCTTGAAAGGAGGATATAAGATGAACATCAACAAAAGCAAAACAAGGATAATGGAATGTAGTCTAATTAAGTTGGGTGATGCTGAGGGAATTAGATTAGGAAATGAGGCACTTAAAGTAGTAAAGGAGTTTTGCTATTTGGGGAGCAAAATAACTGATGATGGTCGAAGTAGAGAGGATATAAAATGTAGGCTGGCAATGGCAAGGAAAGCATTTCTGAAGAAGAGAAATTTGTTAACATCCAGTATTGATTTAAGTGTCAGGAAGTCATTTCTGAAAGTATTCGTATGGAGTGTAGCCATGTATGGAAGTGAAATATGGACGATAAATAGTTTGGACAAGAAGAGAATAGAAGCTTTCGAAATGTGGTGCTACAGAAGAATGCTGAAGATTAGATGGGTAGATCACATAACTAATGAGGAAGTATTGAATAGGATTGGGGAGAAGAGAAGTTTGTGGCACAACTTGACCAGAAGAAGGGATCGGTTGGTAGGACATGTTCTGAGGCATCAAGGATCACCAATTTAGTATTGGAGGGCAGCGTGGAGGGTAAAAATCGTAGAGGGAGACCAAGAGATGAATACACTAAGCAGATTCAGAAGGATGTAGGTTGCAGTAGGTACTGGGAGATGAAAAAGCTTGCACAGGATAGAGTAGCATGGAGAGCTGGATCAAACCAGTCTCAGGACTGAAGACCACAACAACAACAACAACAAGTAGATTTATAGATGTCTTGCCAGACCAGAAAGGTTAAAGAAGAGTCAGGTAAACAAGAACGTCAAGATGAACTTTATGTTGTACACGAAAACTCCTTCCTGATAACAGCCAAAAGAAACTTCGGGAAAAAGTATTTTAAACAAGAAACACAATGGACCACTTTGACAAACATGAAGGATGCTCTTTATAATGTTGGAAAACAGAAGTTCAAGCAAAGCAGAACCAAAAACTCTGATGTGGAGGACGTGGCAACGACCAAGAAAACTGACCACCGTTTGAACACAAAGTACTATACGCTTTTATCTGTTGGTATAGAACGTTCGTTTTCTCTTTACAAACATAAAGAGCGATCAAAAAGTTTCTGTTCGAGGCCCATACAGTCCAGAACTGGTAAGACAATCAAGCAATGTTGTCGTGGGCATTGAGGCAACCATCCCACCGACACACCAGGTTTAAGATACACGTTTGGTGAAACAACATGTCCTGCTGCGTGAAGAAGTCTGCAACTGCCTGCTGCACATCCTCGTCCGTCAGCAATCGTCGACCCTTCAAGACTCTTTTTAAGGGACGAAGACGTGTTAGGCGTATGGGGAGAGATCAGGACTACAGGACGAGTGCTCAAGTATCTCCCACCTGAGATGGCGTAGTGGATGAGGCTGGCCTCCCAGATCGAATGGCGTCTTGTGTCGAATCGCGACCAGCACAGAACCTCGTGCTCCATGCCACAACGACGGTTTTCGGCAGATAAGCTGTCCCATGCACATTCTTCAGTCACCGATGGATGTCTAGCGGCGTTTGTCCTTTCCCAGCCAAGGAAAGAATAACAGGAGCAACGGCTCCTGTTTCACGCGTTTAGGAATATCGTCGCCATAGTTCACGCATCCGCATTTACCGCACACACGTTGGAAAGACACGAATTCCACTCTAATACCTTACCTAAGTGGTTGCCAGACTACCTTGGCCAGCAAGATCGCCGGATCTCTCCGCAGAAGGGAATGTTTGGATTATTACGTGCAGGATCGTCCAACCAAATCGGGAATTTCATGATCTAAACCCCTCCCCCCCCCCCCCCCCCCCACACACACACACCAAATGTACAAAATTGGACACAATATCCTTCAGGAGGCCCTGACAACTCTGTCAGTCAGCGCCAAGCCGAATAATTACTTGCATATGGGGCAGAGATGAAGCAACGCGTTATTGACTTGCTCAGTTTGTGAAGTTCTTTCTCTTGAATGAATCATCTAGTTTTTCTGAAACTGTAATCATTTATTTGTGTATATATGTACATCAGATGTATCAATTTCGGTCCCATTCGGAGAATATCTTTGAGTCGTTTTTCTTATCTTAGAATTTCAATTGGCGTTACGAAATGTTGTTATTGTCAGTGTGTATTCTCTCGTTTACGAAGCATGCAAAGTAAATGTACACCCTTCAAGAAAAAAAAGCAAAATACGTTCATGAACGTGTAATGCCATCAACTAATACTAAAGACGCAGTATCAATAAATTCAGAAGTGAGTAAGTGAGGTTAATTCTTTTAAATAATCTACTTCTATTTTTAATATGAGGCATCAAATCCTACACACTAATACTATAGCTAAAAAACTCTTTTCGCTATCGAATTTTATGGACAACCGCTCTCCTCATTCTGAAGTCCTCTCTTGTAATTTCCTTCCCCGGTTATCGGCTGATCTGGTATACTAAAATTTTTCATCTCAGTCTCTGTTCAAGTAATTAATTTTAAACACATTTTAGTTTGCGTTATATTCACCTTTTGATCAACTCGTAAGCAGTCGCTGACTTTCTCCTCCGCTGTTCTATGGTCTTGAAACTTCCATGTGAAGAACACACACATTCAATGATTTAATACTGAATTGTAATCTTCCATGTCAATTTTTTCGATTTATAACAACTAACAGTTCTTAAAATTTTATATCGCAATAATTTTTGTAAAACGTTATACGTTGCGAGAAATAACCCAAAGTATGTATTGCAGACACATATCAAATCCCGCAGTCTTTTCACTCAGATTTGCGAAATTTAAGAGGGGACTTTTACTTTGGCCTCTGATTGACAACGGAGGGAACCTGACATAAAATTACGGAACTCGTGGTTGGAACCAAACGAAAGATTTTTTGTACGTCCGACGTATTGGAGGAATCAGAAGCAAACAGGTACATGCAAGCAAGGTGTGTCCCCCCCCCCCCCCCCCCTCCGTGTGAGTGGTACCACGGCAGTTTATAAAGGTTCTGTCAGCTATCCAAGAACCGATAATCGACAGGATAATCTCGTGAGTTAATATTCAGCTGCAGATCAAGGACATTTAGTCGAATTGACCTCAAGTATAAATAGAACTTAGTTATTTGATTGACGAGAGCGATGTGTATTGAAACCTGGTAGCTAAAGGAAGGCAGGATTCGGTTACGATTGTGGACGGGGCCGTAATCAGTTACTTTTGGTTGCCTTTTACCGTTACACACAGTTTATTTTAAATCAGTAATTCCAGACTCATCAATAAATAAAAAAATTCCACACGTTATTAATGAAGGAATAAACAACTGTGCAAATAATAGTGTTTTCAGTGAGTTGTTACAATTTAGAAAATCACCATTATATACCGATACAACAGATAATATTTCAAAAGCAAGCCACTGTGATCTGGACAGAAGGCGTTACAGGCCAAGGATGGTAACAATTTAAGAATTGTTTAACGACTCGCTGCAATTTACAACTTACCAGTATTGAAATATTAAAGGTAAGTCGCCACAAACACGGCAGAAGGCATCAGACGCCAGGAATGGCAGTAAATAAGGTTTTAAGGCTTACTGCTAAAATACAAATACCGAATTAGAATTTTAAGGCAAATGAACACAATCACGGCTGAAGGCCTTACATGCCAGGAAAGGCAATAACATAAAAAAAATTTAGAAATCTGCTGTAAACCAGCAAATACAATAGCAACAGTTCATTAAAAAACAAGCAACTGATCACCAAACGAGCGAAATAAGATGATGGCAAACTTTGTAACACAACCCTTAACATTCACTGAGCACTACTCTGCTAGATTTATTCCAGAAGGCGACCAGAACTATTAACTAGACATATATAACCTTTAATGTAGGCATTACAAGGTATTGTAATAAATAATACAATAATAAAACACCAGGACCAGTACATAAGTTCCTTAAAGGGTAGATTATACCCGCAGAAGGCGTGGGCTGAAGGAGCGCTACACTGAACTACTGGCCATCAGACCTCCTTCTAGAACACACACATCTTACAAGAACCAAGAGGCCACAGACGGTGCTCCAGGAATCGACCTCGGAGAAGGTCCGGCAACAAACACTTTCGTGAGCGATGAGATAGGCAGCCAAGCGTTGCATTCACTTTACAATATGGTAACTCAGACTAGTGGCAGTCTAACGAATGACTAATGATAATCTTACTGAAGCTACCTGACATCCGCTAAACCAAATGCAACAATGGAACAATACGCCAAAGCCGGAACCGGCGGTCTGCACTAAGTCCCCAGAAAACTGTGTGTAGAGCTCCCAGAACGAGAAAGGAACCACTACCACCAGAGTAGAAGGATCACTCACGGCCTACAATCAAGAAAGGTGTCAAAACTACACGCCTTATCGGACAGCAGCGGCAAGGCGAGGAAACGTACACTACCGTTACATACACTAACCCCCAGGGCAGGTAACTGAGGCGTTAGCGGCCACCAGGCAAGAAAAATTACCGCTGGTTGAATTTAACAAATTGTAACAAGTTGAACGCAGTAAATAGCAATACGAAGTCGAGGTAAGCTAATCAGATCCGCCCTCGCCAAGCACTCCACTCGCTGCTCTTTGCCTCGGCGACTCTACGAACAGCAACACGAACCCAAGTCAATGGAGAATCGCGAGCTATCACAATGGTGGAGGTTTCTCTACATGGATTGAAATGCACTCATCTTAAAGCTTGCTGGATCCGTTTTACGACGAGGTCGTGCACGCTCGTGACCACAGACCTTCCATCCGGCAGTCCACGCGTGCCGTCAGTGGTCCCGGCGTGTTCTGGAACTTTGCGGACCCACTTCCACCAATGATTTTAGAAATTTTTATGGAGTGTTATCTATCCCTCCTACCTTATTTGATCTGAAATCCTTGAAAGCTCTCTTAAATTCTGATTCTAATACTAGGTCCCCTACCCCTTCTAAATCGGCTCCTGTTTCTTCCTGTGACAAGTCTTTCCCCTCATAAAGGCCTTCAAAGTACCCTTTCCACCTATCCGCTCTCTGTTCTGTATATAACAGTAGAATTCCCGTTGCACTATTAATATTACCACCCTTACTTTTAATTTCACCGAAGGCGTTTCGACTTTCCTATACGCTGAGTTAGTCCTTCCGAGAACCATTTCGTCCTATATACCCCGCACTTCCTATTTATTTTATTCCTCAGCGACTTCTATTTCTGTATTACTAAATTTCTCTGAACATACTTGTACTTCCTTCATTCATCGATCAAGAGAAGTAATTCTTCTGTTACTCATGTTTTCTTCGCAGTCAACTTTTTGTACCTATGTTTTTCTTCCCAACTTCTGTGATTACCCTTTTGAAAGATGTCCATTCCTCTTCAACTGTACTGCCTGCTGAGCTATTCCTTATTTCTGTATCTATAGCCTTAGAGAACTTCAAGTGCATCTCGTCATTCCTTAGTACTTCAGGGTATCAAACTACTTTGTGTATTGATTCTCCTGACTAATCTCTTAAACTTCAGCATATTCTTCATCGCTACGAAATCGTGATCTGAGATGTGAGTCTATACCTGCTGCCGGGTACGCCTTATCATCCAGTGTATGATTTCGGGATGTCTCTCTGACCATGAAGTAATCTAACTGAAATTTTCCCGTATCATCCTCCCTTTTCCACGCATACCACCTCTTCTTGCGATTCTTGAACAGAGTACTCGCTATTACTAGCTGAAATTTATTACAGATTTCTATTAGTCTTTCATCTCGCTCGTTTCTTGCCCCAAACTCGTATTCTCGTGTAACGTTTTCTTCTACTCCTTCCCCTGCTACTGCATTCCAGTCCTCCAATGACTATTAGATTTTCATCACCCTTTACTTACTGTATAACCTGTTCAATACCCTCACATACTTTCTCTCTCTCTCTCTCTCTCTCTCTCTCTCTCTCTCTCTCTCTCTCTCTCTCTTCATCTTCAGCTTGCGACGTCGGAATTTGTACCTGAACTACCGTTGTCGGTGTTGGTTTGCTGCCAATTCTCATAAGAACAACCCTATCACTGAACCGTTCACAGTAACACACTCTCTGTCCTACCTTCCTATTTATACCACATCATACTCCCGTTATACCATTTTCTGCTGCTATTGATGTGCTCATCTGACCATAAATCCTTGTCTTCTTGCCATTTCACTTCACTGACCCCTACTGGACCTAGATTGAGCCGTTGTATTTTGGTTTTCAGATTTTCTAACTTGCCCACCCCGTTCAAGCCTCTAACATTCCACGCTCCAAGTCGTAGAAAGTTATTCTTTCGCTAGTTATTCAATCTTTTTCTCATGGTCACCTTCCCCTTGGCAGTCCCCTCCCAGCGATCCGAATGGGGGCTTTTCCGGAACTTTCCCCAATGGAGAGATCATCATGACACTCCTTCAATTACAAGCCACATGTCTTGTGGATCCAAGTTATTTTTCTTTCATGCAGTGGTTTGCATTGCCTGCTGTATTCTCATGCCGTTCACCACTGCTGATTTTTTTCTTTAGGGGCAATTTCCCACCCCTAGGACTAGAGAGTGCCCTGAACCTCCGTCCGCTCCTCCTTCCTCTTTGACAAGGCCGTTGGGAGAATGAGGGTGACTTCTTATGCTGCAAGTCTTCCGCCGCCAACGCTGATTATTAATCAAAATTTATTGGTCAATCCAATTTAAGTTTCATCTTTCAGTATTAACAGGACAACATGTGTACATAAGTTTCACGTAATGGGCATAAACATCCGTCCATAAATCCTACATGGCGCGAGCGTCTGTCATTCCAGTTGCTGAAGAGAAGAAAACCTCATGCCATTAAGTCGCGATAAGCCAACATAGCAACTCATAGCTACACTTCTCCAAGTCTACTACTGCCCAACAGGAATGTTTATATGGAAAGGAAGAAGCATTCATTTCACTCTGTTACTACCGTCCTTCGTTTATCTATTAGAGAATCATTCAGTACATTCTTCCTGAACAGTTACTCGTTTTTGTGCTAACTCACTTGTTTAGTGTTTCCTACATACTGATAAATTTTACAGTACACCACCGTGTTACACAAATCAACATCTGTAATGATTGTCCTTCAGTGATTGTGACTTATACCTTGTTTACTACAAGATATCACTCTTGTGTATTATGATGTGTATAAATGTGTTATTGCGAAGATTGTGTCGGTGAGTAGCTGTAAGACTCGTGATCGTGTGCAAACTAACCATGGCCACACATGCTTGGAGCTCTCTTCAGCAGTCTATACTCACAGTATCTGGTCTGACGCCTTACAGTTTGGTAGTACCAGACCATTGTCTAACTTTTATAAATTATGACGTATTGTAAATATTCCTGAGATTAATTCTTGTCTACTCATTTCTATAGTAGTTAACTGATATTCTAAAGTTCCTAATAACCCAATTTGATTGGCTTTCATTTGCTAAAGTGACTTCGTCTGCAGGCTGTAGGTATTGAATGCGTCGAGCTGCGTTGTGCTGTTTGCGTGTCCAGCAGTTGTTGACTTGTAAGGTAGATCCACTGCATTTGCGTAGTGTCTCCCTCTCTTCACTACATCTCGCGTTTTGCGTCTCAGGCATATTACTACAGTGCGTTTAAAGAGTGCACACATGGTTAAAATAAATTTCGCGCTCGGCCATGGAAGTGTTTCAGAGCTTTCTATGGCTCATGGACATACAATAAAAATCTTAAATAACTAAAACTTACATTCCATTCAATTAAGAAACATGAAATAAGTAAGTGAAAATCTTTCCTTAACTTTAAGCCTAAATTTGTGATGATGTACAGGTTGAAATGAACTCTCACGCTGGGTATGTACACAATCCTTCTTGGTTTTTCTAATCTGTATTTTGTTACACCAGGGCGTCTCCCAAAACACGTGTGTATCTGACTATTAGTTTCTGAAGTTCCTCTTTCCCACAGTAGACCTCAGTGGTTCACAACTCCACAACGGGCCACAACAGTCCCTCCACCCCTCCGCCGCCCGCCACCCAACCTAGGGTTATTGTGCGGTTCGGGCCCCAGTGGACGAGCGTAATCCCAAACGCCTGCGTGGTAGAGTAATTACGGTGTACGTGCACATGCAGACAGTGTTTGCGCAGCAGTCGCCGACACAATGTAACTGAGTCGGAATAAGGGGAACCAGCACGCATTCGGCGAGGTAAGTGTGAAACCGCCTTAAAAACCATCCAGGGGCCAGCCGGAACTAATCTGCTAGGCGGATTCGTGCCGGGGACCGGCACACCTTCCTCCTCGAGAGGCACCGCGTTAGTTTCGGCAAACACGCAGATTCACTTACCTAGTTGTGTACGATTTTATGACCTATGTCCTCTTCTGGTAACTATTCAACCTCTTGTATATTTATAAGCATAACAGCTGGCAGAAAGAATTGTATGTGGATATTTGAGGTGTGCTCTTGTTTATTTTCATGGATGTTTGTTATAACCAAATGTACTGATCCCGCCCGGCTAGCCGCGCGGTCTAACGCTGTGCCTCTCGAGGAGGAAGGTGTGCCGGTCCCCGGCACGAATCCGCCTAGCAGATTAGTTCCGGCTGGCCCCTGGATGGTTTTTAAGGCGGTTTCACACTTACCTCGCCGAATGCGTGCTGGTTCCCCTTATTCCGACTCAGTTACATTGTGTCGGCGACTGCTGCGCAAACACTGTCTGCATGTGCACGTACACTGTAGTTACTCTACCACGCAGGCGTTTGGGATTACGCTCGTCCACTGGGGCCCGAACCGCACAATAACCCTAGGTTGGGTGGCGGGCGGCGGAGGGGTGGAGGGACTGTTGTGGCCCGTTGTGGAGTTGTGAACCACTGAGGTCTACTGTGGGACGGAGCCTCTACGTCGTTTCTAGGCCCCGGTTCAATACACGCAATACACAGATGTACTGAGAATTGTTGGTCGTTTCTTGTAAAATGGCATGTCCATTTTCCTATAACAATTTATGCAGATTTTTTTCGAAAAGTGTCCATACCAATAAGCAATTTACTATTAATTTCTCAACCACTAGTAAAATGCATTGTAAAGAAAAATTATCAACTTTAACAGGGATTAATGCTTACAGTTTGACTACCTTAGACTTGCTTCCTACTGCTGTCTGTATTCTGCAGTTCTGAACTGGAAGTGTTGGTATGCAGCCTCGCTTTTGCATTTCATCAAATAGTTCCTCAGATTTCACGTCAGTCATAGTGCCAGTATCTAGTACCGTTGGTACATTTAATGTATTTGGGCGTAGATTATTTCTTGCACAGTTTCCTCACCTTCCCTTTCATGGTTAGTAGTATCTTCCAGGCACAATTCGTCTTTACTACCTCCACTCTGATCATATGTAACCACACAGTTTTTAATTAGCTTTATGCCCCGACCTTCTTCATTAGTCGTCGAATGGGTGGCCTGTGGAGACATGTTTGTTTTCCTGGCTAACTGGGATATTGACCTCATCATTTGTGGTGATGTCAACTAAGTGTACGTTGTGGGTTTCGTTCCTCCAATTGGCGTCTTGTGCACCTCTTCCTTCGAAATTTCGGTGGCCTTGCCCACTATTTGATACGAAACTGTGCTTATGTTGACTATAATAGGCTCTTGGCGGATTGTTTGATTACCTAATTGCGTTTTGTACTTGCCAGCTTAACGGCCTTACCGCAGTGAATACGCCGGTTCCCGTCAGATCACCGAAGTTAAGCGCTGTCGGGCGTGGCCGGAACTTGGGTGGGTGACCATCCAGGCCGCCATGCGCTGTTGCCATTTTTCGGGGTGCACTCAGCCTCGTGATGCCAATTGAGGAGCTACTCGATCGAATAGTAGCGGCTCTGGTCAAAGAAAACCATCATAACGACCGGAAGAGCGGTGTGCTGACCACACGCCCCTCCTATCCGCATCCTCACCTGAGGATGACACGGCATTCGGATGGTCCCAGTGGGCCACTTGTGGCCTGAAGACGGAGTACTTTTTTACTTGCCAACTACCGTACTCGTTATTTACACCAGTCGGCGGTGCATTGTTCACCTGCTGGATAGATCGATCGGTTAAATTTTTGTCCTCGATTGTACTTGTAAGTCGACAGGATCATGAATCGACATAATGTTAAATGTGTATTTCGTCCATTTCCTAGACGTCTGACACTACTGGGTTATGTGAAGGATGATCTCGGCCTTCCTAAACCAGTTGCTACCAAATACCCTGCCAGTGAGGCAAAATATACGTTGGAAAAACTGTTCGCACGGTTGATATCAATATAGATGCCATCCTGTATTACGCCAGACCAGCCGCGGCCGACCATAGTATAAAAACTGGCAATACTATGGATTAAAATAACACAAAAATACTTAGTCAGTCGTCTTCCATCTGCGATAGCGTTATTAAAGAAGCCAACGATATTAGGTTCCAAAATGGTCAAATGCATAAAGATAGCAGCCTACAATTGAGTTAGGCGTGAAACCCTGCACTGAAGCTAGAAAAACAAAAGCGCTTCCGTACAGCGGGGTCTGCACCCGACAGAGAGAGCGCGGACACTGGAGACAAGGGTTCGGAACCGGGCGCCGCTGCCGTCCCCAATCAGAACAACAGTTTAACATCTTCTCTAGCACTAAACTGGGCGAGGAAGATTTTCTGTATGCCATGTGGACCTGAAACCACTCATTGATCATTAGGTGCCGTAGAATTAACAAATGAGGAGGAGTAACTACACCTGCTGTTCCAAATACACTGCACAACAGAATTAAAGGATCACTTTCTCAAAACCCCGTAATTCCCATCTATTTTGCTGGCTGAAACGGCCTTCAGTCTTCCTCCGTAATGGTGCAAAAAGCGTGGCGCCCTGCAATTTCACACTCGGGCCCGACGGCGCTTCAAAACTGAAAAGCGTCGACACATGCGGGAAAAGGTCAAAGCCTCAAAGTTTATGCTACGTGTACAGTGGGTTAATGATGTCACACTGACACCAAATTTCACTACAATTGTGTCCAATGCCACCGTGGACGTTTCACACGATGGGAAGGACGTCACGTGGATTGGGTTTAAATCCGGAGTGCTTGGTGGCCAAAGGAGCCCTTATTTTGACGCATCTGAGATGGAGGTCAGAACTGCGACGCAGTGTTGACTTCAGCGGTTCCTTATAAGTGGCCGAGAAAATCATTCCAAACAAACCGCGGCAGGGAAGGGCATAAACGGCATCAACAAAACCATCCCTTTCCGTGGGACGTTCATTCTCACACATTTCGCAGTTGAAAACGACAGTTGGCAGTACGATGAGCAACGTTTGACATTGCTGATATCCTCGGGCGTTTCAACACTTCTCTAAGAACATTATGGGACTGTATCACCATTGACGTGATAGCATCGAATTGCAGCTCGGCGTGAACGCAAATTTTGCTCTTGGATACCGGCTGGAACCCCTAAATACCGTTAGAAACCATTCGACAAAATTTAGATCGTAGTCTGAGCAGAGGGTTCTTACGCTTTTTCTGCGCGCGTCTTTGTGTTCCCCTGTGGCGCGATCGCGTGGAGATACGAGATTGACACATGCGTGAATAAAACGGCAAAAGGTCCCTCTAGGACCTCCCCAACCCTGTACCATCGGTCACACCCTCCCAGTAGCGCGGAGTGGCTGCGCGGTTAGAGGCGGCATGTCAGGAATTGGGCGGCCCCTCCCGCCGGAGGTTTGAATCCTCCCTCGGGCATTGGTCTGTGTGTTCTTCGTAGCGTAAGTTAGTTTAAGTAGTGTGTAAGTCTAGGGACCGATGACCTCAGCAGTTTGGTCCCTTAGCAATTCACACACATTTCGGTTCACACCCTCCCACCTTTATTTAGAATTTTAAAATGTACCTATGCAGATAACACCCGTGATGAAGTTCTGTGCGCAGTGTAGTTCCAAAAATTTTCTATAGAAATAAGATCGTTTGATCCACTAGGCAGATCGCGATGCAATAGGGTACCTGAATGTTCATCGAACCATGAAAAATGTGTACAACGCTTTGAACAAGGCGGTTGTGATCTTGGAAGATACGTCAACAACATACTAAACATGGAAATGTAGAAGAAAGAGAAACACTTGGGCACCAGAAGTGGTGAAATAAAAATCCTGATTCTCCTTCATAGTGACCTTAATGAGTGGCCCAAATAATGGTACGAAAAACACCCCAAAACATAACTAACTCTGGTCTGAAAAAAAAAAGGCTCTGAGCACTATGGCACCTAACATCTGATGTCATCAGTCCCCTAGAACTTAGAACTACTTAAACCTAACTAACCTAAGTACATCACACAGATCCATGCCCGAGGCAGGATTCGAACCTGCGACCGTAGCGGTCGCGCGGTTCCAGAGTGAAGCGCCTAGAACCGCTAGGCCACCATGGCCAGCCCTCTGGTCTGAATTGCACCCTCCACACACTGAGGGTTGAGCGCCTCATTGTGCAGTTGGGCCGGCCGAAGTGGCCGAGCAGTTCTAGGCGCTACAGTCTGGAGCCGCGCGACCGCTACGGTCGCAGGTTCGAATCCTGCCTCGGGCATGGATGTTTGTGATGTCCGTAGGTTAGTTAGGTTTAAGTAGTTCTACGTTCTAGGGGACTGATGACCACAGCAGTTAAGTCCCATAGTGCTCAGAGCCATTTGAACCATTTTGTGCAGTTGGTGATCTCGTGTACCGTATCATGTGGAAAGAGACAAAATGGTGAGTCGTCGAACCACACTTCAGGCATACCGTCGGCTACTGTAGAGTTTCTGCGTTGTTTGGGACACTGAAGACGTGAGCGTCATGTGCCACTGTGCGGAATGGCCCTGACCGAGGTACCCGATTCTAAATGCCAATTACATGCAGTTGTCTTTACAATGTTCTCTCGTGAACTGGTTCAGATGGATCTGCACTCATTGACAGCAGAAATTCCTCTCACTGACGAGACGTGACACTTGCCTCTGATCTGTCGCGGTTAGTATCTCTGTGACCACTGCCCTTACACCATGTTACACGGCTGCGATCAGTTTCGATGGTACGCACTTGAGCCGTGCTGCAGCTCGCATTGGTGCCGTGTGTACGTTTGTGCCAGACCATATCGTTTAGTTGGCATGGTTGCGTTGTTTGTCTTCTTCTCGTGTTCACTGGCGCCACTCGGTTTCGTAAGAGTTGCCTGTCCACTAGTGGCACCAGCAGTGCTTATCGATATGTCGTTCTACTGCCCTATCTTTGGGGCGACCTCGTGCTTCTTTCGTGTGGTGTGAGTGTGAAGTTCGGTTGGGGATGCAGGAGCAGCGAGGTTCGCGCAGAGCGACAACACGCCGGGACCGCTGGCGGGCGTGTATGGACTGTGGATCGAAGGGCAGTGGTCACGAGGGTGCACGACCTCGTCGTAACAGGATCCTTCATGTTTGAGTGCACTGCAATTCGTATACAGAAATCTCCACCGTTGAAAAATCTCGCGACTCTCCAGTGACTTGGGTTCGTGTTGCTGCTCATAGTGTCGCCGAGGCGAAAAGCAGCGAGTGGAGTGCTTGGGCAAGGCGGAACTGATTAGCCTTCCTGAGCTTCTAATTACTATTTACTATTTTCAGGTTCTTACATTGTTAAGTTCACCCAGCGGTGTTGTGGTCGCTAACGCCCCTGTTACCTGCCCTGGGTGGCAGTGTACATTTGCCGCCGCTGTCTGGTGAGGCGTGTAAGTTTGACAGCTTCTTGATTGTAGGTTGAGTGGCCTTTTCCTACGTTAGTGATAGTCATTCCTTCTTTTTCCGGTCGCTCTAAGCACAGTATTGTTTGGGCGGAGCCCAGACCACCGGTTCAGGCTTTGGCGTAATTTTACTTCTTGCGTTTGTTTCTTTGGGTGTCACCAAGATTATCGTTAGTCGCTCGTTAGACTGCCACTAGTCCGAGTTACCATCTTGTGATCTGAATGCAACTCCTCGCTGACCCTTTCTCTTAGCTCTCGAAAGTGTTTGGTTTGACCTACTCAGACGTCGATTCCTGGAACACCGTCTGTCAGTGGACCTTGTGTTTTATTTTATTATTGTATTATTAAGCTACCATCATTTGTCTCACCTGTTTGGTGATCTTTTGTTTCTTATTTTTAAATTAACTTTTGCTATGCCATTCGCCGTTTCACAGTATATTTCTTAATTTTTTTTTTTATAATTGGCATTCTGGCGTTAAAGACCTTCAGTCGTAATGGTGGTTACTTACTTTAAAATTCTGACTGCGACCTCATTGGCTTGTTTTCATAAATTATTTATTAAAATAAATGTGTGAAATTGCAAATCAAACTAATAGTAATTGATTCGGTCCCCATCCACAAGTGTGGCCCAATCCTGCCTTCCTTAATTATCAGGTTTCAGCAGTCATAAATAAACATATCAAGGAACCTTCATCATGGTATGCTCATTGTCTTGTCCAAATACGATAGCTCCTTCCTGCCAATCTGTCACGTCCTCATGTCGACTCACGTTATTGTGCTGATTCCACACAGCAGACCGGTATGCAACATACACAGGACTGGACTGTCACGACATACGTCAGCGGTGGACGGCCACACGACTGCCTGATTATAGTTCTACAGCGCTCCAAAGCACCCAGTGTGCCTATTCTCAGGAGCTAAGAAATTTACCTTGCCCCGGCAATTTCCTAAATAATCATAGCAACATTTCTACAGCGTTAGTGCTGGATGGAAATTAATAATCAGAAGAATGCAAAGTTAAACATTCTTTGAGGCTTACGAATCTAGCCACGAAGAATGTCATCTTAAAAGGTAAAAGAAATTGTATAGAAGCATGTTTAAAATGTTACCTAGCAAAACGTCAGTGAGTCACACATGGTTACAATGCGCTGTCTCAGAGGACATGACGAATGAGAGTTCAAGGTGGAGTATCTTATCTGCGAAATTTGGCTTAAGTGTCTACACGGAGAGACAGGTATTTTGACCCAAACCCAAGTATTTTCATTTTCTCTGTATAGCGGAAGACAGCAAAGCGCCCACTGTTGACATGAACCGTGGTTCTTAATGGGAGAATTACTTGAAGGAAAGTAGTCTGCCAGCAGGTTTGTTTTGATGACGCTTTCGACTCCATTTAACGCTGAAATTACGTGGCGCTGTCAGGCGCGATGTCCGCAGCACAAGGTTGCCTTTGACGGCCGCGCGGCAATTTCTTGGCGCTGCAGCCTTTGAGGTAACACTTCTCTTCATTATTCGCAACCGACACTTTCCGGCGAGGCGAACCGGACGCAGCAGACGGAGATAACATCACCGCCGCGTGCGAAATAAACCACCTCGCCAAAATCCCATTAAACGCGCATTCATCGGCGAAGCCCGAGTTGCAGAGCCAATTAAACTTCGAATTGTACCGAGGCGTGCATTAATTTTGACGGGAGATACGCTCTACGCACACGCTCCGAAAATAGCTCGCGGACGGCTGATAACCAGCGGAAATCACATTCTCGTTTATCGGGATACTGGTTTTTTTTTTCAACAATTGTTTCATTTTGACGTTTCGAATAATTTGCAAACGGTGAAATAATAGAAAATGTTATTCACGTCGATGACCTGAAACGCGGGATAAAGATAACACGTGTTCTCACCGCCACTCACAGGCGTGGTAGGCAGCTCCGCCGCAGCTGTAGCCCAACTGACACACTTTTTAAAATTCATCACGATTCTCTGGAACACGTTTACCCGAATGTTATTGCACTTTCTTTCACTTTTCTCTTGAGTACAATTCAGTAAATCGTGAGAATTGGCAGTAAAAATACGCTATGCGATCAGAAGTATCCGAAACACACTGTTTAATTTTGAATTGACCACTGTACACCACGAGAGACACATCTGTCCGTGTAGGAGGAGGAGAGGAATGTTGTGTTGTCAATACACAAGTAGTAACAGCAGAATGGGTTGCCCGGGAGAGGACAGTGGCTTCAGAGGCGGCAGTCACTGGACGAGACGTGAGAAACAAATCAACAGCGACATTTCAACCTCACTAAACCTGCCAAAGTCGACTGTTGGCGATGTGACTGGACTGGCATCGCGGAAAAATCACCACACTTGAACCAAGACCAAACAGACCTCACGTACTGACCGACAGAGAACGTCGAGGACTGCGAAGAGATATTGTAGAAAATCGCCTGAAGTCAGAGAAAGAAAACACTTGCGAGTTTCAAAGTGTTACCACAGTCCAATAAGCACAATGACCAGGCATAGGAAGTTACTGGATGAGCTACAGTGGTATAGCAGCTCCTAATAAGTCACACATTTCTGTGGTCAGTGACGCCGCTGGACAGTGGATGATTGGGAACCAGTGACTGGAAGTGGTGACTCACGTTATACCCTGTGGCAGTCTGATGGAATGGTCGGTGGTTTGTGGACAACAATATTCCTGAAATGGACTGGTCTGCCCAAAGTGACGACGTGAACTCAACGGAACAATCGTGGGTTGATGTAGAATATCGGCTCTGCTACTGATTTCAGTGTCCGGTTCAATATCTTTGTTAATGTCAGGTCTTGAGGAAGAATGAGCTGCCATCCCTCCACAGACATTCAGATTCCTCACTGAAAGTGTCCCCAACAGAGTTAAAGCCGTTAAAACGGCGCAGGCTGGACATACTTAATGTCAACTGATGGTTGTCCGAATACATTTGAGAGGTTAGTATATTGTTTTGTATGTATTCGAATCAAATCAGTCGTCAGGCTCAAAAAATCTAATTTATTGGCTCCACCCTTTTTTAGCTTTCTGCAGCGAAGTCACCTTTAGTTCTCCATGTGAGAATACGCTGTTGGTATCTTCCTTTTATCCGTCGTGTGCCACATCGGCACATCCTCCTCGGTCTCTCTGTCGCCGTGATACAGTACCAGCCTTTTAGTTTCATATAACTGACGGGGCATTCATGAACATCTGTCATTCATGGAACACGTCTAAAATAAAAATGAATGAAGATTAGGGTTTAATGTCTCGTCGACAATTTGGTCACTGATTACGGAGCGTAAAATCAGCTGTTGAAGGATGGATAACGGTCCCTCCCACTAATCGACGTATGGTAATCCTTGGGTACATACATGTAAGGCTGATGCTGCATCGATCCGTTGCGGGTTATGTATCCTTCTCAAGATAACAGTTGACAATTTACTTGCTAGATAACAGTAGAGCGTCAATGATAGCATGCAAATGACTGTATCATCCCACCGTACTCCAACAGATCTGATCCACGATAAGTACTTAGCTAAACACACATACACAATTTATTTCTCAGTGCCAGATAGCACGTTACGAGTGTTCCAGTTCCATCAATATTGAGAAATATGTCGCTGTGACTAAGATAAGACACTGGACCCACATTTAAGAGGACTGAGGTTGAAATTCCTGTCCGATTATCCGGGTTTAGTTCTTACGTGATTACCACGCTAACCTACTCTTTGGACCAAATATGGTCTCTAACAAATAAATTCGCCAAACAGCCGCGCAAATTGAGAAGTTATTTTATTTTGTTTTCGCTACCAGTTTCGCAATTAAATACGGCGTCTTCAGGCCCCATTTGCACCTCTCAAAAATTATTGCTATTGAGCTATGAAGATGGCACTTTGAATTGCCGAAACTGGTAGCGAAAACAAAATAAAATAACTTCTCAATCTGCACAGTTGTTTGATGAATTTCTTTGTTAAATGTTTGACCAGCCGCTGTCCCATGTTCATAAAGAATCAACAGAGACTGAATACTAACTTTGTCTGCCAGAGTGTCTACATGCATGGGCGGGACGAGGCAGGGGGTAAACGCATTACACCAGAATGCCCCATTCCTGTCCTAAGCCATGCCACTCTCCCCCTCCTCCCTTGCCTATACATTGTCTTGAAAATAGCCCAATCCGAGAGCGTGTACGTCAACTGCATTATGGTAAACACATGTTTAGCTATCACTGCCGAAGCTGAGTGTTCAGACATAACATAATGCATCGGTACAGCTTTTAATTATATACAGAGTAGAAAAACAAATTTTACGTTTTTGTTAGGCTATTATAGCTTTTTATTCTACTTTCATTAGTAATTATTTTATGCCTTGTTGAGGTCATGTTTCACTGGTAGTAAAGAAATCGAAATTACTTCACCTGATGTTTTCTAGACGTTTTTCAGTAACAGTTCGCTTCAACAGCCCTTACGTTAAGGGTAAAGATTGTAATTTATCATGTCCTACAATAGCAAATCTGCAGTTTTTGTTATTCCCGTTTTGTTAGTTTCTATTTTTGGCTTAAAAAGGTGAAAACCTATAGTATGAACAGTTTTGAGAGTATATTATTAGCGTTTTTTGCTAGATCTTCTGTTTCCGCTATTGCTATCTAGACAAATGTCGCCAACAGATGTAAGCATAATTATCTTGTGGATGTTGTCTTGTGTTTTGACGTCTTTTGAAAAAAAGGGAAGAACTGAAGCTACATTATCTTCCAGAGATAATTAATAACCTATGTTCTTTTTACGTTTGTAGATAATGTTGCCATATTCGAAAGTCAGTCATGTGTGTTTGTGAGAAAAATGTGATACTGTGTGTTTACTTATTATGTTACATTTTTGCGCTATTAAGTCACTATACTCCGAATAACACGTGCTGAATTTTGATGATTTGTTCGATGTGGGCCAGCATCATTTATTGCAAATAATCTTGAAGGAACGACAAGTACAAACTCATTTCATCGCTAAATTTTTCTAACGGTTTTAAGGGAAAGGTTCAACCTGATGTACCCAAATAATAAACGTGTTTTCAAAAATATTTCAGTTTTTTCGTTATTCTCTTACTAACAGATAAGAAAGAAATATGTGGAGCGCAAGTTTCGTAAAGCTAAATTGACGTTTGATTCTACAAACGATTTTTTGGCTCTTATCACATCTATATCACTCTAGAATCGTACCTCGTTGTCCTCCATACACCAGGATATCGGAATTTCATCGTTTAAAGCCCTTTTCAGGAAAACACTTCGCCTTCAAAGTGTGTTGATTATGTTTTTATTGTCAATAGTGTTGACAACTGTGTTTTTCGGTCGTCTTCTGTTTTTGTTGTGATGGTCTATGCATTCGACACACGTTCGTTATGTAAGTGTGTATGTTAGAGAGAGAGAGAGAGAGAGAGAGAGAGAGAGTGTGTGTGTGTGTGTGTGTGTGTGTGTGTGTGTGTGTGTGTGTCGGTGTCTGTGTCTGTGTGTGAGCGCAAGATATGCTCTGGTACAAAGGGTGGTAAATGAGGTAGAGGTGCTTTTCAACTTTTTGTAATGAAAGTGTCAGTGGTGGGGAGATTGAGTAGGTTATTATTAGTTAATCCCTGATATTTCTATTGGTGCGAGTAAATGTGACTGGAACACCTTTCTCTCTGTGCATGCTTCGAATAATCAGTGTTTCTTCACTACTTTTTGCATACTTTGTGTTTGGGAGGGGGGAGGGGGGGGGGGGTCTTGTCACAACTCTTTCTGTTCTGTGTTCTTGTTGGTACTGTAGTGTCTGTACTTATTGTGGAATTTTATGATGCTTATGTTCTCTGCTTGTTTTCATTTTTCTTTGCTTAATTTTTGATTTTGGGATTGAGTCTCTGTATTATAAGGTGTCTAATCCTGTTTCATCGTTTTCTGAGGTGGCTGAAATTTTATTCAGGTTGTGTGCCATGTATTGGGTAGCTGACAGTTTGTCGTTTGCTAGGTGATTTGATGTGGTATGTATAATTATATCTTTTGCTGTCAATTTTTTGTAAATGAATAACTTATTACTGTGTCTCTTTATCGTTAAACCCAAAAGTGGATTTGTTTTGTTTTTCTTTCTCCATGTGACTGCATGAAGTTTATTTCTTTCCTATGTTTACTTATCGGCTATAATTTTGTATCCTTTCTTTTTGATTCTCATATTAATGATCCTGTTTCCTTATGGTTGATGAATATGTCTGTCAGTGTTGCTTACATAGAAGATACAATTTTGTAAGCAATATTCCTTCTCAAAGTGAAACAAAATTTAAGATATCATTAAGATTGGAATTTTGATTATTTCTCTAATGTTATCTGTGAGTAGTTTGCTGTATATCAGTAGGTTCACTTCAATTAGTTTTATTATGTGAGCAGTTGGCATTCAGGTGAAATGTTCTCTATGTCAGTAGAAATGAATGAAGCTGTTTGTGCAATGTGGATATCTTTATTTGTGTTACACATTTTTCCACTCGTCTGCTGGTTCTTTACTTGATAATGTTGTATTGATATAGTGTTGTCTGAGATGTAGGAAACATAAAATATCGCAAATAATGTTCAGTAAACGATAAGTACTAAAACAGGAAGCCTCTTCGTTTCAAACATTTTCACGACGGGTACTGTCATCAACCACAATTTTAGATAGCGTTGCATTCTGATAAACGCAGGTTTCTGTTCCCCTTTCATTGGTTCATATTTTAGCCGTCTCTGAGGTTCTACTCCAGCGCGAGTATAGAAACCGAATTTTCATCAAATTTTGTCTTCCTAGCAAACGTTTTCTTTATATGTATGTAAGAATACTAAGTAAAATGTGACACACGTGGAGATTGTGGACATACTCGCGAAATGCTGCTCAACTTATTACTTGAATATACATATGCAGCCCGTTTCTCTATAATATGAGACATTAAGACACGTGCAACTCTCTACTTGTCTGAGAACTTGCTGACTAAGCATTGATACCTACCTAAGCACTATTTTCGTGACGTCAGACGCATCCCATTGAGCTCCTTCCCACCCCTCCTGTCCTCCGTGATCCTGTAAGCTGAACTGGGACTAGCTTAAAATACGACGCGGTGTCACTCTGTGGACACCTTCGTCGCTGTGTGCACCATTGCCGGCGCCTCATCTCTACTGGCACTTCAAGCGAAGCCGCAATAATTTTTGTCGCCGTGCTGACAGTTGGTGGTACCCCAGCCGTCATCAGACTGGCCATGTGGATACTTGTGTTACAAACAAGCCCATTCCTGTATCATGGTACCTGGCATTGCTGTGCGATCCTGAGCGAACAATATGTCTGTCCATTCATGTGCGAGTTCTGCAGTACCATTAAGATTTTTCATAGTATTGACTATGGCCATCTAGAAAACACATATTCGGTATTCGTATGAAAATCGTGGGATCCCAACCAAGGCAAAGAAGCAATATCGCGCAACGACACACCATAATACCTAAGAGATACAATGGCGCCGCTGTCAAAGTCCTAAATGCGCTGGTAGACGTTTTCTATCCCTACACGAGGCATAATACGATTATCTTACAAACAACAAACATTCAAATGCGATTTCTGAGTGGGAAACCTATTGCGTAAGGTTTCCTTACATGCTGGTACAGATTGTTGCATGTCGCTTTCGTGGTGTTGCGATCTTAATGGTCAGCTATAGAAGTAAAAGAGGAATTTAGTAGCGGAGGGAAGGAAATAGACTATCATGACTTTGTTGAGAAATACGTACCACAAGCTTTATAGGAGAATAGTTGAAAATAAATGCGCTAGTTCTGAATACAGACCAGTCGTCACAACTGGCTTCGATGCAGCAGACAGCTCTAACGCGAAGTGGACCTCTTGAATATCTGAAGTCTCTTGTATCCTTCAGCATTGATCACATAATGAGAAAAGACAGGTACCTCCGTAGGAGACACCTGTTTCAGAATTCACCTTGCATATTCAGTGAATGATGCAGTTAGGTGTGCTATGTACGTTGAAGAGCGGGGAGCAGTGTCACCTCCACATCATATAACCGGTAACTCGTCTGTCATATGGAGCACACATTCAATATCCTTCCTCCGGTGAACGCTGTTTTCCTAAGGGAAATCTCTACGGGTCTCATGTCACAGTTTTCAATAACTAACAAACTCTTTTCCTTCCTGCCAACGTGTACCTGGCTGTATGTTCTAAATCGAGAGGTGGCATCTGACATCCCCAGAGACAAAGGCTGTTTATTTTCTGCTAGATTCTGGTTAGCTACTATACGATCTCTTTGAACACTGAGCTTTTAATGCCATAATATCTACAAAATTTTTATTACAAAATATTGTCGCTGGAAAGTGGTCGTATAGAAGCTTTACTGAAAACTGATAACTAATGTGGTTACTACAACCTTTTTCTGCAGTGTCATTATACAAGACTAGAACGAGAGCGGTTAGTATTGAAACACTCATTGGGAACTACTACTCAAAATTGACCTACTCGCGTGTCGTAATCGTTCTTCGTATAGTCGTTAAATTTTCCGTATGATATTTTGTGTGAGCTGTGCCTAAGAAAGAATCGCTCTCCTTTTCATGCGTCATCTGTCAACTTTTAGCGTTCTTGTGAAGATGCAAATATCAAAATTTTTCAAACTTTTTATCTCTGATTTGTCACATGTGAAGTACACTGTGTTTCAGAGGTATAGTATCAGTAACTTCTTGCACTATTCCTTGACCACATTTGATACAAGTAGAGGTCTTTTGTTGGCGGAAGCTTTCGTCACCTGCGCTCATTTCCTTCTACCATCGTCCTTTCTTTGGGAGTCACCGTCCTTCATAGACAGAATTACGTCTTTTGTCCACTATTATGCCTTCCCCATTTTCCAAGTTTGCTCATATGGCGGAACGAGGTGAAATCTTCGCCAGACGACGTGTTGATATGCATGAGCTGTATGACAACAGACGGCGCGTGGCGGCAACGTCGTGGTTTTTCTCATTTATAAGGGGCGAGTCGGCTCGCTGCGGGAGGCTGGTGACTTGCGGGCGGACAGGTGGGATGTGCACTTTTACTTCGAGAAAGGGTGACGTAAGGGGCTGTCATAGGCTGCGGGTGGGAGAAACCTGACCCTTGTGAAACGGGCGAGCTGTCTAAGCTCTCAGACAGAGTAAAAAATGTCATGATGGCATTTTATTTTGTTAACATTAGATATGATTAGAACTGTAAACTTACTACAGTAGACTTATCATAAGCAACTGTAGACTACGGTAGTTATCCTAGGAGCTTTGGTCAGTTAAGACCATAACCGCATACCCGTAAGTTAGGTGTATTGCTTGCCTCTCGGGCATCACCTCGTTTTTATCGCTTTGTTTTCGTGTGAGATCAGTGTCTTATTAGATTCCCAAAGACACTGGAAGAGGTGTGGTGCCAAGAAACTGAGCGTGGATGTAAAAAAGAGCTGTGTAACTTACGGAACATTTTGGTTCTACATAGTTATTCTGTCATCTGTTACTTAAAAATAAACAGCATTTACAGCAAAATTCAAACTGTCAATGTTTAATTTAGAGTTTATTGAAAAATTGTTGATTTGTAACGTGAAAAAAAGGGTTGTTGCATTAAAAATAAGACAATATACGAGTGCTAGGTGGTTATAATTAAACGTTCCCCATATAACACTTTATAATATGGAAACCAATTATCGTACGAGCACCAGACTTGTAGTATTAATTTCAAGATCATGGGGAAGTGAAATAATGCGTAATCAATTCAACTGAAACATTTTTAATACCCTGCAATGGTGCATCATGCCATTACCTAACGGTACCATTACTGCTACCAAATGAGCTCGATATGGCGCCCATAAATGTCCAGACGAGTTTGAAAGCGCAATACTGCGTTCTGCACAGCAGAACGAAGCATGCCCGTAGGGATGCAGGCTACCTCTCTTGATATGCTGCCCTTCGGATCAGCACATGCGTGAATGTTCCACTGCTAAACTCTGCCTTTCAGACAGCCCCACAACCAGATATCACAAAGAGTGACATCAGATGACTGTGACGGCTAAGCGTTTCAAAACGGTCGGCTGATAATAATTCGGTCGTTTCCAGATATGTTTCGCCGAAGCAGGTGAACTCCACGGGCGATGTGCGGTGGGGCCCCATCTAGCATAAAAATTGTTGAGTTCAGTGCGTCTCTCTCTCTGGTAGGGCAGGTATGACATTCTGGCGAAGCACATCGCAGACGCTAGCCAGTCACACTGCACTTCTATGTTCCTCAAGCTCCAACCTATTCAGAAAAGAATGGGTCAATGATGAACGTAACCGTGAACCTACATCGGTGACACGTTCACAATACAGAGGAACCTCATGCACAGCGGCTGTAGGTGAAGATCCCCACACTCGGCAATTCTGTGTGCTCACCTCACCCGTCAGAGAAAAAAGAGCTTCGTCTGTTGATAGAATGGTCCAGGGTCAGCCCTAGTCAGCTGCAATCGCTGTAAGAAATTGGAGAGCGAAGTCCACACGTGGTGCAAGCTACTGTGTGATATGGATTTTGTACGAATACCATTTGAGAATGGTTCGAAGCACCTTCCGTACAATGGGCCACAGGACGTTCAACTACCGTGACACAGCATGCGCACTGCTTGACGATCGGGACTTGCATGCAGCGTTGTCTGCCGTAGCAGCAGCGATTTCATCAACCACCTATCTTGCAACTGGTCGTCGGCCTCTTCCAGGAGCGACGCCCAGTTCTCCAGTCGATTCGAACTCCAACATGCTCCACACAGCAGGTGGAGAAAGATGACCCTTCCGTAATACTTTCAGCCTGCAATATTCTTGAAGTGCAGGTGCAGTACCTGTTGTTTTGATAACAGAGCTTCACCAATAATACCCCCTTTCCTTTGTCCAAGCTCATGTTGGCACGTCGACAAGAGCAATGAGACTGGTTAGGTTTATGGGACTATGAATCGCTATGATCACGGCACCTGGTGGTCATAGTTGGAAATGGGCGGTTGCGCTGTGACGCATGGAAATCATGCACTCCATTCTCTGGAAATTAATGCTACCGAGTTCGGTACTCGTACGGTAAACAGTTTCCATGTTATAATGTGTTAAATAGGGAAAGTTTAATTATAACCACCTGATATTTTATCACGTAGTGCTAGAAAATGCAATTTCCTCAAAACTAGGTAAAATAAAAAAAAAAACATAGCCTCATTATTCAGTTGAGTTTATATAAAACAGGTCTGTGTTATTCAAATTTGGAAATTTGTGGTAAAGTCTTATGGGACCAAACTGCTGAGGTCATCGGTCCCTAAGCTTACACACTACTTAATGTAACTTAAACTGACTTACAGACTTACACTAAGGACAACACTCACACCCATGGACCCGAACCTCCGACGGGGGAGGAGCCGCACGGACCGTGACATGGCGCCCCAGACCGCTCGGCTACCCCGCGTGACTATGTGTTATTCATAAACATCTTCCGCGTTTATCAAAAATAACAAGAAGCTGTTGTATTTGATTGTGATGAAGAACGTTCTATTGAGTACAAGATAACGGTAATAATCATATAGACTTTTTTATGCTTGTGCATGTGGACTGTACTTTTGTCAAAAGCAGTTGCTTTGGTTACATAAAAACGCAGACGTTACACGTTCAACAAACTGCTTTTACTCTTTAAATGCAATTTATATTTTGTAAGGATATAAAATACACATTGGAGTAACATTGCACGATATGCATTTCTTATTATGTGCAAAAGAAACAAAAACCAGAGCAAAGTCGACGGTTCCCAGTTTCTCTCTCACACACACACACTCATTTATGTTTCTTTCCCTATCAATGCTACCATTTCTACGGCTTATTCTACTATTTACGACGTCATTTATGTACGTACCAAAACTACCGAACTCTAGTCATGATTGATCTCGTTGACTGGGTGTTGTGTAATGTCCTTAGGTTAGGTTTAAGTAGTTCTAAGTTCTAGGGGACTGATGACCATAAATGTTAAGTCCCATAGTGCTCAGAGCCATTTTAACCATTTGATCTCGTTGAGAGCTTTCATGTATAAATAATCCAACATTCTTAATTCCCTCTCGTAAATTTAATGGCATTAATACACCATTTTATGCGGAGAGAAAGTAAAATTCTCAACAACTACTCCTGTAGTGTAGGACAAAACGTACTGTCTGGCACAGTAAACGGAGGACTAGCAGGGATGCGCGACTGAGGGACAACACAGACCTGCGTTCATTTGCATTGCACTTGAACCCAGCCACACACACTCGACTTCCCGCTCCTTACCTGTAATGCAGTCGTTTATATGCTGCACTCCTTCTATGGACCTGATTAAGCTTTACAATAACACAATCACATGCTGGGAAGGGTTGGCACACCATCAAATCAATAACAAGCTGATCTGGTAAAATCGTAAAATATTATTGAGGCTCTATGTCTTCCAATACGGTTGGCATACATACATAGATTATAAAAATTATGCAAAGCTAGAAATGACGCACATCAGAATTCACTGTCTCTACACCACACAAACTAATTCCGATTGTCAGGACACTTCCTCTTTACTGAAATAGCTGCTCCAGTATAAAATTACAAGAACACGGCTGCTGCCACGTGGGACTTAGAAATGAAACGCTAGGCTAGCTCTGGCTCTGTTGGTCAATACGTCACACCTATCCTCGTGGTCAGCGATGATCTAATTACAACACGGAGAAATTACACATCTGGGTAATAAGCAGTTGTTCCACTTTCCTACGGTAGGTTGAGTGATAGCGTATTACATGTCATAAGCTCTGTTCATTTAAACTACCTTTAAGACTGTAGATACTGTCACCATCAAAACGCCACTGGATATCACCAATTAAAAGAACTGCCTATTGGACTGAACGTATCCATACTTCAACATAAATCGAACAAATACAAAGGCGCCGCAGTACCGCATTTTTCAATCAATACCAGTCAGAGACTTTCAGTTACAATATCTTCGCCTGTACGGGAATTACGTAATGTGTTACGAAAACCTACTGTGACGCAGGGCCGGCGGCATATGGAAGTTTTGGTGTGATCATGAGTCGCACACAGATAGCCAAAGCTGTGAAACCAATCCTCACGCAAATCGGGATATCAGGGTTCGGGTCCCAGTCGACACAAATTTTCTTTACCATCATTTCCTTACACGGCTGATGGTTGTCCGTATTCGCAACTACAGTTCATATCAATACAAAGCTTATTACGCTACTGAGATGGGACTGCCATTTGACATAGGTCCTGCCTCAACCTGCATCCAATATGTACCTTCTTACACTCCGGTCTCTAACCCCGATTTGTAGCTTTTAAGGCTCCTATGACATCATAGTTACATAAATATTTTCAGTTTGAATATTATAGTGTCCTATTCTGGTTCCTCCAGTAGAAACTCTTTCGGGACACTGGTAGAAATTATTTTTCCATCATATTAACTCTAAAAATGCATAATTTTTGGATTCACTATTTTTCTTTTCCCTGTCTTCAGGGCTTGGGATGGGTCAATCTGCTTGTTGACAAGAGACGTCTACCCCCCACAAACTGCACCTAACTTTTAGTTCTTTCCCGTCACATCCTTGTGTCAGCTCTCCAGAAATTTTCCGACGACGCACTCTGAGCCCTCGCCTTGGTGGCTCGCAAGTTCTCAAGTTCTCCAGTGCTCAGTTAGCCACCACTCTATAATGGTGATATCTTAGGCCGCTGCGTGCTGCACGAATTCTGATTCCAGCAGTTAAACAAAATCGAAATATCTCCTGATCCATAGGTATCACGATGCAGTTTGCACCAATCAATCTTAAATAAAAGATCACACTCATGCACCTATTTTTCCAATCTCCTTTCTTATCTTAGCCAATTATCGTTATTCCAGAACGTAAGAAATCGGAAATGAACAAAGGTAAGTGAGATAACAAACCACTGAACAGAATACTTAGTTGGTGCTTCAGTGTGTTCAATGGGACTTAGTAGAATTTAACTTTATTCAGTCAGCAAAGGTCAGATGGCCTTACGATTCATCACATGCTGCACATGTGTCTGAGGATAATGAATAATTATTTTAAGATTAATTCTCACGTATGTTGACTACTGTAATTTGAAATCAGTCCTACATCATAATTATTAAAAACATTTACAGGTTCTTTTCGATGAACAATATTTTCAGGGACAGAATGTTACATTGCACGGAAAGCCCTTTCACACAGATGGGTCATAAAATTCAATAATTATCCGTGCATCGCAGTACAACAACAGAATGTCATCTGGCGGCAACCTGGTGATTTGCTTATTTATGAGGGGTGAGACGGCGAGCGCCGGAAAGCGAGCGACTTGGCATTTTATGTTGTTAACATTGGTCGTGATAGATATATCTTTGACATTAATTAAAATAATCTATATTTTACTTTAAAATCCCACATAAGAGCAGAAGCCTCATCCCCTGAAAGTTACCCCCACGTGCTCATGTTGGCTGCGGTTTGTATTTACCTGGATTCCTCAGACTATGTACCACCAGTTTCTCGCTTCTTACTGCAAAGACTTTCCATTAACTTCTTTCCAAGACCATCTTCACCATAGATCTTCATTTCATATGTTATCCGTCAACACTTAGCATTCTTCGATAGGGGTACGCTTCAAAATATTTCAAGTACTTTCTCTCTTGTTTTTCCATACTCCAATCTTTATTCCGAAATATTTTGTGTTTCGGACGCACTGTTTCAAAAATTTCTCGCGCCATTCCATGTTCACATTTAATACCGGCGAGCCTTTGTTGACGAGAACTTTCACCTACACCAATTTTCCCCTGTTACCTCCCTTCCTTTGGTAGTCTCGTGCCATTCCATGTTCACATTTAATACCAGCGAAGCTTTTGTTGACGAGAACTTTCACCTACACCAATTTTCCCCTGTTGCCTCCCTTCCTTTGGTAGTCACCGTGTCTCGTAAACAGATTTACGAACTCCTTCAGTTATTGTGCTATTGTGCCTCCCTCAACTTCAATGTTTCGCTCATTTTTACAGTTTGCCATTTTGTTAATTCTACTTTGTTTATTCATTGTCTTGTCCGAGTAGTTCAACAGGACCTATAAATATTCCATTTTCACCAACATAAGTTGTAACAAAACTGACCTGTTCTCTTTGTTCAGGGTACTCCATTTATCTTGGCCACTCCATATGACTTTTTCTCCAAAAGCAAATGTAGTTTACCTATCAGAGGGACATCAGCATGTTTCCCTTTGTCATATCTTCATTCATTACAAAGATGTGAACAGTAGAACGTCTTTTTTAAGTAGTATTCTCAAGACTTCTTTAAACCTGTATCACAGTGTACCATTCATGAAAACTCTCCGTACTGAGAACTAATATAAAACCGATTTTGACTCTCCTGTACCGGGAGAAGTAGCTGAGGCCTGTGACAACCGTTGTGAAAAAAAATCTTACGAGGATTATCCAGAAAGTAAGTTCCGATCGGTCGTGAAATGGAAACCACTGGGAAAATCGGGTAAAGCTTTGCACGGATGTGTTGGGCAGTGTCTCTCGTATGCCTGTCGATCGTGTCGCGTCGCTCTTTTCAGTTTTGAATGAACTGTGAGCACGTAAAGATGCGTAGATTACAGCGTTTCCCGCCAAGTATGAGCGCCTGGTTAGAGATTTCGCCTGTATCATGCAGCCCACATAACACAACTGTCGAGCAGTTCCTTCTTCATGCCAATAGTTGGCCGCACACTTCAGGGGCAATGAAGACGCTCCTGAAGCGTTTCGGATAAGTGTTTCATCACCCGCAATACAGTCCGTAATTGGCTCCCCCTGAGTCTCATCTCTGCTCAGAAGAACCGCTGGTTATGAAGACAAAACTTTTCCACGGACAACGAGCTGCAGACCAGTGCATATAACTGGCTGAAAGATTTCTATGAAGCGGATATTGGAAAGTTGATACAACACTACGACAATATTCGAAGTTGGACTATGTAGAGGAGTAGGTGGAAGGTGTACCTAACTGTTGAAAATAAAACGTTTCCGGTTTTCACTGTGGTTTCCATTTCGCGATCGATCGGAACTTTCTTTCTGGACAACCCTAATATTTACGTTCCTATCCTCCCCCCATGAACCATGGATCTTGCCGTTGGTGGGGAGGCTTGCGTGCCTCAGCGATACAGATAGCCGTACCGTAGGTGCAACCACAACGGAGGGGTATCTGTTGAGAGGCCAGACAAACGTGTGGTTCCTGAAGAGGGGCAGCAGCCTTTTCAGTAGTTGCAAGGGCAACAGTCTGGATGATTGACTGATCTGGCCTTGTAACAATAACCAAAACGGCCTTGCTGTGCTGGTACTGCGAACGGCTGAAAGCAAGGGGAAACTACAGCCGTAATTTTTCCCGAGGGCATGCAGCTTTACTGTATGATTACATGATGATGGCGTCCTCTTGGGTAAAATATTCCAGAGGTAAAATAGTCCCCCATTCGGATCTCCGGGCGGGGACTACTCAAGAGGATGTCGTTATCAGGAGAAAGAAAACTGGCGTTCTACGGATCGGAGCGTGGAATGTCAGATCCCTTAATCGGGCAGAAAGGTTAGAAAATTTAAAAAGGGAAATGGATAGGTTAAAGTTAGATATAGTGGGAATTAGTGAAATTCAGTGGCAGGAGGAACAAGACTTCTGGTCAGGTGACTACAGGGTTATAAACACAAAATCAAATAGGGGTAATGCAGGAGTAGGTTTAATAACGAATAGGAAAATAGGAATGCGGGTAAGCTACTACAAACAGCATAGTGAACGCATTATTGTGGCCAAGATAGACACGAAGCCCACACCTACTACAGTAGTACAAGTTTATATGCCAACTAGCTCTGCAGATGACGAGGAAATTGAAGAAATGTATGATGAAATAAAAGAAATTATTCAGATTGTGAAGGGAGACGAAAATTTAATAGTCATGGGCGACTGGAATTCGAGTGTAGGAAAAGGGAGAGAAGGAAACATAGTAGGTGAATATGGATTGGGGGACAGAAATGAAAGAGGAAGCCGCCTGGTAGAATTTTGCACAGAGCACAACATAATCATAACTAACACTTGGTTTAAGAATCATGAAAGAAGGTTGTATACATGGAAGAACCCTGGAGATACTAAAAGGTATCAGATAGATTATATAATGGTAAGACAGAGATTTAGGAACCAGGTTTTAAATTGTAAGACATTTCCAGGGGCAGATGTGGACTCTGACCACAATCTATTGGTTATGACCTGTAGATTAAAACTGAAGAAACTGCAAAAAGGTGGGAATTTAAGGAGATGGGACCTGGATAAACTAAAAGAACCAGAGGTTGTACAGAGATTCAGGGAGAGCATAAGGGAGCAATTGACAGGAATGGGGGAAATAAATACAGTAGAAGAAGAATGGGTAGCTTTGAGGGATGAAGTAGTGAAGGCAGCAGAGGATCAAGTAGGTAAAAAGACGAGGGCTAGTAGAAATCCTTGGGTAACAGAAGAAATATTGAATTTAATTGATGAAAGGAGAAAATATAAAAATGCAGTAAGTGAAACAGGCAAAAAGGAATACAAACGTCTCAAAAATGAGATCGACAGGAAGTGCAAAATGGCTAAGCAGGGATGGCTAGAGGACAAATGTAAGGATGTAGAGGCCTATCTCACTAGGGGTAAGATGGATACTGCCTACAGGAAAATTAAAGAGACCTTTGAAGATAAGAGAACGACTTGTATGAATATCAAGAGCTCAGATGGAAACCCAGTTCTAAGCAAAGAAGAGAAAGCAGAAAGGTGGAAGGAGTATATAGAAGGTCTATACAAGGGCGATATACTTGAGGACAATATTATGGAAATGGAAGAGGATGTAGATGAAGATGAATAGGGAGATACGATACTGCGTGAAGAGTTTGACAGAGCACTGAAAGACCTGAGCCGAAACAAGGCCCCCGGAGTAGACAACATTCCATTGGAACTACTGACGGCCGTGGGAGAGCCAGTCCAGACAAAACTCTACCATCTGGTGAGCAAGATGTATGAAATAGGCGAAATACCCTCAGACTTCAAGAAAAATATAATAATTCCAATCCCAAAGAAAGCAGGTGTTGACAGATTACCGAACTATCAGCTTAATAAGTCACAGCTGCAAAATAATAACACGAATTCTTTACAGACGAATGGAAAAACTAGTAGAAGCCAACCTCGGGGAAGATCAGTTTGGATTCCGTAGAAACACTGGAACACGTGAGGCAATACTGACCTTACCACTTATCTTAGAAGAAAGATTAAGGAAAGGCAAACCTACGTTTCTAGCATTTGTAGACTTAGAGAAAGCTTTTGACAATGTTGACTGGAATACTCTCTTTCAAATTCTAAAGGTGGCAGAGGTAAAATACAGGCAGCGAAAGGCTATTTACAATTTGTACAGAAACTAGATGGCAGTTATAAGAGTCGAGGGACATGAAAGGGAAGCAGTGGTTGGGAAGGGAGTAAGACAGGCTTGTAGCCTCTCCCCGATGTTGTTCAATCTGTATATTGAGCAAGCAGTAAAGGAAACAAAAGAAAAATTCGGAGTAGGTATTAAAATTCATGGAGAAGAAATAAAAACTTTGAGGTTCGCCGATGACATTGTAATTCTGTCAGAGACAGCAAAGGACTTGGAAGAGCAGTTGAATGGAATGGACAGTGTTTTGAAAGGAGGATATAAGATGAACATCAACAAAAGCAAAACAAGGATAATGGAATGTAGTCGAATTAAGTCGGGTGATGCTGAGGGAATTAGATTAGGAAATGAGGCACTTAAAGTAGTAAAGGAGTTTTGCTATTTGGGGAGCAAAATAACTGATGATGGTCGAAGTAGAGAGGATATAAAATGTAGGCTGGCAATGGTAAGGAAAGCGTTTCTGAAGAAGAGAAATTTGTTAACATCCAGTATTGATTTAAGTGTCAGGAAGTCATTTCTGAAAGTATTCGTATGGAGTGTAGCCATGTATGGAAGTGAAACATGGACGATAAATAGTTTGGACAAGAAGAGAATAGAAGCTTTCGAAATGTGGTGCTACAGAAGAATGCTGAAGATTAGATGGGTAGATCACATAACTAATGAGGAGGTATTGAATAGGATTGGGGAGGAGAGAAGTTTGTGGCACAACTTGACCAGAAGAAGGGATCGGTTGGTAGGACATGTTCTGAGGCATCAAGGGATCACCAATTTAGTATTGGGGGACAGCGTGGAGGGTAAAAATTGTAGAGGGAGACCAAGAGATGAATACACTAAGCAGATTCAGAAGGATGTAGGTTGCAGTAGGTACTGGGAGATGAAAAAGCTTGCACAGGATAGAGTAGCATGGAGAGCTGCATCAAACCAGTCTCAGGACTGAAGACCACAACAACAACAACAACAACATCCTTTGAATCTCCCCGACGTCATTCACTTTGAAAATGTGTGTTTGCGGAGAATCATACTATCCTTCCCAGCTTCGAATAATGCTATAAAAATGTTCTTGTCAGCTGAGGCCAGTTGTGTTTCGAAATTCGGCAGGATGGCTCGGCATCGCAGGAGACAGCAGAGTGGGTTTCCCTAGGCGCCTATTGAGGTGAGAGCAGGGGGTTGGGAGGGGGTGGCAAAATGTAAAACGATAAGCCCTGACTGCTACTATTCGCCCCGCGCCCCCCTCCTCTCACCGTAAGCGCTTTCCGATGATCGACACACTTGCTTCCCATTTAATCAGTATCGGTAATGCCTGGATTTATTTATGTTCCGCAGAGTAGCACCGTTTGATTCAGCCAACAACGAAGGCAGACAGAATGCATACCTGTATGCGAGGGTTCGACATTTCCGAGTATAGCGTATTCAGGAACACGCGTTAGCTGTTTATCTTCCCTGCAGATGCATTAAATCCTACCATTCGTTCGGCCAAACGTCAACGAACTAACGGGTACCACTTCCCACTAAAATGAGCTCCGAATCCCATCTTATTATCAGGGCTATACTGTATTTTCAAACTATGATTGAACAGCACATAATCAGTAACACACGTCATCTTATAATGCGGCTGGGAACAACTGCCAACGCAACACACGAAACCACCTATCCCTGAATTGTATGTCATGTGTTGATTACGGGATTCTAGCTCTAAATGCTAGGCTCGTAGGAATCGACGTGAACTTGTTGTCCAGCCATAATATGCAGTCGTCAAATCTGATGAATAGATGCCAATCTCTCTTTGCAGCATTAATAAGTGCTACAAAGGGCTACACTTCTATGCGCTCTGCTGGGCATCATTATTACTCAGCGGCATTTGTCAATTAAGTTATTTTTGTGACGTCGGTATTGCGATGTCTGACTACCCGTTAATGCTTCTCTGAGAAATAGGCTACAAAATATGTATAACAAAGAGTACATTCCCACGAGAATGAATACGTCCACCATAAATCGAATTTTGGTATCATGAAACCTTTTGTCATGTTAACAGAATCTTCCGTCGGTTCTTGGAAAACAACATTATAATAAATGAAAAGCGCAAGTTTGATTTTGTTCTACAATATTACTTTTATTGTTAACCAGTTTTCCGCTTACAAGGCCATCTTCAGACATTTACTGAGTATTATCATCAAAGAAGTTACAACGTTTGCAAACAACATTGGAAGAGAAGTAACACGTCCAGACTGAAGTAGAAACATACAGCAAGTAACATTTTTGACAGTGTGGTGGTAACGCAATGAAAAAGTAAAAATTGAGCAGTACATGTCTAACAATAGAGCAAACAGGAAAACCTTTAACACCAAATTGTGTGATAAAGGTTTCCCTGTTTGCTCTATTGTTATTTTTGTACTGTTCAATTTTTACTTTTTCATTGCGTTACCACCACACTGTCATAGATGTTACTTGCTGTATGTTTCTACTTCAGTCTGGACGCGTTAGACTTTGTCACACGTACTTTCGTCCTATTTTTGTCTTTTCACAGCAAAGGGAGTCAAATCTGTTGAGTACCATAAACAATAGTAACAGCAAATTTAAAACCGAGACTTTTGTCACTTAGTCGCCTTAAAAACCGAGGATATATATGGTACGTTACATACTGGATAGTGACGGAAACAAAATGCTGTGACTTCCAACAATAAAACTGAAAACTTAATTTTTTTGTTATATTGTACAACAAATGAGCAGCTTAATTTGTGACTCCATACTACCTGTACGAATTATATCCAGTATGTTTTTATAGTTTCCAGATACGTCTCCACTATGACAGAGAACAAAGTCGCACCTATTGCTCCTCTCTGCAGCACGCATATGTAACGATGCTTCAGCTGAACTGTGAAGATTCAGCGAGTTCTCTCGCTGCTAGAACGATGTATAGCATTCATGTTATCTCTCTGTATTAAATAGGTTGTTACTGAACATTCAAGTTGAACACGGTAGAGAATTGTTAGCGCTCACATTGCTGTTTTGTGTTTATTTTTTCGTACTAAATAAGAAAGAAGACAACATATTGAAGGTAACTGAAACTTTTTTCCCCAAGACGCCCTTCGAGAGTTTCATTACCTGATATTCAGGTGGACAGCCTAGTTATGAAATGCATCATGCCACATCATGACGATTTTACACTGTTCTGCCAAGTGTTCTGTGTGTGTTGCATCATGTCCTTGCATACGTCAGACTATTAATATACGCAGCAGAGTGATTTATCTGCACTTTTACTGCGATGTCTCGTGTTGTTGTTTGACAGTGACAAATATGTTGACGGAGTAATTAGGTCCGAACTCGGAGTTAGATCCGCATTCTGTGGTAAAGGGGCGTAGCATAACTCCATCACAAGTTTGAGTACACAGAGCTGCAGAAAAGCGTATAGGCCTACTTGAAAACGGACGCTGGTGAGCAAAGGCCATGGCTTGGAGTCTCTAAACCATAGAGTTGCGTGGTTGCATACTGTCTGTTGTGTGTGGTACAAGGATAGATCGATAGACAAAGAGAGAGAGAGAGAGAGAGAGAGAGAGAGAGAGATGAGAATGAAAGACGTGCCAAAGGTTGGTTCATGATTTTCATTCCATTTACCTTCAATAATAGGAAGTGACTTAGGGCAAAACGTGTCACACTGTCCGCTTATTGCAAACTGTTCAAGAGTGCTCAGTAGTATTTAGTAGTCTAGTGTTAAAATCATTGGAAAAAGTGTATAAAACATGTGAACGAAGATAGTGTATTCGGGTGATAATAGATGGACAGACAAAATAATATAAAATTACTTTTAATAATTTGCATGACAAAACAATAAAACTGAGCTGGACGTAGAAGATTCACAAAAAGCAAGTGCCACAGTCACCCCAGGAAAATATGACTCGAATTATTACAGAGGGAAGCACAACTATGTCACACATCCTGAAGATAATATTTATATGGAGTCGCAATAAAGGGCTGTTCAAAGTGTTCTTTAGGGCAGCAAGTGACAAAACTATGCGCTGCATGAAACTTACTGGCGTCACCTGTCGTCCTACTCTCAAACTGTTGTTCCTATATGCAGTAGGCGTACGAGCACCGCAGCGCTAGTCGTTTGTAAATGGTAGTTTTTTGTAGTAATGCTGCGATAATGTGCTCAATTTTTGTGGCAAAGTCCTGGTTACTTCCCTGTCTATTGTCATTGTCTTTCCATTTGCCATAACGTATGAACATCAGAGTCTGTTCACACAGCTGAACCAAGTTTACTCCGGCTATACTGCTGTTCTGGTATCACATGTCGGCACATATGTAAGATACGTCGAGCTTAGGTTCACCATCAGACGCACAAGTCACTATCGACCATTTTGTAAGGTTCCCATATGGTTCCTGCTATTGTAAATAATTCATCTCTACTGTACCTTCAAGCGCTCAGTAAGGAACCGCGCGACTGCTACGGTCGCGGGTTCGAATCCTGCCTCGGGCATGGATGTGTGTGATGTCCTTAGGTTAGTTAGGTTTAAGTAGTTCTAAGTTCTAGGGGACTGATGACCAGAGATGTTAAGTCCCATAGTGCTCAGAGCCAGCCATCTACTGTACTGAGACAAACATGAATGAGCGCGCTGCAGGAGTGGTGAATAAGATCGATAACTGTGTTAAGTTTTTGCTGTAACTGATTTGTTAGTCGGCCAGTCGTGCAGCGCTGAGACTCTTTTTTGAGGCTTTGTAGCGAGCAGTTGTTCTTCAGACAATGAGATCTGTTATTGTTATCTGGGAGAATCTGTCTGGAATACTTCATCACGGAGATAAAAAGTAATTTCACGCTTTCTTGTTCATGTTATTTTAGAGAGAATACACAAAAACAGCAACAAGAGGAAAGTCACTTTTATTTCAGGGCAGATCTCACCTCACGTTATTGTGCGAACAGCGTGTCATCAGAAATGTCAGGTGTTGTGCTAGTAAGTACTTAAATTTTCAGTGAACAATGTTGCTAACTTCAAACAGTTTTTTCTTCCGAGTGAATCCTTAGCCTAACATTGCACTTTACATTACGCATAGTTCAAAATGTACTTCGGTACTGAGTTATACAGTTTTCATTGAGCACACAGCTGGTGTCTTTTGGCATTTAATTCAGTTCACTTTCTTTATCTCACATTTTTATTTTCATAATGTTTAAAGTTTTATTTCACGACACTGTTCACATGCGCAACACGGGGCTAACCATCATTCAGTTTTGATCAGCAATTGATTACGATTCCTAACGTACACGTTACATGAGCGGATGTTTTCGAAATCAATCTGAATACCTCTTAGACAGGTAATATTTTATAAAATGCTTATAGTGTCAGATACCATCACTCCATGGGAGGTTTGAAATCTAACCACTGTCACTGGTGCAAAGCCTAGTGACTAGGAACTGTAAGTCACGACCTCCACCCCCTACCTCCCCCCTCACCACTCATCCACCGACCGCTGTTGACAAAATAACAAATTTTGACGATGAAAATTTTTTCCGTTGCTTGAATTCGACTCCCTCCTCACTTGTTCACAGCCTCGCCAAGCGGCTGTCTGTACATTTGTATTCATAATGGTAGTGCTACGTGAATTACTAATAATGGTGAGTGGAGAAGTAGATTTTATAATGTGTGGATTATGGCGTCGTCAAAGTTGTGAGGAGAGTTAACGTTGTGTTGTGGATGGGTGCCAGGACGTGCCGTATTAAAACTCGGCGAGAACTTTCCAATTGATTTATTTGTTTCCAATACAGTGCTCCGTTCACCTCGGTCTGCATCACAGGGTGCCGCAATGCTGAGGAAGTGGGCTGTGCAACGCAACACTGTGTCGTGCCGGCCTTGTACACCAGCTGCAGAGTTCTGATTACGACAGGATGGCTGCGCCAGCAGCCGACTCAGCGACCGACGTCCTTGTTTCCACGCTGCTTCACTGGGAGCCGTAGGCCGGTCCTGCTGCTGCTTCTTCCTTGCTGGCGTAGCTGAAAATGCGGCAGCAACGACCACCTGCGATCCGGTGTCGGAATCTGCGGCCCTCGCTTCGGAAGTCTACGGCGTGTGTCGGGATCCAAGATGACTGCCCGCAGTAGCAAGCCGAAGAGTGGCCCACCGCTGGCTGGCTGTGGACCGCATGTCGGCCTCAGAGGGTCAAACCAACGACCCGCCGTGGACTGGGACGCTGTCACCCCATCTGTTGCTGCGTGTAGCCCGGCGGTGTGACACGCCCCGCCATCCAGGAGAGCTGCCACACTCGAATGAATCTCGTTAGAAAATGGCACCTATTTATGCTCGGCTGTGCGCCTCTGTTTTGCCAAGCGCGCTGCTTTGCGTCAAGGATGCATAACACTTAGGTTGGCCAGTGGCCATCTTCTGCCTGTGACTTGCGCCATGGAAACGGCTGTGTGCACCCTCTCCTGCAGTTCTACGCCCCTGTGGCCTTTATTTGCCTTTGCAACTGCTGGTATGCATAACTTACTGCAATCAGCCCGCACCTGGCTGTAACTTGTGCTCCGAATATCGCACAAAACTAACTTTCCCTATCCTAAACGGTGGTGCCGCTACAGTTATATACTGCCTGATAAAAAACGTGATGCATGCAGAAGACACCGTCGGACGTCAATGTAACTTCGTACACGCTCACTCCATCGAAGACTATGTAAGTAATTGGTGTTGCAAGTCTCTATGACATGTAGAACAGCCACAAGAGAGTGTTACTGTTGTTAGTGTTTAGTGTTGTTACCAGGCCTGTCTGGGAATATAAGGAGGACCTGAACAGCGTGAGATGTTGAGTGACAACTGTAAATAATGCAGAGGGGTCGCTCACCGTGTGTGGCATCATTATCAGCACCCGAGTGTGTTCACCACTTGGGCAGTTGGTCGAATCGTACAGTATCAAAATTTCTCAGGCATTCACATGTGACAGTGACCCATTGTTGGAGTAAATGGGAACGTAAGCGCAGACGTACTCGTCCTCAAGATTCCGGTCGACCACGCCTAACCAGCTCAAGGGGAGATCGCCATATTGTGCACCGAGCGCATTGTAGGCCCTCCACATTTGCGCCTGCTGTCCCAGAACAAGTAGTGGACTCTCTGAAACATTCTGTGGTGCCCCGCACCAAGGGTCGCAGACTATCAGCTGCCAGACTACAGAGGTACTGTCCCGTACGTGGGTTGCTGTTAACACCACGAAACAAGCAGCTGCATTTGGAGTAGTGCCGTGACTGGAAAGCGTGGACAGGTTATGAAGGTCTCCGCATTGTCTTCAGCCATGAATTTCGTTTATGTACTACTCTAAATGACTATTGTCAGCGAGTATGGTGGGCATGTGGGAAGAGAGCTCATCCTTCCAACGTTTTCGAAGGAGGGACCACTGCTACTCCAGGTGTCATGGTGTGGGGAGCCAAAGGATATAATTTCAGGTTACTGCTGGTAGTGAGTGGGCCAAAGCTGACGGCACGATTCGTCTCTGGCATCCCGCGTTCTCATGTATTACGTCTGAGATTGTATCGTGGTGCCATATTTCAACAGAACAATGCTCTACCACACATGGCAGGTGTATTTATGAACTGTCTACGTGTTCTTGAGGTACTCCCATACGTGGAAATATCGCCATATCCGTCCCCTTCGGAACGTGTGGAACCAGCTTGAACATCAACAACGTCCCGGTACCAGTGTTGAGGATATCAAGGACCAGCTTGAATGGTTCTGCACTAGCTTGCTTCAGAAGAGGTTACAACGGTTATGTGGCACCTTTCCCATCCGAATCAGTAAACGCATGTAGGCCAGATGGGGCGCAACATCATACTGATAAGTGGGCTCGTACTGCCAAGTTCTTCCTAAATTCGATTCGATTTTGTTATCACTGAGATAACATCACATACCCTCTCAACCCAAGAGCTTTCATTTCATTTCCTCCAACCTTCCTGCGTGCTTCCCTGTTTTGTATGACAGCACAGTTCTTAAATCAATGAATTCCAAATTTTTGGAATTTATGCTAAATTTATGTGCTAAGCACTAACGTAAAAATATTATCATCATTATTATATTAATACAACTTACATATTTTGTTATCGTATTTCAAATCCTTGGGCGCTGCTGCTACGGTCGCAGATTGGAATCCTGCCTCGTGCATGGATGTGTGTCATGTCCTTAGGTTAGTTTAAGTAGTTCTAAGTCTAGAGGACTGATTACCACAGATGTTAAGTCCCGTAGTGCTTAGAGCCATTTGAACCATAAAATCCTAGGCACCTGTAGACCTTAAAAGTGGAGCTGACAGAAAATTACATTTGGGTTGGGAGTGCTGGGAATCTCACAAACTTCGATGCCTCTCCGCCTTCCCCATGGCCCTCCCCGCAGAATGGGAATGGGGAGACGATAATAAATCGTGACCCCCTCCAGGTCTGAAACCTCGATCACCGCTTGACATGCGTTTTCCAAAGGAACCATCGTGTCCTTGCCTTTAACTACTTTTGGAACTTTACGAAAAATCTAAATGTCTGGACCTTATCTCCCTAATTTGAGTCTAATGCCTCGATCAAAGTGCCTCTTTGCTTGGTAACCGCTCTGATGTGATACCTGTAAATGTGTAACAGAATGAAGTCTTTCAGCTTAACATGGTCTCTCCCACACATAAGCGTGTGAATGCTTTCTCGTCGGCGCTGCCTGTTGTTTATAAACACTATGCTTGTATAAGTACTTGTTTTGAGAAACATGAACATTGTCATCTTTTTAAGTCCGGAATACACTGATTATATCTGAACAGAATGAGTGATGCGAAAATTTAAGTATTATACCAGGATACTATTAACCGTTATTTGAAAAAGGGACAAAGGCGTTTTCGGTACCAGCATTACACATCCCCCGTGGCGAAGATACGAAACAACCCAAGCAGTGTCAATATAAACACACACACACACACACACACAAACACACACACACACACACACACACACACACACACACACACACACGCACACGACACACAGTGCCAAAACGTGTGCGCTCTTTGTACACGGCTGAATTCACTGCACACAAAATAACGTGAGATTTGTCAGCTGTATTTGTAACCGCTTAGTTGCTTGTGGTTCTTGCCGTACGACTGTGAATATCACGGCCACAACTGAGATACAGTCTAACATATTAAACCTTGTGTAGCTCTGTTGTCTGAAACTCCGCTTCCATTAACAGCCAACAGAGAAAACGGTAGCTGTTCAGAGAACGGCGTTGGGGCAGGCACGAAAACAGGATGAAGTTACGTCGGGCGGGTGGCTTCCTCCATTATTTGTGACACACACTCTTGAGTTTCCACACGCTTTTCGCGCAACAGCGAAGTTCGTATGAGTCTCCCTTAAGCCGCGCCTCTACGCTTTGCCGGCTCTGCGGATACCCAACACGCTGCTGACAGCCCAAAATCTGCAGCAGCTCTCTTAGTCGACACATTCTTTTCGTTGCCGTCATCCTGGTTTTAGTTTCATTAAGATATTTAAACAGTAATTCGTCCCGCTTCTTTGATTTCCCAATGACTTACTACCCTGCCCGTGAACAATGTCCCAAGAAAGGCCCAACCGCTTCTAAATAATTTTAAGAAAACGGATTTTTTGGTGGTCTATGATATGGGGGATTTTAATATTTCTGGAGAGTATTCTCTGCAGGTGCTGAAAACTATTCCATAAGAATCAGGGGGCATATAACGTACTTCATATATTTTTTCCGTCACTTCTTGGTAGAACAACTTCATACCTATGACTGAGAAACAAACTACGTCTTTGTTCCACTAATTTGTTTATTTCAGACTATTTTTGAGCGCACTGGTCCATCGTCAGAAGTTGCCCTGTAAGCCGTGTAATCTCATATTATGTTCATGTTCAGGTACATAAATTGTTACAATTACTGCAGGCGACTTTACGAACGCCACTATTACTTAACAAATCTGTTTTGTCCTTGATATTTAATAAGACATAAGCTGTGATTCCTCGTATATAAAATTAAGTTTTATAATTGCAATGTTTGAGAACTTTGGCTAATTTGTGAGATAATAGATAAAGTCCGAAGTTCCATCAACATTTCGTGGATGATGCTGTTGTACATAAAGAAATCACAACGCAAGAAAATTGCAGCAAAAGGCAGGAAGGCCTGCAGATGTTCAAGGCTCGGTGCAGGGAGTAACAGTTGACAACCAACATAAAAGTAAGACCGGGATTCATTGGAAGAATCCTCAATAAATGTAGTCCATTAATAAAGGAAGTAGCTTATAAGACACCCGTTCGACAAATATTTGAATATTGCTCGCCAGTCTGGGATCCGTACCAAATAGTATTGATAGACGACATAGAGAGGTCGAAAGAATAGCAGCGCGATTCGTTACAGGTTCATTTAGGACGAACGAAAACGTCACAGTATAAAGGCACATTTGCATGCCGAGCGTGAGTTTCCGCGGAAACGCGAAATATTAATTAAATAAATAATCAGTGACAAATAAATAAAGCCTATGGCACACAACTGCAGCGCTGTGTCGCTGATAAAACAAAAGCACAATTACGTTACTCTTATGTTTGATTAAGAAAGGGGAGAGCTCTGGTTGAAGTGGTGCGAGAAGCACGTATTTTATTTTATTGTCTGGCACACCGCCATATTTCATGTTATAGAAGAATACTGCGAGTTGCAACCACACTAGGCACTCGATTCTGTAAAGAATTTATATTTATAAAAGTAAGTAGGATTATGAACTGTAGGCTTATTCATTGAATATATCTGATTTAACTAACTGTGTAACTTTTTTATGTTTAGTAGACAATCACCTCTGTACGACGTATTGGCATGGCTGGCAAATTATTGTAATATTGAGATTTAGATTATGAGTCCGCACCTACCGCAGCAGTCTTTGGAAACGATTTAATTACGAAGTCCGATTATTTCAGTTTTATTTCACGGTCAACTACGAGTAACATTGCCTTTACGAAAAAGCCATTGTCAAGCGTCTAATACCGAATAATTAAACGTCCACGTTCCAGATAAGCAAAATATTAATTACAATTGTAATCACAATCACCATCATACAGATAGAATAATTAACATATTCAAAATAACAATATTTTTTTTATTTATTTTATTTATTTTATATTGGCGACTGCGTGTCGGACTTGTTATTTTGTCATTTGTTACATTGTTCTCTTTGTTTCATGTAAAAAATCAACTTTCTGGACCTGGACGTCAATGTATGAGAGATAACAAAATCTGAAGATATTTTCCAATTCTGAAATTTTGCGGGAAGACGCAATGAAACTTCCAGCAAAATAAGGTAAGACGCAGCATCTTTGCATTGGTAGGCTTGACCAGACGTATAATTCAGTGTATTAGCTTTTCAGTAAATTCTGTAGTGGTTCTTTTCTGCATAACAGTTTCAGTGATAAATTTCATTCTCAGTACTTTTCCCTAAACAATAACGTATGTAACAATACCTATACACGAGTGTACAATATGGCCGACTTCTGTACGATATCATGTAACATGGCCAGCAGCCATTACCAATAATCTCAAATTCAGTTTATATTTTTAAATTAACAGACAGCCATTGTTGCTACGAGCGATTCATGCTCAACTACATTTTATTTTAAAATCAGTGTCAAAAATTTTCTTGAAACATATATCACGTGTGGCATGGTAATAACTAGAAAACAATACGCAAAAATGGAACAGCAAGGACGTACTATTCAGACGCAATCCGACTCGGACGTGAGCCAAGAAAAGACTACAACTGACGTAGCACTTTTACAGACACAAGTAAAAAACCTTAATGTCACGTGTGAAGTTCTTACTGAACAAATTCAAACATATCCTTCAGTACATGACAATCTTGAGAAACGAATTACTGACGTACAGAATAAATTTGACAATGTTGAACAACACCTGACTGACATCTTACAATCAGATGCCACAGCTCATTTTCAAAATATTAATAAAGAATTTCATGATTGGGTTGAGAACAAAGACAAACATTTTGATAGGTGCTTACGTGAAAATTTACTAACAATTGTGCACGATTCCGTAGCGCAATACATTACTAATAACAAACAGCTGATCAGTGACGCAGTACAATCCGTCACTGCACCCATGAGACAATTCACCGATCAACTACAGTCTGAATGTAACGAAAATATCAGTCAAAATGTACAGTTCAGAAACCAATATACATTCGAGTATGATACACACATTCCGCACACGACAAATACACAAGAACAAAACACAACACGACTACAACACATACCACGATGTGGAAACACAAACACAAGCTATTATCATGGTAAACCACAGCAACATTATCGTAATTACTCGCCAGCTGAACATACCAGTAATTACAGTGGAATAAATCCATTTCACAATGCGAAGGAAGATGAAAGCTTAATGAAACACAGGCAATTTCAGATTTTTATCCCAGAAAAACGAACCATTCATCCGGTGATTTTTCTTAATTCTTTTAGTAACGCATTTCCACGCACTTGGAGTGACCGGAAAAAGATTTCATATATTGTCGGTTACATCCAAGGCGATGCAGCTGTCTGGGCATACAGTCAAGCTGACGTATGTACCACGTACAGTGAGTTTGAGCGTGCTTTTCTGAACAAATTCTGGTCGCAATCCGTCCAGGAGCGACTCAGAAGACAAATTTTAGAACCTGAAACTTTTAATAGTAAAAATGGTAACTTACGCAGATATTTTGAAAAATACTTGAACATGGGACATTTTTTAGACGAACCAGTCGCAACGCGTGATATACTCCGAGCGTTGAAGGCCAAATTGCCTTTCAACATTAAGGAAAAACTTCTACATATCCCGGATGACGATTCAGATTATTTTTTAACAGCTTTAGATTCGGTTGACATGTTACTTGAAGATCAGCGCTTCGCGCGGCAAAACAGCAGCCACAATGTTTACACTAGTGGTATGCAAAACATGCAGGCTTGCCAACACAATTCTGGCGCGCCCACAGTTGGATACGCGGTACAACAAAAACAGCAAACTCACATGCCGTCTCAGTACGGAAATCAAAATCAACACGCGTATTCCAATACAAACAATAGTTACAACAGTAATAACATTTCATGCGGCAATCCATACAAAAGGCACCGCGGTAATAACTACAACGGTAACAACGGATACAAAGGTAATAACAAAAACACAAACAGAAATAGAAATAATAATAACTACGAGCCAAGACAGCATCAAGGTTGGACTCGTAACGATCAGTACTTTCATTCAAACTCTGCTTTACCACAGCAGCCACCAGGACAAAATTGGAGCATACCTTACGACCGACAGGTAAGTTATAATGCGCAACAGCAACAACAACCGCAAAGGTTTGGAGATCATAATAGGCAATATCCGAATGTGAATATAATAGAAATGACACCTGATGCACAACCTCAATCTGTGTCAGTACCTAGTACAAATGCTAATCCAACAAACTAGAAACAGTCACTACTTTGCCCCAGGTCGTGGCTGAAGAATTCTTGGGGGGCGACTTCAATGTTAATCAGTTATTTGACACAACACTTGAACAACAGAATAATGATATGCCGAGTAATTCTAAACAAAAACTACCTGTTTTATTTATAAGATACAACCACAATAACAATATATCAGATGAACTTTTACAAGACAGTACACAATGTCGTTTAAACACAAATGAAATTGTTTTAGCATCTACTACTGGTGTAGTAGGTGGGATTCCAACTACTATTATCCTAGATACAGGTGCAGCTGTAAGAGTTTTGTCTTTTAATTTCTATAAAAAGATGTGTGAATTGGAACCTGTGCCTGAGTTTCCTGCCCAAAACTGTAAAATAACTACTGCACTAGGTAATAAGTCATGTAGGGTTACGAAGCAAGTTTTTGTAAACGTTAAAATAGGTAATGGAACCGTACAATGGCCATTCCTGGTTGTACAAAACCTTGTGACAAATTGCATATTAGGAATAGATATTATGAGCGAGAAGGACTGCATTATAGACTTCTCCAAAGGTAAATGTATTTTAAATGATAAAGGCAGTGTAATTATTATTGATTTGGACAGGAGAACTCTAAAGCATGACAAACACTGTACAGGGTACAAGGTACAGTTAGTACTTGACAAAGACATTCAAGACATGCAAACACACTCATCTGACACAGAGCTAATGGACTTGAAAACATTGCTTGATCATAAGATAAGTGAAACTACAGCTCTCAGTGTACATGAACGTATAAAACTACAGGAAGTGTTATCCAAATATTTACAAGTCTTTACCAAACGATTAGGTGTTATCAACACGTATGTGTACAAGATTGAAGTTAAGTCTCACAAGATCTTCTACCATAAGACATATAACGTACCGTTATCTCAACGACCTGCTGTGTGGCAAGAATTAAAACAAATGTTAGACTGGAAGGTCATTGAACCATCCACCTCACCTTATTGTAGTCCTCTACTTGTTGTCAAAAAATCAAATGGAAGCATTAGGTTAGTGTTAGACGCACGAGCTATTAATGAAATAATTTTACCGGTTCACACAAAACCTGAAAATTTAGAAGAGCAATTACAGAAATTTCTAGATGCAAAATATTTTTCCACAATAGATCTCGCTAATTCGTTTTGGCAGGTGGGTATCACTCCTGATTCTCGGAAATATACTGCATTTATGTTCGGGGGGCGAACCTATCAGTTTTGTGTTCTACCCTTCGGACTGAATGTCAGCTCGGGGGTATTCATTACAGCCCTGGATACCGTGCTTGGCGACGATTTAGTTGAGACAGTCACACACTATGTAGATGATATACTGATAGCTACACAACCTTGGAATGAACACGTTGACACTCTTCAAAGAATTTTAGAAAAATTTGCACAAGCTGGAGTCACAGCCAACCTAAGAAAATCAAAATTTGGTTGCAGTGAGATAAAATATTTAGGACATATCATTAATTCACAGGGCATACGTCCGGATCCCAGTAAATTAGATGCTATCAGAAACTTTCCTAGCCCTCGAACTAAAAAGCAGTTAAAATCATTCCTTGGGCTATGTTCATTTTTCAGACGTTTTTTGCCACAACCACTTTTGAACAGTAAACATCTGCTAAATCTACTCAGAAAGAATCAAGTTTGGATCTGGTCGGAACAGTGCCAGAATGACTTTAATACAATTAAACATGCTTTAGTGAATGCTATCATATTGAGCCATCCAGATTTCAATTTAGATTTTTGTATGACTTGTGACGCTTCACGTACTGGCTTGGGCTGTTGCTCATTTCAAGTTGTAAAGAATAAAGAGGAGGAACAGATAAGAATTATTGGGTTTGCGAGTCGCACTCTAACTGAATGTGAGCGTACATACTCCACTACTGAGTTAGAAACACTTTCCATAGTATGGGCATTCAAGAAATTCAATTATTATTTATTTGGAAAACATACGGTAATTTACACCGATCACCAGGCCCTGACATTTTTGTTAACTTGTAAACTTGTACATCCTAGACTATCACGATGGGCAGTTACACTTCAGAACTACTCTTTTGAAATTAAGTACATAAGAGGTAAGGACAACACCATTGCAGACACTTTGTCTAGACTTCCACAAGGTATGAATGATACCAACAGTGACTTAGAAAATATAAATGACTACAAGATTCTCTTAATGCAAGACAAGCAGTATCACCAATATTATATTGATATGTGCAGAAACATGGCTGAATTACAAAAATCTGATCCTCACTGGTATAAGATAATAACATTACTGGTAGAAAAACACAATCATCCTTTGACTAAGTATTACAAGTTACACAATGATGTGTTATTTTACCGCCGACATCCAAATGCTACTAACTGGTGTGTATGCATTCCCAAAGAGTCTGAACGTAATCTAATTTGGCACACACACTTAGTTTGGGGTCATTATGGGACGAAAAAGTGTTTGGCAAAGCTCAGCACATACTGTTATTTTAGCAATATGAGAAGAAAAATTTACAGGGAACTAAAAACATGTGTCATATGTCAAAAATCAAAACCTCAGAATTTATCCACAAAAACAGATTTACATTCTATTTTACCCAGTAAACCCCTGGAAATTCTGTGTACTGACATCAGTGGGCCGCATCCAGCAAGTATATCTTAGCTTTTTACGATATATTTTCTAAACATGTAAAACTTTATGCTTTAAAATCCGCCACTGCAAATGCTATAATACGAAGATTCTCAAGTGATTACCTGACGCACGTGGGAAAACCTAAAGCAATTCTGTCAGATAATGCAGCATACTACTCTGGGTACAAATGGAGAAATTTCTTGAAGGACAATAACATTAAAAGTATATTTATTTCGAGGTTTAGTCCACAATGTAACGCGACTGAGAGACTTTTCCGAGAATTAAATCGATTCATGAGGACCTATATTTCATCAAAACATACTAATTGGGTGTCCTACCTAAGTCTTTTCGAAGACGTACACAATAACTTAAATATTTACGATACGAATTACACACCTAACGAGATCATGTTCAATTGCAAACAGAACGATCAGTGGATAGAACCATTACCTAAGTTGTCGGACAAGGAAATCACACCTGAACAGAAAATAAAAGAAGTATTGACTACATTGACACATCACGCACAAATACGAAACAAACACCACAGAAACATAATAAAAAGAAAACAAAAATTCGAGGTAGGAATGCTTGTACTACTTCGTACTCATCATAAATCTGTAGCACTCAAACGACGCAACGCTAAGTGGCGTCTGCTATATGAAGGACCTTATATAATTGTTAACATACCGCATCCTGGTGCGTATCTGTTACAACATCCTAGAACTAACAAAATTATTGGGCTATACGCACACCGAGATCTTAGAGCATTTCATGCTGAATAATGTCAAGGTCATACCCATCAAAATATTGCTAAGCAACTCGAAAAACTCTGTTGTTACAACACAGATAATAAGTAGTATAGAAATTTTCATTTCAGCGGTTCCAGTGACGCAGTTGAAGACAGAAGAACTCTTCTTTCAGCGCGCGCCTCCACCTGAAAGACGGAATATTAAAGTAAAATTTATGATTACGTAGCAGTGGTTGACATATTAATTTTTCACGGAACATTTGTTACTCAAGGTACCACTGACTTGGTGTGACACCTGACGAACTGACAGACGTCATCTGTGAAGCGATCTTTTACTTTGGGAAATAGATTAGACGCACATCTCTCAACACGAAAAGCATCTATCAGTAGTCAAGGCCACACAGACACTCTACACACACGCACAAAACGCGAGGAATCGAACATTTTCTCTCTCTTACTATTTTGAATATTTATTGAGTAGTGAAAACGCCTGGTCTTGCCTACTGATGTAATGAATGTTGTGTCTAACCTATCTTAATTTCAGATGACATCACAAAAAACATCGATAATATCCCAGCAAAACCGCTAAAGAGGATGTAAATATCTGCAATTCATGTAATCAAATGTGACACAATGTAATAACCTATAGCGATGTAATGATGATGTAAACATGTTTATGTGCAACTATATTATGTTTATGCTAAGAAAATATGTGACGTGTGTATGTATAATTACTTATTTTTTTAACTGATGTATAGTGTAACTGTTACTATGTAAAAATTTGAACAAAACGAGTGCCAAAAAGACATTGCATAGTGAACCACTGTTCACGGACATTAACGAACATTACTAACTCTGCAACTACGCGGAAACCTATGTGAAAGAAACTGTTAATGCCATTCATTATGCAGCGTATCTATGCCAACGCGATGAACGATTTCCTTGATTAATAACTACGAACATTTAGGTGAGCTATATTCAGCAAAAAACTGAAAATGTGAAGTGCATAATTCGTGCATCGTCTAGTGACATTACTACAGTACCCAACTTCAAGATGTTAACTGGATTAAATGGACACAAAGTGCCTGTCCAGAAAACAACACGACGGGTGGAAGAATTTTGGTTGGAACTTCAGGGAATGAAATGTTCTTGAAATGTGACGGACACTCTTACCTGGACTGTCCAAGGATCGACGCCAGCTATGTGCCGTCCGAGGTTCTGCAACCAAGCTTCCACGGAATGTAAAAAACGAACTGCACGTGGACCAATTACTCGACGGGTCACGTCTGATCTGTAATAAGCAATGCTTTTAGTCACAACGAACTGCATCACTACGACTATAATGGAAATGAGAAATGGACACGCTTATGTATTAATCACGTTGTTATACAACGATGTTACTGTGATCAAAAAACTTTACCACAACGATACTAACCTGTAAAAAATTATTGTGCAGCGGATGAATATGAACTGTAATAACGACACGATGTGTATAGGTCAACGCACCTGAAAAATACGAACCTTTTTCTTTGAAGTATTTCAAAACAATACTATGTAACTAAGAACATTCAACAATCTAAGTTGTATTGTGTTATAACAAATATTGTAAATTTAAAACTAAGTTACCTGTCATAGAATGTAGTCTTCATATGTAATCTTGGTTGAATATTTTCTTTGTGCAACGACTGAAAAACGCGCGCACACGAACAATATGAACTGCAATATTGTGCCGCGTGATCTAACTGTACGATATAACGGCAGTGCCGCAGTTACACAGACGCTTCTGCGCATGCGCGCACTCTATCTGCCAACATTAGAACTTTTACGGCGCACCCGCGTCAATCAAATTTTGTATATAATGTGTAATGTAAGTCAAGTAAATAGTTGTAGATAACTTAGATTTTCTTGTGCCTTTAGGTGAATTGCTCGCCTGCAGGTGTGTCCTTTCGCCTCGCAATTCAGGGGGCAATATAAAGGCACATTTGCATGCCGAGCGTGAGTTTCCGCGGAAACGCGAAATATTAATTAAATAAATAATCAGTGACAAATAAATAAAGCCTATGGCACACAACTGCAGCGCTGTGTCGCTGATAAAACAAAAGCACAATTACGTTACTCTTATGTTTGATTAAGAAAGGGGAGAGCTCTGGTTGAAGTGGTGCGAGAAGCACGTATTTTATTTTATTGTCTGGCACACCGCCATATTTCATGTTATAGAAGAATACTGCGAGTTGCAACCACACTAGGCACTCGATTCTGTAAAGAATTTATATTTATAAAAGTAGGTAGGATTATGAACTGTAGGCTTATTCATTGAATATATCTGATTTAACTAACTGTGTAACTTTTTTATGTTTAGTAGACAATCACCTCTGTACGACGTATTGGCATGGCTGGCAAATTATTGTAATATTGAGATTTAGATTATGAGTCCGCACCTACCGCAGCAGTCTTTGGAAACGATTTAATTACGAAGTCCGATTATTTCAGTTTTATTTCACGGTCAACTACGAGTAACATTGCCTTTACGAAAAAGCCATTGTCAAGCGTCTGATACCGAATAATTAAACGTCCACGTTCCAGATAATCAAAATATTAATTACAATTGTAATCACAATCACCATCATACAGATAGAATAATTAACATATTCAAAATAACAATATTTTTTTATTTATTTTATTTATTTTATAACAGAAAGGCGCAATCGACTCCAGTGGCAGATGCTGTAAGAAGCGTTCTGCATCATGGCGTGGCTTAAAGTTCTGAGAACGTACGTTCCGAGGAGAGTCATCCAATACATTTGTTCCTCCTACTTTTATCTTGCGAAAAGATTATGGAGATAAAATTAGAGGGATTCGAGTCCACGTAGAGGCTTGGCAGCAACCTTTCTTCCCGGAAACCATTCGTGACTGGAAGAGGAAAAGAGGAAGTGACAGAGGTACAAAAACTACCCTCCGACACACACCGTAAGGTGTCTTGCCGTGTATATATCGTGATGTAGATGTTGTTGTTGTCTTCAGTCCTGAGACTAGTTTGATGCAGCTCGCCATGCTACTCTATCATGTGCAAGCTGCTTCATCTCCCAGTGCGTACTGCAACCTACATCCTTCTGAATCTGCTTAGTGTATTCATCTCTTGGTCTCCCTCTAAGATTTTTACCCCCCAAGCTGCCTTTCAATACTAAATTGGTGATCCCTTGATGCATTAGAATATGTCCTACCAACCGATCCCTTCTTCTGGTCAAGTTGTGCCACAAACTCCTTCCCAATTCTGTTCAGTACCTCCTCATTAGTTACATGATCTACCCATCTAATATTAAGCATTCTTCTGTAGCAACACATTTCGAAAGCTTCTATTCTCTTCTTATCTAAACTTTTTATCACCCATGTTTCATTTCCATACGTGGCTACACTCCATACAAATACTTTCAGAAACGACTTCCTGACACTTAAATCTATACTCGATGTTAACAGATTTCTCTTCTTCAGAAACGCTTTACTTGCCATAGCCAGTCTACATTTTATACCCTCTCTAATTCGACCATCATTAGTTATTTTGTTCCCCAAATAGCAAAACTCATTTACTACTTTAACCTCAATAATGTTTTCTTACTTAAAAACCCACTTCAAAACTGAGTTCCTTTCATCGAATGTAAGCCTTGCGCCAGCAATGTTTACTCGAGTAACTAGGTGCAACTAAGAACAAAACACTGACTATCTGGCGACTGTCATCTGACAAAACAAACGCAATACAACGCTTGTGTGGCGATTGCCGGAACTACAAACTATTACACTACCAAAGATAAGACAACTCCGTCAATTAGTTTGCCATTTATGGAATTTTTAACGGTGTAAGCATTTTTTTGGACCCCTGTGTATATCATGTTTATATGAGAAGGAGCAGAAAAAAATTTAGGAAGTGCTAGTATACACTGATGTGCTGAAGTCCTTGGATACCGATATCCACATATTCAGAGGGTGCTAGTATCGCGTAAACAAGGTGTGAAAGGGCAGTGCGCTGACGGGTTTGTCATTTGTACGCTGATGATCCACGCGAAAAGATTTACGACGCAAGTATGGTCACATGACGAGAATTGACAGGCTTTGAACATGAAATGGTAGTTGTAGTTAGACTCATGGGGCATTCGGAAACCCGTTACGGAATTCAATATTGCGAGATCCACAGTGCCAAGAGCAGGCCGAGAATACAAAATTTCGCGCATTACCTCGCCGTCGGCCTTCATTTGGTCACCGAGAGCAGCGGCGTATGCGTAGAGTTATCAGCTCTAACAGACAAAAATACTCTGCGTGAAATAACCGCAGAAATAAATATGGGACGTACGACGAACTTATCCATTAGGACAGTGCGGCGAAATGTTGCACTGATGGGCTATGGAAGCAGACGACCGACTCGAGTGCGTTTGCTCACAGCTGGACATCGTGTGCAGAGCCTCTCCTGGGCTGGTAACATGAGTCCAGATTTCATTTGATAAGAGCTGATGTTAGGGTTCGAGTGTGGCGTAGACCTCACGCAGCCATGTACCCAAGTTGTCGATAAGCCACTGTGCAAACTCATTTACAACTTTAAGTGCCTCATTTCCTAATCTGATTCCCTCAGCATCACCCGAGTTAACTCGACTACATTCCATTATCCTCGTTTTGTTTTGTTGATGTTCATCTTATACCCTCCTTTCAAGACATTATCCATTCCGTTCAGCTGCTCTTCCAGGTCCTTTGCTGTCTCTGACAGAATTACAATATCATCGGCGAACCTCAAAGTTTTTATTTCTTCTCCATGGATTTTAATACCTATTCCGAATTTTGCTTTTGTTTCCTTTACTGCTTGCTCAATATACAGATTGAATAACATCGGGGAGAGGCGTGATGTAGATAAGTTTCCTAAATACGGGATAATATACCATCTGACATTAGTTATGTCTGTTACTGGTAAAACAGGAACCGATATAGCAACTAGATTCGGTATTAACGGAGATTCCACTTTCGCTGAACAAGTGTTACATGTAGCTAACGAAGGGGAAACTTACTATATTAGAAGCAGTTGAGATAAATAACCATTTAGCAAAAAAAAGTCTAAGTAGTAAGTTACAGGTGAGCACTTCCCCACTGATCAGATTAACTAGGCATACACTCCCAGACCTCAGTATTAATATATTGTAAAGAAGAAAAACTCCAGCATTGGTCGTATAAATCTGAAACAGTGGCTGCGGTGTTAAAAAAAATTTCTATTACTTCTTATAGTCACGTTTCATCCTTATTTAGGCACCTTCGGATTGGCCTACTGAAGAAATCCAAAATGTCATAATAGTAGCGTGACGCTCATTAGTGAGATGGATTACCAAGAAAATATAAAAAACATACTGACATTTGGTAGCGACGGATACACGGGATACCGCTCATAAAATATCGCAGAAGGTAAGTGCCCCATCTCGAAGATTTAAAAATGCTGCACGATGTCCTATAACATAAGATGATGGCGGAAAGGTATTTTTAAAAATATATAACCTGCTTTGTCCCTAAATTGACAATAAGAATGAAGCAGCCGATTACCTCATAACGGCATGCAGCACAGTCCAATGGAAACCAAATGGGATCAGCCCTGCAGTAAATTTTTACATCATAAACATGCCGGATGTGTAGTGCATATTGTGCCTGGACTTATTGCACTGGAAATGAAAACATAGAAGGCCCCTAACACTAGCACGCAGCTCTCGACAGATGCCGCCTGTAGGCTGTGAGCTACGGTAGTGTTCAATTGCTAAACTAAATCTTCTCATAACAACAAAACATGACAGTTATTATAGATGATTAGTGTTGCAAATATTGCTGATAAAATGCTTGCATTAAGTCAAAATAATCAGGGATAAATTAACACAGCGCAATATATTTTTATATTCATTAGATAACGGGAAAGCATAAAAGCACACAGGGAAACTCCAAATATCCAGGCAATCATCATAAGTCGTACCACTCCCTCTTTCCAGTTCATTGATTTTTCCCTTACCATCTGCGCCCGTCCTGTCCGCCTTTCCCCCACCCTCACCTATCTTGGATCTTACCTGGGCCCCTCATCTCCACTCAATCCAATCCAAAGTCCGCAACCGCCTGTCTCCTTAAACTCCTCTCTGGCTGGACATGGGGCTTGAACCCCTTTACAGTCCTTTACACCTACAAGTACTTGATCTGTGCCATCCTATGCTATGCCAGTCCCACCTGGAAGTCCGCCCCCCCCCCTTTCCCCAATTCTATAAGTCCCTCCAGAGCCTCAAGTGCCATGCACTCTGCCTTGCCTTCCATACACGCCTTCTGTCCCCCACACAGATCCTCTATGACCTGATTCCTTTCCCCCATCTGCTTCATTTCCTCAAACATATCGGACTCCTCTACACCTCCTGCAGACTTGATCCCCCCCCCCCTCATCCCCTGGTTGCACCTCTCCTCTCCAACCCTCACCTGCTGCCACACCTTCACTGCTGTGACCCACCAACCTTTCTTCTCTACACCCTTCATCTCCTTTCCCAAGATGGCTTCCATCAACTCCCCCTCCCAGATTATGCCCTCTCTCCCTCCATTTATACCTCCTGTCAACTCTGATCCTCACCTCTCCCTCTCTATCTCTGTCCTTTTCCTGGGTCCCCTCTTCCCCCCATCCAGCCTGTTTTTTCCCCTGTTCCCTGCCTACCTCTCTTTAACTCCCTTCTCTCCACTGAGTCCTTCTGCATTCCTCTCCTCTGCCTTTCCCCAGTCTCTCTCGTGTCCGCCTTGCTTCCCCCCCTCCCATGAGCCCTCCCCCTCCACTGGCTCATCCCCTCTCTTGCTTTTTTTCTCTCCTCCCCACTTTTTTCCCCTCATCTGTCCTGGTCCCCCTTCCCCATCTGCTCTAGGTTGTGGTGTGTCATCTCTGTGCCAACTTTTGAGTGCAGTATTTTAAGTGAGTGTTAAGTGTTGTGCATCTTTTCCAAAGTTAGGGAACAGAAACCATACTGTCGCTAGGTGTGATTTTTTTATGTCTTGCAAACAGAAGCCAGACTGTTGTGTGTTTTTAACTGTCTGTCTACAATTGTACATGTCTGCTTATTGTGTTTTTTAATTATCATCACCAACTCTTGTTTCGTTTTTTAACTTCCACAAATTTCCGCCATTTTTAAAATTTAAGTCACCGTTCTTATTGCCTGCTTTTATTATTATTATTATTATTATTATTATTATCCTCTTACTGTGTTTTTAAAATTCTGTAGGCTGAAGAGCCGCGTATTAAGCTGTTGCCAGCCCGCTCCCTTCAGGGGGAATTGAAAACCAATAAAGAAAAAAAAACCTCCAAATATCAGTTTTGAGTCCCTTCCCTTTCCAGTGTACATCTTCTGCATCTCTGCATTCCCTCCTGACTTGCCTTACCTCCCCATCTCCCACCCCACCTGTCTCCTGATCGTTGATGCGCTCCCTGACCCACCTCGCTTTTCCTCCCACCCACTCCAGCCCCTCTCCCCCTCTGCCCACTCCTGCCACCTTTTTCCCTCCTCTCAGGCCTCCCCTCCCTCGGCAGGTCCCTCCCAGCAGGTTTTACTCTTCATCGTACAGGGAAACTCTTTGGCTGTGATAGCCCAATATCTCTGCCCACACAGAGAAAGTAAGGGCAATGCTGACGTGAAAGGAAATTATTGAGACTGTTCTGATGTTCATAATATGGTTTCTTGTCGCTTTAGCTAATGTAAATTGTCGTTACTAACGCAATAAGTAAATAACCAGATCAGATACAATGATCACTTGTATTTCGTACATAAACCAAAATAAATATGTATTTTACAATTCATTACTCTATTTTTAGATTCTTTGATTAATTCTCCCCGTATATCAAATCCTTTGGTAATGGTTTTCAAAATTTGGGCAGGAAAAAGATGTCATATTTGGTACATAACATGAGAGATGAGCGCCCGATTTTACGTTTCGAAAGTAATGTCATGAGCAAGATTTTGTGTATGTTGACGGTACCTTTGATTCTAAAGTTTGGCTTCCTACACACTTTTAGCGTCTGTTGTGAATGCTTGATAGTTTCTTCCTGATGATGGCCCAGTAAGCCGAACCTGTCCGAAATAAACTAATTTGGTGGAACAAAAATGCAATTTGCTTGTTTTTGAGCCTTTGAACAAGTCGTTTTTATAGCCCGTCTCCGTGTTTGCTGTGGTCACTGAAATTACCGAACATGAGTACTAAAATGAAAGTAGGACAGTAAAAATGTACAGTTTCGTCCTCGAGGTCCGCAGACGGACTATTCACTCAAATGGAGTAAGGTGGTCCTAGGTGGTGGCCGTGACCTGTATAAAATCATTTCGACGTTCTCGTAAAAAGATGAACGGAAACCAGAGAAAACTCAAACCAGGATTTTCTGTCAGCGATCTGAACCCCCTCCTCCAGAATTCGAGTCAGGTGTGCCAAAGACTGCTCCGTCCAGTGCGACTTAAGAACGACTTAAAGGAAATCGGTATGACGTAGCTGCTTTTGGCGTTGTAATAATTAAACATATGCACTAGAAAATTTATGCCAGACCGGGACTCGATCCCAGATGCCCCGTGTCTCTAGAACGGTTGCCTTAACCACCTATTTTTATCTTGAGGGTTGCCTTATCACTTTTTTTTTCTTAGGTCACATACGACGCTTCCAGGCGCAAAATATTGATGTGCAACTAGCATTAAAAACTTCCTCCTGGCGAAACAAACAAAATGGCATCCGCGCCCAGCCAACTTGTGGGTATATGCACTCAGAATCCCAAGGCAGTCAGGCATCTTCCCGGCACTCTTTGCGAAGTGTATTCCATTTTGCAGGTACACTGGGTAGAATCCTGAGTCACCCCAGCTGCAGGGTGGTGGGGGATGAAGAATGAAGAAGGCACTACCCAAAAAGTTAGCATAGTACTGATGGCATCTCGGATAGCGCATGAGAAAGGTAAAGCAATGCTGCAGGAATGTCCCAAAATCGAGAACACTGTTATCTCCTCCATGAAACAAATAAGAGTTCGAGAGGCTTTTCATCCAGTTCACCACGTTGGTTTACGTACATGGGAAATGAAGTCTCATCTGGGAACAGAAGTTTCTACCGCGTAATGGCATGGGAAGGCGTACGTAGAAGAAAGGCAAGCATTCTCTGAATCAGCTGCCACATCTCTGCAAAAGAGCTACACATCAGTCGATGTTCGTCCGTGTCAAGCGTGTGACGATCGGGCAAAGTGGCGAATCTGCCATGTCATTGGCATGTTGACGAAGTTGTGTGATGTACACTACTGGCCATTAAAATTGCTACACCACAGAGATAACGTGCTACAGATGCGAAATTTAACCGACAGGAAGAAGATGCTGTGATATGCAAATGATTAGCTTTTCAGAGCATTCACCCCAGGTTGGCGCCGGTAGTGACACCTACAACGTGCTGACATGAAGAAGGTTTCCAAACGATTTCTCATACACAAACAGAAGTTGGCCGGCGTTGCCTGGTGAAACGTTGTTGTGATGCCTCGTGTAAGGAGGAGAAATGCGTACCATCACGTTTCCGACTTTGATAAAGGTCGGATTGTAGCCTATCGCGATTGCGGTTTATCGTATCGCAACATTGCTGCTCGCGTTCGTCGAGATCCAATGACTGTTAGCAGAATATGGAATCGGTGGGTTCAGGAGGGTAATACGGTACGCCGTGCTGGATCCCAACTGCCTCGTATCACTAGCAGTCGAGATGACAGGCATTTTATCCGCATGGCCGTAACGGACCGTGCAGCCATGTCTCGATCCCTGAGTCAACAGATGGGGACGTCTGCAAGACAACAACCATCTGTACGAACAGTTCGACGACGTTTGATGCAGCATGGACTATCAGCTTGGAGACCATGGCTGCGGTTACCCTTACACTGTATCACAGACAGGAGCGCCTGCGATGGTGTACTCAACGACGAACCTGGGTGCACGAATGGCAAAACGTCATTATTTCGGATGAATCCAGGTTCTGTTTACAGCATCATGATGGTCGCATCAGTGTTTGGGGACATCGCGGTTAACGCACATTGGAAGCGTGTATTCGTCAACTCAACGCCATACTGGCGTATCACCCGGCGTGATGGTATGGGGTGCCATTGGTTACACGTCTCGGTCACCTCTTGTCCGCGTTGACGGCACTTCGAACAGTTTACGTTACGTTTCAGATGTGTTACCACACGTTGATCTATCCTTCATTCGATCCCTGTGAAACCTTACATTTCACAAGGATAATGCACTACCGCATGTTTCAGGTCCTGTACGGGCCTTTCTGGATACTGAAAATGTTCGACTGCTGCCCTGGCCAGCACATTCTCCAGATCTCTCAGCAATTGAAAACGTCTGGTCAATGGCGGCCGAGCAACTGGCTCGTCACAATTCGCCAGTCACTACTTTTGATGAACTGTGGTATCGTGTTGAAGCTGCATGGGCTGCTGTACCTGTACACGCCATCCAAGCTCTGTTTTACTCAATGCCCAGCCGTATCAAGGCCGTTATTGCGGCCAGTGGTGGTTGTTCTGGGTACTGATTACTCATGATCTATGCACCCAAACTGCGTGAAAATGTAATCATATGTCAGTTCTAGTATAATATATTTGTCCAATGGATACCCGTTTATCATCTGCATTTCTTCTTGGTGCAGCAGTTTTAATGGCCAATAGTGTATTTCCCATTACTACTAGATCGCACGAACGTTCGTACCGAGGAGGACATGGTCCACAGAACGCCAACCACGGGCCACGCGATCGTAGGATATAGGCTTTCCGCAACATTCCGAATACGATGTCTGATCATTAGGCGATAAATGTCATGTGCCATAGGGTTCCTGGTACTGGGCAAGTCGGCATGTACATAACTGTATTCGATGTAAAATATCCTGACATCTGAAAGAGGAAGAAACATGTCTACTGCAACGGGTGTCACTCGGGAGGGAGGGGCCAATTCGTCAATTAGGTTTCCCGATAATCCAGTTCCGCGGCAGGTCCACGATTTAACCATCGTACTTACAGAAAGAGAAGCTACTCCCGCATGGGCGTTGACAAGACCGAGGCCGTCGTCTCGAGGAGGAAGTGTTAGCGTGTCATAGTTGACTTCCATGATAAAGCCCACGCTTACAAATTAGCCTAATGCCGCCTGTTGTCTGTATGCCACTGCCATAGTCATCGGCAAAAACTGTGCTCAATGGGTATTCGCCAAAGCCTGATAAGGCACAAAATCCACCCGTTGTTCACTTCCAATGCCCTCAGGAGGTTGGCCCGAATGTTCTCGCGGATGGCTTGAAGCAGATGTTTAAAAATGAGACCGTGCGCTGTATATCGTGCATGAAGGTGATCTCCAAACATTTGAGCTTGTCTACTAATGGCAATGAAGCCGTACTCACTGCTGGAAGCCCTCTATCAACAAACATAGCACCAGGTTTTGTCAGGCTTCCCGTACCAGCCCTGTAATGTCTGATACATTCCAAAGCCTCTAGCACTTCATTCCCTGCAGAACCAAGAACACCAAGTCACCCGGGTATGCACGGCAGATAAAAGCATGCCCTCTCATTGTGATCCCTGTCGACCAGCTCCTCAGTCCTTGTAACAGTGTCTCAAGGGCGATGGCATAAAGGATAAAGGAGCATCGGCATTGGACACCCCTGGTGAAACGACCGCATGATAGTTGCGTGGGAGCTTAATTAAAAAGAATGCAAATACTTTTTATTTTTCGTCGCTGTCTGTCCGATTACGCAGTCTCGTAACCAGTTGGCCCTGACTGGTATTAGTACGCAATCTGACTGCATAGAATAACAGCAAAAAATGAAAGAAAACTTCCGTTAACACAATTAATTAATTGAGTCCCCAGCAACTATACAACCTACGAAACAACAAAACACAAGTGTAGCTGTTCTGTGTGTGGAAGTGTGATTCAACGTACACATCTGGCACGGTTCTTCCTCAATACGACAAGATATATTAAATACCATTTATACTGAAGTAATTAAAAAAAATAAACAGAAATACTATAATTGCATATAGAAACCAGAAATACAGTCTAATATAAGAACACGAGCCAGATGCTTTGTTGACTGAACCTGTGACCAAGAGGCATTATTGTTTAAGACATTGAAATAATGAAAGAAAAAAAAGGAATTTTTTACCTTCATATATATTGACGAAAAGCACACTCTGATCATTACAGCATCCCCAATCCAACAATATCTGGTGTCTAGCCCATCAAAACAATATGACAACATCTAAACAAGCACTCTCCATGGGAACTTCTCAACAACGACTCACCACTGCTACATCTCAACAAGCACTCTCCACCACGACTTCTCGACAAGAACTGCTTCCTGCTACTTCTCAATAAGCACTGCCTCCTGCTACTACATCTCAACAAACACTGCCTACTACGACTTCTCGACAAGAACTGCCAGTGGAGGCGGCTGAATAATACTCTTTGGCGCAATCTCTGGCGCTGTGGCTCAGTGTAGCCACCTTTCATGGTAACAGGGCCATTGACCAGCAATCACGACGTTGCATCGCAGAGGAGTCGCAAGATGATATGCATAAATGTGTGGGGGAAAGCCATCCGTCGCAGCACTCTATCTAGAAGGTCACATCTCACTTTATCAAAGGCGTGTTCGAAGCCCCCTGTCACTAAGGCACCGCGGCTGCTGCAGGTCGCTGCTAGGGCTATAATGTCACGGTAATGTCTGAGCGCCGTCTGAATATTAATGTCACCACCAAAGCACATTTGATCCATTGAGATGACTTGAAGGATGAAGGCGAGCAACAAGAATACGTGTAGAAATCTTGCAGTCACAATTTAACGTGGTCCACGTCCGATAATGCCCACCTCCCCAACCCCAGACGACCTGAGGACCAGGATAAGCAAACCTTCTACGAATTCTGGTGGGAGGGGAAGATCAGGGTACATCAGTCCTTCATACATCGCAGTACAGAGTGAATCCATGATGTGAAATGTGCCGCTAAACTCCAGTGGGAAGCCATCAGGACCTTGTGCTCTGTTTGTTGCACACATATGAAGAAAGATGTTCAAATGTGTGTGAATTCCTAAGGGTCCAAACTGCTTAGGTCATCGGTCCCTAGACTTACACACTACTTAAACTAACTTATGCTAAGAACAACACACACACACCCATGCCCGAGGGAGGACTCGAACTTCCGGTGGGAGGGGCCGCGCAGTCCGCGACATGACGCCTCAAACCGCGAGGCCACTCCGCGTGGCCCATATGAAGAGCATCAGTGACGTCATTACCCATAATCACCGCTATGAGAATCTCCACAACAGCTTCCTCAAAGGTACTTGTCAACGAGTGGAGGTCACAGTGTTCTGGTCCTCTGCTGCATAGAACCGTTTGTGTTGATCGACAAAGGCTCCTGCGATAAAATTCTGGGACGTCAATCGCCCAGCTGGCATGTCGAGGCCGCTGACCAGCTTTCTCCGACATCGCTATTATTCTCGGATAATATGATGCATGGACGGTGATCTCCTAGTAATCAATAGTGACACCTCGCACGTACTATTGTGTCCTCAAGGCGGCGGCGCCTAAGCGAAATTATCTTTGCCTTAATCCGTTCAGTTTCAACCTTTCGTTGAACAGAGAGGGTATGGCCTGAGAGTTCGCAGAGAATTGTGAAATAATATTCCACGGTACGTCACCACAGCATTTTGTCGCGACGACAGGTCATCATCGAACGATGTAAAGTAGGCTTGGTGCAGTCGAGACACCACCAGGATGTTGAAGATACGCTGGAAGGCGTCGTACACAGTTGTTCCACATTGTCTCTAAGATCTGCCTGCATTCCGGATCCTTGAGATGGGGGACGTTAGGCCTGCATGCACCTGGACCGCACCACACCTACTGTCTCTGGAGTGAAACAGTGCGAATGTAGGTAATATGGTTAAAAAAGCGTCAAGCGTTGCAGTTAAGATTCCTCTATAAACGGAAGACACAGTGAAGACGACTTGCTGAATGGCTGGTGACGTACGTATATCACCATGTACGCGGTCCCGAGTATCGATACCGAGCGAGGTGGCGCAGTGGTTAGCACACTGGACTCGCATTCGGGAGGACGACGGTTCAATCCCGTCTCCGGCCATCCTGATTTAGGTTTTCCGTGATTTCCCTAAAATCGCTTCAGGCAAATGCCGGGATGGTTCCTTTGAAAGGGCACGGCCGATTTCCTTCCCCATCCTTCCCTCACCCGAGCTTGCGCTCCGTCTCTAATGACCTCGTTGTCGACGGGACGTTAAACACTAATCTCCTCCTCCTCCTCCTCCGAGTATCGATGAGGTTCAGTTCATGCACGAGAAAATTGAGTTCCTGGCATGTGGTGAAATGAGGTTGTTGGTCCTTCTGGGGTAACACACAATTGAAGTCGCCACCAAGAATAATATGGTCTTAGCGACTCACAAACAAAGAGCGACCTCTTCTTAATACAATGGCGACCATTAGCATCACCTGGCCATGCCCGATGGACCACAAGCATTGATGGTTTGGACACAATGGAAGGTCACAGCAAGACCCCTAGCCGGTGGCAGATAACCCACTTCATCTAACTCAATGTCTTTCTTTAAGAGGTTAGCGTCTATCACTGTCAGCACACGATGTAAGAATCATAGCCATTGATAGTAGGAAACGCTAGACGAACTTGCTGCAGAAGGGCAGCATGGCAACAGGGACGTTTATTGAGGCAGGAAGAGCAGCAGCAAACAGGAAAGTCGTCCCAAAAGGCGGCACGCACCCATCCGGTACCCCCGTCGATTAGCAGCCGTGGATTGGAGCAGCAAGATCCACTGCTGTCACAATGACGGATGTTTCGTCTTCTACGTCATCGGACGAGGCAAAGGTTCATGGATGGTGTGCGTCCAGTGGAGCTACGACGGCGGAGGAAGAGTGGTGTCGGCTCAGCTGCTGTTCAGTGTCCATAGGAACAGCGCCTGGTGCAAGTGAAGAAGGTTCTACCTCCGACGGGGGGCAGGCGCAAAATCATCGATAGGCACAAGGATAGAGTGAAAGACCATTCCCTGCACCAGAGACTGCTCATCACTGCACGAGAGAGGAGGATGGGCAAGGTCGTAGGCGTTCCATTCGTCGTTCCGTCTGAGGCACTTACGGAGCCGGTGATGTTTCCGTAGTAAGAGCCAGTGGTGATCGCGATCGGAAGTCGTTATGGAAAATCTCGAAAAACGTCAGCGGGAGTGTCATTGGGGTGGACCTGAGCTGCTGGTCTCCAGGTGATTACTGCAAGTCAGCGTTGCATACAGCTGGAACGGAGATGCCCTCCTGAGGCACATCCGGAGCACGTCTTCAGCTGGCCATCATAAATTATAATGGCACGGCATCTACAAGTATCTAAGTAGGATGGCATATGTTTGGTTAGCTCTGTGTGGATCTGTCTTACTCTTCTGACAAGGGAACCACCCCATCGCACCCCCCTCAGATTTAGTTATAAGTTGGCACAGTGGATAGGCCTTGAAAAACTGAACAAAGATCAATCGAGAAAACAGGAAGAAGTTTTGTGGAACTACGAAAAAATAAGCAAAATATACAAACTGAGTAGTTCATGTGCAACATCAAGGAGAATGTAGGCGTTTGTTCGCCGTGGCCCCGTGGTTAGCGTGAGAAGCTCAGGAGCAAGAGGTCCTAGATTCAAGTCTTCCCTCGAGTGAAAATTTTACTTTCTTTATTTTTGCGAAGTTATGATCTTTCCGTTCGTTCATTGACGTCACTGTTCACTGTAATAAGTTTAGTGTCTGTGTTTTGCGACCGCACCGCAAAACAGTGCGATTAGTACACGAAAGGACGTGCCTCTCCAATGGGAACCGAAAACATTTGATCGCAAGGTCATAGGTCAACCGATTCCTCCACAGAAAAACACGTCTGATATATTCTATACGACACTGGTGACGGCATGTGCGTCACATGACAGGCATTTGTTGTCGACCCACCTAACTTGTACACTTGGCGAATGGGTAAAAAGATTCTTCTACCTTGCCCGATTTAGGTTTTCTTGTGGATGTGATAATCACTCCAAAAAAAACTGATGAAAACATAGTAGATTGTCATATAAACTGAAAATAAAAAAATTAAAGTTTTCACTGAAGGGAAGATTTGAACCAAGGACCTCTCGTTCCGCAGCAGTTCACACTAACCACGGGACCACGACGCTCCGGAGGTTATATTATCCTTGATGTTGCCTATGTTCCCCATGGACTACTCAGTTTACATATTTTGCTCATTTTATCATAGTTCATGTGTGTTCAGTTTTTCAAGGCCTATCCATTGTGCCAACTTATTACTAAATCTGAGGGGGGTGCGATGGGGAGGTTCCCTTGTGAGAACCGGGTACGTGCTGAACTAAACCCACTTTTCAACCTGATGGCTAATCACCTTTACATACGGGCAGAGTGCAGATACAACCTTTGAAGGCAGCTCGAAAGGGAGTTCGGATACACTGATCGTCCGCAGTTCCGCATGTTGCTCAGTTACGTCACCGGTGTGTTCACAGGAGTGAAGGAATTTAAGACCACTCCTAGTTCCACGTAGAATTCTGTCACATAATTCTTCATTAAACAGTTTCACGTACACCACATTGCACACTATATGAAGATTGACGCCAACAAGATCGTTGCAATAAATCTTCACTTCATCTCTGATAAACCAATTTCAAATTCTTTTGGTCAAGCATATTCAGGTAAAAAGCTGATCTTCAGTGACGATTTTCTAAGGGCGTACGTCATTCTCTCTCTCTCTCTCTCTCTCTCTCTCTCTAAGAAAGTATAGCGCGCTAAGACGACAGAATCACATAAAAAATTCCGCAAGTGAGCTGTGTGGTGAGGACGTAAACAAGACGTCCGCGTCACTATCCTGCCGAAGGGCGGTCATTTAGACACGCTTCATGTCTTACTCAGATTCCCAAGTGCTGGTCACCACCGCTATTGTGACCCCATTCGTTTTCCCCAATGCTCGCAGCCTAATTGTATTCCCGTAAGGATACGAACGATGGTACGCATACGCATTGAAGTAGCTGTATAACTGTCAAGGCGTATCTACCATAGTTATATGTGTGGTGTATATTCTTTCAAATATGTACGAAAGAATAGACGCCATATACGTAATTGTATAACTATTTTAGTGGTTTCTACAAAACGCTCTGCCCCCATTGTTGGACAGACAACCTATCTATCAAAAATGTGGACGTTCCTGGTTTGATTTCCGCTGTTGGTATAGGGTATCCAGTTCCTATAAGGACTAGGACGGGGTTCCTGAAAATTAATAGCACGTTCTCGTTGGAAAAGCCGACGTTAGGGGCAGTCGTAGGGAAAAACTCAGAAAAAATTTGAATTCTTTTATTGCGAAATTTATTAGACTTTAAGAACAACATCGCAGAGTTTCATATTCGAATTATGGCTAGAAATACGTTTTAAAAAAGTTTGTTTGGGTGTCTGCGCCTGCCACAATTCCTGTTTCTATGCTGTGATCCACACCTTCTCTGCGCTAGAAATGTTTTGTGCGTTAATTTTTCGTTGAAACAATCGAAATGAAATCCAGATGAGTGTAGAAGGCTGTGGGGAAGATTATCTTTGCTTGTTCCTTTGTTTTCAACGTTGTTTCTTTTAATAGTACGTGCTACAAACTTATTTCAGTTTTTAGTTTCGCAAATATCAACTTGTTTTGCTCGAAATGGGCCATAACAGAGGACGCTTATTCAAAAAATTGGCGAAATTCCGAATTTCACATATAAAAGGTACAGTAATTTTTTTTAAAAAAAAGACGAGTGTTCCAGAGGTTTTTGGTTAACTGACTTAGAAATACTTGCCCATGCGATTAAAGTGTCATATACATGTGGTAATTCTGAGTCAAAGGGCTTTAGACTGTATGATTGCAGTGACAGAATTAGCATTGTAATTTGTGTGAAGTTTGTGAATATGATGTTCAGTTCAAGACGTCTGCTCTCAGTGGGAAGATGTATGAAGCGAATACAGCATTGCGATCCTCCATGAGATGCTTAGGTGTAGGCAGAGAAGGCGCAAATTCAGTTCGTGGCCTGATGAACATGCCTACATTAGTGACTAGATTCAATGATTACAACAGAACACTCGCTCACTGCATGGAGGACGTGAAAGCAGTTGAAGAAGAAGCTGTAGATATTAACAATGAAAAGGAAGGAGAACACTGTGTAGTGAAGACAGATCTGTGTGTCCCTTGTGATGGAACCTGGATGAAGAGGGGCCATACATCACTTCATGGTGTATTTTCTGTCATTAGGGTGGATACAATGATGGCAGTGAAGAAGAAAGGTGCCAGCAGGAACACAAGAAAATATGCAGGAAGAATTACCAGGGGTCAAGTAGTGGAATGGAAGAAGCTACGATGAAATTAATATTGACGGCCGTTGTGGCCGAACGGTTCTAGGCGCTTCAATCCGGAAACGCGCTGCTGCAACGATCGCAGGTTCTAATCCTGCCTCGGGCAGGGATGTCTGTGATGCCCTTATGTTAGTTAGGTTTAAGCAATTCTACGTCTAGGGGCCTGATGACCTCAGATGTTAAGTCCCATAGTGATTAGAGCCATTTGAACCATTTTTTGAAATTAATATTCTAAAGGTCAGCTGAACAATATGGCGTTAGGTATCTGAAGTATGGAAATGATGGAGATCCGTGTGCTTTTAAGACTTATGACCCACAAACTAAAATTGAAAAACTGGAAGATATAAGGTATGTTCAAAAGTGAAAAGGAAGTAGCCTTCTCTGACTGAAGAAAGAAATGAAAGGCAAGAAATTATAAGATGGAAAGCCACTGGGAGGTGTTAACAGATTGACAGACAAGAAAATTCACACTTTACAAATATATTATGGGAAAATTATCGGGGACAACTTACACAGCGTGAAAACAATGCAACAAGCCGTGTGGGCGTTATTCTTTCACAAGCTTCCTACACATGTCAATCCTCAACATTCCTTTTGTGTCATATCATATGCAAATATCTTCAGGCAGAAGCCAGTGGAAAGCCATACACCACAAACATGGTTTGTCGCTTGCTGTTTCAGATGTTATAAAACCAATTTTCAGGTGCCTAGCAAAATCCGAACTGCTGAAGAAATGTGTACATGAGAAAACATAGAATACAAATGAGAACTACAATCACCTTACATGGTTGCGCTGTCCAGAAACAGTATTAGTGTCCTCAATGGTTGCGAAGACAGCACATGTGATGCCTATCTAGTGTTCAGTAGTGGATATGGAGGTAGGATTAACTGCCTGCGGGGACTAGGCTTGCGTCAAGGCACATTCACACTGAAGATACTCAGAAGCATCAATGAAGCATGGTTAGACAAAGCTCAGGCAGCAGAAGAAAAAATTCAAAAGTTGCTAGGCAAATGAGGCAGGGGAAGACGAGGAGAGACTAAACATTATGGTTGTAGACGGCATTAGAGGTGTAGTTATAGTGTCCAAAATTGAAATAAAAGCTTTAAATGGGAAATGCCGTAAGCTGGCTTTTTTGACCTATTATGTACATTTTCTCAGGAACTATGAAAGCTATCCTAAAATTTGGCATAGCTCTTAAGAATTAATTACTGAATATTCCGTGAAGCAATTTTCCGTCCTCTTTTCTCTGAGAAAAGTTCTCCTTTAATATTTGAGAAAAATGGAGGAGTCCCTGCTAACAGAAAACTGAAAAATAAATTTCGAAGCAACTGTGACCTGAAACAAAAATCTGTTCCACAAGATTTATTAATCTCTTACGTAGGTGTAAACTGTGAAATTCCAGTTTTATTGCTTGATTAGTTTACGAGAAAAGGTACATTATAAAAACAATGGTACTTAAAAAATCCTTATAAAATGCATATCGATGAGCATTTTCAAATAAAAATTGCACAGAATATGAAGCATTATGTTGTACATAAGTCTCATGTTTTACTATTTTAGCTGTAATATTTTTGGATTCACGAAATAAGCGTCAAACGAAAAAACTACAAAGAACGAAACTTGTCTGGCTTAAAGGGGGAAACCAGATGGCGCTATGGTTGGATCGCTAGATGGCGTTCCCATAGGTCAAACGGATATCAACTGCATTTTTTAAAAACAGGAATCCCCATTTTTATTACATATTCCTGTAGTACGTAAAGAAATATTAATGTTTTAGTTGGAACACTTTTTTCGCTTTGTGATAGATGGCGCTGTAATAGTCACAAACACATGGCTTACAATTTTAGACCAACAGTTGGTAACAGGTAGGTTTTTTACATTAGAATACAGAACGTAGGTACGTTTGAACATTTTATTTCGGTTGTTCCAATGTGATACATGTGCTTTTGTGAACTTATCATTTCTGAGAACGCATGCTGTTACAGGGTGATTACCTGCAAATACCACATTAATGCAATGAATGCTCAAAATGACGTCCGTCAACCTCAATGCATTTGGCAATACGTGTAACGACATTCCTCTCAACAACGAGTAGTTCTCTTTTCGTAATGTTCGCACATGCATTGACAATGCGGTGACGCATGTTGTCAGGCGTTGTCGGTGGATCACGATAGCAAATATCCTTCGACTTTCCCCACAGAAAGAAATCCGGAGACGTCAGATCCGGTGAACATGCGGGCCGTGGTATGGTGCTTCGACGACCAATCCACCTGTCATGAAATATGCTATTCAGTACCGCTTCAACCGCACGCGAGCTATGTACCTGATGTCGGTCATGCTGGAAGTACATCGTCATTCTGTCGTGCAGTAAAACATCTTGTAGTAACATCGGTAGAACATTACGTAGGAAATCACCAAACATTGCAACATTTAGATTGCCATCGATAAAATGGGGGCCAATTATCCTTCCTCCCATAATGACGCACCAGACATTATCCAGCCAAGGTCACTGATGTTCCACTTGCCGCAACCATCCTGGATTTTCCGTTGCCCAATAGTGCATATTATGCCGTTTTACGTTACCGCTGTTGGTGAATGACGCTTCGTCTAAACAGAACGCGTGCAAAAAATCTGTCATCGTCCCGTAATTTCTCTTGTGCCCAGTGGCAGAACTGTACACGACGTTCAAAGTCGTCGCCATGCATTCCTAGTGCATAGAAATATAGTACGGGTGCAATCGATGTTGATTTGGCATTGTCAACACCGACGCTTTTGAGATTCCCGATGCCGGCCGCGGTGGTCTAGCGGTTCTGGCGCTGCAGTCCGGAACCACGGGACTGCTGCGGTCGCAGGTTCGCATCCTGCCTCGGGCATGGGTGTGTGTGGTGTCCTTAGGTTAGTTAGGTTTAAGTAGTTCTAAGTCCTAGGGGACATATGACCTAAGTTGTTGAGTCCCATAGTGCTCAGAGCCATTTGAACCATTTTTTGAAATTCCCGATACTCACGCAATTTGTCTGCTACTGATGTGCGGATTAGCCACGACAGCAGCTAAAACACCTACTTGCGCATCATCATTTATTGCAGGTCGTGGTTGGCGTTTAACATGTGGATGAACATTTCCTGTTTGCTTAAATAACGTAACCATCCGGCGAACGGTCCGGACACTTGGATGATGTCGTCCAGGATACCGAGCAGCATACATAGCACACGCCCGTTGGGCATTTCGATCACAATAGCCATACATCAACACGATATCGACCTTTTCCGCAATTGGTAAACGGTCAATATTAACACGGGTAATGTATCACGAAGCAAATACCGTCCGCACTGGCGGAATGTTACGTGACACCACGTACTTATACGTTTGTGACTATTACAGCGTCATCTATCACAAAGCGAAAAAAGTGGTCCAACTAAAACATTCATATTTCTTTACTTACTACACGAGTATGTAATAAAAATTGGGGTTCCTATTTTAAAAAACGCAGTTGATATCCGTTTGACCAATGGCAGCGCCATCTAGCGGGCCAACAATAGCACCATCTGGTTTCCCTTCAAGCTAGACGAGTTTCGTTCTTTGTAATTTTTTCGTTTGATGCTTATTTCGTGAGATATTTGGCCCGGTCACTATCAATGGACCACCCTGTATATATGTTTATGTACAAGAATGCATTTTGCCCTACGTCTATCTCTAACAGCCAAAAGAATTGTAGGGTAACTATAAAGGGCAATCAAAAAGTTTATGTTGCCACATCAAATATTCAATGAAGCGTGACTCTGAAGCGGACGTATAAGCACCGACATGAGGCAAGGGATTAATGCGGCACTCGTGTCTTTCCGACGTGCGTGCAGCAAATACGAAAACCTGAACTGTGGCGATGTTGTTACCAAATGTGTCCAAACAAAACCACTGTGCCGTTATTCGCTTTTTGGGCCGCCAAAGAGCAAGCGCCGGTAGACATCCATCAGCGAATGAAGAATGTGTATGGGGTAACACGTCAGTCGAAAAGCACCGTTGTGGAATTGTGCGACAAAGTCTCATGATAACACACGTCCCCATATCGCAAATGTCGAACGCCGAAGTTACGCCAACTGTAGCTGGAGGCACTATAGCACCCGCCCTGTACCGTAGTCCAGGTCTGTCTCTCCACATGCGATTATCACAGTTTCGGTCCCTTATAAAGGCCTTGGAGAGCCGACGATTGCTGTCGGACGAGACAGTGCAGCAGGCTGTTATAGAATTCAACACGCAGTGGGGTACGGTGTTTCAGCAAATGAGTGTATTCAGTCTGGTGACTGTCTCAATGCGCACGCAGTTTTGCCTGATTGGCATACCGTTTCTGGACTATACGGCCTTCGAGAGGAAACTTCTTCATCGCTCCTTATATATTAATCACGTGTCATTGCGTACTAACATCTACAGACACCAATTGTTAAAACGTAAGACAGGGTCTGCCGGCAGCACGTGGTCGACTAACTGTGATCGTGGAGTCACTGTGGTCATCTTCCCGCTCTCCCTAGCAATAATTTGTGATTTGTTTCAACTACTTCTTGCGCGAGTGACTTCCCAATCACCTCACGAGACTCTGTGCGCTCCACTGTATCCACGAATATATATATATATATATATATATATATATATATATATATATATATATATATATATATATATATATATGGGCTCATGAGCTATTGAAAGAGAGACAATGGTTGAGTTGGGCAGGGAGTACATCTGTCGGAACAGTACATAGAGTAGTTTCGACTGACAAGATTCCAAAACTTTCATTGACCTTCTGTGTGACAGTTGAATGTACGACTGGGAAGTTACTCTGTATATTAACGTACACACATCAAAAAAAGTCTTGCATCACCCCAGTTCCCAGAACTCCTGAAGATAGACGTGTACTGTGGATATTATGTCACAGACACAGTCCCTTTGACTGTTCAGAGAAGTCACTAAACCCGCCCAAAGATGTAAACAACCATGCATGAGCAGCGCGTCATTCCACCAGGAAGGAGGTACACACTCGTGCTATCTGTAGTTCAACAATGGCTAGACGGTAATACCACCGTTTGATCGCGACCGCGTTGTTACTTTGTTCCAGGAAGGGCTGTTAATAAAGGAAGTGTCCAGGCGTCTCGGAGTGGACCAAATCAATGTTGTTGGGACACGAAGGAGATACAGAGAGACAAGAACTGTGGACGACATGCCTCGCTCAGGCTGCCCAAGGGCTACTACTGCAGTGGATGACCGCTACCTACAGATTATTTCTCGGATGAACCCTGTCAGCAACGCCATGTTCAATATGCTTATCGTGCAGCCACAGGACCTCGTGTTTCGACTCAAACTGTGCGCAGTGGTCTGCGTGATGCGGCACTTCACTCCCGACGTTCATAGTGAGGTCCGTCTTTGCAACCACGACACCATGTAGCGCGGTACAGATGGGGCCCAACAACATGCCGAATGGACCGCTCAAGTTTGACATCACGTTCTCTACACCGATGAGTGTCGCATATGTCTTCAACCAGACAATCGTCGGAGACGTGTTCCGAGGCAACCCGATCAGGCTGAACGCCTTAGACACACTGTCCAGGGGGTACAGCAAGGTGGAGGTTCCCTGTGTTTTGGGGTGGCATTATGTGGTGCCGACGTACGCCTCTGGTGGTCATGGAAGGCGCTGTAACGGCTGTACGATACGTGCATGCCATCCTCTGACCGATAGTGCAACCACATCGGCAGCATATTGGCGAGGCATTCGGCTTCATTTACGACAGTTCGCTCACCCATCGTGCTCATCTTGTGAATGATTTCCTTCAGGACAACGACATCGCTCGACTAGAGTGGCCAGCATGTTCGCTAGGCATGAACTCTATCGAACATACCTGGTATAGATTAAAAAGGGCTGTTTATAGACGACGCGACGCACCAACCGCTCTGAAGGATCTACGCCGAATCGCCGTTGAGAAGTGGGACAATCTGGACCAACAATGCCTTGATGAACTTGTGGATAGTATGCCACGACGAATCCAAGTATGCATCAGAGTAAGAGAACATGCTACTGGGAATTAGAGGTACCGGTGTGCACATCAGTCTAGACCACCACCTCTAAAGGACTCGCTGTATGGTGGTACAACATGCAATGTGTGGTTTTCATGAACAATAAAAAGGGCAGAAATTATGTTTATGTTGATCTCTATTTCAATTTTCTATACAGGTTCCGGAATTCTCAGAACTGAGATGATGCAAACCTTTTTTTTTATATCTGTTTGATTGGATAATATTAGTGAGTGCCCGCTGTATGGTAGATCACAGAGTACGGGATAATCTTTCGACATGGGACAGAGCCTTTGCTGTGTACTGAGTTCCTCAAACTGGGGAAAACCACCGCCATTAATGTTGGCCATCATGTCATTTTCTGTTCGGTTTGATGTTGACAGTTGACTTAGCCTTGTGACCCACACAGGCTGAGGTTTCTACTGACAGCCACGGAGCTTGAATTTAGGTTACAGGCGGTCCCTATAAGGTGAGTGCGGATGTGATTTAAGTCACCGGAAATCGGTTACATATGAGTTAAGAAAAGCTCAAAGATCACAGCTGTATGGGAAAGTAAACTGAATAAATAGCAGTTAATTGCTATAGAGTACCGAAGCCACTATCTGACATTTGTACGATTTCTTGTACCCTGTCAGAGAGCGCAGACATATGTCTGGGCTTAGAAGCACTTCCACTGGCGCTCGACTTACGGGAAAAGATCGTCTGGGTCAATAATTTGAGGTACAGGCCCAGGGACAGGAAAGACAACATCGAAAGTCACACGAGGCGATGATTCCCGCTTAACAATGAAAAAAATCAAGCAGATGGTGATGAATGCTTACATATGATCTTGCTCGTGAAATGATACGTATGACATCGTGTCTCGACGAACATTACAGGACCCTACTGCTTAACAACAAATGTACTTTTCTTTGGCTACATCACTCTCACCTATTCAAGAAACGGTCCTATTGCTCCCAGATTATGTTAGCGTAGTTTGTAGAATACTCCACGGGCATGAGGATGCTTCTGTGACCTGAGTGCCACGTAGCACATCTTGGATAGTGTAATAATAATGTTATTCACGTACATTTTTTTTTCGAGCTGTATTTTGTGTGCAGACTGTTCATATGCGCTACTTGGTAAGTTTCTAGTGCTATCACTCGGCCTTTTTTTTTTTTTTAAATTCGTTAAAATTTGCAAGTTCAAATTTTTGTTAAATTATCGTCATTTTTGTCTGATATTTATACGTGTATAAACAGTTGTTACGAAAGTATAGTGACGCAGTGAGCGCTTTTATATTGGGCACTGCAGCAATTTTGAAATAACTGTTTGTTTCGAGGAGGAAAATGAGCGACACCCGGCAGCAGGAAGGTGACCAGCTATGAGTATGAGGAGACGTCTGATGGACTCATGAGCATCTGTAAATGGGCAGTATCAAGAGTATTACTGGTGTGTACAAAAAAAAAATGGTTCAAATGGCTCTGAGCACTATGGGACTTAACTTCTGAGGTCATCAGTCCCATAGAACTTAGAGCTACTTAAGCCTAATTAACCTAAGAACATCACACATTAGAGCTACTTAAGCCTAATTAACCTAAGAACATCACACACATCCATGCCCACGGCAGGATTTGAACCTGCGATCATAGCGGTCGCGCGGTTCCAGACTGTAGCGCCTAGAACCGCTCGGCCACTCCGGCCGGCCCCTGTGTACAGCGTGCTTGTACAATTACTCGAAAAAAAGTGGAATTCATCACTAACGAAGCTGGAAACACTGGTGACATCTTTTTATGTGTCAACAGCTACGGTATGTTGCCGAGGAACCGCTGTATCTCATTTAGGCCCCACTCAGTTTTGCAGACTGACCCGTCAGTGGCTTCATACACATCATATTTGATAATAAGTGCTTTAAATTAATTTTTCGAATGGAATATTTTACCCAGAGAGAAAGCTGTTGGACTGTCCTGATTGGAATCAGAATCAAGAGGCATTGTTGTTTCAGTATTTAATCATTTTAATTATTCGAAGTCCATTCACACAGTTATTGGCCCAGATTTAGATGAAAAGGCTATGTTGTGTCGCAGCTGCTAACCTGCAGAGTGAAATTAGGGCACATGCTTTGCAATACATTTCATTTTCGTAATGGTATTCTTGTAACTATTTACGATCGCTGTAGTATAACTACGAGCATATTCATACAGTGTTTGTCCTGACAGGAATGTAAAAGTGGATGTGTTTCAGTTTTTCTGGTCTTACTGTAGCGTCTCATTCGCTGTGATACTGCTGAGTGGTGAATGAATCTGCAATGTGGATCCGTGTTGTAAGGATTTGTGCTGAATTAAATTACATTTTAAGAAGAGTATTTTATAAATCTTCATTTTATGTTTCTTTGCGTTATTTTGAATGGGATACCTTTGAAAGATTTTTGTGTACTTTCGGTTGATTGTGTAGTAATGAAACTCATTACCGTAACCAGTTCATATAGATTACACTCATTTGGTTAGAAATAGAATCAGACGTGTTCACTGCACTGCAATTATTGAAATTTTCTACACGTAAGCAGTGGCAGCAGCTCACCATATTTAATTTTGAGGCAGTTTAGCCTTACTTTAACACGTTATTTCTTTCTTTCAGCATGTTAAGGCAGTTTTCAATACAAATTCTTTTTACATTGCTTGAGAGTTGTTCTGCAGCATTAGCACTGAAAGCTATTCGTTCATTGTGCCCGGTTTCGATTACTTTCCACGAGTTGTAGGCGACTGTGGGTCATGGATCACGAAGGTTTCCAAACACTCTGAGTTTCTCGTTGAGTCCATTGCGCCTTCGAGGGGCAAGTGTGTGCGGGTGGGAGGAGGGGGAGGGGGGTAGGAATCCTAGACGCCATTACGTAGTTCTCTTTATTCTGCTCCATCTAGAGCAACTGGAGTCAGCACATTATAAAATGCTCTTGAATTCCGCGACGGTGGCACGACACGCAACACCTCCATCCGATAAACTTCATTACAAGAATCACATGTCCTCTCTGCATCGGAACACCGCGAAGATGTCCCCAGTGTAATCTACTGTTCGTACAGAGCCCGATGCTCTCTCTTCAAATGGTTATTTTACGTAAATATGAACTGTGGAGCTGTTTTGGACGAACGAATCAGCATTGTAACTCCCGCTAGATTTGTTCAGCAGCACTGAGATAAGGGCTCTGGATCGTCATAACGATTTCCATGGTAACAGGTTGAAATCCCTGGGCTAGCAGGACAGAGAGGATGAGGTTATATTTGTGGAAAGGGGCCAAAAAAAGTTACTGTCAGTTGCACTCAACATATAAACTTTATTTATTAAAAGACAAAGTCACGCAAGCAAGAAAATACTCTCAAGGTTTTAACGAAAGACCTCCTTTGATTTAATTTGGATCAGCCATATCGAAAATCCAAGGCAAAGGCCTAAGCAAGGAATTGAGGTATGGGAGTTTTCTGGAGGTTCCACTTCTTTAGAAAAGCCTTAGCTTAAATTTTTTCCATAGAACTCGAGTGAAGGCCACATCTTAATCAAGAACAGTGTTACGGATTAAGGCCGAGACAAAGATTTTCAATGTTTAATCTAAAAGGGCTGAGAACTCGGCTGAAGGAAAAATATCAACACAACAATTTAATGGCTTACGGCCTAGGAAGAAGAGCTCTCAATTTGAAAAGGCTGAAGGCCTTATCTTAAAATATTTAGTGTAAAACTCGGCTGAAGGCCTCATACTAAAGAATAACAACCTTATGACTTAAGGGAAAGACAAGGATTTCGAATTTTTAATTTAAGAGAGCTTAAAAGTTGGCTGAAGACTACACACCACGCAGAAAATAATTTTACTGCTTCACGCCTAAACGGAAGAGATTCTAAATTTCAACTAAAATAGGCTAATGGCTTTATCCTAAAATGCTTCACATAAAACTCGGCTGTAGGCCACATACGTAACCCAAACAATCTCACGGCTTAAAGCCCAGACAAAGAAATTTCCAATTTTTAATTTAAGCTGGAAACTCGGCTGAAGGCCACACACAGACCAGAAAATATTTCTTACGGCTTTCGGCCTAGACAAAGTTTTTCAACTTTTGATTTGAAAAGGCTGAAAACTCGGCTGAAGGCCACATACCAACGCGAAACAAATTTATGGCTTAAGGCGTAGGCACAAGGAGTTTTCAATTTTAATTTTTAAAGGCTAATACTCGGCTGAAGTTCACGTACCAGACAAGACACTTTTTTTTTACGGCTTAATGCCTAAGAAGAAAAGCCTTGCAATTTTAATAAGCTAAAACTCTGTTGAAAGCCACACAGAGTACTTAAGACTAAAAAGGAAATCACTGTGTAAAACACAAGGAGCGACGCTCAGAATGTTCCAAGGATCGGCCTGGGAAGGTAACACTAATGCACGTTTAGGTGAGACAAGCAGCCAGACCGACAACCTCTTAATCGGAAGGCAACCCAACGAAAAGCTAGCTGACGAACCAACCACCAAGATCAGTTCTGCTCCACTCGACCGGCAAAACGACAACAAGACGTCAATAGCACAACGTTCTGGATACTGGTTCCCAATCTAGCCAAGTCAGAATAAACGCCCAAAACTACCAACACACCTCACTTGTCTAATTACACCCCGTACTGGACAGCATCAACATGATGAGGAAAATACACTGCTGAAAACTACGTTAACATCCAAGGCAGGTAAACGGTACGTCAATGGCCACAAGGCGGAAGACAACGCTGGTACACTTCATTAATGAAGAAATGAATTAAATTAAGTTAAATGCCGCACAGGAAAACGGCTGCAACTCTAGCCGACTTCAATGCACATACGTTTTTGCTCACAGGAATCTCTCAGAAAGTGACAACCAGAATGAAACGAAGAGATCTGATAGCAGTTGAGGCTTGATAGTAGGTTAAGTGAGCACTCAACTTTAGTGTCCAGGATCCGTGGGCGACGAACTTCGTAACCTTCGCAAGAAGTGCCTCACAACTCCAAGTGCTCGTGCACGCCGCCAGCGGCTCCGGCCTGACCGCGCGCCAGAGAGACTTCCTCGCTGCTCTGCCCCAACCGACCGACCGCCCAGGCCTGGAAACGGTCAAACGACCAAATAAACATCGGACGATGAGACGATCAACCGAACGACCAGCCAATGGTCGTCCCGCTCCAATCTGCTTCCGTCGGGCAGTTCATGTTAGTCGCCAGCGGTCGGCGAGCACCGGCTGTCCGCGCCTCACTGGCGCTCCGTCCCTGACTTCACTGCTGCTGCGTCCCGACTGAGCTCCCGACTCAACTCTCGACACACGACGACCCGGAAGTACTATCGGTCGCTCCAGAGATGGTGCGACAGTGCACTTATCGATAAGCGCTGCTGCTGCAACTCACGGGCGGGTAAGGCAGGAAGTTAGAGACGCCAGTAAATGGAATAAGGAAACGAGGCGGCAGTAACGTAAGAGAAGATGACAAACAATAAACGGCGTGAACACGAGCCGTGCACGGCTCACAGGTGTCCCTCACCTTCGCCGTAGATCTAAAAATAGTTGTGCAATATGACATTTGCGTAAGGAAACACTCAGAGAAACTATTGTTTATTTACACGGCTAGCCATTGAAGTTGCAACATCATAAAACAATATGCTACAAAAGTCAAACTGGCACGAAGCGTACGACATGCTTTGATAAGCAAATGATTCCACCGCAACCACACATCTACAGGATGGTTGTAATTAAACTTTCGCTACTTGAGAGGGTCCCCGTGAAAGATGAGTGACCGTAGGACAATGAAATTTTGTAGAAAGGGAAGTAACGAAATAAACTATTGAAATACACACATTTTAATTTCCACGGTTTAAATTCTACTTTATTTTTACGTTCCAGGCTGCAGACGTTGCTCATTGTGACGACCATCTGCATCTTTGACAACCTGGAACCACACTGAAGACGATTTTAAAATTCTTCGCAGTATTTTTCGAACCGTCCTCCAGAGAATGTCCAGATGTGGTGACGATGCTCTTGCATGGCTTGACGTTCGCATATAGCGTCCAGCATTTCAGCCATAGGAAAAGCAAATTAATTCAACAACTGGAGGAAATCCCACAGCGCCAGTAATTAGAACTACCGAATCATGTTCTTCAATCTCCGGTGTGGGAAGACGACCAACCGTATTCATTTAACGCGTCTATACACGCGAAAAGCAGCAGCCCTACTACTCTTGTTTTGATAAAACAGCATTAAAAGTAAAGCCCTACTCACCTTGTCCAGACTCATGTTGACTGTCTGCAATTATAATGCACACTGATGCTAGTTTTTCAACCTTATGCCGCCGTACCAGTACAGGCGCCTAAAGGCAAATCCTGACACTAATACTACTAGCAACACACATCCTGCGGCGCACAGTCTGAACATCGTTGCTAATAACCCAGGCACCCATACGGTATACAATCTTCCGTGTAAAAAAGCTCAAGTAGCTAAAGTTTAATTATTAATATATTAACCACTCTCCACGCTCAGTATACAATCAAAGTATATGCTGAAGAAATAGCATTTCAAGGTTATTTATTTGTAAGAAGAATGTTTTGTGTCTTTTATGAAGAAGTTGATTATCAGCACGTGTCGGAACTCGACAGCGGCAGGACCGTGGCTTGGCACGCCTGCAGTTCATCGATTCGCGATATTGCTTCTCACTTTGATCGGGATACCGAGAATGCCGCGCAGATGTGGAATCTGTGGGTTGAGAACGTCGATACTCAGTGACACACGTGATATCAATGTCTCCGGAGAGTTAGTGCTCTATGGTACAAACATAGCGTTCTTTGAAAGTGCAGCGTCGTACAGCCACGTCATGCAGGTTTAGTCAGGAGATGGACTTGTTGGCACAAAGGCAACCATCCACAGCAAAGTTGCACCCAACAGCAACACACGAATGGCACCACGTGATCTTTTCAGACGAGTACCGTTTCTCAGAACAGCGTCACTATGGACGTATACATGAGCAGAAGCCCTGAAGAGAATGCACGACGCCAAACTACATTCGGCGACGTCACCGTGCGTGATAGTACGGGGTATTACTGATTACACAGGACAATCTCCTCTGGTTCATATAGTTGGGCATTTGGAGACTTAGCCAAGTTAAGGTCGGTGGTTGTGCCCATCCCCGGAGTCTCCATGAAATTATCTTTCATCAAAATAAGACGGCATCAGCCGTCGGCCATGCGGTTCTGACCTACCAAGATGTCGAAAGTGCTCGGCTGCTGGCCTGGTCGGTACGTTCTCCATGTCTGCCATGCACGCAAAACACACAGCTATGGGTTGCCGAGACACCGGTACGCAACCTGTCGCAAGGCACTATGGCTGATGAAGACAGTTGAGGCAGAATGGAATAACGTTCCGTTATACAGAGTGCACCAGAAATGTACGGCACAAATTGCAGGACACATTCCTCATACGTAGACGAATCAATTGTGTTATACGAACATGGGCCTCGAAACGCTTTGTTTCCACATGACAACTTATTTTCTCCAACAAATTAATCGTGGGAAACACACACCAACAGAACGCACCAGCGTGCCATATGCAACTCTTTCTCATAGAACTGTTCAACATGCCCTCCGTGGGCCTTGACACATGCATCAACCCGTCGTCCTAGTGAATCTCGAATGCGCGTACGTATCCCTAGGGCATTGTATATGATTTTGCAGCCTTCCATACTACGGGCCCCGAGATTTTGAATGTCTTTTACTGGGGTTCCATACACGAGCTTTCAAATGCCCCCACAAATAAAAAGTCCAGTGGGTTTAGATCTAGAGAGCGTGGAGACAGAACAATTGATCCGTCTCTATCTATCAGTGTGTCACGCAATCTGTTATTTAGAATCCGATAGATACACCATGTGATCAAAAGTATCCTGACACCCCCAAAAACATACGTTTTTCACATTTGGTGCATTGTGCAGCCACCTACTGCCAGCTATTCAATATCAGCGACCTCAGTAGTCTTTAGACATCGTGAGAGAGCAGAATGGGGCGCTCCGCAGAACTCCCGGACCTCGAACGTGGTCAGGTGATTGGGAGTCACTTGTGTCATACGTCTGTACGTCAGATATCCACACTCCTAAACATCCCTAGGACCATTGTTTCCGATGTGATAGTTAAGTGGAAACGTGAAGGGACACGTACAGCACAAAAGCATACGGGCTGACAGACAGTTGAAGAGGGTCGTAATGTGTGATTGGCAGACATCTGCCCAGACAATCACACAGGAATTCCAAACTGCATCAGGATCCACTGCAAGTACTATGGAACTTAGGCGGGAGGTGGGAAAACTTGGATTTCATAGTCGAGCGGCTGAACACAAGCTACACACTACTCCGGTAAATGCCAAAAGAAGCCTCGCTTGTTTGAAGGAGCATAAACATTGGGCGACTGAACAGTGAAAAAAACGTTGTGTGGAGTGACGAATCACGGTACACGATGTGGCGATCCCATGGTAGGATGTGGGTATGGCGAATTCCCGGTGAACGTCATCTGTCAGCGTGTGTAGTGCCAACAGTAAAACACGGAGGCGGTGGTGTTATAGTGTGGTCGTGTTTTTCATGGAGAGGGGTTGCATAGCTTGTTTTTTTGCGTAGCTCTATCACAGCATGGGCCTACATTGATGTTTTAAGCACTTTGTTGCTTCCCATCGTCGAAGGGCAATTCGGGAAAGGCTATCGCATCTTTCAACACGATCGAGCACCTGTTCATAATGCAAGGCCAGTGGCGGATTGGTTACAAGACAACAACATCTCTGTAATGGATTGGCCTGCACAGAGCCCTGACCTGAATCCTACAAAACACCATTGGGATGTTTTGGAGCGTTGACTTTGTGCCAGACCTCACCGGCGGCATCGATACCTCTCCTCAGTGTAGCACTGCGTGAAGAATGGGCTGCCATTCCCAAGAAACCTTTCAGCACTGAACGTTTGCCTGCGAGAGTGGAAGCCGCCATCAAGGCTGAGGCTGGGCCAACACCATACTGAATTCCAGCATTACCGATGGAGGACGCCACGAACTTGTAAGTCATTTTCAGACAGGCGTCCGGATACATTTGATCACATAGTACATTAACCCTAAAACTAGGAGGTGCTCTATCGTGTATGAAGTACACGTTTTGTCGCAAAGCTAAAGGCACATCTCGTAACAGATCAGGGAGAACAATCTCTAAGAAATTGTAAGTTTGTCAATTGAGCCTGGGGGATGAAAATGAGGCCCTACCAACAATTACGACTCAAACATTGCAGGTACATGTAAATTAAAACACTGGCGCTGCACAACGTAACCAGATGCAGCTTCCCCGTGATTCTAACGTTCTGTTCTTGTGTGTTTCCCATTATTAATGAATTGGAGAAAATGGGCTGTAACATGTAAAAAAGCGCTTCCAGACTCATAATCACATAATTTCTTTGTCTACGCGTGAGGAAAGTGTCCTACAATTTGAGCCACACCTTTTTCTTTCACCACTTCCGTAGACTTGCGCTCTACCAAACTACGGTTCGGTAGTTTTGGTATAGTATACAAATGACGTAGTAAATGGCAGGATTACAGATAGTACTGGTAGTGCTGGTAGGGTAAGAAACATGAATCAATGTGTGCGAGATAATAGCTGACAGCCCTCGACCTCTCTGTTTCTTGTTTGTTCGTTTTTTTCTTTTTTGCATATAATTCTACATCTACATCTACAGGGATACTGTGCAAATAACATTTAAGTGCCTGGCAGAGGGTTCATCGAACCACCTTCACAATAGTTCTCTATTATTCCAATCTCGTACAAAGCGCGGAAAAGACGAACACTTATATCTTTCCGTGCGAGATCTGATTTCCCTTACCTTATTAAGATGATCATTTCTCCCTATTTAAGTCGGCGTCAACAAAATATTCGCATTCGGAGGAGAAAATTGGTGACTGAAATTTCGTGAGAAGATTCTGCTGCAACCAAAAACATCTTTGTTTTAATTATGTCCACTCCAAACATTGTATCAATTCAGTAAAACTCTGTCCCCTATTTCGCGACAGTACAAAACACACTGCTCTTCTTTGAACTTTCTCGATGTAGTCCGTCAATCCTATCTGGTAAGGATGCCAAACCGCGCAACAACATTCTGAAAGAGGGCTGACAAGCGTAGTGTAGGCTGTCTCTGTAGTAGATCTGTTACATTTTCTAAGTGTCCTGCCAATAAAACGCAGTCTTTGGCTAGCCTCCCCCACAACATTTTCTTGTTCCTTCCAATTTAAGTTGTTCGTAATTGTAATGCCTAGGTATTTAGTTGAATTTACGGCCTTTAACTTTGACTGATTTATCGTGTTACCCAAGTTTAAGGGATTTATTTTAGTACTCATGACCTTATACTTTTCGTTATTTGGGGTCAAATACCAATTTTCGCGCCAAACAGATATCTTTTCTGTATCATTTTGGAATTTCTTTTGATCATGGTGACTTTACTAGACGATAAACGACAGGGTCATCTGCAAACAACCTAAGACGGCTGCTCAGGTTGTGTCCTAAATCGTTTATATAGATAAGGAACAACAAAGGGGCTATATCACTGTATTGTTGACTGCGTTTACTTAAACTTATGGACTGACTTTTTTCGGGCTCATAGACATTTATTTTTATCTGTTATTACTTTTATGTTGTAATTTCATGTACTGACACTTTCCATGACCTCAATTTGGTCCTACGGAACCTGACGTGTAAAAAATAAATAAAAATCACTACCTTGTGGAACGCCAGAAATGACTTCTGTTTTACTCGATGATTTTCCGTCAATTCCTACGAACTGTGAGCTCTCTGACAGGAAATCACAAATCCAGTCACATAACTGACGCGATATTCCATGAGCACGCAATTTCATTGCTAGCCGCCTCTGTGGTAGTGTCAAAAGCCTTCTGGAAATCTAGAAATACGGAATCATTTTGAAATCCCTTGTCAACAGCACTCAGCACTCACTTCGTGTTAGTAAAGAGCTAGCTTCGTTTAAAAAGAACGATGTTCTCTAATTCCGTGTTGACTGTGTGTTAATAGACCGTTTTCATCGAGGTAACACATAATGTTCAAACACAATATACGTTCCAAAATCCTGCTGCATATGGGCGTTAATGATATAATTAGAACCGCATGTCGTTCAGTGTTAGTCCATTTTGTATTTCATATCCTTACAGTAGTCGGGGGCAGCAGCGGTTAGCGCACCTCTCGAATACTGCGATACGTTTACTGTAAACCAAACACCATCATTTAGGTTCAGTTAGTCGGAGGTGGAGGTCTCCAAGTCTTCTCATCAGTGAGATTGTATAAATTCTCCTCTCCTTCGTAAATGATTCAGTGTAATTTTTTTTGTATACGATGAGCAAGAGGAGGAGACGGAATTATCTTCATGACAGGAACGCATTAAAAAATCTGCGCGATCAGTGATTATTGCTCCGCTACAAGTAGAATGTTGTGTGACCGTAGAAGGGAAATTTCAGTATTTCTACGTTAGTATTTGCGTTGAATAGCAATGTTTTTTTTTTTTTAAATCGATCGTACTTCGAAAACAAAATTTTCGAAACACACAGGTTCTTTTTCTTGATCGTGCAATATCCATTTAAGGTTGCAGCAATAGCGGACTATCAGCAGTATCACCGTATTACTAACATCTACATCATTGTCGCTCCTCAATCACAGTCCTTTAAAATACATTCAAAAACAAGGTTACGACAGGAAATATTAGTAATATTAAGCAAAATAAATTAATCCTTGAATAATAAGAAATTAATCTAAGCTGTACATCAAACAACGATGTCACATTCTCCTTTGCGTGCAGACAGGAGACACAGCAGGAAGTAAGAGGGCCAAAAGAAAATCAGCGAGGGCTGACACTTGCTTAAAACAAAATCATTTTACAGAGTTTATAATTTCCACTTCATTTCATATCTCGGGAAGCTGTGGATTTTCTGTTATAATATTCGATTACAGCTGGCAACTCACAGCAAACAAGTGCAGCAGACCAGACAGGTAACAGTCTTGAAAGTGGAATTTGTCTAGGCGAATGGTAGCAGTGCATCACGGGTTTGGCCTCTTAGCTGATGTGCTACCACGTAATATTGTGAAAGTTCGGAAGACAGACTATTTACTAGTGTTTGTCCGAAGCAATGACATTATGCCTGGTCGGCGATGACCGAATGTTGTCAGCGCTCTTCACTTCCCGCCTATTCCACGTACAATACGAGACTGGAATAGAAGGGAGAACCGATAGAGGTACTCAGGGTACCCTCCGCCACACACCGTCAGGTGGCTTGCGGAGTATGGATGTAGACGTAGATGTAGAACGGCCTTCAGGGCTTCAGCGTATCGTCTTTCTGCCGTATCATCTGAATGGTAAGTGTTCTTGTGAAAATTTTATTTTCTCTTGCGAAATGAAGCTGCGCTGTCAGAATGACGCTATGTCTTCTCCTCGTGGAGGTCACGCAGCTGCGATTCAGACCTCTGGCTCGCCAGAGGTAAAACAATATCTTCTCGGTTTGCTCTGCTATTCGCAACGTTGACCTCCTTTCTGTTTGTCATTATGATTGCAACATGGGGTGTTGGCCTGGCTTGCCTTGCCTCGATGATGGCTGGAGAGAACGTTGCGACAATTATACATTTGCCCATAATACATTGAGGTGACAAAAGTCATGGGCTCCCTCCTATTATCATGTCGGACCTCCTTTTGCCCGACGTAATGTACCAACCCGACGTGCCGTGGTCTCAACAAGTCGTTAGAAGACCCCTGCAGAACTATTGAGCCATGCTGCCTCTGTAGCCAACCATAATTGTGAAGGTAATCCTAGTGCAGGATTTTGCGCACGAACTGACCTCTCGATTACATTACATAAATGTTAGATGGGATTCAGGTCGAGCGATGTGGGGCCAGAATTTTCTCTAACCCAATCGCGAACAATTGTGTCCCGACGACATGAGATAGTTGTATGGTAAAACAGACTACAAGAATGGCTGCAATGGTCTCCAAATAGCCCAACATAACCGTTTCCTGTCACTGTCCTGTTCAGTTGGACCAGAGGACCCAGTCCAACCCATGTAAACACACCATATTGTTGAGCACAAACAGCTTGAACAGTGCCTTGTTGACAACTAGGGTTCATAGCTTCGTAGGGTCTGCACCCCACACGAAACCTAAAATCAGCTCTTACCAACTATAATCAGGACTCGTCTGACTAGGCCATGTTTTCGAGTCGTCTAGCGACAAACGGATATGGTCACGAACGCAGGAGAGCCGCTGCAAGCGATGTCGTGCAGTTAGCAAACGCACTCCCGTCAGTCATCTGATGCGGTAGCCCATTAACGCCAAATTTCGCTGAACTGTCCTAACGGATTCGTTCGTCGACGTCTCAGATTGATGTTATTTCAAGCAGTGTTGCTGGTCTGTAAGTACTCTACGCTCATGGCCGTTAGGTAAAGGCCGTCGGCCACTGCGTTGTCCGCGGTGAGAGATAAAGCCTGAAATTTAGTATTGTCGGCACACTCTTAACACTGTGGGTCTCAGAATATTTAATTCGTTAACGATTTCCGAAATGCAGCTCCCATGCGTCTAGCTCCAACTGCCGTTCCGTGTTCAGAGGTCTGTTTCCATCGTGTGGCCATATTCACGTTGCGGGCTTTCAAATAATACTGAATGAAACTACGTGGTGGTCCTCAACTATGTACCATCCGACTCAAAGTAGAAATGTTAAAAGTTTTGGCTGGTTTCGTTGTCTAGGGGCTGGGATTCGTAGTTTCCGCATTACAAGCCAATTACTGCTGATTCTACAGTACACAATATGAATATACACATGAATCTAATGGTAGAAGGTTCCTGTCGCTCGGCAATTGCGAATTTTGAACGTAATATAGACGTTTATAAATGAAAGATTGTAATTAAATAAAATCTGCAGGTACTATATTAACAACTTTAAACGATGAGTACGATAGTAGAAGTACTTTTGAGAATGCGGTATATTCCTGCAAAACACTTATTGGTGTCGATGGTCCAGCAATTAAATAAAATATAAGTTGAATAACAGGGAAACAATAGATTCCTACTGCACGTAATTAGTCATGAACAACAACATACCTCGCAGGATATTCTCTTCTAAGCGCATACTGTGTCTTCATGGAAGTCTCTCAACTGCACAAGTTGGCACTCCGAAGTATATGTATCTGCCGCGACCACGCGCAAACCGCTCCACACTCTCCAAGTCTCTCTCGCGACCGTGCGTCCGTCGCGCCGTCGCGTCCAGCCCTTCCCGTGTCCCCTCCCGTACCCCATGGCTCCTATCCCACTCCCATACAGTCTCTCCATTAACGAACGCTGTGATTGGCTAGAGCGCTCCCGCCATATCTTCAAGCCAACACACACTCACAAACATATTAAAACACATTCGAAATACTGGATTTACATTTAAATAACTTGAAATTAAATAAATATTCCTACGGTTGGACCATAAACACGCTGTAACACACATTAATAAATCCACAGACAAATAAAATAAACATATATCAAAGGAATAGAAACAAAAGGTAGGCCAGTAGCCTAATGTCTCTGTGCTTTCTAAAACACAGTAAATATTTAAACGGTTTCTTCATGAATAGGATATATCTGACATAAACAGAGACATAGATGAATAAACATATTTATAAGCATACTGCCACCGATTTTTCGTGTAACTGTGAAGTACTTATGGCCTGACGCGATCGATAGTAATCGGCGACTTTCACCTCCAATAACTCGTGTACTATTCAAGTTACATGCCTGTAATATATATATATATAGGTTTACGCTAATAGCTTTCTAAGGACACGTCGATCGACAAAATCGGATGATCCGTTTACATTGTGGAAATTCGTTGTTTCAGAATCGTCGTGCAAATAATGGTAATGTAGATGTTTCCTCACCGCCCCCCTCCCCCATGAACCATGGACCTTGCAGTTGGTGGGGAGGCTTGCGTGCCTTACCGATACAGATATCCGTACCGTAGTGGCAACCACAACGGAGGGGTATCTGTTGAGAGGCCAGACAAACGTGTGGTTCCTGAAGAGGGCAGCAGCGTTTTCAGTAGTTGCAGGGTCAACAGTCTGGATGATTGACTGATATGGCCTTGTAACACTAACCAAAACGGCCTTGCTGTGATGGTACTGCGAACGGCTGAAAGAAAGGGGAAGCTACAGCCGTAATTTTTCCCGAGGGCATGCAGTTTTACTGTATGATTAAATGATGATGGCGTCCTCTTGGGTAAAATATTCCGGAGGTAAAATAGTCCCCCATTCGGATCTCCGGGCGGGGACTATTCAGGAGGACGTCGTTATCAGGAGAAAGAAAACTGGCGTTCTACGGATCGGAGAATGGAATGTCAGATACCTTAATCGGGCAGGTAGGTTACAAATTTAAAAAGTGAAATGGACAGGTTAAAGTTATATATAGTGGGAATTAGTGAAGTTCGGTGGCAGGAGGAACAACACTTTCGGTCAGGTGAATACAGGGTTATAAATACAAAATCAAATAGTGGTAATGGAGGAGTAGGTTTAATAATGAATAAAAAATAGGAGTGCGGGTAAGCTACTACAAAAAACATAGTGAACGCATTATTGTGGCCAAGATAGACACGAAGCCCACGCCTACTACAGTAGTACAAGTTTATATGCCAACTAGCTCTGCAGATGCCGAAGAAATTGGTGAAATATATGATGAGATAAAAGAAATTATTCAGGTAGTGAAGCGAGACGAAAATTTAATAGTCATGGGTGACTGGAATTTGATAGTAGGAAAAAGGGAGCGAAAGAAACCTAGTAGGTGAATATGGATTGGGGTTAAGAAATGAAATAGGAAGCCGCCTGGTAGAATTTTGCACAGAGCACAACTTAATCATAGCTAACACTTGGTTCAAGAATCATGAAAGAAGACTGTAAAGTCGGACGGCGTGGCCGTGCGGTTCTAGGCGCTACAGTCTGTGCATGACCGCTACAGTCGCAGGTTCGAATCCTGCCTCGGGCATGGATGTGTGTGATGTCCTTAGGTTAGTTAGGTTTAAGTAGTTCCAAGTTCTAGGGGACTGATCACCACAGCAGTTAAGTCCCATAGTGCTCAGAGCCATTTGAACCATTTGATTGTATACATGGAAGAACCCTGAAGATACCAGAAAGTATCAGATAGATTATATAATGGTAAGACAGAGATTTAGGAACCAGGGTTTAAATTGTAAGACATTTCCGGGGGCAGATGTGGACTCTGACCACAATCTATTGGTTATGACCTGTAGATTAAAACTGAAGAAACTGCAAAAAGGTGGGAATTTAAGGAGATGGGACCTGGATAAACTAAACCAGAGGTTGTACAGAGTTTCAGGAAGAGCATTAGGGAACAATTGACAGGAATGGGGGAAAGAAATACAGTAGAAGAAGAATGGGTAGCTCTGAGGGATGAAGTAGTGAAGGCAGCAGAGGATACAGTAGATAAAAAGACGAGGGCTACTAGAAATCCTTGGGTAACAGAAGAAATACTGAATTTAATTGATGAAAGGAGAAAATACAAAAATGCAGTAAATGAAGCAGGCAAAAAGGAATACAAACGTCTCAAAAATGATATCGACAGGAAGTGCAAAATGGCTAAGCAGGGATGGTTAGAGGACAAATGTAAGGATTTACAGGCACATATCACAAGGGGTAAGATAGATACTACCTACAGGAAAATTAAAGAGACCTTTGGAGAAAAGAGAATCACTTGCATGAATATCAAGAGCTCAGATGGAAACCCAGTTCTAAGCAAAGAAGGGAAAGCAGAAAGGTGGAAGGAGTATATAGAGGGTCTATACAAGGGCGATGTTCTTGAGGACAATATTATAGAAATGGAAGAGAATGTAGATGAAGATGAAATAGGGGATATGACACTGCGTGAAGAGTTTGACAGAGCATTGAAAGACCTTAGTCGAAACAAGGCCCCGGGAGTAGACAACATTCCATTAGAACTGACAGCCTTGGGAGAGCCAGGTCTAACAAAACTCTACCATCTGGTGAGCAAGATGTATGAGACAGGAGAAATACCCTCAGACTTCAAGAAGAATATAATAATTCCAATCCCAAAGAAAGCAGGTGTTGACAGATGTGAAACTATCAGTTTAATAAGTCACAGCTGCAAAATACTAACGCGAATTATTTACAGACGAATGGAAAAACTGGTAGAAGCCGACGTCGGGGACGATCAGTTTGGATTCCGTAGAAATATTGGAACAAGTAAGGCAATACTGACCCTACGACTTATCTTAGAAGATATATTAAGCAAAGGCAAACCTACGTTTCTAGCATTTGTAGACTTAGAGAAAGCCTTTGATTGTGTTGACTGGAATACTCTCTTTCAAATTCTAAAGGTGGCAGTGGTAAAATACAGGGAGCGAAAGGCTATTTACAATTTGTACAGAAACCAGATGGCAGTTATAAGAGTCGAGGGGCATGATAGGGAAGCAGTGGTTGGGAAGGGAGTGAGACAGGGTTGTAACCTCTCCCTGATTTTATTCAATCTGTATATTGAGCAAGCAATAAAGGAAAGAAAAGAAAAATTCGGAGGAGGTGTTAAAATCGACGGACAAGAAATAAAAACTTTGAGAACTTTGAGGTTCGCCGATGACATTGTAATGATGTCAGAGACAGCAGAGGACTTGGAAGAGCAGTTGAACGGACTGGACAGTGTCTTGAAAGGAGAATATACGATGAACACCAACAAAAGCAAAACGAGTTTAATGGAATGTAGTCGAATTAAGTCGAGTGATGCTGAGGGAATTAGATTAGAAAATGAGACCCTTAAGGTAGTAAATGGGTTTTGCTATTTGGGGAGCAAAATAATTGATGATGGTCGAAGTAGAGAGGATATAAAATGTAGACTGGCAATGGCAAGAAAGTGTTTCTGAAGAAGAGAAATTTGTTAACATCGAGTATAGATTTAAGTGTCAGAAAGTCGTTTCTGAAAGTATTTGTATGGAAGTGAAACGTGGACGATAAATACACTACTGGCCATTAAAATTGCTACACCACGAAGATGACGTGCTACAGACGCGAAATTTAACAGACAGGAAAAAGATGCTTTGATATGCAAATGATAAGCGTTTCAGAGCATTCACACAAGCTTTCTCGCCGGTGGCGACACCTACAACGTGCTGACATAAGGAAAGTTTCCATCCGACTTCTCATACACAAACAGCATTTGACCGACGTTGCCTGGTGAAACGTTGTTGTGATGCCTCGTGTAATGAGGAGAAATGCGTACCATAGCTTTTCCGACTTTGATAAAGGTCGGATTGTAGTCTATCGCGATTGCGGTTTATCGTATCGCGGCATTGCTGCTCGCGTTCGTCGAGATCCAATGACTGTTAGCACAATATGGAATCGATGGGTTCAGGAGGGTAATACGGATCGCCGTGCTGGATCCCAACGGCCACGTATCACTAGCAGTCGAGATGAGAGGCATCTTATCTGCATAGCTGTAACGGATCGTGCAGCCACGTCTCGATCATTGTGTCAACGGATGGGGACGTTTGCAAGACAACAACCATCTGCACTAACAGTTCGACGTCGTTTGCAGCAGCATGGACTATCAGCTCGGAGACCATGGCTGCGGTTACCCTTGACGCTGCATCACAGACGGGAGCGCCTGCGATGGTGTCCTCAACGACGAACCTGGGTGCAGGAATGGTAAAACTTCATTTTTTCGTATGAATCCAGGTTCTGTTTATAGTATCATGATGGTCGCATCCGTGTTTCGCGTCATCGTGGTGTACGGACATTGGAAGCGTGTATTCGTCATCGCCATACTGGCGTATCACCCGGCGTGATGGTATTGGGTGCCATTGGTTACACGTCTCGGTCACCTCTTGTTCGCATTGCCGGCACTTTCAACAGCGGACGCTACATTCCAGATGTGTTACGACTCGTGGCTCTACCTTTCATTCGATTCCTGCGAAACCCTACATTTCAGCAGGATAATGCACGAACGCATGTTGCAGGTCCTGTACGGGCCTTTCTGGATACAGAAAATGTTCTACTGCTGCCCTGGCCAGCACATTCTCCAGGTCTCTCAACCAACTGAAAACGTCTGGTCAATGGTGGCCGAAAAATTGGCTCGTCACAATACGTCAGTCACTACTCTTGATGAACTGTGGTATCGTGTTGAAGCTGCATGGGCAGCTGTACCTGTACACGTCATCCTTGCTCTGTTTGACTTAATGCCCAGGCGTATCAAGGTCGTTATTACGGCCAGAGGTGCTTGTTCTGCGTGCTGATTTCTCAGGATCTATGCACCCAAATTGCGTAAAAATGTTATCACATGTCAGATCTAGTATAATATATTTGTCCAATGAATACCCGTTTACCATCTGCATTTCTTCTTGGTGTAGCAATTTTAATGGCCAGTAGTGTAGTTTGGACAAGAAGAGAATAGAAGCTTTCGAAATGTGGTACTACAGAAGAATGCTGAAGATTAGATGGGTTGATCACATAACTAATGAGGAGGTATTGAATAGAATTGGGGAGAAGAGGAGTTTGCGGTACAACTTGACTAGAAGAAGGGGTCGGTTGTTAGGACATGTTCTGAGACATCAAGGGATCACCAGTTTAGTTTTGGAGGCCAGCGTGGAGGGTAAAAATCGTAGAGGGAGACCAAGAGATGAATACACTAAGCAGATTCAGAAGGATGTAGGTTGCAGTAGGTACTGGGAGATGAAGAAGCTTGCACAGGATAGAGTAGTATGGAGAGCTGCATCAAACCAGTCTCAGGACTGAAGACCACAACAACAACATGTTTCCTTTTGAGGTATCATGATTCATCTGGCTACTGTTAATTTCTATACGAACTATGAAATGTGTGCCATGATGCCTTCACAAAGTCCGCCGTCTTTGACGCTCTCGGCATACAAGTCTCTTTCACCGACACAGCATCACAATGGAATTCCCAGCCACGTGTTACGGCTGGACCCGTGTTGCTTCGGCCAACGTCCGGCACCGCGTGTTCTCTGTCGGGCTCCGGCTTGCAAAGCAGCCCGTGCGGCCACCTCAACTCCAAACTTAGAATATTTTAAAGGCGGCACGACTCGCCCGTTACTTCACAGCGTCGTAATCCCTATCAGGATCACGGGGTCCCGGGTTCGATTCCCGGACAGGTCGTGGACTTTCTGTGCTCCGGGACTGGGTGCTTCTGTTTACCGCATCAATTAATCATCGTTCGTGAAAGTGGCGAGTCTGGACTGTGTAAAGATTGGGAATTTGTACGGGCGCTGATAACCGCGCAGTTGAAAGTTCCACAAACCAAATATCATCATCTAAACCTTCTCGCATGAGCCACGTGAGTACAGAAGACAGCTCCGTCAATGCATCGTCCTTTTATACCTTGAATGTGTGATAACACTTCTATTCTAAATGTGCCTATTGTTATGCCATGACTTTCGTCACTTCTGTTTATATTTCTGCTCTTTTACAATACAGTCACGCCCAATAAGTAAAATTTCGTTATTTTCTTTACTTTCAGGCGTTGGAGATTTAATGGCCAACAATGTATTAGGCCAGTTCCCAGATGCCGTGGCATTTTCTGTCGATGCACTCATTTATTTCCTTTCCACCGTCGATGACCACGCGTCCCTGTGCAGCGTCGCCTCTCCGTGCATTAGTCTAACGCCCGTAGCAAATCACTGAGTGTAAAAGTTGGATAGCGCTGGCGTACCGCGTGCGCCACACTCCATTTCATTAGGGCGTCCGATTTGCAGGTGCGTGGCCAGGGCTTAATTTACGAGCTCCAGTTGCGCCGTGAGCCCAACGTTTCGATTAACAGCGCCCCGCGTCGCGTAGCGAGTTCGCTCCAGTTACCGCCTGAAGAGATGTCGCCGGACCCGTGCATTCGTCGGGTGCGCTACCTGCTTCCACTGCTACTCGCATTGGCAACATTTCCGGCATTTCCCAGCGGCTATAGGGATGCTCGTGTGCTGACGACACAGCATCAGTCTCGCGCGCTACAGCGGACATTGTTCATTTCTGCTCTGCTTGCGTAGCATGAAATACACTCACTGTATAAACTGTGTTGTATTCAGTGTGAATCGGAAATTTCAGAGCTAGTAGTATGAATGAAAGTAAAGAAAAGATCCAAAAAACATTCCCTCTAAAACGCATAGCTTAAAAGCTCTGAGCACTTGTTGAGTAGAAAACTGTGTTTCATAGCAGCGAAGACGAACGAGTGCTCATAGCTCTTAAGGTATAAGTTAGAGCCCATCTTTACTAGACGTATTTCTTGCATTGTTTCATACTACCACCTCTGAAAGTATGGAGTTCTGGTTCAGCGTGGATAGCTATAGATGGCATCGGCGTCTTCTATAGGTTTACATCCAAAATTGTCGATTAATTTGTTGGATGTATTCCATTGAGGACAATACAAGTCATTCTAATTAGGCACCTCAGTTAAGTGCTAGGCAGCGTGCTTAATCCGTAAAGCAGTCATAGATATATAATTTTTACATTTCGATTTATTTATCTTTATTAGTAGTGCATCACCTAGTTAACCAAATAAACCCTTTTTCATCCGAGAGGCTCAATAAGTAATGCAACACACTTTTTTCTCGGCCGTTTTCGGTTGAAGAAACGCAGAATTTGTTGTGGGACGTCGTAGAATATTCCCACTTTAGCCCGTTTAGTCTCATCAAATTTCAATAGGTGTCGGTGCTATACGTAGCCTTCAAAATGTCATCTGTAGAGGAGGTGTGTCCAAGAAGAGAGTTGTCATAGAGACAGTTTTGGTGGAAAACCAGAGCATCGCAGATCATAGGCGCTTGCAGAATGTCAACGGAGACTTTGCAGTGAACGGAAGCACGGTGAATCGTTGGGTGAAGCATCTGTCATCGTCGCAACAACGTGGAGGCAACCTGTTCGATCTCCCGCATACAGTTGTGACTCCTGCAATGTTGGAACGTGCGGACACCCTCATTCGAGATGATCGACAGATCACAGTCAAACAGCTCGTTGAACAACTAAACGTCTCAGCTGGTAGTGCTGAAACAGTTCACCATTTGGAGCACTGAAGGGTGTGTGCCCACTGGATTCCTCGCTGCCTAACAGAAGACCATGAAGGGCAACGAAAAACCATGGGCGCGGAATTGTTTGAGCGTTATGAACCTGATCGTGACAATTTTTTGTCTAACGTCGTCACAGACTATGAAACGTGGATTTGGTAATTGACTTTTACCATTAATAATTGGTGCACCAGGGCTTATCACTTCGAACCGGAAAAAGAAACGGCAATCCATGGAGTGATGCTATACCACCTCTCCTCCGAAGAAAAAGTTCAAATCAGCACCCTCAGCTGGTGAAGTCGTGGCGACGTGCTTCTGGGACTCTAGAGGTGTTGTCCTGTTTGATGTCCTCACCCATGGTGCCACTATCAACTTTGACGCCATTCAAAAAAAAAAAAAAAAAAAAAAAAAACGCATTTCTATGCTTGTTCATGCTTTGTACGTTTTACTACTTTTTGAATGCAGCTATAAATTCATTGATTTGTTTGCTCCATAAACCATTCTGGGGTTTCTACCCCACCGCCACATGCGTGAGGGAACAATTATGGGTCAAATGTGTTAATTTTTGTTTTTATATTGTGCCTGTACCGTGTCCTTTTCCTATTTCTAACCAGACGAACCGAAGAGGCATCAACTTCAAATCTATCGTAGGCAGGCAAAGAGCAAGAACAGAGATGGCGCACCAAAGATGTGTAAAAGTTAACAATTTTCCGAGCAGAGGTTGGGCTTCCCCCACCACTCCAGCTGCTCGGATAGGGCCCCGCGCGGCTGTTAGTCGTTGAGTTTACAAGAAGATAGTTTAGCGACCAGACTTTCCTTCAGAACGGCTGTGTCGAATATTGGACAAAGGCATTTAAGTGTTTTATTAAGTAATTAAATTTCATCATTTCTTTTCCACAGGTTATTGTTTGTGAGTTATTAGAACAGAGGTCATGACTTACCGATTTTTCTGTCTAGAATTGGGGCTTGACTATGTGGCAGCTAGGCAAGTCCATGTGGCATCCAAATTATAATTCTCGCCCTTCTTAGATTCAATACCTTGTTCAGTTTTTATGTTATCGGATTATAAATTGTCCTATTTATCATATAACGATCTTCAAGTACATTTTTAGAGAAATTTTGGATTTCTTCATACAGAATGAGGTCGTTCGAGAGCGTTGTAACAAGCGTAGTTGTACCTCCCTTTCAAAATGATTCCAATCTCTAAATTCCCGCCGCTTCACGGCAGACATTACAAATTTGGCCAGCTTAAAACCGACGTGCGTGGAAGCTTTTTCTGGGCTTCCCCAAGCTTACGTTGGATTTCGATCTCCTGAAAACGGTACAGATTTTTAATGCACATCTATAACCATGTTTGTCTATAAGCCGCTCAACCCAATATCATTTTTAGAGGTGCTTCACGCACAGAGCCCTGCTCATTGCCTAAACCACGAAAGACTTTGTATACTTTTGTCTTTCATAGCTACTGTAGAGTTTGCCTTTCTGATCCTCTCTTGACATTTCGTATGATAGTTTGCTGCTGAACCCCAACTGGAGCACATGCTCTCCACAAGTTACCTCCCTTTTACCCGCAGCACTTTGCTAGATAAAGCCAACAGGTCAACATATTATCAATTAGTTTTGTGTAAAAATGCATAGGAATATTTTCAGCCTCCAAAGAGTATGACACTCAACTTCTTTGTCAATTTTTTAACTGGGTTTACTGATGGATGATGTTATAATGATCCCAAATCCCTCTCGCCTACATCATTTAAAAGCCATTGCCTGATAGAGATGCCCTTTTTGTAAGTATTTGAATAATATAATGAATATCTAAAATGTAAACGTACTAGAACGCGGAACGCTAATTCAAATCCATGGCAAAATTCTACCTAAGGAAAACCACATACTTTCTCCGACCGTCCCAAATTTCCTATTTTTGCGTTATCCGTTGCGTATTTTAATAATATCCCTGGGTACGTAACGGTACCACGGAACAACTTCGTCGAGTCTAGATTGAATTAATATACAGGTGGGCCACATTTCCTACCACTTATGGGAGTAATAAACAGCAGAGAAGCCGGCCGGAGTGGCCGTGCGGTTCTGGGCGCTACAGTCTGGAGCATAACGACCGTTCCGGTCGCAGGTTCGAATCTTGCCTCGGGCATTGATGTGTGTGATGTCCTTAGGTTAGTTAGGTTTAATTAGTTCTAAGTTCTAGGCGACTGACGACCACAGCAGTTAAGTCGCATAGTGCTCAGAGCTAAACAGCAGAGAAGTTTATATCGCTAACAGAAAAACATGTCTACGATTCCTTACGAAAGCACGCCCCAGCATGTATAATTTAAACAGAGTAGAAATATAACACAGGTCTGCAAAAAAATATTTTTTGAAAGTTGTTTGAAATTCGATAACTGACTTATGTACATATGAGCGTTGATTTCAAAAATGCAATCCATTTTTTTCTATCACGTCAGGTTTTCTCACAAAAAAGAATATTTTTGGGTATAATAACCAAATTTGAGCAATTTATCACATTTTTCGAACGTTATAAAATTCTATTTTATTTATAAATCATGTTCTAAACTACATTTCCAGTACACATTCATTTCTCTTTAAGCTCGTAAGTCCTTATAATAACGCTTTCGCTTTCTGTCGAAGCTTCTTTTATCGCTTTTCCGGCTGTGGAATCGTTGAGGATCATCTCTTTTTATCATCCAGCAGTAGTCCGCTATCATGTTGACGTTCCATCTTCCTTGATATCTTCTTTCCATTTCTTTGATGTCTTGGTGGAATCTTTCGCCCTAATCTTCACTTACATCACCAAGGTTTACGGGGAAGTAGTCAAGATGTGAGTGGAGAAAATGAACTTCAATGTTCATGTTACAGTCCAGCTTCTTAAAGTTGTCGAGCATGTCTGCGACGATTGTCTTGTGGCTTGGATCACTTTTGTTTCCTAGGAAACCGGTAACAACTAATTTAAAAGATGTCCATGCTGCCTTTTCTTTTGTTTCCATTTTGTCCATAAAGTTGGGATCTATCATTAGTTTTCTAATTTCTGGTCCGACAAAGATTCCTTCCTTTAGTTTTGCCTCTGATAAACCATGAAACTGTCCACAAAGTTATCTGAAACACTCCCCTTCTTTTGGCAATGCCTTAACAAATTGTTTCATCAGCCCCAACTTAATGTGAAGTGGTGGAAGTAGCACCTTTTTGGGATCCACAAGGCTTTTCGTCTCAACATTTTTAACCCCTACCTGTAAGGTTTTTCTCAAGGGAAGAGCTTTCTTTTATGTAGTGTTGCTTTCTATCTCGACTGTCCCATTCACAGAGAAAGCAAGGGAACTTTGTATACCCACTTTGTTGACCAAGCAGCATTGAAATCACTTTTAAATCACCACATATTGTCCATCTGTGACCTGAATAGCAGAGTTTGCTTGAAACCAATCAAGGTTTTCGTAACATTCTTTTAAGTGAACCTAGTGTGGAAATGGTATAGAAGCATACTTATTGCCATTGTGCAGAAATACTGCTTTAAGGCTTCTTTTTGAAGAATCAATAAAAAGTCTCAATTAATCAGGAGCATATTCTATTTTGAAACGTGCCATAAGTCCAGAAACATCACTGACAAACACCACGTCACCTTCTTGAGAGAAGAAAGATACAAACTCCTTTTCTCTCGATCGATACCAAGTAAACATTGTACCAGGAGCCAACATATGTTTATCTTTCAATCTAGATCCTAAAACCTCTGCCGATTCTTTAGAAAGGCCTCGGTCTCTAACTAAATCGCTCAGTTCAGATTGTGAGAATGGAATGGGATCGGTTGTGCCAGGGTCATAGCAATCTCTGTCTCCTTCATCACCACCTTGTTGAGCCAATGGCTCGTGGTCATCTAATCTGGAGGAGAGGGTATTGGTACTTCAGGTCCATGAGGGACTGGGCGAATGGCTGAATGAATGTTAGGGTAAGAAATATCCGTTTGTTTTTCAAAATTAAAATTTCGTACGTTGCAAGAACAAAAGTAGCAATCATCACTATGATTTTTTAGCTCCCTCCAAACCATCGGTATTCCAAAACGTAAGAACTGCTTTTTACGTTGAAACCATTGCCTCAGTTCTTCAACAAACACTGAACAAACTTTGTGTGAGGCCCAAGGCTTATCTTGATCGCCTAATTTAATACCAAAATGTGCGAAATATGCTTTTTGAACAAAATCGGAAATGTTTCTTTGTTGCTTTATAACGGTATAGTTACCACAAATGTAGCAGAAGCAATCTGACGAATTTATACATCCTCTGGTAGCCATTGTCCATTGTCCATAGAACAACTTCACAACACAAGAAAACAGTCACTACTTTAAAGCACTAGTAACAAAAACACGTTCACAGCAAAGCGTGAAGAGGTACTGTGAACTGAAGGACAACAGCAGAAGCTGACTGCTTGGTGACGGCGGGGGAAGGGGCAGCACGACATACAGGCACTGACATGAAAATACTGCTGGTTTATCCTAATTACTCTTTATTTTACGTATATCTAGTATACAAACGACTAAATAAGTTTATGGAGATCCTGAAAACCAAAATTCAAACTCACTAGAGTGCTGAAATATCGAAAAAAGCTAAAATTAGACAAGCAGTTTGTGAAATAACTGTAAGTGATGGAATTTTTTCACTATTTTTTCCGAAATCAGCGTTAAAAACACTATAAAAATCACTTCATGAACTTGAAACAATTTTTATGTCGCAGACCTGTGTAATCGCCCTCGTAGCCTCCACGGTAAAGATACACAAATGAATAGAGAAGTAAGAACAGGAGGGTTACACGACCTCCATCTGTTTGGATCAATGAAGGACGCAATCTGCGGGAAGCAGGTTCATGGATGATAGGAGAAGGGGGGTTAATGAAGCAGCAAGCCGTTGGCTCCAACGTTGACCAATAAAGTGGTCCCATGAGGGCATACAGACCCTCCCAGTGGCCTGGCGTACGACCGTCACATTAAACGAAGATTACGCTGAAAAATGGGGTTTTGTAGGCAGAAGAGTGGGGTATAATATGGTGCATTGAAATCCTGAATGAAACCAACCTGCTTTCAGAAAAAATACGTGTAGCGTTACGTATTGAACGCGCCTCATACAGTGCGTTTTGAAACAAGTTTTACGTAATGGAAAAACGTACACTTTCTTAGAGCAGCTTACATACGTTGCCGAATCAAAGACTGCGTTTTATTGGTAGAACACATACAAGATGCAACAGAATTACTAAAGAGACTGCCGACATTACAATTGTCCGTCTTCTTCTGGAATATTGCTGCGCAGTATGGGATCCTTACCAGATGGGATTGGCGGAAGACCTCGCAAAAGTTCAGGTTGTTTTGTATTATATCGATATAGGGGAGAGAGTATCACGGATGTCATATACGAGTTGGGGTGCAATCACTAAAACAACGGCGGTTTTCGTTGCTGTGGATGTATTCACGAAATTTCAGTTACCATCTTTCTCCTCCGGATGCAAAAAAAAAGAAATCGGTTGGCGCTCACCTACATAGGCAGAAATGGTCATCACAGTAATATAAAAGAAATCAGCACTCGACGGGAAGATAGTTTTTCTCGAGGAATGGAACAGTAGAGAAATAGTTAAAGATGTTTCGATAAATTCTCTGTTAGGCACTGAAGTGTGAATTGGAGAGCAAGCATGTAGATGTAGTCATAGATATACTAGTAGCCTCGTTACCTGCTGTTGGGCCGGCCGATGTGGCCTAGCGGTTCTAGGCGCTCCAGTCTGGAACAGCGCGACCGCTACGGTCGCAGGTTCGAATCCTGCCTCGGGTATTGATGTGTGTGATGTCCCTAGGTTAGTTAGGTTTAAGTAGTTCTAAGTTCTGGGGGACTGATGACCTCCGATGTTAAGTCCCATAGTGCTCAGAGCCATTTCATTTCAACCTGCTGGTGGCGACCGTTCCGGCAGCGGAACTTCCTTTGGACTTGTTACTTCCATCAGGCAAGCCTACTTTATCCATTAGAAACGACCAATTAAAACTACCCTCCAACCAATATTTTGGAAAAAACTGGTGATGAAAACTAAGGCCTAAAAACATTAAAAACTGAGGGTGAAGGGATGAGAAGGAATAATAGGAATGAAAAGAAACGAAATATATGTAAAATTTTTAGTCTTCCACAACTCGTGGTTAACCACACCTGATGATGATCAATAGGTGATCGTAGACAGTAATCATCTGTGACAACTTGCGGATGTCTCTTGAAATAAAGATGTTTTTAAGATATCATTATTACACAAATGTGTGTAAGAGGCTAGAAATTTCAAATTTTCTGAGTAATATTATGTAATTTCAGTGGTTGGTGTACTTGACGTGCAGTTCATGTTTCGTGTTAGATTGAGGAGCCTCGTGGACTCGACAGTTAGTCTGCTATGTACTGGAGGGTAGGTTAGCTACTGAAGATTCAATTTCTCTTTCATACTTGTCTTCATATCCGAATACAACTCAGCTTCTGATACCAAGACAAAGTGACGGTCTACTGGAGAACATTTTTCCCTGCATTTCCATGCTGGTATTGAGCCATTCACCTCCTCTGCGGCATGTCACATCCTTCTGCAGTGGGCAGGCAATACTTGGCCAGTGTGCTCTGTTTTGGCTGTCTGTGGTAAGACTGAAGTCATTTTATTCAGTACGCAAAATTTATTCTCATTACGCATTCTGTCGTAGGTAGAATTTGTAACTAAGGGTTCATGACATTCCAGTTGGACTTGGACCGGTTTACTTAAGGCTCCAGAGTCACAGCTGAGTTGTTGCTTTTTCTGGATTCTGCTTAATACGTATACAGCAAAGCCTGTATATACTTTATTTCTTTGGGATGGCAAGACTGGAAGTGAGATTACCAGCTGTGAAAAACAGAACTAGTTATAACTGTGCGTGCATTCTTAGAAGGTGCCTTAACTGGATTATTTCTCTCTCCTTGTTTACCTTTTTCCTACTTTACCTTCTTCCTTTTCTTCGCGGGCATCGTCTTTCCTCATCGTCTTCTTTCTCCCGGTCGTTATTACTTCACCGACAGCGCACGTGAGACAAAATGTAATTCTATATTTTATTTTTATTTTTTTATCTGCCTCTTGTAAGGTCAACAGTCTTCTGACTGGTTTTGTACGACCCTCCACGATGTTAGCGGCTGTGTCGACCTTTTCATCTCCGAGTAGTACATCCATCCAACATCTTCCGTTATTTATTCGCTATCAGTCTCTGTTTTCCTCTACAATTATTTTTCTGTCTTCGGGTTCATTTAGTTCCATGGAAGTTATTCCTTGATATCTTAACATATGTCCTATCATGCAGTACATCTAAGCCGTTTTCACACATGTGTCTGTGATGATGATGGTGATGGTCATTAGAGACGGAGCGCAAGCTCGGGTTAGGGAAGGATTGGGAAGGAAATCGGCCGTGCCCTTTCAAAGGAACCATCCCGGCATTTGCCTGAAACGATTTTAGGGAAATCACGGAAAACCTGAATCAGGATGGCTGGAGACGGGATTGAACCGTCGTCCTCCCGAATGCGAGTCCAGTGTGCTAACCATTGCGCCATCTCGCTCGGTACAGACGTGTCTGTATTCGGCGACCGTGAGTGTAGTCTACTAATTTCTCAACTTATCAGTCCGCCTATTCTTAAACATCCTCGCACAGCACTACATTTCAGACCCATCGATGCTCATCCTTTTTGTTACAGTCGATGATTCACTTCCATACAATAGTGCATCACATTCTCGGAACTTCCTTATCAGTTCGACACTAGTAAGCTTGACTTAGCGGGAAATGTTCTTCCTTGTGCTAATCTGCTTCTTATGTTCTCCTTGTTTCGTCCATCTTTCATTATTTTACTTCCAAGACAGAAGAATTCCTTCACTTGTGGGTACTCCTTATCAATTTCGTAGATCTTGTGCTCATTTGACCATTCCATTAAAGAGAAAATGTGATTTTTCCTCACTTTCACAGAGGATATGAATGTCTTTCGCGTATTCTATGGTTGATACACTTACACACACAATTTTAATCCTTCTCTTAAGGCATTCTTTTATGCGCCATAGCTTCGTCGGTCTACAAGTTGCACAACAGTGGTGAAAAACTGCATACTTGCCTTACGCTCTTCTTAAGCAGAGCGCTTCTTTCTTGACCATCAGTTCCTATTGTTCCCTATACGCTTTCGTGCGTAATGTGTTTATATTCTCTACAGCTTACACCTGCTTCTCTGAGACCTTCTAACATCACGGGCTGTTGTACGTTGTCGAACACTATTACCACGCCGACCAATCCTACAAAGCTGTTTCGGTTTTTCTTGTCCCTATTATTTAACACTAATTATACTAAACTCGAAAATAAGGATTACCCAGTGATGCATGTTGGGGATTACTGGGAGAGAAAGGAAACCAAGGAAGAAAAAGACTGGAGTGAAAGGCGTTATAATGAGCGTAGTGAAGATGAGATGACGGAACTGTCGTTAAATGGATCAAAAAATTTCTTTATATGATTCAGAGACGACGACCGAATCGAAAGTGGGGAGGCAGCATGGATACTACAGTGCACGGAGGAGTTAATCCAGGAGATGATGTAAAATGGCTGAGATTGATAAGATATCTTGGTATAATATTGAACAGTGTACAAGCACATAACGAAAGGTTCCAGATTAAATTAGAGAAAGACAAAACAGCAAATACTACGTAATTAATGGTAACCAAGTTTCGAGTCGTATTATAGCGCTATAGCTTGCTAGTACCAATTAATTTTAAATACAAAACATGGAGCATGTGCAGTCTTAGCCATCTAGTAGACGATGTTTCCTATACATTCACAGAAGGTTTAAGAAGGTAGAGAAACCTCATAAAAGAGCGCCGGGACGACGGTAGAATAGTTACGTTTGGTTCAAATGGCTCTAAGCACTATGGGCCTTAACATCTGAGGTCATCAATTCCCTAGACTTAGAACTACTTAATCCTAACTAACCTAAGGACATCACACACATCCATGCCAGAGGCGGATTCGAACCTCCAACCGTACCAGCAACGCGGTTCCAGACTGAAGCGCCTAAAACCGATCGGCCACAGCGGCCGGTCAGTTACATTTGGTGTTGTCCAGATAATTGGAAAATGCATTGAAGTCAGTGGTGGAAACCATGAAAATGAACCTGATCATTTGCCTTCTGTGACTATTTATTTTAGTTAAATTGTAACAACTCTATCTCTGTAACAACTCTATCTCTGTAACCAGTAAAAAGTGGACACATGTTACACAGAATGGTTTTTTTTCCGCACATACCTAGATTGAGGTGACAAAAGTCATGGGATACCTCCTAATATCGTGTCGGACCTCTTTTTGCCCGGCATAGTGTGGCAGCTCGACATGCCATGGGCTCAACAAGTGACTGGAAGTCCCCTGCAGAAATACAGGAGCATGCTGCCTCTATTACCGTCCGTAATTGCGAAAGTGTAGCCAGTGCAGGATGTTGTGCACGAACTGGCTCCTAGAATATATCTCATAAATTTTCGATTGATTTCATGTCGGGTGAAATAGGTGGCCAAATCATTTGCCAGAACTGCCCAGAACGTTCTTCGTACCAATTGGGAACATCTGTGACCCGATCACATGGTGCATTTTATCCAGAAAAAGTCCTTCATTGTTTGCGAATATGAAGTCCATGAATGGCTGCAAATAGTCTGCAAGTAGCTGAATATAACCAGTTCTAATCTATGATCGATTCACTTGCACCAGACCACCTATTCCATTCGATGTAAACATAGCCCACGCCATTATGAAGCCACCACCACCTTCATCTACATCTACATGGATATTCTGCAAATCACACTTACGTGCGTGGCAGAGGTTTCATCGAACTACCTTCACAATTCTCTATTATTCCAATGTCGGATAGCGCGCGGAAAGAACGAACACATATATCTTCCCTTACGAGCTGTGATTTCCGTTATTTTATCGTGGTGATGGTTTCTCCCTATGTAGGTCGGTGTCAACAAAATATTTTCGCATTCTGAGAAGAAAGTTATTGATTGGAATTTCGTGAGCAGATTCCGTCGCAACGAAAAACGCCTTTCTTTTAATGATGTCAAGCCCAAATCCTGTATCATTTCAATGACACTCTCTACCATATTTCACGATACAAAACGGGCTGCCCTTCTTTCAAATTTTTTGATGTACTCCGTCAGTTCTATCTGGTAAGGATCCCAAACCGCGCAGCAGTATTCTCAAAGAGGACGGACAAGCGTAGTGTAGGCAGTCTCCGTAGTAGATCTGTTACATTTTCTAAGTGTCCTGTCAATAAAACACAGTCGTGGTTAGCCTTCCCCACAACATTTTCTGTGTGTTCCTTCAAATTTAAGTAAATCAAAATATAAGTGCATGTCCAAGGTTATAAGATAAGAAGAGACAAACGGGCTGTAGTGGTATCAAATCGGTAGTAATCTAGATCACAATGTAAGTATATTATCTGTCAAAAGAATTGATATTGTGATCAAAGACTGGAATAAAAACATTTAACGTATTTATGTTTTGTTACAATTACATGGCCGGCCGGTTTGGCCGAGCGGTTCTAGGTGCTACAGTCTGGAACCCCGAGACCGATAAGGTCGCAGGTTCGAATCCTGCCTCGGGCATGGATGTGTGTGATCTCCTTAGGTTAGTTAGGTTTAAACAGTTCTAAGTTCTAGGGGACTGATGACCTCAGATGTTAAGTCCCATAGTGGCCAGAGCCATTTGAACCATTTGAACGAGCAGACTCTCCACTTCTAAAGTATTCGGAAGAGAAATACGACGCATTTTTTATGATACGTAATAGCAAAGGACCTGGAAGAGCAGTCGAACGGAATGGACAGTGTCTTGACAGGAGAATATAAAATGAACATCAACAAAAGCAAAACCAAGATAATGGAATGTTGTCGAATGAAATCGGATGATGCCGACGGAATCAGATTAGGAAATGAGACACTTAAAGTTGTAAATGAGTTTGCACGGTGGCTTATCGACAACTTGGGTACATGGCTGCGTGAGGTCTACGCCACACTCGAACCCTAACATCAGCTCTTATCAAATGAAATCTGGACTCATGTTACCAGGCCACGGTTCTCCAGTTGCCTATGGTCCACCGGCATGGTCACGAGCCCAGGAGAGGCCCTGCACACGATGTCCAGCTGTGAGCAAACGCACTCGGGTCGGTCGTCTGCTTCCATAGCCCATCTGTGCAACATTTCGCCGCACTGTCCTAATGGATAAGTTCGTCGTACGTCCCACATTTATTTCTGCGGTTATTTCACATAGAGTATTTTTGTCTGTTAGAGTTGACAACTCTACGCATACGTCGCTGCTCTCGGTGACCAAATGAAGGCCGTCGGCGAGGTAATGCGCGAAATTTTGTATTCTCGGCCTGCTCTTGGCACTGTGGATCTCGCAATATTGAATTCCGTAACGGGTTTCCGAATGCCCCATGAGTCTAACTACAACTACCATTTCACGTTCAAAGCCTGTCAATTCACGTCATGTGACCATACTTGCGTCGTAAATCTTTTCACGTGGATCATCAGAGTACAAATGACAAACCCGTCAACGCACTGCCCTTTCACACCTTGTGTGCGCGATACTAGCACCCTCTGAATGTGTAGATATCGGTATCCAAGGACTTCAGTCACATCAGTGTATACTAGTACTTCCTAAATTTTTTGCTGCTCCTCCTCGTATAAACTTGATATACAGAGGGGTCCAAAAATTGCATACACTGTTAAAAAGTTCATAACTGGCAAACTGATTGACGGAATTGTCTCATCTTTGGTAGTGTAATAGTTTGTAGTTCCGGCAATCGCCACACAAGCGTTGTATTGCGTTTTGTTTTGTCACATGACAGTCGCCAGATAGTTAGTGTTTTGTTCTTAGTTGCACCTAGTTAATCGAGTAAACATGGCTGGCGCAAAGCTTACATTTAATGAAAAGAACACAGTTTTGAAGTGGGTTTATAAGGTACGAAAACATTATTGAGGTTCAATGGCAATGGCGAAATCAGTATCATACAGAGCCACCGATACGTTTAACGATTCGTCGCTTTCGAAAGAAATTTGAAGCCGAAGGCTGTGTTAAAGATGTACACAAACAACGATCTGAACGACGTGTAACAGTAACAAGTCCAGCTAACTCCCGTCATGTGTTACAGCAATTCACTCGCTCCTCACAGAAGTCCGTGAGACAGCGTGCCCGTGAAACTGGAGTGAGTCGCTCAAGTGTTGGGCGAATTTTGAAGACAGCAAAGTGGAAGTGCTACATCAAACGATTGCTACACGCAATGAACGAGGACGGCCCAGATCGTAGAATGGAGTACTGCGAGTGGTTTACTAACATGGTGAGCAACGACGAAGAGTTTTCAGAGATGATTGTGTGGTCTGATGACGCACAGTTCAAACTCAATTGCATCTACTGGGCCGCCGAAAATCCGAACGTCCATGTAAGCAAAACCGTGAATTTGCCAGGAGTAAAGGTGTGGTGTGGGTTCTCTTACCGGGGCTTGATTGGGAAATTCTTCTTTGAAGGCACAGTTACTGGTGAGGTGTACCTTCAGAAGCTCCAGACATCCATTTTACCTGCCATCCGAGACTTGTATGGAGACGGAAGAGTTTACTTTCAACAAGATGGTGCCCCAGCCCACTACCAAAACCGTGTTAGGGCGTATCTCAACGAAAATCTACCAGGAAGATGTATAGGCCGTAGAGGTGCTGTGGAGTATCCACCACGTTCCCCAGGCCTAACTCCTCTGGACTTTTACCTGTGGGGGAACACTAAAGGACGTCGTTCATCGACAAAAGCCACGCACATTGGATGAACTTCGAGAATCCATCGTACATTCATGTGCAAATATCCAACCGAACACGTTGCAGCCAGTAGTTCGTGCTGCAGTTCGGCGGCACCGTTTGTGTGTGGATGTTAATGGTGACCATTTCGAACACCTACAGTCATATTTTTGACTTTAAGCAACAGTTTCACCAAAAATGAGACAACTCCGTCAATTAGCTTGCAAGTTATGGACTTTTAAACGGTGGATATATTCTTTTGGACCCCTATGTATTTGATGATCAACTGACCAACAATAACTAATGTTAAAAATGATCAATAAATCATTTAAAAATGTAGCATGGTTACTGGTTAAGAACACAGACGTTAAGCAAGACATTAACCACTGCAGCACTCTTGTCTCACGGGTCGTGCATTACGAGACATTCAGAAGAGGAGAGCCGCGACCGTATAGAAGGGCCCACGTCGGTCGCTGGTGTAGAAAGCATAACGGCGCGCTGTGAAGGACGAAAGAGCTGGCTGGCGGGATCTGTGAAAGTTGCGGAGACAAACTTTGTGGCGGAGAGCGCCTGGGAGTCTGCAAACAGGCGCACACGCCGGCTGTCGGGGCTTCCTATTCAGCAGGGGCGCGCGCAGCAGGTCGGCGAACCGCGTGTTGACACAGGCAGGCAGGCAGGCCTGTGCGGGCCCCGGCTTCCGTGTGACGGCTCGCTCATCGCTGTCCGCGCCCGCAAATGCCTCCCGAGCAACGAATACAGCAGCCGCCGGGCCAGTCGTAAGGCTTCACTGCTCCTCTTCCAGTTTCTCCTCCGAGAATCCAGCAGTCAAGCACTGCAGTACTCACATCTCAGCTTCTTTCTGCGTAGATTTATCTGTTAGTTGAAACTAGTTCAGTGTTGAAATAGCGCTAGTGGTATACAAAAAAGGCATGTGCAGTTAGGCATCTGACTAATGTACAGTTAAAATAACTAACGACTTTGGTCAGTTCGGCCTACACAGGCCTTACTGGCCCAGGAGCTAGCACTTCACTCTGTGGCTTCCAGTACCTAGTACATAGTGTCGGAAGTTCCATGCGGGTTTTCACGGATGATGCTGTACAGAGCATTAGAAAACTGCAGCGAAATGCAGGAAGATCTGCAGCGGATAGGCACTTGGTGCAGGGAGTGGCAACTGACCCTTAACATAGATGTAATGTATTGCGAATACATAGAAAGAAGGATCCTTTATTGTATGATTATATGATAGCGGAACAAACACTGGTAGCAGTTACTTATGTAAAATATCTGGGAGGATGCGATTCTATTATTTCTATTCTTTGTACTACCTTTTCTTTAGTATGTACTAGCTTCATTATCTGTTGCAGTTTGGAGGAACTCTGGGCAAAATGAAATTGTTGTTTTTGACACTTGTGAACTTACATAAAACGTACTAATGCTAGTGGTACATAGAATTCAAACTTTCCAGAATAATCCCTACATAATTTTGTGACTTTTGTCACTATACTGTCCGTTTCCCCCAGGATCAGCACCTATACCTTGCCTGTGGGTTGATCATATGAGAGCACTTCCTCTTTCCATTTTTTGTTAGATACGCCCCTTTATAAAACAGGTCGTCCTATCTCCAAGTAGGTACGATTGCCCCACATACTTAGGAAATGCCGGGTACGGCCTCCTTATCCTGTCTGATTAGGCCTCATGGTTCATTACTCTAGTATACGTTCTTATGTATACTATAATTAAGTATTTTCTGGTAAAGTTACAAATCTACTCTACACTTCGCATATACTTCTTAATACGTCATCTAATCCCTAGAGTCCTCCTCTACTCATTTATTATACTGACTTTTCTTAGATGACTACCATGACCAATTCCACTCTTGTTTGCGTTTTCTTTCCTTCGCCCATGCCTCCTTCTTATGTATACTCGATGTAGAATCGTCCTAGTTCTTAGATGCTTATGTATGTGTATGATCGTCTCATCAAAAGCTACGGCAACTCAAGTGCGAGAAACTTTGGAACCCGCCCGGAGCCGTGGCGGCGTTGTGCTAGCTTTGTAACCTCTGACTGAGCGGGGTCCCTATAGGAGTAGCGAGTGCCGCACTGATCCGCTCGGTTTATCGCTGTTCGCGAGTGTGGAAAAGGCTGGATCCGTGCCGCGGTTGGCGACTTGGTGTTTGTACGAGGCGGCAGCAAGTATGGATCGAGGGGCCAGTCTGTGGACATGTGGGTGCTGGGGCCCCTCAGCGTTTTCGGAGCCGTATGCAGGATACCACACATTGCGGCTGATTTTTATGTTTTGAAGAGAGACTGTACTAGCAATTTGCCTCCTAGAACGTTCTTGCCGTATACAGCTTGGATGCTGGCGGCCGGAATAGTGCTTTGAACGATGGCATATGGAGTGCTAAGGAAGTTACGGTGCGTATTGTGTTTATTCCCTCAGCGAACGTTGCCTGTGGAGCCCCAAGGGTGAAGTTTTCTGCAGTTACCGTAACCTATTTGAAGCCACGAGAGTAACTTTCCGGATTTGCTTGGTGATTCCTATTTACGTGAGTATAAGAAGTGTTGTACGGGCAGCTGGTCTGTCAGAATCTCACAGATAGTCTCGGGCTACATGAATGTTTCCTTAGATGGGCCACTGACTGAAGTGGTAAATTTGTATTTGAACTTTTCTGCTTCGATTCTGCCAGCAGTACTTAATGTGCACTGCTTCTTCCATATTTGTTGTTCCTTAGCTTTAACTCATTCCTTATCTAAAGGCATCGAGCAATTACCACAACCAGTCGCCTTTTTAAACAGTTGTAGATATCATGACCAATTTCGAGCTGTCTAGGAGCTCATCATCATATGGTACAACGTAAAGCGATCGACGGCCATACTAGAGACACTGCCCTACACACCTGTGCAAAACTTCATTGGATTTTCCTTACTTTGCGAATAACCCTCATATATATATATATTTTGTTGCTTTGTCAGAGTTGGTGTGTATCTGTGGCAAGACAGAAAACGACACTACATAAGCGCCATATGTGGTACAGTTTCACGAAATGTTTGCAATGCAAGTTCCACTTACAGGTGTTACTTACAGTCAATAGATTCTGCAGATATATATTGGTTATGAGTAGCACCTTGGAAAACATTATTCATTCACGTTTTCGAATTACTTTCGGACACTACAATTAACAGACTTTGCCATAGACACCAACTTCCACGTTTTGTAAATTGTAAATAAACCAAACAGAGCGAATAAACTACAGCATTAGCAAACAACCCCTGCTTTTAGAATTTTAAAGACTCTTTAAACTTTAATTACTAAACTGACATTCAGAAACAAAACACACACACACAAATAACAAAAAACACACACACTCACTCACTCACTCTCAGCCTCCCTCTTCCACCCTCTCTCTTCCCCTCTGACAACTCTCTCTCTCTCTCTCGCTCGCTCGCTTTCCCTCTCCCCCCCCCCCCCCCAACTACCCCACCCCCCCCTCCTGAACCCATCTTACCACTCGCTACCAGATTCCCACATTACTTATTAATTTTAAACTAACCACTAACCTACTATGTCGTATTCCCGTTCAGCAAATATATCAAGCAAGAAAATAGCTGTGAAAAACTATCCCAACACCAGAACTCTTAATTGTGGTGGAAATATCATCCAAAAATCTAGATTCATACTCCTTACAAATTACTCATATTAATTTTTAGATTAATTTTTACAAATTTAAGTTAATTTGGCATTTATATTTCTGTAAATAAGATATAACGTTCATCACAGTGATTGTTAACCAACGTCTTTGGTCAACATGAAATCTTTCAGTCTGTAGTTTAATCAAAATCTTTGATTTGTTTACAATCTATGAACCGTAAAAGTTGGTGTCTATGGCAAAGTCTGGTAACTATAATGTGTGAATGCAATTAGAAAACGTGAATAGTGTTTTCCAAAGTGCTACACATAACAAATACATATCTGTAGAATCTATTAACTGCAAGTAACAGCTCTAAGTGGCACTTATATTGTAAAAATTTCGTGAAACTGCGCGACATGGAGCGCTTATTTACTGTCATTTTTTATCTTGCCACATATACACAACAAGCCTCACAAAGCTACAACAAAAAAGCAATGAATGTATATATGTACCATCCGATGATGAGCTGCTAGGCAGCTCGAAACCGGTCAAGGTTTATTGAAATACATCTGTTTAAAAAGGCGACTGGCTGTAGTAATTTCTGAATTTTTTTCATATTACAGTCGCAGTGTTCCACATTCACAGTGGATTAAAGTTTCATTCGCTGTTATAATTTTTGAGCAATGTTGAATCAGGTTTTGATGTTTTAAGCTAATGTTCTTTTAAATTTGTTTTAGATGGCTTTAAATCTTGAAGGTGTAATACCTCTATCTTATCCGTAAATGTGTAGCATAAAGTTCGCGCCTGGCGGGAACGCATGTATCTATACTGTCACGGCAAAGAAACCAGTAGAGGCATGCATATTCAAACACAGAGATGTGTAAATAGGCAGAAAACGGCGCTGTGGTTGGCAACGCCTACATAAGACAGCAAGTGTCTGCCGCACTTGTTAGGTCGGTTACAGCTCTACAATGGCACTTACGCAGATTTAAGTGAGTTTCAACGTAGTGTTACACTCAGCGCACGAGCGATGGGACACAGCATCTCCGAGGTAGCGATGAAGTGGGGATTTTCCCCTACGATCATTTCACTAGTGTACCGTGAATACCAGGAATCCGATAAAACATCAAATCTCCGACATCGCTGCGGCCGGAAAAAGACCCTGCAAGAACAGGACCAACGACGACTGAAGAGAATCGTTCAACGTGACATAAGTGCAACCCTTCCGCAAACTACTGCAGATTTCAATGTTGGGTCATCAACAACTGTCAGCGAGCGGATCATTCAACGAATCATCTTCTATACGGGCTTTCGGAGCCGAAGGCACATTCGTATACACTTGATGACTGCACGATACAATGCTTTACGCTTCTCCTGGGCCCTTCAACACTGAAATTGGACTGTTGATGACTGGAGATATGTTGCCTGGTCGGACGTCTCGTTTCAAATTGTATCGAGCGGATGGATGTGTACGGGTGTGGAGACAACCTCATGAATCCATGGACCTTGCATGCCAGGAGGGGACTGTTCGAGTTGGTGGAGACTCTGCAGTGGTGTGGGGCGCATGCTGTTGGAGTGATACGGGACCCCTGATCCGTCTAGACATGACTCTGACTGGTGACACGTATGTACGCATCCTGTCTGGTCACCTACAACCATTCTTGTCCATTGTGCATTTCGACGGACTTGGGCAATTCCAACAGGACAAGGCGACATCCCACATGTCCAGAATTGCTACAGAGTGGTTCCAGGAACACTCTTCTACGTTTAAACCCGCACACACACAATATTATTTTGTAGTTTCAAACGATCATTCGATGTCCGTTGGTAAATCTGCTACTGGTTATCTCAAGGGTCTAATCCTTTTATACTGAGCGTCGCGCTTCTTAAAGGGTTTTATTAAGTTTTGAAAGATCTTAAGACCGTATTGCCGGAGCTCTCGGCTTTAGTGTTGCAATGTGTATGTTATTCGTTGATAGCCTTGGTTTCTGAGCCGTGAGACATTACTTATGTAGTACCACGTGATGGAATCGCAACTTCCGGTCGCGGCAGCGAGCGCAGTCTCTTATCACTATTTTGCAAGTGAGTACGTCGGAGCACCAATGTTGCTGATAATCGGGCGTAAAGGCACTCTCTCTTTGTGTACCTCCGGGAGTCCGTAAAGTCACGGTGGAACACGTGCTCTCTGTCGTAGCTTCTACACAACATGATCTGGTAAGCGGGACTCCCTGAGAACTGCCATGGTCTTCCTCTCCACTCTCTTGGTAGGATCAGCGTTTATTTTCCGATATGCGCTGTCTTCCAGCAAGCCACGCATTTTCTCACTGTAATGCTCATAAGATCACAATTGCGTTGCCTTTGTAGGCTGGTAAGACCACGGTATATGCATCTTCTCGTGGCTCCCGTATGGCCGCCCTCTCTTTGTTTCACAGGTTTAATTTGCGTGAGAGCACGACAGGTTTCGCCACGTATTTCTTCAGCTGCTTCAGATGGAAATCGTGTAGCTGCCTGTTCCATTGCACATAATATCCGTGATAGGTGCCGATTTAAGAGTTTGTGCGAAGTTGAGTCTTCTTTTAAGAACTGAGAACGCGTGCCCACCCTGTTGCTTGGTCGTGAGCATAGTGATAGTCTTTCAACGAGCCTCAGAAGGTTGTTGTTTTGATAAAGGCTCGAATTTTGATGTCTGACGACCAGTGGCCTTTCTTTCTGCTGAGTCCGCTATGGCCTGTGTGAAACCATCAATCCATTCCCACTTCCAGGAGTTGACCTCGTTGGCCAGCTGTAGCTATACAGGGCTATTACAAATGATTGAAGCGATTTCATAAATTCACTGTAGCCCCATTCATTGACATATGGTCACGACACACTACAGATACGTAGAAAAACTCATAAAGTTTTGTTCGGCTGAAGCCGCACTTCAGGTTTCTGCCGCCAGAGCGCTCGAGAGCGCAGTGAGACAAAATGGCGACAGGAGCCGAGAAAGCGTATGTCGTGCCTGAAATGCACTCACATCAGTCAGTCATAACAGTGCAACGACACTTCAGGACGAAGTTCAACAAAGATCCACCAACTGCTAACTCCATTCGGCGATGGTATGCGCAGTTTAAAGCTTCTGGATGCCTCTGTAAGGGGAAATCAACGGGTCGGCCTGCAGTGAGCGAAGAAACGGTTGAACGCGTGCGGGCAAGTTTCACGCGTAGCCCGCAGAAGTCGACGAATAAAGCAAGCAGGGAGCTAAACGTACCACAGCCGACGGTTTGGAAAATCTTATGGAAAAAGCTAAAGCAGAAGCCTTACCGTTTCGAACTCATTGATGGGGACATGCTACGCCGAGTGTGGGAGGAACTTGATTATCGGCTTGATGTCTGCCGAATCACTAAAGGGGCACATATCGAACATTTGTAAATGCCTAAAAAAACTTTTTGAGTTTTTGTATGTATGTGCAAAGCATTATGAAAAGGTCTCAAATAATAAAGTTATTGTAGAGCTGTGTAATCGCTTCAATCATTTGTAATAACCCTGTAGTTTGAGAAGTTTCCTGTTGGTCGAGTCTAGTCACCATCGAGTAAACGTATAATACTGGAACTGCGACATTAAAGAATTTATCCAGATTCAAGTAAGGCAGCCGCTGATCAATCGAGATAGCGGTTACATTCTTAGTAAGGCCTGGGAACTCCCTTTAAATCTGATTAAAAGGAGGAAGAAGACATCCCATCACGAACTGACTCTGAGACCAGGCACAGATACTAAGGAAACGCCGCCGGTACGAGCCCCTTAGCGCTGACCGCGAAAGGTTCAAATGGTTCAAATGGCTCTGCGCACTATGGGACTTAGCTTCTGAGGTCATCAGTCCCCTAGAACTTAAAACTACTTAAACCTAACTAACCTAAGGACATCACACACATCCATACCCGAGGCAGGATTCGAACCTGCGACCGCAGCGGACCGCGAAAAGAACTGATGCTGGACGCTCCGCGCCTGGGCGCGTACGTCGTTGGGAGCACCTGGTGGAGGAGGGGGGGGGGGTCGGGGGAGGAGATAAAAGCCCGCCGCCGGTGCCTCGGCGGTGAATTCGTCAGCGCATCTGATGATGCCGACGTGGTCACTTGCCGAAATATTGTCTCCATTGGACATTAACACCCGGCTATTCACCTGTTACCTTTTTCGTAACAGAGTAGGCCAGGAGAAATTGAAGAATCAATAAGGGGGATGTAAGGCGGTTATATTAATTGTAGAATTACAACCGGGTTTCACAGTAAGTGTAATACATTTATTATACATGTGGTTATAATCCATTGCTGAGTGTTCATTTTGAGAATTAATTTGGAAATGATGCGTTTCTCTCGCCGATTCCCTCAAGAGGATAAAACGAAATGGGCTGGACAGAATCGATTGAATAAAAGACCATCCTTGCCGACTGTAGGAATAAACGGATATACTTGGTGGCCAACCGAAACACGCTTCTAGGGAACAAGTACGCAATACCAGCAATATTGCTGACAAGCCACGCAACAGGATTTTGACTGAAAACACATTGTATTTTTTCTTTCATTTATTATCTTACACATTTGTGTAGTAATATTCTATGGACATTAGAAGATAGATGAAAAAATAGAAAATAAAAATAAAAGCCGTAATCGGGTTTCGAACTCGTGGCGAAAAAGTGTGAATCCGTGGCGCTAACCACCGTACCAAAGCGTCGAGAGAAATCGTCCGGTACTGAACAGCACGCACAAAAAACTGATTGTCGTTTTCTCAGACATAGTCGCGTATCTGTGTTCAAGACAAAAACGTGTTCGCTCATTTTGACCCGTCTTCCGCTGAGCGAAGTTTTTGGGAAATCGGGTTATGGCAGTTGCCGTGTTCTCTTCGTGAGTAATATCGCATCGCAGAACGACAGTATGAGTTTGGAAAACGAGGCACTTGGTCACGTTAGATGTGTGTTTGTGGAGGGGGGCGGGGGGTGTCGACGCACTCGATTGACTTCATAAAACACGATAATTAGTAGTTCACTGTAATTAGTTCGTTCAGCTGTCCTACATATTCAATAGACATTATTGACGATTTTAAGAATTTTACTGCAATATTAGAGACATGCAATCAGCCTGGCTGTAAGCTCGGAAACCATTGTGTCGATTGTTAACTATTTTAGCTCTCTATCACATAAAAATTTAGCCTAAAATCCAAGACAGTGTCTTTTACAATTTTGTTCATGAGATAACTGTTTTTTTTATTTTTGTAGAATATTTGTAGCAGTGTAAAATTTGGAACGCTGTACAGATAATCATTCACAGATGTAATCCAGTAGAGTCTGTTTCTTCTTTATTCTTTTTATTGGCTTTCGGGACGCGCCCATACAGCCATCTCAACAGTAGAATGTTAATTATATCGATACGAACTTAAGGACAACACAACACTCAGTCCCCTACCGGAGAATATCTGCTACCCAACTGGGAATCGAACCCGGGCGCTTTCAGTTAGCGATACGGCACGCTGACTGCGCTGCTACCGAAGCGGACATCTTCGTTTCACATTCAGAGTGTATAGTTCGGCCACTACTGTTACCTTGGAATAGAAGTTAGATTTCATCTCCACTTCTCTCACATTAACTTCTTGTTTTCGTGGATTTCTTCGTTTCATATTTTTCATTTGATTACTTAGATATAGAAGTTTCGGCGTACATTACAAGATCGCGAGCTTCTCGCACAACCGCGCTGATTCTTGTCCTATTCTTCATGCTTTTATCAAGATTAACATGTAAGCGTTTTTGCTCTGTTTAATTTCACCGCCTTTATACTGTGAACATTATTTAAAACTTTCCTCCACCAATCTACGAATTTTGTGCAACTGAATCATATACAGCAAAATTCATATTTTGTGTATTGGTGTGGTACGAGCAAAATTAATATTTTCAGTACCGATACGGCATCAACTGAATCAAATTTGCCTCGGTGTTAATTTGAGACACTAATGCTGTTCTGTCTTACTAATAACTGCCACAGTACTGGCTTTTTCTTTGCCTGAGACAAAATTTCAGAGAACTATCATTAAAAAATCACCTTAAGCCTTACGAGAACGTGGCATCTATCAGTTTTTAACAACTCTCACTAGTATGGAAAAACGAAGTCAGATAAAAATTAATACTGCTGCACCAGACTAGTGAATGATTTACTAAAGTTAGGACGCAACATTTTCGTTACAGATGGGGGTGAGATTATACTACTACGCTGTGTATTCTTCGCCAGATGTGTATTCTGGTCGGATGCAGACTGGATTTGCGATGTGAATGTAAATATCGATGTACGGGCTCTACAAGACACGCACTGCAGTTCCGACTTTTGCAAGTTGTATTTTTTTTTCCTACTTTTGGCAGTTAACAACGCCATAACTGTAAATCCGTGACCCAATTCTGTTTTACATGTTGTCGCTTTCAGACGCTGCTGACCTATATTTTCCAATGAAAGACTTTTTAAAAAATTGGGCGCTGTTCGCTGCGTAATTATCGCTGCGCTTGTTAATCCTTTTTATGCTGTGTCTGTTTGCGGAAAGCGTGGTAGTCTGTGAACATACCAGCACATTTTGTCATAGCTGTCACCATAACAGGGCCACTGTGTTTTTCCGCTTACATGGCTGCCATAAAATATCTGAAACAGCATTCTTACTTGATGTCCATTCATTGTCTAAGTAAGGTGCTAACAACTGATCACCAGCTTTTTAACATAAAAACTCTCCTAGCTTTCTTCGTAGATTTATTAACTTTAGTAACCATCGTTGCGATCATGACATCATCAGAAAATCCCTGTCTGTATACTGACACTATCAGTAAGGTCAGGCCTGTTTGTAGCTACAATGTCTAAAATATTTCTGTTGCGTGTGGCTTGTCTAACTAGTTGTTCAAAGCAGTTTTCGGAAAACGAAAGTACTTCACAAGACCGTCTAACAGCATCCCTGCAGTGAATCCATAGACGTCCTAGTCTACACTCGATAGATTAAAGTATCCTCCAGCTATTACCGCGTGAGCTGATTATTTTCGTATTACTGAGTATAGACTTTCCTTGAATGATTCTACAGCTGTTACGGCGGAATCAAGTTTCAAATAAAAACATCCGATGATTAACCTCAGTTCACCTAGGCTCGCTATTCGTGTCCAGATAACTTCACAGTTGGACTCGGTTTCAATCTCGACAGACACATTATTTTTGTCGACAGCAGTGAACTCTCCCCCTCTTATAGCGTCTAATCTGTCTTTTCGATATGCGTTCTACGCCCCCCTAAATATTTCGGAGCTTTCTACTTTCAGCCACTACCACGTCCTACCAAGCTATGTCCCTTCCCAAGCCACGCCTACCCCTTCTTAAGCCATGCCCTTTATTGGAAACAGGCTAATCCGCGAGTTTCTAAGCGAACACATCTCCCAATAACAGCTCAGTATTTTACAGTTAAAGCATACTTCACAGTTACTTTCTTGAAACTAAGCCAATCAGAGAGCATCTAAGTCAATGCAAATATTTAGTCCAGCCACAGAGCACTATTTTATTGCCACATCAGTTTACCCAATCGCATTTCTCAAATCCTGCTTTAGCAACGCCACTTTCTTGAAAGTAGGCCAATCAGAGATTTCTTTCAGCAAGGAAGTCCAGAGGTATTTCCAGTTCCGTAACGTGTGCGTGGGATCGGACTTATTCGTGCCATCGCAAATTTTAATTCGCTTTCTATAACCTGGGAGCCTAAAACGGTGAGATATCATACTACGAAAGGATGGGCGTCGCAAACATATGCTATAACAATGACCTAGTTGGTTTTATTTCGTATTTTCAAATTCTGCATGAAAAACATTTGAAGTAACGTCCATTTCTGCACTAAAATTTCATAACCTATTTTTGTTCTGCTAAATTTGAAAGTAATTGTGAGTCAGATGCAAAGCAGTTTCTTTTTTTGCTGTATACTACAGTTTTGCACCATTAAATCACCATATTTCAAGTGAAATGCACTGAATTTCGATGACAGTGTTGTCCGCGATGTGGTGGCAGTGTGTTATTCCAAATAATGTTCAAATAACGGTGGGTGGAAATAATGAACGATCGTCACCTAGCGGTTTTTAGAAATTTTTCAGTTATGGCTCACTCATCAACTATCATTATAGGGGAGAAGATGGTAATGCATGATGTTCTCCATCAGAGAAATATAATGGTCGTTCTGATTGGCAAATATAGCTTTTTATTACATTCAGTTTTGGTGTAGTTCAGTTGGTGTTCCACTGGTGCTACAAAAACGAACATTCATCATCCGACAGTTTTTAGAAATTTTTTGGTTGTGATTTCCTCATAAACAATCATTTTAGTGGAAAAGATGATAATGCTTGATGTACTACACCGTAACTGTCTTTGTTTTTTTTTTTTTTTTTTTTTTTTTTGACAGATACGAGTTGTTACCCCCCTTTTGTTGGTTTCGATTTTGGGGACCTAAAAAGTGAAACATCATAGTACGAGCAGTTCGAGAGGATTTTATTGGCCTAATTTGCTGGATTTTCTTTTCTCGATATAGTTAATGTGAACGGCATAGCCTCTTAGGTATGCGTTATTTAGTACTTTAACGTTTTGTAGGGAAACAGATTTGAAGTAACAGCTGTTTCCACAGTGAAACCAGTAACGTATTTATGACAAGTTGCGACATAGTCGCGTATATGAACAATGATCCAATTTTGTCAAATGTTTTTTATTCCAGTCTTTGATCACAATATCAGTTCTCTTGACAATGACCGGTTTCAGTCAGTAATGACCGTCCTCAGATCTTTGCTACATCATGTCCTAAAGTGATAATGCCGTAATGGCATCGTCATAACATGTAAATAAACTCAGCATCGCCACATAAACCTAAAATAAGGCTTGAGCCAGTTGCAAAAATGACTACGTGGACGATGTGGCCTATTCTACATCTTATCTATGTGACGAGGCTATGCTGAGTATATTTATATGTTTTGACGATGCCATTACGGCCTTATCACTTTAGGACATGGTGTAGCAAAGATCTGAGGATGGTCATTACTGACTGAAGCCGATCATCGTCAAAAGAACTGATACTGTGATCTAAGACTGGAAAAAAGAACATTTAACGTATTTGTTTTTGTTATAATTACATGAAAGTGAGTGTTCGAGTTTCTGAGTAAAATACACACATCAAAAATGTTTTGCATCACCCCGGTTCCCAGAACTCCTGAAGACAGACGTTGACCGTGGGTAATGTATCACAGACATAGTCCCTTCGACTCTTAGAGATGTCACTAAACCCACCCAAAGATGTAAACAACCATACATGAGCAGCGCCTATTAGACGGAGGAGGTCCGACAGCCGATCAGTTCCAGTCATTCCAACAGGATTGTTGTTGTCTGTAGTTCAACCATGCCTAGACGGTAAAAAAAAATAGTTCAAATGGCTCTGAGCTCTATGGGACTTAACATCTGAGGTCATCAGTCCTCTAGAACTTAGAACTACTTAAACCTAACCTAAGAACATCACACACATCCATGCCCGAGGCAGGATTCGAATCTGCGGTCACGCGGTTCCAGACTGAAGTGCCTAGAACCGCTCGGTCACACTGGCCGGCCCTAGACGGTCAGTACCACGGTTCGATGGCGTCCACATTGTTACTTTGTGCCAGGAACGTCTCTCAGCAAGTGAAGTGTCCAGGCGCCTCGGAGTGAACGAAAGAGATGCTGTTCGGACATGGAAGAGATACAGAGAGACAGGAACTGTCGATGAGATGCCTCGCTCAGGCTTCCCAAGGGCTACTACTGCAGTGGATGACTGCTACCTATGGATAATGGCTCGGACGAACCCTGACAGCAACGCCACCATGTTGAATAATGCTTGCCGTGCAGCCACTGGACGTCGTCTTACGACTCAAACTGTGGGCAATAGGCTGCATGATGCGCAACTTCACTCCAGACGTCAATGGCGAGGCCCATCTTTGCAACCACGACACCATGCAGCGCGATACAGATCGGCCCAACAACATGTCGAATGGACCGCTCAGGACTGGCATCGCGTTCTCTTCACCGACGACTATCGCATATGCCTTCAACCAGACAATCTTCGGAGACGTGTTTGGAGGTGACGTAGACACACTGTCCAGCGAGTGCAGCAACGTGAAGGTTCCCTGCTGTTTTTGGGTGGCATTATGTAGGGCCGACGTACGCCGCTGGTGGTGGAATGCGTCGTAACGGCTGCACGATACGTGAATGCCGTCCTCCTACTGATAGTGAAACCATATCGGCGGCATATTGGCGAGGTATTCGTCTTCATGGACGACAATTCGTGCATCCATCGTGCAATCCTTTGAATGACTTCCTTCAGGATAACGACATCGCTCGACTGCAGAGGCCAGCATGTTCTCCAGACATGAACCCTATCGCACATGCGTGGGATAGATTGAAAAGGACTGTTTATGGACGACGTGACCCACCAACTACTCTGAGGGATCTACGTCGAAACGCCGTTGAGGAGTGGGACAATCTGGATCAACAGTGCCTTGATGAAGGTGTGGATAGTATGCCACGACGAATACAGGCATGCACCAATGCAAGAGGACGTACTACTGGGTATTAGAGGCACCGGTGTGTACAGCAATCTGGACCACCACCTCTGACGGTCTCGCTGTATGATGGTATAACATGCAATGTATGGTTTTCATAAGCAATAAAGAAGGCAGAAATGATGTTTATGTTGACCTCTTTGCTAATTTTCTGTACAATTTCCGGAACTCTCGGAAAAGAGGTACGTAAAACTTTTTTTAACGTGTGTTGATTGTTTGCTGGCTACTTAGTACGGTTATGCGCTATTAATAACCTATATTCCAAATAAAATGCGCTCACATTTTGTGACAGTGTTGTCCGCGATATGAGGGAACTTCTGTTGTTGCAAATAATGTTCAGGGGAAGTTGGGTTCAAAGAACGAACTACCATCACCTGACGTCTTCAGAAGCTATTCCGTAATGGTTCACTTGACCAAACACCATTTTAGGAGGGAAGACGATAATGCGTAATGGTGTACACTAGAAAAATACAGTTGGCATTATTGACTGGCTCATATAGGTTCTTATTATTTTCGATTCTAGACGTTGTCGAGGATACGTTCCATTTTTTACACAAATGTAATTTGTAATGAAATTATATTACACTTTTTGTTGATTTTCAAATTGTTTCTTGTCCTATGGAGTGTGATTAGGGTCTTCTTATATGTGTTTTAGATCTGCATTGGAAAAGCTTGACAGGTTATAATAACATTGTGATTATTTGCAGTAATTCTTGCTAATTTAATTATATTTATCATGTAGATAAGAACAAATGTTATATCCCCCTCTCCTCCCACAATGGAACATAACCTTCACTAGTCCTAAAACCAAACATAATAAAAAGCTATATTAGCCAGTCAATAATGTCAGTCATATTTTTCTACCATAGAACATTACGCATTATCGTCTTCCCTCCTAAAATGGTGTTTGCTGATGTGAAACATAGCCTAAAAGCTTCTGAAAAAGTCAGGTGTTGACAGTTTGTTCTATGGACCCAACGTTCGTTGAACAGTACTTACCGTACAGATGCTGCCATAATATCGCAGACAACGCTATCGTCAAAATTCAGGTCATTTTATTTGGAATATAGTGCCTTAAGATCGCAAAGCTGTGGTTATCAGTAAATAAACGAACCATTTCACTCACAGATACCTAAGACTGACTTTTACACATAGCAAAACACAAACACGTTATCGATTTCTCAGTGGATATGATTTTGCCTTCAAATTTTTCTTCTCGAGAAACGTCAAAATACAAAATAATGCCAGTTAAAACACTACACTAGCATCTATTTGCGGCACCTGCAAGGTTAACTTTCATACGTATGGGAACATGCAGCTGATAATCGCTGTATCGAAAATAGAAGCTGCTCACAGTATAAGCAAACTGTTTACTATATCAAACGTAATCACCGTTACTATTAATACATTCATCACACTGTGAGACAAGGCGGGCAATACCTTCATGGGAAAATGTTTGCGGTTGCTTTCGAAATGACGATTGTACCCAGACGTGCACCTAGTCATATGAAGCAAATTGATGGCCACTAATACCTTTCTTTTCGGTTCCAAAATGTGTAAATCGAAGGGGCAGAGACCGGTACTATATAGACGATGTGTAGGGACTTTCCAGAGAAAGATTTGCAGTGAACTCGAAACATCTGACTGCGAGAGCCCGCTGCTCATTGATTTCCTGGAACACGGCGCCACAATTAATTCACAGCGGTATGTGGACACACTACAAAACTTGAAGCGCGCCATCGTGTCCAAACGCCCAGGTATGTTGACGGAAGTCATCGTTCTGTTGTAATATAATGCCCGCCCACATGTTGTTTCGATTACGCTGCAGAAGTTTCGCTGGGAAGCCCTTACGAATCGTCCGGACAGTCCCAATATCTCACCATGCGATGTCCGTATATCTGGAGCGCTGACTCGTGGTCGTCGATTTGTTTCGGACGAAGAGATGCACGCCTAGGTAGAGGTTGACTGTCTTGTCTCACAGCGTAATATACAGGGTGAGTCACCTAACGTTACCGCTGGATATATTTCGTAAACCACATAAAGTACTGACGAACCGATTCCACAGACCGAGCGTGAGGAGAGGGGCTAGCGTAATTGTTTAATACAAACCATACAAATATGCACGGAAGTATGTTTTTTAACACAAACCTATGTTTTTTTAAATGGAACCACGTTAGTTTTATTACCACATCTGAACATATAAACAAATACGTAATCAGTGCCGTTTGTTGCATTGTAAAATGTTAATTACATCCGGAGATATTGTAACCTAAAGTTGACGCTTGAAACCTCCGAAGTTCAGTTGCGTGTTGTAACAAACAGCTGCAACATACATCACGTTTCTACAGAATGATCTGCCAACGTTGCTCGGAAATGTCCCACTGGAAACGCGTCGACGTATGTGGTATCAGCATGATGGTGCACCTGCACATTCCGCAATTAACACTAGGCTGACCGTTGACAGGATGTTCGATGGGCGTTTCATAGGACGTGGAGAACGCATAAATTGGCCAGCCCGTTCTCCTGATCTTACACCTCTGGACTTCTTTCTGTGGGGTACGTTAAAGGAGAATGTATACGGTGATGTGCTTACAACCCCAGAGGATATGAAACAACGTATTGTGGCAGCCTGCGGCGACATTAGATCAGATGTACTGCGGCGTGTACGACATTCATTACGCCAGAGATTGCAATTGTGTGCAGCAAATGATGGCCACCACATTGAACATCTATTGGCCTGACATGTCGGGACACACTCTATTCCACTCCATAATTGAAAACGGAAACCACGTGTGTACGGGTACCTCACCCCTCTTGGTAATGTACATGTGCGTCAGTGAAAAAGACCAATAAAAAGGTGCTAGCGTGTGGACGTAATGTGCTGTTCCAGTCTCTTCTCTCCGATACACACGATCGAACAGCGGAGGAGTGGTACTCAAGCGTCAACTTTAGGTTACAATATCTCCGGATGTAATTAACATTTTACAATGCAACAAAAAGCACTGATTACGTATTTGTTTATATGTTCAGATGTGCTAATAAAACTAATGGGGTTCCATTAAAAAAAACGTAGGTTTGTGTTAACAAAACACACTTCCGTGCATTTTTTTATGGTTTGTATTAACCAATTACACTAGCCCCTCTCCTCACGTTCGGTCTGTGGAATCGATTCGTCAGTATTTGATGTGGTTTACGAAATATATCCAGCGGTAATGTTAGGTGACTCACCCTATATATATATATATATATATATATATATATATATATATATATATACTCCTCGAAATGGAAAAAAGAACACATTGACACCGGTGTGTCAGACCCACCATACTTGCTCCGGACACTGCGAGAGGGCTGTACAAGCAATGATCACACGCACGGCACAGCGGACACACCAGGAATCGCGGTGTTGGCCGTCGAATGGCGCTAGCTGCGCAGCATTTGTGCACCGCCGCCGTCAGTGTCAGCCAGTTTGCCGTGGCATACGGAGCTCCATCGCAGTCTTTAACACTGGTAGCATGCCGCGACAGCGTGGACGTGAACCGTATGTGCAGTTGACGGACTTTGAGCGAGGGCGTATAGTGGGCATACGGGAGGCCGGGTGACGTACCGCCGAATTGCTCAACACGTGGGGCGTGAGGTTTCCACAGTACATCGATGTTGTCGCCAGTGGTCGGCGGAAGGTGCACGTGCCCGTCGACCTGGGACCGGACCGCAGCGACGCACGGATGCACGCCAAGACCGTAGGATCCTACGCAGTGCCGTAGGGGACCGCACCGCCACTTCCCAGCAAATTAGGGACACTGTTGCTCCTGGGGTATCGGCGAGGACCATTCGCAACCGTCTCCATGAAGCTGGGCTACGGTCCCGCACACCGTTAGGCCGTCTTCCACTCACGCCCCAACATCGTGCAGCCCGCCTCCAGTGGTGTCGCGACAGGCGTGAATGGAGGGACGAATGGAGACGTGTCGTCTTCAGCGATGAGAGTCGCTTCTGCCTTGGTGCCAATGATGGTCGTATGCGTGTTTGGCGCCGTGCAGGTGAGCGCCACAATCAGGACTGCATACGACCGAGGCACACAGGGCCAACACCCGGCATCATGGTGTGGGGAGCGATCTCCTACACTGGCCGTACACCACTGGTGATCGTCGAGGGGACACTGAATAGTGCACGGTACATTCAAACCGTCATCGAACCCATCGTTCTACCATTCCTAGACCGGCAAGGGAACTTGCTGTTCCAACAGGACAATGCACGTCTGCATGTATCCCGTGCCACCCAACGTCCTCTAGAAGGTGTAAGTCAACTACCCTGGCCAGCAAGATCTCCGGATCTGTCCCCCATTGAGCATGTTTGGGACTGGATGAAGCGTCGTCTCACGCGGTCTGCACGTCCAGCACGAACGCTGGTCCAACTGAGGCGCCAGGTGGAAATGGCATGGCAAGCCGTTCCACAGGACTACATCCAGCATCTCTACGATCGTCTCCATGGGAGAATGGCAGCCTGCATTGCTGCGAAAGGTGGATATACACTGTACTAGTGATCTGACCCCAGGAATGTGTCAATAAAGTTTCCCCTTCCTGGGACAATGAATTCACGGTGTTCTTATTTCAATTTCCAGGAGTATATATATATATATATATATATATATATATATATATATATATATATATATAAAAAGATCAACAGCTAAAGTTGAACAGGATGTCCTTATCGGCGCTAATTAAAAGACGGAAATGAATTTTCTCTAATTATTGCTTATCAGCGCTGCAATCTCCATAAGAATACCATTGGAAGAAATGAATTTTTCAGCAACAAACAAACAAGTAAAATAACAGACGAAGAAAAATTCTAAGTCCAGCAATATATATATACAGCTGTGGTGATCACTTTTGAAATAACTTTTTCCATCTTGCTCGTTTCCATTTGACTGCGCCTTATAAAATGTTTCACCATTTTAGGTGCCTAGTGGCCGAGCGATTCTAGGCGCTACAGTCGGGAACCGCGCGACCGATACGGTCGCAGGTTCGAATCCGGCCTCGGGCACGGATGTGTGTGATGTCCTTAGTTAGGTTTAAGTAGTTCTGAGTTCTACGGGACTGATGACCTCAGCAATTGTCCCATAGTGCTCAGAGCCATTTGAACCATTTTTGAACCCAAAGCACAAGGATCATGTCATGCCCGCCCATCCTTGCCGTAGGAAGCTGTCTGCTCTGGCCTATTTCCGAAAAATGGGTTCAAAATGGTTCAAGTGGCTCTATGGGATTTAACATCAGAGGTCATCGGTTCCCTAGACTTAGAACTACTTAAACCTAACTAAGCTAAGGACATCACATACATCCATGCCCGAGGCAGGATTCGCACGTACGACCGTAACAGCCTCATGGTTCCGGACTGAAGCGCCTAGAACGGCTCGACCACAGCGGCCGGTGAGAAATAGGGCGTGGCTGGATACATATGACTGGATGAGCTGATACTGAGCTGTGAGTGAACTAAACCGCTTTCGGCAATGTTCCTGGGTGAGCGGACGATTTGGATGGGATTCGGTTAATGAAAAAGGGACAGACAATACAAGGTTTATTTCCACAAAACAATTAATTGTAATGAATTACACTATGGTTTACAAATTACAGTGACACAAACAATCAAACTGCTTACAATCTGAGGTAATAAAAATGTGAAATGTTAACAGAGAAACTTATTTGTGGTTTGAATCACTACCAAACAAACTTTACAATTTGATACTTTAACAAATAATCGTTGCGCATTAAACTACATACTTTCACCTAATACAGTTAAATTTTTAAAATGTAAAGCACAAATGTATAATTTACAATTACATTTTCAGTTGAAGTTACTCCTTCCTATACCTTCTTTAAAAGAGTGATAAAATTTTCAACAGGTATCTCAACTAAAAATGTCCTAAAATCCTTAACACTACAACACGTACATGAGTAAATATATGTGCGGCAAGGCCCAACATTAACAGCGCAAACACATACAAACTTTCGCCAACATGGGCCGCTTGCCGGTCAAAACATGTTACGACTACAGCAGCGGGCAAACTTACATAGGTAATGACACAGCCACCTTGCAATCTTGCCCAAATCAGTTTACACGGAGGAGGAAGGAGGGGGGGAGGGGTAAACACAATAAGTACCACACGCAAGTGCACTTTCCAAACCTACTACTAAAAATACAGTATAAAAAGCTCTCAATTAATGACAAATTCGGGATAAGCCCGGCAATATTGCACCTGCGCGCTAGTAGCCAAATAAGGTTGACAGATACCAAGATCTGACATCATCTTAGGGCTAACTGGCACAACAAATAAATAAGAATAAAAGAACAAACAAATGCCAATGCTCAAGAATTTAAATAGGAATCAGTACACACGAGGCTAAAATCAATTACTAGCACCTTGGACATCGTTTTAGGCTTAATTGACACTACAAATAAAGGTAAAAGGACACACAAATGACAGTGCCCAGCAATTTAAATAAAATAAGTAAGCACAAGGGTAAAAGCAATTTGCTAGCAACTTAAGAAGCACACATAAAAATATCAGACTGCTGCCACATCACAAACGGAACAGGCGCGCGCGCAGTCCCCAGCGAGCCAGAAACCCAACAACACACACTCCAGAAACCGAGCCAGCCTGACCACAGTAATTTCAACTCAGAATCAGGGCGCGTGAGCACACCGGGTCCAAGCAAAACAAACGCTGCTAAATAATTCCCACCAACAGATACGGCCGCCCCCCGGGTGGGAAAACAGGGACGACGACCGGGTACACACCAGCAGAAAACTCGACACCCAGACTCCGGCTAAAACGGAAGCACGCAGAAAATACGAACAAGCTTAAGTAAGGTGAAACAAACCCCGCCACGCAGACCGGACAGAGCAAACACACACAAAACTGCCCTGCAGTCCTTACAACTCCTGAGTGCGGAAACCCAAGCGATATCGTGGCACCCTTTTCAGAGGCTGAGAACCTCGAGCGATCTCGTGCGGGAATCCATCAGTTGTCCGCTACACCACATCATCAACACGGCACACTGCCCAATGCCCAAATCAACAAGGCCACACCTCCGTGCCGGGGCGGAAGGCAAAATACCGCCAACTCGGTGCGAAACCAACTGCCGAGCCGAGCGCGTGCGGCCACCCGCGAAAAACGCTCCAGAGGGTAGCAGCCGCCTCAGCGCCTGCGCATGCCGAAACAGACGGAAACAGAAATACAAGTGGCTATCGATAGTGCCGGATACGCAACGCGCCAGAGAACTGGCACACTGGGTGCATTTCATGTTGCCACCTCTCGTCGTAAGAGGATACATCCAGCATTGTCTAACATGATAGTTTTGACGGTACGGGTGTTATGGTGTGGGGAAGCGAAATGTTGCATCTGCGTACTGACCTCTAACTATTTGACGATGGTATTCTCACCGGTACGTTACTGCGGCACTGTACTTCTCCGTCATGCACGTCTTTTCAAGGGTACATTCGGCTCTGACTTCATTGTTACGAATGGCGATGCGCGACCGCATCGAACAGTACGAGTGGATAAGCCCTTCAAACCAGAGGGTACTCGGCGATTGGACTAGCCTGCCCGCTCCCCTATGTCCCAACGAGCATGTGTGGGGCGCCTTGAGGATAGATATCGCAGCACGTCCACATGCGCTATCTAGCAACTGTTAACCGCGCTGGTGAAGAAATGGAACGCCCTACATCAAGAAATGTTTATCGGTCTTGTAGCCAGCATGCTAGCACGACGCAGAGTATGCATTGCCGTTCGTGGTGAGGGCATACCCAAATAAGACACGTACCTTGACTTTGGAATGTAGAGGGGACCATCGTTAATACCGGTGAGTTCAGTATAATGATTGTCTTTGAATAAAAGAGTCATTTCTGTTCGTCTCAGTTATCTTCTGTACTATCCTGTTCCAGTTCTTCCTATGTATGGTTCAAATTTCATCGAGCTACGTTACTTGGTCGTGACACATGTGTAAGTTACTTTCGTCCGTAAGTTTTGCACATCAGTGTAATTTCAAGCATAACTTCATGAGCAGCATCTGTAACACAAATCGGCATTGCGATGGAAATCTGCACACCATTGTGTAGACACGTTTCCAGTCGCTTAAACATCGCCTGTTGTCTTCCGTCAGTTTTTATAGAGAAGTATACAAAATGCGGAGCCTCACTTTTTGAATGAGATACTTTTGTCCACAGAGCAAGGCATTCTTTTCAGAGTAGCGAATTTCCTGCACGTTCTACGCATTAGAATATACAATGCTCCAATTTAATACACCGACAGCCTAGGAAATATCCGTTGCAACTGAAGTCGTTGAATTGTATTCCAGTGGATTTTATCTGTGAAGATCGATGAAAGGAAAGTCGAAACCGTGTAGATATGCAAAACAGAGTAATTAGACGCTCGAATTTTGAACAGTGCTATCCTCTTATAAGTCGATAGCAGCAGTTTTTAAAATCTGAATTACACATATTTTAATTATTCAACCGTTATCATCAATAATTTTTTCAATACTCACTGTCGCATTCAGAGCTTTCATTCTTTCAATGCGAATCTTCTCGCAGATTTTTCGACTATAGTGCCTATGTCGCAGAGATGTTCGTTTTTACGACGACGTTTACTTGATGAAGTGAGGCCTTGTGCACCAAAAATATATTCTTCTCGGTATACTTGCGCGTTTTATGTTCAAAATACGACCGCTCAGTTTAAAATATTTTCCAACATTTCATTGTTCGTGACACTTTCAGCTCTCGTCAATCTTGCGACAGTGCTCTCGCTTGGTTTTCGCTGTTTTTGTTACGCCATCGTCGTTGTTCTCCTGAAATACAATTCTCTGATTTTTTAAGAGAGACGTCCTTTTAAAACACATCACGTACTTTCTGCAAACATTTCGTGTTCCGGAAGTAAGCCCTTCAACGAATGCGCGGATGCCTGTGTGTCGGCTAACTGGATCAGCGATCAGCGGAATTTTAAAGGCAAAGCTTCGATTCCGCCTATGTTTGACGAGCGAGTATTTTTTTAACGACAACATTTAATCCCTCGTACCAAAGTACGCGTTGCCGTTTGAGAATTCTGCGCGTCGTTCAAGAAATTCGCTTCTGTTGGTAAAATCTAAAACACCCATTGGCTGTTATTACAATCGTCAGCCGTAAGTGTACTAAGTATATTACACGCGTGGATCAGTGACGCAGTTTCATTGCTTATTAGTGAGGTTGTATTTAATTCCTGGAGTAGCTGTTACAGCCTTAGTCAGAGGCCTAAATCTTCTCTTACTGTTCACCAGCCATTTGAGACTTCTCGCTTTGTATATTATTCTTTAAATTTCTCTTTGATCTGCGAACGAAAAACTAGCAAGGTGGCTCTAGTTATGTTTAAACTGTATCCTCTGATGTGAAAACCAATTTTAACGTTCCTGTTCGCTACTGAAAGGCACCTCAAGGCGGGATAAAGACCTTTTACTACGCACCTGACTTCCTTTGATTCTTGATAATTACTTTTCACAAATATAACAAATACTGATCACCTTTCTCATAAAACTGTTTCGCCTTATTTCGGATTAGATAAAGTGTGTCTTAGTCATCTACATAATTATATGTATGGGTAGTCGCTGAAAATGTGTAATATGCAATTAAAAACTTTAATGTAACTCGATTCGCCCCTACATGTATCATCTGTACATTGCTCATGTCAGTGCAGTCGGCATAACATACAACACTACTTCAAGATACAAGCATAATAACTCACCATTTGGTAAAAGATTGTCTGACGCTAAATCGAAGTAATGTACCGTACGTAGTCGCTGGATGCACTGCTCGTCGACGTACCTTGTGTTGCTGAAAATTACAGGTAATTAGCAGAATTAATAACGTACACTCATGCTCATAAATTAAAGGCAATGCTGATACATGGTGAAACAACACTCTGGTGGGCGGTTGCGGGTTTAAATCACCTCGGAGTATGACCATACGGTGTATTTGACCTGCGGTCGTCGCACGGTAGCGCTGGCAGCAGTCCACATACGCAGAGGTTTGTTGGTGCATATCAGAGTACGGTGCAGCGAGTAAGTGTGCAGACGTTTTCAGGCGTGCTAATGGTGACTGTGTGTTGAAAATGGCTCAAAGAACACATATTGATGACCTTATGAGGGGTAGAATACTAGGGCGACTGGAGGCTGGTCAAACACAGCAGGTCGTAGCACGGGCCTTCCGTGTGCCACAAAGTGTGATCTCAAGATTATGGCAACGATTCCAGCAGACAGGAAACGTGTCCAGGCGCTACAGTATGGGACGTCCACAGTGTACAACACCACAAGTAGACCGATATCTCACCATCAGTGGCCGCAGACGGCCACGGAGTACTGCAGGTTGCCTTGCTTGGGACCTTACCACAGCCACTGGAACAATTGTCTCCACACACACAGTCTACAGACGACTGAACAGACCTGTACGGAGGTCATGGTTTGATGGTGTGGGGTGGCATTATGATTGCTGCACGTACACCCCTGCAAGTCTTTTATAGAGGAACTGTAACAGATCATGTGTATCGGGACGTCATTTTGCACCATTATGTCCGCCTTTTTAGGGGTGCAGTGGGTTCCACCTTCCTACTGATGGATGATAACGCACGGCCCCACCGAGCTGCCATCGTGGAGGAGTACCTTGAAACAGAACATACCGGGCGAATGGAGTGGCCTGCCTGTTCTCCAGACCTAAACCCCATCGAGCATGTGTGGTATGCTCTTGGTCGACGTATCGCTGCACGTCTTCAAACCCCTAGCACACTTCAGGAGCTCCGACAGGCACTGGTGCGAGAGTGGGAGGCTATACCCCAGCAGCTGCTCGACCACCTGATCCAGAGTATGCCAACCCGCTGTGTGGCCTGTGTACGTGTGCATGGTAATCATATCCCTTGCTGATGTCGGGGTACATGCGCAGAAAGCAGTGGCGTTTTGTAGTACATGTGTTTCGGGGCGGTTTTCTCATCACCAATACCGTGGACTTATATGTCTGTGACATGTGTGTTCCCAATGTGCCTATGCTATTAGCGCCAGTTTTGTGTAGTGCCACGTTGTGTGGCACCACATTCTGTGATTATACTTAATTTATGACCATGAGTGTAGATACTTGTGCAAGATATCTGGACAGGAAAGTACCGTTTAATATGGCGTACCGCCCTTTTTTTGCAGGCTTCTGAAGACCTTTGATCGATGGTAAGTCATGAATACGGAAGTAAACCTTGGGGTAAGTCATTCTCATCTAGACGGGGTATGTTTCAGCTTTCCTATATTTAGACGATAATATTTTACAATATATACCGCCTGACGGTAAAAATGAAATGTTATGTGATCGTGTGGCGTCTTTTCTTCCTAAAGAACAGACACCATGCGGACTCTGCAGCTGTGTAACATTACACGTAAATTAAAGGGGACTGCTTCTGTCAGGTACAGCAGGACATTACGCAGAGTCAACGGCGACTGATGACCTCAGATGTTAAGCAGCCTAGTGCTTAGAGCCATCTGAACCATTTGAAAATGTGTGCCGGACCGGGATTCGAATCCAGGATCTCCTACTTGTTGGACGGGTGCGTTAACCACTGCGCCATCCGGGACGCAGCGTTGCCGCAACTGCTTAGACTACCTCGGCACGCCTCACTGCCGGCCAACATTCCCACCGAGCGCCAAATATCCGCAGTGCCTGTCCATTGACTCCACGTTCTCTACTCTATTGCCACAGCTGCATCCGCATTGAAGAAGATGTCTCCCTTGCCCAGCTAGGTGCGTCAATTATATGACTGCGTGGTGTCTGGTCTGTCGGACTGAAGAAGCTGTATCCATTGTCCAGCTGGGCATGACAATTATATGACTGCATGGATGTCCGAAAGAACAGACACCACGCAAACGTATATTTGATGCACCTAGCTGGGCAATCGAGCCACCTTCTTCAGTGCAGATGCACAAATACGTCTGATCTCCTGTGGGACTCTCAGAGTAGCGAACATGGAGCATAATGGACAAGAAATGCTGCTAGGTGGCGCTCGGTGGGAACGGGAATCGGCCGTGAGGCGTGCTGAGGTAGTCTGAGCAGTTGCGGTAACGCTGCGTCCAGGATGGCGTAGTGATTACCGCACCTGCCTAGTAAGCAGGAGATCTCGTGTTCGAATCCCGCTCCGGTACACATTTTCACTCCTTGTCGCTAATTCCGCGTAATGTCCCAATGCAGCTGACAGCAGTGATCCCCATTAATTTATAAAATTTAAATTCACAGTAAGGTTGGAGGAAACGAAATGAATCTTCACGTGTTGAGGCGGTATGTGACGTTATTTCAGTGATTACAACGTCGAGTCAAATGCAAAAAAAACTTAACAGTGCGAGTTCACTTACTAGTATGGCGTTGAACCGCTCGGGCCAGGATGCATACACTGATTCACTTCAGAAGGGTGTCATAAGGCCGCTGTATCCTCTCGTGAGGCACATAACTGCTGCAACTTATCCTTGATATGGGTATTCGCACGAGAATGAATTTGACGCTCGAGCTGTTCCAAAAAATGGTTCAAATGGCTCTAAGCACTATGGGACTTAACATCTGAGGTCATCACTCCCCTAGACTTAGAACTGCGTAAACCTAACTAACCTAAGGACATCATACACATCCATACCCGAGGCAGGATTCGAACCTGCGACTGTGGCAGCCGCGTGGTTCCGGACTGAAACGCTGTTCCAACATACGTGCTGTGGGGGATACACCTGGGGTCTTGCTGGTAACGGGAGTACTCCAGCACCACGAAGACAGTTCATAGAGACAAGTGCCATATATGACCGAGTATTGTCCTGTTGAAAAGTGGCACCACGATAGAGCCCCATGAGAGAAAACACATGAGGACACGGGATTTCCCTGGCGTGCCGTGGTGCAATCATTACTAGAGGTGACCGTAAGTAATATCCACGCCGTGACTCCAGGAATAACACCACTGTTCCTCTCCAGAACAGCAGAATGAGACCTTTCCCCAGGTTGCCGCCATGTTCACCGACGATGGTCGTCTTCAGGCGCATACACACTAGGCCAACGAAGGCCAGAGGAACAACAGATACTGGATTCGGCCCAAAAGTGGTCTCTAATGCACTGGCGTTCGGTTTCTAATCTTCACTAAACGAAGTGCTCGAGCCCGAGGAATATGGCCACGTGAAATAGCAGTTGGCTCTGATAACTTGCCGACGTTGCTCCCTTTTTGTTATTGTTATAAAGCAGCGTCTTAATTGCAGTTTCACTGGCCGATACTATGAGGGAAGAAGAGACTTTAGCAGTCGCTGCATTGTAGCTTTTATTTTACTGGAAGAAGCTGACAATCAGAAAATGAAGGAGAAACGATGCTGGTGGACGGCCTCTCTTGAAAAAAGCAGGGAGCAGTATGGTGGGACAAAATTAATATCTACCTTAAAGCTGAATTGAAAATAGACTATTTCATAATTTTCTCCGACTGAAAGATACGGATTTCGAGTTGTTACTGAATTGTGTAGGCCTTAAAATTCCCAAAGATGACACCGCATTTATGAGAGTTGTACCTGCAGCAGAAAGATAATTGTCATTCCCAGTTTTGTGTGTTTCTCTTTCTCATTCACGGCGAAAAGAAGTCAATAAAGACTCCGTTTTCTTTTTCACATCGTGCACATATGTTTCTAAAAGGTCACTATTTCCCTCAATGTCCATTCTTTTCAATTTGTTTTTATAATCGCAGTTCGCAGGGGCCCATAAACATAAACTATACTACACATACTATATAAACACGATAAAACACTATCAGCTTTAATTCTCTCTCCATATTCCACACCGTACTCCAGTATTTTTAAATGTAACAAATCCACACCATTAGCGAGAGCGGACATTGCCTGCAGCGGAAACAGCGAGTGTTTAAGCTTTTCAGGACAGCCCCAAGTCGCACTCAGTACACTCGAATGACTATTTCCACTTCTTAATTTAACAGCCAACAAATGTACTTTAACTTGTAAATTCTAGAATTTGTGATAATGCTCTTTTTTAAATTAAGTGTCGAAACCGGTCAATAAAACACACTAATTGCGATTTGCGGCTGTTCTGAAAATCTTAAATACACACCTGTTGAACTGCTATGGCAAATCGCAGCAGAACCAACGAACATTCGACCCCACGTCCGCTCTAGGATAGTGGTCCCAACGCCAGCACACGGAACTGGAACCAACGCCAGCCGCTTCGTTGGCTCCGATTTGCCGCAAAGCAAACGGTGGTTGGCTATCGTTCGTTGGCCTTCGTTGGGGTAGCGTGTTCCCGCCTTCAGGTAGTGCGGAAACACGATTCATCGCTGAACACAGTGCGACGGCCTTCATTAAAAGTCGATGTTTCCCAGGCACGGCACCACACCGCATGCATCCGGTTGTATCGCGATGTTAATGGCAACGTACGCAAGGGTCGGTAACGCCCTAGTCCAGCTCCTGATAGGCTCCGATCAATGATGCGGGACGATACGGGATGTTGCAGAGAGCCCATTACTTAGTCTCGGATAGCAGCCACTAATGTGAAGGGGTTGGGGCGTTCTTGCTGCTACACTCAAGCTCATAAGTTAAGGATAATTGCAGAATGTGGTGCCACACAACTTGGCACTACACAAAACTGGCGCTAACAGCATTAGTTGAGAAAACCGTCCCGAAACACATGTGCTGCAAAACGCCACTGTTTCCTGCGCATGTACCGCGACATCAATATGGGATATGATCACCATGCAGATGTACACAGGCCGCACAACGGGTTGGCATACTCTGGATCAGAAGGTCGAGCAGCTGCCGGAGAATAGCCTCCCATTCTTGCACCAGCGCCTATCGGAGCTCCTGAAGTGCCCTAGGGGTTTGAAGACGTGCAGAGATACGTCGACCAAGAGCATCCCAGACGTGCTCGATGGGGTTTAGGTTTGGAGAACAAGCAGGCCACTCCATTCGCCTGATATATTCTGTTTGAAGGTACCCCTCCACGATGGCAGCTCTGTGGGGCCGTGCGTTATCATCCATCAGGAGGAACGTGGAACCCACTGCACCCCTAAAAATGCGGACACACTGGTGCAAAATGACGTATGACGTCCCGATACACCTGACCTGTTACAGTTCCTCTGTCAAAGACATGCAGGGGTGTACGTGCACCAATCATAATCCCACCCCATATCATCAAACCACGACCTCCACATAGGTCCCTTTCAAGGACATTAAGGGGTTGGTATCTGGCTCCTGGTTCACGCCAAATGAAAACCCGGCGAGAATCACTGTTCAGACTATACCTGGACTCGTCCGTGAACATAACCTGGGACCACTGTTCCAATGGCAATGTATTTTGTTCTTGACACCAGGGCCGGCCGTTGTGGCCGAGCCGTTCTAGGCGCTTCAGTCCAGAACCGCGCTGCTGCTACGGTCGCAGGTTCGAATCCTGCTTCGGGCATGGATATGTGTGATGTCCTTAGGTTAGTTAGGTTTACGTAGTTCTAAGTCTAGGGGACTGATGACCTCAGATGTTAAGTCTCATAGTGCTTAGAGCCATTTTTTGACACCAGGCTTTACGGGCTCTCCTGTGACCAGGGGTCAGTGGAATGCACCTTGCAGGTCTCCGGGCGAATAAACCATGTCTATTCAGTCGTCTGTAGACTGTGTGTCTGGAGACAACCGTTCCAGTGGCTGCGGTAAGGTCCCGAGCAAGGCTACTTGCAGTACTCCGTGGCCGTCTGCCGGCACTGATGGTGAGATATCGGTCTTCTTGTGGTGTCGTATACTGTGGCGTCCCGTAATGTAGCGCCTGGATACGTTTCCTGTCTGCTGGAATAGTTGCCATAATCTTGAGATCACACTTTGTAGCACACGGAGGGCCCGTGATACGACCTGCTGTGTTTGACCAGCCTCCAGTCGCCCTAGTACTCTATCCCTCGTAACGTCATCAGTATGTGTTCTCTGAGCCATTTTCAACACACAGTCTGATAACTTCTGCACACCTACTCGCTGCACCGTACTCTGACATGCACCAACACAACTCTGCACTTGTGAACTGCTGACAGCGCCACCGTGCGACAACCGCAGGTCAAATGCACCGCATGGTCATACCCCGAGGTGATTTAAGCATGCAAACCACCCACCAGAGCTTTGTTTAACCATGTATCGGCATTATCCCTAATTTATGAGCATGAATGTATTATGGTAATCCCGCCTTGTGGAGCTTAGGCGTGGTGGATCAGAACTTCGACGAGGAGTTTGCCTGCACTCACGTTGCCATGCAGTCCCACATTGTGTAACATCGCAAGCATATTTCTTTCTGTATGAAATTTACCCCAATTTCACCTCCCACTCTATATAAAGTCTACTTATTACCAAAACTATGTAACCAGAAATTGTTATTCAACTTCATCTCGTACACTAACCTTTGGTTAAACGAAATCTAATTTGAACTGAATTGTAATGATCTGAAAGCAAGTTGTCTTTATATTAAATGCGTAACTGAAGTAAAACAATTATCTGGCCCTAAACAAAATTTCCAGGTACCTCGCGTCCTGACAACATAGTTGCAGATTTCTCGAAGGTACAACAGCAAACAGTAAGCAGGCAACGGCTAAGCTAGATTTATATTCCTAAATAGAATTTCCGAACTATATTCAAACTGTTGACTAGCACAAGGTGTATGGTAAAGCGTAATAATAAACAGTGAGACTGGGAGAGCAACTATTCCAATGAAATGATATTCCAGGATAACAATATTATAATGAAGTGTGTATTCAGAAGGACAGAGTGTTCTTCGCATGAACTTTACACATAACATTACTCTGAACAATGCTATGCTTAACAAAGTGAACAACGATTTAACAAGGGCACAATATCAACAGAATTTCTTTAAAAACCAAACAGCTTGATCAGTTAATATGTTAATGTATGGCTCATGGATGTGGGGTGGTCTTTCTCTTAGCTCTGACCAAGTGAACAAAGTTAACTAGCTGCCAATAACCATTTCTATATAAATTAGGTACGCAGTGCTGCAGTCTTACCTAAAATTTCTTCTCTTCAAAAGATAATAACATTATTCAAAATTTATATTCCTTTTGAGTTCAGTATATGCATCAAATTGATCCTTGCTGTCCTTTACAATAAAACTTTCGTCATCTAACAGATACAATCACAAGTCAACACAGCACTCCAGAATACGTCCACCATCTACCACACTTCATCAAAGGATGTATCAGACTGCGTGGAGGCAAAAACTGTGCAAGAGCAAAGATTGTTTTACAGTACCGTAACTTCCTCTCTCTATGACGTGCACATCGGTAATATACAAAAATCGAAATTACATGACCACTCTCACATCCGAATGCCCCAAAAATGTGGGCATCGTACGTTTGGACCAGCCGGCCTAACCCTGTCTGGTGCTGATAAGCTGTCTCTAACCAACAAGCGTCGTTTCTGTATCCTTTATGGTGGTCTCTTAACATCTGACGCCGTTCTCGCCCCTTTTACTCCTCACCAGACTTCGTAACAACACTAAAGACGGAACACACTAATACACTGTGGTGTCCGTTGTGCCTGTCACAGAGAAGTGCAGCTCTGATCACTCACATATCCGCCGATGTCGTGTACATGTACGAACTTAAATTGGCATCCGACCACGTCTTCTGGGTGCTTCACATTTTGTCAGGAAGTTTATAATTGACATTTAAGCTAGACTAGCTAGTTAACAGCGTAAGTAGTCTCCAAAGAGAATGATAAAGTCCACTGACAACGGAGACATTTACTATAGGATTTTTTGTTATGAAGACTCTAGTTCAAGATTTAATTAAAAGCGAGGCAATAGGGCTATCGCAAAACGAGCTACACCAATATTTTTCTTGTTTTATTTTGCGTTAGGCTATATAGAGCAATTTGGTTTGAAAGTTCAATATATTTCTTTCATTTTAGATTGTCATAGGGATTGTCCAGTTCAAGGCGTCTTCGCTACGAACTGCTCACTTCAAAACTAATACAGCTTGAAATGTGTTTATCTAAGGAAGTGAAACACTTACAGCCGTCCTTATTGTGTTGCTTCAGTGCATGCCTTTCAGGCCTTAGCTGACGCTAAAGGGGTTAACACCATCTGTATACGAGATGCGTAAATTGTAAATTTGCAGTAAGATCGTATGGCACAAAACTGCTGAGGTTATCGGTCCCTAAGCTTCCACACTACTAAATCTAACTTAAACTAACTTACGGTAAGAACAACACACACACCCATGTCCGAGGGTGGACTCGAACCTCCGACGGAGGAAGCCGCGCGGACAGTGACAAGGCGCCTAAAACCACGCGGCTACCCCGCGCGGCACGAGATGCGTCAGTGGCCAACATCTACAACTACTTCACTCAAATTACCTGTAAGCCCGATGTTGTCTCTCAACTATTGATAGTCTTTAAAAAACATATGACCTGTACAGGGAGGCGGTAGTGACTTGGGTGAGTTACTGGCACTGGCTTCTTCAATAGTGAAGTAGTATTCGAAGTTAAGGTTGGCTTTTGAAAATATTCGACAATTGAAATTACGTTACTCAGAAAAATTATAGCCTTTCCACAACATGAAAACCTTTCTTCGCTTACGTAACCACAAAAAATGAGATTTGTACAGCAAGTATTATCTGACATCACTAGAAAGCAGAAACACAAATCATCAAATTACGTAGAAACATTACAGAAGGGAGATAGCTAACTAGCCTATACGTCCAATCCCTTTACGTAGGTTCTGGGTTTACTCATCACAGAACTCTGTTACCAGTTATCAACAACTCATTTACACTAAAGCGCTGGCAAAAGGAAAGTAATAAAAAATTAACTTCTTTACCTTAATTGCGAGAAGACTTCTGCTTCCACATTTATATTTCCAATGATGAATGTACTCGTAAAGCTTCTATGTAATATCAATCCAGTAATCATTTCTTGTCACAAATAAATTTACATTTCAGCATTTAACTTTACATTCCATTATAAAATCACTCCTCATTGTTAACTTCGTATTTTACGTGTGATGTATGACAAAATATTGGTACGAGAAAATTCCTTCTTTATGATCTAACACTTGATGGCTTTACAGAGCACACCACAAAAAACTGTCTGCTGCATCCTCTTTCGCTGACAGACTGATACAGATTGACTGCTGCACGTCAAGCGCTCTCTTAGTCCAACACTACAATCTCAGACCAGAAGCAGTATCTTCGGCTCTGCGGTCGCGCCGGCCTTGGTGGCCGAGCGGTTCTAGGAGCTACAGTCTGGAACCGCGCGACCGCTACGGTCGCAGATTCGAATCCTGCCTCGGGCATTGATGTGTGTGACGTCCTTAGGTAGGTTAGGTTTAAGTAGTACTAAGTTCTAGGGGACTAACGAACTCAGATGTTAAGTCCCATAGTGCTCAGAGCCATTTTTCTGCGGTCGCGCGAAGTCAGCGATCCAATTTATAGAACCCATCAGAGACATACATCGTTTACATTATAATAGTTTCATTTTACTTTACATTAGTATCATTACAATATTTGGGTGCCACGTATAAGTGTACCCCAGTAGACTCCTTTCCGCTTGAAATGTATATGTCCGATGCTGTAAGATGCTACAACCACTATGACGGTCCTGTGGGATACGGATTTCATAAAGAGTGATAGTTAAGACTGATTTCGTTCGTGATGTATCTTGGGAGTAACAATGGGCACACTGGCGGAATCAGGTGCTACTTTGCCAATCACAGGTAAACCGTTTTACAAGAGCCCAGGTGTTCTCGGCAACGACGCATTCTTTTTCACAGCCGTGCACGCTGTTAATCGCGAGGTCCAGCACGTACAGAAACAGTCTTAAATATCACATTGTACGGTCATAGTAGTTGCAGCCTCTTACAACCACAAAAGGGATCTTCAAAACAAATCCAAGCTTTCTGTTGTATGGTTATCCTGGAGTGTGAAAAAGTTACTTTAGGAAAATCATAAGAACTTTTCTGTAGGGTGAAGGAAAATTTTAAAACTTGAGATTTCCACTACCAATATATATACCTATAACCTACCGCAATTGCATTAATAACGGACGAATATATTTCCAGCTACATAGTTTCGAGTTCGTAGCGATGACGCCGAAAATAGGACAATCATAAATACAATCTAAACTAAAAATTATGATTTTAACATTAAAACAAAATTGCTCCATGCAGCGTAAAGCAGAATAAAACAAGAAAAATTTTGGTATAACTCTTTTGCGATAGGCTTATTAGTCTGGTTGTAATTAAAGCTAAGACTCGAATCTCCATTTGAAAAAATCACATATTTGCGAATTTTAATTAACAGCGTACGTAATGAAATATCAATTTAAGGGGTGCGCAATAATTGTATCTAATATCCATATTTGTAGTCTTCAGTTCCTCAACGAAACCTCACTCTCAAATGACATCATTTTACGACACTTGAAGGTGATAGACTATGGGTAGTTCCCAACGCAATTAACTCACTTGCTTCCAGCTGAAAGATGTTAAATACGAGTTATACAGAATGAATGATAAAACATTGACCGGATATCTTCGTACACATAGGCAGGAGGGTCAAATCGATTTGGAAATCACTGAGTTCTGAGTCACATGAGACGTCAATAAATGAATGAATTCATTATGTGTGAAAGAAAAATTGAAATTAAGAAAGCTTGTAAGTTAATTCAGAAAACTATAATAGCAATGCGTTCTCTATGCGAAACACTATGGGGCTATATAATCAATTGCAGCAATATTTGGCTTTATCTAGATCTGTGTCCAGTGAATTCAGAAGTTCCACTAGGGTTACCACAAACGAAATCGACTCTTTAAAATTTCCGCCGGCAAAGCCATGATCGTCTGCCCCTCCAAAGAGCACTGCAGAACTTTACAGTCGCTCTGCAGCGCCTCAGCTCAAAGAGAGTCGATGTATCATGTATTAACTAATGCATGCATCTCTGAATAATTTGTCGTGTATACCAACTTCTGCTAAGTAATGAAATGAGACAAAGTAGCGGCCAAGTACACTGTCAATGTTAAATAGAATATCCTCAAAATTTCTGCCACCAACATTGAACAAACGTTGCCAACTTCTAATAAATCGTCGGCTCATCCTTTCAAAAATTACTGGTATGTAGCGAATAATTATCGTGGCCCCAATAATTCTTGAGATCGGTTCTTTACGGCTGTCGACTTCTGCGAATACGTCCTTGATTGGTTAACATTTTTTTGTATTATAGCTCGATCTATGGCTATGAGGCCAGTTCTTTTTGTCTCAATGTCCCGTATCTTTCCGTGGTATTATTAGATTTGAGAGTAGATATTCTCGCCCATATAAGTGCCAGACTCAAATTCATACTGAATTACTATGCTTTTACCGAACGTATTTATCCACTGTCGTGCAAGCGTATTAAAATATATTCGTATTTGGTTAGATAAAAATTCATACATAACTTTATCATATAATACCTGGAATAACAATCAAAAAACCTTCTTCGTATTTTAAAAATATACACATATCAAAATGGTTCAAATGGCTCTGGGCACCATGGGACTGCTGCGGTCATCAGTCCCCTAGAACTTAGAACTACTTAAACCTAACTAACCTAAGGACATCACACACATCCATACACGAGGCAGGATTCGAGCCTGCGACCGTAACGGTCGCGCGGTTCCAGACAGTAGCGCCTAGAACCGCTCGGCCACTACGGCCGGCTACACATACCAAAAAAAGTTTTGCATCACCTCGGTTCCGAGAGTTCCAGAACTTGTACAGAAAACTGGAATAGAATTCAACAAAAACATCATTCCCGCCCTTTTTATTCCTCACGAAAACTAAACATTGCACGTAGTACCACCATACAGCGAGACCTCCAGAGGTGCTGCTCCAAATTGCTGTACACAGCGGTGCCTCTAATACCCAGTAACACGTCTCCTTGCGTTGATACATGTCTGTATTCGTCGTGGCATACTATTTACGAGTTCATCAAGGCACTGTTGATCCAGATTGTCCCACTCCTCAACGGCGATTCGGCGTAGATTCCTCAGAGTGGTTGACAAGTCACGTCGTCCATAAACTGCCCTTTCCAATCTATCCCACGCGTGCCTGGAGAACATAGTGGCCACTCTAGTCGAGCGATGTCGTTATCCTGAAGGAAGTCATTCACAAGATGTGCATGAAGACGAATGCCTTGCCAATATGCTGCCGATATGGCTGCGCTATCGGTCGGAGGATGGTATTCACGTATCGTACAGCGGTTACGGCTCCTTCTATGACCAACAGCGGCGGACGTCGTCCCCAAATTATGCCACCCCAAAACAGCAGGGAACCTCCACCTTGCTGCACTCGCTGGACAGTGTGTCTACGGCGTTCAGCCTGACCAGGTTGCCTCCAAACACGTCTTCGACGATTGTCTGGTTGAAGGCATATGCGATACTCATCGGTGAAGAGAACGTGATGCCAATCCTGAGCAGTCCATTCAGCATGTTGTTGGGCCCGTCTGTACCGCCCTGCATAGTGTAGTGGTTGCAAAGATGGACCTCGCCATGCACGTCGGGAGTGAAGTTGCGCATCATGCAGCCTATTGCGCACAATTTGAGTAGTAACATGACGTCCTGTGGTTGCACGGAAGACATTATTCAACATGGTGGCGTTGCTGTCAGGGTTCCTCCGAGCCACAATCCGTAGGTAGCGGTCATACACTGCAGTAGTAGCCCTTGGACGGCCTGGGCGAGGCATGTCATCTACAGTTCCTGTCTCTCTGTATTTCCTCCATGTCCGAACAACATCGCTTTGATTCCCTCAGAGACGCCTGGACACTTCCCTTGTTGAGACCCCTTCCTGGCACAAAGTAAAAATGCGTGCGCGACCGAACCGCAGTACTGACCGTGTAGGCATCGTTGAACTACAGACAACACGAGCCGTGTACCTCCTTCCTGGTGGAATGACCGGAACTGATCGGCTGTCGGACCCCATCTGTGTAATAGAAGCTGCTCATGCTTGGTTGCTTACATCTTTGGGCGGGTTTAGTGACGTATCTCAACAGTCAAAGGGACTGCGTCTGTGATACAATATCCACAGTCAACGTCTATCTTCAGGAGTTCTGGGAACCGGGGTGATGCAAAACTTTTTTAGATGTGTGTCTAGTTATTTCTCAAGATGTTCTGCATTAAGCTCAGTGGATAATTTTAGTTTTTTACATTCACTCGATTTTAGAAATACATTTCTAATTTTGTGTAATACTGTTGTATGGCACAGATAAAATCTTCATACGACGAACATACCTTCCTTAAACATGCTTTTTTCGAATTAGCTACAGAATACAGTCACGTCGGTTGATATATGAAAGAGGAAGTATTTCAAAAGTCAGTAAGGAACTATTTTCCAACAGTGCTGAACTGCAATTATGGATTATACAAAATGTCTCTAACATATAAGCCTGCTGGGTACACCACACTTCTCCTGCTCTACATGTGGAAAGAATGCTTTCTATTTAGTTGAAAATGACAGAATACTTACACAGACTAAGAAGACTTATGGATCTAGGCTCAACGATGTATGTGAATACAAATGACCTTAGCGTATATCAGTATGTATACAGGGCATTAAACAATATTGTTTTCAACAAATAATTAAAGGTGTTTAGTTGTGTATTTGAATCTACATGTAGTTTTAACTAGAAACTGTCATTTCGCGTAACTGAAGTGCATGTAAATGTGTGTGTGTGCGTGTAAAAGAGAGAGTAGTGTAATGATGGCTGTACGGTCCAGCGCCAAATAAATAACGATATAATAACGTCACGAAATCAGGGACGGTAACTTCCTTGCTTGTATTTCATTATATTGTATGGATCTGGGGGCCAGAAACGATGGAGAAGAGAGTCTTCGTCCCCGGCGTAGCCTTCAGTGATTTAACCCCACAGCAGGCTACATCAGTCCACTCCCCCCACCACCGCCCCACGCCGAACCCAGGGTTATTGTGTAGTTCGGCCCCCAGGGGAAGATGGTAATGTACAACACATATTAGGAGAAAGAGCAACAATAAAAATGAAGACCAAGAACGAAGCATCCGGGTTAAAAAGGATGTAAGACAGGAATGCAGTCTTTCGCCCCTATTCTTCAAGCAACACATCAAAGAAGCAATGGTGGAAATAAAAGAAAGGTTCAGGTGTAGGATTAAGATTCATGGTGATAGGACATGTGATAAGATTCGTTGATGATATCGTTATCCTTAGTGAAAGTTAAGAATAATTACAGGGTCTGTTGAATGGAATGAACAGTGTATCGAGTACAGAAAATGAATCGAGAGTAAGACGAAAGTAATTAGAAGTAGCAAAAATGAAAATAGCGAGAAACATAAATCGAAACTGGTGACCGCCGCGAGGGATTAGCCGAGCGGCCTAGGGCGCTGCAGTCATGGACTGTGCGGCTGGTCCCGGCGGAGGTTCGAGTCCTCCCTCGGGCATGGGTGTGTGTGTGTTTGTCCTTAGGATAATTTAGGTTAAGTAGTGTGTAAGCTTAGGGACTGATGACCTTAGCAGTTAAGCCCCATAAGATTTCACACACATTTGAACATTTTTTGAAGCTGGTGACCACGAAGTAGATGAAGGTGAAGGATTCTCCTATCTTGAGAGCAAAACAACGCATGACAGACCAAGCAGATTAGCACAGGCAAAAAGTGTATCTCTTGCCGAAATAAATCTACCAGATTAGTAGTATTAATTTGAGGAATGAATTTCTGAGAACATGCATTTTGAGCAGAGGAATGTGTGGTAGTGAATCAGGGACAGTGGAAGATCATAAAAGAAGAGAATCGAATCGTTTGGGATGTACTATTGCAGAAACTTGTTGAAAATTGGGTGGATTGGTAAGGAATTAGGAGGTGCTCTGCACAACCGGTGTAGAAAGGAACACGTGGAAAACACTGAGAAGAGGAGAGAAGATGATAACGCATTAGTTAAGAAATCAGGGAATAACTTCCATAGTACTATAGCGAGCTGTAGAGAGTAAAAACTGTAGAGCGTCGAGTATAAGTGCTACTCTGAGATGAAGAGGATGGCGCAGGAGTGGAATTCGTGGCTACCCTGCAACTAACCAGTTAAAAGACTGATTATTCAAAAAAAAAAAAAAATACAGAAAGAAAGAGAAAAACACCTTCATATAATCTAATGAATTTTAACATAACCATGGTGCGAGCACAGCTATTGTCAGTTTTAAATAATAAACGGTCTTGAGCACTGGAACAGCATCGTTATGATTTTTTTCTTATCTCAGTTTTTACCTGAAATGCAGTTTATTTCTTTATATCGTTGATTAACATTTCTGTGATGGGTCTGTTTGGGAGTTCGAAAACAACAGCAACGCTTATCAAGGATCGTATTGCTGCGTAACATTTCCCACTATTTCGTAGAAACTAAATTAATTTGTTAATTCACCCTAATAATCTACGTCATAAATCTCCCTCTGTGAGCTAAGTCCGAAAGCGTTTTGCAGATTAACCATCCGAATCACAGCGTCCTCTTTGTAGTTGGACATCGTCATCATCATCGGCAGTAGCAGCAATCATCTGAACTTTAATGCTGGATAAATACCTCCTAGATATTATTCCATTCTTATGCTCGTGAGCCATACGCATGCATGTTTCTCCTCTAGGTCTTCTAAAGACGAACACGCAACTTACATTTTATCGCCATCTTGGTCATTAAAATTCAACACAGAACTTCGTTGCTCCAGCTACCCTTGATTTATCTGCGTACACCCCCCTCCCACTATATACAATTAGCACAATGTGTAACTGCTGTGACGTCTGAAACAATTTCTCTTATCCTCCCTCCAACGTAGAAAACGCATAGATGCCACATTTTTGGGGTTCCTGGTGCCTATTCAGCTGTCATCGTCCTTAGGTAGTTTCATACTACTTACTCCACATGGTTGCCTTGTGCATAGTTCACTTGGGGTAACGCCCTTTCGACGATGTTTACCCGTGGTGCTAATTATTTGTCCAATTATTTGGCCCAGGAATAAAAATCTGTGTTCGTTAGATGCGATCAGTTTTCAGCGGAGTGTGAAATGCGCACTGCGGGAGTTTCCGTCAATAAATCACTTGCCAGAGTGTGGCACGAGGCAGCACCTGATGGCAGCTAATTAAAACCCCGGGCTGTCGGCTACTGCCGGTCCCTGCTCGCAGTCGGCTGCCTGTAGGTTCGCTGGTAGCCACTCAGCCTCTGCTAAGCTTGTTCACGTACTAACGCGACGATGCAAATGCCGATACATCTAACTCCCTTTTTAACAAACCCTGATTAATTACTTCTTTGTAATTTGTTCACAATCCCTTCTTTGCACAACACGTTTGGATATAACTTGACGTCGTTACCGCTCACACAGAAAAATATAATCTTTTTACTCCTTGTATTTTCGCCTATCCAACAACATCTTTATTCAAATAGAAAAATGATGATATCTTCAAAATCCGCCTTTTTTGGGTGGGAGACACAGTTTAAAGGATTGCACCAACCTTCAGTAGTGTCGTCTGTCTGGCAGTATGAGGATCCTCTTATAGACAGAGACAGCAAGATGAGGCATTAGAAATTTTCCGTTCTCTATTGGCAACAACGTGCGACCTTGACGTGCGTAGACACTGTGTCTTTGTCTTTAGCGATTCTGCACAATGGGAGTCGTAACATGCTGACGGCGTAAGACGATGTGGAATGAATCTCGAACTCAAGCCCTTGTCTTTGGGAAGGTAAGGGAGAGTTGAGGGGGATGGGGCGGTAACGCATTTACCAACTGAGTTACCGAGGCTCGTTTCTCAATCCGCCTCACAGCTTCAATCTGCTGGAACTTTTCTCCCATTGCCGGCAAATTACGAGAAAGTAGAGTCACATATCGTATACAGTGTTACGAAATGGAAGATTTGTGCTGTTTTAATTTCTCGAGCATTAGATTGACTGGGAAAAGAGATCTGCAGCCACCAAATTTGTGAATGACAAAAGTTTCCCAGTAGCAATAGAACTCTATTTCAACTCTGCAAACGTTTGCCCCTCCTCCTTGGCCCCTTTTTGCGCTGTCCTCCTGCATGATGTCCTTAATCTTCTGCGTTTACTTTAACCCTGTGGGTGCCTTCAAAGAGCTTGTCTCTTTACAGCATCCTGCCATTTTCGGAGGGCCTGCTCGATCCAGCTCAACTGCATTTTCGTAATAAACGCATTTCGAAACATTATCAATTTTGGAAATACAAATTACCTATTGCATCATCGAACATCCACACTGATTACAATCAAATTTAGAAGTGAAGTGCTGTACATTTACTTAAATTCTACATCAGTCTACTCTAGATCAATACAAAGAGTGAGATTCCTAAACACAAAGCGGGTTGAATAGAAATTTTAGTAACTTATCCAACAGACTGACACCACCTCACTTCGTTGATCACTTCAAAGCTTAGGTATTCCACACGTGCTATTTTATATAACGTGTGTCCGTTTATCTCTCTGTATTTGAAACAGCGTAATATCAGTTTTTACAAGGTTCGGATCTGAGTTGTTTTCTGTTAATTAGTTAAAAGTTACATATTTCTCTTAAGGACCTCTGTTTTTGCAGTTTCTCTGTAGATTAATATGTCACAAACACTAACGAGAGAAGCGAGTACTTGTCACTTGCCGTAATCTGATCTGATATCTCATGAAACATTAGGTGTATCAATATCACATCTATGTAACGAGACTCATAGTTTCGTCAGTAGACACATGCATGTGGGTTGTCAACGACATCGACAGCAATGTTAGCAGAATATAATGTGATCTGTGATAAGTCAATAAGTGTTCCATTAAAAACCTTTTTTTGCAAGATTGCCTTACTGTCTCCTAAATTGTCAGTTACTGTCCAGTTCCCAACAGTAGAGCCACTTTTCAAATAAGTTAAATGTTGAGTCCGGGTTATCTTTAGCAAAGGTGAAGTCTGAGGCGAGGTATGCACGTTTAGTACTGATAGCTAGCAGGTGCTTCGCGCCTTAAAAGCTCGTATCTGGAATTCAAAGGAAATACGGCCCCTCCATAATACATATATTATCGACACATATAAGCCCTGCTGTGAATGAGGACGTCACGACATCTTGTTGGAAGTTGCAGTGTGATACAAGATACAGGAGTTTGTCGCTACAGTAAACTTCGAAAAAAATCTCTCTGTGTGATTGAGGCTACTACTTCATCCTTCATCATCGTCAGAATAAACAGTCTGTTATGATTACAACCGCGAGGGCCTCTGACTGGGAGACCTAGGACACCGTGATCTGAACCAAAAGTCATAATACCCTCATAATCTACTGGAGATGTCTGAAATAGAATAGCCCTTGCAGCGCCACAGTTTCCGTATAAAACTAAAAAACTCGGCACATTTTCCACGTAGTTTCGTAATACACATGACCACATGACCTCCTAGACCTATTGAACAAATCTAAAATTTACAAAGAATATCTTCCATTGGTATCTGTCGTTAGGGCTGTTAGTTCTCGCATCTAGAGGTTTTTAATACTGGTATAAAAGTGATAGCAAACCGTAGTAGATCGCTACGAATGTCACATTAAAAATTCTTGGGGTAAGATAAGTAAATATATCAGAACCGATGAAGATGAAATTAGTATCAGTTGGATGCTAAGTAATTGTTTACAAAAGAGTCTGGAAGACACATTGAATCTGTTGGCAGATTATTTTCCTCCATTGACTGCTAAATTTATTAAGCGATACATTTTGTGACAAGACAAAGGGAACGGCCATAGTTGTCTATCGTCTCGAGAGAAACATTAATATGTGGTACATTTCTAAAAGAAAGAAAAAGACGGAAGATTTGCATTAACTTTTGCCGGCAAGATCATTAGAAACGCCGCACTAACTGGTTTGGACGATGATCGAGTCGGACAGGGGTCAGCAAACCACGGCTCTCGACCCACATGCGGCGCTTCGACGCCTTGAGTACGGCTCTTCCACAGAATACAACAAGTGGCCGCGCACGTGCACTGCTAAAGCTCTTGATCATCGCCAGTTTAAAGACTTTTTAGATGAATTAGAGAGTGAATTCGTTGATCTACTGCTGCACAACAAGATACGATGGTCGCAAGAGGAGAGGTTTTGGTACGTTCGCTTTCTTATTAACAGAAATTAAAGCATTTATCCTTGAGAAGAGTGTTCACTGCCCAGAAGTAACTAACTATCAGTGGATCCAAAAAATTTATTTCATGGCAGACGTTACGTCTCATTTAAATCAGCTTAATCGTAAACGACAGGGGAAAGGAAAGACAATTTTAAAATCATAGAAGAAGTTATTTCATTCGAAAATAATCTCTTTTTGCTCCAGGTTTTGAACACTATTGGAACATTTCCAAGAAAATAATTCTGATACTGACATTCTATATCTCAAAACAATACATTTAAATGTGAAGGAAGATTGCCTCAGGAGGTTTCTCATTACTGTGATCTTGGATGTTATCAATATATCTGTATATAATTCTTACGTGCTATTCATAGCAACTGGTCCCCGAGGGAAAGCAAACACCTATAGCAAAGAAGAAATTCTTGGTGAGCAGCTAATTGATCAGGAAATGAAGATGTGAGGATATCTTCCAAGAGGAAATGCTGTCAGAGAAGCTGCAGAGAGAACAACGTTGTGTGAATCTGCACCCTCCGTCAAAGGACCAAAGACACGTCGCCCAATGAGACGACCGACCGAACGACCAACCAACGGTCGTTCCCGCTCCGGTCTCCTTCTGCCGGACAGTTCATGTGTGTCGCCAGCGGTCGGCGAGCACTGGCTGTCCCCGACTTCAATATAAAGCGAAATTAATTCGTTAAAAAGAACTCTTAATGCTGCTGTAACAGAATTTAATTTTTTCCCTTTAATATTAACATTGGCATCTTCTAAATTCTGTTTCTGGAATTAAGAAACAAAGAATTATGGATCTCGAAATTTTAAGTTCTTGTACTGATATAGAAATATTTGAGGGAAAGCATCTGTGAGGTTAGTTCACAGCCCAAGTGTTCTACTTAGAAAGACCTGAAGATGGGAGGAAGAAATGTTGATTTTTAAGACCTGGAATAGTATTCCTGATTTATACAATCAGCTGAGAAAACTGGCGTTCGCCCTTCTTAATCACGTATACGTATTTGTGCGTACAATCATTTTCAAGCATAAACCTTATCAAGAGTGAACTGAGATGATGTGTTATTGACGACTACCTGTAATCGTGCCTAAAATTAAAAAGAAAAACATAGAGCTAAGTTACCGAAAAATTCCAAGGACGTCCTAAGCCTTTTGCACGTTAGTGTTTGTCAGTCATTGTATGCCTCAATTTTCTGGATAACCTACAATTTGATCTGGTCAATAAACAATATCATTTTATGTAAATTGAAGGTGGAGGGAGAGAAAGGAAAGGAAAGGAACTGGTGATATCAACTTCATGCGAAATCGGTGGCGACGAGTGAAAATGTGTGCTGGAACGAGACTCGAAACCACGACCTCTTGCTTACTAGGCAGTTACGTTAATCATTGCGCCACATTCCGACTTAGCGCCACCTATGCGCCGTCTCCGTCCATGTCCTCAAAAAAATGGTTCAAATGGTTCTGAGCACTATGGGACTCAACTGCTGAGGTCATTAGTCCCCTAGAACTTAGAACTAGTTAAACCTAACTAACCTAATGACATCACAAACATCCATGCCCGAGGCAGGATTCGAACCTGCGACCGTAGCGGTCTCGCGGTTCCAGGCTGCAGCGCCTTTAACCGCACGGCCACTTCGGCCGGCCATGTCCTCCATGCTCGCTAATTTTAGATTAACGCCGGAGGACGTAAGATATTGTGCATCCGCACAGAAAATTTTAAAATTAGCGCCTATCAAGACGAATCAGTTATATGAATGCGTGGTTTCTGCCTTTTCAGATATGTCCGAGAGAACAAACACCACGCATTCATATAAATAATGTCTTTATTAAGTATGATATTAATTTTTAGTCGACGTACCTACAGATCAACTATGACTTAAAATTTGATATAGTTTATTAAGTTAATTTTAAGGAGCAGTATGGAGTGAAAGATACAGAGTCGATCATTCAAGGAAGATTGTTGAGATAGATGAAGTAAGAACACAGGACGAGTGTGGATGGGAGAGTTGGAAGGGGTCCATCTCAGTAAACGTACCTCAGTAGCAAAGGCGAACGTGGGACTACCTTGCTTAAGTTAATAACAATGTACCTATCCATGTAAGTCATGTTTTAAGAAAATGGCTCTCAAAGGAAATTCTAGTAGTTGTACTGTTGATATTTGGATCTGTTGAGTAATGAGTTAGCCGACCAGACAGTTTGGGGAATCATCCGTAGCCTTGTATAGAAAACCAACTCGACGTTCAGGAGAAATGGTTTGCGAAACCAAATGTGAACCTTGTAGGTTGATCTGAACTCCGATCCTCGACATCGCAAGTCCAGTGTCTTAATCACTACACCACCTCCATCGTAGGAACATCTTGAGAAGTGCGGACTTAAGTTGTCTCCACTTCGTCTCTTTTCTTTCCCCCTTTATGGTGACGATACGTTTACGATTTGCTGACGCAACGTCACAGCTATTCAGTCGCTCATCGATCACCACCATTTTAGCTAATAGTAAGTTTACGCATGACTGGAGAGCGGAATAAAATTTCTATTTGAGTATATTTAAGTTGGAAATAAATCAGAAGCGGCCGCACTGTAAACTATATACTGGCAGACATATTTCAAGTCGCACATACCGGCGTAGAAGAATGGTTCAAATGGCTCTGAGCACTATGGGACATAACATCTGAGGTCTTCAGTCCCCTAGACTTAGAACTACTTAAACCTAACTAACCTAAGGACAACACACACATCCATGCCCGAGGCAGGATTTGAACCTGCGACCGGAGCAGCAGCACAGTTCCAGACTGTAGCGCCTAGAACCGCTCGGCCACCACGGCCGGTGGTCATGTGCACTCCAAGAGTACTCTGTACACGAATAGCTGCTACCTTTGTGTAGTGCGCCCCTGACCTATCAAGGGGACTCCTACAAATACCCACATGACAACGCAGATCCAGAAATATGCAACCAAGACCGTCACAGTCGACGAACCCTTTGGCTGAGACCCTCCACTCGGCTCTAAACCAAAGAACCCTGGTCAGCCCTGGGAGTAACGCAGCAAATTTAGAGCTCTCCTTGCACACCACGGGCGAGGCAAGCAATCTACACCACCTCCGCCAGCTGCCTGTATAAAATGAGAATGGCGTCAGAACCAACGCGACAGGCGTCATTGGTGACGACGTGAGCCAAAACGTGCAGACAACAGCACATTGCACGCTCGATAGCCGCAGGCAAAAGCAAGGGCGCCTTTACATATCGGATGAGCCCCCCATCTTCCCCACCCTCACCCCGGCAGACATATCCAGTGCACATTATTGGTTCTTTCCAGCCGTGAATGCTGCCTAAGGGACTCCATAACATCCTAACGTTGGAGCTTCCGATAACCAGTAAACCCATCCCCCCGTGTACCTGCTCGGACCCTGCTGAAGGAGCGGCCACGTGACCACTCGCAGGGTGAATGAGCGAGGCCAGGCGGCCAGTCTCCACATTGGACCCCCGTTTCGAACGACGCGAACGCGTTTCCACCCGCCACTCACCTTGCTGTGAGGGCGGATCCATCGGGTGACTAGGAGGTGCCCCGAAACCAGAGCACGTGGGCAAAACGAGCGACACCTGATGTGTGCCATGCGACGCGCCAGATTCTTCGCCACTGCTACATCCCGAGGCAGCAACCTGAAGGGGACTGACCGTGGAAAAAAGCGCGCTTAGCTGTTAGCGAACTGCGGCCACTTCCTCCAGCATCCGCATACAACATGCAAACATCCTAACCATTCTAGCAAGACCAAGTATAAAGTAAAATATAAAGCACCTAGATATGCAACTTGCTACCCTTATGATGTGTTACCAATGGACGCTGATACGTTAATGAGCTATGCAGCTGGCTGTTCAGTGAGCAACTACTGCGCTAAAGAGAGAATGAATTTAGTCTTACAAAAACGCGAGATTAACCTCCTAAACAGAAAAACACGCACGAAATTTGATATTATAGTACTAGAAAAACACAGAAAACGATAAGCATTTAACTTTCCGCTCTGTATATGTACACTGAAGCGCCAAAAAAAACTCGTAAAGGCGTGCGTATGCAAATACAGAGATATGTAAACAGGCAGAATAAGGTGCTGCGGGAGGTCTGCAACGCCTATATAAGACAACGAGTGTCTGGCGCAGTTGTTATATCGGTTACTGCGGCTACAGTGGCAGGTTATCACGATTTAAGTGATTTTTAATGTGGTCTTACAGTCGAGACACGAGAGATGGGACACAACATCTACGAGGTGGCGATGAGGATGGGATTTTGCCGTACGACCATTTTACGAGCGTACCGTGAATACCAGGAAACCCGTAAAACATCAAATATCCGACATCACTGCGGCAGGAAAAAGATCCTGCAAGAACGGGACCAACGACGACAGAAGAGAAACGTTCAACCCTTCCGCAAATTGCTGCAGATTTCAATGCTGGGCCATCAACAAGTGTCAGCGTGCAAATCATTCAATGAAACATCATCGATATGGGCTTTCAGATTGTATCGAGCGCACAGACGTAAACGGGTATGGAGACTGCCTAATTAATACATGGACTCTCCATGTCATTAGGGAACTGTTCATGGTGGAGGCTCTGTTATGGTGTGGGGCGTGTGCAGTCGAAGTGATGTGGGCACCTGATACGTCTACATATGACTGAAAGGTGACATGTACGTAAGCATACTGTCTGATCACCTGCTTCCATTCATGTCCATTGTGCATTCCGACGGACTTGGTAAATTCGACTGTCCAGAGATCCAGAATTGCTACAGAATGGCTGGCCACCAAACTCTCCATACATAAACATTACTGAGCACATCTTGGATGCCTTGCAACGTGTTGTTCAGAAGAGATCTCCACCCCGTCGTACTCTTACGGATTTATGGGCAGCCGTGCAGGATTCATGGTGTTAATTCCCTCCAGCACTATTTCAGACAATAGTCGAGTTCATGCCACATAGTGTTGTGGCAGTTCTGCGTGCTCGCGGAGGCAGGTGTACCAGTTTCTTTGGCTTTTCAGTGTATATCAGCTGAGTGCTGGAGCCTTGAACATTTATTATTCCCGTTAATTTTTCTAGGGGCGGTTTCTTAATTTTCAGTTTTTATTATTGCCTACTTTAAATAAACAATAACAAGAATTTTAAGACAAGAGATAACAGCAAGATGTATGCCTTGTTGCACGAATCGTTTAGCTTGCAATATAGTAAACTTTTAAGTAAGTTTGTGTAGTATGATCGCTTCGTAAGTTTATCTGCGTAGTATAAGCTATTTATGGACACTATTATCACAGTCGTCGCACGATAATTACTATTTCGTTCGGTATGGTATTTATGTTTGCTGTTATTTGAAGTACTGTACAAGTTTTTTGTGGATATTTTTCACATGTTTGCGAATACAGTCTCATCCGTATATGAATACAAACTATACAACACAAAACAATAAAAAAGTTAAAAAATATAAAACAAAATAATAACTAATAAAAAGTAAGAGATATTTAAAAATAAAAAATAAAATAAAACACGAAATATCCCTCTGCTTATGATTTTGACGCAGTTGTGGGGTTTGTGTGCTCTGAGTACACAGGAGGCTATATTGGACAGATTCAACATACCAACCAGGTATCCATAGAGGAGACAGACTAACGATTCCCAGCTCAAGAAACATTGTTCGAAAGACAACTGAAAAACCTATACCGGATCAGTCGGCTCCCGAATCAGAAAAATCCACATCGCTGCCGGGCTATGACGATCTGATGTCAAAATTGTGATAGAGTAGAAGTTTAGAACCAGAATGGAAAATGCTCCTGCCATAGAACAAAGGTGAATATGTTCTAGGTAGAGTTATGGATGTACAAGTAGCTTTACGATTTATTTGACAGTTTCAACGACATTTATAAAACATCGTGACAGATTCACGCTTTTTTTTAGAGTTATCCCCACTTCCTCAGCGCAGTGAGCTCTGTCTTGCCATTTGTAGGCTAAATTCCTTGAGTCTGTTCTCAAAATTCAGAAGATTCGCCAGCCAAACCCTATAATATATAATATCACAAGGCATATATGTAATAGCTAAAAAAATGTTCGGCAACGGCCTTGCCGCAGTGGATACACCGGTTCCCGTGAGATCACCGAAGTTAAACACTGTCGGGTGTGGCCGTCACTTGGATGGGTGACCATCCAGCTGCTATGCACTGTTGCCATTTATCGGGGTGCACTCAGCCTCTTGATGCAAAATGAGGAGCTACTCGACCGAATAGTAGCGGCACCGGTTAAAGAAAACCATCATAACGACCGGGAGAGCGGTGTGCTGACCGCATTCCCCTCCTATCCTCATCTTCATCTGAGGATGACACGGCGGTCGAATGGTCCCGATGGTCCACTTGTGGCCTGACGACGGAGTGCTGTTTTTTTTAAAAAACATCTTCTGTGGGTATAATATTTCTGGAGGTGGATTTCTGCCTGAAGGGACGCTAAAACAATTTTTTTGGTTTATGGTTTGGGAGGGGGGGCTGATTCTTTCCCAAAGGGACCATTTCTCCCCCCAAACCCACCCTCTGTTACAAGTATAGTGAGGGGTGTAGGAAAATTATACACAAATTTATGTGCTTCTAGAAAATGGGATGCATCTACAATAGGAAGTATCCGAGAGTGGGGAAGCATCTGTAATAGAATAATCTCAGAGTGGAGATGCATGGATCCTAGACTTTAATCACACATTTTCATAATCCACCACATGACAAATGCCATGCTGGATGGCATGTGTCACGTTATACGACTTGACATTGTGTATCATGTCACTTTACTCGACATGATGCATTGTACAGGTTGGGGCAAATAAGTGTCCTAGACGAGTGGATACGATTGGACGTGAATGTATGCATATAGCCACACCCATGACGCGCTCACCAAGTGTACGCGCGCCACGTGACCCATACCGGTTTAGAACGTACTGCGGGCTGTGCCAGTGTAAGTAGAGAGGTGCAAAGTGGATGATTGTACTCACAGTGGGGCAGCGAGTATTTGTTGTGGAAAGTTATATGACAGTAAAGTTGTAGATACGGTGTGGTCAGTTGTTTATAAGAAGTTTAATAGTGTCAAAGTGCCAGCAAAGAGTACCATGCAACTCTTACTCCGAAAATGGCGTCAGACAAGATCTGTTTTGAACAAGTCAAAAAACATTCCGAAACGTGCCTCCAAAACATGCCTCCAGACCAGAAAATGTCTGCAGCTCACCAAAAAATGCTTCAGGGTCCTACCAAATCAACCCGACGCCTGTCTCAAGAGAACGGCATGTCACGCCTGTCACGCGGCCGAATACTCCATCTGGACCTACATATGCGTCCCTACCGGTTGTCTGTTGTTCATGCATTAAAACCAGCAGATGCTCCTCAGCGCCTCCAGTTTCTGCAAGAAGTTGTTTACTGAGATAACAGTGAATGGCTTCGACATGGATCTGTTTTTTGTGTCTGATGAAGCCTGGTTTCACCTGAGTGGACATGTCAGCTCACAGAATCACATGTTCCTGGCAGCGGAGAATCCGTATAACTTTAACTTAACAACATCGCAGAATCAGAAGGTTGTGGTTTGGTGTGCCGCGTCTGCACACCGCATTTTGGTACTATCTTCTTTCGTCAGACGCTGATTTCTGCGCGTTACCCTGCCAACATTTTGAAACCATTTGTGTCAGCATTAACGGAGGAGGGGAAGACCTGCAGTTACTTCCAACAGGATGGAGCAACTACCCATAAAGCCGTCCGAACCTTGGAGCACATTTACACAATCTTCACGCCTGACAGGGTTGTTACCAGAGGGCAGTCTAGTCGCGGCCCCAGCAGGCCACGCAGGTTACCTGATCTGTCTGTGAGAGATTATTTTGTGTGGCGAGCGCTCAAATGTAAGATGTATCGCAACAACCTTCATAGTCTTCAAGAACTGCAGCAGAACGTTTCTGATGAGTCTGCAGCATGTCCAGCAGTCCAGCTTCGATCTGCCTTCAGCAGCTTACTGACCAGGGCCCAAAAATGCATAACGATGAATGGTTGTCTCTTTCAAGATCTGCTATAAACGGGTTAGTACTGTATTTCCTTTCCTCTGGTGTGTTTCCTTCTATCCTGGAACTCTGTTCTCCGGACCAATTTTATTTGCAGCGCCCCGTATTGCATAGCGGGTACTAATACTAATAAGTAAAAAAGAGTGATTATGTCTAGATGTTATGATTCAATTTTCTTTGAGGCTCTCAGATAAGTCGAAAAGCTAGTTCCCTTCTTTTACATTCCTAAATTTGCCCAGGACATATTCGCCTTTTTGTGCTGTGATACGAGTCTTTTTCATTCTGGTAAGCAAGAAGTACTGGCAGGGGTAAAATACTGGGAGCGAAAGGCTATTTACAGTTTCTACAGAAACCAGATGGCAGTTATAAGAGTCGAAGGGCATGAAAGGGAAGCAGTGGTTGGGAAGGGAGTAAGACAGGATTGTAGCCTATCCCCGATGTTATTCAATCATCTGTATACTGAGAAAGCAGTAAAGAAAACAAAAGAAAAATTCGGAGCAGGAATTAAAATCAATGGAGAAGAAATAAAAACTTTCAGGTTCGCCGTTGACATTGTAATTCTATCAGAGACAGCAAAGGACCTGGAAGAGCAGTTGAACGGAATGGACAGTGTCTTGAAACGAGGATGTAAGATGAACATCAACAAAAGCAAAACGGGGATAATGGAATGTAGTCGAATTAAGTCGGGTGATGCTGCAGGAATTAATTAGGAAATGAGACAGTTAAAGTAGTAAATGAGTTTTGCTGTTTGGGGAGCAAAATAACTGATGATGGTCGAAGTAGAGAGGGTATAAAATTTAGACTGGCTTTGGTAAGTAAAGTGTTTCTGAAGAAGAGATATTTGTTAACGTCGAGTATAGATTTAAGTGTCAGGCAGGCGTTTCTGAAAGTATTTGTATGGAGTGTAGCCATGTATGGAAGTGAAACATGGACGATAAATAGTTTGGACAAGAAGAGAATAGAAGCTTTCGTAATGTGGAGCTACAGAAGAATGCAGAAGATTAGATAGGTAGATCACGTAACTAATGGAAAGGTACTGAATAGAACTGGGGAGAATAGGAATTTGTGGCACAACTTGACTAGAAGAAGCGATCGGTTGGTAGGACATGTTCTGAGTCATAAGGGATCACCAATTTAGTATTGGAGGGCAGCGTGGAGGGTAAAAATCGTAGAAAGAGACCAAGAGATAAATACACTAAGCAGATTCAGAAGGATGTAGGTTGCAGTGGGTACTGGGAGATGAAGAAGCTTGCACAGCATAGAGCAGCATGGAGAGCTGCATCAAACCAGTCTCTAGACTGAAGACAACAACAACAACAACAAACAAGAAGTAATCTGTATAGGTCAGTCCATACGAAAATTTTGCAAACATTGTGCAGTACACTGATCGCTCACTATATATCGACGTTTGTGCAAATCAGTCGTCGACTATCAAAATTCCAAAAACATTATACGATGTATTTTGAGCATTCAGCCTTGAACAAAACACATTTACTTGTTGTTCTCTCTTACTCTACATGTTCCAACGAATTTACAAATTAGTAGTGGGTTTTCGCATTTTTTACCGGGAAACACAAGTAATTATGGGATCTACATCTACTCTTAGCGCGTGTTGCGTATGTCTTGCAATACAGTAAATTAAATCCACTGATGATCTGTCACATCGTTGAAATACGAGATGAATAAAGAACACAGAGAAATAGTGTCTTGCTCGAGATGGAATCCTAGAAATACGTTTATTGTTCAAGCAAACACAGACGGGAGCAGAACTTTCTGGAAGATGCAGATTACAAAATGACATTTGATGAGGCAAAAATATTGTATCATTTCAGTACTTACTGAGAGTCTGTCATCAAAGAGGACGTGAAGATAAGAATGTGCATACAACAACAGACTTAATCAGGGCGTGGATGTTTTGTCCCTGAGTGGCTGCACAGAACTGTGCAAAGTATTTTTAGTTTAGAACGTAAATGTTGGAGGTACCAGGCCACCCTCTTGACGTACAAAATATACAACAGTGTATGTAAGTCCCTTACTTCTGCATGACATGTCGATGACGTAGATCGCTCGAGCATACGCCGTCTACTCGTCATGAAACGCCACCACAATAGTAATCACAACCTTTGTTGCTCCTGATAATAGGGATGCAACTAGTCTTCGAAATCTCGAGTTGTTCTTCTATTCTGTCTCAGCAATAAGACCGAAGATATTTAATACATGTGCCTGTGTTATCTAGGGCGAGACACACTGAATAATACTACGACTTCCAGAATTCCTCTCCAGGATCGCAGTTCCTTTTATAGAAGCTGTATTAAACGGCTGGAAAAATAACAGTGCGGGTCAAGTAATCTCGCGAGGTCGGATTTTATATCCTCCCGCAATTATCGATTTAATACCTGCGCCATTTGCAAAGTTAACAGTCACGTGTACTGAAGAAAGTGGAAGAATAATTACGAGGTTGTTGGGGTGATAGACTATGGCAATTTCTTGCTCCAGGAATGACTACGTCCAGGCCATGCCGGCAATCGATTTTGTACGTCGTTCCAGATTCAAGTAGGTGAAGGTGGCAGTACTTACTGTAGCTGCCTGAATAACAGCGATTTTGATAAAAGGAAAAAAGGAGTAGACCATACAAAGCGCACGCCAACTAAGAATCCTTATAATATGTCGTAGCATAAATATTTAAACAAAATATTTAAACATTACGGAATTTCTTACGGTTTGCGAAGATGACGCGGGTTGGAACGCTGTACTTGAATTCATAATATGTATTACTTAACATTTACTACAATGATAGGCGTGTAGCCTCATTTCAAACACCAACCGTTGAGGCGTTCCCGAGTCACAATGTGTAGGCATCAGCCGACCTGATGTTTCAGCCAAATAATTCTTTGAAGGAATTGGCATCTAATGACAGTCTGTGCCTGGACAGCACTTCGACGGCAAACCGCTGAGTGCAGTGGCCTGGTTAAATGAATTGTAATGGTAGTTGTTCAGTTAGTTAGTGGTTCAAATGGCTCTGAGCACTATGCGACTTAACTTTCTGAGGTCATCCGTCGCCTAGAACTTAAAACTAATTAAACCTAACTGACCTAAGGACATCACACACAGCCATGCCAGATGCAGGATTCGAACCTGCGACCGTATCGGTCGCTCGGCTCCAGACTGTAGCGCCTAGAACCACACGGCCACTCCGGCTGGCGTTAGTTAGTGATTTTGGTGTGTGTATCTAATTATTCTTAGCTTATCGATATCTCGTTGAACAAAAATGGGCAGAGATTCGATATTTGACTTCTCTGTCGTCAAGGCGCGTAAGAACAACAAACAAAACGTAGGAAAAATCAGGAATCTGAATTATTGAAACTTTGGACACATGTTGTTGTTGTGGTCTTCAGTCCTGAGACTGGTTTGATGCAGCTCTCCATGCTATTCTATCCTGTGCAAGCTTCTTCATCTCCCAGTACCTACTGCAACCTACATCCTTCTGAATCTGCTTAGTGTATTCATCTCTTGGTCTCCCCCTACGATTTTTACCCTCCACGCTGCCCTCCAATACTAAATTGGTGATCCCTTGATGCCTCAGAACATGTCCTACCAACCGATCCCGTCTTCTGGTCAAGTTGTGCCACAAACTCCTTTTCTCTCCAATCCTATTCAGTACCTCCTCATTAGTTATGTGATCTACCCATCTAACCTTCAGCATTCTTCTGTAGCACCACATTTCGAAAGCTTCTATTCTCTTCTTGTCCAAACTATTTACCGTCCATGTTTCACTTCCATACATGGCTACACTCCATACAAATACTTTCAGAAATGACTTCCTCACACTTAAATCTATACTCGATGTTAACAAATTTCTCTTCTTCAGAAACGCTTTCCTTGCCATTGCCAGTCTACATGTTTCAGAATAAAACTGCGCCACTAGAAAATGCTGGGTCAGTGCCTTTTTAATAGGCGACCTACGACATCACTGTCGAGGCTGAAAGCAGCTGCATCTCGACAATTATTTAATAACTGTCTGGCACGAATATTCAACATGGCGGAGCGACATAATGACTTATGGGCAGTTACTACGTTGGATACATGTCAGTCACTTGTATTGAGCATGGTCATCCACAGGAATTTTGCCAAGAGTGGGCAATATCCAAAACTTGACAGTTTCGATATAATTCATTCGGTGACTTTGAAAACATGTCGTAACCAAGAAACTAAATTTCACAAGAAGATTTTGATACCTAAATGGAAAGCACATTTTAATAGAATAAACAAAGTACATATTTTTATGTTGTTCGTATGAATATGGACGTCACCATTTGGACTCAACGATCTAAAATTTCATCTTCATATGACTAAATCCGGGGCATCCAAGGGTTACGAAATAAAGCTAGAAAATATTCATAAAAATAATTTACTCTTACTCCCATAATATTTGGTTGAAAATGACAATTAAAAATTGCAGTAGGAAAAAAAGTCTTTTGACTGAGAAAATGTTGCTAAAAATCTACAAAATTATCACACTACTACCTCTCGAAGGGGAGAATCTGGAATACGCTAGAAAAGTCTTATTCCTCTTTAATGTAATCAATAACATTTTATTTGTTCTAGAACTTCACATCTGTTCACCTTAATGGTTCTACTGCCGTACTTTCATTATATCTATTTTTTAGTGTCGACTGGTGTAACGAAAGTTGAACAAAACGTGTTCTCAAAGCTACATTTGCATTGGTTGGTTAGCTAAAGTACAACCAAAGGCCAATGTACGACTAGATGAACGTAGGATACCTCCAAAAACTGTCCTCACATTTGCCAGTAGAATGAACTTTCAGTCTAGGACTGCACCAACGTAATCCTCGTCTCTCCAGTTTGTCACATTATTATGCAGCATGCCAAGTGGGTTGCATAATTCGTAGCTTTGTGAGTGTATGTGAAGCTGTGTTGTACCCATAGACTTTGAGAAGATCCCAATCCCGGTGATCACATTTTTTACCTCCTTGAAATTTCACACTTTTGTCCCCTCTCTTCTAGCGCAGAAAGTGGTATATTTCTTTTTTCGATTGATATGTTTGGGATTAGGTGTAGACGTCTACAGCTACGCTACAACATGGTTGTCTTATTTATAGTGTGCTACTACAGCTCTGTAGCGTAGAAACGAATGCAGAATCTACAAGCCATCATGGGTTTTTTTTCCACAGAAAAGTAATTAACTACTGTTGTGTTTCCGTTTTACATCAATGAGGAGGATGCGTCCTTGCGGGAAAGCGGGCGGATGACTGGCATTTATCCCCTGTCATGTTCATGTGTTGGGAATAGGTGGTGGAATCCACAGGCCAAGATGTTGGTCTGGCTCCAGACGGTTCTGTAAAGCGGTATTATACGATACACTCTCGTACATAGGTCTGCAGCTTCCTAAGCGTACAAGTCTGGAAAAGCTAACTTTTTCGGTCGCCCTACTACACGGTACACCTAATGTGTAGGTCTGCGCTAGACCCTCAAGGGTACATATTCATATTTGCAGGCTTCTTTACCTCGTTTGGTGTGAAAGTTGATATTTTTGCAATGCTGCTACTTACTAATATTTAAACTTCTGAGAGTTCTAGGTTCATATGTAATAAAGCAGTTACAATTATTTTTTGTAGTTACTATTAAATTACGTTAAGATTATACATGATGCCTTTACAAGTCAGTCTTTGGACCCTCAGCCGATTGTGGATCTCGTTGGGTTACCAGTCGCTCGCAGAATCGATGATGTGGAAGGAATCTCGGATTATACAGCCAGTTAAGTGGATGTATGATTTGAAACAGCCAAGTTTTCATCGAATTTGCACACAATATGGACCAAAGTCTTCGTTTCGTATAGTGCTGGTATATGCAAATGATGACGTTCACGTTTCACAGCATTTTGGACATGTTCTGTCTGAAGCATACTCAATAACCTAGAGCTACTATGTGGTAGGGACGAAAATACTAGTAGGTGATACAAACAACATTTTTTATTGACCGAAAATGCTCATTGAAATATTATATTTTCTAATTTGGCACTGAGATCAAGACATAGTTAATGATAGTAGAAAAACATTGTCAAATAATCGTAAACAGATGCTAGTCAGAACACAAGTATTCTGGTCGTTTCGTATGGTATTGATATACATATGTAAGCTTTCTACAAAAATTTATCTATAAATTAAAATACTGAATATTATATTTTCAAAAACTTTCTCAACAGTGTCGTGAAACAGGCTCAGCGTGTTGTTTTGCGTCTGGTATACAAACATTCTCGAAAGCAAATAAGAATCAGCAGATGCAGGAGCTAAAGAAAAAATAAACTATATGTAAACTCAAGATGGTGGGGAGAGAAAGGAAAGGGAAGGAATTATTGGTGTCAGTTGCATCGGGACATTACATAATACGTCCGACCTCTGCGGAACACCACGCATTCATATACAAATACTAACTACAAAATTTATTTTTTTGCTCGCCAGAAACAATCTAAGGCTTCGTGTGGCATAAGGTGAAATGCGATCACGGCAAATCATTCAAAATTTCATTAAGAATGATGTAGGAGGATTTTACTTTAAAGGAAGTTGTTCTTGAAAAATTAAACTCTGATTATTGTCAAAAAAGACTGTACAACATAATAAGACCCTAATAATTACGAAATCCTCTCAACACAAAAATTACAGACATTCCAAGCAACTACGAAACATAACAAAAACCAACAGTCAGTATTGCTTAGCAGCTGAATACGTTACAAGAAGAAAAAGTTTTTGAAAAAACAATATTCAGTATTTTAATTTATAGATAAATTTACATAGAAAGTTTACAAATGCATATCGTTACTATAAGAAAGTATCAAAATAGTGGCGTTTTAACTAGCATCTGCTAAAGATCATTTGATAGTTTTACCATAATGTTGTTATACCATCGTAAACTATGTCTTGATCTCAGTGCCAAATCAAGAACTAATACTTACACTGAAATAGGATCTAATATTGCGTTATTTGCGACATAATTAAAACAGTTATATCAAATTAATACCAATCATGAATGTTATTAGTTACCTGAGGGACAAAGATTTTCTTCAGTTAATAGTTCTGACAAACGAACATTCCATTCTCGCGCATGCATTGGTTACCTTGAAAAATTCCTCCAAAAAATCTTCTCCAGCAATAGAATAATCGCATTTACGATAGAGTGTTCATCTCCACAATAACGTACTTCAGGTAATTTGTCTCAGATTCACAAATATCAATTCTCCTTCTTTAAAAACTCAAGTGCTTGCCACTATGCCTCAAATAAGAATGCCCCAGCGCTGCACAAATGACTGGCGACCAAGCGCACCACAGATTACATTAAAAAAACAATCAAAGATATTCAAAATTCGTGCAGTGCACTCATTTATCTTTGTCCCAGTACAGTAAAGGCAAAGACATACATAACTAGACTGGCGAAGACGTAGCTTTTACTGATGCCTGACGTTTGGTGAGGTAAGATGGCGGCCTAAGGAAGTTTGTGTGTGGTCCTAACACAATTTTCTGAAACTAAGTGGCGTTGTAAGCTTTAAAAGGTGATTTAAAGAATTTATGCTGTTGAACAAATACAACTACTTGCGTACTAGTTGAGTCTAAGACATACAATGTAGATGTAGAATCGTGTTATGAGAAGAGCATCAAGAGCAGACTACAGCTTTCGTCAGAACACAGAAATGAAAAAAATGCATTTGTTGTCATCGAAAAATAACACTTTCTACTTATAGGCACTTTCATAGCGAGCATACTATTCGAAGAAAAGCCGAAGTTGATAAAACTGGTTAAAAGCACATCATAAACTATGTCTGTTAATACCAGATTTATTAAACCTCTTAAAATATACATAAACTACTCAAATTCTGCCAGTATTTCGGATAACATTAACTGAAATGTAATTAGTTAGGCCTACATAAAGCACAAATGCAGAAAAATATGTAAGATGTTTTTAGCTGTGGTTGTAGTGAGACAGCTGTTTACACGTTCTTTGCGCTCTCCGCCATATTGCTATTCTAAACTGCTGGCTTCAGGGACACCAGTGATACTGTATACGGTATTGACAGCCTAGCAATGTATGTCTGTGAGTAAAGGTGAATTATTTACAATGGCAGAAAACGTATGAAAACTATACACATTCTCTGCAATATGAAGAGCTGATAAAAATTGCAACAAGTGATTTATATCGTTCGAATTCTTTGTAACTTTTCCCTAGATTCCTGTACCAACACTTCAGATCTCAAGCACCTTGTGATGTTTGAATGTGAGGAGCGCCCGAGTCCATTCCACAGAAACAGGGAAGGTTAGGCACCCTGTGCATGTTTTTGTCTGTAGGTTAATAGGCATTGTAAGACAGCCCAAGGTTGTGAGCGGACTGGCAGGAATATACCCTGGCACTACGTGGGAAACGGTTTTATCTTTTACGAACATGTGCCTCCTCCACGTACATACCAAGTCCAACTCAGACTGCCCTTCCTCCGTAACACCGTGACTGCAACTATGCTGAAACGTTCATTCAACGGTTCATTATGGAGGAAATGAGTGTATGTTATACTACCAATTAGTGACTCATTTGTAATAAACATGGACTATACTCTGGCAGTTCCGTCTCAGGGCTGTACTGTTCACCCACTGCTTTTATACATGATTTTAGATCACTCTGACATTCAACTGCTCAAGTCTGCAGTTCGTGAGCATAATTATTTTTTACTGGTTCCATCCATGCAGCGCGACAGCTGCACGCGGATGTAAGCTTAAATCACCCACGGTTCGGTTTAACTTACACATTCCACGAACCTTTGATACTATTGCACGAGACTCAAGTATACACGTACCATCAAGAATTACTTTCGAGGAAAAAGTTCAACCGTTATGGTGTCACATTCCTTAATGGAGTCACGAGCTAACCAGCGAGTGTCAATCTGTAACAGTGAATCCCAACGGTTACCCTTTAAGTTGGGTGTCTGTATACAAAAAATTATGCCATAAGTGATATGGTCGCTGATACGGCAGTGGTACCGTGTGCTGCTGTTTCCACACGCTACTGTCAAAATTCAATATTTCTAACTTTAAAATGATAATTAACTTGTAACCCTCAGCTGCCGACAGGTGTTGTTGATATACCTCTACGGGGACAGCTGAAAATGTGTGCCCGGAGCGGGACACGAACCCGGGATCTCCCGCTTACATGGCAGACGCTCTATCCATCTGAGCCACCGAGGACACGGATGAACAGCGCGACTGCAGGGACTTATCCCTTGCGCGCCCCCCGTGAGACCCAGATTCTCAACTGTCCACAACCTACATATGTAATGTACCCAATAGATATTTGCCCATCCACTCATTACTCGCGCCGTCCGGAACCGCGCGAATGCTACGGTCGCAGGTTCGAATCCTGCCTCGGGCATGGATGTGTGTGATGTCCTTAGGTTAGTTAGGTTTAAGCAGTTCTAAGTTCTAGGGGACTGATGACCACAGATGTTAAGTCCCATAGTGCTCAGAGCCATTAGTCTCGCACACTAAGGTGTCGATTTCCGTAGGTACATTACGTATGTAGATTGTGGACAGTTGAGAATGTGGGTCACACGGGAGGCGTGCAAGGGATAAGTCCCTGCAGTCGCGATCATCATCCCGGGTTCAGGTCCCGGTCGGGGCACACATTTTCAGCTGTCCCCACCGAGGTATATCAACAACACCTGTCGGCAGCTGAGGGTTTCAATTGATTATCACTTATTCTAGAGAAGCTGCACGATCACAAATGGTATCTGTTCTTTCCAGAACAGTTACTATCTTCACATATATTCCTAACTTTCATTATTACGTCAATTGGAATTATTCGTAGGGACACTGTCAAGTCATCATACACTGACGAGCCAAATCATCACCACCACTTGCTTAATAGCTCGTTTGCCCGTCTTTGGAACGAAATACATTACTGATTCTGCGTATCACGGTTCCGACAGTTTGTTGGTAGTTTTCTGGAGATATGTGACATTGGACGTCTACGCACAGGTCATGTAATTCGCGTAAACAACGGGCCGCTGATTTGCGTACACGATTATGGCACCCGACAACGACCCAGATGTGTTCCATAGGATTTACAACAGGCGAATTTGGTAGGGATGCAGATGGTCCGCAGCTGTCAGCGTCTCTTTGGTTACTACCACAGGTCCCATGGAAGCGCAGGACAATGTCTCCTGTAACATAATACTGCTCCCACCAGACTGCGTTCGTGGCGCGCTGCACGTTTCGAGCCGCCGTTGACCTCTATGATAGCGTTGTTGGTATAGTGTAGCAAAATTGTGATTCTCCCAAAGAGCCGACACGTTTACATTGATCGACGGTCGAATCCCGATGATCGCGTGCCCACTGCAATCATAACTGACGATGTCGTTGGATCAACATGTGAACACGTAGGGTTCGTTGCTGCAGAGCTCCATGTTGAACAGTGTACGATCAACGATGTGCTCCGAAACACTTGTGCGTGCACCAGCATTGTGCTCTTTCGGTAGAGATGCCACAGATTACCATCTAACCTCCTTCACAGAGCAGACATGCCCCCGAACCCCACGATCTGTGGTCAGGGACGTCCAACCATTTAGCGCCTGCTGGTAGTTCCATTGTCCATCTACCTCTTTCCGTAGACGCTCACGACAGCAGTACGAGAACGTTCGACTATATTCGCTGTTTTGGAGATACTCGTTCGACGGCTGCGCGCAGTAATAATCTTCCCTTTATCAAAGTCGCTTATCTGAATGTATTTCCCCACTTGCAGCCCATATCTTCGTTAGAGTCATCCTCCGTCCGTGTCTGCTCCGCTTACATAATTTTGTTAACGAGTCAGGTACTCGCAACGCCACCAGGAGACATCTAACGTCGAGATGGGCACTGGTCATAATATTTTGACTTATCACAATATGTTTCTATTCTATGGTTGTCGCTCAGGTTATGGCATCAGAAGTGAGCCAAGAGCCCAAAAAGAACAAGAAAAAGCTTAAATATTGGTTTTGGAAGTGGATTTTATGCAGAAATAATATAGTGGTGTCAAACAAGATTGTTAAGGGCGTGGCATACGTAAACAAATATCGAATTGCTTTCTAATAACAACAGACAATTTCTAGTACTTATAGACCTGTGACTCGAGCTTCATTAAAACATCTGATACATTAGAGGTACAGTCCTGGCTCGAGAGAAGCTAGACGTGAAACTTCTGTATTTGACGTTTGGCAGCTACACGTCATCTTTCCGATGCTTATACCACGTTCTCAAAAGCAAAATTTTAGAGTTCTTGGGTGATGTGTTGATGCTACTTACGATGCCATAAAGGCTCAAGTAAAAAATATTGAAGTTATTCTACACTGAATCTGCACCAAAAGGCACAGTAACATAATTTGTGATTTCCTTTATTAAAAGCTACACCGATCGCGACATTATATTGCCACCAGAAACCTTGTCATTTCCTTTCTCAAATCGACTGCGCAGTTACTAAGCACTTTGAAGTTACACATACTTTCAAAAATGGCTCTGAGCACTATGGGACTCAACTTCTGAGGTCATCAGTCCCCTAGAACTTAGAACTACTTAAACCTAACTAACCTAAGGACATCACACACATCCATGCCCGAGGCAGGATTCGAACGTGCGACCATAGCGGTCGCGCGGTTCCAGACTGTAGCGCCTAGAACCGCTCGGCCACCCCGACAGGCGCACATACTTGCACCACATAAATTTACTGTTATGTGTTAATAAGTGCAATGCGAATACCATACACTTGCTTCACATAAATTAACCATTATATGCTCATAACTGCAATGTCAAAACTTCTTGGCTACCAGCAACGTTGAAATCAGAAAGTTGATATTACGTTCCGCTTAAAACATGCCGTGGTGCATGACACATGCAGTTTAGAATAACACACACATCACGTTATCAGTGTTGCTTGGTACTCACAATACATAATGAAATCATACTCATAATTTTGTTGTTATTATCACAGCATAAAATGATAATTTTTTATATTGGCTTAAATACTATAACAGCAATAATGTTTAAGTAACTTTCACAACTGTCTCATTTTTATTTTAAAGGCAATACAGGAATTTTACTCTACATGCAGTTAAAAGAAAGTAATAATCTTTTTTAAGCAGGCTATACTTTTTCATTTACATGTAAATAAATGCCAGATAATTTTCAGAAATTAATCTCTTTCGGTGGCAGTTAGACCCGCGGACGCACTACTACAATGTGATCTTATTAGTTTGTTGTTGTGGACATTGCGAATGCTTCTTGTTTTAGTTTGCACAGTACGTAAACCACAACCATGGGCGTTTTCCTACACACCATCCACAATTTTAAGCCAGTCCTGAACATGTCATTGTAGCACTCGTTTTCCTGTTTTCGTAAACAACTGTACAGTTGTTGATAACAAGCACTTTATAGGCATTTTCAGGTACTGCGAAACACATATACGATAAAACTACTAACTCGAAAACATTGTGATGGCGCTTCGAAATTTAGCCACAAGATGGCAATCTAAAGACAGTAATCATTAGCCAATAGGTGGTGGGGGAAGGAAAGTGGCGTCACAAATGTAAAGTGACTTTAACTTTTGTGTCTTGGCTAAAAGTCGGCCGGCCGCTGTGGCCGAGCGGGACTAGGCGCTTCAGTCCGGAACCGCGCTGCTACTACGGTGTGTGATGTCTTTAGATTAGTTAGGTCTAAGTAGTTCGAAGTCTAGGGGACTGATGACCTCAGATGTTGAGTCCCATAGTGCTCAGAGCCATTTGAACCGTTTTTGAGCTAAAAGTGGCGTCACTCGAGTTCCGCCCAGGAATTTGGCGTGCACGTGGAAAACCATCTTTACGCTCCGATCGCCACCGCTTGCGCATCGAACAAATGCAATGCTAACAGTGCTTACGCGACTATCGATACAAACGTTAAGATATGTAGCTTACAGCGTCCGGGCAAATGGACGACTCAATAGGACACGATGTTTCACAGATAACAGCCGACTAACCGTTACAAAAGATTATGCAGGAATGCTTTTAGAGTGTAACATTCATAAAATGTATGTTTCACTATCGTGGGAGAAGAGGGAGTTACATAACAGCAACGAAAAATACTAACAAATAATTCGATTGGCGATGTGAAGAATCGTTTCTTCACGTTTCTTCTTTCTTTTTACGAACGGTAACACTATATATACGAACTGCTCCTCTGTCCTTACAACGTTGCACAACTCATCCGTTAAGACGATTTTGAAGTTTTGCGAATCAATGAGATACAGGATGTGCCATTTACGAGTTGTATTTTTTATCAGTTCACAACATTCTAAACATTCTAAAACATTCATCAGCATTCAAGACTGTTCATAAAAGCTCTAGAATATTATACAACAGTCTCGATTTCTTTACCTTTAAAAATTCTTAATGCGAAAAAGATATTAGATGTCCCGATGAGCACCACGATTTTATGGTGCCCACTTTAAAGCATAGGCACTCGAATAATGGAAAGACTGGAGGAAACCGACCTCAGAGTAGATCAGTTAGATTTCCGGAAAAATTTAAGAACACGCGAAGCAATTAAGACACTACAACGTCTTGTAGGAGGTAGATCAAAGAAGGTCCAACCTACGTTTATATCATCTGTAGATTTAGAGAAAGCTTTTGACAATGCTGACTGGAAAGTACTCTATCAAATTCTGAGGCCAGGAAGAATAAAATACAGAGAGCGAAAAGTTACTTACAACTTATACAAAACCAGGTTGCAGATATATGGGGCAAGGACGTGAAAAGGAATTTTGGATGATTAGGTTGTGAAGTATCGTTGTAGCTTATCACCGATGTTACTCAGTCGGTAAACTGAATGAACAGTAAAAGAAACCAAGGAAAAATCTGGAAAGGGAATTAAAGCTCAAGGGGAGGAAAAAAACTTTGCTGTTTGTTGATGACATTGTGAGTGTCAAAGACGGCAACAGACTTGGAAGATCAGTTGGAAGGAAAGGATGGTGCAGTGAAGAGAACTTTTGACAGGGATATCAGCAAAAATAAAACACGTGGAATGAGACGTTAAGACACAAGACGAATACAAGTTTTGAAAATGTGGTGCCACACAAGAATGCTGAAGATTAGACGGGAAGATTGGATACCAGTGAAATCGGTGAGAACAGAAATGTATGGCCCAATTTAACTAAAAGAAGGGGAAGCTGAATGGCCATGAAACAGTCGTCATCTTTGCAATAGAGAGAGGTGTGTTGGGAGGGAGGGGGCAGGGAGTTCAAAGATTGTAGAGGGACATCTCGGACTGACTACAGCAAGCGAGATGAAATGAGCGTAGGTTGCAGTAGCTATTCAAAGATGAAGGGTCTTGCGCAGAACAAAATACCATGTAAAGTTGCATCAAATCAGTTTTCGGACTAAAGACCACAGCAGCGCGACAGCAGCAGGAATTAGTCTACTGTGATTCCCTTACTATCTTCTGGTTATCGGTAACCGTTTTTTGTACCTTCGAACATCACCCGAAATACTCTCTATTTGTGAGCGTGCACTCGTCATACTGAGTGTTGACACCTTTTAGCATCAAAATTATACTCTAGATAGAGGAACCCAAGATGAGCACTTTTAGAAAATCAACCAATGGTGCTTATGAAAACTTCAGAGAGTAGGTAGGTGGCTTCGTGAAGGTCAACTAACAGGATTTTATTTTCTAGTAACCTATTAAGGTGACGCACTACGCCGGCCGAAGTGGCCGTGCGGTTAAAGGCGCTGCAGTCTGGAACCGCAAGACCGCTACGGTCGCAGGTTCGAATCCTGCCTGGGGCATGGATGTTTGTGATGTCCTTAGGTTAGTTAGGTTTAACTAGTTCTAAGTTCTAGGGGACTAATGACCTCAGCAGTTGAGTCCCATAGTGCTCAGAGCCATTTGAACCATTTTTTTTTTGACGCACTACACGTGATTCTCATTCGAGTTGTGCTGACAAAGTTGCTTGTGGCTGAATCTGTTATTTTTCACAAGAAAATGTGATCTGAACAAGATTGTGCACCATCCCACTTCGACATCAGTATCCACAAACATTTTAGAACAACAGATGCCTTCATTGTTGGATTCGAAAATGAAGTCACCGGATCTATCCCTTATGGATTTTTTCGTATAGGGCTGCTTAAATAGCTAATTCCATAGATCATCTGAATATTTTCTCATCGAAGTTACGCGAATCGAGACAATTTACAGAATGTGCATACACCCTCAGTTTTAACCTTAATGAAATATTAGTCCTACTCATGCAATTACTCTGAAAAATTAATTTTTGTTTACAGGCTACCAGTTATTAAATAAATATTCGTCGATGGAATAGGAGGAGCTGTCCAGAAGAAATAATTTACGGTTAGATTTAAAATTTATTTCCTGTCAAGTAAACATTTTATATTGTAACACAAATTACCGAAAATTTTTACTGTTGCCTACTGGACTCATTTCTGCGTTATTGACACTTTTAATAAAGGAGAGTAAAGATCATATTTTCCTCTAGTGCTGTAGGCATGTACATCACAGTTCTTCTCAAATAGTGACGAATTATTTATGATGAATATAATTAGTGAATATATGAATTGTGATGGTACAGTTAAAATGCCCAACTGATTGAAGAGATGTCTAGAAGATGACAGCGAGTACACACACAACTTCGTCTTACTACTCGCTTTTGTGCAATCTGTACTTTCTTTCTAAGTAAACAGCTACCACAATAGACTATTTCGCAAGACATTAATGAGTTGAAATACGTTAGGAGGTTGATCCGTTTGTTTCCATAACTAGCAAGTGTACGAAGAACAAAAGTACCTGAACTTAATTAATTGAGCAGTTAAATCATATTCTTCCAGTTCAAGTTTTCATCAATATGTACGCCCAAAGATATGGACTATTCTGCACTATTTACTGACTCCTGTTCATCTGCCACATCCATTCTTACTATGCTTTTCCTCAAAATTTAGAGAGAGCCCACTTTCAGACGACCACTTAATAATAATTTTTTCTGATGCTTTCTCTGAAAAAGACATCAATTTTGCTTGATGATTGTTGAGTTGAAGGTTACTCACATATATCGTCTACTCTCTCGCCCAACACAACAACGACTGCTCTAGACATCCTCTGAAATACTACGGCGCCCAGTGGAGGCGGCGGAATAATAATCTTTGGCGCAATCTCTGGCGCTGTGACTCAGTGTAGCCACCTTTCTCCGTGCATTGATACACTACTGGCCATTAAAATTGCTACACCACGAAGATGACGTGCTACAGACGCGAAATTTAACCGACAGGAAGAAGATGCTGTGATATGCAAATGTTTAGCATTTCAGAGCATTCACACAAGGTTGGCGCCGGTGCCGATACCTACAACGTGCTGACATGAGGAAAGTTTCCAACCGATTTCTCATACACAAACAGCAGTTGACCGGCGTTGCCTGGTGAAACGTTGTTGTGATTCCCCGTGTAAGAAGGAGAAATGCGTACCATCACGTTTCCGACTTTGATAAAGGTCGGATTGTAGCCTATCGCGATTGCGGTTTATCGTATCGCGACATTGCTGCTCGCGTTGGTCGAGATCCAATGACTGTTAGCAAAATATGGAATCGGTGGGTTCAGGAGGGTAATACGGAACACCGTGCTGGATTCCAACGGCCTCGTATCACTAGCAGTTGAGATGACGGTCATCTTATCCGCATGGTTGTAACGGATCGTGCAGCCACGTCTCGATCCCTGAGTAAACAGATGGGGACCTTTGCAAGACAACAACCATCTGCACGAACAGTTCGACGACGTTTGCAGCAGCATGGACGGAGACCATGGCTGCGGTTACCCTTGACGCTGCATCACAGGCAGGAGCGCCTGCGATGTTGTACTCAACGACGAACCTGGGTGCACGAATGGTAGAACTTCAATTTTTCGGATGAATCCAGGTTCTGTTAACAGTAGCATGATGGTCGCATCGGTGTTTGGCGACATCGCGGTGAACGCACATTGGAAGTGTGTATTCGTCATCGCCGTACTGGCGTATCACCCGGCGTGATGGTATGGGGTGCCATTGGTTACACGTCTCGGTTACCTCTTGTTCGCATTGACGGCACTTGGAACAGTGGACGTTACATTTCAGATGTGTTACGACCCGTGGCTCTATGCTTCATTCGATCCCTGCGAAACCCTACATTTCAGCAGGATAATGCGTTCACCGCGACGTCACCAAACACGAATGCGACCATCATGATGCTGTAAACATAACCTAGGTCCATCCGGCACGACCGCATGTTGCAGGTCCTGCACGGGCCTTTCTGGATACAGAAAAAGTTCGACTGCTGCCCTGGCCAGCACATTCTCCAGATCAATTGAAACGTATGGTCAATGGTGGCCGAGCAACTGGCTCGTCACAATACGACAGTCACTACTCATGATGAACTGTGGTATCGTGTTGAAGCTGCATGGGCAGCTGTACCTGTACACGCCATCCAAGCTCTGTTTGATTCAATGCCCAGGCGTACCAAGGCCGATATTACGGCCAGAGGTGGTTGTTCTGAGTACTGATTTCTCAGGATCTATGTACCCAAATTGCGTGAAAATGTAATCACGTGTCAGTTCTAGTATAATATATTTGTCCAATGAATACCCGTTTATCATCTGTATTCCTTCTTGGTGTAGCAATTGTAGCAATGGCCAGTAGTGTATAAAGGATAGGACTGGACGCAAAATTTGAACCATGCGGTACTCCCTCCGCGATTTCTCTCCAGTCAATAAATTTCTCTCTCTTTCCAACATTATTTGAATTATCCAGCATTGTTTTTTGCCTTCTGTTTTTTAAGTCACATGAAGCTGTTCGGGTACGATCTCTCAGGAGGGACTGTATAGGAACTGATTCTTAAGATGCTAAACAACAGAGAGACTTTAGTAAGAGTGGAAATATTTTATGGGTCGTGGTAATGTATGTATAGAGACTGACAGTTCTTACTTTGAACAGTCGCTGTTGGGTTAAGTTGTTGCTGCGAATGTAAAGTTGTTTATGTGACTAAAAAATTCAACATTGATTTTCCAAAGTTATTTCCCCGTCTGAGAGTATTCAGTTTAGAATTCTCTACCGCCTGCGCAATTTTAACCGTAACGGTTTCACTGTATGTCGCACTGTACCAGCTGACGGCGTTTACAGTCTTCTCCTTACGTGAGACTGGCACCAATCCTCGTATCTCATATTCCCAAAATAGTACTCACGAATGTTATGAGTCGCCATGTGTGCGAATGAGTACGCTGCAACGTACTCTAGACGGTGCTGCCACCCTGCATATGAGGGACATATGAGGAACCAGTACTGTTCACTCACGAAATTATTTGACTTTATCCTTTTCCGTGCTAGCAAGCTACGACTTTCCTGTCTCACCGACAAGACTAGATTTAGATATGCGAGTATTCTCCATGTTACATTAAAATACGTGAATCACGCCAGACTAGCGATACTAGAAAACGATATACTGGTGGCGCTCGTGCTGGCAAATACTGCGATTGCAAAACTAAGCTGGGTTGACAGAGAGCAGTCACTGGCCGAAAGATGGCAGTATGTGACTTGCAATGTTATGCAGCAATATAAGTAACAAGACATTAAAAGGAAAGTATATGTTAACGGGAAGATTATGCTACTTACGTTTAAAGCAGAGACTATTACATCATACGAAAGTGATGTCAGAATGACGTGTAATTTGATGCAGCAAATGCCACATTGATTTTGGCGTATTTAGCTGTTTTGTTTTATAAATTGCAGTATACCATCTCAAGGCAACAGCGCACTGAAGATCATAAACACGTCGCCCTTATAAAGGTCAGTTACTGCCTATCAAAGTTGTTAGGCGTTCAAGAGATACTGTGATAACCGACACAAAAGATAGAAGTCGCGTGTATTCATTGTAGAGTAGTGAATAAGGATGTGACTTAGAGAATCAAAGGAAGTTGTTTCATGTCTCGCTATACGCCAACTTTTTTTTTTTGGGGGGGGGGGGGACTCTCACTTCAAGTTATGCAAGAGGAACAGTGTGCCATTTCTCTGGCGCGTTGCGTATCCGGCACTACCGATAGCGACTTGTATTTCTGTTTCCGTCTGGTTCGGCCTGCGCAGGCGCTGAGGCGGCTGCTGCCCTCTGGAGCGTTTTTCGAGGGGGGGGGGGGGGCCGCGGCGCGCGCGCTCGGCTCGGCAGTTGGATTCGCACCGAGCTGGTGGTATTTTTCCTTCTGCCTCGGCACGGAGATGTGGCCTCGTTGTTGGCGGGCCTCGTTGATTTGGCCGTTGGGCGGTGTGGCGTGTTGGTGACGTGCTGTAGTGGACAACTGGTGCATCCCCGCACGCGATCGCTCGAGGTTCTCCGCCTCTGAAAAGGGTGCCACGATATCGCTTGGGTTTCCGCACCCAGGAGTTGTAAGGACTGCAGGTCAGGCTTTCTGTGTGTTTGCTCTGTCCGGTCTGCGTGGCGGGGTTCGTTTCACCTTACTTCAGCTGTTGTTTATATTTTCTGCGTGATTCCGTTTTGGCCGTAATCTAGGTGTCGAGTTTTCTGCTTGTGTGTAGCCGGTCGTCGCCCCCGTTTTCCCGCCCGGGGGGCAGCCGTATCTGTTGGTGGGAATTATTTGGCAGTGTGTGTTTTGCGTGGACCCGGTGTGCTCACGCGCCCTGATTCTAAGTTGAAATTACTGTGGTCAGGCTGGCTCGGTTGCTGGAGTGTGTGTTATTGGTTTTCTGGCTCGCTGGGGACTGTGCACGCGCGCGCCTGTTCCGTTTTGTGATGTGGCAGCAGTCTGATATTTTTATGTGTGTTTGTTAAGCTGCTAGCTATTGCTTTTAGCCTTGTGCTCACTTGTTTTAATTTAAATTGCTGGGCATTGTCATTTGCCTGTTTTTTTTACCTTTATTTATTTGTATTGTCAATTAAGCCTAAGACGATGTCCAAGGTGCTAGCAATTGATTTTAGCCTCGTGTGTACTTAATCCTACTTAAATTCTTGGGAATTGCCATTTGCTTGTTCTTTTACTCTTATTTATTTGTTGTGCCAGTTAGCCCTAAGATGATGTCAGACCTTGGTATCTGTCAACCTTATTTTGGCTACTAGCGCTCAGATGCAATATTGCCGGGCCTATCCCAGATTTTGTCATTAATTGAGATCCTTTTATACTGTATTTTTAGTAGTAGGTTTGGCAAGTGCACTTGTGTATGGTATTTATTCTGTTCTCCCCCCCCCCCCCCCCCTCCCTCTTCCTTCTTCGTGTAAACTGGTTTTGGTAAGATTTCTAGGTGGCCTGTGTTCTTTTATTACCTATGTAAGTTTGCCCGCTGCCGCAGTCGTAACATGTTTTGACCGACAAGCGGCCCATGTTGGCTAGAGTTCGAATGTGGTCTGCGCTGTTGAAATCCGCAAACTTTCTGTGAGGAAGGAAATGTTGGGCCTTGCCGTACATATATTTATTATTTGAGCTAGTCATGTACGTGTTGTTGTGTTAAGGGTTTTAGGGCATTTTTAATTGAGATACCTTTTGGAAATTTTATCACTCTTTTAAAGAAGGTATAGGAAGGAGTAACTTCGACTGAAAATTTAATTGTAAATTATACATTTGTGCTTCACACTATAAAATTTAACTGTATTAGGTGAAAGTATGCAGTTTAATGCACAATGATGATTTGTTAATGTATCAAATTGTAAACAGTTTCTTTGGCAGTGAGTCAGACGACACAAATAAGTTTCTCTGTTCACCTGTGGCATATAACATTTTTATTACCTCATATTGTAACCAGCTTGATTTGTTTGTGTCACTGTAATTTGTAAGCTACAGTGTAATTTATTACAATTAATTGTTATGGGGAAATAAACCTTGAATTGTATGTCCTTTTCATTAACCGAATCCCATCCAAATCGTCCGCTCAAACAGTATATGAATATTACAGTGTGTCTCAAGGAAGAGATAGAAAGTAATTTAATACTGTTGTTTTCTTCTAAATAAAAGTAATCACGCTTTGTAATGTTGGCATACTATCGGCGGTAGTTCTAGAGAAAGCAGAGTAGAAATCACGTTTCTGAAGTTCATTTGCTGGTTTTGCAGTCATAATTTGAATAGGGATAAAAATAAGTCAGATAACTGGAAACTGTATCACATCAGTGCATAGCTTTCTTATCTTCATCTACAGTGAAAACAAACACACACGTGGCAGATGGATATAGCCGCTTACGAAATATTAAATAGTACCATTTCTCACACGAAGCTCTGGCAAGGTGCCAAGGGTCAGATCTGAAACTGCAGACTGTCGTGTCACAGAATTATTAAATATTTCCACTTAAAGCGAAAATACAATGGACAACAACTGTTATAATACCAAATCGACATATTCATTTGCGTGCTTTCAAAGAGAAACCGCGTACGTCATCCCTATTACTTATTTCTTCAAGCAACAAACATTGAAGAATGCGTAAAATATGTATCCAAGAACACATAGGTTCGCAGCCTGTGCACAGGGCTGGTGTTGCATTTCCGCTTTCAGCCGCTATCCTGCAGCGTTACAAATGACAACCGATTAATATTAAAACGTAAAATATTGCTTTTTCTACACCTGCATTTCGTTGTTTAAAATTGGGGCCATGAAGAGAAATAACCTGTCAACAGCATGTGATCAATTTCTCGCTCTTTTTCGAGCGAGTGTTATAGGTCGGTGTTATACGTCGGTACACCGAACACCAGTTTATTTCAGATGATACAATCTTACGCATAACAAATATTTATTCCCTCTTAATCGCGTAATTTTGGAATTTTCATACAAACTAAGAAAAGAACGAATACTATGCAGAGTCGTTCTAATATATGAGTGAACTTGCTTTCCTTTTACAATAATCGAAACTGCTTACTTTTGTCCTTAGAACGCATGTGTATAAGTCCAAAATTATAAATCTACTACTGACGTTTAGAAACTTGTATAATCGAAGAACTTAGTTTCGTTGATGAATACATTCACGTGAAATTCATATACAGAAAACGAGTTAACGTTCAGAGATTACGCACGCACATTGTGCACCTTTTTAAATATCAACAGATAACTACGTCAACAAAGGAGTGGGGAAAACCTGTACTGAGCTTGCCAAGAGTTTGCATACTAAAGGTAATGGCGAGATTCATTTAGGTGATTCACTTAGATGGCTGATTCGACTCGAAACGTTATGTCAAAACGTAATGTCGTTTAGAAGTGCTGTAATTAATGTTAACAAACGAATTTTCGCAAAGTCGCTTTAGACTGTCATATTAACACTAATCCACGTACAAGCTGTAAAGAAACTTCGGATATAAATTTGTAGACTTATTAGAGCAGATAAAAAAAGAAACGCTTTTGTTATGTGACACAAATGTCACAAGGGCACCGTTTATCCGCTAGAGGTTCGTGAAGGGTTGGACTCTGAACTATTCTTAGGTCAACGTCCACAGTTGTGAATACTTCGTACACAACATATTGACACTGGTAGCTGATTTGCACCGCAATTACTCGTTACTATTAGTAACTCTAAGTTTTCAAGTTTTCATTACTGATTGCAATTTCCACCTCTCTGGATAAGCACTTACATTGCTATCGGCTATGTTGTGTTGTGTTGTGTTTACATGAATGTTCCTACTGATACTTACAGGTTCTTCATAGCTGATCATTTTCTAACCGAGTTAGCTGACACGCATCGCATTTTAGCGAAGCGCAACGAAACAGTGGAGCAGCAAGAATTTAATGGCCGCCTTCGTGACACAGCATTCCTCAGACCAGACCGATGGGAAACTGGTAGACCTCGCAATGTGCGAACTGTCCAGTTTGAGGAAGCTGTAGTACAACAAGCTGAAGACAGTCACAGCACCAGCATACGATCCATAGCCACGGAACTAAATACATTCTAAGACAAAGAAACGCACCACGAAGGCATGATCCGAATGAGACAGAAATCTGTAGCTGTGATGTACATGTACAAAAAACAAATTATTAGAATTCCAGAAAAAAATAGATGATGTATTTAAGAGAAAGGCATGCACAGACTGAGAAAGTCAATAACTCGTTCGTCCACCTTTGGCAGTTATTCGGCCTAGCGTTAATTGATAGGGTTGCTGGATGACCTCCTGAGGGATAGCATGCAAATTCTGCCCAACTGGCGCTTTAGATCGCCAAATTTCCGAGCTAGCTGGTTGGGCTCGCCCATAATGCTCCAAACCTTCCCAAATGGAGAAAGTTCCCGCGACATTACTCGCCAAGACAAATAAAGTAAGTTCCGGCGACCTTATTGGCCAACTTACGGTTTGGTAAGCACGAAGACAAGCAATAGAAACTCTCGCCGTGCGAGCGGGCATTGTCTTCCTGAAATGTTAGCTCAGGATGGCTTGCTATGCAGGGAAACAAAACGGGATGTAGAATATCGTCGACGTACCACTGTGCTGCAAGACCGCCGCAAATGACAACCAAAGGGGTTCTGCTGTGAAAAGAAATGGCATCCCAGGCCGTCACCCCTCGCGGTTAGGTTGGTATCCACCCGCTGTCCGGATCGTCTACAGCAAATTATTAACATCTCTGACTTCGAAATGTGTGTTTTGTTTACTGACAAGGCTACCTTCCTAAGGGAAGAAATATTCATCTGGCACAGAAGCCGTCTATCAGAGTTGGAAAATCCTGACGCTAGTTATGTACTCTGTTATTAACAGAGATTTACCATAACAAACCAAAACGAACATCTGACTGGGCCGTATCTCTCGCATAACACGCTCAGTGGAGGAAATTCTCGTATCTTTCTTCCTGAGGTACTACCGGAAATGTTGGAGAATGTCCCGATAATAGTGAGGTAGTGATTATGTTTCCAACATGACGAGGCCCCACGACACTTTGCCATCGATGTCAGAGAACATTTGGAGGATGATTATCCCAATTGTTGGATTGGGAAGGGTGGACCAGTAGATGAGACCGGAGCGGAATGGACCACTGAGGCAGAACGGTCCCGCATGTCTAATTTCGCCTAGAGTCGCTAGGATGCGCTCTGACTGACAAGTGTTCAACAAACGAATGGCTGTTATGGTTTAGTACAGTTGAAACTCTTGTCACGCACTAGTTGCGCACTCTGCCTATAAATGTGAGCGAATCATCAGTTCCTATTATAATTTTCTGGAGAATTTCCAACTAAGTTATTATATTTTACTTCTTCACAATCAACGTTTAGACTCCATGCATAAGCATATTCTTAGCTGTCTTTCTACCCAATGTAGTTGGAAAGAAATTGTGCACTGTGGTTACTGGATACTTTCTCAATAAAATGTTCAAATGGATGTGAAATCTTATGGGACTTAACTGCTAAAGTCATCAGTCCCTAATCTTACACACTACTTTACCTAAATTATCCTAAGGAGAAAACACACACACCCATGCCCGAGGGAGGATTCCAACCTCCGCCGGGACCAGCCGCACAGTCCATGACTGCAGCGCCCGAGACCGCTCGGTTAATCCCGCGCGGCTATTTTCTCAACAGATATGCGATTGGGGCGGAGTGGTCTACTGGTATAATCCGTTCCTCCCTGGCTGCCTTTTATTCTGCATTTCACGAATTCTACCGCGTGGTTTGCCTTTCACGTTTGCAGATGGTACGTCATTGTTACAGAAAGTGAGAGACAAAACTGGTCCACGAAAAACATGAAATCGGTAATAATAATAGAACGATAACCCGAGGACAAGCACTAAAGCCATTTGTCGTGCCTTTTACTATTTTAAAACGATACGTAAAAATGAAAAAGGACAATCCCTTTCAACAACTGACAAAACCTGCGGAAAATATCCGTGTGTTTTCAACACGGAGCAAGAGTTAGTACTTGCCAAAGCGACATTTTGGTATGACTATGAAGGAACTGCGCAGATTAGCGTATCAGCTGGCAGGACGAAACGGGTGTCTGCACCCATTCCCCAACGAAACGAAAATGGCTGGAGGAATTGGGTCGTTGGATTTCTGGTTTGTAACCTCCCCCCTCACTTATCGACCTTAATGACAGTGAGAAATTAAACCGCGTGTACCTAATGGAAATTTGGGAAAAGCAATCGTCACCGAAGTTAATCTATCGGTAAAGAGGGAGGAAAGGGTTACATCTAAATGAAAGGAAAAATGCAAATGAAACTGGTGGAAATTAATTTTGAAAAGGGGTAAAGTTAATAAAGAAAGTAAATGTGCGGCCGTTACGTTAACAATTAACTAGCGGTAATTAGATATTTGAGATTTGGGGGAAATCACGGTCGCCAGTCCTAAGGACAATTACTATAGTAACTGAAAAAGAAAGGTTATTACACATATAATTAACACTAGAAGCGTGGCAACTGAAGGTTGACACGTGTAGTGTGAAAACTGAAAGTTTGTCAGAAGTAATAAATTTCCCTACACTCTGACTTAATTTAGCAAAAGAATTAATAAAACCGGAAAATCGAAAGTTAATTTAGTGACTGAAGTTAATAGTGAGCTTTCTTTCTGAAGCACATCGAAATCCAGTAAAATACGGTTAGTCTTGGGCTACCTCAACAATCATTTCAAAAGCAACTTGACTCTACGCAATTTAGAAACAAGAGATTTAACTTTGAACTTGAATTAAATGATTCTGAACTATTAACAATAGTAAAATTTAGTACGTACCAAGCTGAGCTGCAGTCACAGGTAAGCTAAAATATGCTAACAAAACTCGCACTCTAAATTTGTGCTCGTGTAACCTAAATATTGTAGCCAGCTACTGAACTTTGAAATTAAAGCAGTGAAATCTAATCATATTATTTTAATGCTGGCGTTTGAATTTCAACGACACTCGGGTTCATTTCGGAAAAGGAAGGGACCCTGCTTGGCAATGCAATTGGGACAATGAGCAACAAAGGTTCATGCTAAGTTGCTGTAATTTTGCGAGGCAAATGGAACAATTTGAAAAGCTGAGGTCTGCCATACAGTTCTGAAACTTTACGTGCTTTTAGTCTTCCTTGTTGGTTGATTGAAGGTTTGAAGCCGTCGATCGAGGAGGTGGCGACAGTCACTCATTGTCGGCCGTCGCTGTTGCAGAAGCTGGATGTTGGCGCGCCTTCTTCTCAACACGGTCACCAGGCGAAACGGGCTCTTGATGTGCGCCAGCTAATGCTTCCCGTCCGCGACACCATGTCAGAAACTATCATCGCGAGTCGAGCGCAATTACATGCTGCCAAACCCCGAAAGCGCGGCAACTCGCGGGAGCGTCACACAATACACCTGCTCCACTCGCTACTCCAGCCAGACCCTCACTGTCCTGCCCGCGCTCCACGCGGCAGAGTTCACTACCAAAGATCCTACACACTTTGATTCGTCACACGACCTATCGACGTAATCGTTCGATAGCAGTTTTCCCTAGGCAAGACCCAGCGTAAAAACACAAATAATATTCACGAAACAAACCAATTATACATCGACATAAGTGCATAAATATATATATACAAACAGTAAAACAATTACAATATATAAAGAGACAGAAATGTCATATCTTGAGGTAACAAAACAAGGAAAAAAAATAATAGTACAATAGATGGAAATAGGAGTATATGCATTTCCGGCGTTACACGTGCCCCACATTGTCTGAGGATGTTCGTGTAACGTAAACAGACTCAGAAAATGTCCCAAAAAAGAAACAGCGGAAATGCATATGCTCAAAACATCAACAAAATTTAGCATTCGTCTAATTAATCATAAATCAATTTTTAGACCATAATAATTGAGTGGAGACACTCCTAATCTTATTCCACTCTGTCATCTTGCACAAAATAAAACAGGTTGACAACATATTAAAATTCATAGAAAACATAGAAAATGGTTTAGCTATTCCAAAATCATTAAAATTCGTAACACTATGAGAAATGGAATACTATTTGCAAAATTAATCAGAGTACATGGTCATAAAAACAGGTAGATCAAAATACGCAAATTAATAATTAATTACATAGAATACACATTTTTACATATCCTTTTCATAATTAATATCTCGTCATGAGATTCCACTTAACGCTAAACAAGAAAATAACACACATCAGATCGAAAAAAACATAAATATTGACAGTAGAATTCTTTCACATCAGCTGTCCGGGAAGAAAAACTATTCCGCCTTTCGTACTCGCAAGTACAAAGAATGCCGACAGCGGCACAAGAGCCGACAGCGGCACCGCCTCGCCAGTATTGTTGCGCCCGCCTGTGCGGCACGCTTGATCTCTCTCGCCCTTGTAACGGCATTTCCAGAACGTCCGTTTCACTGAATTCTTTCGGTAAAACTCACTCCCGAGTAATCTCAAGGAGTCCATAAACACTATCACAGTGGATAACTCAACACTGTCCATCATCACACGCATGTACTAGCCTGAAACTTAAAACAGCGTCTAAGTACATCGGCAATGACTAGTAAATCACATATTTATGGAATCTTACAGCTAGTTACAAAATCATATTTACATTGCTTAATCTACTGTGACTCAGCTGAAAACTTAAACTAGCAGCTTGGATTTTTAAATTGATTAATATTCAGTAACTCTTAAATCATTTAATCAACATAAATTACTTATTAATTACAACTTCTTTAATGACCTCTAAGTCAGGCAAAAGCATCGCCACATGGCACATCCTTAAATCTTACACTCTATATCTACATACTGTGCAAATTACCCTATCTGTGGTACTAATCAATCCTTGGTTGGTACAATTTCAAGTCTACAATATTCCGTAATCATTTGTGTGAGTTATACCAATGACTTTATATGGTCCATTATAAACAAACTTAAATTTAGAGATTTCATGGTCTATCTCGCTCGATTTCTCATGAGCTTTTACAAGTACTAAGTCTCCGATTGCAAACTTAGCAAAACGCGCTTTAGCGTCATGACGACGTATGCGAGCATCAGCTTTTAGCTTCGTTACTTCTCGCAAACGATCTTTTTTCACACCAATACTAATGTCAATCCGTGGAGGGAATTTGATTATCACTTCCACTAAACTTTTACTTCTGTCATCCAACAGGATTTCCTCTGGAGAAAATCCCGTAGATTCATGTCTCAAGGTGTTCATAATTCTCTCAAATACTGCTACATATTTGCCCCATGCCCTATGGTTGTGATGGCAATAGGTACGGGAAAGTCGGCCTCGTCTTTGTTCGTGTGTTACGTTTGACACACCGTCTACAATACTTTCCAATTCACTTTCTACATTATTGTCAATGCCGAGATTCTTTACATTACAGTAGTTCAGCTTCATACCTACGTCAATACCATCCGGCCAGTTAACAATGTGTATAGGCTGGTATTGCCTATGCACACCGTCTCCTGCCTCGTCAAAACTAACTACTATTGTTTTATCTTGGGACGTACATGTCAACGTTTTGCTTTCGCAGTTAATCGCTGCACGGTACTTTAACAGCCAATCTAACCCGATAATTACTTCCGTAGTTAAGTCTGGCACGACGACAAACTCTTGTTCAAATCGTGCCCCACATATCTCGAAGCTGACAAAAATCTGTTTTGTGACCGGTTTACTGGCCTTCCCAGTAGCACCGATAATTTTCACTCCTGTTACTGGCATAACTACGATGCCAGGTCTGTCTTTCAGTAACTCAAATATTTTCCCAGATACAGCACTCAATTCTGCACCGGTGTCAATCAACACGTTTAGTTGTAGGTCGTGCATATTAACAGACACTACTATCTGTCTACACTTGTCCTCGACTGTTTCTTTATTTTCCCACAGTAAATCCTCGTCTATATCCAGGTCATTCCAGAAAAAACCATCCGGCTTTGATCCCAAATCCGGCTTATCCGGCGCCTTTTTCAGCCTCTGTTCACATACAGTTTTAATTTCAACACGTCTGTCCTGAGGCTTAGTCTGTAGCTTCGCCTCCAATACCGAAACCTTTTCCTGTAACTCGTCAACTAGTGAGTGTTGCTTTGCTATCGATTCACTAATTGTCACCTTCGTTGATTCCTCTTTGGTCAGATTGATCTCATCTGCCAATCTACCTGGAGGAATGTGCCCAGTCGCATCTGAAATTACTTCCTCTGGATCTGCGCAACCCACACTGCTACCGTCTGACCGCATAACGTCAGCTCTAACCTCATACACGCTGAAATCTATGTGCTTTTCTACCAATTGTGTCCGGCTATCACTAAAATTTTCGTAATCTTTCCCCTTAATAGTCTCGCAATGTTTAAACTGGAGGTTTGCGTCGGATGGGTCGGCTACTTCTACCACTATAACTTTCGGTAAAGTCTGCCGGTTAGGGCCAGAACTTTCCGTTACTCCTTCAACATCTAACTCCTGCGGGACGAAACACGACGAATCTTGCTCGTGCTCCCCATTAACATCAACTATTTCTGGTAAAGTCTGCCGGTTAGGGCCAGAACTTTCAATCACTTCACAAATACTATCTTCCTGTGGGACGAGACGCGGCAAATACTGCACGCGCTCCCCATAAACACTTCTCCCATACAGACCCCTATAATCTCTTAGTTCGTCGTATAAGCGACCGAACTGCCTTAACCAGACCTCATCCCTCTCTGCATCCCCTCGCTCGATGACGGACGTTTTATCCGACATCTGATCTTCTCTCAACAATTGCGAATCATTCTTAAACTCAATCTCCAGTTCCGCTGTGGGTATTACAGCTGGCACCTTATAATCGATTTCCGGAACACTACTTAAATTGTTCTCACTGACAGTGAATGTACCTTCTACTGCCGTGTATACAGCTGATCTACTACTTGTGAGCGCACTCCTTTCTCTTAACACTGGCACACTCTCCCGCCGTTGATTATTCCACACGGAATTTTCATACCGACGACACCTGGGTTTTCTCCTGTTATTGGGCCGCCAAAATTTCTCCACGCCTGGTCGGCCCCTCACCGGCGCGGCTAATGGTTTCCCTGTCTCGTCCCAGCAGATACGCTCCCCGGATGCTGCTGAGGCGGCTGGTCACACCCTCTGGCGTTATTACTATTCTGTGAAGCCCGTATCACGTTAGTATGATACTGGTTTCCGTCATTCCTGTTATTATTTGCATTGTACCGATTGTTATTACGGTCCGAACCATTATTGTTATTGCTGCCATGGTTGCGGTATGCATTATTCCCGTGGTTATCGTTGTTGTGGTTGCTGTGGTACCCGTTGTTGTTACCACGGCCTCTGCCACTGTCGCGATTATTGCGCCAATTGTCCTCGTCCTCCACTCTTTCCAGGAAATCATTGATTGTCCTGTAATTGCTTCCTACGTATCGTTTTGTATCATCTGGAAGCTTCTTGTAGAGTTCCCAGACTATTTCGGATTCCGAGCGGCGGTCACGCAAATATTCCAACTTGCGGATCCAGCCCTCACAAAACTCCTTCATCGAACCGCGCGAATTCGCATCGAAAGGCCTCGATACGACAAATTTGCGCCAGACTCTTTGCTGTTTTTGCTCTGACCAGTATTCAGCCAGAAACAAATTTTTAAATTCGTCAAAAGTCAGGTTCGTAATGTTGAGGTTTAAGCCCCAACGCTTGGCATCACCAGCCAACACATCAATAATCGCATTAATTTTTCTCTCATTAGTCCATGATCTGGGTAAAACTCTTTCACAATTCTTAATGAAATCCGTCGCGTGTATACCGCCTTTTTTTCAAGGGGTCGAACCGCTCCTCTTTCGTCAACAATTCCGAACTATGTGCATAGATTGGCACATAGCTCTGTTTTTCTTCAAGTTTCTTTTCTAATTCCGACACTCTCGTAATTACTTGGCAAGTGGTTGTCGCAAGCGTTTCCACTTCCCTCTTTTTCTCTTCGCAGGTATTAGCCTGCTTCGTCACTTTGGTATCTACTTCGGATACTAAAGCCTTTAAAGTTTCCACCTTCTGTTGATCCTCTTTTCTCACTAATTGAATTTGTTCCGTCACCCTATTCTCGATGATCGGAGCAACTGCGTCTCCTACACTTTTCTCGATCCTGCTAATTTCGGAATCAAAACGAGTATTTATGCTCGCAATTTCCGCCTGAACGCCTATCATTTCCTGTTTAAGATTACCGATTTCGGTATTAATCACGACAATATCGTCTTTGATTTTATCAACTTTTGTGTTAACAACTTCAACATTGTTGTTAACAACATTAATAGCTTTGTTCTGACTGTCTAGCTTTCGTTCAATTTTTTCAGACTGAGCTTCTTGCTTGGCCGATTGACTCTTGATTTCGTTAATCAAAACATTCAATAAATCAGTTAAATTCCCGGAAACTACCGGTTTTACTTCCGTAGCGGCTTCCTCTTTAATTGTCCCCCCGTATTCGTCATCAAGGGATTCAGATTTGATTTTCACTTCCGATTCCGAAACATTTTCTAAAGTTTGGAATTCCATTTCTGCTCTTTGTTGCGTTTCGGCGGTCGCGTCTTTCATGTTCGCCGCCTGCCCCTGAACAATGGGTACCGCGGTGCGCGTTTCCCACTGTTCGACCGATTGTTCCGTATCCAAGTCTACCAAATTTTGGCAATTGTTGCCTTCACTCATTTTAATCATTTTCAATATAACTGCCAAATCTCAACTTTAATTAGGATTCCTCACACGAATATTCTCGCTGACGTATCGACCATTTCGTAACCAGTACTTTGTTACGAGATTTGCACAATGCAAAATTCGTGTCCAGAACAACCTCAAATTTGAAGATTGTCCTGTCACCAGGTCGCCACGTGTAACCTCCCCCCTCACTTATCGACCTTAATGACAGTGAGAAATTAAACCGCGTGTACCTAATGGAAATTTGGGAAAAGCAATCGTCACCGAAGTTAATCTATCGGTAAAGAGGGAGGAAAGGGTTACATCTAAATGAAAGGAAAAATGCAAATGAAACTGGTGGAAATTAATTTTGAAAAGGGGTAAAGTTAATAAAGAAAGTAAATGTGCGGCCGTTACGTTAACAATTAACTAGCGGTAATTAGATATTTGAGATTTGGGGGAAATCACGGTCGCCAGTCCTAAGGACAATTACTATAGTAACTGAAAAAGAAAGGTTATTACACATATAATTAACACTAGAAGCGTGGCAACTGAAGGTTGACACGTGTAGTGTGAAAACTGAAAGTTTGTCAGAAGTAATAAATTTCCCTACACTCTGACTTAATTTAGCAAAAGAATTAATAAAACCGGAAAATCGAAAGTTAATTTAGTGACTGAAGTTAATAGTGAGCTTTCTTTCTGAAGCACATCGAAATCCAGTAAAATACGGTTAGTCTTGGGCTACCTCAACAATCATTTCAAAAGCAACTTGACTCTACGCAATTTAGAAACAAGAGATTTAACTTTGAACTTGAATTAAATGATTCTGAACTATTAACAATAGTAAAATTTAGTACGTACCAAGCTGAGCTGCAGTCACAGGTAAGCTAAAATATGCTAACAAAACTCGCACTCTAAATTTGTGCTCGTGTAACCTAAATATTGTAGCCAGCTACTGAACTTTGAAATTAAAGCAGTGAAATCTAATCATATTATTTTAATGCTGGCGTTTGAATTTCAACGACACTCGGGTTCATTTCGGAAAAGGAAGGGACCCTGCTTGGCAATGCAATTGGGACAATGAGCAACAAAGGTTCATGCTAAGTTGCTGTAATTTTGCGAGGCAAATGGAACAATTTGAAAAGCTGAGGTCTGCCATACAGTTCTGAAACTTTACGTGCTTTTAGTCTTCCTTGTTGGTTGATTGAAGGTTTGAAGCCGTCGATCGAGGAGGTGGCGACAGTCACTCATTGTCGGCCGTCGCTGTTGCAGAAGCTGGATGTTGGCGCGCCTTCTTCTCAACACGGTCACCAGGCGAAACGGGCTCTTGATGTGCGCCAGCTAATGCTTCCCGTCCGCGACACCATGTCAGAAACTATCATCGCGAGTCGAGCGCAATTACATGCTGCCAAACCCCGAAAGCGCGGCAACTCGCGGGAGCGTCACACAATACACCTGCTCCACTCGCTACTCCAGCCAGACCCTCACTGTCCTGCCCGCGCTCCACGCGGCAGAGTTCACTACCAAAGATCCTACACACTTTGATTCGTCACACGACCTATCGACGTAATCGTTCGATAGCAGTTTTCCCTAGGCAAGACCCAGCGTAAAAACACAAATAATATTCACGAAACAAACCAATTATACATCGACATAAGTGCATAAATATATATATACAAACAGTAAAACAATTACAATATATAAAGAGACAGAAATGTCATATCTTGAGGTAACAAAACAAGGAAAAAAAATAATAGTACAATAGATGGAAATAGGAGTATATGCATTTCCGGCGTTACACGTGCCCCACATTGTCTGAGGATGTTCGTGTAACGTAAACAGACTCAGAAAATGTCCCAAAAAAGAAACAGCGGAAATGCATATGCTCAAAACATCAACAAAATTTAGCATTCGTCTAATTAATCATAAATCAATTTTTAGACCATAATAATTGAGTGGAGACACTCCTAATCTTATTCCACTCTGTCATCTTGCACAAAATAAAACAGGTTGACAACATATTAAAATTCATAGAAAACATAGAAAATGGTTTAGCTATTCCAAAATCATTAAAATTCGTAACACTATGAGAAATGGAATACTATTTGCAAAATTAATCAGAGTACATGGTCATAAAAACAGGTAGATCAAAATACGCAAATTAATAATTAATTACATAGAATACACATTTTTACATATCCTTTTCATAATTAATATCTCGTCATGAGATTCCACTTAACGCTAAACAAGAAAATAACACACATCAGATCGAAAAAAACATAAATATTGACAGTAGAATTCTTTCACATCAGCTGTCCGGGAAGAAAAACTATTCCGCCTTTCGTACTCGCAAGTACAAAGAATGCCGACAGCGGCACAAGAGCCGACAGCGGCACCGCCTCGCCAGTATTGTTGCGCCCGCCTGTGCGGCACGCTTGATCTCTCTCGCCCTTGTAACGGCATTTCCAGAACGTCCGTTTCACTGAATTCTTTCGGTAAAACTCACTCCCGAGTAATCTCAAGGAGTCCATAAACACTATCACAGTGGATAACTCAACACTGTCCATCATCACACGCATGTACTAGCCTGAAACTTAAAACAGCGTCTAAGTACATCGGCAATGACTAGTAAATCACATATTTATGGAATCTTACAGCTAGTTACAAAATCATATTTACATTGCTTAATCTACTGTGACTCAGCTGAAAACTTAAACTAGCAGCTTGGATTTTTAAATTGATTAATATTCAGTAACTCTTAAATCATTTAATCAACATAAATTACTTATTAATTACAACTTCTTTAATGACCTCTAAGTCAGGCAAAAGCATCGCCACATGGCACATCCTTAAATCTTACACTCTATATCTACATACTGTGCAAATTACCCTATCTGTGGTACTAATCAATCCTTGGTTGGTACAATTTCAAGTCTACAATATTCCGTAATCATTTGTGTGAGTTATACCAATGACTTTATATGGTCCATTATAAACAAACTTAAATTTAGAGATTTCATGGTCTATCTCGCTCGATTTCTCATGAGCTTTTACAAGTACTAAGTCTCCGATTGCAAACTTAGCAAAACGCGCTTTAGCGTCATGACGACGTATGCGAGCATCAGCTTTTAGCTTCGTTACTTCTCGCAAACGATCTTTTTTCACACCAATACTAATGTCAATCCGTGGAGGGAATTTGATTATCACTTCCACTAAACTTTTACTTCTGTCATCCAACAGGATTTCCTCTGGAGAAAATCCCGTAGATTCATGTCTCAAGGTGTTCATAATTCTCTCAAATACTGCTACATATTTGCCCCATGCCCTATGGTTGTGATGGCAATAGGTACGGGAAAGTCGGCCTCGTCTTTGTTCGTGTGTTACGTTTGACACACCGTCTACAATACTTTCCAATTCACTTTCTACATTATTGTCAATGCCGAGATTCTTCACATTACAGTAGTTCAGCTTCATACCTACGTCAATACCATCCGGCCAGTTAACAATGTGTATAGGCTGGTATTGCCTATGCACACCGTCTCCTGCCTCGTCAAAACTAACTACTATTGTTTTATCTTGGGACGTACATGTCAACGTTTTGCTTTCGCAGTTAATCGCTGCACGGTACTTTAACAGCCAATCTAACCCGATAATTACTTCCGTAGTTAAGTCTGGCACGACGACAAACTCTTGTTCAAATCGTGCCCCACATATCTCGAAGCTGACAAAAATCTGTTTTGTGACCGGTTTACTGGCCTTCCCAGTAGCACCGATAATTTTCACTCCTGTTACTGGCATAACTACGATGCCAGGTCTGTCTTTCAGTAACTCAAATATTTTCCCAGATACAGCACTCAATTCTGCACCGGTGTCAATCAACACGTTTAGTTGTAGGTCGTGCATATTAACAGACACTACTATCTGTCTACACTTGTCCTCGACTGTTTCTTTATTTTCCCACAGTAAATCCTCGTCTATATCCAGGTCATTCCAGAAAAAACCATCCGGCTTTGATCCCAAATCCGGCTTATCCGGCGCCTTTTTCAGCCTCTGTTCACATACAGTTTTAATTTCAACACGTCTGTCCTGAGGCTTAGTCTGTAGCTTCGCCTCCAATACCGAAACCTTTTCCTGTAACTCGTCAACTAGTGAGTGTTGCTTTGCTATCGATTCACTAATTGTCACCTTCGTTGATTCCTCTTTGGTCAGATTGATCTCATCTGCCAATCTACCTGGAGGAATGTGCCCAGTCGCATCTGAAATTACTTCCTCTGGATCTGCGCAACCCACACTGCTACCGTCTGACCGCATAACGTCAGCTCTAACCTCATACACGCTGAAATCTATGTGCTTTTCTACCAATTGTGTCCGGCTATCACTAAAATTTTCGTAATCTTTCCCCTTAATAGTCTCGCAATGTTTAAACTGGAGGTTTGCGTCGGATGGGTCGGCTACTTCTACCACTATAACTTTCGGTAAAGTCTGCCGGTTAGGGCCAGAACTTTCCGTTACTCCTTCAACATCTAACTCCTGCGGGACGAAACACGACGAATCTTGCTCGTGCTCCCCATTAACATCAACTATTTCTGGTAAAGTCTGCCGGTTAGGGCCAGAACTTTCAATCACTTCACAAATACTATCTTCCTGTGGGACGAGACGCGGCAAATACTGCACGCGCTCCCCATAAACACTTCTCCCATACAGACCCCTATAATCTCTTAGTTCGTCGTATAAGCGACCGAACTGCCTTAACCAGACCTCATCCCTCTCTGCATCCCCTCGCTCGATGACGGACGTTTTATCCGACATCTGATCTTCTCTCAACAATTGCGAATCATTCTTAAACTCAATCTCCAGTTCCGCTGTGGGTATTACAGCTGGCACCTTATAATCGATTTCCGGAACACTACTTAAATTGTTCTCACTGACAGTGAATGTACCTTCTACTGCCGTGTATACAGCTGATCTACTACTTGTGAGCGCACTCCTTTCTCTTAACACTGGCACACTCTCCCGCCGTTGATTATTCCACACGGAATTTTCATACCGACGACACCTGGGTTTTCTCCTGTTATTGGGCCGCCAAAATTTCTCCACGCCTGGTCGGCCCCTCACCGGCGCGGCTAATGGTTTCCCTGTCTCGTCCCAGCAGATACGCTCCCCGGATGCTGCTGAGGCGGCTGGTCACACCCTCTGGCGTTATTACTATTCTGTGAAGCCCGTATCACGTTAGTATGATACTGGTTTCCGTCATTCCTGTTATTATTTGCATTGTACCGATTGTTATTACGGTCCGAACCATTATTGTTATTGCTGCCATGGTTGCGGTATGCATTATTCCCGTGGTTATCGTTGTTGTGGTTGCTGTGGTACCCGTTGTTGTTACCACGGCCTCTGCCACTGTCGCGATTATTGCGCCAATTGTCCTCGTCCTCCACTCTTTCCAGGAAATCATTGATTGTCCTGTAATTGCTTCCTACGTATCGTTTTGTATCATCTGGAAGCTTCTTGTAGAGTTCCCAGACTATTTCGGATTCCGAGCGGCGGTCACGCAAATATTCCAACTTGCGGATCCAGCCCTCACAAAACTCCTTCATCGAACCGCGCGAATTCGCATCGAAAGGCCTCGATACGACAAATTTGCGCCAGACTCTTTGCTGTTTTTGCTCTGACCAGTATTCAGCCAGAAACAAATTTTTAAATTCGTCAAAAGTCAGGTTCGTAATGTTGAGGTTTAAGCCCCAACGCTTGGCATCACCAGCCAACACATCAATAATCGCATTAATTTTTCTCTCATTAGTCCATGATCTGGGTAAAACTCTTTCACAATTCTTAATGAAATCCGTCGCGTGTATACCGCCTTTTTTTCAAGGGGTCGAACCGCTCCTCTTTCGTCAACAATTCCGAACTATGTGCATAGATTGGCACATAGCTCTGTTTTTCTTCAAGTTTCTTTTCTAATTCCGACACTCTCGTAATTACTTGGCAAGTGGTTGTCGCAAGCGTTTCCACTTCCCTCTTTTTCTCTTCGCAGGTATTAGCCTGCTTCGTCACTTTGGTATCTACTTCGGATACTAAAGCCTTTAAAGTTTCCACCTTCTGTTGATCCTCTTTTCTCACTAATTGAATTTGTTCCGTCACCCTATTCTCGATGATCGGAGCAACTGCGTCTCCTACACTTTTCTCGATCCTGCTAATTTCGGAATCAAAACGAGTATTTATGCTCGCAATTTCCGCCTGAACGCCTATCATTTCCTGTTTAAGATTACCGATTTCGGTATTAATCACGACAATATCGTCTTTGATTTTATCAACTTTTGTGTTAACAACTTCAACATTGTTGTTAACAACATTAATAGCTTTGTTCTGACTGTCTAGCTTTCGTTCAATTTTTTCAGACTGAGCTTCTTGCTTGGCCGATTGACTCTTGATTTCGTTAATCAAAACATTCAATAAATCAGTTAAATTCCCGGAAACTACCGGTTTTACTTCCGTAGCGGCTTCCTCTTTAATTGTCCCCCCGTATTCGTCATCAAGGGATTCAGATTTGATTTTCACTTCCGATTCCGAAACATTTTCTAAAGTTTGGAATTCCATTTCTGCTCTTTGTTGCGTTTCGGCGGTCGCGTCTTTCATGTTCGCCGCCTGCCCCTGAACAATGGGTACCGCGGTGCGCGTTTCCCACTGTTCGACCGATTGTTCCGTATCCAAGTCTACCAAATTTTGGCAATTGTTGCCTTCACTCATTTTAATCATTTTCAATATAACTGCCAAATCTCAACTTTAATTAGGATTCCTCACACGAATATTCTCGCTGACGTATCGACCATTTCGTAACCAGTACTTTGTTACGAGATTTGCACAATGCAAAATTCGTGTCCAGAACAACCTCAAATTTGAAGATTGTCCTGTCACCAGGTCGCCACGTGTAACCTCCCCCCTCACTTATCGACCTTAATGACAGTGAGAAATTAAACCGCGTGTACCTAATGGAAATTTGGGAAAAGCAATCGTCACCGAAGTTAATCTATCGGTAAAGAGGGAGGAAAGGGTTACATCTAAATGAAAGGAAAAATGCAAATGAAACTGGTGGAAATTAATTTTGAAAAGGGGTAAAGTTAATAAAGAAAGTAAATGTGCGGCCGTTACGTTAACAATTAACTAGCGGTAATTAGATATTTGAGATTTGGGGGAAATCACGGTCGCCAGTCCTAAGGACAATTACTATAGTAACTGAAAAAGAAAGGTTATTACACATATAATTAACACTAGAAGCGTGGCAACTGAAGGTTGACACGTGTAGTGTGAAAACTGAAAGTTTGTCAGAAGTAATAAATTTCCCTACACTCTGACTTAATTTAGCAAAAGAATTAATAAAACCGGAAAATCGAAAGTTAATTTAGTGACTGAAGTTAATAGTGAGCTTTCTTTCTGAAGCACATCGAAATCCAGTAAAATACGGTTAGTCTTGGGCTACCTCAACAATCATTTCAAAAGCAACTTGACTCTACGCAATTTAGAAACAAGAGATTTAACTTTGAACTTGAATTAAATGATTCTGAACTATTAACAATAGTAAAATTTAGTACGTACCAAGCTGAGCTGCAGTCACAGGTAAGCTAAAATATGCTAACAAAACTCGCACTCTAAATTTGTGCTCGTGTAACCTAAATATTGTAGCCAGCTACTGAACTTTGAAATTAAAGCAGTGAAATCTAATCATATTATTTTAATGCTGGCGTTTGAATTTCAACGACACTCGGGTTCATTTCGGAAAAGGAAGGGACCCTGCTTGGCAATGCAATTGGGACAATGAGCAACAAAGGTTCATGCTAAGTTGCTGTAATTTTGCGAGGCAAATGGAACAATTTGAAAAGCTGAGGTCTGCCATACAGTTCTGAAACTTTACGTGCTTTTAGTCTTCCTTGTTGGTTGATTGAAGGTTTGAAGCCGTCGATCGAGGAGGTGGCGACAGTCACTCATTGTCGGCCGTCGCTGTTGCAGAAGCTGGATGTTGGCGCGCCTTCTTCTCAACACGGTCACCAGGCGAAACGGGCTCTTGATGTGCGCCAGCTAATGCTTCCCGTCCGCGACACCATGTCAGAAACTATCATCGCGAGTCGAGCGCAATTACATGCTGCCAAACCCCGAAAGCGCGGCAACTCGCGGGAGCGTCACACAATACACCTGCTCCACTCGCTACTCCAGCCAGACCCTCACTGTCCTGCCCGCGCTCCACGCGGCAGAGTTCACTACCAAAGATCCTACACACTTTGATTCGTCACACGACCTATCGACGTAATCGTTCGATAGCAGTTTTCCCTAGGCAAGACCCAGCGTAAAAATACAAATAATATTCACGAAACAAACCAATTATACATCGACATAAGTGCATAAATATATATATACAAACAGTAAAACAATTACAATATATAAAGAGACAGAAATGTCATATCTTGAGGTAACAAAACAAGGAAAAAAAATAATAGTACAATAGATGGAAATAGGAGTATATGCATTTCCGGCGTTACAGGTTCACCATCCTGACTTAAGTGACAGGAAGCAGAGCAAGCAGTGGGCTCATAGTTCGTGGGCGGACATAGATACTGATGGCGGTAAAGCACAGATTACTTGCTAGGTGTATCATCGGAAAAAGAACTGAGTCCGTTCCGCCACGTGCACTTATTTAGTTTATTGATATAAGAAACTAAATATATTATATCACGTTATCTTCATTTGAAAATTTTGTTACAAAAATATTTGAATGAACGGTTCCTAATTTTTCTCGTTTTTTTTCATCATTGAGATCTCCAAAATTTACTCCAAACTTTAGGCTGCGTCCCCTACATTTACCGCAATGATCTCCCGGCCTTACTCCTATGGATCTCTTTTCATGGAGCAAGATGAAGCGTTTGGTGTACGAGACACCGATAGAAATTCTATAAAAGCAGATTATCCGTTTGCTGAAGCTGCAGCCGTTATTCGTGAACACATTATCGTTTTGAGCGTGTTAGATAATCACTAGCATGCTGATGCCAGTTCTGCATTAATGTAAACGGACCATAGTTTCATCACCATCTCTCAAACAACTACATCACATAGCAGTTTGATCTTCCCGAGGATACTGCTTGTATTTATTTCACCTCAGAGCACTGAATTCATATATTCTGAAATTAGTAGTAGTCAACATCTTTTTGCATATTGTACATTATCCACTTAAAAGAAAGTTAAAATCGCCACCACCAGTAGAGATGTCTATGCAAGGGTGAATGCATGTCGGAAACGCTAGAAAAGTGATTGCAATATAAATGACCGTATTTTTGGCGAATTTTAAGTATTGCGGATTCTTTGCCACTGTTTTTAATGACACATTAATTCATTAATGGGTAAATGGCACGAAGACTGGTCGTCGTTATCTTACTTTTCAGTCCACGCCCCTTTCACAGATGTTCTGCTGACTCGAAGACAAAGTGTAAATTATGACATTCCCGGTGATGGCGCTGGTGCCGAATTACAAACCTGGAAATGGAAAAAAGAACGCATTGACACCGGTGTGTCAGACCCACCGTACTTGCTCCGGACACTGCGAGAGGGCTGTACAAGCAATGATCACACGCACGGCACAGCGGACACACCAGGAACCGCGGTGTTGGCCGTCGAATGACGCTAGCTGCGCAGCATTTGTGCACCGCCGCCGTCAGTGTCAGCCAGTTTGCCGTGGCATACGGAGCTCCATCGCAGTCTTTAACACTGGTAGCATGCCGCGACAGCGTGGACGTGAACCGTATGTGCAGTTGACGGACTTTGAGCGAGGGCGTATAGTGGGCATACGGGAGGCCGGGTGACGTACCGCCGAATTGCTCAACACGTGGGGCGTGAGGTTTCCACAGTACATCGATGTTGTCGCCAGTGGTCGGCGGAAGGTGCACGTGCCCGTCGACCTGGGACCGGACCGCAGCGACGCACGGATGCACGCCAAGACCGTAGGATCCTACGCAGTGCCGTAGGGGACCGCACCGCCACTTCCCAGCAAATTAGGGACACTGTTGCTCCTGGGGTATCGGCGAGGACCATTCGCAACCGTCTCCATGAAGCTGGACTACGGTCCCGCACACCGTTAGGCCGTCTTCCGCTCACGCCCCAACATCGTGCAGCCCGCCTCCAGTGGTGTCGTGACAGGCGTGAATGGAGGGACGAATGGAGACGTGTCGTCTTCAGCGATGAGAGTCGCTTCTGCCTTGGTGCCAATGATGGTCGTATGCGTGTTTGGCGCCGTGCAGGTGAGCGCCACAATCAGGACTGCATACGACCGAGGCACACAGGGCCAACACCCGGCATCATGGTGTGGGGAGCGATCTCCTACACTGGCCGTACACCACTGGTGATCGTCGAGGGGACACTGAATAGTGCACGGTACATCCAAACCGTCATCGTGCCCATCGTTCTACCATTCCTAGACCGGCAAGGGAACTTGCTGTTCCAACAGGACAATGCACGTCCACACGTATCCCGTGCCACCCAACGTGCTCTAGAAGGTGTAAGTCAACTACCCTAGCCAGCAAGATCTCCGGATCTGTCCCCCATTGAGCATGTTTGGGACTGGATGAAGCGTCGTCTCACGCGGTCTGCACGTCCAGCACGAACGCTGGTCCAACTGAGGCGCCAGGTGGAAATGGCATGGCAAGCCGCTCCACAGGACTACATCCAGCATCTCTACGATCGTCTCCATGGGAGAATAGCAGCCTGCATTGCTGCGGAAGGTGGATATACACTGTACTAGTGCTGACATTGTGCATGCTCTGTTGCCTGTGTCTATGTGCCTGTGGTTCTGTCAGTGTGATCATGTGATGTATCTGACCCCAGGAATGTGTCAATAAAGTTTCCCCTTCCTGGGACAATGAATTCACGGTGTTCTTATTTCAATTTCCAGGAGTGTATATATTGACATTAATGTGAACGATTCACGTTAAGCGGCAATTTCAGTGTTTCACTAATTCGCTTCCAATAACTCGCAAATTGGTCTTTGCTAATACTTTGCAAATATATTCTGTAATTATTATGGATGTATGCAGTGTTGTGCGTTGGCGGTTGACAGTGCGTGATCGAGGAAAAATCTGAAACGCGTTTGTTCCGGTGCCCTTGTTCACAAGGTCGAAGGTCAGATGCGGCGCGCTATGTTTGCAGTTATTGGCGTGAACATTTCATTTATGCGAAGCGGTTCCCGCAGGCAAGGTTTTGCCATATACTCATTCGTGAGGTGTTCGTGTCCTACGGCTTATTTTCATTGATTCTGTGCATTAAACTTGCTATGAGTGGCGAAGGTGAGCTGATATTCAGGCGCGTGCTATTATGGAATTTTGCAAGTCTTTGCGCTTTCAACGAGCTTGAAGCTGATCACAAGTTCGTATTCTGATAATTCAGTCTGAAGCAATTTTGTCACTCTCCTCTTTAATTTAAATCATTTTATGCTTTTCTCGAAATCGTGCATACATATTTGTGTCTTTGTGATTGCTGGAACTTCCGAACTTCGTTGCAGATGAATCTTTAATGCCAAGTGGCTTGTGTCCTTTGTTTGCTTGAGATGAAATCAATACACTGTTTAATTTCATCTGCTGTCCTCATGTCCATTTTCCTAAGTCATTTATTAAACTCTGAATATTTTGTGTGCCACCATTCCTTATTCACATGCTACCAAGTATCACCAGTGTCTGTCTAACTGTGGCAGTAGATAAAGATGGCGCAGTCATTCAGTTTTCATGTAGTCTTCCCCTGTTACCAGTAATACATTCTCCATTCTCTGCACGTAAATTTTTCATCTGTTGCAGATTGTATACAATATACAGAGTGTTGCAAGAGAAATGGTAAATATTCAGGGATATAACAGGAACGATTATTCAAAGCAGAAAAGTCTACTAAACATTGGTCCTAAAATGCATACTTCAAGAGCTATCAGCCCTTATTCATCTTCGATATTGTGAAGCAAATCTCTCCTACAACAAGCTCTTTGAGTTTCCTTATTTTGGGAGGAACTAGTATGGGCCAAAACGTGGAAAAAAATATGTAGTAAACAAGGGCTCTGAAGTACATAACTTAAAGCTATGATCATTTGTTCAGTAGCACACCTGTGTTTACATTAGCCAAAGTGAGCTTATAGCTCTTAAGATATGCAGACAGTATTGTATCGATGTTTTCACACCTAAATAAGAGTTCATGCATATTGTATTCAAATAACTTGGAGTAGTATTACCAGCGGTTAGCCATTTTCAGTGTTGTGATTACAGAAAGGGGTCCCCATACTCAATCTACAGGGGTCGCTGTAAGTTGATAACTATTGCACTACTATTTCGCGATGAAATCTTTCGAGCGATTTTCACATTCATTGATGTTCAGCTATACTCACTATGGATGCCATTCATTAGGTGCGTGATTTAATGCAAGTGTGAGCTGCTCCTTCAAATTCCGTTTGCCTTATCGAAATCAGATAGCGCTGCACTGATTATTAGTGGGTAGTGAATGTATTTATAACAAGGGATAGTTTCACTAAGTCAGGGCTGAACTATACTAACTGTATTAGTGGTTTCAATTACTAATAAAGTATCCACCTTACCAACATAAATCAAATGTCAACTCGATACCAGTTTTGTTTATACAGCTCAGTTATCGTGTAGTGTAAGATTTTTTTTTTTAATGGATCAACTCCAATATCTTTATAAGTTTATTTCTTTTATGTGGTTATTACCATATCCAAATGGGTGCCTGATGTCTATATAGTCATTTGTTATTGTAATCCTCATGAGGTGACGGACGCCCCAACATTGCTGTTCCAGGTGTATTTTTGGAGAAAGCACACAGCATGATACTGGAAAGTCAGTGAGTAGAGATGTAAGGAACAGCAGAAGACATAGGCATACTAGGAAGAAATGTACGGAATATTTTATATGGAAAATTAGCTTAGACAGCTTTACGGAATGTGTGTGTCACATTTGCTGAATACTTGATAAAAATAAGTCCTGTAATGAATTTCTCAGCTGTTGTTGGACTGTCTCTATAAAAATCCAGCATTGTACGTTGATATAGTTGAGACGTGGGATCACAGATTCACTCCAGAAACGAAACAGTTGTGTAAATATAGATGTTTCAAAAATAATGAACTGATTTTGGACGGTAGTAATTACGAAACATGGTACGTGCCGACAAGGAAATGTGTGTTGCTTGAATGAGAGTGGTCTAGTGTTTCATAAAATCGCCGTTAGAGGTCAGTCAATGCGTCTTCTCTGTTGGCAGTCAATCAAAAGTAAGACACGTCCGCTCAACACAAGGAGTTTTGTGTGCTGCAGTTTGCAAAGAGTGAGTCAATGATATCGGTCCAGCGTGTTTTTCATCGACGTAGGACATTAATCCGCCTGCAACGAAAAACATTCATCGTTGGTATCGCCAATGTGAAGAGACATGCTGCTTGTGCAAAGGTAAGAGACCACGTCGACCTCGCTCTTTTGATAACATGGTGGAAAGGATTCGGCAAACGATTGAGTGGATTCCACGAAAGTCTGCTCGCCGCGAAAGCAGAGAACTGGCAATGCCTCGTACGACTATCGGGCGAGTGTTAAGGGGTCGTTTGGTTTTTAAACCAGACAACAATTAGTGTAAGCTCTTAGAGTTGGAGCACGCGACCACCAGCCACTGCCCTGCCTTCTTGGCCTCCAAGATCACCAGACATGACCCAATACGATTTTTTTCTTGTGGTAATATGTGGAGGAAGGTGTGTTCACCTGCTTTTTACCTCGTGACTTGGGAGTGGAGAGCAGAATTACAGCCGCCGTAAGTTTTATAAAAGCAGATAAATTATGTAAAGTTTGAGACGAATTTAGCTATTGTCTCGATGTAGTTCGTGCGGCTGCTGGTGGACACATCCAGCATTTGCAACAGCACGGTAAAACTGAAAGATTTTGTGAGTTTTTTGCAATTAATCCTATGTTTGTGGTAGGTTTTTGTTAATGGAGTTCTGAAATCAAGTCATTGTTTATGGAACACCTTGTACGAGGTTCATTCAAGTTCTAAGGCCTCCGATTTTTTTTTCTAGTTAACTACTCACCCGAAATCGATGAAACTGGCGTTACTTCTCGACATAATCGCCCTGCAGACGTACACATTTTTCACAACGCTGACGCCATGATTCCATGGCAGTGGCGAAGGCTTCTTTAGGAGTCTGTTTTGACCACTGGAAAATCGCTGAGGCAATAGCAGCACGGCTGGTGAATGTGCGGCCACGGAGAGTGTCTTTCAGTGTTGCAAAAAGCCAAAAGTCACTAGGAGCCAGGTCAGGTGAGTAGGGAGCACGAGGAATCACTTCAAAGTTGTTATCACGAAGAAACTGTTGCGTAACGTTAGCTCGATGTGCGGGTGCGTTGTCTTGGTGAAACAGCACACGCACAGCCCTTCCCAAACGTTTTTGTTGCAGTGCAGAAAGGAATTTGTTCTTCAAAACATTTTCGTAGGATGCACCTGTTACCGTAGTGCCCTTTGGAACGCAATGGGTAAGGATTACATTCTCGCTGTCCCAGAACATGGACACCATCATTTTTTCAGCACTGGCGGTTATCCGAAATTTTTTTGGTGGCGGTGTATCTGTGTGCTTCCATTGAGCTGACTGGCGCTTTGTTTCTGGATTGAAAAATGGCATCCGCGTCTCATCCATTGTCACAACCGACGAAAAGAAAGTCCCATTCATGCTGTCGTTGCGCATCAACATTGCTTGGCAACATGCCACACGGGCAGCCATGTGGTCGTCCGTCAGCATTCGTGGCACCCACCTGGATGACACTTTTCGCATTTTCAGGTCGTCATGTAGGATTGTGTACAGAACCCACAGAAATGCCAACTCTGGAGGCGATCTGTTCAACAGTCATTCGGCGATCCCCCAAAACAATTCTCTCCACTTTCTCGATCATGTCGTCAGACCGGTTTTTGCAAGCCCGAGGTTGTTTCAGTTTGTTGTCACATGATGTTCTGCCTTCATTAAACTGTCGCACCCACGAACGCACTTTCGACACATCCGTAACTTCATCACCACATGTCTCCTTCAACTGTCGATGAATTTCAATTGGTTTCACACCACGCATATTCAGAAAACGAATGGTTGCACGCTGTTCAAGTAAGGAAAACGTCGCCATTTTAAGTATTTAAAACAGTTCTCATTCTCGCCGCTGGCGGTAAAATGCCATCTGCCATACGGTGCTGCCATCTCTGGGACGTATTGACAATGAATGCGGCCTCATTTTAAAACAATGCGCATGTTTGTATCTCTTTCCAGTCCGGACAAAAAAAATCGAAGGCCTTAGAACTTGAATGCACCTCGTACTGTGTGCAGGCTGGCTGCTCTGTGTCAGAAGAGGTGAGATCGAATTCATCTGACAGAAAGGATGTGCCATGTATTTTCGGGTATGCATAAAGAATTCTGTTTACTGTAAAGTTCGCAGGTAGTTGAAATCAGGCCTGCCAAATACTGTACGTATTTACCAGACAAACAAGATGACAAAAATACGTAAGAGTCCTACACTGAAAGAGAAAAAAAAATCATTTCCATTAGGACATTGCGCCGTGTCTACAAAGGTGCTTTGACTGTGCATTAAGCGAGAAATTTGAGAACTCTTTGTTGAAGCATAGAACATACTAACTAAAAAGTAAATCCACTGACATTTACGGAAGTTTATGGCTGGAAGTTCTTTTGACACAGATATAAAGGTTGTGTGTTCTGAATGGTATTTCAATGATGGATTCTTCTACTTAGAGAAAAACCGAACAGTATACAGTGGCTGAAAAAAAGTTAAGTGCACGGTAGCGGAGGAGTAGATGAATTAAATGTCACGAGTTGAGAGGGCATGTGACCTTATTCCTATGCTTACAAAATCGAGTAAAACTTACAAAGAACTTGCCAGTATGAGGCCACTTATTAGTATGAAGATGCATCGCTTCTAGCCTCTATGTATACTATGGATAACTTGGGAAGGGTTCCATAAAACCGTCGTATTCTCTACTAAGCTGGCCAGCAAGTGTTATAACAGGTCCTTTACTTCCCAGACACTGGCACTGGGATGGGGTTGACGTGCGAGCTTCTCCCGTACATGTTCTACTGGGGACATGTGTGGGTATATTACTGGCCGCGGGGGGTACCTCAACACCACACAGACAGTTCATAAATACACATGCCATACGTGGACGTGCATTCTCCCGTCGAAAAATGGTACCACGATACAGTCACATGAAAGGTAACACATCAGGATATCCGTGATGTACCGTTGTGCCATCGGAGTTCCCTCAGTCAGTACTCACAGTGAGCTGAAATCATACCCAATGGCTACCCACACGATGACGCCAGAAGTAACACCACTGTCCATCTCCGAAAGTTTGGAAGAATCGGACCACCCGCCAGCTGCCGCCATATTCGCCGATGATGATCATCTGTGGTAGTACGGACCCAAAAATTGATCGCTGAACGCAATGTAACGCCGTTCGTCAGCAATCATTACAAACATAGCAGGTTGTGCTGTGGTGTCAATGGCAATGTACGTGTGGGGCGGTTACTCCCTAGTCCGGCTGCTGGTAGTCTCGACCAGAGATGCCGGGTGCCCCAGAATGTTGCTGGGAGTACTTCATCTGGATGGCAGACGGAGGTATGAAGACGTTTCAACGTACTTGGTGCACAATACAACGATCTTCTTTTGTGAAAGTTAGACGTGGTCGACCAGAACCTTGACGACGAGTATGACAGCCCTCACATTCCCATGCAGTCCAGCATCAGGCCAGTGTCACATTCGAATGCCCCACTAATATGGATACAGCACGATTCGACCAGCGAGCCAAATGGAAACCCACAATGAGGCCCAGCTCAAATTCTGTCACATACTGACGACGCTTCTCCGTGCCTGTCACACTGGTGTGTCAATATGATGTCTGCGCCTCATATATATTACAGTGAAAACACATTTTTTAGTTAGACCACGTTCTTACTAGTTAAAACAAGATCATAATGAATACCTTTGTTATAACTAGAATTCACTGCTGGTCAAAAATGAATCCAGAAAAATTGCATTTTGACAAAATGACTCAGTTAAAACAGTTTTGATCCAGGTCAAGGTTCATTTAGTTTACACGTGACGCATTAGAATGATTCTGATTTGTCGAGAGGTGTCTCGACTGACTCAGGTGGAGCGAGCTTAAACGTAAGTGCTCAGTCTTCCGCTAAGCAAGAGTAGAGCAAAAAGAGAAAGCATTAGCGCCTATACCGGGTGTATCATAATTAATGGCGTAAACGCATATAGTTGAAAGTACACTATACTAGAAGCAAAAATGTCTCAGTCAACATAGGGGCGAAAATGCATACCTTAAGAGCTAAGAACAATTTTTCATATTCTATACTGTGAAACAAATCTCTTCTGCTGCAAGTTCTTTGCTTTCCGTATTTTGGGAACTGTTAGTATGGACCAAAACAAGAAAAAAAGTCTAGTGAACATGTACTCTAAAATGCATTCCTTAAGAGATATGAGCACTTGTTCATCTTTGCTACTTTGAAGCATAACTCTTCTAATGATCAAGTGCTCGTAACTTTTAAGGTAAGCGTTTTGAGCACATGTTTGCTGGACATTTTTGTCTTATTTTGGTCCATACTACCACTTCCCAAAATATGGAAAGCAAAGAACTTGCAGTAGAAGAGATTTGTTTCACAATACCAAATATGAGATATTGCTCTTAGCTCTTATGGTATGCATTTTCGACCCCCATGTTTACTAAGACTTTTTTGCTTCTGGTATCGTGTACTTTCAACTGCATGCGTCTTCGCCATTAATTATGATACACCCTGTATAAGACAACAAGTGCTTGCGCCAATTGTTAGATCGGTTACGACTGCTACAATGACAGGTTATCAAGATTTAAGTGAGTTTGAACGTGGTGTTATAGTCTGCGCACGAGCGATGGGACACAGAATCTCAGAGCTAGTGATAAAGTGCGGATTTTCCCGTACGACCATTTCACGAGTGTACCGTGAATATCAAGAATCAGATATGACATCACGTCTCCCACATCGGTGCGACCGGAAAAGATCTTGCAAGAACGGCACCAACGACGACTGAAGAGAATCTTTTAGTGTGAGAGAAATGCAACCCTTCCGCAAGTTGCTGCAGATTTCAATGCTGGGCCATTAACAAGTGTCAGCGTGGGAATCATTCAACGAAACATCATAGTGGCCGTGCGGTTCTAGGCGCTACAGTCTGGAACCGCGTGACCGCTACGGTTGCAGGTTCGAATCCTGCCTCGGGCATGGATGTGTGTGATGTCCTTAGGTTAGTTAGGTTTAAGTAGTTCTAAGTTCTAGGGGACTGATGACCACAGCAGTTAAGTCCCATGGTGCTCAGAGCCATTTGAACCATTTTGAACATCATCGATACTGGATTTCGGAGCCGAAGGCCTACTCGCTTACCTTTAATGACTGCACGACACAAAGTTTTATACCTTACCTGGCTCCGTCAACACCGACATTGGACTGTTGATGACCGGAAACATGTTTCCTGGTAGGACGAGTGTGGTTTCAAATTGAATCAAGAAGATGGACGTGTACGGGTATGGAGACAACCTGATGAATCCATGGGCCCTTAGTGTCAGCAGGGGACTGTTCAAGTTGGTGGAGGCTCTGTAATGATGTGGGACGTGTGCAGGTTGAGTGATATGGTACCCCTGATACGCCTAGATACGATTCTGACAGGTGATACGTACGTAAGCATCCTGTCTGATCACCTGCATCCATTCATGTCCATTGTACATTATGACGGACTTGGGAATTTCCGGCAGGGCAATGCGACACCCCACACATCCAAAATTACTACACAGTGGCTCGAGGAACACTCTTCTGAGTTTAAACGCTTCGGCCGTCCACCAAACTCCCCAGACATCAACATTATCGAGGATATCTGGGCAGCCTTGCAACGTGCTGTTCAGAAGAGATCTCCACCCCTTCGTATTCTAGCGGATTTATGGACAGTCCTACAGGATTCACAATGTCAGTTCCCTCCAGCACTACTTCAGACATTAGTCGAGCCCATACCACGTCGTGTTGGGGCACTTCTGCGTGCTCGCGGGGGCTCTACACGATATTGCGTAGGGGTACCAGTCTCTTTCGCTCTTCAGTACAAATCAAGAAAAGCGATGGAAAAAAGATGGTGTTACAGATGAATTAAAAGGGAAAAAGTAACCCACTTCATCGTGATAACAAAAGAAACTTACGATAAATTAGTAGACGAAATTGAAGTGGACAGTTTACAATTACAACAGCAGTCAGTCAAGAAGCTGTAGCTAGTACCAGCGCAGTGACTAAAATAATTCCAGCTAGTGATGAAGATTCAGAAGCTGCAATTAATGCGAAGATAGTCTCAAATAACATCAGCTAGACTAACAGTTCATAAAAACTTGACAAAACAGGCCAAGAGAATGACATTGGCTTTCGATTTAATACATGCTCCTGTGGAAATAAGTAATAATGTATGAATAATTATACAAATACCTGATTTCGAGACAGCAAAAGCAGATGTCCGCAATATAATTACAGTGATTAGTCAAGAGGATGAGCAGGGTTTGCACATGACAGGAACGAAATATGAGATACGCGATCAACTCAATTGGAGTTACGTATTGTTGATTTCCAGTAATAATGGAAGAATGTGTTCGCGAACACTTTCAGTGACTCCTTGGTTGAAAGCACTGAAAATGTACCGTTGTCAAACGTTGCTAAGCACTCAAGTAATTCATTAATGTTTTAACGTTTAGTATTTTCGTTGTATAGTGTGTAGAAGCTGCTATTAAATTTCTAATCGCTTTTTAAGTAAGTTATCTAAAAGTGCTTTTTCAGCTTTTCATTCGACGTATCCAAAGAAAAATTCTTGCTACTAAAAGAACTGTCTGAAGACAAATTTATCTTTAAGAACTTCTGCCAAGACAGCAGTCTTAGAAGCTGGTGAGAAGTTCTTTCGCTGTGTTTGAAGAAGGCCTGAGTATCAAAAAGTTGCTTTTGTAAGGAAAAAGGCAGCCTTTATAACTCACAGATACTTTGCCTTGCAATAACAAATAATCTAAACTTAATTCTTCCATCTTTTTAATTTTTTTATGTTAATTTTGTCTTTTACTAAGTCTCAACCTATCTTCGCTAAACTTATCAGATTAGTTAATACACTTATAATATATGATTATTTTCATTTCACTTTTTGTAAGTAATACTGTCGACACGAGTGTGTGATGCTCCTTAAAAATCTTCCTTTAGTGTACAGCTATACTGCACTAAACAATATAAATGTTTCTAAAATCCCAGTTATCACTCAACTACTTTGGATTGAATTGGTTCCCCCAAACAAGTTTCTGTAACTAAAACTAGTTTCGTCTCATGTTCAAAGTTAAAACTAGTTTTATCTTAAATTCAGGCATGTATAGCAGTAAATTTTCGTTATAGCTAGGAAATTATAGTTGCAACAGAGGCAATGAATATAAATTAGTTTTAACTAGAGAAAATGCTATTTCACTCACAGCGGTTTTGACAGCAACGTGTACACTACCAGACCCGGTAACAAGGCCAAACAAGAACAAAGCGAATATACTATGGTGGCCGTTCTACTTGTCGCCGAAAATTGCAGCTTCAGTCATTTACATACTCGCCAGTTGCATGTACGTGTACAAAGTTACATTGACATGCGATGGTACCTTCTGGGTGCTTCCCTCTTTTCGTCAGCCGTGTATGAAAATCTATAACTGAACTACATTTAAAAAATAGTACAAAATGGAAGAAACACAGACGTGTCCCTGCCAGATTGAGAACTTTTCACATTACCGTCGTATCGAGCGATATCGTTGACGTCCACTTTTTTCTGGTCAGCTGAGAATTATGACATCTCTTTTACCTTTGTGAAAGATTAAAATTGTGTGCCACACATGACGTCGAGCTCGTATTCATTCCTTTCGCACATAACGTTCTCATTGCTACGGACTGAAACATTAATTTTGGAAACGGAACATACATCGTGGTTAAACTGTGTCTGACACGTCCTTTATATGGGAATGGGAGTGTAGCAAGGTTACAGGAGTGTTTCTGTATGATATGCAAAGAAGAAAAATGGTGCTGAGAGAAATGAAGCTGTAAAAGAAGATTGTAAATCGTTCGGGAGGTGTGTGTGTGTGGGGGGGGGGGGGGGGGGGATGTAAGTTGAGTCACTAAGGAAGCTTTGAAGATAGGACGACTTCGGTTGTAAGTCCTCTATTTATGAGCACGACAGGTTTCGCAGCATTTTAGCTGCGTCATCGGAAGCCGTCCGTGCTTATAAATGAAGGACAGCTAAAACGGTCTTATCTTCAAAATGATAGTCTGCTACGGTAAGACAATTGTCCACGACAGGTGGGTACCTGGGTTCTAAACCCTGTGCTGCACTCGATTACAATCTGACAGGAAATTTCAAGTTTCGCATTCTCCGCTGCAGAATGAAAGATTGATTTATGTTGACATCCCTTACCGAATCCGGCCATTCCGCAACTGAGTGGTCATGCCAGCTGACACCCACCGCGCAAACGATTCCTGGCACCCTGGTACTACCAGGGACCTCTCCATGGTGAGAGGACTGGAATGGGGTGCACTCAGCCTCGTGATGCCAATTGAGGAGTTACTTGACCGAGTAGTGGCGGAACCACGTCTGCTAACACGACAACGGGCGGGAGGGTTGTGCGCTGACTCAAATCCCCACCATTTCGCCTCTCGAAGACGCCATTGGCTGGGGATCACACGGCGGTCGGTACGACCAGATTCGCCAGCCTGTGGCCAGAACGGTGGAATTTTCTTTTTGCTTTCACAATTTCAATAACGACACCAAACGATCTCGTATTTCTTTGGCAAGGAATATGATAGGTTCCAGTCGACGGACAAGGCTAAATTCCATTAGCAGTAAGTTTACTTTCCCTGTCTAGCAACTTACAGACATCATCTGTATTAGTACCTCCTGTCAGAAATCCACTGGAAGTGAGACTACCACCGTTATTCTAAGAGCACCTTGTTTCTGTTCCCATCCTAAGCTTCGTTCAGCGTACACTACTTGACAAGATGCAGAATGTTGTCTGAGACAAAATTATAAGACAACCTCAGTTAATTTCCTCCATCTCAGCAGCATTCAGTCATGTTTCACAGTAAATCCAGTTAATATTGAATTCCCGCTCCTCATGAACTTTAAATGCTACTCACTGAAGCGGATCACTTCTGCCACAAAGTGTCATCTGAATGGACACTTCCAGACAACACTACAGTCTGCCCTAAGCAACTGGCGTAGTTTGTGGTTCGGATTTCTATCACAAAAAACTTTGCCAACTTCAGTACCGAGTTTTATGAGTGACAGGCTAAAAAAATGAAGTTACCATTTAAAACATTGTAGGTAGGGGAGAGCACTGTACCTTGGAACGTTTTTTCAGGTTTTCGCCTCTAGTTAGTCCTGCAAAGAGACTTTAATACATTCTCGTATTCCATTTTTAAATGGCACTACTCACTCCCTGTGTGCTGACATTACAAAAATTACTCCGGGAAAGGAGATTTCTCTAAATCTGAAATAACGTTCAAAGGTACAACCTAACAACAAATATCTTATTGAAATTTAACAGTCTTGTAATTAGAAAGTCTTGTCAGCAGTGTGTGTAGTAGTTTGTTACATTATTAATCTACTACCCACCAATAATCACCTCAATGGAATCGAATTAAGAAGTATTACCAAAAATCAGTGACAAGTTAAATACATGTCGAAACAGCAGCTATTTAAAATACCCTAAATTTCGACTTTCAAGACAGGTAAACTCGGTAAGACATTAATGAAACTCACTTCATCTGCAAATATCAGATGTTTCAGAGCAGAAGATCTCCTTACGTTTCAAGGTGGTAGATGGTGCAGGATCAACGAAGTATGGCTTAACAGTCTACACCTTATATAACTACAGTACTGGCCATTAAAATTGCTACACCACGAAGATGACTTGCTGCAGACGCGAAATTTAACGACAGGAAGACGATGCTGTAATATGCAAATGATTAGCTTTTCAGAGCATTCACACAAGGTTGGCGCTGGTGGCGACACCTACAACGTGCTGACATGAGGAAAGTTTCCAACCGATTTCTCATACACAAACAGCAGTTGACCGGCGTTGTGTTGCCTCGTGTAAGGATGAGAAATGTGTACCATCACGTTTCCGACTTTCATAAAGGTCGGATTGTAGACTATCGCGATTGTGGTTTATCGTATCGCGACATAGCTGCTCGCGTTGGTCGAGATCCTATGACTGTTAGCAGAATATGGAATCGGTGGGTTCAGGAGGGTAATACGGAACGCCGTTCTGGATCCCAACGGCCTCGTATCACTAGCAGTCGAGATGACAGGCATCTTATCCGCATGGCTGTAACGGATCTTGCAGACACGTCTCGATCCCTGAGTCAACAGATGGGGACGTTTGCAAGACAACAACCATCCCCACGAACAGTTCGACGACGTTTGCAGCAGCATGGACTATCAGCTCGGAGACCATGGCTGCGGTTACCCTTGACGCTACATCACAGACAGGAGCGCTTGCGATGTTGTACTCAACGACGAACCTGGGTGCACGAATGGCAAAACGTCATTTTTTCGGATGAATCCAGGTTCTGTTTACAGCATCATGATGGTCGCATCCGTGTTGGGCGACATCGCGGTGAACGTACATTGGAAGCGTGTATTCGTCATCGCCGTACTGGCGTACGACCCAGCGTGATGGTATGGTGTGCCATTGATTACACGTCTCGGTCTCTTCTTGTTCGCATTGACGGCACTTTGAACAATGGACGTTACATTTCAGATGTGTTAGGACCCGTGGCTCTACCCTTCATTCGATCCCTGCGAAACCCTACATTTCAGCAGGATAATGCACGACCGTATGTAGCAGGTCCTGTACGGGCCTTTCTGGATACAGAAAATGTTCGACTGCTGCCCTGGCCAGCACATTCTCTAGATCTCTCACCAATTGAAAACGTCAGGTCAATGGTGGCCGCGCAAAAGGCTCGTCACAATACGCCAGTCACTACTCTTGATGAACTGTGGTATCGTGTTGAAGCTGCATGGGCAGCTGTACGTGTACACGCTATCCAACCTCTGTTTGACTCAATGTTCAGGCGTATCAAGGCAGTTATTATGGCCAGAGGTGGTTGTTCTGGGTACTGATTTCTCAGGATCTATGCACCCAAATTGCGTGAAAATGTAATCACATGTCAGTTCTAGTATAATATATTTGTCCAATGAATAGCGGTTTATCATCTGCATTCCTTCTTGGTGTAGCAATTTTAATAGCCAGTAGTAAAGTTACAAAGATATCTGGACTTTTACTTACCATAAAACTCTGTAAGTGAAGAATTAACAGTAATTTCCAAATAGTTTTAATATTGGATTGATGCATAAGTTCGTAGCGTTTGGCATAAGTCACAACAGGTACACGTAAAAGACTTTAGTCATCAATAATATATTTTCCTTCACTATTTACAACAGTCTGTCAAAGCTGGGTCAACTTTTAGGTTCCGAGGCTGTAGAAATCACGTGGTTTTGAGGCGAAGAACTTGTCGACCAATGTTCCGAGCGCATTTTCATCCGGAAAGGAAGTTCCTTGAAGGTTATTCGATACACAGCGAAAAAGGTGAAGATCTGAGGTGGCAAGGTCAGGTGAAAAGAATTCCTATATAGTGTCTTTTATTAGTCTAGCAGAATGTGGGCGGGCCTTGTCGTGGAGTAGCGTCACTTCACGCAGTCTTCCTGGTCATTGTTCTTGGCCTGCGTCTGAAGACGTCTCAATTGTTGACAATAAATGTCAGCAGTGTTGTTTATTCTTCGGAGAAGCAGTTCGTAGTGCGCCACACCGTCGCTGCTCCACCAGATGCAAAACATTATCTTTGTGGCTGTAGACAAGTCTTTGTACAAGGATTTGCTTCTTCATTCGGCTTCAGCTATTCCTTTGTTTCCCTAATGTTAGCATAAAGACCCCGATGCTCTTCGCCAGTAAAGATACAGGATAGGAATGGTCAGTGTTCTTCACGAGCCAATTGATAACGTGCACGTAGAGATGCACATATAGCCACCTGCCTGTTTTTGTGATTTTGGCTTAGAGAATGCAGTATGCATACATCCGGTTTTTGAACCTTCCCCATTGCATAAAAATGTCATACGATAGTGGAATGCTCACAGTTCATCACATATGCCTGCCCTCGAGTACACTGACACGAATCATTGCGAATTAATGCGTTTAAACGATCTTCGTCACGCCTCGAAGGTCTTTCCTTCTCAAAATGTGAAACCCGTTTCGTTGCCGTGCTCTTCTGTCCAATGATGTTATCCCCATACACAGTGCAAATGTTTCTGGCCCCCTGCCGTCACTCCTCTGTCGAACGCAAACTGAAGAATATGTAGGAAATGTTACGATTTCTTCACTTGGCGCTCCATTTTCTAGCATCCAAAGCTCCGCTCGCTCTCTCCAAATGACAAGATGACAATACGTAAACTCAAATAGCAACAGTGAACTAAAAATAAAAAATGACACTTGATAACACAGAGGCATCGGAATACCAACATACAAAAGAAAACCGCTACGAACTTATGCGCCAACTTAATACGAGGGTCGTCCACAAAGTAAGTTCCGTTTCTGTTTCTATGCGCGGCAGCGCTACGATCGCAGTTCCAAGCATGCGCGTCAGTTACTCTGACTCAAGCAGAAGACATGTACGCCATTTTCAGATGGCTGCTGCTGACGTGTTTTATGTAGTGCTTATTTATAATGTCAGCCGTAATTGAAAATGCCGCCGCGTGTGAAATCAGATCTATGAACCTTTTTCTAAATGCAAAGAAAATTAAACCAAAGGGAATTCATCGGGAAATCTGTGAAGTTTATAGACAAAATGCTATGAGTGATTCAATGGTTAGAACATGGGTCAGACTGTTCAATGAAGGGCGTGATCAATTGCGCGATGAAGAACGAAGTGGACGCCCGTCTGTTGTTACTAATGAACTGGTTCACATAATTGAACAGAAGATTAAGCACAACCGTAAGTTTACACTTAGTGCACTTTCTATGGAAGTTCCGCAAATATCACGATCACTAATTTATGAAATTGTTACAGAGAAACTGAAATTTCAAAAACTTTGCTCACGATGGGTACACAAAATTCCTACTGAACAACACAAAAAACAACGGATTGGCAGTGCACTTCAGTTTTGATACGTTACAATGAAGAAGGCGATGGGTTTATTTCTCGGATAGTCAGGGGGGATGAAACTTGAGTATCGTACGACACCCTTGAAACAAAACGGCCATCAGTGGAATGGAGGCACACTTCCTCCCCAACGAAGGTTAAGCCTAAGCAAGTCTTGACACCTCGAAAAGTCACGTGCACCGTTTTTTGGGACAGAAAAGGCATTTTGCTGATTGATTTCTTACCACAAGGCCAAACAATCAATGAACATGGCTACTGCGAGACCATTAAGAAATTGCGGCCTGCAACACAGAACAAGCGCCGAGGATGATTGTCAAAAGGTGTTGTTTTTTCCACTATAATGCCCGACCTCACACGGCAAATGTGACCAAACAACTCTTACGGGAATTTCACTGGGACGCGTTCGATCATCCTCTGTACAGCCCGGACCTCGCTGCTAGCGACTTTCATCTCTTCTTGCATCTAAAATCTGTCCTTGGTGGTCAACACTTCAACGATGATGACGAGCTGAAAGAACATGTTACCACATGGTTGAATTCACAGGTGGCAACCTTCTATGAAGAAGGCATTCAGAAACTTGTGTCACTTTATGGAAAGTGCCTACAAAATTTCGGAAGGTATGTAGAAAAGTAGTTTAACAGTTGTAGATTTTTTCACAATAAATATTTTGTTGTATCTATACACGTTTGTTTTATATAACCAAACAGAACTTACCTTGTGGACATACCTCGTATATTATATAGCACTTAAATGTTAAGCTCTCAAAATATTTACAAATTTTGCACAAAACAGAACCTCAAGTCTCATGACAAAAACAGTAGAATATGCCGATAACCGCTTATGGCGAACTCTAGGGCGCAATGTTTCTTGACATTTTAAAATTGGTCACTAAACTGAAACACAGATAGGGAAACATCAAGTGTCCTTGCCGTACTGTACACGACGCAGGCATATGAAAATACGCAAAAATCAAGTTGCACTATTGCAAATATTATATGAGGTACTCAAATGAAACTTTAAAATCCCGTAAATAACAGTATATTTGGCTTCACAGTGACACATTTGTAATGAATTATTTATTGTTTGAAAAAGCAAACCTATCTGACCCTTGTTACTAAATAATATCGGATCTCTGACTGCTATTTCATTTTTATACTCGACAAAATGCTTGCATTGAGACTCTAACAAAAAAAAAAAAACCAGAACAGTTTTCCGATGAAACGTAATATCTCTACCGATGCAAGCCAGCAGGCCCGAAGTAAGCTAACAGAGGACGAATCGACGCTTTCTTCGATACTCGAGTGATGAAAGACATAGACACAAAGAAAATGGGACCACAAACTCTGAGGCGAGGAAAAAATTCTCAGCACGGACTGCTATTGTTTTCAAGACCACTGGGAAGACACAAAGCGGGAAGCTCTCAATCTGGGTAGCAGCCACAACTTTCAGAATTACGAAATCAAACGTGAGGCCTTTATAAAATAGAAACATTGCATCCACGACACCCTAAGATGTGCTAACCCGTGACAACGACTTCCGCAACGTGTCCTACGGCAGTTTACGTATCTGAAAACTGGTTACGGGTTTTCTGATATACCAAAGAACAAATAATAAAATCGAATCAGATATATAAACAATGACGTCTGTTTATGCCGTCGTGATGTTCTACACGTTTATAGGTTGACAGAATTTAATTACTACTATAGCATATAGTTAGATTTATGTGAAATGAATGGTTATTTAGAGCAATTTGAACGAAGACGTTTTGGGTCCATTCTTCTGTGTAACTCAGCCATAATACTCTTATTAATTGAAGATAAATTTCTTTACTTACATTCATGTTATACTATTTGTGTACTGCAAAGCTCTAGTTCCCCACAGATATTATCCTTGAACAATGGACATCACTGTGATGCCACGAAAGACGCTTTATGTTTACCGTAAGATGAGCACACTTCAGCGAATGCAAGCAAACATATTTCATCTGAAGGAACTCCATTGCAAACAATTAGAACACAACGGTACTGAAAAAGAGAACTGTGTTTTTCTACGGAAAGACACAGAAACGAGTTGCGGATAAAAATTCAAAAACTCTGTTACATATGACATACAACAGAAACAGAGACAGCCCCTCTGTTGTTAACAGATAAAATATCACACGACGCATCCGCTTCCCAAATACGTGGTTGTCTCAGGAAAGTCTCTAGACGATGAGGACTTACCAGAAACAAAATTAGTTTTGGAACTGTTACGCAAGTACCGGATGTAAAAAAGGAATCAAGTACACCTTTAAATGAGCTCCTTGTAAATGTACTGATCTGAGGCGGAAGCCATGGCTTTTTGATGCGAGAAATGGAGGGGTAGCAAAGACAGGCAGGTAGCAGGGACAACAAACGTCACGCCCTGCACGTGTAGGAAAATAACTTTACCGAGCACAATATTATTCTTGACGGTAACTGATTCGTCCGTCGCACGTTGGTAGAATAACTCCATAACTGTAGATGAAAAGCGATAAATAGTGGATGCTCTACAGATATAAAGTACTGGTGCGCAACATTGCAAATGATATTACACATAGACAGTGAAGTACAAAGATAAAATCTCATATTCGATAGTCTGAAGGAAAGGTAACTGAAAATGTTAGACAGTAAATAAATGTATGCGAACAAACTGGAAAAACATTAAGGTGAAATATAGAGGAGAAGATGAGATGGAAGAGGTGAGAGCACTGTCAAATGCTTACTGAGCAGAAGAGAAGCGCATGTATTAAATCAACCGAATATCCTGCATAACAATTTAAATAAAGTTAGCAATCACACTAAAATAAAATTAGTACATGAATAAGCATTACATGTGGAAAGTGATATAGCAAGAGTGTAACAAATAGAACCAACAGTCGTAACGGGAGAAACATAAGCTAAAGTATGTATCAGTGCTATGAAGAAATACCTTACCTAGGAGTAGCTGTAGGTACAATACAACGAAAGAATTTATAAACTACACAGACAATCGCAATACAACAAATAAATACAGGAAAAAAGGGAGAGATAGAAAAGGGCAGATATTGTGGCAAGAATTGAAGAAATGTGCTAAAGTGAAGTTTAAGAGAGGGGCAGTACTGAGTTTTGTTTGCTCATTGAATATCAAACGCGGACTATCTACTACGTGATTATTGATTTCCAGGATTTGCAAAAGATTAGATTTTTGGGGTTTGTGTGTTGTTTGCTAAGGGGATGACATGGAATTGTGCCCAGTATCTGTGGCTCTTTTTTTGTACGTGCTCAGCAAATATGGAGTCATTAATATGCAACATCCAGCCACGTTCATGTTCAGTCAATCAAGTGGCAATGTCTCCGCTTGATTGACTAATATAAAATTTATCATATTCAGGACAAGAAGTTTTATAAACACCACTGTAATTGGGTCCCATCTTTGCTATTGAAAATATACTCGCCAGTGGTCTTTCTCACACTTGTAAGGAGTCTTATAGTTGCAGGATGTCAGTGCTTTGGCAACACTATGTGATACCTCTCCATAATTCTGTAATAGTACATCACTTGCAGCAAACATTGGAACGAACAGCAGAGTGAGCATAGAAGAAAAGTATAATTCTCAATTTTTGATTCTTGGGTAACATGTATTGCAAGTAGTGTTGATGTTGCGGATGTATGCCCGAAAAATGTTATATTACATCCGCCGAGAAAACATATTAATTCAGAGCTACAATAGAGACTTAAGCACTCGTGTGGCGTGCGTCAAGATTCGTCCTTTTGTTCTTGGAGTCACCCCTAGTACATACACTTTACCATACGTTGCTGTTTCCGTTTTCTGTGATTTCTCTTTTAGGTTCTTTTTGCAGTGAAGTGCACTCATCGATATTTTGACAGTAAAAATCCCATGCATTTGACCTATTAAAAATTAATACTTCAGGTTTACTGAACTTAAGAGTTGGAGATAACTGAACAAACCTGCAGTACAAAATATTTGTGCAATTGACAGGTAGAAGTGAAGAGCCTGATTAAATTTCTATCAAGTACATTCGATACTTCACTTGAAACTCTGATACACTGGACCTTTGGCGCTGAATAGTTAAGTAGTTCGTTTGTGATATAAATAAATTTTCATTAATTGTCAGATATGATAAAAGTCTTATAAAATATCAGATTTGGTATCTTAGTTAGAGTGTTTCTTATCAAGCTAAAGAGTTAAAGCATGTTAATCATCTGGAATGATAAGAAATGACAGACTTCTGGCGATTGCTTACCGTAGTCTGCATTTTAAAACGTTTTGTCAGATGATCTGTTGACAGTAGGTGTTCTTGAATCAATTTTTTATGCTGATTCTAGAAATAACTACAGTCTTTGTCTTGTCTGACTGTCCCATTCGCATAGAAAGCAAGGCATTTTTGGGAACCCAGCTTGTTGTCTAATAGTATTCCTGTAACTTTGAAGTCACCGCAGATAAGCTGAGCCTGTTCCTCATACTGGATACTTGTTTCATGTTGTCATACATCGCTTTCATTTGAACTGAATGGGCGACAATAACGGACCCATACACGTTTCCATTACACACTAATACACCTTTCAGACTCCTCATTGACGAATCTAGAAAGCATCCACTGCGTAGGACCATGTTCAAAGCCATAGAAGTGCATTAACTCTTTGTGTGAGAATAAATGAACTAATTGTGTCTCTCTATGTCTGTACCATGAGTAATGCGTTCCTGGTTCCAGGAGATTCTTACTTGTTAACCGGGAGCCAAGTAGTTACGCAGATTCCTTAGGATACTTCACGTCTTGTACTAAATCATTAAAATCACTCTGAGAGAATAGTTACGGAGTAAAGTCGCATTCAGGCTAGTAGACATCACTATCGTCTTCGGTAGTTGCGTCAACTTCATTTTCATCATCATCTTCTGCCACGTTCTCTACAACAGCTGGAGGAAGAGGCGCAATCATATCTACCCCATGTGCAAATCAATGCTTTGATACGCAATTTCTATCTTATTTTTCGAACTGCATCCCTGAAGATTAATTAAGCAGAAATAATAGTCATTAGGGTGAATTTAGGCACCCTCCACACCACTGGAATCACAAATGGCATGTATGATTTGTTTCCCTTTGTCCACAATCTTAACCTTCCCACACAATAGCGGCAATCTGTCTCTGGTGCCCACCCGTTGTCCTGGTTACCAAGACTCACTTTGGAATAAGCATGATAAGCATTTTACACCAAGTCTGCCTAGCCACAGCGTAGTTACCAAAATTCAACTTTTATAGTCCTGTCTTCCTCAGTTGCGTGTAATATTACGGTATATTAATAATTTTTACTTATGGACCGTCTGACAGCAACTGAATAAAACACAATTTTAGTGCCATACGGGTTTCGCCTTTATTTTCTGCAAGGCATCATCAGTGACCTGGAATATGTACATATGTTAGCTATTTTGTTTACATTTTTGTCATTGTGCCTATAGGTTATAAACAGTTCTGGTGGTTGGTATTTCCTATTAAGTAGTAATGTTTTGAACTGTACTTACAGGTTGCGTGGACAATTTCCTACATATTACGCTCCTGTTGCATTTTTGGTGTTGTTCTTCTTCTTATGAACGCCAATTTGCGGTTTTTCCCCATTCCACAACACTATGCACTGAACGCTTGTTTTAAAGCAATGTTTTGGTTTCTGTTGCCGACTGTCAAATGTTTTTGCCAAAGATCGAATGTTATTGCCAAACTTATGAGTGTAACTATTGAAGTATCTGTGGTCTGTTCGTGTAAGCACTCTAAAAAGAAAATGGTGAACATACATTTAACATCTTTAGAAAACCAACAGCCACAGACACAATAATACATTCCACATCCAACCACCCCCACAGCCAGAAACTTGCAGCACTAAGACACATGTTACATAGATTAAACAGAATCCCACTCAGCAAGAGAAACTATGAACAAGAAATAAGTACAATTGTACAAATAGCTAGGAACAACGGGTATGACACACATGTGGTACACAAGCTCAATCAAAAAATAAAAACACAAATAAAAAACAAACACAACAGTTCCACAATACAAAAGAACTCACAAGCTGAAAACTTACAAACACACTCAACAAACACACACAATGACAACACCACACAGAAAAGAACCAGATGGTACACCATGACCTACACACATAAACTAACACACAGAGTTGCAAACATCCTAAAGAGACAGGGCTTCAAAGCAGCATATAAGCCTGGACAAACCCTTCAATCACACCTAAGCCAGCCAGCTACCAAGAGAGACAAATTCCAACAATCAGGAATATATAAACTTGAATGTCAAAGTTGTGATGCAGTATACATAGGCATGACATGCAGGAATTTTCAAACAAGATACAAAGAACATATCAGATGTTGGAAGTATGAAACAAACCATTCCACATTTGCAGAGCATTTAAAACACTACAACCATCATCCTACAAACATGGAACAAGAAATGAAAATAACGAGAATAAGCAACCATGACAAACATCTTATACAAATGCAAGAAAACTTCCACATCCAGAAAGCCATAGCAGAAAACAAACATGTGATTAATGAACAAACACACATCAGCACAGGCTCCCTACTACACTTAGTAAAGGAAATGATAACATAAAACAAAAAATTTAAAAAAAGAAAACTCTTCCCCACATCATCTGGAGACACACACACAAACACACACACACACACACACACACACAGCACAAAAAAGTATATATCACACCAAAAATTTTTCCCCTCTCTGGCGCAGTAGTAAAACAAGGCTCTAAATTGTATGCACGGTCTTGTACACAGCTCGAGCTGCTCCATACAGGCTTTCCGCGAAATACGTGGGGGACAGAAGCGTAAGCATACCTCCCACACGTACCTTCCGGCTCCGGGAACTGCGGGTCCGAAGCGGAGCGACTACATCCGCAGTAATGCCTCTCTACAGCTCTGACCACACACACACACACACGCACACACACACACACACACACACACACGACAGTGCTCGTATCTGCATTCAAAAGCGTGCGCAGTGCGCAGGTGGTCATTTTACAACTTATCCTCTGCAGAAGACATTCAGACACGGGGCTTAAAAGACACGTTTCTGTGGCCTGTAAGCAGCGTTATGGTGCCTTTTCGCGTGTTCACTTGCCTCAGTGAGAGCGTGGTTTAACAGGGTGCTTTTTAAGTAGCTAGAAACTAAGCCAGAGCGCCGTTCTTAATAATGACAGTTACTACTATGTTAGTAAGTTTTCCAGTACTACGAATCGTCTAATCTATCGTAACTTTATATTGCCATTAACACAAAATAAATTGTAAGATGACTAAAGTATTCCAAAAAGACGACAATATGTGCATCAACTCTAAATGAGAACGAAAACAAAACATAAAATTTACAGTGAGAGACATTTGTAAAATGTAAAAATGAGAGGTGGCTATCTTAAGTAACCGGATAAGTGAAAAATAAATTATAATCAGTGAACACTTCTTACTTGTTCCAATTTCTCGTAAATAAGTAATATAATCTCACTACCTCTGACAATCTTACGAAAAATTTGAAACGAAGGTGATACGCAGAATTGTATGTTACTGAATATTATCTTTGTCGTGGTTTTTTATTTATTTATTTCTCAGTGTCTCTTCCCCGTTTCTTGTAGTTTGTGGTGTTTCTTTTTCGTGATAAATTTGATTTTTCGGCAACAGATGGCATGCTTGAAAGGCCATACACACTGAATTTGCCACACATACGAATATTTGTGACTTTAATCATAACTCAGAAGCTCGGTCCTTCTTCACAAGACGCTGAGCTAAATCGTGTTGCGGTACGTTGCCAATCCTTTCGTGCACCCGCAGTGTGTCTTGGTCTTCGATTCTGCTTTGACTGAAATCGACGTGGAGGTCATAACTGTCTGACAATTGTAGTCGTATGTGCTTTCAAGGACAATGGATCGGCTGCAACGTCGTGGAAAACATTCCTCCACCAGATATTGTAGCCTACAAAACTCTGATATAGCCAGAAACTGTGAAATGGTATTCCACCCAAACCGTTGCGAATGATGCTGTGAATAAGCCATTATGTATTCTTACAAAGTATGTTTGTAAATTAATCCCAGAGGACGTTCTGTATTTGGATGAAACATTATGGATGTAATGTATAGCTCTGCACCCTCATTGGATCACATTTTTATTCGTTGCAGGGAATGCTATATTACTGTCCGCAAACTAACCAAACTTTCTGTTTGTAGGTAAATCTCGGCAGTCATTTACAATGAATCAGCAGCGTTCCTCTATTAACATTCGTCTTTAAGTTGTGAATACTAATTTATGAGAAGTGCAAGGTCGGTGTCCATTCCATTTCATGTACTCTATGCAACTGTTATTAATATGTATTGGTTTATAATATAATGTTATGTGGTAAAGTCTAATATACAGCTGCGTTACCTGGAAAGAGGTGTATTATTCACACTTTGTTATGTTTGTGGCCTCGGTAAAAGGTATCTTCCAAGTTCTGCCAACGGCCCTGTCGAAGAGGATGGGGGAGCGTGCAGAGCTTCAAGGCAGTGACCCATCATGTGTGCCAAGGACATTTTGCCTGTAATTGAAAACTGTCATGATGATCAAAGGATTTCGGATTAGTGGGCCATTCGTATGTCCGATAGGGCACTGCAAAAGGGGAAGGTGACCATGAGAAAAAGACTTATTAATCAAATAAAGTGTAACATTCTATGAATTGGAGCGCGGAATATCAAAAATATGAATATGGTAGAGAAGCTGTAAAGCCTCAAAGAGGATGTAGTGGGGGTCAGCGAAGTGAAATCAAAAGATGTGATGAGTACAGCGTCACATCGACAGCAGCAGAAAACGGTGTAACGTGAGTAGGATTCGCTATGAATAGGGAGGAAAGAAGGAGAGCAATTTAGTGTGAACTGTTCAGTAATAGAATTATTCTCAACACAATCGACAGCAAACAAACGACAACAATAATAGTGGAGGTATAACTGCCGACGTCACAAGCAGAAGATGAATATATAGAGGAAGTATGTGGGGACACTGAACGGGTAATACAGAATGTAAAGGGAGATAAAAATCTAATTATCACGGGAGATTCGAACGCTGTAGGAGGGGGAGGAAAAAAAGAAACAGGTATACGAGAATATGAGCCCGGTATTAGAAATGAGAGATGAGAAAGATTAATTATGTTCTGCAATACATTTCATATAGTAACAGTGGATACACTGTTCAGTAATCACAAGAGGTGAAGTCTTACTTGGAAACGGACTGGAGATACAAGAAAATTCCAGCTGGCTTACATCGTAGTAGACAGAGATTACAGAATCATATCATCAATTATAAGGTGTACCCAGCAGCAGATATAGCGTCAGATCATAATTTAGTAACGATAAAGGGTAGGCTGAAGATGAAGAGAGTCGTCCGGAAGAAACTACGTGGGAAGAAATTGGAAACTAAAGTACTCAGAAATGATAAGTTGCATTTGAAGATCTACACTGTGTTTTGTTGGTAAGACACTTGGTAAATGTAACAGATCTAATAAGGAGACTGCCTACACTACGATTGTTCGTCCTCTTCTAGACTACAGATAGGACTGACGGAGTACATTGAAAAAGTTCAAATAAGGGCAGAACGTTTTGTATTATCGCGAAATATGGGAGAGAGTGTCACAGAAATGATACAGGATTTGGGCTGGACATCATTAAAAGAAAGGCGTTTCTCGTTGCGACGGAATCTTCTCACGAAATTCCAATCTCAAACTTTCTCCTCCAAATGCGAAAATATTTTGTTGACGCCGACCTAAATAGAGAGAAACGATCGCAACGATAAAATAAGGGAACTCAGAGCTCGTACGGAAAGATATAGGGGTTCGTACTTTCCGCGCGCTTTACGAGATTGGAATAATAAAGAATTGTGAAGGTGGTTCGATGAACCCTCTTCCAGGCACCTAAATGTGATTTGCAGAGTATCCATGTAGATGCAGATGTATAACGCTGTAGATACAGCGATGATCAATACCACAGTAGTCGGATCGGTTGACGAGGAATAAACATCTCTATAGATTACAGTGACTGAAGTTGGAGAGCCGCGCGGGATTAGCCCAGCGGTCTCAGGCGCTGCAGTCATGCATGGACTGTGCGGCTGGTCCCGCCGGAGGTTCGAGTCCTCCCTCGGGCATGGGTGTGTGTGTGTTTCTCCTTAGGATAATTTAGGATAAGTAGTGTGTAAGCTTATGGACTGATGACCTTAGCAGTTAAGTCCCATAAGATTTCACACACATTTGAACATTTTTGAAGTTGGATATACAGACAGAGGTACAAAGAATGTAATTGAGGAAACAAACCTTAAGTAACAGGGAAATACTTGGGCTGACTGACGAAAGAACAAAGCATAACGATGTTAGGAATAAGAAAGGAATACAGCAATATACGTCACTTGGGACTGAAATAAAAAGGAAGGGCGGGGGAGCTAAGGCGAAATGGATACAGACACATATGTAAAGTAATTGAAGAAGGAATGGTCATCTGAAGAACTAATTCACAAATTATAAAAGTCAGAATAACCTTCGGGGAAATCAAAAGCAAAGACGTCAACACATTAAGAGTGCAGCCGTAATTCCACTGTTAAATACAGAGCAGAGACTGGACAGGAGTAAAGAGTACATCAAAAGCCTCTACAAAGTGCAGGAATTGCCTGATAACGAGTTAGAAAAAGAAATGGGTTTCCGTATGGAAGATGTACGTAATCCAGTATTAGTCAGAGTTTGACAGAAAGTAGAAAGACTCGAGGTCAAATAAGGCAGAAAGCATGGATAACACTCCTTCATAATTTGTAAAATTAGTGGAGGAAGTGGCAACCAACAAACTATTCGTGTGTAGAATCTATACTGCTGGAGATCAGACTTTCGGAAAAATTTCATCCACGCAGTCCCTAAGATGGCTGATAAGTGCGAAACCTATCACACAATTGGTTTAACAGGTCATGCAGCGAAGTTTCTGACAAGAATAATATGTGAGACGGAAAGCGTAAAGAGACCTCTTGTCGGAGAAGTAAAATTTTCAGTACAAGCCGAAACGTTCGGTAGTGTTTAAATCATCTATTTTTAGTTTTTTATATTGTAATTTACTACATTCTGCACACATTCTTATTGATTTGAAAGTTGATTGAAACCATCAGGAGTCAATAATATCACTAAAAACAATCGCTATCAGTTTTCTAAAATTGGCCTTTTGTCGTTATGGAGAAATAACAATCGCTTGACAAGAGGCCTCTTTTCAAAATGCTTTAGCTGCGTATGCAATTCTTGACAGTGTACTCTCTCCTAAATTTTACTGACATATTAAGAAGCCCAGAGTAACTCTGCATAAAAGAAGAAAATTTTGTGAATACAATAATGCCAAACAAGACATGTGGTCCCTGTCTACATGAGCATCATAAAGGCCTAGAGGTGTTACCAGTTTGCAGTTGGAATCCCCAAAATGCCACCTCACGGCTGACTTTACTATAGGAACAAAAACCTACACCTACAATACACAGTAACTATTCCGTTGCTGCTAGAAATGAAAAAGTTACAGTATTGTGAACACGTGGGATTAACTAAATTCCTTGAAGAATAGTAATGCTAACAAAGTACCTGGCATAACCAAATTTATCCACCTTGAGTTTATCATTAGCTTTGAAGGAACTGTACATTGCAAAATGGTCGTTGATGGAAATGAATTTGCGCACTGTACCTTTCCCAAAAATAATGGACCCGTTGGGTTTCCTGGTGCAATGATTCCAACAGAGATTAGAAGACAAAGAAAAGATTACTTTTTTAAAAACACCAGAACATTTTGCAAAGAGGAATAAAAAGACATTCTGTGTCCTGAAGCAGAACCACAGACTGAAACAGAACCTCAAGTCAGTGACAATGAAGATCTGAGTAAGAACATTACCAGCCAGATATTCCAAAACCGGAGAAAAAGAGGCGAAAACACTGGCTGTAAACTACCTTGAACCACTTCATACAAGTATTTTAGAGACAGAAAGTCAAATCCTGTAGCCACTACAAAGTATGTGGAATGTCAGCAATAAATTTTTGGGTGTTTGGTGAATTAAAGCTTTTACGTGTTTGTGGCCCATTAGTGGCTTCAAAATCGAAATTTGGCTCAGTAAAATTACCAATATTTTGCCAAAATAAAAGTCTGTGCAGGGTACGCTATTTTTTCTCAATTTGAATCCAGTTTATTTCGTTTTAAATTTTTGTACACTATGATGTGCTATAGGTCTGAAGGGGTTAACCACTTAATGTGTAATGTTAATTGGAAAAAGGCTATGCCATTTGACAAAGGACATACACATATGCAGAACGTGTCTCACAAATATGACAAATTAAACAACGGTAATGAAATGAAACTTTTAAATTAATTATTTCAAATCACTCATTTTCCATCATCAATATTCAATCTGTCATAACTCACTCAAATTTCGAGACACAAATCTATTTGGCGTTTACAAACTGTTCGAAATTTAACGCTGAACGTAAAAATTACAACAGATCAAAATCTAAAATTTTCCACAAGAGGTGCCGTTTCGATTTGCGTCTCACCACATACAAAAGAATGGAAAGGAAAATTCAGGAAATGGGAAAGAAAATTGAGGATCCTATAGATAATCGTCAGTTTGGCTTTTAAGAAAGATAAAGCCGCCAAATGGGCAGTTATAACGCTTGATAAATGGAAACTATACATGTTAACAGAATTTATGATCCTAGATAAAGCCTGCGACAATGCAAAATGGTGCAATATGTTCGAAATTATAATACAAATTGGAAAAGAAATAAGAAAACGGAAAAGGAACATAGAAAAAGATGGTTAATAAACATCAGGCACAAGAACCAAGAGAGAAACATAAGAATGCAAGATCAAGTACGAAGTGGCTGGATTAAAAAGGATGTAAGGCATCAATATAGTCTTTCTCCTCTACTTTTCAGTCTACACATCGAACAAACAACGACCGAAATAAAGCAAAGGTCCAAGAGTGTGGGATTAAAATTCAGGGCGAAAGGATGTCTATAAATGATAAGAGTCCCTGATGACACTGTTCTCTTCAGTGAAATTGAAGAATAATTGCAGGGTTTGTTGAGTGAAATGCACAATCTAATGACTACAGAATTAGAGTACAGAGAGTGAACCGACGAAAGTAATGAGCATCAAAAATGTGATTAGTAGTAAAGTAAACACCAAAAGTGGTGACCACGAATTTAAGGAATTCTGTTTGCCTTGTAAGCAAATTGACAGACGGTAAGGAGGACATACAAAGCACCCTCCCACAGGTAAAGAGAGTATTCCTGTTCAAAAATGTCTGCTAATATCAGGCATTCTCCTTAATTTGAGGAAGAAATTTCTGAGAGAGGACTTTTCACGGAATTATATGGATGTGAGTCATGGGCTACGATAATACCAGAAAGGAAGACTGTCGAAGCGTTTGAGACTGTCGTTATGAAAGGATGATGAAACTTAGGTGGAGTAGTTAGGAATGAGGAGGCTCTCCATACAATCGGTGAGGATTTGTGGTCAAGCAGAAGGGACAGGATGACAAGACAAGTGTTGGCACATCACGGGATAACTTCCGTAGTACTAGAGGGCACTGTAGAGGGTAAAAACTGTAGCGGAAGACAGGGAGTGGAATACTCCCAACAAACAACTGAGCATGTAGTATGTATTCTGAGATGAAGAGGTTGGTACAAGAGAGGAATTCGTGGCGGGCTGCATCAATCCAGTCCCAGGCGAAAACGGACTTAAGCTCTGATTATACGTAAATCTTTTTTTTATCAGACAGACTTATAAACATAAGTATGTAGTAATAAGATAATAAATAAAACCCACTGAAGAAGGAGAAACTTTTACGAAACATGTATAAGCAGTAAAACAAGGCAAAACCACATTTTCTTATTACGTAAATCCTTACCTTCTGACCTCGTAACAATAATATGTGGAGAATCGATAGCAACGGTGCTACATCAGGTGGAAGTAACACAGTTGTTGTTAATGGTGCCGAGACTATAAACAATAAGCTTGAATACAGTAATGGTATGCGAAGCACCTATGGGCGTACTAGCAAAGTCATGACGATCAAGAAATGGGGAACAGTCAAGGCTAAACTAGTAATATTACTGAAGATGATAGCACAACTTGCACTAGCAATGTCGAGGCAATAAACTGTAAACCACGGGACCACCAAAATGAAGTTCCAATCGTGATCTGACGGCTTACAACAAGTAAGCCAGTAATTTCCGCGATCAGCATCGTTCAGCATGACGTGAGAGGTACTGCTCCGGAGGCTGGTCTTGAATCGTGATCGACGGTTCATCCAGGGGAAACATTTGCGGGTTCACCCACTGAAGTAACAGAACATTAACACATGGACACAACAGAGTCTGCTGCCACAGAAATGTCGAGTTAAGTTAGAAGACGAAAATTTCTACAAGTATTAACATTGAGGTCAGTACGATGTAAACAAAGAGCCCTCAACAACTTGAAAGCAGAACCTAGCAGAAATATAGGAAAAGAGACATGAAGCATACTTTAAATCCAGAATCCACACTTGTTACAAAATTAGGAACTAAAAGTATAGATGGCGGAACTGGAAACAAATAATTTAAAATGGGAAAAGATGACAATGTACAAAAAATTGCTAAATTTGTACTTTAAATACGCAGCGTAGGCCCTTGAACGCAATTGTGGTTCATTAAGAAAGAACTGCTACAACGAAACAGAATGACACAGTGTCAGGGTTCATTAAATTTATAAAGAAGCATAAAGTTCACTTTTAGAACAGAGACAAAGACATACAAAACTTTGGAAATATGAATATACAGTCATCAAGGGACTTATCCCACAACGAGACGTGACTGTCAGTGTCTTCATTAAAACATGTCTGCGGTTGTCTACATAACTGTGATTGTACCCAGACTTGCAGCTCTTCATCTAAAACAAATCTACGGCCACGAATGTCAGCGGGGCCATATGTTTACAAGGTTGTAGAAGTTTCGCTGGGGAGCCTCTACATATCCTCCATACAGTGCTGTTCTCTCCCCGTGCGATTTCCATATTTCTGAAGCCCTGGTTAAAGACATTCGTGGCTGTCGATTTGTCTTGGACGAAGAGGTGCACGCCTAGGTACAATCATGGCTTCGTAGGCAACCACAAACATTTTTCCATGAAGGCACTGACCGTCATGTTTCACAATGGGATACATGTATTAAGAGTTGCGGTGATTGCTGTTGAAATAATAAACAGTTTACTTTCTTTTTTCCATTTGCCTCGTTCTCATTTGATTGCCTCTTACAGAATTGTTTTGTACTTATCACAACTGGGAAATCTTTTCAAAGACAATTTCCTGAGTTTTTCTGAAACCTGTGTGTTACTGATGTAGGAAACTGATGTCCGGACACTGACAAGGGAACCTCCCCATCGCACCCCCCTCAGATTTAGTTATAAGTTGGAACAGTGGATAGGCCTTTAAAAACTGAACACAGATCAATCGAGAAAACAGGAAGAAGTTGTGTGGAACTATGAAAAAATAAGCAAAATATACAAACTGAGTAGTCCATGCGCAAGATTGGCGACATCAAGGATAGGGTGAGCTCAGAAGCGCCGTGGTCCCGTGGTTAGCGTGAGCAACTGCGGAGCTACAGGTCCTTGGTTCAGGTCTTACCTAGAGTGAAAAGTTTACTTTTTTATTTTTGCAAAGTTATGATCTGTCCGTTCGTTCGTTGCGTCTCTGTTCACTGTAATAAGTTTAGTGTCTGTGTTTTGCGACCGCACCGCAAAACCGTGCGATTAGTAGACGTAAGGACGTGCCTCTCCAATGGGAACCGAAAAGATTTGATCGCAAGGTCATAGGTCAACCGATTCCTCGACAGGAAAACAAGTCAGATAATAATTGTCTGAAAACAAAAAATTAATCTTTTCACATGAGGGAAGACTTTGAACCAAAGACTTCTAGTTCCACAGCTGCTCACGCTAACCACGGGACCACGGCGCTCCTGAGCTCACGCTATACTTGATGATGCCTATCTTGCGCATGGACTACTCAGTTTGTATATTTTGCTTATTTTTTTCATAGTTCCACACAACTTCTTCCAGTTTTCCCGATTGATCTGTGTTAAGTTTTTCAAGGCCTATCCATTGTGAAAACCTATAACTAAATCTGAGGGGGGTGCGATGGGAAGGTTCACGTGTGAGCATCTAATCCACTAAGTATGAAGAAAATCAAAGGCAGCCAGTCGTTAAGGATCCCCTTGTAAGGAGGAAGATATTTCAGTCCACATACGCAGCTGTTAGATTACGTCAGACAGAGATTCCGAAATCAGATACTGACAGATATAGACTCAGGTCACAATATAGTAGTGATGAAGAGTAGGCTGAAGTTCAAGACATTAGTCAGGAAGAATCAATACGCAAAGAAGTGGGATACGGAAGTACTAAGGAATGACGAGATACGTTTGAACTTCTCTAACGCTATAGATACAGCAATCAGGAATAGCGCAGTAGGCAGTACAGTTGAAGAGGAATGGACATCTCTCAAAAGGACCATCACAGAAGTTGGGAAGGAAAACATAGGTTCAAAGAAGGTAGCTGCGAAGAAACCATGGGTAACAGAAGAAATACTTCAGTTGATTGATGAAAGGAAGAAGTACAAACATGGTCCGGGAAAATCAGGAATACAGAAATACAAGTCGCCGAGGAATGAAATAAATAGGAAGTGCAGGGAAGCTAAGACGAAATGGCTGCAGGAAAAATGCGAAGACATCGAAAAAGATATGATTGTCGGAAGGACAGACTCAGCATACAGGAAAGTCAAAACAACCTTTGGTGACATTAAAAGCAACGATGGTAACATTAAGAGTGCAACGGGAATTCCACTGTTAAATGCAGAGGAGAGAGCAGATAGGTGGAAAGAATACATTGAAAGCCTCTATGAGGGTGAAGATTTGTCTGATGTGATAGAAGAAGAAATAGGAGTCGATTTAGAAGAGATAGGGGATCCAGTATTAGAATCGGAATTTAAAAGAGCTTTGGAGGACTTACGGTCAAATAAGGCAGAAGGGATAGAAAACATTCCATCAGAATTCCTAAAATCATTGGGGGAAGTGGCAACAAAACGACTATCGACGTTGGTGTGCAGAATATATAAGTCTGGCGATATACCATCTGACTTTCGGAAAAGCATCATCCACACAATTCCGAAGACGGCAAGAGCTGACAAGTGCAAGAATTATCGCACAATCAGCTTAACAGCTCATTCATCGAAGCTGCTTACAAGAATAATATACTGAAGAATGGAAAAGAAAATTGAGAATGCGCTAGGTGACGATCAGTTTGGCTTTATGAAAAGTAAAGGGACGAGAGAGGCAATTCTGATGTTACGGCTAATAATGGAAGCAAGGCTAAAGAAAAATCAAGACACTTTCATAGGATTTGTAGACCTGGAAAAAGCGTTCGACAATAAAAAATGCTGCAAGCTTTTCGAGATTCTGAAAAAAGTAGGGGTAAGCTATAGGGAGAGATGGGTCATATACAAATGGTTCAAATGGCTCTGAGCACTATGGGACTTAACATCTGACGTCATCAGTCCCCTAGAGCTTAGAACTACTTAAACCTAACTAACCTAAGGACATCACACCTATCCATGCCCGAGGCAGGATTCGAACCTGCGACCGTAGCAGTCGCGCGGTTCCGGACTACAGCGCCTAGAACCGCATGGCCACCGCGGCCGGCGGTCATATACAATATGTACAACAACCAAGAGGGAATAATAAGAGTGGACGATCAAGAACGAAGTGCTCGTATTAAGAAGGGTGTAAGACAAGGCTCTAGCCTTTCGCCCCTACTCTTCAATCTGTACATCGAGGAAGCAATGATGGTAATAAAAGAAAGGTTCAGAAGTGGAATTAAAATACAAGGTGAAAGGATATCAATGATACGAATTCGCTGATGACATTGCTATCCTGAGTGAAAGTGGAGAAGGATTAAATGATCTGCTGAACGGAATGAACAGTCTAATGAGTACACAGTATGGTTTGAGAGTAAATCGGAGAAAGACGAAGGTAATGAGAAGTAGTAGAAATGAGAACACCAAGAAACTTAACATCAGGATTGATGGTCACGAAGTCAATGAAGTTAAGGAATTCTGCTACCTAGGCAGTAAAATAACCAATGACGGACGGAGCAAGGAGGACATCAAAAGCAGACTCGCTATGGCAAAAAAGGCATTTCTGGCCAAGAGAAGGCTACTAATATCAAATACCGGCCTTAATTTGAGGAAGAAATTTCTGATGATGTACGTCTGGAGTACAGCATTGTATGGTAGTGAAACATGGACTGTGGGAAAACCGGAACAGAAGAGAATCGAAGCATTTGAGATGTGGTGTTATAGACGAATGTTGAAAATTAGGTGGACTGATAAGGTAAGGAATGAGGAGGTTCTACGCAGAATCGGAGAGGAAAGGAATATGTGGAAAACACTGATAAGGAGAAGGGACAGGATGATAGGACATCTGCTAAGACATGAGGGAATGACTTCCATGGTACTAGAGGGAGCTGTAGAGGGCAAAAACTGTAGAGGAAGACAGAGAATGGAATACGTCAAGCAAATAATTGAGGACGTAGGTTGCAAGTGCTACTCTTAGATGAAGAGGTTAGCACAGGAAAGGAATTTGTGGCGGGCCGCATCAAACCAGTCAGTAGACTGATGACCAAAAAAAAAAAAAAAAACGCTTTCACTTCCGTTATCGGATACTCTGTCTCACGTGGCTTTTCGATGTCTACCTGCCGAACTGTCATGCTTTGCCTAGCGATGTCATGCGGGCGTTGTAAGCAGGAGCATGTGGTCAGCAGACTTTCCAGACCGTGGAGCAGCTACTAATCGGTCAAGTAGCTCCACAGTTGACGTCACAAGGGTAGTGCACCTCTTACCAGTCTCCCACCAAGGAAAAATATTTGGCATTACCAGGAATCGAACCCGGGTCCTCCGAATGACAGCCATCTTCACTGACCTCTTTTTTTTTTTTTTTTTTTTAATTTTGAGAGGGATGTTTGGCGTAACAAGAGAGACGGAGGCGAGAGAGTGTGCCGGGACTTACCCCAGTTCACGGCTACTAGCGCCAAGCGGCACGACGTAGCATACAGGGTACTGCGAAGTAATCTAAGACTGAAATAAAAAATTAAAATAGCTTTTCTAAACTTTGTCAACATGTGATTCAGTATATTAATGTTAAAACCGTTAAACCTGAGGTCATTTGATGAATATGTTTCACTAAATTCATTGTTTCAAGTAAAAAACAAGCGGCGCTAAATAATGAAGTTAGAAAACCAAAACTTGTTCATAATTTGCATGTGTATGTCGCAATTAACTACTACAAGTTTCAGTTTGATCAGAACAATATTTTGCTCAAAATCGGTGTTTTTACGAAACATTGAAGGGGCTAAATATTAGATTCAGAAATATTAAAATTGGTATGAAGCTTCAGTTTGATAGAAAACCATTAACTACGTGACCTCATTAAGCTACTTCTAATAGTTTTCGAGTAATTTACCAAAAACTAAATTTGGGACAAAAACGTTCTTATTTGTTACAAAATTAAGTACAATTTATATTAATGATAGTTCTGGTTACAGCACCTGATTAGATCTATTAAGTAATAAAGATATTACAAGTTTCAAGACTTTGATGTAAAGAACAATAGTACAAGGGCTCTTAAAGAAGTAGTTCAGAGGTCACGTTCTACTGACTGCTCTGTTCTAAAAATTTGAGCTGACAAAGTTTAGCCTGCCGGAGTGGCCGAGCGGTTCTAGGTGCTACATGCTGGAACCGTGCGACCGCTACGGTCGCTGGTTCGAATCCTGCCTCGGGCATGGATGTGTGTGATGTCCTTAGGTTAGTTAGGTTTTAGTAGTTCTAAGTTCTAGGGGACTGATGACCTCAGAAGTTAAGTCCCATAGTGCTCAGAGCCATTTTTTTTGACATAGTTTAAATGCAGTCGAGCTAAAACTTTTTCTGTAATTAAATCCAACTTAAATCCATTCATATAAAAGTTACGACGATTGTAAACATATACACAACAATGTTATAAAATTATATGTGTCCGAGGAAGCAGCCATTTAGATGCTGCTACCTGGGCAAACAGCATATGACGGCAGATGTTTCGGTCGGCCGTCCGCTGCGCCCATATACAAATACGTCCTGAGAGGCAGTGACGGCACACACTTCGCACGAAGCTATCACTCTGTCCGAGTCAGTCAGACGCCGGCTTACGCTCTGCCTCATATGACGTCACCACTAGGCTGCTTCTAAACGCAGGTTTTCGGTACAAATAGAAAGTGAGGACTGTACACCATCCTTGATCGCTTAGATTTCACGGACGTGATTGTTCGTGTGCCGTCCTTAATGCTGACAAAACAGCGTAGCAAGTGGTAGGATTATTCCCCCCTTTTGTGACGAGCAATTACCTTCGATGATTAGAGGTCAGGGCGAAAGACTATTTAATTGGAACTTTTTGTAGAGGTCCTCTGAACTACTCACAGTGCTGCGTACAATAGGGACATTATTATTATTATTATTATTATTATTATTATTATTTATTATTATTATTATTATTATTATTATTATCAAGAATATTACTGTGTTTGTGTGAACTTTTACTGGATACGTGAATCAGCACTCACAACTTTTATTTATAATCATAGTTCCAGATTCCGCTGAGTAAATAGCTAGTAGAAACATTTCTTTCAGTGAGCACGAGAAGAATGTGGTCTCTCAGACTGGAAATTATGGTCAGTATGTTCTCCAACGCTTTCTGGCTGACCACAAATATATGTTTCAGGCTCTTGTAAAAGACGACGAACAAAATCTAATTCAATAATAAAATAAACCCTCGACCCTACAAATGCACACATCTTTCAGCTGAAAGTGTGCTGAAAATTCGAGTAATCCTGAAAAAATACTTCGCTCATTTATCAAATACAAACACTGAATAAGACGTACAAATAGATTTTAATGTAGTGGTTCACTTATTTGCTTTACGATATAGATTAAAGCAAAAAGTGATATGCGATTGAAATCAGCTGTTATTTTATACGTGAACAGTTCCAGATCATGAAAATAATCCGTTTTGAAACAATTGTATTGGTACTTTTGCCATTTATGAATGTCATATTAAACAGCACTGTCATTACAGATATTTCATTGATAGCAATGAAGTCTGCCGTAATTGATCTCAAGTATTGTAACTGAAAACAGTTAAGAACCATTGAAACTAGTCTGCTAGGCACAATGACAGACAATGAATCTTTTTCTAATTTTCCATGTTTTAGTTACAGAAATGGAACTATCTCATGGCTTCTTTTATACATTTTTCACAAACATATATGAATAACAACATTTATTGGGAGTTGGACAGTGGTCACGCGCATTGTATTTCCAGTGACTAGAGACTGATTTATTTGCATCAGAAACAACATAGTAAGTTCTTTTCTGTGAGATTTAAAATTTTCCCGACGTACATATTGTTCCACAAAATTTCGGGCGAACTGCCGGATGTTTGCAACTTCCTGCCACAATATTTCGGCGCAGAGTCTTCTGGCCATCTTCAGGTGATACCGGCGAAAACTCCCTGAGCTCTGGTGTTTAAGGCCCCTCCGGCACATGCGTGGTGGATTCACTTGTCGTTGCGCGTGCGCTAGTGGAGCGCGTTCTATTCTGCTGCGTCGCGCGCCCTCCGTGGTGAAAACTCGCCGCATCGATATCAATTGGGTTGGCTTCCTGCGGTTCCATCACAGACCTACGCCGGCTACGGAGGACACGAAGGTTTTCGACAATTGGATTCCATGCAAACATCCGGCACTTCACCCGAAATTTTGTGTAACAAGTTCTTTTCTTCTTATTTTTGTATTCCTGGTACTGTCGACGAGAGGATATGTTTTATTCACTGGAAATTTAAGCAACTGTAACATGAATATCATGCCATAGTCAATACATTTCTTCTACTACTAAAACTAAGCATTTTTTATGCTAAACAAATTTACAAAATGATGTTCAAGGCAAAATAATCACATCACAACAATCTTACATAAATAATATTTTTCATATGTGCAAGAATATTTTCACATAAATACAATCTCAAGGAAAGAACTTAATGCAGTACATACAACTGTTACGTGGAGAAAAGATATTCCGAGTATACAAATAGATTTTTCTTTCTGTTGGAGGCTCAACAATTTTCAGGCAAATGTCAGCAAATTCGACAAACATACGTTCGATCATTGCTGCCAGAATTGCTTGTGAAGGATGTTTAAATTTATCAGTTGCTATTAACATCTCTTTCAATTCGTGGTATTTTAAAACATCTTTAAGTTCATCTGACTCCGGTAATGCTTGTAACTTCTCCAAAGCAACATCATCTTCCGATGTGGATTCAGAATTTTCTTCTGTTGAACTTACCAAATTAAGGCGGCGCTGTACCTGTATGTCTGTATGTTACAGGCTTTCGTGTTGTTAAAAGATTTGTGATTCTTCCTGCAGTCAAGAGAACAATAAGAAATCAGACAATCCAGACACTTATATTTCGATTTTCCAAGCTCGCATACGCTGCAAACAATTGTCATATGTCAAGCCTTACACTTCACACCACTCAGATGCCAATGAGGACAGTTTAAGATGTGCCCCGTAATCAGTATTTCCTCCTACTGTTACGGAGTCAAGTAAATTTGTAAAGAAATTGGCCTGGTTCATATGCTACGTCTCTGTCAGAACGCACAAAAAATTAGGTTTCGACTGGGTGCATCCGGAAGACCTTACATAAGATCTCTCGTCACTTTGCGACGCACTGCCACCACGTGACGGCGTACTCAAAACGTCATTTAGGTCATTCCGGAAATCCGCAATTTTGTGTGCAAAGAGCAGACACAAGGAGGAAGCAAGAGACACCTGTGCAGGATTGCCCAGCGCCCATATGTGTAGCGCCTTTGAATGCTGGTTTATTGCCGTGGCGCCTCCGGAGCCCTGGGCTGCGTCGCGCCTTCCCATTTACCACCTGCTTCCTGCTGGCTGCTGTAGGCAGGAAATAGCGCCCCGACAATGAGGCCGCCCACGCGCATGCAGATTTCTCGGCGGCGCCCCCCCCTCCCCCTCCAGCACCCATTCCCCAACCCTCATGCCTCCTTTCGTTCCGCCGACTTCATTCAGCTTCCTTTCCTCTGCCGTTTATAAATATCGTTCCTCGCATTCTGCTCCAAATATCACGCTGCGTCTTGCGTCACAATTTCAACTAGTGGTCTTTCCAAATTAGGCCATTTCTGCCACAAAGAGAAGTTACGCTCTCGCATACACCAAGCAGGCCTTGATAGTTTTATTTTATACTGTCATTATTCTTCGTTCGTCGTTTCTTTGCTGCCTCAGTGCACACGCATTTAAAAAGACTGTGCGATCGTAAACAGGGTGACGTAAATTGTAGTCACAAGAGTATTCCTTTCTATTTTTTATTTTTTCTTCGATGTTTGTATTAGCGACAGGATCCGTCAATGCTGAGGAATCACATGCGATTCTAAATCGATCACGCGAGTCTGGTGGTGGGCGTTATGATAAATTATTTGTGAGTTGCTAGGGAAACCTAAACGATTTACGTCGGTAGTGAGTTGGGATGTCTGCTGTAGACGTTTCTTCGGCCGATTGACTCAATTGGAAGAATCTAATTCCACGCTTATGTAATGTAGAAAATTGTTTGAGTTTTTGTGGGAAATATGGACTAATACCGGATGACGAAAGGAGGCACGGTGTAGACTGCGGCGGGTCGAAGTCTACAAAAGTTCATAAGAAGAGTTCTGATAGTGAAAGAGCTTTACAAATTAACTGTGTAAACTGTGCTAAACGAACGACTATCAGGCAGAATACATTGTTTGGCTATTCCAAATTATCGATCCAGATCTGCATAATTCTTGTATCTTGCTGGGTTAGGGACCACACCCTGCAAGAAACAGCACCTAAAAACGACTTATCTACCAACACCGTGTGCATCGATTTCGGGTTTTGCAGAGAAGTGTGTTAAGTAACAGTGACGAACGACAGTGTACCAATCGGTGGAGCAAATAAAGTTGCTGAAGTGGACAAGTTGCACATAGCAAGAAGAAAAACCCTCGGAGGACGACCTTTAAAGAATGAAATCCAACATATTTGGGTATTCAGTGGTGTAGAACGACAGACCCGGAGGTGCTTTGTGGTAAAGAGAGTTCTCCGGAGACAAGGGAACTCTAGTCGGTTTGATAAAGAACTTTATACTGCCCCGTAAAAAAAGTGATTACAGACGGCTTTCAGTCCTACAAGACACTGAAAGCAGAAGGAATCAACAAGGGATTCGTGAAGCATTCTGTAGAGTTCGTGTCTTCCGATGATCCCAGCGTGCACACGCAGAATATCGAGCGGCTGTGGAAATGAGTGAAATATTCCGTTACAAGAGAAGGGCGCCAAGAAGAAAGAAACCAACTCTACTACTCTCAGTGTCTGTATTTCCGTAACATGCAGTTGCAAGGAAAAGTTGACGCATGTGACACTCTACCCATATTTTTGCATGACATTGTCAGAGTCTACTCAGCTTACGTCGAAAAGGGAATGCTTCCCGAAGCATACACATCAAGTGGACTTTATAATGACGACAACGTCGACGACGAGTAAGGTAAGTCGTTTCCTTTGTAATTACGAGTACTTTAGTCAACGCTCTTCTCTTGTCGTTGCTGTAGTGACCACTGTAAGCATGCTCATAACGCCACCACAACCGCGCGATTGATTTAGAATCCCACGTTCGATACTTATCGTTTGGAACCCGCGGCTTCGACAGACAAACGTTCTTCACATTTTTGTTCAGGGGTCGCAAATTACTATCGCCACACTAGTATTACGTTAACTCGAGCTTAACTAGCCTGTGAGGATAGCAATGATGTTTCGATGTGAATTAATTTTGACTATAATCTGATTCGCGATTTTATGAAAGTTGTGAAGTCGGGCCAGAGATACAATATGTACAGTAATGGTGCCTCAATATGGAAGTATTGTCCACAATTTTTGCTGCATGTAATGGCAATTAATTCAGAAGCTAGTAATTTTTGCCCATATTGAATTTTTCGTTGCAAAGGAGCCTTTTGTGCCAGGTCTGAACGATACTTCGCGCATGAAAACACTATGCAGGCGCCAGAGATGCGGTTCTGGCCCGTGGGAGAAGTCAGTGTTTGTCATCCTAACATCACATAGGAATTTGACCAAAACGACGTAAATGAGCATAGTCAGATTGGCCAAGAAAAGTATCTGTGCCATTGGCAGTTTTCTTCGAAACCCGAGTTTGTAAAAAACCTCCACACCAAGAGCTATGTCTCATTGGGATCGAAGATCTTCTGACGTCAAGACGCGTTATCGGTGGCAGCTACAGTCCGTCTCCAGACGACATAATCCTACTGTTTATGTGACGCGTTGACACAGTGTAACTGGGTGCCACTCGAAAAGAAATTGCTGTTCAGTCAGAGGAGCACTTATTGATCATACTGCCCCCTACTTGCGACTGTCGGATCGCCCTGAATTACGATGGCAATTCATAGTTACGATCGCATCGGTACACTGACGCCTCCATGCCGCCATTAAGGTATCCTGCCACGTTGCCCTGCCACGTGCCATCATTACACAGAATCTCCCTGTCCCTGGTGCCCTCAATTACCTGCTTCAGTTCTTCGATTTTTTTAAGTGTCCTCTAACTACTTACGAGTGTGGATTTTCATGGCTGAATGGGCGTTGATTACTGGATAAGTAACAACTGTGTCATGAGCAGACACTTTTGCAAAATATGTCGATGCCTTTTTTACCACCTTCAGCCGTGTAAGCTTCATTATTAATCGCACTCTATGTCAAAAATACGACGCACCACGCAGGAATTATCCGACTGGGACGGTAGGTGTGACGTACAGTTACATACAAACAAATAAATACTAGAATGAGATTTTCCCTCTGCAGCGGAGTGTGCGCTGATATGAAACTTCCTGGCAGATTAAAACTGTGTGCCCGACCGAGACTCGAACTCGGGACCTTTGCCTTTCGCGGGCAAGTGCTCTACCAACTGAGCTACCGAAGCACGACTCACGGCCGGTACTCACAGCTTTACTTCTGCCAGTATCTCGTCTCCTACCTTCCAAACTTTACAGAAGTTCTCCTGCGAACCTTGCAGAACTTCGAGTCTCGGTCGGGCACACAGTTTTAATCTGCCAGGAAGTTTCATATCAGCGCACACTCCGCTGCAGAGGGAAAATCTCATTCTGGAAACATCCCCCAGGCTGTGGCTAAGCCATGTCTCCGCAGTATCCTTTCTTTCAGGAGTGCTTGTTCTGCAAGGTTCGCAGGAGAGCTTCTGTAAAGTTTGGAAGGTAGGAGACGAGATACTGGCAGAAGTAAAGCTGTGAGTACCGGCCGTGAGTCGTGCTCCGGTAGCTCAGTTGGTAGAGCACTTGCCCGCGAAAGGCAAAGGTCCCGAGTTCGAGTCTCGGTCGGGCACACAGTTTTAATGTGCCAGGGAGTTTCAAATAAATACTATTTCAGATAAGGAGATGATTTATCCAAGAGAAATAGTTTCACAAATTGAACAGGTCAATAACGCATTAGTCCACCTCTAGACCTAAGCAAACAGTTATTCGGCATGGCATTGATTTATAGAGTTGTTGTATGTCCTCCTGAGGGATATCGTGACAAATTCTGTTCAGTTGGTGCGTTAGATCGTTAATATTCCGAGGTGTCGGAAGAGCCCTGACCGTAATGCTCCGAACGTTGTCAGTTGAGGAGAGAGCCGGCTATCTTACTGGCCGAGATTGCGTTTGGCAAGCACGAACACAAGCAATAGAAACATTTACCGTGTACTGGCAGACATTGAATCATTGAAATGTAAGCCCAGGTTGGCTTGCCATGATGGGTAATAAAACGGGATGTTAATATCTTTAACGTATGGCTGTGCTGTAAGGCCGCCGCGGGTGGCAATCATAGGGTTTCTGCTATGAAGACAAATGGCGCCCACAGACCATCGCGCCTAGTTCTCGAGCTCTATCGGTGGGCGAGGTCCCATATTTTTCATAGTAGAACCCTTCGGTTGCTACCCGCGGTTCAGTGGTACGTCGATGATGTTCTATACCCCGTTCTGATGCTCTTTATGGCAAGTCATCATGGACTTACATTTCAGCAACATAATGCGCGCCCTCACCCGCTGAGAATTTCTGCTGCTTGACGTCGTGCGTGCCAAACCCAACCTTCGCTCTCAGTGTCTACATCTACATCTACATCTACATCCATACTCCGCAAGCCACCTGACGGTGTGTGGCCGAGGGTACTCTAAGCACCTCTATCGGTTCTCCCTTCTATTCCAGTCTCGTACTGTTCGTGGAAAGAAAGATTGTCGGTATGGCTCTGTGTGGGCTCTAATCTCTCTGATTTTATCCTCATGGTCTCTTCGCGAGATATACGTAGGAGGGAGCAATATACTGCTGACTAGTCGGTGAATGTATGTTCTCGAAAGTTCAACAAAAGCCTGTAGCGAGCTACTGAGCGTCTCTCCTGCAGAGTCTTCCACTGGAGTTAATCTATCATCTCCGTAACGCTTTCGCGATTACTAAATGATCCTGTAACGAAGCGCGCTGCTCTCCGTTGGACCTTCTCTATCTCCTCTATCAACCCTATCTGGTACGGATCCCACACTGGTTAGCAATATTCAAGCAGTGGACGAACAAGTGTACTGTAACCCACTTCCTTTGTTTTCGGATTGCATTTCCTTAGGATTCTTCAAATGAATTTCAGTCTGGCATCCGCCTTACCGACGATCAACTTTATATGATCATTCCATTTTAAATCACTCCTAATGCCTACTCCCAGATAATTCACGGAATTAACTGCATCCAGTTGCTGATCTGCTATATTGTAGCTCAATGATAAAGGATCTTTCTTTCTATGTATTCGCACCACATTACACTAGTCTACATTGAGATGCAATTGCCATTCCCTGCACCATGCGTCACTTCGTTGCAGATCCTCCTGCATTTCAGTACAATTTTCCATTGTTACAACCTCTGGATGTACCACAGCATCATCCGCAAAAAGTCTCAATGAACTTCAGATGTTATCCACAAGGTCATTTATGTATATTGTGAATAGTAACGGTCCTACGACACTCCCCTGCGGCACACCTGAAATCACTCTTACTTCGGAAGACTTCTCTCCATTGAGAATGACATGCTGCATTCTGTTATCTAGGAAATCTTCAGTCCAATCACACAACTGGTCGTAGTCCATATGGTCTTACTTTGTTCATTAAACGACTGTGGGGAACTGTATCGAAGGCCTTGCGGAAGTCAAGAAACACGGTATCTACCTGAGAACCCGTGTCTGTGGTCCTCTGAGTCTCGTGGACGAATAGCGCGAGCTGGGTTTCACACGATCGTCTTTTCCGAAACCCATGCTGATTCCTACAGAGTAGATTTCTAGTCTCCAGAAAAGTCATTATACTAGAACATAATACGTGTTCCAAAATTCTACAACTGATCGACGTAAGAGATATAAGTCTATATTTCTGCACATCTGTTCGACGTCCCTTCTTGAAAACGGGGATGACCTGTGCCCATTTTCAATCTTTTGGAACGCTACGCTCTTCTAGAGAGCTACAGTACACAGCTGCAAGATGGGGGGCAAATTCCTTCGCGTACTCTGTGTAAAATCGAACTGGTATCCCATCAGCTCCAGCGGCCTTTCCTCTTTTGAGCGATTTAGCGATTTTAATTGTTTTTCTATCCCTCTGTCATCTATTTCGATATCTACCATTTTGTCATCTGTACGACAATCTAGAGAAGGAACTGCATTGCAGTCCCCCTCTGTGAAACAGCTTTGGAAAAAGACGTTTAGTATTTCGGCCTTTAGTCTGTCATCCTCTGTTTCAGTACCATTTTGGTCACAGAGTGTCTGGACATTTTGTTTTGATCCACCTACCGCTATGACACAAGACCAAAATTTCTTAGGATTTTCTGCCAAGCCAGTACATATAACTTTACTTTCGAATTCATTGAACGTCTCTCGCATAGCCCTCCTCACACTACTTTTCGCGTCGCGTAAGTTTTGTTTGTCTGCAAGGCTTTGGCTATGTTTACGTTTGCTGTGAAGTTCCCTTTGCTTCCGTAGGAGTTTTCTAGCTCGGTTGTTGTACCACGGTGGCTCTTTTCCATCTCTTACGATCTTGCCTGGCACATACTCATCTAATGCATATTGTACGATAGTTTTGAACTTTGTCCACGGATCCTCAACACTATCTGTACTTAAAACTTTTGTGTTGAGCCGTCAAGTACTCTGAAATACGCTTTTTGTCACTTTTGCTAAACCGATAAATCTTCCTACCTTTCTTAATATTTCTATTTACGGCTGAAATCATCGATGCAGTAACCGCTTTATGATCGCTGATTCCCTGTTCTGCATTAACTGTTTCAAATAGTTCGGGTCTGTTTGTCACCAGAAGGTCTAATATGTTATCGCCACGAGTCGGTTCTCTGTTTAACTGCTGAAGGTAGTTTTCACATAAAGCCCTTAAAAAATTTCACTTGATTCTTTGTCCCTGCCACCGTTATAAACGTTTGAGTCTCCCAATCTATATCTGGCACATTAAAATCTCCACCCAGAACTATAACATGGTCGCCGGCCGGAGTGGCCGAGCGGTTCTAGGCGCTACAGTCTGGAACCGCACGACCACTACGGTCGCAGGTTCGAATCTTGCCTCGGGCATGGATGTCTGTGATGTCCTTAGGTTAGTTAGGTTTAAGTAGTTCTAAGTTCTAGGGGACTGATGACCTCAGAAGCTTATGAGGAGCTGCTTGACCATTGTATCTTAATCTCTTTGACTCCCTATGCACATTAACGGCGCAACGCACGAGGGCGCGGTGAAAAGTTACGACTCCGAATTTTTATTCTGTTCTTAATATCTGTTAATGTATTATACGTCAAACATATTACGTTTTGGACTTTCCCGCTTGCAACCCTCTGCCGTTAGAGGGCTCCGAATTGTACTGTATAACATAGCGGTGTGTAACGTAACTATGTCGGTGGATGAGAAACAGCGTGCTGCAATTGAGTTTGTAACCGTAGAAGAGTTCGTCCACCCATGGAGCACCCTCTCCTTCAGCATGACAATGCTAGATCACGCACGAGTGACATATGGAACAACCAGGCGCCTTCGGTTCACTGTCACTCTGTACAGTGCGTACTTGGCTCCATCCGATTTTCACTTGTATCCAGAACTCAAAGAACACCTTCGAGGACTTTGCTTTAATAGTGATGAAACGGTGCAAGTAGAGGTGAAGTCGTGGCTCTGTCAACAAAGCCAAACATTCTACAGTCACGGTGTCATGAAACTGGTCTCTCGTTGCGACAAATGTGTTCGTCGACAGGGTTACTGCTTTGAGAAGTAGATATGTAAACATGAGAATAAAATTTTATTAGAGTGTTAATAAAGTTTCTTTTGTTTAAAAAGCTTCAAGAGCCTCCACATAAGAAATTAGCAGGCATTACTAATCAGTACACTCTCGTATGTTTTGAGTCCGCTCCCTTCCACACTTCTTAACAGCAGCAGACCACACGCAGACACCAAAAACGGCTTTTATAACAAGCATTCCTTTGCCTGAAAAATTCAGTGTTCTCTTATCTCTATTTTGTCAATGTGCTTTGAGTCCACGTCCTTTCCGCGCTGCTGAACAGCAGAAAGACTCCTCGCAGAGCGCCATGAATTTTTACTCTCCTGACAGCGATTAGCTACTAGTTGAAACGCCCTGGGGAATCACTCGGCATCAGGCACGTGCCTTCCTCACACAACCATTGCCTATGAGTCGTACGTCCTCCAGGCGCAGTCCAAATACGTTACAAACTAAACTTTTAATACTGTCAAAGGCGCATTGCAGACGTGTTGTCTTGCAATGTCCAGCACGAAATAACCGCAAATCCCCTGTTAGTTGTTATTTCTTTGATATACGGTTGTACGAGTAGTATACAATATCCGAAGAAAGTATTTTGGCACCTCAACACGTCACGAAAAGGCGGACCCGAAGCAGCACTGGTCCCAGAGGAGAGGTCATAGACTTCGAACACGGAGTAGTCGTTGCATGTCACCTGAGCAAGAAGCCACCAGGGACAGTGAAACCCTCCCAGAGCTGCCCAAGTGGACGACTGGTGATGTGATTGTGAAGTGGAAACACGAATAAACCACGATGGCTAAACCAATCCCAAGCAGACCTCATTTACTGAAGAACGGACAGGGACTTTCCAGCACTGCAGACGATGTACTTTTTTTATGGGATGAAATCAGCGGAAGGAATCACTTGTGAATTCCAAGGTACTACATGCAATCCAGCTAGCGCCGTTAATGTGCATAGGGAGTCAAAGAGATTAATATACAATGGTCAAGCAGCTCATAAGCCGCACATTTCTGTCATGCCAAGCGACGCTTGAAGTAGTGTAGAGAGCGATGCACTGAACAGTGGTTGACTCTCAACGAGTGATTTGGACTGATGAATGGCGCTATAACGTGTGGCATTCTGATGAAAATAATTGGATATCTACATCTGCTGGGTGCTTATAGTTAAACTGACGGTGTTCCAAGTGCTGCAGTGCGGGCTTATACGTCACAGGACGCTGAAACATCGTAGGTTCGTTCATTAAGCAGTGCGGTCGCGGAGTATTGTGAAGAAGATAATAGTTCCACTTTCTGTCAACAGCTGAAAACATGGGTCTGTAAGAAGTCATCATGTGAAATATTTCCTGTTTTGACGTCAGTATGCTGCTTGTCGCGTGGCGACGCGTACTGATTTCGTTTGTGAAGTGACTGTTGGTATAAAAAGGGTTAAAAGCGTAGAATTTTTCGTAATAATCTCAATGGCTACTGAGAAGAAAGACCGCGCACTGCTTGTAATGGTGTTATAGCAGAACGGCAATAATAGCAGCGTTGCATCGTCGGTTAACACTGTTGCGAAGAGGCTCCATATCAATAGTTGGAGTAAAGAATATTGTCGTGGACGAATTTGTACACAAAGGTAAGGAAAGGTGGACTACAAAGTGGTGTGGCAACTTTCGTCGTAGGAAAATTGGATAGGAGCAGAAATGATTAGCGAAGAAGATACCACAACAAAGAGAAGATTTACTTAACTTGTCTTTTTCTAAGCGAACGAGGACTCAATACAAATATTGCAGCAAGAAACAGAATCCAGGTATCACAATGTCCACAAGGAAAGTTTCTCTATACTAAGCATGAACGCTTAAGGCGGAGCCGCGACCAGGCGGTGTTCGTGATGCGAAGTTGCTCCGAGCACAAGTTGGGCTGAACCACTGCCGCCGGCCATCTTGCACTGCAGTGTGAGAGGAAGCTCGACGTACAGAGCTGCCAGAGTTGTGGGTCAGCGGGTGCACACAGCTGGGTTCTCCAGATACTGTGCGACCTTTATTGGCGTAAGAAAGAAAATTAAAATTCCATTTCTACAAAGCGCCTGGGGTGGTATCGATACGTAATGCCACATCCCCCCCCCCCCCCAAACCTACGCACCATTGTCATACAGAAGAGGGAACGACGAGGGTTGGGAGGGCTGCTTGCAGGTGGCAATGAGGAGACGGGGGTCGAAATTCATGCCGAGCTCCTGCCCACGCCCAGGTATACGCCCTGAGCCCATCTGCGAAAACCAGCCGGAAAACCAGGCAGAGGGAATGGACCCACATCCAGAGATGTAGCAGCAAATGAAGACGAAGCATCTTGAGGGCTGCAGAGGGACTCAAGGCAGCACGTGGGACAGCCACCGGTAAGAGGGGTCCATCTCCAGATGGTGGTGGTTGTCGAGACGGCGATGATAACCAAAGGGCGTCGACTTCCATTGGCTCTGGCACTGGTGGCTATGGCGCAAGTCCCACAGGAGCCGGATGCAGCGAGGGCTGCGGAGTCCAGGCAGGAAGGAATCTGAAGGCACAAATCCCGCGGCAGGATCATGCAATTCTCAAGGATGAATCTGATACTGCGGGGCGTTGCCGCAATCCTCTTGGTCCCTGCAGGTGAAACATAGAATTTGCAATACGTTGTACAATGGTGTCTCACTCCCACTGTCTCCGTCCACCATACAATCTGTTAAAGACCGAACCGTTGGTTTGTTACTTTGCCTATCTGGGGAGGGTGGGCGCCGACCGCCGTGGCAGGTGCAGTCACTGAAGCAGGGTGCGATGGCGCCACCCATGTAACAGCTCCATCAGCGATGCTACATATAACAGCTCCATCAGCGATGGTCCATAGCATGGCTGGGAGCAGTAGGAAGACAAGAAGTGCGGCAGAGCTTGATTCTATAAGTTGAAAGCATACATCTGTTTTTTAAGTGTTTCTACAAAGCGTTCAGCTTTGCTGTTGGATTGTGAGTCTAACGGTGCACTCATGAGGTGGATGATGCCGAAGGTGGTGCAAAACTGTTCAGTCTGAGGTCCGTTGTCAGTCAGAATCACATCAGACAACACCTCTCGGTAAAAGATCGGCAACAAGGCCAGGACTGTGGAACGAGCCATAGTAGAGTGCGTAGGAACCACGGGGGAAAATTTTCTGTAAGAGTCGACAACGATTCGCCAACGTTTATTCCAGGAAGGACCCACAAAATCATTGTCATTGTTGCGAAAGTGCTTCAGGTTTGGGCCAGTCAAAGAACAGCTGAGGCAGAGCCGACAGATGTTCAGCACAGGCGTGGCATTGAGATGTTTGCGCATCCAGACCGCAAGAAGTGGATTACGTCGCCCCACCTGCTTGGTGCGAACAATCCTTAGTGACTGTGGTGTAGCAAACGAATCATGACAGCCTGGAGAGCCAGACGAACCACAACACATCATTGGTGCAAAGCAAAATGACAGAGATTCCTTTTCAAATTGTGAATAATTACACAGAGCTTTGTTCGACAACTTCGATGCAAAAGTAATCGATCTGTAGACAGAACAAAATTTATGCCACAACAGTGCACTGATACCATAAGAGGAAGCATCCACAGCCAAGATCACAGGTTTGGCTGGATCAGAATGAACAAGGCATCGATCAGTGAGCAAAGCATCTTTCAAAATATGGCAAACAGACTGACACTCTTATGACAGCGTTAGGAAGACATCTGATTTAAGGTCACAGATGGGAAGCAAATGTGATTACAGTGCGTGAGTACTATCTATTAATGACAAGTCCTAAGTACTCTAGTTCAATATGAAAAAAAACACATTTGTCTGTGTTAAATTTGAGACCAACTGCAGACAACACTTGAAACAGAGTGGAAGATTGCTAATGTGTTATTCAGAAGTGCGACCTAAGACGACAATGTCATCTAAATAATTCGAGCACGATGGAACTTGGCAGTCAGCTGCTCCAGAAAGCGCTGAAATTGGCGGACGCGGAAGCACTGTCAAATGGCAATGAGAATAATTTGAAAGAGACTCAGATGGGTATCAATGACTAAGGCTAGCTGTCTGCTGCGCTTTCACAGGAATCCCGATAATCAAGAATCTACAAAAAAAATTCCAAGGAAGAGTATGTGTATTTAAGAATATGTTCCCCAGTCCGAGAGTCAGCTACACTGTGCGTGATGGTATCACGAATCATGGTATCACTATAGTATTTGTCACAGTCACACTTGGATCTACACTGTCAAGTAAGGCCTTGCAATTCAGTCACCCACTGACAAAAAAAAAAATGGTTCAAATGGCTCTGAGCAATATGGGACTCAACTTCTGAGGGCATTAGTCCCCTAGAACTTAGAACTACACTCCTGGAAATTGAAATAAGAACACCGTGAATTCATTGTCCCAGGAAGGGGAAACTTTATTGACACATTCCTGGGGTCAGATACATCACATGATCACACTGACAGAACCACAGGCACATAGACACAGGCAACAGAGCATGCACAATGTCGGCACTAGTACAGTGTATATCCACCTTTCGCAGCAATGCAGGCTGCTATTCTCCCATGGAGACGATCGTAGAAATGCTGGATGTAGTCCTGTGGAACGGCTTGCCATGCCATTTCCACCTGGCGCCTCAGTTGGACCAGCGTTCGTGCTGGACGTGCAGACCGCGTGAGACGACGCTTCATCCAGTCCCAAACATGCTCAATGGGGGACAGATCCGGAGATCTTGCTGGCCAAGGTAGTTGACTTACACCTTCTAGAGCACGTTGGGTGGCACGGGATACATGCGGACGTGCATTGTCCTGTTGGAACAGAAAGTTCCCTTGCCGGTCTAGGAATGGTAGAACGATGGGTTCGATGACGGTTTGGATGTACCGTGCACTATTCAGTGTCCCCTCGACGATCACCAGTGGTGCACGGCCAGTGTAGGAGATCGCTCCCCACACCATGATGCCGGGTGTTGGCCCTGTGTGCCTCGGTCGTAAGCAGTCCTGATTGTGGCGCTCACCTGCACGGCGCCAAACACGCATACAACCATCATTGGCACCAAGACAGAAGCGACTCTCATCGCTGAAGACGACACGTCTCCATTCGTCCCTCCATTCACGCCTGTCGCGACACCACTGGAGGCGGGCTGCACGATGTTGGGGCGTGAGCGGAAGACGGCCTAACGGTGTGCGGGACCGTAGCCCAGCTTCATGGAGACGGTTGCGAATGATCCTCGCCGATACCCCAGGAGCAACAGTGTCCCTAATTTGCTGGGAAGTGGCGGTGCGGTCCCCTACGGCACTGCGTAGGATCCTACGGTCTTGGCGTGCATCCGTGCGTCGCTGCGGTCCGGTCCCAGGTCGACGGGCACGTGCACCTTCCGCCGATCACTGGCGACAACATCGATGTACTGTGGAGACCTCACGCCCCACGTGTTGAGCAATTCGGCAGTACGTCCACCCGGCCTCCCGCATGCCCACTATACGCCCTCGCTCAAAGTCCGTCAACTGCACATACGGTTCACGTCCACGCTGTCGTGGCATGCTACCAGTGTTAAAGACTGCGATGGAGCCCCGTATGCCACGGCAAACTGGCTGACACTGACGGCGGCGGTGCACAAATGCTGCGCAGCTAGCGCCATTCGACGGCCAACACCGCGGTTCCTGGTGTGTCCGCTGTGCCGTGCGTGTGATCATTGCTTGTACAGCCCTCTCGCAGTGTCCGGAGCAAGTATGGTGGGTCTGACACACCGGTGTCAATGTGTTCTTTTTTCCATTTCCAGGAGTGTAGTTAAACCTAACTAACCTAAGGACATCACAAACATCCATGCCCGATGCAGGATTCGAACCTGCGACCGTAGCGGTCTTACGGTTCCAGACTGCAGCGCCTTTAACCGCACGGCCACTTCGGCCGGTCACCCACCGACAGTGTGTCCGTTATTATTGGTTACGCAACCTAATAACCCTGTCCTCATAATTCCTCGTAAGTGCCTGCAACAAAGTCCGCGTAGTCTACCGACTCAGGGCATGACGCGGAAAACTGTTTGGTGCATAACCGATACACTCTCGCTCCCACTGTGGCCAAGAAACAACAGTGTTTGTTAGTACGCGGTATGTCGTCTAACGCGCTGCTTCCCGAGAGGGAAGGCCTGCCGATCCCCGGCACGAATCCGCCCGGCGGATGGTTTTTAAGGCGGTTTGCCACCTGCCTCGGCGAATGCGCGCTGGTTCTCTGGTCCGCCTCAGTTGCATTGTGTTGGCGATCGCTGTGCAAACACTGTCTCCACGTACGCGTACACCATAATTATTCTACCACGCACACATTTGGGGCTACACTTGTCTGGTATAAGACGTTCCCGCGGGGGGTCCACTGTGGGCCGAACCACACAATAACCCTGGGTTCGGTGTCTGACCGCGGTGGCGTGGGCCGATTACTGTGGCCTGTTGTGGGGTTGTGAACAACTGAGGGCGGCGGCGGGTCGAAGCCTCCCCGTCGTTTCTAGGTCCCCAGTTCCATACATACATACATACATACCCGGTATGTGATGCGCTGTGATGTGTGTGTTGAACTGGGCGAGGTACAGCACTCTCTCCATTCTTCCTTCGCCTCGTCAAACTCACGAAATGGCGGCACATAAGCAGCGGTGGCGCTGCCGTTAGGTCCGGTGTCCTGTGCGAAGCCCTCTGCACCATCATGAAGTGATTCATCTTTTCAAGTAGTTGCTCTACGTTTTGACTCTGAAACTGAATAAACTGCGTTAGATCAACCGCAGCCGATTTCAGTTTAGCAGCCATAGTAAGTAACACACAAGAGAGGAAGACAATTAAGCAAATTAAGCAACATGCGAATAACGAAACGCAAAAATAGCACAGAGAAAGCAAAAAGGGTGCAAATGTAGCGCCCCCCCCCCCCCCCCCCGCAGGATGTTCGAGTTCTCCATCGGGCATGGGTGTTTGTGTGTTTGTGTTGTTATTAGCACAAGTTAGTTTAAGTAGTGTGTAAGTCTAGGGACTGATGACCTCAGCAGTTTGGTCTCTTAAGAATTCACAGACATTTGAAGATGTTGTAAATGTAGAAGCCTCGGAACCTAGAACATAGTGAGCACAGGCAAGGCAAACACTGGAACAAATCAACCAAAAAAGACGACAGAACAGGAAGAAAGCAATTAGCCTTGATGACTGCCTCACGTAGGTTCTGCTGATCGTCGCCAGATGTTGTTTACGAATTGGTGCACAACCTTAAGGAGATCTGGGCTCCAGAGTCATGCAGCTCTCGTCGTAGGAAAGCTGAACGGAGTAGAAATTACTAGCGAAGAAGTTAACACAACAGACAGAAGATTTAATTGCACTTCTCCAAATGAACGAAGACCCGATACAAATATTGCAGCAAGAAATAAAGGCCAGCTATCACAATGTCCACAAGGAAAAGACTCTCTGTACAAAGCATGAACGACGAATACAGAGCCGTGACCAGGCGGCATCTGTGGTACAAAGTGACACGAGTGGGGGGCTGAGCCGCTTGTGCCGGCCGTGTATTGCGAGGACAGAGCTGCTGCAAGTGTGGCGCAGCGGGCACGCACTATTGGGTCCGCCAGATCTCGAGTGACCGCTTTCGGCGTCAGGCGGAAACTTACAATTCCGTTGCTATGACACCTGTATGTTGGTATTAATACATGATACCACAAATATGATCAAGAAATTTGAAGAAAATGTTGAATTACATGGTGCGGCAGGGAGAGGGAGGCAGCCAGTTGTTGATGAAGTTTCTTTGCTGTAGCCGACCGTGCATCTCAAGCCTCAACTCCTGCAACCAGTGCTCGATGTGTGTCACGCAATTGTCTTTTCCCTGGTCAACAGTTCAAAAGATTTCACTGCGCATTTTACACTGGTGCCCCAACTACAGTCACAATGTGCACCAAATGAAGACCCAAGATAGGCTACAATACCGAGACATTTCCCTTCGTTTTTTGGCATGCAACGAAATGGATGATATGTGGCCAAGGAACATTCTTTGGATGGACGAGGCATATTTTACTCTGAACAGTGCAGTGAAGGCCCAGAACTGTTGCATATGGGGTTCTGCTCCTCCACATGTTGTACAGGGACACCCACTGCACTCAGCTTATGTAACTGCGTGGTGTGGTTCCACAAGCTCCTTCATTCTCGTTCCGGTTTTCTTTAGGGTGGGCCTGTTAGGTGTTCAGTGGCTTCTGCCCGTTATAAGTACCTCTGTGTGCAACACTTGATTTCAGCTTTGCAAGAACGCGTGTTCACCCCCTTCTCCCTCCCCTGTCACTATTTTCAAGCAGTATGTGGTTTCACCACACGTCGCTTGCCTGGTGACAGATTTGTTTCGAGAAACCTCTAAGCAATTTCAGGATGTTTGTCCTTCCAGATCCCCTGACCTAAATCCATGCGACTTCTGGTTGTGGGGATATCTGAAAGATCGTGTCTATTAGGGATGTGTCCGAACTCTTCCTGATCTGAAGAATAACATATGATGACATATCGCTCTGATTACACCAGATATGCTGCGAGTATCTGTCGACCATACTGTGTTACGAATGCAGTATGTTGCTGAGTTGGAAGACCATACTGAACACATGTCCTCACTTGCGACCATATTGTAATAAACGTGGCAGAACCACCGTTATCACATGTCTGATCGTTCCTCCCCTTTTCCTGCACCCACGCCGCATTCTAACTGCTTACAGCGCCATATTTTCGCCTGCAGCAGAAAGTGGAACTATTACTTTTTTCGGCATACTCCGCGAGCGCACCTACAATGTTTCAGCGCCCTACCATGTATACAGCCCGCAGTGAAGCACTCAGAATACCTCAGTTTAATCATAATCAGCCAGTACATGATTACTCTGCAATCCTCACTTAAGTGCCAGGCCGAGGGTTCATGGAACCATCTTCAGACTTTTTCTACCATTAAATCAGTCTGTGCGAGCTCTTATTTTAATACGATGATTATTTCGCCATATGTATGTGTAAATCACTGATCGAAATTTTGTGAAAGGTTTTTCTCTGTCCTATCTTGTATGTAGAACAGAGTATATGATCACTCCCTCTGGCTGTAGCACAGAAACCGGCGGAAGGAACAGACTGTTCTTGAAGTTAATGACAACGGAGTTCACGAAGACAAGACCAGAACGTAGCAAAGTCGTCTTAAGCATATAAAACGGTCCAGGGAGCAATCCAGAGCACAGACGTAAATCACGGAGAGTCAAGACTATATTATTCAAGGGCGTATAACTAAAGGCGACAGTGACCAGAGACAGACTGACCAGTAAAAGCTGGTCCGCGGAACTTAATGACACAAACACACAACCGTCAGACGGCGGCGCCAGCTTATGTGACGTCTCCTGTGGGCTGGAGCTGCTGCCGTCGTACTGTGGCGTGTTCAACCTATTGATACTCGGACTACGCGGGAATACCAATCACCGCTGGATACTAAACATCATGTAGTCGTAACATTATCTGTGTGATCGCTCCAGTTTCGTAATCATAATTCCCGTATTTGGTTGATTTTGGGCTTTTATACACTGAAGAGACAAAGAAACTGGTACACCTACCTAATATAGTGTAGGACCCCGAGAGCACACAGAAATGCAGCAACACCACGTGGCATGTTCTCGACTAATGTCTGAAGTAATGCTGGAGGGAACTGACGTCATGAATCCCGCAGGTCTGCCCATAAATCCGTAACAGAACGAGGTGGTGGAGCTCTCTTCTGAACAGCACGTTGCAAGGCATCCAAGATATTCTCAATAGCGTTCATGTTGGGGGGGAGTTTGGTGGCCAGCGGAAGTGTTTTAACTCAGAAGATTGTTCCTGGAGTCACTGTGTGGCGTTTCTGGACGTGTAGGGTGTCGCATTGCCCTGCTGGAACTGCCCAAGTCTGTCGGAATGCAAAATTGGATATGAATGGGTGCAGGTGATAGGATGCTTACGTACGTGTCACCTGTCCTAGACGTATCTGGACGTATCTGGGGTCCCATATGGTTCAAATGGCTCTGAGCACTGTGGGACTTAACTTCTCATCAGTCCCCTAGAACTTAGAACTACTTAAACCTAACTAACCTAAGGACATCACACACATCCATGCCCGAGGCAGGATTCGAACCTGCGACCGTAGCGGTCACGCGGTTCCAGGCTGTAGCGCCTAGAACCGCACGGCCACCCGGCCGGCAACGATATAACACCTCACGTCTATGACATTGTGCAAGAAGCCAGTAGACAGCAAAATTTGGTCAAAGAATTCATTAGAATCTGAGTTAAAGGTCACCGCGGTATCTTTACCAACTCACTAAACAAGGTTCATCTTTTAGTACAACATACTATTCAGAGGTGCCGTACACCAGTTTTAAATTACAATGGGAATGAGGTGGGATGAAGAACGCAGAACTTCGATTAACAAATAACGACAACTCATTGCTGCACTAGTCAACCGCTCTCTAGTGAATTTGATACAGCCATAAAAGGTATGAAAAATAATCGTGGTTGCTTGAAAAAAAACTATAATGTCTAGGACTGACTGACGCCCCTCTTTGGAGATGTGGAAATGAGTAATATATGGATTACATAATCTTAAGACATTCTGAAAAAAAATGACAGCAGGCCGAACACTGAAACAACTGAATGGTGTGGGGCACACAGACCACCACTGTGTTCGCACTTTGAGAACAACAAGAATTGAAGAACTGAAAACTTAAATTCTGCACGTGTTTCTTCTCTGTGAATATCGCTAGAAAACTATTTTGGACCAAAAATGTGCCAGTAAATTCACGAAATACAACATACGAATGCAGTCCGGGATAACAACGTCCGGAACGAGAGCAACCGAAACGAAGAAAGATAAGCCCTTTGGAATGACTGCGTCTAAGCAACACGACAAAATACCAAAAGGCCATACACATTTTAAAGCATCCACAGACCGAATTTACTAGAAATTTATGAAAAGTATACTGCTTATTTTGAAGATGAATTTAATTTTGTTCTTCCTTGTTCGAAGTAACATTGTGATTAGCGCGTAAATATAGTGAACAAATAAATAAATAGTTACATTTGTACCATTCTGAGATTGTACGTAGATTTCATACCGTATTGGATACGACGTTAAATGTTTAACAGTAATAATAATGTTCGTAACTTACATTTCCAACGATATTCTGCCGCAAAAGTTTCATTTACTATTAAACTTTCGGGTTATAGCTTTGGAAATCTGCCGTCCCTTCAGGTGAATCTATATCACTAAACTACAACATATGTGAAAAATTTTAGCATCAGTCATAAAAAATATACCGGGTGGCTACAATTAAAGTGCACCTACTTACAGGATTCCAGTGTGGGCTGTAATTATCGTGTGACACTGAAACGTGGTAAATATGCTAATGAGTCACTGCGGAACCGATTTACGCTGAAAAACATTTGTTGCAATTTAGGCCAGCAGGAGCAAAATTGGCGCCGTGAATGGAAGAAAGACATTTGTATAGAAGTGTTCCATATGTAATGGATTAGGAACGGGACGTGAGTAGAAAAAGCCATACAAGTGAGACAGGCATAATGTTGATTTTATTATTCACCGCCGCTAACACAATCTGTTCAATACGAATACCGGACACGTCGACGAGGTGCTGTACAGCGCCAGACTTCCACCTGACGCGCAAAATAGGAACTTTTTTTCCCACCGAAAATCGGTTCGCATTAATGCATTAGTATTTGTACCAAGTTTCGCTGCTATACGATAATTATAGCCCACACTGTACCTCCGTGGGTAGATGCACTGTAATAATAACCATGCGGTACTTATGTGCCAGATGGTATTCTGTAAACTTTCTCAAGGAATTTACAGCTCTCTAAAGCGTTCTTCTCACCATACAATGGTATAACAAATGTTTATAATGGCTCAATAAGGAAAATGAGCATATCCCGATTAGGTTCTGTGAAGGCCATTGATCATAAAGTCGACTTGACAGGCCCCACTCTGATAGGTGATTCAGGTTGGAAGGGGGGACGATATGTGTCTGATGTACGAAGTAAGAAAAAGAAACCAAGCTTTAACAGATTCTATCGGACGTCGATAGTGCAACATACCCTGCAAGCTGCTGAAAAGTGGACTGCTCAAAATTCATATAGTATTTGAATGCATTTACAAAATATGATGTGCAATTCGAAAACGGCGTGTGTGACAGTGCAAGGAAAAAACAAAACTCAGTTTACACATCTGGCGAAGATAAATTAATTGATAAACAAAAGGAAGTGAAACCATCGAGGGTAATAAAATACGTTGCTACCAACGAATAGCGTTTGTGAAATGAAATTGCGATCTGAGTACAATGTAACGAGCGGTATAGTTAAGTATGTTAAGTACTGTTTCTCATTGGGATAAATATTGGGAAAGGTGGGGTAAAGTGGCCACTATAAGGGAAAACTGAATTTCATCAAACTGTGGCTACTGACGTCAGGCTCACATATTTTGAATCTACATATTATAAAGTGTCACATTAAATACTTACGAGTAAAAAGTATATAATGTTCAGGATCTATATGAATTCTTCACAGTTGCCAGTTTTTACAACATAACGGGGTAAGTGGCCAGTGCAGACACACATACTCCAAAAGTGAAGAGCAACCCACTTTCGGCTGAAGTAACGCCCCAGCTAGACGTCTTTCCTTAAATGAAAATACTTTACTGTTCTTGGACTGAACTGTGAACGGCTTCATCTGCATTATAAATATGATGAGCAGGGTGAAATTCTTTTTCTTGCACTGTTTTAAGGGTACCAAAGAACTTGTCTATTTTGAGCTTGTTAAGAGCTTGTCCTCTAGTCGTTGAGGCAGGTTTCCTAAAACAATGTATTGTGTTAAACTGTGCCACTTGGAATGCTAATGTCTATAGGTCGTTCACTGTAAATACACAATATCTCTTTTCCGTTTCAAAAACATAATCAAAGGTCTCGTGTTCTTGTTCTTTACTGCAAACAATCCAGAAGCATCCAATAATTTTTTACCACTTACTGCAGCTCTGTTTTTTTTTCCTAGAACTCTTTTTTTGGCGTACTACGTGCAACATAAAATTACTTTCCTGCTGTAGAAGAAGGCATCTTATCATTCTTTACCGTCTCACAGCAGGGTCCCGTTTTTGCTTCCCTGGTTTACAGATATATTTTCTAGACATCTTGATGTCCTAGTATCTAAAAGAACACTAAGGGGTTGCAGCAGACCGTTTTCAGTCGGACCTTTGTATTAAGCAAAATATAACAGAACAAAGACCGTTTAAATAACATTCATTAATCACGTCAAAATCATCACTAAGGAAAGAGTGGCAGATGATAGCTTTCTATGTAAAAAGATTTGGAAGTCTGTACTATTTCGAGGGGCATTCAGTAAGCAATGCAACACTTTTTTTCTGAAAGCAGGTTGCTATCATTCAGGATTCCAACAGACCATATTACTCCCCTCTCTTTTGGCTATAAAAAACCTTATTTTTCAACATGATCTCCGGTCAATGTGACTGCCTTACGCCATCTTAGTGGGAGGGTGGTATGCCCATATTCTGGTCGACGTCGGAGTCAATGTCTTGCTGCTCCAACAAACTTCCCATTACCCACGTTGAGCTTCCCTCGGAGTGCATGCTTCATTGGGGCAAGCAGACGGGAGTCGGAAGGTGAGAGATACAGGCTGCAGGGTGGATTGACGGAGAACATTCCAATGAAGTTTTGTGAGCTCCTCTCATGTGAGCGGGCTTGTATGAAGTATTGCGATGTCATGGAGAAGGAAACGTTCATTTGCACTCCGAATGAAAGTGTCCAAGCCTTCCAACATTGCAGGAATCGCAGCTGTGAACGGCCGGCCCGCACAGGGGAGATCGCACAGGTTTGCGCGACCTTGTTGGCGACGATGACAGACGTCTTGCCCAACGACTCGCCGTGCTTTTATTCACTGCCAGGTCTCCGTAAAGGTTCTGCAAGCGCCTTTTAGTATCCGCGATGCTCAGGTGTTCCGCCAAAAGAATCTCATAAGCGTCACAGACGCCATTTTGAAGGCAACGTACAGCACTGCCACCTATCGGAACTTTATTAAACTATAGGTGCTGAAGCGGGAATATTCCACGATGTCCCACAATACATGCCGCATTTTTTTCAACCGAAACTGGCCAAGAAAAACATGTGTTGCATTACTTATTTACGCCCCTCGTATATTTGATGTATGGAAATAACTGACTCTTATTGGGATAAACAGATTTACAATGAACCTTGGCCAATTTTCTCGAAAAGTACAGTGACCACTTTTCCCAATCAGATGCCTCGTTCACATCATAAGAAACAAAAACGAACTACATGTTGTTTCAACATCGATATTGTTTAAGTGCGTAACAAGAATGATATAATCTCTTACCCTACATCAGACACCTGAAAATCTGTAAACTCACTGACAACAATGATGGCGTACATCAGAACTAGTCTCACCACCTCTCGGCAAGCAGGAACTTTGTTTTGGACAACAAATATGCAGTGGCCACTTTTCCCGCCCTGGCCACTTCACCTCGAATTTCCCAATTGCAGTACTCTTTGGATTGCCGAGGTTAATGTCTTAATTTGCAAATGTTGCACGTACTCATTTAGCACACAGCACAGAAACAATGTTCTGAAAGAATCGATGCGGCTTTGGTAAACAAATTGTAAAATTCTAATAGTGGATGCTTCGTAGATATCCTGTGTGTTATTACTTTCTTGGTCTACAGCTACACTTCGCCATTCACTGAGAAGTAAATAGTACATGATACTTTTTATTCTACCGTATATTCGAATTTCTTCCCGTTTCATTCAGGGGCAGAGCGTGGAAAGAATTACCGCTTTTGCGCCTCCCTGTGAAATGTTATAAGGTTAATTTTAAATGCAGTAACAGTCTTATCACACTCCCCTGGGGCACATGAGATTTTATTTCACTGTCGCCCCAACCTGTTAGGAAATTTTGGATCGAGTTGCAAACCTTGTGATGGTTCATTTGTGGAAACCTGAATAACGATATATCAACTCAGTACCTATCATTCTTTGCCTAAATGCCAATGGAGGAAATCTTCTACGAACGGCGACTGCACCTCGGCAGCAGTGACAAATCTGCCTGGCTAATGGCCCACTGTGAAAGAGATGTACATTGTGCAGCGCCTTGATGAAGTAGGAAAACAGGCGCTCAGATACAAGGATCTTGCGAACGCCGGGGACAGTAAAGTAAATCCATCCATCCAGAAGTCTCCTACAAATCCTATGCTAGACATGGAGTAATTATGAAGCCACAGCAGCTTCGGGAACTTCAAGGCTATTTGTGAACGTCAGATGGATGGGAGTTCTTAATTGATGACGGCTATACCGGAAATCCACCGGCGAGAACGTATAACGGCAGCGGCATAGAAGGAATCCAAGTGATCAATGGGAGCTCGCTTTTGTGCATTACTCTGTGGCAACCAATCAAAAGAGTAAGAAGAAAAAAAGGATATGTGAGCATTTAGAAAGCATGGGGGTCGGAGTTAGTCTGTGTGGGCAGTCGCAAGTGTCTATAGCCAGTGTGGAGAGACGGTATTGAGGAACCAGCGCGAAGAAAGACGTTTGGGGTTCTACCTGGAGCAGTGGAAAGCGGGGATACGCAGTGGTCGCAGGGAAAGGTCAACTGCGGACGGGAACTCACTGTAGTTTATTTACGGGAGGGACGAAAGCATTCTGCGTGGAGGAAGACTGGAAGACACGAAGTGTACTACAGGGTTTCACATATAAAACCGTTACCCCTCACGTACCGGGTAATCATCTCTAACTGCTTGTGGTGTGGCGACACTGTCTCGATAGAAAGCTATACTGCTTTTCATCGGAAAGTTGAGTGCAGTGGTGGGTTTTTGCGTCAGTTATCATGAGAAATTCGTATGTTTGACTTGTTATGTAAATGGGGTAGTTCGCATTAGAATAGAGAATTGATATTTTGGAGTGTTACATAAAGACAGGCTCCATCAATGTAATGACATGTTTGAAGCGAAGTATCCTGGTAGGAAGCTCCCCACGACACACACTATTCAAGATCCGTACAAGAAATGAAGGGCCATAGGATCCGTTCAGACTATATAGAAGAACAGGCGACCGAAGTGAGGATCCCTGAAACTATAGACAGTATTCTCATGGACATTATGAGAAGGCTCGGAAAGTCGGTAAGGAGGTTATCGCAGCAGGTTAGTGTATTTCGTAGATCATGTATTAACAGATGTGAAATTAAAAGGCTATCGTGTAAGTGTGATAAAAGAGTTGAAATTTGAGGATCAGGAAAAAAGGGTTCATTATTGCAACTAGCTGTTAACATCGGTTGCTAACGATTACTTGGCCCTTTGTATTACTTCATGTAAGATGAAGCCTGTTTTCATTTGTCAGGTTATGTAATTTCTAGAACTGTAGATACTGATCGTAGGACAAACCATTTATACTGCCTTAAGAACCACTCCACTCGGAGGAAATAAGTGTTTGGTGTACGTTGTTCACCATGCGCATTATTGGACTCAAATTTTTCCAATTACGCCTTAAACAGTGCCAGATATCTAGAGATCATTGACCCTATGCACAATTAACAGATGCAGCGAAGCTGTATGCCGCATTCCAACAAGTTGGAGCAACAGTTCACACGTCCAGCCAAAGTGTGGCCCACATCACCAATGTGTTCCCTGAACACAGGCTTGTCAGTAGATACCTCTGGCCCACACGGACGTATGACATAACTTCGTGTGATTTTTATTTATGTGGCACGTTCAAAAGCAAAGTGGACGCTGACAATCCTCACACAACAGACGATGTTAGACGGGAATCATGGTCCTGGTAACACATCACACGCAGTCAGCGACGCCTAGATACCCATGGCCACCACTTCTAGCATCTCTTATAAAGAGGTAACTACATGTTTTAACGCTACTATTATCCGTTCCTTTTTATTTACTTCATTGTAACTTTAATCTCGGGTGTGAGGCGTACCGGTTTGATGTGGCACACCATGTGTTTCTGTGACTGGTTTCCAGTAGGAACCCAGAGTTTTTAAGGGTGTTATTCAGACTTTGTTGAACATGACGCTTCAGAATGAGTGAGGGTAAGGAGATAAAAATTACCGGGGCTGAATGGGGTAGCTTCACTTTTAATTTATTTCGAGGTGCTCTTCTCAACAAACTTTTCCTCTTCAAGTTTTTACAGATTTTTGTGTTGTCGCTTTATTTATGATGTACGCCGCAGCCCTTGTGCACGGTAGATGTTAGTGACCGGGAGAGGTGTTCGTCTAATTTTATTTATTTTTGTCACTATTCCGGTGTTGATATACCTGCAGTACGCCGATCCTACGAACGTACACAGTCACAGGGGTCTGATTTTCATATTCAGAAAATTGCTCTTGTCTCAATGGGTGAATTTTGTATGGCGAGGCTGGCGATCAATTATATACAGTCAGCTCTATTGCTGGATAGTGTTGGAGGCAGTTCAATGTCAATATTTTTCTTTGGATGGGTTAATGAAGGGGTGACACTGTAAAAACAATTTATACATCCCATAGGAATACGTCCTCTCTTGAAGGCATCAGTGTAGTACTGGATCTAAAGCGTTCCGAAAGCCTGTAAACTACACATCAGCCTGTTCTCATCTAACAGTGGCACTTGTTATATTTGTGTAAAGGGCGAGTAGAGTTACACGTAACTGATGCAAACCAGATTTGGTTTCTTACCAATAAAATCAACATAGCCAGTACGAGAGCTATTTTTTTTCCAGCCACTGATCGGTCTCAAAATGAAATCCACAGTAAAAATACGGTTTAGTTTTGCGCAGATGTCTTTCGCGGTGTTTCTAGTATACCCGTCGATCGTGTCAAGTTGCTCTGCGCGCACAGTGAGCACGTTAAGATGTCTAGAACAATACTGTCTCCCCCAATGTTTGAGGGCCTCATGAGGGAATTCGTCCGCATAATGTGTGTTTCCTTCTTCAAGACCATTCTCGGCCGCACTCAGCAGGGGCAATGAAGATATTCCTGCAGTGTTTTCGAGGGGAAGTGTTTGATCACCCACAATAAAGCCGGTAATTGGCTCTCCCTGAGTTTCATCTCTGCTCACATGAACCGCTGGCTATGAATACTACGTTTTGGCACAGACAACGAGCTGCAGAGCAGAGTTGAGAATTGGCGGAAAGCATAGGCGGCTGCCTTCTGTGACTAGGTTACCGGAAAGTTGGTACAACGCTACGACAAACATCTAAGTGAGAGGGGCCACTACGTAGAGAAATAGCTGGAATGCGTAGTTAAATGCTGCAGATAAAAAATTTTTATTTCCGCAGTGGTTTCCATTTCGCGAGCGATCGGACCTTAGTCTCCGAATAGCTCTTGTAAGTTTGCGAACGACCTCGCAGTTATGCTTCCCGCCACACGCGACTGTATCGCAGTCGCTCGGATAAGTAGGCGTATTAAGGCGCCGAGTGTGGGCTACAATGGCAATGACACTCGCCGTTTTAAATTACATTGAACATCTCCATACGCTGTACTGTTGAAATCCAGTGTCGCTTTCTGGTGCGCTTCATTTTATTCCCATACACGGCGCAAATGTTTCTGGCTACCTCCGCTGCTGTCACCCCTATGTCCAACTCAAACAGAAGAATACGTCGTAAATGTTCCCATTTTTTTACTTAGCATTCCATTTTATAGCATCCACAGCTCCATTCACTATCTCCAAACGACAAAATGACAATATATGCAATCAAATATAATAATTAATCTGAAAACATTGAACTACAAATAAAAAACGACAATCTTCGAATTAGCTTATAGCAAGCGGAATACCAACATGCGAAACGATAACGCTGCGGGCTTACGCACCAACTTAATAATACAATACTTCAGTCTAATACCACTTCACTTTCTCTTAACAAGGTACATTAAATTTGTTATTCTGAGGGTGAATAAAGGAGTTTTGCTCACTGTCTTCTCATATAGTATTTACAGTATAGACTTATATTTCTATCAAAATTTGTTTTTAGAATTGCAGGGAACTTCAGTTTTTTAGTTTTGAGGCTTCGTAATTCTCTTGTAAATGCATGTATTAATTTGATCCTCGAGGACTGAGGTCCTTTTTAAAAAAATCTGTACTGTACGTGAAAGGCTTCGCAATTGTTTTCTACTCCTTGTCATATACGGACGAACAGGCTCATTGATCTCCAGTTTTGTGGAATCGCTTAATGCAATCACAATGATTTCGTATATATATTGTAATGAAAATGAGAAATATTAAGATCCTTAAAATAATTTCTCCAAGACTCTTTTTGATTCTTTTTCAGTACAATTCGAATAGTTTTATACGTAGTGTGAATATACTATTGACTTCTGTGTTGGTAGAGTTCCCCTTAGTGTTATTCTGTATTGCATATGTGGCTCAAAATGCCCATGACAGACAGTATGCATTCGGAGCCTTTTTTTCATTACGAGTATCACTGAGCTTAACTTATTGAGAACAGTGTTCATCTGCTGTTTCCATTTTGGCACACTGCCTGTCATTGTAACTAAAAACGGAGTTTACTTTTTTTTTTTTACTATCTCCACGTTCAAAAATACATCAAACTGTTTCTCTCTTTTGTTCACTGCTGAAAACCACGTACATAGTTTTGTTTTCAGATTAATTATTATCTCGTTTTCCATGAGCCACTGTAATATATTATTGACTCGTACGGAAGTTGTAACTACATGACGTTGTTGGCATGCCGAAGGCGATCTGTAAACTTGAATGCTTTAAATACTTTATTAAAACCTTTACTTGCGAATATCGCAATGTCGGAAACAGTGATTACTTGTTTCAATCGCTTAAACGGCCATCTTCAGATCATGATAAAAACGTGCAGTGCCTAAATTAAAAGAATAGGTAAGACACTAAGCTGACATGTCCTAAAGGATGTTAACACTGAAATGACTAAGTGGCTTACATATTCTCTTGATGCAGACCTTGTCTGTATCCTGATCTGAAGATGACCATTCAAGCGGTTGAAACTACATATCACTATTTTCTACAACGTGAGCTTGGCAAATAATGGTTCTAATAACAAAAATCTAAAGTGTTGAAGATACGAAAGTGTGTTTCTCCGGAACCTCAAAATTGCTGGCCACCTTCAGCACAGTCATGCCATCTCCACACAGTAACATATTTTCGTGTTCATGTCTTTGTACATTTTTGCAAATAAATGGAAAAGGATAGTTCTCATTATAGATCTACGTATTGCTTCCTGTTATTGGGATATGATTTATCTAGTGTGCTGCATGTCCACGAAAAACCATTGTTCTCAAGCTCATTTAATAGGACTGCATGATAACTATCTTATTCGCATTGAATAAGTCAAATAAATCTCGAGGCACTGCCATCCGTTAGTCAAAGCCCTGCAAAAGACTGCACACTCAGTTACTGTTTCCACTGAATTCCCTTTCGGCTGGTAATGCTACAATAATATGATTTTAGAGCAAACAGCTAGTCTGTTTAACATGAGAATTTCTAAGACTTTTCAGAAGCCTGATACTAAAGATATTGGACTGTACATGTTAGGATCACGATTCTTCCCTTCTTTTGTACAGACGTACTACTGGAATTAACTTATCAGGAAGAATTAATCATATGGTATGTTCAATCGCCTCGTGCAAGTCTTTCTACTTGACGCCAACTCGGCTACTTGAGCGCCGATGACGATGAGATGAAACGATTCGTACGGACGCCAACAATCAGTCCCCAAGCAGCGAAAATCCCTCAACCGGTCATGAATCGAATCAGGGACCCTTGGATAGAGACGTATTAACCCTAATCACGAGCTGTAGGTAGCAGCAAAAGGAAATGCACTAATGTCAGATATTGTCAACTGCTCATACCAAGAACATGTTCATCAGGAAATATTCATTCTTGGAATGAGCAATTAACAAGATCTGACAGTGGAGTATTATTTTTTCTGCCCTCTGCTTATTTAGCTAGTTCAACATTTCATCATGTCCTACAGAATTCATTGCCTTTAGCTTTTTTTAACCGCTTCCAAGAGTATGAATGTCTTGAATTTGTAACTATGGAGCGCTGACTTCCTTGGCTATTACTTCAATGACTGCAATAAGAGCTTCCACAATATGTTATTATCTTTGTGTTCTGACATCTGAGGTGAAACATGGTGCTTTTACGTAGCCTATTTCTCTATAAAACCACCAGGTGGCTATCGAACTAAAAACATACATCCGACAGATAAATATTGATCACTACTCTCCTAAACAATCGCTACGCAGAACTCTGAACTTTGAAAAATACTTCGAGTTCCATTAATAACGATGATCTACAATTTATTATAAACTACACGCTGCCAACTATTTCCGTCTTGCCATCTAACTACTAATGAGGAAATTTTAATCCAATCTCCTTACTCGTCCATTCCAACCTTACCCATTTTTTAGAATTCTAGCTGGCTTTTCTTGGATCGGACATCATCGTGTTATTGAGTTTCACCGACATCAACCTTGGAACTGGATACAGCATAAGTATCTTTAAATAAGTTACTGATTCCACGAGCTACATACAAAGTGTTTCAGAATGGCGTTTTAGAAATTTGGAGACTGGTTCCTTTCACCAAAATAAAAAAAAGTCCAGTAAACTTGGGCTCTAAAATGCATACCTTAAGAGATATAAGCGCTCGCTCATCCTCGCTCATCCATCTTTCTGGAGGAGCTAGTATGGACCAAAACAAGGAAAAAAGTCCAGAACTTGGGCTCTAAAATGCGTACCTTAAGAGTTACGTGCAATTGTTAAGTAGAAGAGAAGTTCAAAAAAATGGTTCAAATGGCTCTGAGCACTATGGGACTTAACTTCTGAGGTCATCGGTCCCCTAGAACTGAGAACTACTTAAACCTAACTAAGGACATCACACACATCCATGCCCGAGGCAGGATTCGAACCTGCGACCGTAGCGGTCGTGCGGTTCCAGACTGTAGCGCCTAGAACCGCTCGGCCACCCCGGCCGGCTAGAAGAGAAGTGTTACACAGTTGCGAAGATGAATAAGTGCTCGTAACTCCTAAAGGACGCACTTTAGAGCCCATGTTTACTGGACACTTTTACCTTGTTTTGGTGTAAGGAACATATCAACTGTCAGTGTGACTAAAAATTGGAGCCACGTAAAAGATTTCATAATATTTATATACGTCTACAACTTGAAAAACAACTGCGGAAAGTATCAAAGAGGACATTATGCATCACACTGGACCACGTTTTGGGATTTCTTACAGTTCCATTCGCGTATGGAGAGCCTGTATAATGTGCTTCTGTGCGTGCTGTAATTGCTCTAATCTTGTCGTAGTGGTCAATAAGGGAACGACGCGTAGAGTACTGTAGTACAGGCCTATATTTCTCCTCCTGATACTTTTTAAGCGGGCTTAGGTGCGATGGTTTTGATCAATCATCAGGCGTACATCAGTCCAGATTCTTCAGCATTTTCTCGATGCTCTCCGTGGATGAAACGAATCTGCGGCTATACGTGCTTCCTTTCTTTGTATAGAGAGTGGAGGAGCGGACAGGAATATGTAAACACCAAAAACGCAACACGTTATAGCACCTTATACGGTGAAGGTGAATCGTTGACATTTTAAACAACTTCCCTCAAAACAGCGACGAGTTTAGGTAACAATGATGGCCGTGAATAGCGGACAAGTCTCTTCTCTCCAAAGCAGACCGCAGAATGTCAATAATATTGAGATGTAGTGTCTGGTGGCCGTTCGAGATGCGACAATTTATCCTTGTCATCACAAAATCAGTTCTGGACGATACGAGCTACCTGAACGGGGATCGTGATGTCTTCGGATATAAATCACTGTTTGGGAACAAACATTGTACCATGGGATGGACTCGATGAGCAAAATGGTCATATAATTTTGGCAGTAACGCGACTTTGCAGAGTGCCGATGGGTCTCATTGAATGCCACGATACGGCTGCCCAAATCACGGCTGAACCCCGTCGTGTTTCACTCTTGGGACGTAAACTCGGCCATACAATGGAAAAAGTGGAAACAAGACTCACCCGACCAAACGACATTCTTCCGTTGCTCCACAGCCTAGATTTGATGAATTCAGCACCACGTTTTTGCGTTACGGGCATTTGCATCACTGATGTTTGGGAAATCTTGCTCGCAGTTCCATGCTTATGGAGCTCCCTTCGTGTTGTTTTGCTGGTCACAGGGTTCGCGAGTGCGATATTGAGTTCTGCAGTGACTTACGCAGCTGTCGCCTTATGTTTCGACACAATCCTCGTTAACGAAGCTCTCTCACGGTTACTCAACACAAACTTTCGGCCGTGTCACGATTTAGGTGACAATGTTTTTACCTTTACCCTGTACACGGTTTAAATTTTTTATACGCAGCCTCTTCAGACACCTAACACTTCAGCTGCCTTGATTACGGGATCACCTACCATCCGAGCACCAACGATTTTCCCACGTTCGAATTCACTTAGCTCCGACGTAATGCGTTCACAACTACTTCTGACAAAGGCTGACACTTGCAGCGTGATGAGAACATTTCACAGGTGCCGTTCGTAGTCAGATACAGCAGCACAACCTGTAGGCTCGCCTTGCAACTGCATTTATATTCAAACATGGATTTCTCGCAGAGTTACCATATTTTTATCCAACCTTTGTATATATTAAATGTCTCCTATTTGTCCTATTTCGTATAGGTCCTAAACACTTGAGCATCATTTTGTTAACAGTCTTGTTTGTACGCTGACTGTACTTTCCCAGTATCCTACCAATGAACCCACTGTGAACAAAATCAGACTATGTTTCTGTGTTCGCATGACACACATAGAAAATAAAAGGGGACGATATGTGCAATCTCTGACTATCTGCATCTTCTCTAGTTCTAAAATGTGCAAGGTACGATCAAAAAGTTTAGGTTCGAAGGCCGTACAATCCAGAATCGGCCAATCAGGCAAAATCGTCCTGAGCATTGAGACAATCGTCCCAACGGCGCACGAGGCGACTGATACCCAGCGTGTCCTGCCTGAAGCACGTCCTCGTGCGATAGGAATCATCAAGCCTTCAGCACCTGTTTTAAAGGACAAAAGGCGTGATAGTCGTAGGCGGGAGATAGTGACTGTAGGGAGGGTGCTTGAGTGTTTCCCTCTTGAGTTGGCGTTCCTTCTACGTTACGGCAATTGCGATACAGAGACGTGCGTTATCATGAAGTAACAGCATCCCTTGTCGCAGGTTTCGTGGACGTTTCTCCTTAACTGCATGCCGTAATATCTCCTGATTGATGTCTACCGTCGTGTCCTTCAGCAGCCAAAAAAAATAGAAGCAGCGTGTTGGTCCTGTTCAAACACATTTAGTAATAACATCGCCATAGTTGCCGTTTTCCCCATTTACCACACTCACTTCGGAAAGACACGAATGCCACACTAATCCACCGCATACATGTCTGTGCTTATACACTGAACAGCCAAAGAAACCTGCCTAATACCGGGTAGGTTCCTCGCGAGCACGCCAAACTGCCGCATCACGACGTGGCATGGACTCGACTAATGTCCGAAGTAGTGCTGGAGGGAACTGACACCATGAATCCTGTAGGGCTGTCCAAAAATCTGTAAGAGTACGAGGGGGCGGAGATCTGTTCTGAACAGCACGTTGCAAGGCATCCCTGATATGCTCAATAATGTTCAGGTCTGGGGAGTTTGGTGACCAACGGAAATGTTTAAACTCAGAACAGTGTTCCTGGAACCAAGCTGAAGCAATTCTGGACGTGTGTGAGGGTGTCACATTGTCCTGCTGAAATTGCCTAAGTCCGTCTGAATGCACAATGGACATGAATGGATGTAGGTGATCGGATAGATGCTTACGTACGTGTCACCTGTCACAGTCGTACCATAGGGGTCCCATATAACTCCAACTGCACACGCCCCACACCTTTACAGATCCTCCACCAGCTTGAACAGTCCCCTGCTGATATGCAGGCTCCATGGAGTCATGTGGCTGTCTCCATACCCGCACACATCCATCTGCTCGATACAATTTGAATCGAGACTCGTCCGACAAGGCAACGTGTTTCCAGTCATCAACAGTCCAATACCAGTGCTGACGCGCCCAGGGAAGGCGTAAAGCTTTGCGTCGTGCACTCAACAAGAGTACAGGGGTGGGCGTTCGGCTCCGAAAGCCCATATCGATGATGTTTCGTTGAAAGGGTCGCACGCTGACAATTGTTGATGGCCCAGCATTTAAACCTGCACCAATTTGCAGAAAAGTTACACTTCTGTCACGTTGAACGATTTTCGTCAGTCGCCGTTGGTCCTGTTCTTGTAGTATCTCTTTCCGGCCGCAGCGATGTCGGAAATTTGATGTTTTACCGAATTCCTGATATTCACGGTACGCTCGTGAAACTGACGTACGGAGAAATTTCCACATCAGCACTACCTCGGATATATTGTGTCCCATCGCTCGTGCGCCGCCTACAACACCACGTTGAAACTCACTTAAATACTGATCACCTTCCATTGTAGCACCAGTAACTGATCTAACAACTGCACCTATTAACTGTTTTATACAGGCGTTGCCGACTGCAGCACAGTATTCTGCCTGTTTACATATATCTGTATTTGAATACGCGTGCCTATACCAGTTTCTTCGGCGCTTCAGTGTATAACGCCATCGGAGTCGCGGTACGTCGCATATACGCTGCAGCAATGCACTCAAACGGAATCTTTTTCTCATGTAACCTCGTAAAATCAGAAGGATTCTGCTTTCAAATTTTAAATACTTGTATGAAGGGCAGATTCAGTTACACAGTGGTTACTTTAAAAAGATTACCTCTGATTCCTGTAATAATTTAAATATTATGTAGGATCGCTCTGCCGGAAGCTCACGAATAATAAAGGCTCGTACAGTGTTTGGTTCCTGTTCATAGTGGTTTTGGTTTGAAAGGCAGACTGATCATTTAAGTGAAACTCTTCAGAATTTTCCTTATCGCTCCAATTAGGAACCGAGATGACACCAAATTCAAGCGTCGGTGATTTCTTTCTTCAATATGTCCAGATCACTAAGTACCCCGTAAAATGCTGACAAAAATTCGACTGGCACAGAAACGCAGTTTGTAGTGGCACGCCAACTTTTCTTGCTTGGTGACGAAAAGGTACTACCTATCAGTTAGGATATGCTACTGCAGTAAAGCAAAGCACATACTGTAGCTGCGGTACACTAGTATAGTTCTGAAGATGTAATGAATGTGCAGGTTCAGTTTTAACGGTCGATCGTCCAGGGCTAAGCGCATTGATAATAGTAGCTTTAGTAGCATTCATGATTATAAAAATTTTATTTTTACGGTCTTATTTATTATTTTGCCGACATAGCAATCAAAAAATATTGCCGGCCGGTGTGGCCGAGCGGTTCTAGGCGCTTGTCTGGAACCGCGCGACCGCTACGGTCGCTGGTTCAAATCGTGCCTCGGGCATGGATGTGTGTGATGTCCTTAGGTTAGTTAGGTTTAAGTAGTTCTAAGTCTAGAGAACTGATGACATCAGACGTTAAGTCCCATAGCGCTCAGAGCCATTTGAACAAAAATTTCACTTTCTGTCAAGTTTCCACAGCAGTTGATCTTTGGTCCTAATAAAATTTAATTTTGGAACAGTTTATGATTTTTCACTAAAAAAACAGACTGACGAAGCTTCATTTTTAAAGAATGACTGGTTTTTCAACTAGTTCCAATTAACACTGTTCCATAATTAGTATTACTTTCCACTTTAAATTACATTTAGTGTACCTTACAATATCCAGTGACTTTAGTGTAGTGGTTTGCCGCAGCTGCGCTTCAAGTACAAAGATGATCTTTGTCTGTTGATTTATAACTGTCACTTGAAAACTTATTTCGCCCGTAATTTGACAAACCTTCATTTCTACAATGTTATGAATTTATATTTATTTTTTGTATGCCTGCTAAAGAAAATCTCGGCATCCTAATCGCCGTGAGATATAATCCATAAACTATAATGTGAGTGCATTCAATATTCCAAAGATAGCATTATCCCGTATAATTTGATGTCCCGTTTCATTAAGATCACTTCAACTTTAAAAAATCAATTTGACTTAATTCACAATATATTCCACTCATATCTTCATATAAACTTTTCAACTGAACACTTCAAAATTAATAACTTCACTTTTTATCCACTTTATTACAGTGAGATCACACAGTTATAAATAGCCACGTATCAAAAATTAACAACTTGGCTGAGTAAGTTTGCACCATTCGTAATTAAAACTGAACATGAACTCTCTCGATCTTTACGGTATCAACTCCATACAAAATCTTTTTCAGTTTGTAGCATTCTTCTTTTTTTTCATTATTACGGCAAGGTTGGGCGAGTCACTTCTGGAGATCTTCTTTGGAACCCGACCGTCGTTTTTACATTTCTGATGGCCGGTAACTCTGACTATGTGACGACAGGAAGACCTTTCCTTCCGCCACTGCCACACCCCCGCTCGTATCATGAAACAGGAATAAACACAACATTTCTTCCAGTTGTATAGCTGTAATAACAAAATATAAAATTCATTTTACCGTATCTAAACATTATAATAAACCTACAACTACTTACATGCCACGTGTCATGTGGCGGGAACAAATTGATGTTACAGCGCTCCAAACACTGTATCATCGCAAGCTTTAAATTAATCATTTACGTATTTGAGGTCGATGGGAACCTTTCCAGTGGCCATTTCCTGATGAAGCAAAGGAACCAAAGGGCCGGAAAATTCATTGTTGGCGATCCGTAACTAAAACCTCATACCTACAACATCTGTAAAGTTGAGTCACTCACTTGCAACTCACTGCGTAGCGTTGACAGATCATCGTTTACGAAGAAAATAATTGATGAGTAAGGACACCGTTACTCCAAACAACGTGTCCCTAGCTAATACTTCTTTTTTTTCATTTTTATATATGATAACAGCATTTCAGACGTGTTCATCGTAATGTTTCAGTATCACGGGGTGCAGTGCAGAGGTCTAACACTTTCTTTGCGTCTAGCAGTCGGAAGAACTGCTCCATATTTCCTTTCCTGTTTTAGAGCGCTGAACGCGTATCATACATCTTGCGTAGCTGCACCCTGCGGATAAGAAGGAATATTTTTTTACGGGGAAGGTCATTTGTCATCGAGGAGGGCTGCGTAGAATTTGTAACCCTGCTTAAAAGCAGCGTCGTAAATTGTGGTTCACTCACAGCTCCAAGAAAAACATGTGAGATACTCTCTTGGCTTACTATGTCACCTATGCACGAATTACATGTTTCCAGTTGCAAGACAGCGAATAAGTTGATAAAATGAAAATTTTCTAGAAAGTTGTCTTTCTCACATCAGCCTCTCAACCAGTAAACAGTGCATCTTTATGTATGTAAGAGAATCAGTGTTCACTATAGACAGCGAAATTTTTCAAACGTTACATGCTAGGGCAGCAAACTAAATTGCGATGAGTGTGCAGTAAGCACTAGGCGGAATAGGTCCCTTTCAGTGGAGCTACAGAAGTACCGTAGTTAAATCATTCGTCACGTAGACGCTCTATTTAATTCATAAAAATGATAATTCGCAAAACAAACAAGCCGGATGGCAAGATTTCATCAGAAAATAAGGGCCGTTATTCCATTCTCTTCATGAGATAATTTCCATAACTGATGAAATATTCATCTCCGAGTCCTGCAACTTTTTCTCCGTCCATAGTACGCGGACGCTAGCGGGGATGTACAGTCGCTCGCGTAGTTGATACTGTGGTGGAACACCCTTTCGGCAATATACTTTAGTCCACGCTAAGATCAATTTCATACACTGGTACGCCACAAACCGCGCAGTCAAATACTGAGGGGTCACATAATTCTTAGCCTGCTCGTAAAGCTGTCTTATCGAAACAACAGCAATAGTGTTGCTGCTTTTCGCAAGTATCGACGCATTAAAGGAATGCGGAGAGGTCCTCTTGCCGCATCGGCACTGAAGAACACGATTTGTAAGTTCGAATTAATTGGCGATTTGGGAATTGTTACTGGCGGATCCGACGGTCAACTGCGCCACAAATTGTTAAAGAACTGCTGCCATGGCTGAGAATGTTGATAGCGATCTCAAGCAGGGCACGAGCTGCCACTATAACTGAACGTTCCGTCGTCTACTGATGTTTCGGGCAGCAGCAGAGCAATCTCTAGTGCTGGTCAATACTGTCGTGGATGTACATGGTGATCACACAGAGCAACGTTTGTAAGCTGGAACGTAAATATGGTACGCAACGACAGATGTTACCCTCCCATGTGGAAATTAAAAAGTGTTCGTTTCAATAGTTTATTCGTTACTTCTCTTCCGCACATCCTTACAAATGTTTTCACAAAGTTCCGTTGTCCTACGATCGCTCGATTGCCATTCCGGTCCTCTCAAATAGCGGAAGTTTAATTATTACCACCACGTAAGTAAAGTGTCATTGCCGGCCGAAGTGGCCGTGCGGTTAAAGGCGCTGCAGTCTGGAACCGCAGGACGGCTACGGTCGCAGGTTCGAATCCTGCCTCGGGCATGGATGTTTGTGATGTCCTTAGGTTAGTTAGGTTTAACTAGTTCTAAGTTGTAGGGGACTAATGACCTCAGCAGTTGAGTCCCATAGTGCTGAGAGCCATTTGAACCATTTTTTTTAAAGTGTCATTTTGTCAAGAATAGGGCTACAGCGTGAATACGTATAGTCATTGCTTTGACTAGTTTCACTGTAGTGCCAGATGTGGCGAATAAAGCTAATATCGCTGGAGTTAGGGTTAATACTGTAGTATCAAGACGCCAATTAACCACCAGTATTGAATGTATATTACGAAATGAATAAAGTTTATATTTCTTCCAATTTTCGCCCATGGTGGTCTGATTACAAGTCACGTACTGAGTAGTGTAGTGGTCACGTGGTCAAGGTTTTAAATAAGCAAGCAGAATGGGCTCTTTTTTTCTGCCAGTGGTCGATTTCTTACGAGCTCTTGTAAGTACTCAAAAATGGTTCAAATGGCTCTGAGCACTATGGGACTTAACATCTGTGGTCATCAGTCCCCTAGAACTTAGAACTACTTAAACCTAACTAACCTGAGGACATCACACACATCCATGCCCGAGGCAGGATTCGAACCTGCGACCGTAGCAGTCGCGCGGTTCCGGACTGAGCGCCTAGAACCGCTAGACCACCGCGGCCGGCTTTGTAAGTAGTGTTTACGTCTACATCTACATGATAACTCTCCTCTTCACAATCAAGTGCCTGGCAGTCAGCTCATCGAACCACCTTCTAACTATTTCTCTACCGTTCCACTCTCGAACAGACCGCGGGAAAAACGAATATCTAAAGCTCTCTGTGCGAGCTCTGATTTCTCTTATTTTATAATGATGATCATTTCACCCTACGAAGGTGGCAAAATATTTTCACAGTCTGAGAATAAAGTTGGTGATTGGAATTTCATGAGAAGACCCTCAGCAATGTGAAACACCTTTGTTTTAATGATTGCCGTCCCAGTTCGTGTGTCGTATACGTGATACTCTCTTCAATGTTTCACGATAATACAAAACGAGACGCACTTCCTTATACTTTTTCGGTCCACGCAGCAATACTCCAGAAGTGGGCGGACAAGTGTAGTGTAGGCAGTCTCTTTACTAGATCTGTTGTATTTTCTAAGTATTCTGCCAGGAAACTGCAGTCTTTGGTTTACTTTCCCCCACAACATTAGCTATGTGATCGTTATAATTTAAGATTGTCCTAATTGTAGTTCCTAAGTATTTAGTCGAATTAACAGCCTTTAAATCTGTGCATTTTATGGTGTAACCGAAATCCAGTGGATTTCTTTTAGTACTCAAGTGGATGGCTTCCCACTTTTCATTCTTTAGAGTCAATTTCCACTTCTCGCATCTTACAGATACCTTGTCTAAATCATTTTGCAGCTGGTTTTCATCATCTCACGACTTTACAAAACAGTAAATGGTTCAAATGGTTCTGAGCACTATGGGACTCAACATCTGAGGTCATCAGTCCCCTAGAACTTAGAACTACTTAAACCTAACTAACCTAAGGACATCACACACATCCATGCCCGAGGCAGGATTCGAACCCGCGACCGTAGCGGTCGCGCGGTTCCAGACTGAAGCGCCTAGAACCGCTCGGCCACAACGGCCGGTAAAACAATAAATGATAGCGTCATCTGCAAACAGTCTAAGATGGCTGCTGAGATTGTCTTGTAAGTCGTTTATGTAGGCCAGGAACAGCAGAGGGCTTATTAACACCTCCTTCGGGAACGACATATTTTTCGAGGGTCATTCCGAAAGAAATGCACACTATTTTTGTAAAAATACGGTTTTCATTCTGCATGTGTGAAAGTTTTACAGCGTGTAGATACGTCCTTCCCGCTTGTTTTCAAACTTAGTTCAACCTGTTCCCGTGAGTGGCGCCGTCACAGCATGTCTTCGAGATGGCTGCTACACATGAACACTTGATATGGCTACGAAGTCTTTCGCGACGTATTTCCTGAGTAAAAATTTCTCGGTGTACATGCCGCGTCAAATCAGGATAAATCTCCGAGCTTTCGACCACTACCTCCATGGTCGTCGTCAGGGCTAAAACTGACTGTCGTGAACTAGCGAGGTTCCCACTTTTACATCCAAAGGACGGCTTCTTATTGGCTGGAATACGTCAGCGATATGGCGCGTAGCGAAGTGGTGCCCTCTACTTCCATAGATGTAGTTGCTATCCCGCGTTGCTTGCAGCGCCATCCCTTAAATCAGGAGGTAAAGTGCGAGAAGTTTTTCTCAGCGATTTTTCTTTATCCAGTGCACTCTTCCAAGTGTTGCTAAGTGCATAGCCGTTGTCTCTATTAAAGTTATTATCGCTAAGCCTAATTTCGACTGCTTCCCGGATCACAGAGTCCCAGTAATTCGATGTGTGGGCTATTACTCTGGTTTCTTCAAATAAAATCTTATGCTTGTTAAGCAGGCTGTGTTCAGCCACCGCTGATTTTTCCAAATACCTGTATTTCAGGTGACGCTGGTGCTCGATGCAGCGGTCGGCAACGGTTCTTACAGACTGGCCCACGTAATTCTTGCCGCATTCGCAAGGAATAGTATAAATTCCCGGCACTCTTAAGCCGAGACTATCTTTGACTGGTCTCAACATTTCCTTAATTTTCCTAGGTGGTCGGAAAACTGGTTTTATTCCTTGCCTCTTCAGGACTCTGGCTATCTTGCTCGTTGTAGCACCGCAAAAAGGAAGCCGCGCTAAGTGTTGGTCCTCTTCTCGTATGTGGCCGGCATCGTGTCTTACTTTCTTGGACAATACTGATTTAATTTCACCGGCAGAACGTCCCGTTGAGACCGATTGTTAGCGCTATTGGCTCTCCTACGTACGAGCTTGCAAAGCACTTAACTAAACTGTTGGCGCCTATAGTTGGTCACTGCCCACATCATATTAAAAATTCAAAAACGTTTGTTGATATCATAAAACAGATGAAGATAGGCCCAAGTGATATCATGGTCAGCCTCGACGTGGTTTCTCTGTTCACCAAAGTACCTGTGGATGACACATTACAATTGTTGTCTGCTCATTTCTCCTCAGAAATTTTGAAGTTGTTCCGGCATACCTTGACGACCACTTATTTTTTATACAGTGGAAATTATTATGAAATGACGGATGGAACAGCCATGGGTTCGCCACTGTCACCAGCAATAGCGAATTTTTTCATGGAGGACTTTGAAGAACGAGCCCTGAGCAGTGCACACCTCCGCCCATCATGCTTCTACAGGTACGTCGACGATACTTTTTTAATCTGGCCACACGGCAGCGACACGCTGCAGCAGTTCGTCGAACATCTGAATGGTGTACATCCAAACATAAAATTTACATTGGAGGTAGAGAAGGAAGGGAAGTTACCTTTTTTAGATGTGTTGGTAGAGCGAAAGCCGGATGGACGACTGGGCCATTCTGTGTACAGGAAGCCAACCCATACAGACTTATATCTGCACAGCCATAGCTTCCATCATCCGTCTCAGAAGAGAGCTATGCTGAATACTTTAGTACACAGAGCCAGGACTATTTCCGACAAGGACCACCTCGGTCCCGAGATCAACCATTTGACGACTGTTTTCAAGAGGAATGGTTATTCTGCCGGTGAAATTAAATCAGTATTGTCCAAGAAAGTAAGACACGATGCCGGCCACATACGAGAAGAGGACCAACACTTAGCGCGGCTTCCTTTTTGCGGTGCTACAACGAGCAAGATAGCCAGAGTCCTGAAGAGGCAAGGAATAAAACCAGTTTTCCGACCACCTAGGAAAATTAAGGAAATGTTGAGACCAGTCAAAGATAGTCTCGGCTTAAGAGTGCCGGGAATTTATACTATTCCTTGCGAATGCGGCAAGAATTACGTGGGCCAGTCTGTAAGAACCGTTGCCGACCGCTGCATCGAGCACCAGCGTCACCTGAAATACAGGTATTTGGAAAAATCAGCGGTGGCTTAACACAGCCTGCTTAACAAGCATAAGATTTTATTTGAAGAAACCAGAGTAATAGCCCACACATCGAATTACTGGGACTCTGTGATCCGGGAAGCAGTCGAAATTAGGCTTAGCGATAATAACTTTAATAGAGACAACGGCTATGCACTTAGCAACACTTGGAAGAGTGCACTGGATAAAGAAAAATCGCTGAGAAAAACTTCTCGCACTTTACCTCCTGATTTAAGGGATGGCGCTGCAAGCAACGCGGGATAGCAACTACATCTATGGAAGTAGAGGGCACCACTTCGCTACGCGCCATATCGCTGACGTATTCCAGCCAATAAGAAGCCGTCCTTTGGATATAAAAGTGGGAACCTCGCTAGTTCACGACAGTCAGTTTTAGCCCTGACGACGACCATGGAGGTAGTGGTCGAAAGCTCGGAGATTTATCCTGATTTGACGCGGCATGTACACCGAGAAATTTTTACTCATGAACACTTGATGTTCGTCAGAAGCAACGTGCTGTCATAGATTTCCTGTGCTGTGAAAACGAGAGAGTGGGAAACATCCACAAGAGGTTGAAGGTGTATGGAGGTGCTGCTGTCGATCGCAGTACAGTTAGTCGGTGGGCAAGCAGGTTACGTGATGAAAGCGGGCACGAAAATATTGAGGACTGTCCTCGCAGCGGCAGGCCTCGTACTGCACACACTCCAGTCAATGTGCAGAGACTTAACGAATTGGTGACTGCTGACAGACGCATCACAGTGAACGAATTGTCACGCTACGTTTGGATAGGGGAAGGAAGTGTTTGCAGAATACTGAAAGTGTTGGCGTTAAAAAAGGTTTGTGCCAGGTGGGTTCCCAGGATGTTGACAGTCGCTCACAAAGAAACATGAAAAACGGTATGCAGCGAACTTTTGGAACAGTACGAGAATGGTGGAGATGAATTTCTTGGAAGAAATGTGACGGGTGATGAAACATGTCCCGCGCCCGGGTTCCCGGATTTGATTCCCGGCGTGGTCAGGGATTTTCTCTGCCTCGTGATGACTGGGTGTTGTGTGATGTCCTTAGGTTAGTTAGGTTTAAGTAGTTCTAAGTTCTAGGGGACTGATGACCATAGATGTTAAGTCCCATAGTGCTCAGAGCCATTTGAACCTTTTTTTTTTTTTTTTTTTGATGAAACATGGCTCCATCATTTTTCACCAGAGACGAAGAGGCAATCAATGGTGTGGAATCATGCAAATTCACCAAAAAAAAAGAAAAATTCAAAACCACACCTTCTGCTTGAAAAGTTATGGCGACGGTGTTTTTCGATTCCGGAGGACTCTTGCTGGTGGACATCATGCCAAGTGGAACCACCATAAACTCTGATGCATATGTGACGGCACTGAAGAAACTTCAAGCTCGACTGAGTCGTGTTCGACCACATCGGCAACAGCAGGATGTTTCGCTGTTGCACGACAATGCACGGCCACATGTCAGTCAAAAAACCATGGAAGCGATCACAAAACTCGGATGGACAACACTGAAACACCCGCCTTACAGTCCTGACCTGGTCCATGTGACTATCATCTCTTTGGGTAACTGACTCTCTTCGTGTAACAAGGTTTGAAGATGATGACTCCCTTGTGCACGCTACCAAACAGTGGCTCCAACAGGTTGGTCCAGAATACAGGCGCTGGTTCCAAGATGGCGTAAGGCAGTTGAGAGGGATGAAAATTATGTGGAGAAATGAAAATATTGTTCCCAAAGGATGTATCTACACACTGTAAAATTTTCAAACATGTAGAATAAAAGATGGATTTAAAAAAAATAGTGTGCATTTCTTTTGGAGTGACCCTCGCGTTTCTGTTTTACTCAATGCCCTACCGTCAATTACTGCGATCTGTGGCCATTATGATAGGGAAACACGAAGCTAGTCACACAACTGAGGCAACACACCGTAAACTCGCAATTCGATTAGATGTCGCACTTGCGGCCTGAGCACCGCTTGGGCTTCAGTGTTATCTCGGACTTAAGAATATTGCGTTGTGCCAAGTTGAGAACTTAGGATATTTTTCGGAACCCTGAATTTCGTTGAACTTAGGATCTCAATCCGTGTTTCAGTGACTGGACATTTTATAACCACGCCAATTCTATTGCTGTTTACGTATTTGTAGGCAACTGTGAACTATAGTGATTTTTGCTGCATTGTATAATTTCGTAAGTAGAACGAACTTGAACGGTTTTACTCGCAATAATAGTTCTACTCAACTTAAGATTTCACTGTAAATTTTACCGAGATTTTACGCTATCGGACGTCAAGACTTGGATGCATGTTTTCGTGATTTTATTGCGCGCCTCTAAGCACTTACTGCGCACTTGCTGCTGTCTGTGAATGTTCTGCTTGCACTACGTATCAATGTTTTACTTCGCTATCTTAATTCACTGCTATCTTCAATTATCAGCTGGTGTAGGCCCACCATTCGGATATATTTCTGTGTTTGAATTGATGTGTGGTTAAAAGTTTAAAACATTTGCTGTAGACAACATTATTATCCAACGAGATTATTTTCGTATTGTTGCCCTGTAATTTGCATTACGCTTTTATTATTTACTTATTTATTCTCATGTTCGTTAATTATGCTGATGATACGGCTTTATGGTTGATTTATGTTTCGATTAGCGCTTAAAAACCGACAGGGTAACTTACCTCTTTTGATTCATTGACCCATACTGAAAGTGAAGGTTTCGATTAGCGCTTAAAAACCGACAGGGTACCTTACCTCTTTTGATTCATTGAGCCATACTGAAATTGAAGGTCGTACAGTTACCCTCACCTGGTGACGCTGCAATTAGTTGGTCTCTCGACAGCAGCTGTTATGCTGCAACATCCTTGAGTAACTCCTATTGCCTGTAACTTCTTGTTTTAACTATGTATATACTGGTGTCTGAGGCGGAGATTCAGAATCGCACAAAATCACTTACGGTGATATGGGATCTAGCTGATTTGTGAACCAAACCAACTTTTGGTCACAGGGTGCAGATTTCGGTCTAGTTCTCATTCATTTAGTAGTTGGGTATCCAATGCTGAACGAGTTGCACTACACATGTTAAATACATAAATTCCTACCGAAAAGGAAGGAAATTATTCTTGGTACTAGGTATAACACTACTTTCTTTGCTGTCTAAGAATTCTTCCTAGCCGCGTGGGATTAGCCGAGCGGTCTAAGCCGCGGCAGTCATGGACCGTGCGGCTGGTCCCGGCGGAGGTTCGAGTCCTCCTTCGGGCATAGGTGTGTGTGTTTGTCCTTAGGATAAATTAGGTTAAGTAGTGTGTAAGCTTAGTGACTGATGACCTTAGCAGCTAAGTCCCATAAGATTTCATACACATTTGAACTTTTTATTTTGAATTCTTCCTAGCCATTAGGCAGTTTATCTAAACACTTTATGTTGATTGTTTTCATAGCTTTGACAAATTGTGGAAATGACATAAATTAACACGATAAGCTGCTGTTTAGTAATGTTCTGTAATGTGATATCAGTTTGGTCAGCACCTGGCTTACAAACATTGTGTATACAGAAAAATTTCAGATTATAACGACGTTTTTAAATAGTAGTAAAAACGGAAGGTATTCTTACTGACCGAGCGAGGTGGCGCAGTGGTTAGACACTGAACTCGCATTCGGGAGGACGACAGTTCAATCCCGCTTCCGGCCATCCTGATTTAGGTTTTCCGTGATTTCCCTAAATCGCTCCAGGCAAATGCCGGGATGGTTCCTCTGAAAGGGCACGGCCGACTTCCTTCCCTAATCCGATGAGACCGATGACCACGCTGTCTGGTCTCCTTCCCCAAACAACCAACCAACGTATTCTTACTGGTTTATCCTGGGTTTTCCATGAATGGTGGACTACAATTGGCACTCGGTACGTCTACTTGTGCGTCACTAAATATCATTTATAAATATTATATTTTTACTTTATGAATGTAACTCTTGCTGCCAAAAAAACCGTAAATGTTGCTTGTATTCGTACTACAGTTTTAAAATGTACTGCATCCATGACGACTGCACAACAGTTACTGAATAAAGGTTCTTGACCGAAACCTGTCACACATCACTGAATAAATGTAACAGCAGCTTAATAATATTACATGAAGTCTTTTCCACAATTAGTTAAACATGTTGAGCAGTGGCGGCTTTAATTTTGTTGGGCGTGGCACTCTGCTAGAGCCACTAACTACTGGGACTGTCGATATCTGCCCTGAACAAATGTCGGCAGCTAGGGTCTTTGGTCGGGGCGTGTGTTGTTGGCTTTTGGAGCGCCCTGGTACCGACAGTTAGCTTGAGGGCATGTGGCTGGCAATTTGTTGGTTTTGGGGGACTCCTGTTGTCCGGTACGGGCCTTGAGGATCCGCGAGTGGTTAAGTTGGTCGAAAACAAGCTTTGCCGGCTGGATTAAGGATTGACAGCGGCGAGTTGCGGGAATAGCGGCACGTCTCTGGCCAACACTGCAAGCATAAATTTTACGGCATCTGTAAGATAACCTGTACCGATCGACGGCAATAACACTCCTGCTTGGAATCCTGGAAGCCACGGTTCCATCACACCTGAATGGAGTTAAGCGTTGTTATTCTTGTTGGTATGTGTTATCGTAAGGCCGCGTCTGTGTTAATGTGGAATTAACGCACCTCTGAGTGGTTGTGTGGATACTCATCTGACATTGTAACTGATAATAATTTTTTGTCCCAGTCTATATTCCATGCATATGTACGAGCATTCTTTCTTGTAAACCGAATTGATGAAATTGTAACATAGTCTGCATCGAAGGCAAGGCACTCTTTGTAGATGAGTATGCCCTAGTCATTGGATTAGCAGGGGCTGATATTTCACATTGCTAATTTTCAAGTAACTTAAAAGAGTGTTAAGCTTGTAACTTGAATGTGTAGTCACTTTCTCAATAAGTTTATACTGCCTACATCCTAGGCATTCTCGCCTGTAACCTTATTTGGGCAGATTGCTGTCCCTTCTGACACATGTTGGCAGGGAAGTTTTGGCACCGGACGCCGCACTTCTGATTCTTGTGCCCAGAGCAGAGACGTGTTTTCTTTCTGCTGCGGCAACACTTCCATCGTCGCACGACGTCTACGTTGGCCCGCAATCTGGCGCCTCTACCAGCCACCTCGTGTTGGCTCACGTTAAATAAACTCGATCGTTTCATACGTACCACGGCGGAATGTCGCCAATTAATTCCGGAGCTATTGACCTATACAATATTGTGAGTTCAGCAAGCACATAAGCTTCGATGCGTGTTCTGCAAGCCAGAAGTTTCTTGTCGCTGTACCTGATCTTTAACTAATCGTTTAAACCTTGTACCCTTATTAGTGGTTCTGGAGCGTGTTAAGTTTTAAATCCCTTTAATTATCAGTATGAACTGTTGAGTTTTTCCTTTTTTATCCACTGTCAGTAGCTAACTCCACCCACTGGAAAGCTCGCCTGCTTGTTGCCTGTTGGCTGCGATAGCCACCTGCTGTATTTGCCAGCTTTTCTTGTATTTTGGGGCATTCTACAGGGTGAAAAGTATTTAAACCGACAGAGTCTGGGAGGTTGTAGGGGACATCAAAACAAATATTTTTCCCTAATGTCATTTTTTCCTATGTGGATTATTTAAACCGGTGGAGGCCGAATTACGCTCTTCAGTTGTTACATGCCGTATTACGATCTTCAGTTGTAGGCAACTGCTGTACACCAGTATAGCAGTGCATTGTCTCTGTTTACTAATGGAGCGATACACCTTGGGTGAGTACACTGAGATGGTTGGTGCGTACTACGTAGCGCACCACAACGGGCGAGCTGCACAGAGGGTTTATCAACAACAGTATCCTAATCACCGTATCCCGCATCATACGACCTTTGCTACTGTGTACCAACGTCTGCGTGAGACCGGGTCATTTAGCAGATTACCTGGACAGCGACGCTGTCGCACGGTAAGAACGTTGCAATTTGAGGAAGCTGCCTTGCAGCATGTGGACGGGATCCTTCAATCAGCACTAGTGCAATTGCACATAACATGGGGACGAATCAGACGAATGTAAGAACAGTCCTTCGAGAGCAATTGTTACGTCCATTTCACTTACATCGTGTCCACAACCTGGAACCAGTTGATTATCCACCCAGAGCACAGTTTTCGCAGTGGTACCTGCAACAGTGTGAAATGCATCCTACATTTCCATCCTGTGTGTTGTTTTCCGATGAAGCAACATTCGGGCACGATGGAGTCTTCAACAAGCGCAATTCGCATTTTGGAGTGAGGATAACCCACACGCCACAGTTACTAGCGCTTATCAAGAGCGGTTCTTCGTTAAAGTGTGGGTCGGTGTTGTAGGGACTGTTTAATTGGGCCGTATCTGCTACCTGGGCCATTAAATGGCAGGCACTATTACAATTTTCTCGCCAGAGCATTGCCTGAATTGCTGGAAGACGTCCCGCTCCCTACAAGACAACGCATGTGGTTCCAACATGACGGGGCGCCGGCACATTTCAGTCGCGTGCGTCGATTGCTGGTCCGACGGTTCCCAAATGGTTCAAATGGCTCTGAGCACTATGCGACTTAACTTCTGAGGTCATCAGTCGCCTAGAACTTAGAACTAATTAAACCTAACTAACCTCAGGACGTCACACACATCCATGCCCGAGGCAGGATTCGAACCTGCGACCGTAGCGGTTGCTCGGCTCCAGACTGTAGCGCCTAGAACCGCACGGCCACTCCGGCCGGCGGCGGTTCCCAGAAACGTGGATTGGCAGAGGACGTCCTGTACCATGGACTGCTTGTGTGGAGAGAGATGCGCAACCTTGTTTACGCAACTCCTGTTGCATCAGAAGAGGATCTGCTTGCCCGGATAGTAGCAGCAGCAGGAACAATTCAAGATACTCCTGGGGTTTTTGCCCGTGACAGACAGAACATGATCCGACGGTGTAACCTTTGTTTACGTGTCAATGGAGCCATTTTTGAAAATCTACTGTAATTGAAATTGGGTTGTGTTACTGTGTTGTCTCTTGGTCATAAAAAAATGGAAAAGTGTTTGTTGGTTTAATTAATTTACCGCCAGAGAAATCTTCCTCTACTGTTTTAAATACTCCTCATAGGAAAAGATGACATTAGGGAAAAATATTTGTTTTGATGTCCCCTACAGTCTCCCAGAGTTTGTCGGTTTAAATACTTTTCGCCCTGTATATTTATTTAAGAGTCATGGTCAATGTTCCTGCTGGCCTGTGCCAGCTGGAAGTCACATTTTAAATGGTATGTCTTTCCAGCTTTCCTTGTGTATTGGGGTTTGAAGATTCATTTAAGAGTCATTGCAAATGTTTCTGCTGATGTGTATCAGCCGAGAGTCACATGTCAAATTGTATGCCTTCCCAGCTTTTCTTGTATTTTCGGAGACTGTGTATTTTATTGCTTAAGAGATTTTATTAAGATATATAGATTGTTAAAGGATTTACAACACCCACAATCAGTCGCCTGACTTGTTATTCCTTCTGTATTTTGGGAGGGAAGAGGGCGTTGTCTATCTGTTTAAGATGTTATCCATGCTGGGGAATTGTTAGTACCTTCACTGGCAGTCACCTGTAATTCGTTTTACTGGTAAAACTCAGTTTATTGAACCAGCTTGCGGTCATACCTAGTTGCTGTGACTTCTTACTCGGAATTGGGGACCGTAAATTGCTGGTTTCAAGCCCTGTTTCTAATGGTATAAATTGTTAAAGTTTGTTGTTAATGAGTGATCCTCTGAGAGTTCTTTAAATTATTATGAGCGTTGTTATTCTCTTGACAATTTTTTTAAATTTCTAATCATACTAATTGTTGTTGAGCAAGCAAGTGTATTCCATGAAGTGACAAACGATGAAATATGTGGGCCCACTTTCCATGTGTTTTTCCTTAAAATTATTCAAACCCTTCTTGTGACGTATCAGTGTTGAAAGGTACAAGTATCTGTTAAATATAAATCTCATGTTTTAGAATTATCTATTCTTTATAGCTTTAAATCGACATGTTACAATAACATGATCTGCGGACGAACTCCAATAGTATTACAACCACAATATATATATGAAGATGGTGTCCGTTCTTTCCGACATGTCCGGAAAAACAGATACCATCTTCATATACACATATAGTTAAGGCTCACCGGCCATTTGACCATCTTCGTCTGAGCGGATTCACGAACAGTGCCCGAACTCTTATGGGAATCGGCAAAATGCCGCGAGTAATGAGTATGATAGGCAGATGCACTATGAACATAGTGCCGGAGAATAAGTTGAGAATGTGGGTCTCACGGGATGCGTGCCAGAGATAAGTCCCTTCAGTCACACTGTCCTCTGTGTCCTCGGTGACGCAGATGGATTGAGAGTCTGTCACGTAAGCAGGAAATCCCGGGTTCGTGTCCCGGTCGGGGCACACATTTTCAACTCTCCCCGTTGACTTATATCAACGCCTCTATGCAGCTAGGGGTATTCATTTCATTGTAGTTTATAACCACGAGTTTGTGGCAATTGGGCAAATAGAACGCTGCTCCCTATGGTTGAGGGAAGTTTAGGGAACAATAATAAACCAAAACACTATGACCACCCGTTTTACAGCATCTGGTCCACCTCTGGAACGCAATACAGCAGCGATAATGCGTGGCCTGGATTCGACAGTCCTTAGTCGTTTCCGGAGGTACGTATCTCTCATTAGATGTCTATGCATAGATGACGAAGTTCCAGTATAGTAAGGGCTAATGTTCGTGGGGACGGAATTGAAGCACGATAGCGCCCAGATGTGTTCCATCATGTTCAAAGCAGGCAAACGTGCTGACCAAGACGTAAACGTGAGTTCACTATCATGCTCCTCAAGCCACTATAGCACGATTCTTGCCTTGGGACACGAACAGTTATCTAGCAGGAAGATGTCATCGCCGTCGGGGCAGATTTCCCAGTAAATTGGTGGCTGCTCAGATTTATCGGCCGCTACTGCACCTGAGTCATGTTGATCTATAATTTGCAGTACGTGATGAAATGATGGATCTGACTCTATCAAAATTTGTTTTCTAAGTCTGGCATCAGTTACATTTTACACGATCACATCACTCAACATAACATCTGAATATAAAGCACCACGAGCACATTTGAATTTGCATTTCCCTGTCATACCCTGCAAATCTCTTAACCACTCGCCATATGTTTGTTCAGACGTTTTCTTGCAACGAAAGAATTGGTACCTAGCTGCTACCACATTCGCTTGTTGGTCATAATAGTTAGTTAGCGAATCAGCAACCTGATAATAGGAAAATTCACTCGGAGTGGCGTTAAGGAACAATTTCTGAATGAGGCGAAAGACTGCACTTCCTACCGTTGACAACAAGTAATGTAGTTTGACAGTACCTGGTACGTTGTGAGCAATGATGTGGGCATCATACTGTTGCAACCAGTCTAGCAATTCCTTCTCTTTTTTGTTAAACTGGCGAAAAGTCAGTATGGGACTTGGAGCTACTGTTGTTACATGTTGCGTAACGTTCGCGGTTTAGTTTGCGAGTCACTCCTGTACCGTATGGAGAAGAGTTGCAATCTGCTGCATCTGAAACTGCAACATCTGTGTTAGCTGCGTTACATCTATCGCTTGCAGCTGAGGCGCCTTAGCAGGGAGTGGAAGAGGTGGGTTGCTCATTTTGAAATAGGCAAAGGCAACAAACAGACAATGCAAGCAATAACAATAAGCACACAAGCAAAGAAAATTTCTGCAACGCCCACCTGAAAACAATGAACAGAAAAACACTGTAAGAGACAGTGTTAAAAGATGTAAACACACCGCTGCAGAGAAAAGACAAGGTAGGATTAAGGTGCCAGCAAGACACAAAATCCTTCGAGGAAAAAAACTATGGCAGCCAGGTTCTGGGGTGTCGCTATGGTATTCGTTCACCTCGTGGCCAATCTTCCAATCCTGTTGTTCTGGGAAGCTTGCCTACTCTGTTCGCTAGACAAGCAACCAAACAACTCCTATTAATGAGTTTTATTACAATAAAAAAGATACAATAATTAAATTTGGCTATTAGATAGATGCGTCGCAAGTAAAGGGCGACGTACAAACTAATCAGTCTTCTTCAGTACAGACAGCCCCAAGTCAGTGCTACGTAGAGAGTAAAAGCGAAGTGATTAACGCTGACGCTGCTATCGACGTCGCTAATGTTGAAGTTGCTATTGAGTTGGGCCCCACCAGTCAGACGCGGCTCTTATGTCCTCTTCACCTAGCTACTGTCGCGTTGTCGCCTTGGAGAGGGGTCAGTCAGCGTGCTATTCGCTGACGTCTTCTCGCGGCCATCTGTTCTCTATCGTTCCCGACTGCCGTGCCGGCGCTTGACTTCACGCTATAACACAGCCACCAGTAAAAGATGAGGTTTCACAAAAACTGCGTCGAAGATGAAATTACACAGGTGCCTAAGGACCATTCGGTAGGAGGAATAAATATACCATTCGCTGGTCGCCTTTAAAATACATGAGTTTTTTCAGTGAAACATCGGAAGATGAAACTACACTACTGAGCCAAGACATTATGACCATCTGCTTAGTAGCATGTTGGTCCATCTTCGGAACGAAACACAACAGCGATTTAGCGTGGCAGGGATTCAACAAGTCCTTCTTGGGTTTCTGAAGGCGTACTGCGCGAAATTTCTACGCAGAGATCGCATAATTACCTTAAATTACTGGTGGAGCAGGTGGCGTGCCAGAGCGGAACTGACGCCAGATAGCGTCCCATATGTGTTCTATCGAGTTCAGACCAGGCGAATTTGGAGGGTGGAACATCAACGTCAGTCCACTATCATGATTTAGGCCTTGCGGCACTGACAGTTATCCTGCTGGAAAATGTCATCGATGTTGGGGAGGACATCAGTCAGGAAGGGATGCCAGTGGTCCGCAAGAATGTTCACTCAGATAGAATGCCGCCATTTGGTGTTGCATGTGCGTGACGCGATGAGGAAAGTTTATAAACAGAACAGAGACGAATGTGGAGTCATTATAGTAACAATGCGAACAGTAAACTGGAAAAGTCAGAAGAAACTTTGAGAAGGGCATATTATTATGATCCGGCACCTGGAAACGGGTATTTTGGAAGCGGCGAAGCTAGTCGGCTGTTCACGTGCCGCTGTGGGTGAATGGAAAGTGTTCGGGGACGGTGAAACCACGAGTAGAAGACAGAGTGGTGGACGTCCTCGACACCTCACAGGAGGTGGACGTCACGTCTGCAAAACAGTATAGGCAGCGGTCTGTGACAGATCTTATAGAGTACGATGCTGGTTCAGTCACTTCTCAGCGTACGTTGCTGAACATGGGGCTTCCACAGCAGACGGCCCCTACGTGTTCACATGTTGATCCAACGATATCGTCAGTTACGATTGCACTGGGCACGGGATCATCGAGATTGACCGTTATAAATGGAATCAAATCACCCTGTCGGGAAAATCACGGTTTTTTCTGCACGTAGGTCGATAGTCGTGTCCGAATACGCCGTCATCCAGGCGAACGGCTGCTCGAAACATGCACCGTGACACGGATGCAGCCCTGTGGCGACAGTATTATGCTGAGGGGCGACATTCACCTGGGCTTTTATGCGACCTGTGGTAACAACCAAAGGCACTATGACAGCTGTGCACTACGAGGACATTACTGCGGATCTCGGCTTTCAGAATTCCGCCCACTCCCAAAAATCTAGTCACAAGGCCCGTGAAATCAATGCATTCAAAGCCTGCTGTAGGCATTAGCAAATATAGCAAGCAAATAGTTTCTTCAGTGCTACGCCGGTCCAAAAAAACCTTTTTGTTCATTTGCATCTTAGTGGCAAACATGTAAAATTTCAGTTGGCCTTGGGACCTCTGTTACATCGCTGGATCGTAACACATACGAACTGTTAGGCTCCCCACGCCTGTCTAAAACCAGCGCACACCTGAAGGCTTATAATGGACAAGACATTCCCATTATCGGAAACGTGCTTTGCCTCTCATGTATCGCTCGCATACGCGAACTGTGACTTCCACTGTGCTACAATCACGCGATTGTGAGAACATATTTGACCTCGAATCATTTGATTTGTTTGGCTTTCTAATTCAGGAAAATTTGTTGTCAGCGACTGAAGTCAGCGCCAAAGACAGTGTAGCTAGCTTGCTGAAAGAATTCCCTGCTCTCTTTCCTGAAGGTTTAGGTGAGGTTAACAATTTTGTTGCACATATTACGATGAAAGACAATGCTCAGCTGAAATTTTTCCGGGCCCCAACTGTCCCCACTGCATTATGGGACAAATTTCCTGCTGAACTTAAAGACTTACAATATAGCGGAGCTATTGCGCCCATAAAAGCTAGTCAATGGGCAAGTCCACTGGTTTTGCTCCCCAAACCTTCAGGTCAAATTCGCCTCGTGCAGGGTGATCTTCTGTATCTCTTCCCCCGAGTTTCACGGATCCCGAGGACAGCACGGCCACAGCAGCCGCCAGAGGGTGTCATTACTTCACCGCGGTACCACCCTATGGAGACGGAGCCTTCGCCTCCTCCACCTCTTCTCGTCCTACTGATGAACCCGCCCATGCTGCAGCGGCCGGCTTCAGGAGGTGGGCGTGTACCTTTCTGGGCGTTTTCCGGGGGACGTTTCCACTAGGGCGAAACCGGATGGTGGGGTACGACTGGAAGTCTGACGTCCCCTGCAGCTACCCCTTCGGTCCATCAGAGCGTCCATGATCCAGCCTCCCCTCCCGCTGTCGTGTTCCATATACGATGACGGTCCGCCGCTTTGGCAGGGGTGGGGGGGGGGAGGGGAATGTTACGGCTTAAAGTAAAGCGCTGGCACGCCAGTCGGGAACGATAGAGAAGAGATGGCTGTCAGAAGAAATCAGCGAAGAGCGCGTTGACCGACCCTTCTAAAATGGTTCAAATGGCTCTGAGCACTATGGGACTTAACATCTGTGGTCATCAGTCCCCTAGAACTTAGAACTACTTAAACCTAACTAACCTAAGGACATCACACACATCCATGCCCGAGGCAGGATTCGAACCTGCGACCGTAGCAGTCTCGCGGTTCCAGACTGAAGCGCCTTTAACCGCACGGCCACACCGGCCGGCACCGACCCTTCTCCAGGGCGACAACGCGACAACAGGGGCCCCTAGGTGAAGAGACATAAGCGCCGTGCCTCGCTAGTGGGGCCCAGCTCAATAGCAGCTTCAATATTAGCGACTTCGATTGCAGCGTCAGTACTAGTCACTTCGCCTGCACTCTCTACATAGCACAGACTTGGGATTTTCTGTACTGAAGAAGGTTCATTATTTTGTATGGCGCCCTTTTCTTGCTACACATCTGTGTAACTGCCAAAGTTAAGTATTGTATGTTTGCTTAGTGCAATAAAACTCATTAATACGAGTTGTTTGATTGTTTGTATAGCGAAAGAAGTCAACTAGGTCATTTGAGACTCGTGCGCCTTTTATTTCACACTATATATTTCGAGCACGCTCTCAGGGCACTCAGGAAATAAATTGGCAGCTACAAAGCAGTCAAAACTCACTCTCGCAGTGGTCAGGATATTTTGAAACCGACATTTTGGGAGACCAGCTAAACTATGTTCCGGCAGCGTCCTCAAAAACTGATAAAAAAAACACTCGCTGCAGGAAGCCTGCTGTTATAATTAATAACGCTACAGTATATTAGAGACGTTACAGAGTAGCTGTTGTACACGGAGAAAAATTATATACCTAAGCTTTAAAAATAGAAACTTCGCAAATATTTCCGAAGTCACTTTTTCTGGTCTGTTAGAGAAGTGCTTTCGCTGTTGTTAACTCTGTCGTTGTCCTCGCCTGACAAAGTTGTGAAGCGGTAATTCTCGTTAGCAGCGGCGCCCAGCGCAGTTCTCCGCTCTAATGAATGTCGCCTGGCAGAAAAAAGCAAAGTCACGGGAGGAGCTATCGAAAAGCGCAATGAAAATAAAAAGAAAACGGAGGGCAGGAAATAATGATGGGGAAGTGCGGACATCGAGAAATACGAGAAACTCGCCTTTTCTCGTCAGCCTCAACAGTGCCGAAGATGTCAGATGAACGTGAACTACGGTGTACGGGAATACGATTGGTACATTTCCAACATTATTCTCCCCTCCTGTCGCCTTTCTAGGTCCTTAGAAACGAGCAACATAGTATTACGTATTCCATGTACAATTTGCACAACATTTCTAAATAGTACGGGACAATGTAACTGAACAGTGAGCACCGACATAGCTGTACCTGAGCGAGTATTGTACTCTTTCGTCAGAATGAATGTGAAAATTGCCACACAAGCAATTTCGCATGGCCAGGAACCAAAATTACTCACAAGAGTACTTTTTTTTAGCCTAGCGAGGTGGTTAACATACTCGAGTCGCAAGCAGAAGGCCATCGGCTCAAATCGTGCGGACAACCAGATTTAGGTTTTCCGTGGTTTCCCTAAAACGCGTCAGGCAGACTTCGAGGTGGTTTCTTTGAAAATGACGGGGCATATTCCTGTTTTCACTCTTCGACAAAACCGAGCATATGCCCCATCTCGTATGCCCTCGATGTCAACGGGATATTAAATGCCAGTCTTCTGTTGCTCCTGTTGGGAACACTTGATGGAAGTATAAAAGGAAAACTGAAAGTAGATTAGGAAATGAAGAGTTTAGTTTAGGAGAAACAGGGACATTCGAGACACATTTCAGCACTGTGCCTAACAGAGCACAAATGTAAAAGGCAGAAGAAAAGATACATTGAATTCGTAGATTTGTAGAATACTTTTGTTACTGTGGAAAGAAACGAAATGTTAGACGGCGTAGCATGAATCACAGAGACTTTAGGGCAATCCATTCTGGTTATGGGCATCAGGCATGTAATCACCGCTAATAGGCTGGTCTAAACTGTCAAAATTAGGAAAGGTGTAAGTCAGAGTTGTTTATTGTCACCACTGATATTTAATGTATACAATGAACAAAAAAGAAACTAGTATGGTATGGTCCGATAATGAAGAAGCAACGGTCGCCGTATTAAGCCGGAGGTTCATAAATGATGGCGGTCATAATATGGGCAAAAGCAAAACCAAAACTAAAGCAGTGCTAGTGCAGTGAGCATACTGGATGACTTACGTCGTATTTTCGCGAGAGATTCTTGTAGGAATGGGGGAATATTGATATCTCGGAAGCGAGAAAGATAAAGAAGAAAGGTGCAAGAAAAGTATTCTAGCAGCATTTACACGTGTCAAAATGTCTCTCTGTCGAGAAGCAGCTATTAATATTTAAAACCACATACCATGAGATCACAAAAAATCCATGAACAGCTGTGGAACATATATCTGTATGACTGCGAAAGATTGACAGTGGGACAATGGTGAAAACAGAAATGAAATGATTAGAAACCGTAGAAACAGGGAGTGTCAGAGAACGTTTAAGATCAGATGTATTGAACGTGTAAGGGATAAAGTCGTCCTGCAGTGATTTAGCTAGAAAAATGTTTAATAAAGAACATACAATGCCAAAAAAAAATAGAATTGTGGGTCACGTATTAACAGATAAGTCTTTACTGAAAATTAAAGTTAAGGGTTCGTGGCAGGAAAGAATCGTAGAGACACGCTTAGAAAGGAGTATACACAGCCCTCACTCACAAGTGAGGTGACAAGTAGATCATCATGGTAAGAGTATATGATAACAAATTCAGATCAAATGAAACACACGTGTCACAGTAAAGTGTACCCTAACAATCGCATCAACATACTGAGTACCCCACTCTGGAAGCAACGCAGGCGTGCATTCTCGCATGCAAACGATAATGAAGATGCCGTATAGCTTCTTGCGATAGACTGTTCCAAGCATCTTGCGACTTTTGTTGTAATTTGGCAAAATTTCTTACAGGCTCTGGAGAATGAATAAGTTCCCACTTCACCACGTCCCACACGTGTTCGGTTGGGAAGGTATCTAGTGATCTCGCTGGCCAGAACAGTCGTTGCACCCCACAAAGAGCGCACCGCATCGTAGTAGCCGTATGTGGACGTGCACTGTCATGCTGAAGCACATCACCTTGCTGTCGAAGAAATGGCATTAGCACGGGCATAACAACCTGTACAGTGTAGCGGGTACTGAGTACTTACAGATATTTTTAATGACATTCATATAACCTACAAAGATAAATGGGGGTAAGGAATCAAATGAAAATAAGATAACTCATTCCGCGAGCAGTTTTGGCCGACCGAACATCGTCCAGGGAAGAAATTCTGGTACATATTGCACTTCCATGTTATCAAGGACCATTGGAACAATCTCCTTGTAACAGGACTGATATCACGTACCAAATGTGACCGCAGACTGTAATTGATCCTCCAGCACACCGTGAATCCTGTGGTGGGACCTATGTGTCGTGAGCGAATGCACAAGTGAATAGGCCGTTCACCAGGTCTATGCCGTACACGTACGTGCATAACTCACATACAGACACAACCTACTCTCATCATTGAAGACACCAGAGTGTTATTACACTCTCCAGACGAGTGTTTCGCGACATCTCAGCAGCTGTACTTGGTACATACGTTCTGTCAGTGGTAGCCTAGCCAGAGACACACGTGATCCCAGTCGTACTGCTAACAGATTAGGTTTGATTAGATTTACTTTCATTCCAATTGATCCGTAGTGAGGAGGTCCTCCAGCATATAGCACATGTCAGTTTTTATTCTATTTTATTTGCATCAGGCTCGTGGCCAATAATTCCTTCGTGTCTTTCATAATAGTGCATACGTGGACACTGGTCCTATAATTTCCGTGATAAACTTATATTACGGATATGGGCTCCTATTTCTCCTCCACAACTATTGCTTGTAAACAGTGACTTAAAGAATACTGCTTTTGATAAACATTATTTAGCAGTCACTACCTACTATTTTTTTGTCGTGAAATCTGTTTAATTCTCATCAGTACTAGTCAGTTTCAGAATCACAGAGTTTTCTTCTCAACACACAAGTTTCAGCAATCAGTCTAACTCATCTAGACTGTTAGAATCTGAACTGTATTCTCCAGCTGCAGATGACATTACAGGTAGCAGCAATTCACCGGCGATTTGAGACAGCTACCTTACTGCAGCATGACTACTGCCCATGGACTCTGCTCCGTTAACTCAAGTGGTTCAAGTGGCTCTAAGGACTATGGGACTTAACATCTGAGGTCGTCAGTCCCCCAGACTTAGAACTACTTTAACCTAACTAACCTAAGGACATCACACACATCCATGCCCGAGGCCGGATTCGAACCTGCGACCGTAGCAGCCGCGTGGTTCCGGACTGAAGCGCCTAGAACCGCTCGGCCACTGCGGCCGGCCACCGTGAGCTGCTACAGCACCGACTCAGAGTGTGAATTGCTACTAAATGGCTTGGAACACTCACTCAACCACTGTCGAATCTCCACCTTCTCAAATAAGTTCCCCATGTGACTCTTCAGGCTTCCTGAATGTATCTTTTGCAAATACACCTCCTGGTTTTCCACTGGGTCAGATTGTGCAAATCCCACAATACTTCATCAATACAACTGTTTGAAATCTTCAGGTGGCTGCAGATGCTGTTGTCACTGCTACAAGACACGACTGTTGATAATTGAGCAGCGACGTCAACATTTGCCAGACCAGGAGCAACAATACTCAGACACGGAAAGGCCATCTCAGCTGGAGGAAAGCAGAGCTCATTGTGCTGGGAGCCGCAGAAAGGCCTTTCGTTCATATGCTGTGGTCAAAGACTCTACTTCCGGATGCTCTAGTGGCTAAAAAAATTAACTCAGCACTGCGCCTGCATTGAGTCATGAATCAGAACGCCATTTCCAGTGGTCCTTGAAGACACAGCAAGTGCAACGTCTACATGGATTTCTTCACTGCACGATGTTCGGACGGCCACCGCTGCTTGCAGAATGTATCGATCTTGAATTCGTTTGAATCCTTATCCCCATTTATCTCTGTATCTGAACTTCGCTAAAAAATCTACATAACAATGGGAATGTCGACGGTGCGTGTTGTATGTCTATTTTGGAAACAGACGTGTTCCATTCACTGATGGTATTCGCTGCTGACAACAATGATATCCTTTTTACTCCTAATCGATATGCACCTGTTGTACGGGTTCAGAGTCATGGCAGGTCTCCCAGCTCGAAAAGGAATTTGTATTCAAACATTTGTACACACATCCATCTCACATTTCTAGCCACGTCCCCTACGGCGTGTGACTGAGCTGTTCTCTATTTTTAAACAACAGCTCTTGCAGTCTTGGAGGATGGAACGTTAACACGCCAGTCAGTCAGTTACCACAGCAAGTAATTGACGTGTTTAGTACAGGTGCGTCAGCGATGTCATACATACAGCAAAACTGAACGAAACCATTAATGTTTGGTACCCTTTAAATACTATGGCATACAAGGTAAGAAGGCGTTATCCAACCGAGGACGCTGTTGGACAGGACGACAACATTTTCGCAACGTTTTTAGTGGCTCCGATTATTCATAAACGTGAATATTCTTTGACTGTTCAATTAAAGTTACGCTGGATAGGATAGTGGATGAAAAAAAACGACTTTATAGACAGTACCGTGATTAATAGTTTTGAAAACTGTAGTGCTAGTGGTAGCGGCGGAAACAGTACTCCTGAAAGAGAAGCTAACTGTTCTGGTGACTATGAACCTTCACAAGAGAAGGAAGGCAATACTGTTAGTATTTTAATTAGGTTTCGGAAGAACCTGCTGAACGGGTTTATGACGATTATCATACATCTCCACGTAAGGTTGTGACCTACAGCCCGAAGACGCATCCATCAATAAAAAGCATATCGACCATTAAAGTAACATTTGGTAATGTGCAGAAAAAAAGCAACAAAGAACACCCATTTCGAAGAAACGAGGCACCCAAAGAACCGGAGATAACACAACAAATTCTACCCCAATTTGACATAGCATGGAATTAAGGAAAATGTATCTACTACTGACGCGTGAAATCTTGACAACGCAGAAAGCAAGAGCAATTGGGAATACAAGGTGTTTTGAATGGTCATAGCATTTCTCAAGATAGAATACAGAATGTGCCGTAGAAACATCACTGCTTTCATGACAACCAGAGGTGTACAGGAAGACCAAGATATTCGCCAGTTTGGGGCCCGTTTTGTGGAAGAAGTGAACCAGAAAACTGAAAGTTTTCAAATACTGCCACACTTTATTAGGAACACTGATCGACTTGTATTTAACGATGGACTAGCTTCTGGTGTGACACTATCTAAAAGAAAGGTGAAAAATTAACAGTTAGCTTGTTCTAGTCTGCACACAATACAACTCATAGTTATACAAGAGACGCTGGACTCCAAACGAGTAGACACCTAACATAAAACTGTATATTTGTCTTCAGGAAAAAATATTCGGCGCGAAAATTAAAAAGGCTATTGAGACAATCTTCCATCAAACATGTATTTGGAGGCTATAACAGGGAGGAAAACTTCATAACACCATTTAAAAGCGTTTCTAAGAATGTTGTTAATAATAATATCGCAAATTACCAGAAATGGAGGCCTGTACTACTTTGTGATTCTCGGAGTGCTCACTAGACCACATCAATAGCAAATGACTCATTTGTGAGTAAAGACAGTGATGCTTAACCATTTCGCCAAAAACAGCAAACTACGTACAGCCTTTGGATGCATATTTCTTCCGGCAGCATAAAAAATATTGAAGAAGGATAACAGACTTTGACACTAAATTAGTAAACAGAATTTTGTTAATGAAAATGCATTCTGTTATTGATAACGAGTTGTCTACTCCAGTGTATCAACCTATGCTTCAATATTCCTGAAAAGCGGCTGGGAACAATACCCCCGCACATGTTGCTGAATTCAAGAACTTGATTCAAGTGGCATTTGATTTTTCAGTTCAAGAACATAATCCTCAAAACTGTCCACATACTGCTTTCGCCAAATGTACCTGCAGTGATTTTGTATATTGCTTCATATGCTTCACTGAAGAATCTTTTATACATTTTTAGAATCCGATAGTCAGAAAACTAAGAGCAACTTTCACCATCCTAATCACAGTGGTACGAAAAGCTTCTAAATGCAGTTGGAAAACCGAATTTCTGTTCGAGAAGAAAGTCTTTCCTTATGAATGCAATGGAAATGCGGAATAACGACGCTATGCTGGGCTATTTCCGCGGTGACAGTTACCACATTATACTGCACAGAGCGTGTTTCGTCGGAGGGTAACTACAGTTCTCTGTGTTTTTCGTTGTAAGCTTTGATAATCGCTTATTACAGGCTTTTTCGTTGTTGTGGGGGCGATTTTTTACAGAAACAAAAGCAACTGGACTACGAAAGGGAATAAATCACTATTACAATATTACTCCGTATGGAGCCGACGCACCTTACGGGTCTCTTGAACTAAAATATCCAGAAAATATCCCTGAACAACCTCCGAAATTTTGTCGAAGGATTCGGGTACACCGTTATAATACGTCTGAAACTTCCGATGTCTCCAGGTTTCTTCCAGATTTCTCTCATAACTATTAAAACATATGTTATCAATAATGAAACTGTGACGTGTAGATAATTATAACTGACGGTTTTCTCTTTCACTCATTTTCCCCGGTCCGCCGTCCTATCTCCCATGGTCTAGGCGTGGCGTCTTTGACTGGTAATCAAAAGTGATGCTTCGCTCACACCGACACAAGGAAATCAGTGGTCAAAATTTGCATAAGTTTATTGACCAAGGAAAGAAACATCTGCTTCGATGATAATTAAAAAATCGTAATTATAGTGTCTCGCAGGTATGAATTCTTGACAGTATTGTGATTCCAGAATCTGGCAAAGTCACGGAAGCCGGCCGGAGTGGCCGTGCGGTTCTGGGCGCTGCAGTCTGGAGCCGAGTGACCGCTACGGTCGCAGGTTCGAATCCTGCCTGTGGCATGGATGTGTGTGATGTCCTTAGGTTAGTTAGGTTTAATTAGTTCTAAGTTAAGTCGCGTAGTGCTCAGAACCATTTGAAAGTAACAGAATTAGGAATTTCATAGAGACAAATATACTTGTATGGAAAATATTCTAAGAAGGGAAACTGCTCATCGTAAACCCCCTCAGATTTAGTAGTAAGATGGCCCAGCGGATAGTCCGTTAAAAACTGAACACAGATAAAGCATGAAAACACGAAGAAGCGGTACTGGTGAGAAAGAAAACAAAATAGAAACAGTTAACGGTCCAGGCTCAAGATGTGCAACATCGGGCAAATTTGAAGAGCTGCGGCATCCTGGTTATGTGGGTCCGCAGCTCGTGGTCGTGCGGTAGCGTTCTCGCTTCCCACGACCGGGTTCCCGGGTTCGATTCCCGTTGGGGTCAGGGATTTTCTCTGCCTCGTGACGACTGGGTGTTGTGTGATGTCCTTAGGTTAGTTAGGTTTAAGTAGTTCTAAGTTCTAGGAGACTGATGACCATAGATGTTAAGTGCCATAGTGCTCAGAGCCATTTTGAACCTGGTTATGTGGTCAGGGTGTTGGGCTGCGAAGGGGGACACCCATGTTCGGCCATTTTTTTTTTTCGCCTCCCAAAATCATGAACTGTCCGCTCGGACTGTCCATTGTATCCAAATTTGTGTCTGTGTCGTAGTGTAATGTCCGTTTGCAACAGCGGGGTGTAAGGAAGGAACCTCCAGACGTACGTATCTCCTGTTTGTTCTTCTCAAGCACCACATGTTACGACTCCCGCGTTCCGTTTTGGAAATTTTCGCTCTTGGTCTCCTCCATTGTAACATAGTCCACATCGATTTATTTCTTGCTTTCATTCCTGCGAGATGTTTATATGACACTTCGCATGCTCTAACTATTCATCACATTTACTTACCACGGTAATATATTCTTAACACATGTCTCATATTCTATGAGCATTGTACAAGATGACAATTGTCATGACTGCAGAAGGAGAACAGACACGTCAGTGACCAGACTGACAGTTCGTAATTTTGTGAAAAAAATTGGGGTACGAGAGAGATTTGAACATGGATCTCTCGGTTTGCAGTTCAACACCATGACCACACAACCACGACACATGAATCCTCCAACTCGCTCGAAGCTGCACATCTTGATCTCGGACCGTTCGCTACTTCAATTTTGGTTCTTTTTTCGCAGTTCCGTAAACTTTCTTCCTGTTTTCATACTTGATCTGTGTTCAGTTTTCAACGGGATATCTACTGGGCCGTCTTAAATTAAATCTGGGGGGGAGGGGGGCACGCGATGTGGAGTTTCCGTTGTAAGTCCAATGAAGCTGTCCTGTATAGCACCAACATATGAACAGAAAAGTCTAGCATGGGTACAATCTAAATTCGCCAAGGGAAACAACGATGAATGCTGAATTCAGAGGCGACGGTCCCTACGATGAGCTCCGAGAGCGTCTTAAGACGATGGGGTGAGTTGCACCCGCTCAGAGGGTAGGAGAGGCTCTCGAAGCCGGAAGAACTGACTTGTGGAGCTTTGGCGCCGACTTTATAGCGCCCGGCGACACTATTTTCTGTTCACATGTGTGGCAGTCACGAATAGGTCCGTCAGAAGTCACGGCCTTTGCAAGCGCTGGTACCACCGCCTCGCTGGCCGCGGTGGCCGTGCGGTTCTAGCCTCTTCAGTCCGGAACTGCAGGACTGCTACGGTCGCAGGTTCAAATCCTGCCTCGGGCATGGTTGTGTGTGATGTCCTTAGCTTAGTTAGGTTTAAGTAGTTCTAGGGGACTGATGACCTCAGATGTTAAGTCCCAAAGTGCTCAGAGCCATTTGAACGACCGCCTCGTTCCCTCCATTCCTGCGACAAGGCGAGCCCGTGACGCTGAGGTTTGCAGGGGCTATTTAGGCTGCATGCGCGACCGAGCTGCCCGAAGGGTTCCCGTTCGTTTTCGCGACGATCCCCGGTATAACGAAAATCATCTTGCTCTTGGGATGGATCCCCGCTACTGTTTAAATTTTCAATGCAAATCATCAGCAAAGATTTTTGACGACTTTTGGTATAATTAGTCACCCTCGTTCTGCCAACGGCGTTGTGAATGAGGCTTGACAGGCAGACAGTATTTTAGCGCACTCTGTTGGGGTGACAACCTATTCTCAAAAGGTGGAAGAATCAGCACTGATCAGAGGCATGGGGATGCAGAGAACACTGTAAACCACTGCGTTAATGTCATTTGACCTGCAGTGAAAAAGAGTCACGATGATCTATCTATTGGCAAAATATTCCAGATTAGTCTCCTATTTGGATTTCCTGGAGAAAACTGCCATCATAAGAAATACATAAATAACCAAAAATGCTTAACATTCTGCTAGACAGAACGTGGGATGCCAGAAGTTTTAACCTGCCAGGGAAGCTAGAAAACCTGAAAAGGGAAATGCAGATGTTCAGCCTAAAGATGTACGCAGTAGTGATCAGCATCGCTGCCTGCAGATCGTGAGGCCCCAGGTTCAATTCCCGATCGACTCGGAGATTTTCTTCGCTTGGGGACTGGTTGATCGTGTTATCCTGACCATTTCATCTTATCTTTATCACAAAGACGCGCAACTCGCCGAGGTGACGTCACGCAGAAAGACTTGCACCAGGTGCCGGCCGAACAACCACAGACGGACAATAATTACGTATGATCATTTCATTTCAGTTTAGATTTATAGGTGGGGGATGGGGGTGTCAGTTGGGTCAAATCAAAAGAAGATAAGGATTTCTGGTCAGACGAATACTGGGAAGTATCAATAGCAGCAGCAAATAGTAAAACGAGAGTAGCATTCTTTATGAAAATGAATCTAGTGCTGAGGGTGAGTTACAGCGAACGGTTCAGTGATAGGGTTGTGCTCATCAGAATCGACAGCAAAGCGACGCCGTCAGAGAACGTAAATGAGGAGACTGGAAGGGTCATTCAATATTTAAAGAGAGGCGATAATGTAGTAATCAAAGGGAACTGGGGCGCGCAATTAGCGAAATGAACAGAAGACTGAGTTACAGGAGACTACGAACTCGGCAGTAGGAATGAGAGACTAGACGGATTAACTGAGTTCTGCAATAAATTTCAGCTAATTAAACAAATACGCTTTTCAATAATCACAAGAAGATGTGACACAGGAAGATTCCACGTAATTTACGTCCTGGCCAGAGAAATATTCCGAAGGCAGCTATTGGATTGTAGGATCTGCCCAGTGAAATTTGTTGAGCATTTCTGTACCACTCTGATGCCGACTAAATGATCCCATGACGAGACGCGCCAAACGATCTTCTCTATATATTCTATCAGTCCTACCTGGTAAGGATCCAGATTGATGAACAATACTCAAGAATCGATCGAACAAGCGCAGTGGAATTTAAGAGAATCGTCCGGAAGAACCAATATAGAAAGACGTGCGGTACTGAAATAGTGAGGACTGATGAGATGCATCTGAAATTCTCAAAGACCGTAGATGCTGCGATACTGCATACCGTAACAGGCCGTTCTAGTGAAGAGAAATCGACTCTCTAAAAAGGGCAATCACAGAAGTTGGAAAGAAAGCCATAGGTACAAATCATCATCATCATCATCATTTAAGACTGATTGTGCCTTTCAGCGTTCAGTTTGGAGCATAGCCCTCCTTATAAAATTCCTCCATAATCCCCTATTCAGTGCGAACATTGGTGCCTCTTTGATGTTAAACCTATTACTTCAAAATCATTCGTTACCGAATCCAGGTACCTTCTCCTTGGTCTGCCCCGACTCCTCCTAACCTCTACTGCTGAACCCATGAGTCTCTTGGGTAACCTTGCTTCTCCCATGCGTGTAACATGACCCCTCCATCTAAGCCTGTTTGCCCTGACTGCTACATCTATGGAGTACATTCCCAGTTTTTCTTTGATTTCCTCATTGTGGACACCCTCCTGCCATTGTTCCCATCTACTAGTACCTGCAATCATCCTAGCTACTTTCATGTCCGTAACCTCAACCTTGTTGATAAGGTAACCTGAATCCACCCAGCTTTCGCTCCCATACAACAAAGTTGGTCGAAAGATTGAACGGTGCACAGATAACTTAGTCTTGGTACTGACTTCCTTCTTGCAGAAGAGAGTAGATCGTAGCTGAGCGCTCACTGCATTAGCTTTGCTACACCTCGCTTCCAGTTCTTTCACTATGTTGCCATCCTGTGAGAATATGCATCCTAAGTACTTGAAACCGTCCACCTGTTCTAACTTTGTTCCTCCTATTTGGCACTCAATCCGTTTATATCTCTTTCCCACTGACATTACTTTTGTTTTGGAGATGCTAATCTTCATACCATAGTCCTTACATTTCTGATCTAGCTCTGAAATATTACTCTGCAAACTTTCAATCGAATCTGCCATCACAACTAAGTCATCCGCATATGCAAGACTGCTTATTTTGTGTTCACATATCTTAACCTCACCCTGCCAGTCTATTGTTTTCAACATATGATCCATAAATAATATGAACAACAGTGGAGACAGGTTGCAGCCTTGTCTTACCCCTGAAACTACTCTGAACCATGAACTCAGTTTACCGTCAACTCTAACTGCTGCCTGACTATCCATGTAAAGACCTTTAATTGCTTGCAAAAGTTTGCCTCCTATTCCATAATCTCGTAGAACAGACAATAACTTCCTCCTAGGAACCCGGTCATATGCCTTTTCTAGATCTATAAAGCGTAGATACAGTTCCCTGTTCCAGTCATAACACTTCTCCATTATTTGCCGTAAACTAAAGATCTGAATAGAGATATTGGCAAATCATATTACCTGTCGACAATGCCTTTCGTTCTCAGGACCAGGAATCATTGTAAAATAAATTAATTCGAATCTATGTCAGTGTGGGTTAAAGGTGCTGACAACTGTGAAAAAATTAAACTCGTCGGTGACTTTACCCATTATTATAGAAATTAAATAAATTATTTCCTTTCCCTTATCATTAACAAAATAAAACAATATCAAACAAACAAACCATATGCGAGATACTCTGTGTGAGCGTTGGCCTTGGTCGTTACGCAACTGCTTATCGCTCTGCGTTTACAAACATGACAAGCCAAATGAGACGCGTGCTGCTAAAGAGACTACGGCACACGTCCGGGATATCCACCCGACAGAAGAAATACTTCAACTGATTGCCGAAAAAGGAAGTTAAAAATGTTCAGGGAAAAACAGGAGTGAAATAAATAGGAAGTACAGGGAAGCCAAGACCAAACAGCAGCAGGAAAAATTTCAAGAAATCGAAAACAAATGGTCATCGGAAGGACTCCATGAGATGCATAGCGCTGCAGACTACGGTGCTCAGGTTGTGCCGTGCTCACCGCCTTCAGGAAGGCATTTTATACCGTCCCGAACTGCAGTTTAGTGAAAAAAATAACAGCCTATCGAGTATCGGACCAGATTTGCGACGAGATTCAAGACTTCTTCAAACAGAACTGAAAACGTCGCTCTTAAAGGAATAAAACTGACCGATGTAAAGATTACTTCCGAAGTATCCCAAGGATCTGTGATAGCACCGTTATTGTTTACAATGTATATAAATGATCTAGTAGAAAACGCTGGAAGCATCTCGCAGATGATGCTGTTGCCTATAAGAAAGCAGCAATACCAGTAGACAGACTCTATCTGCAGAATGGCCTGCAGAGGATTGATGAATGGTGCCGGTTCTTGCAGATGACCGTGAACACAAATAAATGTGACATATTGCGCGTACACAGGAAAACAAAGCCACTATTATACAACTACTCTATTCATAAAAAATTATTGGAAACAATACTACTGTAAAATATTAGGAGTAACTTTCCAGAGCGACCTTATGTGAAATGACCACATAAACAGTAGGGAAAACATATACCAGACTCATATTCATACGAAGAATCTTAAAAAAAATGTAACTGATCCACAAAGGAAGTGGCTTACAGTGCGCTTGTTCGACCGATTCTTGAGTATTATTCATCAATCTGGATCCTTACCAGGTAGGACTGATAGAAGATACAGAGAAGGTCGTTTCGGCGCGTTTCGTCATGGGATCATTTAGTTGGCGTGAGAGTGTTACAGAGATGCTCAACAAACTCAAGTTGTAGACGCTTGAAGAGGGGCGTTGTGCATGTCGGAGAGGTCTATTGATAGTTCGGGAGAACATTTTGAGGAAAGAATCAGACAACGTATTAGTTCCTTCCACATGCATCACTCGAAATGACCACGACGAGAAAATTCGAGACATTAGAGCTAATAAAAAGGCTCGCCAACAGCCATTCTTCCTACGCGACATTCGCTAGTGGAACAGCGAAGGGGGTGTCAGTTAGTGGTACCAGGAGTGCCCTCCGACACACACAGTTAGGTGGCTTGTGGAATATCATGTATTTTTAATTTTTAAGTGAATACACCGCCATCTAACTGTACTATTACGATCCAGGTTTCTGCTTTTTATGCCATTTTCGAGTGACACAGTTTATGTCATTAACATATATTGCAGGACATCAAACTCAAAACTGACCATAAATTAAGAAAAATATTCGCTGCACACGAAATGCCAGATGTAAAATCATCATTTTGTAAAACGATCACTAAACAATAGTGGGAGCACGATATATTTAATAAATATATGTAAGTATAGACATTCAGCGTAAAGAAGGGTCAAAACAACCTTCGGTGAAATTAAAAGCAAGTGTGACAACATCTATAGTGCAATGGTAATTCCACTGCTAAACACAGATTATAGAGCATACGCTTGGAAAGATCACACCGAAGAGCTTTACGAGAGCGAATAATTGTGTGATGACGGAAGAAGGAATGGGCTATGTTGAAGACATTGGAGATCTAATATTAGAGTCACAGCTTAAAATATCGTTGGAAGACTTGCGATCATATAAGGTAGAAGGGACATATAACGTCCCTTCTGAATTTCTAAAATCATTGGAGGAGGCGGTAATCAAACGATGATATAAGTTGGTGTGTAGAATCCATGAGAATGGAGACATGTCATTCGACTTTCGGAAGAACACCATGCATACAGTCCCGGAGACAAGGTCAGATGAGTAACAAAAATAATATATAGAAGAATCGAAATGATTGTCAAGAAACTGTTAGATTATGAGATTGGTTTCAGTCTTTCGCCCCTACGGTTCAATCTACACATCGAAAAAACAACGACAAAAATAAAAGAAAGATTCAAAGTGGGTTTCAAGATCAAGATGACTGAATACCAATGATAAGATTCCCCAATCGCATTGTTGTCCTCACTGCAAGGACAGAAGAATTATTGGGCGTGTAAAATGGAATGAACAGAACACAGACTGGCAGTAAACTGAAGAAAGACGAATGTAACGACGGGTAGCAGAAATGAGATTAGCAATGAACTTAATATCAAATGTAATGACTGTGAATTACACAAAGCTGCGGAATTCTGCTAGAAACTCATGACAGATGAAGCAAGAAGGACATAAGGCGCGGAGTAACACATGCAAAGCGAGCATTCCTGCCCAGAAGAAGTATATTACTATCAAACATAAGCTGTAATTGGAGGAGGTAATTTCTGAGAATGTCCGCTTTGCTGTGTACGACTTCGCACACAACGGTAGAGAGAGGTGGTCTGAGTGTCTGCCGCCAGCTGTCCTGTATCGTGGCGGCAGAGGGCGCTCGTGGCCCAGAGTGACTGGTGGTGTGGCTCAGTGGGCGTGCTGCAGTCAGTCCACCGGGTCTCACACGACTGCTGTCGGCGTTGGACGGAACCTTGGAATTCCGTTGTCAAGACCGACGCCCCGGTACAGTGGTATCGATGTGTGGTACCACACATTTGTAGTACAGCTTTGTATGATAGTGTATCATGCACTGTGAGGAAACAGAAAAAGAGGTGAATCGAAGGGACTGAGAACCGGTAGTACAGAAGGATGTTGAGAAATTAGATAGACTGACTGCTGTGTACTGAAAAGCCAAACAAGAAGAGTTTGCCACAGTTGGTACCAGAAGCCCCATGGGCGTCCGTCCACAACAGGGATATCGCTACGCCCAAACTAATCACATTGCCCGCGAGGACCCCTGGAGTGGCAGCGTCACCAGGAGGAAAGACGAGTGCTTAAGTAACCGTGCAAGAACAGAAGTTGTCAGTTGCAAGTTGTAAATGAGACCAAGTCTTGCTAGGCAGCTCCTGCAGAACGTTCGTCTGCTCTTCAAGTCTCCGAGTCGTCGAGGGAGGTTGAGACAGTGGCCAATATATAGACGGTGGTTAGTCTTCAGTGGAAACGGTATAGTGAATAGAATTATCGTGTACGGACAGAGACCGCCTGCCTAGAGTTTTAACTGAGTACTGTTAGTCTGGAACTGTTCTTCCAACGGTACATCAAGACAGAAGAGTAGCTTTCTTCCAACTTCAGTTCAGAGAACATTATCTAGCATGTGCTCATGGAACTGTAGTCAGCGCCGGGCAGGTAGGCTAAACCTGCATTCTAGCTCTAGCCAGCGTTACTATAGTTCCGTAATTTATTTTACTATCCACTATTCTGCTTTACTTTCTTTGTGTATGTCCTGCCCTCGAACAGACACATCCGCAGAGGGTTCATCGAACCATTTTCATACAACTTCTCTACCATTCCAATCTCGAATGGCGCGTGGGAAAAAAGGAACTTGTAAATCTTTCCGTTCGAGCTCTCATTTCTCTTATTTTGTTATGATGATCATTCTCCCTACGTAGATGGGTGTCAACAAAATATTTTCGCATTCGGAAGAGAAAGTTGGTGATTGAAATTTCGTAAATAGATCACGCCGCAAAGAAAACCGCCTTTTGCCTCCCCAACTCGCGTATCATAGCAGTGACACTCTCACCCCTATTGCGCGATAACACGAAATGGGCTGCCCTTCTTTGCAGTTTTTCGATGTCCTCCGTCAATCCTATTTGGTAAGGATACCAGACCGCGCAGCAATATTCCAGCAGAGGACGGACAAGTATAATGTAAACTGTCTCTTTAGTGGGTTTGTCGCATCTTGTAAGTGTCCTGCCGGCCGGGGTGGCCGAGCGGTTCTAGGCGCTACAGTCTGGAACCGTGCGACCGCTGCGGTCACAGGTTCGAATCCTGCCTCGGGCATGGATGTGTGTGATGTCCTTAGGTTAGTTAGGTTTATGTAGTTCTAGTGGAGTGATGACCTTGGAAGTTAAGTCCCATAGTGCTCAGAGCCATTTTTTTGTAAGTGTTCTGCCAACAAAGTGTAGTTTTTATTTATTTTATTTATTTATTTATTGTTCCGTGGGACCAAATTAAGGAGAAGTCTCCATGGTCATGGAACGAGTCAATACATGAAATTATAGCACGATATTAGAAAAGGATAAAATGAAATATAAAAATACATATTCAGGTGACAAGTCGTAAGTTTAAATAAAGAAAATCAACAATGTAACACTGGAATTTGCTTAATTTTTTAGCTCTTCCAGGAGCTCCTCGGCAGAATAGAAGGAGTGAGCCATGAGGAAACTCTTCAGTTTAGACTTAAAAGAGTTTGGGCTACTGCTAAGATTTTTGAGTTCTTGTGGTAGTTTATTGAAAATGGATGCAGCAGAATACTGCGCTCCTTTCTGCACAAGAGTCAAGGAAGTGCATTCCACATGCAGATTGGATTTCTGCCTAGTATTAACTGAGTGAAAGCTGCTAACTCTTGGGAATAGGCTAATATTGCTAACAAACGACATTAAAGAAAATATATACTGTGAGAGCAATGTCAGAATTCCCAGACTATTGAATAGGGGTCGACAAGAGGCTCTCGAACTTACACCACATATAGCTCGAACAGCCCGTTTTGAGCCAAAAATACCCTTTTCGAATCAGAAGAATTACCTCAAAAAATAATACCATACGACATAAGCGTATGAAAATACGCGAAGTAGACTACTTTTCGTGCTGAAGTGTCACTTATTTCAGATACTGTTCTAATGGTAATTAAAGCAGCATTTAGTTTCTGAACAAGATCCTGGACATGGGCTTTCCACAACAGCTTACTATCTATCCGAACGCCTAGGAACTTGAACTGTTCCGTCTCGCTTATAATATGCCCATTCTGTCTGATGAAAATATCGGTTCTTGTTGAATTGTGAGTTAGAAACTGTAAAAACTGAGTCTTACTGTGATTTAGCATCAAATTATTTTCCACAAGCCACGAACTTAGTTCATGAACTACATTATTTGATACAGTTTCAATATTACGCACAAGATCCTTCACTATCAAGCTGGTGTCATCAGCAAACAGAAATATTTTTGAATCACCTGTAATACTAGAAGGCATATCATTTACATAAATAAGAAACAGCAGCGGCCCCAGCACCGACCCTTGGGGAACGCCTCACTTAACAGTGCCCCATTGGGACTGAACATCACTACCACTCTCAATATTGCGGAGAATTACCTTCTGCTTTCTGTTCTCAAAGTAAGAGGCGAACCAATTGTAAGCTACTCCCCTTACTCCATAATGGTCCAACTTCTGCAGTAATATTTTGTGGTCAACACAGCCAAAAGCCTTCGTTAAATCAAAGAAAACACCTAGCGTTCGCAACCTTTTATTTAATCCGTCCAAAACCTCACAGAGAAAAGAGAATATAGCATTTTCAGTTGTTAAACCATTTCTAAAACCAAACTGAACATTTGACAGCAAATTATGTGAATTTAAATACTCCAGTAACCTTGCATATACAACCTTCTCGATAACTTTAGCAAACACCGATGGCATAGAAATAGGTCTAAAATTGTCAACATTATCCCTGTCTCCCTTTTTGTAAAGTGGATTCATTACTGAGTACTTTAATCGGTCAGGAAACCGACCACTCCTAAAGGAAAAGTTACAGATATGGCTAAGTACTGGGCTAACATACATAGAACAATACTTCAGTGTTCTGCTAGATACCCCGTCGTATCCATGAGAGTTTTTGGTCTTTAGTGATTTAATTATTAACTCAATCTCCCTCTTGTCAGTATCATGGAGGAGCATTTCAGGTAACAGTCTCGGAACGCTTTTTTCTAAGAGCGCAATATGATTCCCTGTTGGGACTAGGTTTCTATTTAGTTCACCTGCGATATTCAGAAAGTGATTATTAAATACTGCACATATATGCGACTTATCAGTAACACGGACATTCCGACTACGCACTGATTCTATATCCTCGACCTGTCTCTGCAGACCAGCCACTTCCTTTACGACTGACCATATGGTTTTAATTTTATCCTCAGACTTAGCTATTCTATCTGCATACCACATACTTTTTGTCTTCCTAATAACATTTTTAAGCACCTTAAAATACTGTTTGTAATGGGCTGCTGCATTTAGATTTTGACTGTTTCTAACGTTTTGATATAATTGCCACTTTGTTCTACAAGATATTCTTATCCCTCTAGCCAGCCACCCAGGCTGCCTGTTTGTGCTAGTACCCTGTTTTGAACGTTCTAACGGAAAGCAACTTTCAAAGAGCACGAGAAAAGTCTTGAGAAAAGCATTATATTTATCGTCTACTGTATCAGCGCTATAAACATCTTGTCACTCTTGTTCCTTGATAAGGTTTACAAAGGTCTCTACAGCAACTGGGTCAGCTTTCCTAAACAGCTGATGACTATATTTAACACGTGTTGCAGCACAAAAATCTTTTAGAGTTAAAATTTGTGCATCATGATCTGAAAGGTCATTCACCTTTTTGCTAACAGAATGCCCTTCTAGTAATGAGGAATGAACAAAAATGTTGTCTATGGTTGTTCTACTGTTCCCTTGTACTCTCGTTGGAAAGAATACGGTTTGCATAAGATTATATGAATGAAGGAGGTCTACCAGCATCCTCTTCCTTGCACAATCACTTATACAATTAATATTGAAGTCACCACATATAACTAACTTTTTGTATTTCCTATAAAGTGAACCAAGAACCTCCTCTAGCTTTAGCAAAAATGTTGTGAAATCGGAGTCTGAGGATCTATAAATAACAACAGTTAGAAGTTTAGCTCCGTTAAATTTAACCACACCTGCACAACAATCAAACACCTTTTCAGTGCAGTACTTTGAAACATCAATTGACTCAAATGGGGTGCCGTTTTTCACATACATGGCTACTCCCCCACACCGCAAAGAGCTCCTCGAAAAGCTGCCAGCCAACCTGTATCCTGGTAAAGGAAGCCTCTGAATTATCTCCTTATTTAAGAAGTGTCCAGATATACCAATAATTTCAGAGTCAACATCTATAAGCAGTTCACTAACTTTATCTCTAATACCTTGTATGTTTTGATGAAATATACTAATTCCCTCATAACTCGGATACCTAAGCTTTGTCAAAAGTGGTTCCTTTGCTAGAGAGACTTCCCCACAATATTATCTATGTCGCCTTTCCAATTTAAGTTACTCGTAATTGCAATTCCTAGGTATTTAGTCGAATTGACAGCCCATAGATTTGTGCGATTTATCGTATGCCGAAAATTTAAAGGATTTCTTTTAGTACCCGTGTGGATGACCACGCACTTTATTTAGTGCCAATCGCCACTTTTCGCATGATACAGAAATTCTCTTTAGATCATTTTGTAATTGGAATTGATCGTTGATGATTTTACTAGACGGTAAATTACAGCGTCATCTGCAAACAATCTAAGGGGGCTGCTCAGATTATCACCTAGATCATTTATGTAAATCAGCGACAGCAGGGGGTCTACGACACTGCCTTGTCAGCGGCGAAATTTACACCAAACTGGACGCCCTCAGTCAACAACACTGGTAAGATAAGGAAAGACGAGACTGTTTGCATATTCCCAGTTGGGACTCCCTCTGCCTCACTGCGGGACCTCTGAGATATTTGGCTGAAAAGAACGAAGCTATACGACAGCCCGTCCTGCCCTCACGAGCTGAAAATCAAAGACGAAGTAAATAAATTAAAAAACAGCCCCTGTTTGAGTCTGTGTTTACGTCACAATGCCGCTGCTTTGTTCCGGTAAGTACTGTTCCCCACCGCCGGCATGGAGTCCATTCGTCAGCTTACCAGGCGGCGGTCGTGCGTCTGCTGCATCGCGTGACCTGTCGCCCTCAACAGGCGGCAACCACCCGCAGCCCCCTCCCCCCCCTCCCCCCATAGCACCCTGTGCACACACAACGGGCTCTGCGGCTGATCGCGCCCGCTGCTTCCCGTAACTCAGCCGCACGCAGCAGGTGCTTTGGATGTGTCCCGTCAGCTACGGTAATCCCGCGTTATTACACAGGACTCGGCATCCGACACCTCAGTGACGGACGATAGTGCCAATTACGAGGGCGCGCACAAAAGCAATGGCTTCGAATTTTTCAAGTGGAAACTGTTAAAGCCTTTTAAGTAAAACAAACGTTATTAACATTCTACATCTTTATTCTTCATATCTACATATTTGCGGCGAGGCGATCTACCGGCCGCTACGCAGTTACGAACTCTAGCGTGTAGCACGGCGGTGTGAAATGTAACTACGCCGATGTATGAGACACAGCGTGATGTAATCCAGTTTGGAATTCAAAGAGTTTGTCCACACATGGAGCAATCTCCCACTCAGCTTGGCAGACGACAAACGACCGCTATGACATCTGCAACAACCCGACGTCCTGGGTTCACTGCAACGGGTTTAAATTTCATAGAGTGGCAATACGTCCGCCGTGTCTCAAGCAAACTGAATGTGCGTCCGCCATTTTATCTGCAGTTCAAGTGGTTCTGAGCACTGTGCGACGTAACATCTGACGTCATCAGTCCCCTAGAACATAGAACTACTTAAACCTAACCAACCTAAGGACATCACACACATCCACGCGCAAGGCAGGGTTCGAACCTGCGACCGTAGCGGTCGCGCGGTTCTAGACTGAACGGCCTAGAACCGCTCGGACACAATGGCCGGCTTACCTGCAGTCAAGGACGTCGTCTCCTGTCTCATCCCCTGAAACTGACTTCAACTAACTTCAGATACCTCATGTTAGCTTTATTTTTTCTCAAAAGCAGTAAGTAGCGGAGATTTCAGTGTGCACTGACTGCAAGGAGGAAAGTTGTAATCGACATATGGATAAACTTTTCGGTGTAGATAAAACTGCAGGACGACTACCAACGTAAATCAATGCAAAATGAGCAAGTACCACGTGAAGGTGACCGAGCGGTTCTAGGCGCTGCAGTCTGGAACCGCGCTGCTGCTACGGTCGCAGGTTCGAATCCTGCCTTGGGCATGAATGTGTGTGATGTCCTTAGGTTAGTTAGGTTTAAGTACTTGTAAGTCTAGGGGACTGATGACCTCAGATGTTAAGTCCCATAGTGCTTAGAGCCATTTGAACCATTTGAACCACGTGAAGATCATGGCGTAAACTTCGAAATGCATTGTGGTTAGCTAATAGAAACGGTATATTTATTTGCATGAAAATATGTAAAAGCAGTGTAATTATTAAATTACAGACTTACTAGATGCTACTGATGACTCATTGAGCCAAGATAAAAACTGCTGTTTCGAAGAGCGCGCCGCAGAGCGTAGTGTGAAGCAGTAGCCCCCCGTTTCTGGCGGTGGCGCCGCTGTGGCAATCGCAGCTTTGGTGTCTCCCTCTGGTGGGAAAGGGGAAAGGTTGCATGTTCACGTGCATTTAACGCGCTCGATGAGCTCGCCAGTCGATCAGTTGGTCAGTCTGAGTGAGTCTGGGTCAGTCTCTCGTCCCCAGCTTGCTAGTCTGTCTCTTGTCCGAATTTGTGTCTGTCGTTCTGAGTGCTAGTATGTCTTTCGTTCGGATCAACCTTTAAAGCCCGCACAATGAGTGAGAGTGTGTCCACTCCGCCAGTAAGAGAACTCAGCGGGTGGTCGCCCGGTCGGGGCTTAGTTCCTGCATCTGAGTCTGCGCGTTAGGCCGCCAGTCTGCTCGAATTGCTCAGGCAATGGGCATTGGCGGCTGGATCGATCGATCGGTTGGTCGGTCGCGCACTGAGACACAAGATGACTTGTCCGTCGGCGCATGTGAGGTCGCCACGTGAGTTCAGTGGGCCGCGGCGTATAGCGAGGGGTAGTGGCTTCGCGGTCGACAGGAGAGCAACAGGAGACAACCCACGACATCAGTCTGGTCGGTGCGAGCAGCGACGCCGTGGTGTAACTGGTTCTCCGAGCGCTTCTGGGGCCCTTTCCATCTTGTGGAGCTTGGCTCGGTCCTTTCCTAGTGTAGGGAGGTCGTTTTGCCAGTGGGCGTGTTTCCTCTGCATGGTTGGGTCCGAGCCAGTATTTCCGCCGTCGTGTGTCTGGAAGTGAGTGGGAGACGCACCAGCAGTGCAGTCGCGACGGAGCAGCAGTCGCGGACGGAGCAGCGGGCAGTCGGTCGGTTGGTGCGGACCAGGAGAGACGGGAGATCGGCGCGTCTTCCTGCGTCCGTTGAAGCGGCTGGCAGCGGACGTGTCGGGAGAGCGATTTGGGGATGCTGCTCCAGGTCTTCTCTAGAAATCGCAGTTTATTAGAAGTTAAGTGATTGGTGATATGTTGTTTCATTTACTTGTTAAATCCTACTTGTTTTCTTGGCCAGTTTCTCGTCCCCAGCTTGTTCGTCTGTCTCTCGTCCGCTTTTGTTAGGCAGTTAGTGTCTGTCTGTCTGTCTGCCGTACGTTAGTAGCTGCCTCTGTCATGTTTGTCGGATTCGGTGTGTTAACGAATTTATTGCTTGAAGTGTAACGGGCTAATTCCTGAAATATGTTTTTATTTTGCCTCTCATCTTTAGAGGCGGTATATGTGTACTGTAGAGCAAGTTTGGCCAACGTTGTATAATTTTATGTAAGATTTCATTTCATGGGCTTTTACTTAAATGGTCATTTTAGTATATAAAGTTGCCACCCTTCCACCGTAAGACTTTTCTTAGATGTTAAAATCAAGTTGCACCTTCGGTGGCAAGTTAATCTTTTAATTTTAGTATTTTGTACCATTTCTACCCCTCCTATGAGGTGCATAGTTTGTGTGCTTATGTGAATTGTTAAAGCTTTTACTTTAAGCTAATCTGGTGTGTTGCAGATTTGCACCTGTGTAGTCTTTCAGAGGTTGTTGTGAGCGGTCGTGACTACGGCCGTGCCAAAAGGGAGCGGCAAGGTTCTCAGCCCGAAAGCTCATACACTCAAAAATTTGTTTCTTTCTGCCTCTGAATAAATTGTAATTTGATATTTAGAGGGTGCTTTCTGCTTATAGTGTGATTAAATGTGTTAATGTTCTTGATGAATCGCTAGCAAATAAAGAAAATTCTTTAAAAAACGTTTTGAAAGTAAATTCACGGTCCACTCATTAACAGTATTATTCACCAAGCTGTCGAAAGTTCGATTTCTAGTCTCTGGTTGTGTGATTTTGAAAATTATACACAGGTGAGTTTATTACTTTTGAATACATTATGGGAGTGGCAGTGATCAATGTGTTACAAATATTTACTATTAAAAACAGTCTTGATCACGATTTATTTATCAAGGTGACATCTTTCTGTTGAAGAATCACTAGTTCCTACTCAATGGTCTGAAGATGACCACAACAGTGGTCGAAACCGGTCACCTTGATAAATAAATCGTGATCAAGACTGTTTTTAATAGTAAACAGTTGAGTTTGCCTTGGAGTAAAGGTGCCTCTGATCATTTGTGTCGCACATACACTTCTCTTCATAGTTATTTGAGCAGATTTATCTCGCTATAGTTCGAAACAATGTCTCCCGCTCCATATCTTCTTACCATCTCTGCATTAGCTCCTGTCACTTCGATTCGTGCTCTTGAACGCTATATACACATTAGTCACGTTTAATTTATATTTCTCTAAACAGATTGCAAAGAAAAATTCACCAAATAAAGCAATTCGTTTTCGAAACAGACTAACAATGGACTGGTTCCTCTCAATGTTCTCAATGTGAATATGGCGTCCGAGTTAACGTTGGTTGACGCAAAGGGCGGTGTAGCTCGTGTGTTAGCCACTCTTCGAAATTTAAACTCGTTGGTTCACTGTCATCGATCATCTCCATACAGTCTCGACTTGGTCACATCCGATTTTCATCAGTTTCCAGAATGTAAAGAACACCTTCGAGGCCATCGCTTTGATGTACGTATATATGTATTGAACCGGGGACCTAGAAATGACGGAGAGGCTTCGACCCGCCGCAGCCCTCAGTAGTTTATAACCCCACAATACGCCACAGCAGTCCACCCAACCCACCGCCGCCCCACACAGAACCCAGGGTTGTTGTGTGGTTCGGCCCCCCCTTCCCCCCGGGAACGTCTCATACCAGAGGAGTGTAACCTCAAATGTTTGCGTGGTAGAAGATAGAATAATTATGGTGTACGCGTACGTGAAGACACTGCCTGCGCAGCAATCACCGACACAGTGTAACTGAAGCGGAATAATCAGTTCATCCGCCGAGGCAAATGGAAGAACACCTCAAATACCATCCACAGGCTGGACCTCGACACTAATCCACCGGGCGGATTCGTGCCAGACCGCGCGGCTAGCCGGGCGGTCACCAATCATTTGGTCGAGCCCGCACATCATCAGCACATGCGCGAGCCGTCCACAGGCAAGCTGTTTACTTTCTTGTCGTCAGTACGACGCAGCACGCAGCCGCATCCCCTGTACGCGGTTCTGTATAGATCGGAGAAGCGGTAAGCGCGCTTTTCAGGTTCTGCTTTTCCTCCAATAGCTATTTACTTGTCGATTTGGTCTAAGTGGAACATGCCTCCATTTTGTAACAACCACTTCTTAGTTTTTCATTCTGACCCAAATTAAGTCTTAACAATTTTCATTTATTTTCTCCTTACCAATGGATCAGTATGGTACAATTTGTTTAGGACCTATCCACTGTATTGGATTACGGCTGTTTTATTCTATGACGTATGGCCTTTTAGCAGTGTTTTGTTCTGACAGACAACGAATGTTCGGCAAAAAGATTCCGAACTTTCCGCTCTAATGTTTTAGTTATGTAAGTACTAACATTTTGACATTTTCACATAAATATGTTTAATATTTTTCTTTTAAATTTAAAATATTAAAATAATTTACCACATCAGTGTGTATTTCAGGGTTGTTATTCCTTCTGTATTTTTGTAATGAGCCTTACTGCTATTTTTATCATTATTCTTTTTTATAAAACAGTTTTGCAACAGTTCATTCTGTTAACGAAATAAACACAGTGTGGGGCGGCTGGTGGATTTTATGTTGTTATTTAAATGTAGAATGTAATGTAGAAAAGATGCATTTCCCGGCCGATGCACCATATGTGAGGCGGCGGGTGGAATTCTTTGCTATATTTAAATTTCCTATTATTTATTTAATGGTGTTGTTTGCCGTTCTCAACACTGGCTCTCTAACTACAATATTGGCAACCAGAAACTGATTAGCAAAACGTGAAGCCTGTAATTAGAATTCCTAGTGCCCACTTCATCTGAGAAATACACTTATAGCTACAGCTTATAGCTCTGAGGAATTAGGAGATTGTCTGGGATTCATAATCAAAAACGATTCTGTCTAAAATGTTCACTATATACTGAAAGTCACAGACCAAAAAAAAGAATCCACAAAATCCAACTACCAGAGCAGTTCAGAGTCTAATGCGCTGATGCAACTATAACTGTCCAAATTAAATGTTTAAGTGAATGCTCGCCATAATTTGATGATAACGTTCATCACACGCCACGCTAAATAATGGTAGAATGTCTGTCCTGCGGCGGCACGTGAAAATACGACATATGCAAACTGAAGATAGATCATTAAAGTCATCCCAGAATTAACACTTCACTCGAAAACGATTTCATGGTTACGCGTATCCCGAGTAACTTATTACGGCATCCGAGGCTGTTTATAGCAATGATACCGTTGCGACGCGACTCCCGACACAGGTGGTGCGCTAATCAGGGTCTGGAGAGAACTAGGGCCTTCCTTCCTCGCGCAACGTTCTTATATATAAAGCCGTGGTGCGGACGGCTAAGGGAACGCCCGATCAAATCGGCTCTCCCGACTAGCCGCTGGGCTAGTAATGCACCACTTTAAGTTATCCAGTAAATCATTGCTTCCTTTGCTGATGGCCGATGAAGCTCTCAATTTAAATGTGCAATCAACACACAGGTAAGTAATCATAATAAAAGTCTGACGTGGCTAAGTCAAATATTTTGGGCGAGAGAATTAATTTAATTACACTACACGCAGTAGACGAGCTCTGAACTTGCCCTTTGGAGATACGCTATCGCTATAGTTTTATAGTTATTCAATTGAAACTTCTCACATCTTTATGATTACAGCGGATCTCCGTTCTACTTAAATTTAAACATCCTAGCCTTATTTATTAGCCTACTTAATCTATCTTGCTTCCTTAATTTCTAAGAAAATCATGAATTTCAACTAAAATTTTAATTTGTGAGATCCAAAATACTGTTTCTACTAAATTATTATGAAAAAGGAATCTAAATATAAATTTTTAAGTTTCTAGCTCTTTTCCATTGCGCCAATGATTTTTACAGAAAAACGTCCAAATTTCGAAAATGGTTAAAGTTATTGAACTGATATTCAACACATATTGATTTAGTATTACTCCTGACATGCTAGAAATTTTTCAGGTTATTTACTTGATTTTTAAAGTATTGCGCAACATTTATGACGTCAGAGCTAGTTACAGCGGACTAGGCTGGCACACAATGGAAAGACTGATGAGAATTTTATAAGGCGTGAGTAGGCTGCTCCCTACAACAGCACGACTAATTTCGGAATTTCCATATTCAGCACTATTGCCGAAATGAAGCTGACATCTGAGTTACGTTATTGTGCAACATCTCCTATAAAAATACCAACTGTATTTATGTCAACGCCGATCTGTTCCAGGCAGATAAATTTTCTGCCGATATAATGAAATAATAAATCCAAAAAAAACCAAGGGGGCATAAATATTGGTGCTAACTTAGCATCCACTACACATCTTAAAAAAGCATATATTTTGTTTAATATTTTCTCCTAATTTTTTCTTTCTCCATTTCGGATTTATTTCGCTTTCAACTATCGCTTATCCTAGACGAAAAGGATCCTTTTTGCCACTCCCAGTGGCATTAATTTGTGATTAGCACCCTGCCGCAGCTGCTACCACCAGTAAAACGAAACAGAGAGGGTCAGATGGCCGTGGGCGAGAAGTAACGGCGTTCCAGAGCGGTCCAATACCGACAAAAGCAGCCAGCAGCGTGGGCCGCTACACACACCTCGGTAATATCCCCTTGTTATAGCGACCATCGTGCTTACCAGCTGCATATTTTGAAGATACTACAACATTACGGCGAAATATTTTTTTTTCTTTTAGTTGTCTTTTCTTTCAACATCTGAGAGAAATGCAGTAATACTAGTTTCGTATTTTTGTTCCGATGTACCTTCTGTAGGTGCCATTTTATGGAATTGTTGTATACTTACACATTTATTAACATGTAGTATAAAATATTTCTACGAACCTAACAGTGTAAAATTGTTCTTTCAGTTACGGGTTTGAACATTGTAATCTTTGTAATGTTATGCTAGACAGGTCGAGCTTTAGAAATTCGTCGTGAGGCTGCTAGGCGATTCTGGCACCAAAAGTACCTGGAGAGAAGCGGAGAAAGGAAATTGCCGTGAACTGCGCGAGAGGGGGAAGCTTGCGTTGGCAGTAGCGGCTTTCGATTGGTTTCCAGGTACATAACATGGAGTGCTTCGGTACATACTGCGAACTATGAAATGAAAATGTAAACAGGTTGAAATACACCATATCGTGGACTGACAAGGTGGCTTCGGAAATGCGACGTGTGAATAGCGCAGTCACTAGTTTGCCGAGTTGTTGCTTTTCGCCGTGTCGATCAGACAATGAATCTAATGGACTCAAAAATTAAAGAAATTAACTGTGTAAATTATTGTACCGGCACTTAATAACGTGAAAGCCATCAACCTGGACAGTGAAAAGACTATTGTACCAAGCTGACCGCGTTCTGTGAACAGTACAGACTGTGAAGTTGAAGTAAGTACACTACTGGCCATTAAAATTGCTACACCAAGAACAAATGCAGATGAGAAACGGGTATTAATTGGACAAACTGCAACTGACATTTGATTACATTTTCACGCAATTAAGGTGCATAGATCCTGACAAATCAGTACCCAGAACAAACACCTCTGGCCGTAAAAACGGCCTTGATACGCCAGGGCACTGAGTCAAACAGAGCTTGGATGGCGTGTACAGGTACAGCTGCCCATGCAGCTTCAACACGATACCACAGTTCATCAAGAGTAGCGATTGGCGTATTGTGACGAGCCAGGTGCTCGGCCACCATTGACCAGACGTTTTCAATTGGTGAGAGATCTGGAGAATGTGTTGGCCAAAGGCAGCCGTAGAACATTTTCTGTATCCAGGAGGCCCGTACAGGACCTGCAACACGCGGTCGTGCATTATCATGTTGAAATGTAGGGTTTCGTAGGGATCGAATGAAGGGTAGAGCCACATCTAAAATGTAACGTCCACTGTTCAAAATGCCGTCAATGCGAACAAGAGGTGACAGAGACGTGTAACCAATGGCACCCCCATACCATCACGCCGGGTGATACGCCAGTATGGCGATGACGAATACACGCTTCCAATGTACGTTCACCGCGATGTCGCCCAACACGGATGCGACCATCATGATGCTGTAAACAGAACCTGGATTCATCCGAAAAAATGACGTTTTGCCATTCGTGCACCCAGATTCGTCGTTGCGTACACCATCGCAGGCAGGCTCCTGTCTGTGATGCAGCGTCAATGGCAACCGCAGCCATGGTCTCCGAGCTGATAGTCCATGCTGCTCCAAACGTCGTCGAAATCTTCGTGCAGATGGTTGTTGTCTTGCAAACGTCCCCATCTGTTGACTCAGGGATCGAGACGTGGCTGCACGATCCGTTACGGCCATGCGGATAAGATGCCTGTCATATCGACTGCTAGTGATACGAGGCCGTAGGGATCCAGCACGGCGTTCCGCATTACCCTCATGAACCCACCGAATTCATACTCTGCTAACAGTCATTGTATCTCTACCAACGTGAGCAGCAATGTCGCGATACGATAAACCGCAATCGCGATAGGCTACAATCCGACCTTTATTGAAGTCGGAAACGTGATGGTACGCATTTCTCCTCCTTACAGGAGGCATCACAACAACGTTTCACCAGGCAACGCCGGTCAACTGCTGTTTGTGTATGAGAAATCGGTTGGAAACTTTCCTCATGTCAGCACGTTGTAGGTGTCGCCACCGGTGCCAACCTTGTGTGAATGCCCTGAAAAGCTAATCATTTGCATATCACAGAATCTTCTTCCTGTCGGTTAAATTTCGCTTCTGTAGCACGTCCTCTTCGTGGTGTAGCAATTTTAATGGCCAGTAATGTAATTCAAAGTCTTTTCATGAACTATTATTTCACGAAATTATAAGAGGGAAGATGCGGTGTTTTGACTGTCGAATCACGTGACCGATAAGGGAACGTTCTCTAATGCTCACCGCGGACTATGTTACACACAGTGCGTCTTGCGTTGAGGTAATACGAAGACTACAACTTTTGAGCAGTGGTGAGAAAAGATTAATAATCACCGTAGAGTCGGTGAACATCACGTGTTTTATAAGTAAAGCACATTTGATCTGCATCGCCGACTGTAGGTACTTCAGCCAACGAGGAGACTGTAGATGTCGCACTTTCTTTCTGAATCTGTAAACGAGTGGCCATTTTCAAGGGGACAAGTACGGCAGCAGTTGTTAATGAGGAGGATCAAGAACCAGCTTTCTGTAACTGAATTAGTCCCGGAAAGGATGGATATAAAAGACAATGATCTGGCAAGACAAACGGGCTACGAATTGGAACATTGAAAATTGGAACATTGATGGGAAAAGTAGAGGAGGTAGTGGATATGATGAAAAGCAAAAAGCCAGATATTTTAGGCATGGGAGGAACAAGATAGAAAGAAGAAGGTAGTGGGATACTAAGGAAAGGTTACAGACTGTAATGGGGTGGAAATGAAGAAGAAAGACAAAAGGGAGCGAGATTTGTTGTGAGGGATGGTCTAAAAGAAGAAATACAGAAGATAAGCTACAGCTTAAAGAAGTTCAGAAGCAAAAGGAAAAAGTATCAAGGTGGTTCAGGCGTATGCCACTCAAGTGGGCTGTACATCTCAAGAGAAGGGGATTTTGAGAACTACAAAATCAGTTCAATGGTCAATGGATAATAATCATGGGAGACATGAATACGCATGTTGGAAGTGAAAGACAAGGGTATGAAAATGTACTGGAAGCAGAACGAGTGAGAAGTAGAAATGAAGAAGGAAAGAGATTACTGAAATTCTGCGCGAGGAATACGAGACGTAACTCCTGGTTTCGAAAGAAAGAGATTCACAAAGTAACGTGGTACAGCAGGAATCTAGCGCAGTAATCTTTGATGGATTTCATGCTCTATGATTGGGAAACATACAGGGCTGTAATGGACAAAAAGGTACTGCCATCTGAGGCATTGGATAGTGACCACCAGCTACTTGCGTTGAGGATGACAATTGCGAAGGAATGGAAAACGACAGAGAAGCAAGAAAGGAGAATTAGATTATGAAACTGAAGGAAGAATAAATCAAGGGATAATGCCAGGAGATTATAACGGAAAGGTTACCAAAGGACGAGCCAGAAACAGGTAAGAGTAATGAGGACAATTTAAAATTTCAAATGGTTCTGAGCACTATGGGACTTAACTTCTGAGGTCATCAGTAAAAACTTCAGTAGCTGTTTATCGAAGTACAGAAAACGATGGAAGCAGACACATGGTGAAATGACTCAAGGAGATAGTAGGAAAGAAGAACAAGGCCTTCAACCTGTGGTTCCAAGAAAGGACCGAAACATCAAGACAAGGATATAAGAAAACAAAGTGAGATGCAAATAAGACAGTGGCTGAGGAGAGAAGAAAGTGTCCTTAGTTGAGCCTGATATACCTAGGCGAAACATATGGTTCATTCAGTCTGGCGTTTTGGAACAGAATGAAGTTGTCTCGTGCACTGTGGATTGATCATCCATTTCAAAGAATATGAACAGCCCCAGCACAGGCAGTGGTCTCTACAGGCTGCGAAATGAATCCTCAGTCCATTCTGCTGCATCACCATTATTTTCTGTAAAGTATTCCCCCTATGCTCATCCATTATTACCTTATTCCATTCCTCATGCGGGAGGCTATAGACTCAGACCTCAGCTGTATGCTTACAGATAATGCACTTATTAAACTCTTCTCTGCCAAACACCAGCATCTCATCGATTGAATGCATTTCCCAGAAATTTAATTAATTTTATTAATGCCTATATAAATAAACAATACATTCATCGAATTTACCACTCATGTCATGATAGCCATTTCTTTAGGAGAGAGTTTTTCCATCACACTGCCAATTTTAAACAGCTGCGTTTGTTTGAATTTCAAGCAGCAAGGTTCTAGGCTAATTGTCAGTACAGTTTTCCTCCAACAGGATAATACACATATAAATAAATGAACACAATGTGCAAGAAATTATCTTATGTCCTTCCTCTCCAACAACTCTGCACAGAGTCATTTTCCCACCAGTTCACAAGTACAGGGGGGGGGGGGGGGGGAGAGAGAGAAACCCTGTCTTCCAAAAACTGATTAAATAAAGAATATGCAATGTAAATTTTATAAATAAACAAGTGGCTCAAAATTGAACTGAGGAGTGTGTGACAAAAAAGTGTCCCAGGATTGGCATCCCTTTTCCCAGAGTGTTGGGAGAGGGGTATCGTGTTTCTCAGGAGGTCAGATTATCCCAGACAGTCATAAATCAGCCTCCAGGGTGTCATAAATCAACTACCAAATTAGTTGGTTAAGAGGGAGGTAATTTGATCCTGAATGTATGCAACCTGCACAAACAAACTGTGCCATAATAAACTTTGTCGCACTACTAGTGTCAAAATGGTGAAGGCAGCAGTGGAGGTTGGCAAACAGTGGGTGTATCGTGTGATGAGGGTGGACTGGAATGAGAAGGGGTCTCCAGAAAAGTTGGATGAAGCCACTAATTGTACCTATATCAAGGAAGGGAATAGAGAGGATTGTAGAAACTACAGCAGAGTCACACTGCTGCTACCCTATGCTAAGGTATACCAAAATATCCTGGGTACCAGAGTCCATACAAGGATTGACGACAAATTGTGAGAGGAACAGCATGGGTTCAGACCTGGAGATTAATTGTGGACCTCATATTTGCAGTGAGGCAGCTCCAGGAGCTTCACTGTGAATTTGGGGGAAACCTTGTGATGGCCTTTGCCGTTATGGAAAAGGCGTTCGATAGCTCCTGTAGAAGGAAGGTCTGAGTGAGAGTGGAAAAATAGATAACAACAGAGTGGATGACATACTGTGGAAGTCTGAGTTGTGTGAGAAGGGGAATGAAAGGACGGATTGGTTCCATCGAACAAGTGATGTGAAACAGAGCAGTGGATTGTCACCTCTCGTCCTCATTGTGTTTACCTTACTGGCGTGATGATGCATAGCGTTTGTACCTGTGGTCCAGCGAGAGACGTTTGCATAGCGGTTCACCATCGCAGGTGCAGCTAAAAGGCTGTCAGTGTTATAACAACTTTACATGTCTATGTAAATAAGAGCCAAGTCTACTTCTAGGAAGTCATAAAGCATCACAGAAATAGATGACGGTCGCTTTTGTTGTTGTTGTTGTTGTTGTTGAAGAAGCTTTCGTGGTGTCTCAGCTTGTCTGCATGGAAATTCTCATCCTAAGAGGACCTGTTTACGAAAATAGTGATGATCCTAACGAGGCATCCCATGCTACCCTTCCTGGAAATCGTGACTTCTCAGAAACAGTAAATGTTCACACTGCTAAAAGGCTTCATCATGTATGTCCACGCTTGGGAAAACACCATTAATCATAAAACCATTCCTGTTGTCTAAGCACATTTGGGAAAATCAAAACAATTACACAAACAGAATTCGAAGCGCTGTCCTGCAGAAGAGAAAAATGGCTGGAATTTTCGGTGTCCTACAGCCACTACAGATGTCCCCATGCCACAATGGCGCATGAGGGACAGTTTCCCACTGTGGATATTGCCCCCATCTTGCTAGGACCAGTCTGTAGAGGCTCTTACAGGATATCTTGCGAATGAAAGGGACATTCTGATTGGCTCTTACTGAATTTACCCGCCAAATTACTGATGATGCCAGTGTGGGGACGCTGTCCACCTTTTTTTTCTGCAGCTGAGACTTTTAGCAGCAAAACTATTTTGTACAGATCACCATATTGCACGGACAGTTAAACTTTCCAAAATTGGTGTACAGATCGTTAAATACAGGAAGACACTTCCTCAATTACACTGCTCTGCCACTGACAACGGAAGCTTGACTATTTCAGCGTGAAACCGATCTCCAACCCAGCTATATATCACCACATACCATATCAGTTTAGTAAACACGCAATTAGTATCCTGCCCTTATAACATCATCACTTCTGCATCCTGCATATAGCTAGCGACTACCAGACACACCTACATATGCCGCGAAAACTGTTGTACAATGGCTGGGTTGGTGCCCCTCGGCACAAAGGCGTCACTGTTTCTGGCGCCTACCTGCTTGCTTGCTTGCTTTTTGCACATCTCCAGACTCTGTGATTACAAGAACACATGTACTATCACATGGTTTGCCAGAATATCACACCATTTTCGCGATACTTCTCGATATCAACCAATTAGCAATATCGCTTGCATAGCAGTATCGCTTGCACACTATAACTTCGAAGATATAGACTAGAAATTATTTCTCTATAAACGTGAAACTTTAGAGACGTGCTGTGGTGTCACCGCCAGACACCACACTTGCTAGGTGGTAGCTTAAATCGGCCGCGGTCCATTTAGTACATGTCGGACCCGCGTGTCGCCACTGTGTAATCGCAGACCTAGCGCCACCACCAAGGCAGGTCTCGTGATACGAGAGAGCACTCGCCCAGTTGTACGAGAACCTAGCTACCGCCCAGTTGTACGAGAACCTAGCTACCGACCAGATGTACGAAGCCTTTCTCTCTCATTAGCCGAGAGACAGAATAGCCATCAGCTAAGTTAATGGCTACGAACTAGCAAGGCGCCATTAGCCATACAGTGATTGTACTTAAAGTCTTCTGTGTATCGTCAAGATCGATGTACCACAATGATATTAAAGATAAGTATTAATCCTGCTCCGTACTTTTCTTCCTAACATTAATTACGTATCCTGTTCCAGTACATCACGCCCGTCTGCGTTAGTCTAGCTTGCCTTTTCAGCCATCTCAACTTCACGGTGTCGGCCCAGCTACCGACACAACATTGGCGACGAGGGAAAAGAGTTCTTTCTGATTGCTTACATTTAATTGTGTCATGGCTTCGTCACATTCTCCAGCTGTACTGTCCGAATTTTATCGCTTGCAGAATCAGCAGACGCAGGCGTTATTGGATGCCCTTGGACAGCTCGTCCAGGGTCAACGTACCATTCAAACCGATGCGGCCGCCGCCGCTTCTTCGCTACCACTGCCACTAAACGCTGTTGCACCTCCCTTTCGACCATACGTGGCAGCCGATGAGACCTGGCACGAGTGGTCTCGCCAGTTCAACTTTCATCTAGCAGCCTACAGAATTCAAGGTAATGAGCGGCAGCCGTTTTTGCTTTCTTGTGTCGGTGTGTCCACATACCGTGTGATAGTGAAATTGTTTCCCCGACGCGACGTCGCAACTCTGTCCTACGAGGAAATTTTGTCTGCATTAGATGCCTATTTCAAAGAAACAGTTAATGTGGTTGCACAACGGTATACGTTCTTTCGTACAAAATGTACGGCCGGTCAAACTAATAGGGAGTGGGTAGCAACATTGCAAGGACTTACTAGGGACTGTGCCTTTGAATGTGACTGTGGTCTTTCTTATTCAGATACAATGGTGCGTGATGCAATTGCACAGAACGTTTCTGATGTTCGCATCCGGGAGCAAATTTTGAAACTAGTTAATCCCTCCCTTCAACAAGTGATAGACATATTGGATAGACAGGACACACTTGACTGTGCTCAGGAATCTTTTGAAACTTCGCCAGCCGTGTGTAACATTAACCGGCCCGCTGGACGCGCTGCGCGGCCCGGTAACCGGGCCTCGCGCACGTCCGCACAGCTGCCGCCGCGCGCTAAGCCACGTGTGCCGCGCCAGCCCACAAATGTAGTGAAATCGTGCCCGCGGTGTGCTACTAGACATTCGCGTGAACATTGCCCGTCACGCCAAGCTATTTGCTTTTTCTGCAATAAGAAAGGACATGTTCAAAGTGTTTGCCAGAAAAAGCTCAGATCAGACAATCACAATCATTCCAGGCCCCTTGCTTCGCGCCGGAATCGAACCAAGGACACTCAGGCTCGTGGACCTTCGCCTATGGACATTCATGTCGTTAATTCCGCTTCGTCCAGTGACACTTTCTCTAACAGTGACTGTGATCGTCCCACAAAAACTGTGCGTCGACGTCGCCGGAAATCACGTCAATTAGCAAGTGATTCTGTACCAGTGTCTGTTCCAATTGCACAAAACAGTCGCTCTTGTCGTCAGCAGAACAATAAACTTTTTGTGGACTTAGACTTTGAAGGCAAAGTGATACCATTCCAGCTCGATACCGGAGCTGCAGTTTCATTGTTCAATCACGACACGTACAAACAACTGGGCAAACCTCCGTTGCGTTCCGCAAATGTTAAGCTAACTACATATTCCGGACAGAAAATTCCTGTGTTAGGACAGTGCAGCCTTCTTGCAACATACAAGGGACAAACAAAACTTGTGTCATTTTACGTTCTTCGTTCTTCTTCTGCAGTGAACTTGTTTGGTCTAGATTTGTTTCAGTTATTTAACATGTCTATTGTAAATCAGGTGCTATCAGTGAATCAGACTGTGCCTACAGACAGTGTTTCTCGGCTGTGTGACGAATTTGCAGACATTTTTGCACCGGGCTTAGGTTGCGCTAAAAACTATGAAGCACATTTAGAACTGAAGGTAAACGCGCAACCGAAATTTTTCAGGGCGCGCAATGTTCCCCACGCATTGCGTCAGGAGGTCGCAAGAACATTGAACAATGTAGAATCACAAGGTGTGAGTGAATGTGCGCAATGCCTCTTTCATTTCAGCTCCGCTTCATCGCTTACGCCGTAAAGGTGTTCCGTTCGTCTGGACGACGGAATGTGAACGCGCCTTTCGCCAGTTGAAATCGGCGTTGCTTTCTAATACTTGCCTTACGCCATTCGATCCCCAGAAACCCCTTTTGTTGATGGTAGATGCATCGGATTTCGGGATCGGTGCTGTGCTTGCGCACAAAGTTGGCTCCCATGATCGCCCTATTGCCTTTGCGTCCAAATTGCTCTCGTCTGCGCAAAGAAATTATTCACAGATAGAGAAAGAAGCTTTGGCTCTCGTGTTTGGTGTTACTAAGTTCCATGATTTCTTGTATGGTCGTCACTTTACCATCATCACAGACCACAAACCTTTGACATCGCTTTTTCATCCGACCAAGCCTGTACCTCCACGTACCGCGCAGAAATTCATTCGCTGGTCTATTTTCCTCTCGCAGTACCGCTACGATATCTTGTATCGGTCCACTGCTAAGCACGGAAACGCCGATGCGTTGTCCCGTTTGCCTGTTGCTGAGGATAAAGCATTCGATTCTTCCGAACTTGCTTGCATGTTCATTGATTCGGAAACCGATGAAGTGGTCGAATCGTTTCCGATTGATTTTCGTCGTGTCGCTACAGCCACAGCTGCTGACCCTGTCCTTGCTACTGTTTTACGTTTTGTTGCTACGCAATGGCCTTTGTCAAAGTCTCGGATCGAGGATCCGTTGGTTCGCCGATTTTTTGCTCACAAGGAGAGACTTTTTGTTCGACGTGGTGTTTTGTTGTTGCGTTCTGATAATGATCAGTCCAGAGTCGTGGTCCCACGTTCGTTACAGTCCTCTGTTTTACGGCTTCTTCACCAAGGACATAGGGGTATAGTGCGAACGAAACAACTTGCTCGTCAGTACTGTTCTTGGTTCGGAATCGATGCTGCGATTACGAATATGTGTTCTTCGTGCCCGGCGTGTGCCGAACAACAGTCCGCACCGCCGCGGAAAGTCTTTGCGTGGCCAAAAGCCACTTCCCCTTGGCAACGCTTGCACATTGATTTTGCTGGTCCATTCTGGAATGCTCGATGGTTGGTTCTGGTCGACGCCTTCAGTAATTTTCCTTTTGTTGTCCGGATGTCTTCCACGACGTCCTCCGCCACCATCCAAGCGTTGTCTGCTATCTTTTGCATTGAAGGTCTTCCGCAGACTATTGTTTCCGACAATGGCCCACAATTCATGTCCGCAGAATTTCAGTCATTCTGCCAGGCCAATGGTATTCAACATCTGACATCCGCGCCGTTTTCGCCTCAGTCCAACGGTGCCGCTGAACGATTGGTCCGGACTTTCAAGTCACAGATGTTGAAATTGAAAGAGTCGCATTCTCGGGAGGACGCATTGTTGCTCTTTTTGTCTTCGTATCGCTCTCAGCCCCGAGATGGTCGCTCGCCGGCTGAGTTGCTCCACGGTCGTCCTCATCGCACCTTGATGTCTTTGCTGCATCCGCCGCATCAGGTTCCTGTGCAGCGGCAGACTCCTGCTTTTGCTCCAGGCGACGTTGTATTTTATCGCAACTATCGAGGTTCACGGCGTTGGCTCGCAGGGCGCATTCTTCGCTGCCTCGGCCGCGCGATGTATTTGGTTTTGGGGGCCTCTGGTGAGGTGCGTCGGCATCTCAATCAGCTGCGCCTCTGTCGTCGCTCGGGTTCTGCCGCTCCCCGTCTGCTTTCAGCGACGGTGCCGTCCGGTCAGCGCCCTGGGGACCCATCTACTGGCTCGCCTCATCCCCAGGTGTTACCGACGATGCCTTCCATTTTGCCCCATGGCGACGCGCCGCCGCCGCCGCAGCAGCAGCAGCCGCCGCCGCCGCCGCTTGTTCTCCCGCCGGCGCCGCCCGCATTCGACGCTTCGTTGCAGCCGCCAAGCGCCTCCCAGGGTCACGCGCCGCCGATCGCTTCCCGTGACCAGCTGTCCTCCGCCATGGAACTCCCGCCCGCTCCGGACCACATGACGTCATCGCGCGTCGGCTACCCCGACGCAATGGAGGTTGATCCTTCGGTCCCTCCTGACTCTTTACGGGCGCATACACCGCATGTTGACGTGCACCCTGGACTAGTTTTTCAGGCGTTTCCTCGCTCCCCTCGGACCGAATGGCCGGGTGCGGGTGGCACAGCCTCGCCTGTTGTTAGGCTCCCCACCTCATCGCATACGTCAACATGTGGTCCTCCCCACGGCGGGCGGAAGCCTTATCACACGACCGTTCGCCGATTTGCGGGGGAGGAATGTGGTGTCACCGCCAGACACCACACTTGCTAGGTGGTAGCTTAAATCGGCCGCGGTCCATTTAGTACATGTCGGACCCGCGTGTCGCCACTGTGTAATCGCAGACCTAGCGCCACCACCAAGGCAGGTCTCGTGATACGAGAGAGCACTCGCCCAGTTGTACGAGAACCTAGCTACCGCCCAGTTGTACGAGAACCTAGCTACCGACCAGATGTACGAAGCCTTTCTCTCTCATTAGCCGAGAGACAGAATAGCCATCAGCTAAGTTAATGGCTACGAACTAGCAAGGCGCCATTAGCCATACAGTGATTGTACTTAAAGTCTTCTGTGTATCGTCAAGATCGATGTACCACAATGATATTAAAGATAAGTATTAATCCTGCTCCGTACTTTTCTTCCTAACATTAATTACGTATCCTGTTCCAGTACATCACGCCCGTCTGCGTTAGTCTAGCTTGCCTTTTCAGCCATCTCAACTTCACGGTGTCGGCCCAGCTACCGACACAACACGTGCAGCATGCTGTAAACCACTGAGTTACTAGAAACTTGTGCCGTCTGCAAAGACCTTTACTTGAAAACCCGAAAGACTAGAGGAAACTGCTGTTTCAACTCGCGAATACCAAATGTCGATGATATAACAAATTCCAAATCATCCTTATACACACATCAAAAAAAGTTTTGCGTCACCACGGTTCCCAGAACTCCTGAAGATAGACTTTGATTGTGGATATTGTATCATAGACACAGTCCCTTTGACTGTTCAGAGATGTCACTAACCCTGCCCAAAGATGTAAACAACCATGCACGAGCAGCGCCTATTAAACGGAGGAGGTCCGACAGCCAATCAGTTCCAGTCATTCCACTAGGAAGGACGTACATGGCTCGTGTTCTCTGTAGTTCAACCATGCCTAGATGGTCAATATCGCGGTTCGATCGTCTCCGCATTGTTACTTTGTGCCAGGAAGGGCTCAACAAGGGAAGTGTCCAGGCATCTTGGGGTGAACCAAAGCGATGCTGTTCAGAGATGGAGGAGATACAGAGAGACAGGAGCTGTCGATGACATGCCTCGCTCAGGCCGCCCAAGGTGGATGACCGCTACCTATGGATTATCGCTCGGAGAACCCTGACAGCAACGCCACGATGTTGAATAATGCTTTTCGTGCAGCCACAGGACGTAGTGTTACGACTCAAACTGTGCGCAATGGGCTGCATGATGATCAACTTCACTCCCAATGTCCATGGCGAGGTCCATCTTTGCAACCACGACACCGTGCAGCGCGGTACAGATGGGCTCACCAACATGCCGAATGGATCGCTCAAGATTGGCATCACATTCTCTTCACCGATGAGTGTCGCACGTGCCTTCAACCAGACAATCGTCGGAGACATGTTTGGAGGCAACACGATCAGGCTGAACACCTTAGACACACTGTCCAGCGAGTTCATCAATGTGGTAGTTCCCTGCTGTTTTTGGGTGGCATTACGTGGGGCCGACATTCGCCGCTGGTGGTCGTGGAAGGCGCCGTAACGACTGTACGATGCCATCCTCCGACCGATAGTGCAATCCATATCAGCAGCTTACTGACGAGGCATTCGTCTTCATGGATGACAATTCGCGCCCCCATCGTGCACATCTTGTGAATGACTTCCTTCAGGACAACGACATCGCTTGACTAGAGTAGTCAGCATGTTCTCCAGACATGAACCCTATCGAACATGCCTGAGATAGATTGAAAAGGGCAGTTTATGGACAACATGATCCACCAACCACTCTGAGGGATCTACGTCGAATCGCCGTTGAGTAGTGGGACAACCTGAACCAATAGTGTCTTGATGAGCTTGTGGATAGTATGCCACTACAAATAACAACATGCATCAATGCAAGAGGATGTGCGCCCCGATTTTACAGATACCAGTGTGTAGAGCAATCTGGACCACCACCTCTGAAGGTCTCGCTGTACGATAATTTTCTGTACACGTTCCGGAACTCTCGGAATCGAGGTGATGCAAAACTTTTTTTGGACGTGTGTAATTTACGAAGTCAACTAAGGTGTTTCTCATGCCCAGAGAACCAGCAAACGTGTCTTCCACCGCTTTCACCTGCTAGATGCACACAACACACACCACAATCGATGTTCTCTCAACCAAATAAACACGGGAAATACGCAGAAGCAGTCAACCGGACAATTTACATGGGAGGGAATAATGGTCCAGTGCAAAAACACATCCATATTGAATCTTCTCAAACTTCCACCGAGAACACACTTGATCATGATGGCTGTCCACACATAGTGAGTATTATTTCGCTATTCAGCGATCTAGAGGACGACACAGTTAAATCAGCAACATTCCTGCATCCCAACAGGCCTTTCCATTCGGACAGCTCGTGCCATTAGCCAGAAACATGACTTATTCCCGCCACAGGCCACCGCAGCCACGCACTGCGCACCTCCATACAGAATCATTCTAGGAAACTGGCTACGTATCTATTTTATCACTGTACTTACAATTAAACGTTACCGTTGCGGCCTCAAAAGTATCGGTAATACCCCCTCCTGATGGCTGTCGCTCTGGAAATAGAAATATGTGCACTATTCTTATGACCTGACATACTTTTCCCTTTGCTATCACAGTAATCCATGTCAAATCCATACCTACCCTACGATTGCTAGTGAACAGTTTCAGTCAAAATTTTCGACCTTAGTAACAGTTCATGCTTGTATTGCATGACAGAGGCCACTTAAAGTAAAGTAAAATTTCACTGGCAAACCTAATAACTAAATTAAGACTAATAACTAATAACAAATTGAAAGTGCGCAATTTCATTTATTCTCTATTTAGCTTAGCGAGTGACTTCTGCTGGCTTGGTATGTATTTTATTGTTGTTATTTTGAAAGTAACATGAGTTGCTCATTTGCTTAAAATAAACTGAGTTCAATCTTTCAATAATCAAAAGTAAATTGCTTGTCTTTTTCTAAATTTTGCATTACGCTATACTGAGGTTACTGAAAGTCATTTTTTTACGTAACAGAGTTTAAGTTAAGCCAGACTCAGTGTTATCTGATTCATTTATTTTTTTCGGGAAGCGTTGTGCGGTGGAAAAGCGCGACAATCTTCTCTTGCCATGCCAGTGATTATTTGCTTAAATTTCTTTGCCGTTTTTAACAAGATAATACTAAGTTGTCTCTTCCTCTATGAATAGATGATGAATGCAGCTAGCCGCTAACTTTGTGTGATGTCTTGTCTGTATAGACGTGTATCTGTTGCCTTTAAGACCCTTTCACCTTCACACATAAATCTATGCAGTAATGTAAGGGCCTCCCGTGTCTTGGCTGATCCGTGATAAGACAGGCGAAAAGTTAGACTAATGGAGGATTATTAGTATTATCTCTATTTTCATTCGCTCTCTCTCTTTCTCTCCTTTATCTATGTACAGTTTTTAATATAATATTTCATTACGTGAAATCAGCCAAATAGGATCTTTGGTGGAGTCCTTCGTCTTGGTAATCAGTGGCTGGCTTGCTGTAAGAGATCTTTACATATATTATTACTGTTAAACACTGTATTCGGTCGGGAGAATCAATCGTGTGGACAATTTGTTCCTTTTACGAAAGATTGCGAATTCCAGATGTGTACGAAGCCTTTTTGGACGATTTAACACAGACTCAGTGATTGCAGGCTCTCTTCGACACAGCTGAAACTTCCCCACTAATTATAGGACCAACGTGATCATCAAATGGTTCAGAAAAAAACTCATTCGTTCATTCACTCCGGAACAACAAGTCACAAACCTTATTTATGAAGGAAATTGTGTATTAAATCCATCTCCATTACATGTCCAGATCTCCGGTGATTCCACGTCTTAATTATTTTCCGTTTACACTCTCTTTCTATTCAAACAAACCGCTAGTGGCACACAAGTTAATTCGCTCGATTTAGCGAGAAGAAAATCAGAATATGTATCTCTCAGAAATACGTCAATCCCTCAGTCCCTACTCCTGAAGCTGTCCTAGTTACCACTCCAATAACCATGGAGAATGCATATATGCATCTCTGTTATTTCAAAGAATAAACGCGCTAGAAAATACTTTGGCGTCGTCTAGCTGTCGCCGCATATGTTACGAGAAAATCAGATCAGATACTTTTCCAAAGTGAATGAATGTGGATGGTTTGATTGACAATGATTAATTGGTGCGTGGTAGAGGGTATTTTCTGTGGGGACGTTACACATTACCTTTCTCAATATTCTGGAGATTCATTGCCCTAGTGAAAAATGGTTCAAATGGCTCTGAGCACTGTGGGACTTAACTTCTGAGGTCAGCAGTCCCCTAGAACTTAGAACTACTTAAACCTAACTAACCTATGGACATCATACACAACCATGCCCGACGCAGGATACGAACCTGCGACCGTAGCGGTAGCGCGGTTCCAGACTGTAGCGCCTAGAACCGCTCGGCCACCCCGGCTAGCTGCCCTAGTGAGCTGTCGATCGTTTAATTATCCCTTCCTTTTGGCTAATCGTTGTTTCCTTTGTGTTATCAGCGATTTTTGTAGTAAATATTACGTAGTACCCTTTTTTCTCCCTGTGCGGTCGTGAGCGATTGCACTGCGTTCCAACTATTTCGAAATTATTATCAGTATTTAGCTTAAATTTAGAATAGACTCTTCCTTCAGAAAAGTCTGTTGTACACTGTCCTCCAACTAACTGGTGCAGTTTTCCTTTGGTAACGATAGCCTTGCTAACTAAACTCCTCCCGAACAGACCATGAAGGTCCAACGGTACCAACCGGCCGCCGTGTCATCCCTGCCGGCCGAAGTGGCCGTGCGGTTACAGGCGCTGCAGTCTGGAACCGCGAGACCGCTACGGTCGCTGGTTCGAATCCTGCTTCGGGCATGGATGTTTTTGATGTCCTTAGGTTAGTTAGGTTTAATTAGTTCTCAGTTCTAGGGGACTAATGACCTCAGCAGTTGAGTCCCATAGCGCTCAGAGCCGTTTCGAGCCGTGTCATCCTCAGCCCACAAGCGTCACTGGATGCGAATATGGTGGGGGGGGGGGGGGGGGCATGGCGTCATTACACCGCTCTCCCGGCCGTTGGTCAGTTTCCGAGACCGGAGCCGCTACTTCTCAATCAAGTAGCTCCTCAGTTTGCCGAGTGCACCCCGCTTGCCAACAGCGCTCGGCAGACCGGATGGTCAGCCATGCAAGTGCTAGCCCAGCCGGACAGCGCTTAACTTCGGTGATGTGACGGGAATCGGTGTTACCACTGCGGCAAGGCCGTTGGCAACTATAGCCTTACACATCGTAAAATTTCATTAGGCCTGAGCAATAACGGTCAGTTATATCGCAATCCAGTAGGCCGATTAGAAAGGTGGAGGTTACAAGTCGGCCACTGTTTCGCGTTTTGCAAGTCAGTATCTTCTGCGATCATCCCTCATGCACTTCACTACAGGGAGGGTATATACAAATGTGCTCAAAAGTGATCATACACACCTAAATCCCGCTGAGCATGCATAACACACTCTTCTAATTTTTTCAGTGGCCCTTTCGCTTACTTTTTGGCGTTCTATTGTCTTGTATTAATGCTGGCGCCACAGAATTCCCGTCATATCCGCTTGTTTTACCTTTGTAGTCTTGGAATACGCTTCGCTCTTAGCAGCAACGTTATTAGTGCGGTAACGCAGAGATACTTGCGTGCGACACGCCACCCCTTGTCTCCGCTGGAGCGTAAACAACAGCCCTTGTCCCGCTTTGAGTACCACAGTACTTTGTCTGCCTTCGTGGGTCGCTAATTTTCTTCTCCTACGAGCACCTCATTCTAGGGTCTCAGCACTCCCGCGAGCAGTGAAGGCGTTACGTCACCGGCGTCTCACGAGGAGCACTTGCGTCTATTCTCCATGTCGCCTATAAAGTGTCCCAACCGTTACGAGAGCTGCATCCTGAAATTGAACCTAAATTAGGCATGAAACTGGACAAACCTTCTTGCAGAAAATTATAATTTTGTCCATTACAGTTAAGCAGACACAACGGCGCTGCTACGTGAGTAACACTCAGCGGAACCACTAGAGAAACTGCGGAACGACTGCAGCCCGCCCGCGCTTCATGATCTGTTGTGATCGAGTGTCCAGGAGGGAGCGCTCTTGTGCTACAGGCTCACTGGAGCTAAACTACAACCTGGCAGGACTATACTTGATCACTCGCAAAGAACGATAGCCTCCCGCTGTCAAACGACTACGTAATCTTCTCAGAAAACCAGAGGCGTAAAGTGCTATTGTGTAAATCTCCTATAAACAATACACAGGAGAACGATAGTATGAACTGCTAGCACTGAACCTGAAAATTAACACACTCTTCAGTTAATTTTTTCTAAGGACGTACATCAGCACTCTTAGGAAATTGAATGAGTGAACAATGATTATCGGATCCTTTCCATTCACTTCTTGAGTTTAGTGTCTCTGTTGTACTATATTTTCCAGTAGGGTGTACTGGCTAAAAACTAGCTGACACAGTGCATTATGATTCAGAAAGTAATATACTTGGATCACTCTAACTGAAATCGGACGAAAATCGTCAGACTTTGCACGTATTTTTTAGCTTTTGCATAGTCAGATAACACGAACTTTTATGTTAAAAGGACATCGGTTTGCCGTCTTGTTTTATTCGTCTTTCAGTTGTATCTATTACATGAAATTCGCATCACCTTTATGTACAGGCTAGCCTACAAGGGTTTATACGCTTTGCTTCCTCGGAACTTTTCCTCTCAACCGCACCCTTTATCCCTAAACTAACTACTCGTGAATGCCTTATTTACGCGAAATATCAGTCAGCTCGGGGTGGAATACTTGTGTGAAAGTGGCATTTCTGCAGCGAGACACTTACTTCTCCGGAGCTTGATGCACTTGTTGGGATAAGTGGCTTTTCACAGGTATCGTACAGGTACATTAAAAGTTGTTGTCTGTCTACCAGAGCAGCATAGCGTGATATAGTCTACGACACATGTTTTTGGGAGACAGTTTTAACACATGCTGATAGTTTGAGGAAACTTCGACCAGTCGCTCTTTATGATAATTTACTTTGACTGGACCAGTTTCAGCCTAGTTTGCCTATCTTCACGCGGCGGTTACGTATGTACATTTATAAAGGACATCAATTTTGCTTAAATTCTTATTTGCAATATGTAGGAATGATATTCAGAAAGGTAGTCGCAAAATAATCATAAAAAAGTGACTCGTAGGGGGCGGAGGAATTAATTATCATTAAAAAATTGACTGGTCGAAGTTTTTCAGTCAATCATTATATCAAGTCACCAAGTCCTAACATACCACACGCATAAAAATGTTTAAAATATGTGTTTTATTATTAAAGCGAGGGGTATTAATTAGAGGGAGAATGGATGGCTGAAACTGCATATCATTTGCCTGTCTTTCCTGTGCAATGATTTTGTTTTCGCTGTTCACCCACACAGATTTTGATTCTAAGAATCTCTCAGGGGGAATGCCACGATGATACCCTAGTAAAGGCATGGCCTTTGAGGTACTCTTTCCTGTCTTCATTAGCGAATATTTTACAAATTGCAGTAGAGATTTAGTCGACTTTGTGTTGTTACCAGGAAATATCACGAGGAACTAATCTGTTATCGTCTCCCATTAATCTTACTTCAATTTGTGGAAGATTACCCATGACTATGACGTGCATTAAACTTCTTTTTTAATATTTGCAGATTTTCCAATGGTTGTGATGTTTGCCAATGATTTCAAGTTGCTGTCAAGTTAGAGTCTTTTTAAAGCCTTTGAAATAGTCTCGTCGCCCTTAATCACTGCCTTCTTTATTCTATTACCGTCGAAATTCCATATTAATCTGTGAAACTGATGGCCATAGTACTCCGAGTCTTCTATAAGATGTTTTACTGATGAGTAAGCATCTGGATACACTTCTGGTCAGCCTTTTCTTGTGTTGCTACTGTAATGTCAGTGTGCCGCAATTCCACTTTCTCCACATACATGACCACAACAACACACCGGCCGGTGTGGCCGAGCGGTTCTAGGTGCTTCAGTCTGGAACCGCGCGACCGCTACGGTCGCAGGTTCGAATCCTGCCTCGGGCATGGATGTGTGTGTTATCCTTAGGTTAGTTAGGTTTAAGTAGTTCTAAGTTCTAGGGGCATAAACCTCAGATGTTAAGTCCTATAGTGCTCAGAGCCATTTGAACCATTTTTACAACAACACGTACCAACAACCTCTATGGGCTGCTTCGACTGCACCGTTGATTTCTAATTCAGCACCAGTTTCGTCAATACCAACCTCAGGCTCACCAAATGATCACGATTTGCCAAGATTCCCCACAACAACTCCTACCCTTCTGATCAACAACCATAAAACACTTCTCTCAAAATAATTCCAACAAAACACCAGAACACTATCTATCCTTGAAGCAAATAAACCAGAACTCCACTAGTCTCACATATCTAAACCCATGAGAACCAATCATAACCCAAATATCCCCCCCAACATGCTTATAACCAGACTGAGATTATTTAAATCTCCATTTGGTATCGTTTGAAATCAAAAAAGTAATTCCCTGTCGTATACATGAACCTACTCATATCCACAAAAGATTATGTAGTCATTATATCTTCGTTCCCTGATTTATACTAACTCTTGTAGGGTAAACGCTCTGTTGTACCCTTTTTCGGATTTAAATTTCACTAACACCATTGTTATAAGCGTTTAACATTCGGTCATTTGATCCACGACTCCAAGTATACCCTCATTTGTAATCATTACATTGTTAATCACTTCCTAAAATAATGATCCAACCTACAATGTTCCCCTCTATGTAATGCCTGCAAAGTTTCTCATTTCACCCACTCCTCGAAGTGTAAGGATAGCATCCCTTCATTAAACCTGAACTATGTAGTTACATTCCAGCCCATAGTATCGAATGAAGGGTGATCGGGTGAAGGGTAGAGCCACGGGTCGTAACACATCTGAAATGTAACGTCCACTATTCAAAGTGCCGTCAAGTCGAACAAGAGGTGACCGAGACGTGTAACCAATGGCACCCCATACCATCACGCCGCGTGATACGCCAGTATCGAAAATGACGTTTTGCCATTCGTGCACCCAGGTTCGTCGTTGAGTACAACATCGCAGGCTCTCCTGTCTGTGATGCAGCGTAAAGGGTAACCACAGCCATGGTCTCCGAGCTGATAGTCCATGCTGCTCCAAACGTCGTCGAACTGTTCGTGCAGATGGTTGTTGTCTTGCAAACGTCCCCATCTGATGACTCAGGGGTCGAGACGTGGCTGCACGATCCGTTACAGCCATGCGGATAAGATTCCCGTCATCTCCACTGCTAGCGATACGAGGCCGTAGGGATCCAGCACGGCGTTCCGTATTACCCTCCTGAACCCACCGATTCCATATTCTGCTAACAGTCATTGAATGTCGACCAACGCGAGCAGCAGTGTCGCGATACGATAATTGCAATCGCGATAGGCTACAATCCGACCTTTATCAAAGTTGGAAACGTGATGGTACGCATTTCTGCTCCTTACACGAGGCATCACAACAACGTTTCACCAGGCAACGCCGGTCAACTGCTGTTTGTGTATGAGAAATCGCTTGGAAACTTTCCTCATGTCAACACGTTGTAGGTGTCGCCACCGGCGCCAGCCTTGTGTGAATGCTCTGAAAAGCTAATCACTTGCATATCACAGCATCTTTTTCCTGTCGGTTAAATTTCTTGTCTGTAGCACGTCATCTTCGTGGTGTAGCAATTTTAATGGCCTGTAGTGCAGTTTATATTTAATGGAAATTATTTTATTTTACATGCTGGTTATTTTAATTTTAACTTTCTCTATTAAGTTCTCCCGTTGGTTGCTGTAGTTTATTTGCAGATGAGGAAAACAGTAGCTTCAGTCACTGTATTTGAAAATTTTCCCAAGGAACATGGTATATAATCGTCTTCTCGGTTTGCGCGTCCCCTTCTGAATATCTCACTATTATGAATGTTAGTAATAGTTACCACGCTGACGTGTATATCATTAAGTACTGAAGAGAAGGTGTGCGCAGGTCGTGGTCTAGTAGTTAGCGTTGCTGCCTCAGGAGCATGTGGTCGCAGGTTCGATTACCGAACGGGTTGGAGGTTTTCTCAGCCCGGGAACATGGTATTTGTGTTATCGTCATCATTCAGTAGGAAGCCGAGACGGGACGTACAAAGATACGGAGTTTGTACGGATACTGATAACCACCTCGTTGAGAGCCCCTTATTTTCAAACCAAGCTCGGCATTTATAGTGATATATACGGAGTCATTGAAATACATGCATTCATTTACCGCGTGTGACTTCAAAACTGTCTGAAATACGAAATGAAAATATACCAATAGAAACAATATGTGGTGAATTTCTGTTGTTGTTTTCCTGTGAAAAATACTTTTTCGTATTTAAAATCTTAATAGAAACGTATGGTAGGAGAGGTTTTGCTAAAGAGGCCAAACAAAACGAACTATATTACCTTTGGCCGTAAAACAAATGTTATGGCATATCATTTCTTATCACCATTTTGTGGCGCCTTTTTTTTCTGCCTCTTACAGAGTAAGCACATGTGTTTCTGTGCACCATAGCTTTAGATAAAATACAAAATATTTTTTCGGAAATGGTAAGTTGAATTTAATTATACAGGATGGGGCAAATAAAAGCGACCCTGAGGACAGAGTTCCAGAATACAAAGAAATACATCAGAGGAAAGGAAATACAGTACTAACTTGACTATCACTAATAGAAAACTCAAACTCAAACTCGACCGATTGTTACACAGCAAAACGTTCACACCGGAACGGTTATTTAAATTAAGCGTAGGCCAAGGATGGATTCCACGCCTGTTTTCGGGCGGTGCGGACTGCAGGTCTCCAGAATTCTAGTAGTTCTGCTTATATTTTCCGTTAAGCTAGTTAGCGACCGAGCCGATAATTTTAGCATCAGATCACAAGTGCCAAGCGCTTGTTCCCGAGTGTTCTACAATTCTAGAGTTACTACTATACAATGACAAACGCTCTAACTTTAAAACCGTATGTGATCGGTTTACACAGTCGATGCATGTTATTATTTTTATTTTTTTCGATGAGAATTTATTTTCGTCGCCACTAACAAAACTCGACAGAGAAAGAAATGTGCCGTCCCCTTCGTCGAAGGGCTAACGGACGCTTGGGTGGCGGCGTCCGAATCATAAGCCGCCGGTTCGACTCCTGCTGCAGTTTCTAATTAGTACATCTTACACCAAACTACATGATTAGATTCTAAACTTCTCCGTGTTTTCTATATGGTGTGAACACGTAACATTTTTGCCACTAATCCTTCCCTCGAACTGAGTCATATAACTGCGAGGCCGCCTTGGTGCTATTAGAGAGGAGTACGTAATGTGCTGGTACCGCTTCTTTACCATCCTCAGCGACACAAAAACGAAACTAAACCGTGCGAGCTGTCATCACAGTCACCTGCACTTGACACATACACGTAAGGCACACCACTCACATCTCGCGAAGGAAAGGTGTCATTACACGCGGCGAGAAGGAACTTTTCCAGTCATGCGGCTGAAACTACCACCTCAGATCAATACATCCTACAATGCCACACGATCAACACAACAAATCTTCTGGGTAAAAGGTGCTATAGCACGCAGTACAGGAGTTAGTTTTCTGATTCTGCTAGGCGTTTGTCTGAAATGACACGATCCCTTTCTGGCGTTGAAGGGGCAGTCGCAGCATGTGTCGTATGTCTGTGGAGCTGATACAGTAAGGCTAATATGCAACTTTCAGAGATCTCGTCTTTACTATAGTCAATTATCCATATAATTCGAACTGTTCATCGATTATTATCCTTGTCCAAATGAAGCTTCAGTTCACTGTGTAAGACGTTATTCTGATAAGAATAATCATTTTACTCTGCTGTTTTGCAACTCGTTCCCTTTCATCCATCAAAACATTCGATGATTCTACATCGTGTACCTGTTGTAACTGCTGCTGTAAAGACGTATTGTCCCTGACACTCTGTTCACGCGTGTCGGCTAGTGTGAAAAATGCAGGGATACTAAAAACTGGTCCACATGCACTTTCTCTGTTGCACCATAGACCGCTCTCTTTACTTTCAAACTGTCATATCTCCTAAGGATTGCTTCACTAACGGTCAGGTCAGCATACGTCACTGATACACTGAGGAAAAGGTTTGATCGCCGATACTATCAACGATTTTTTTTCCAGTTAGAACTTAAACGGGACACACCCCAAGCAGGGTGAACAACTAACGGGGAGGACTCGGAGGAGATGTGGCGACTCCAATTTCTAAGGCTGATATTAACGGCCAGAAGTGCACTCTTTTAATCACGTGGCTCTCCTCATAAAGTTGCTTCTTTTTTTCATTTTTACCATTCCACACATTGTAATCAAATTTTTCCGTAGTAGTTTCTTTTGTGTGACACAATATGAAACTCGCTTACAAAAATTATATAGTGATTAAAACAGTGATGTCATAATCACGAGTGATCGGATTCATCTGCCATACCTGGCTTAGGTTCTGCATCGATTATGAGTCACTGTATGAGACGTTCAGGGACAGCATAACTGGCAGCGCACTCCCCGCGAATGTCAGAGTTCTGGCCATATATGCGCTCGAAATTTTGACTTGTCACAAATGATCAACTTAAATAACCATACGACACCAATTCCATTTCAGTTTAATACTGCCTTTGTCGACGTTGCAGCACATACGCACTCGAATATTTGAAAGTAGAACAAACAGGGCTAGGCAGAAAAAAAGGAACGTTGGAATACTGCAGTCGGTGCACATTGCGCCGCCAGCGACCGACAATGACATACGTATCCAGCGTGTCGACTCTGTACACACATAAACAAATACACTGATAAGCCAAAACGTTACGACTACTGCCCACCGCTACGGTGGAGTTAGAGGCAATGTGACGCGGTAACAACAGTATGTAAGCGGAGCAGGCACGGACGGGAGAACACCCTAGCCAAGATATGGGCTGCAAATGGAGAAATCCACTGAGATAAGCGACTCTGACAAAGGCTACTTTATTATTAAGCAGAGCCCGTGAACGAGTATCTCGAAAACAGTGAAGTTGATCGAATGTTCACGTGCTACTGTCGTCAGCATTTACTAAAAGAGATAGAACGACAGTGAAACTATCACTAGGAGCTAAATGGTTCGACGTCTACGGCTCTTTAGAAAACGTGGTGTTCGGAGACTTTTCTTCTCTGTAAATTAGGATCGATGGTGATCTGAGCATCCCTGCCGAAAGAGCACAACGCTGGTGCACGCACAGGTGTTTCGGAGCACAACGTTGCTGAACATAGAGCTCCGCAGCAGAGCATCCCTTAGTGTTCAGCCAGCCGGGGTGGCCGAGCGGTTCTAGGCGCTGCAGTCTGGAGCCGCGCGACCTCTACGGTCGCAGGTTCGAATCCTGCCTCGGGCATCGATGTGTGTGATATCCTTAGGTTAGTTACGTTTAAGTAGTTCTAAATTCTAGGGGACTGATGACCTCAGCAGTTATGTCCCATAGTGCTCAGAGCCATTTGAACCCTAGTGTTCACATGTTGATCCAACGACATCGTCAGTTCCGATTGCACTGTGTACGAGAACAACGGGTTTCGACAGCTGATCAATGGAAACGTCTCGGCTCTTTGGGTGAATAACATTTTTGCTACACTAGGTGTGGTCGTTTCCACAAACAAAGTCCTGGAGGTGAATGGCAGCTTGAAACGTGCATCACGCCACGGACGCACGCTGGTGGCGACATGGGAGACATTCCCTGCACTTGCATGGGAGCTGTGATAGTAATTTAATACGCTCTGGCAGCTGCGAATCACCTGCATCTCTTCATGCTTCACGCCGACAGCGATTTCATCTGCCAGCAGTATAGTTGTCCGTGCCTCGGAGCCAGAACCGTGTAACAGTGTTTTGAAGAGCATTGTAGTAAATTCACATTGCTAGCTCGACAATCAAATTCGCCTAATGTAAATCCTATGGAACTCATATGGGCCTCTATCGGGCACCATCACCGAGCTGCCCAGTATTTACGCGAATTTCTTGACCTTTTGCGTAGACATCTAATGCCACTTACCTCCAGAAAACTGCCATCAAACTGTCGGATACCTTCTATGCAGAATCAGTGGTGCGTTTCGTTCCAAATGTGGAGAAAGAAATATTAAGCAGGTGGTCATAATGTTCTGGCTAACCAGTGGGCACTTTAACATACACTGAAGAGCCAAAGAAACTAATACACCAGCCTAATATCGCGTAGGGCCCCTGCGAACAAGCAGAAGTGTCGCAACAAGACGTGGCATGGACTCAACTGGTGTCTCAAGTAGTGTTGGAGGGAACTGACACCATGAATCCTGCAGGGCTGCCCATAAATCCTTAAGACTACGAGGGAGTGGAGATCTCTGAACAGCCTGTTGCAAGGCACCGCAGTTATGCTCAATAACGTTCATGTCCGCGGAGTTTGGTGGCTAGCGGAAGTGTTTATACTCAGAAGAGTGTGGTTCAAATGGTTCAAATGGCTCTGAGTACTATGGGACTTAACATCTGTGGTCATCAGTCCCCTAGAACTTAGAACTACTTAAACCTAACTAACCTAAGGACATCACACACATCCATGCCCGAGGCAGGATTCGAACCTGCGACCGTAGCGGTCACGCGGTTCCAGACTGCAGCGCCTAGAACCACACGGCCACACCGGCCGGCTCAGAAAAGAGTTCCTGGAGCCACTCTGTAGCAATTCTGGACGTGTTGGGTGTCGCGTTGTCCTGCTGGAATTGCCCAAGTCCATCGGTATACACAATAGATATGAATGGCTGCAGGTGATCAGATATCTTACGTACTTGTCACCTGGCGGAGTCGTATCTAGACGTGTAAGGGGTTCCATATCACTCCGACTTCACACGCCTCACGTCATTACAGAGCCGCCTCCACCTTGCCCTCCGCTCACATCCAGAATCCATAGATTCATGAGGTTGTCTCCATACCCCTACACGTCCATTCGCTCGATACAATTTGATGCGATACCCGTCCGACCAGGCAGCTGTTGGCGTTGACAGGTCCAAACGAGGCGTAAAGCTTTGTGTCGTGCAGTCAACAGGGGTACGCGAGTGAGCCTTCGGCTCCGAAAACCCACTGCGATGACGTTTCGTTGAATGGTTTCCACGCTGACGCTCGTTGATGGCCCAGCATTGAAATACGCACCAATTTGAAGAAGGGTTGCACTTCTGTCACGTTGAACGATTCTCTTCAGTCGTCGATGGTCCCGTTCTTAGAGGATCTTTCCCCTGCAGCAGCGATGTCGGAGATTTGATGTTTTGCCGGATTCCTGATATTCACGGTACATTCGTGAAATAGTCGTACGGGAAAATTCCCACTTCATCGCTGCTCCGGAGATGCTGTGCCCCATAGCTCGTGCGCTGACTATAACACCAGTTTCAAACTCACTTAAATCTTAATAACCTGCGACTGTAGCAGCAGTAACCAACTGCGCCAGATACTAGTCTTATGTAGACGTTGCCGACAGCAGCGCCGTATTGTGCCTGTTTACATATCTATGTATTTGAATACGCATGTGTATACCAGCTTCCTTGGCGCTTCAATGAGCAATAGGCGTTCACCACCTGTCTGTGTCACTCTTCAGGAAGTAATTTAAAGATAGTTCCCATTCGCCGTTTCTGACCAATGATTTCGGTAGGTTTCTCTTGCATGTAAGGAAAACGCTGGAACTGGAAATACTGCTGTGTGCTACGGAAAACACTACTCCCCTCGTGGAAGAGTGCCGTCCTGCCACGACTCAGGTGCGCCATATAAGGGGTAGTGGAATGAAATCCGAACGTCTCCCACAACGGGACCGTGTAATGTTTCCATTCAAAAGTAATCATCACACGTGTTCAGACATTTATCTCACCAGACAATAATGATAACTCTTGTTATAGAGACGAATTATATACATAGGAAGACGCAAGATCGCCATTGACTCGTCTTGGAACGTACATTCTTGGAATTTTTGTACTAAACCTCATGCACAAGGGCTCCCTCGTAGCGTCTGCCACTGGAATTAGCAGAGTTCTGCGTGACACTTGCTTTATTGCAAAAGAAAAACGCTACTCTTCTTTGGATCAATTCCATCATCTATCTACTCTAGCAATCCCAGTTTGTAAGGACGCGAGACTGATGAGCAAATCACAAGAAGCAATCAAACAACTTCGTTTCCTGAATTACATTCTTCAAATGAATTTGTCTGGCCTTTCCTTTTCCATCGTAAATCACATCGGACGCACATCAGTAGGTATTAAACCATTTCCATTGTTTCCATAAAACTGACATCACATCGCCGATATGGTTGCACTATCGGTCGGAGGATGGCATTCGTGTATCTTATAGCCGTTACGGCGCCTTCCATGACCACCAGCGGCGTACGCCGGCCCAATAAATGCCACCCCAAAACATCATGAAACCTCCACCTTGCTGCACTCGCTGGACAGTGTGTCTAAGGCGTTCAGCCCGACCGGGTTGCCTCCAAACACGTCTCCGATGATTATCTGGTTGAAGGCGTATGCGACAGTCATCGGTGAAGAGAACGTGATGCCAATTCTAAGCGAACCATTCGGCATGTCGTTGGGCCCATCTGTACCGCGCTGCATGGTGTCGTGGTTGCAAAGATGGATCTCGCCATGGACGTCAGGAGGGAAGTTGCGCATCATGCACCCTATTGCGCACGGTTCGAGCTGTAACACGACGTCCTGTGGCTGCACGAAAAGCATTATTCAACATGGTGACGTTGCTGTCAGGGTTCCTCCGAGCCATACTCCGTAGGTAGCGGTCATCCACTGCAGTAGTAGCCCTTGGGCGGCCTTTGCGACGCATGTATCGACAGTTCCTGTCTCTCTGTATATTCTCCGTGTCCCAGCAACATCGATTTGGTTCACTCCGAGATGCCTGGACACTTCCCTTGTTGAGAGCAATTCCTGGCACGAAGTAATAACGCGAACGCGATTGAAGCGCGATATTGACCGTCTAGGCATGGTTGAACTACAGACAACACGAGCCGTGTACCTCCTTCCTGGTGGAATGACTGGAACTGATCGGCTGTCGAACCCCCTCCGTGTAATGAGCGCTGTTCATGCATGGTTGTTTACATCTCTGCGCGTGTTTAGTGACATCCCTGAACAGTCAAAGGGAATGTGTCTGTGATTCAATATCCACAGTTAACGTCTATCTTAAGGAGCTATGGGAACCGGGGTGATGCAAAACATTTTTTGATGTGTGTAAAAAAAAGTCTGAGCGCTAAAGCTGTAGTCCATACATAATAATGTTCCGAAAAGAAGTCTTAAAGATGGTAAGCATTATATGGGTTTACACATCTTATTCTTTGAGTTATACTGTTCAGAATTCTGTCAATTTTTTCAAGGTTCCCCTGGCATTCACCGATCAGTCATCTTAAGAAAACGCTGAATGCAGAAGGATATGAACAGATTTAGTAGCATTGTGTACTGTGTACAGTAGAGGAACAGGTCCAAGACGATGACTGTTTCAGCATAACAATACAACCTTATTATAAAGCATCATTTGTAGCGCAATATTTTGTGAACAATAACAGTCCTGAAATGGGCTGACCTGCCCAGCGTCTGGACCAGAACCCAGGGGAACATCTTTGTGATGAGTTAGAAGGTAGACTTCGCTGCAGACTCCAGCGAACATGATCTCTACCTTCTCTAGCTTTGGCTCTTGAGGAAGAATGGGCTGCCATTCCGCTATAGATTTTCAGACACCTCATGGAAAGTGTCCCCAGCAATAGGCCAAGCCGTTATAAAAGCGAAGGGCGACCACACCACATGCTAATATTCACTAGTAAGTATTCGGGTGCCTTTGATACAGTGAAAAGTAACGGCCATATAACACTTTCTTCGATACTCCCAAAGTCAACTCTGCGTCTGATTATTTTTCACCTGTTAACGAAACGTTAAGCTCTGTGTGCTAGGAAATTCTGAACCCAATCACACAGCTGATTGATTTCTCATAATCTCACATTTTGTTCACTAATCAGTAGTGCGGAAGTGCAAAAGTCAAGAACCCCACATCGACAAGGCCGCCCACGGGAACTCATAGGTGAAAAGAGCAACCTCAGTTTCATAAGATCACAGTCTGAGGAACCTATATCAGATCATACAGAGGAGAGATTCGTCGCTGTTTTAGTGTAATGTTTAACACAATGAATTTGTATTCGAAAGGAGTGCAATTCGAAGATATTCGTGACAATGCAGACAAAGGACTGGAAGGACAGTAAAAGAACATATTAAATGCGCGAGCGTCACATGCTGTTAAAACAAAGTGCAGAATCTATGAGAGCATCACATCAGGAGAACTGAGTCCAACGTACAGATTTCAACAACATCCAAGTGCTGTCTAAGAAATGCAACATTTATGCAAGGAAAGTCGTAGAAGCGGTTGAGATTTCTAAGAACGAATCTAGTTTCAATAGGGGTGACGTCTACAGGCTTCCAGTTTCGTGCCCAAGGATTATTACCAACTACCAAGAAGCCACTTCTCTGGCAACAATATTTTGACGAACATTCCTTCTCTCTCCCCCTTCCTCTCCCAATTCGCTGGAATTGTCCAGAATGTTCTTCAAACCAACCGCGAACAATTGTGGACAGGTGACATGCCGAACTGTCATTCATAAAAAAATTTCATTGTTCTTTGAGAAAATAAAGTCCATTAATGGCTGAAAATTGTCGTTTACAATCACTGATCGGTTCATTTACACCAGAGGACCCATTCCCTTCCATGTAAACACAGCCCACTCCGTTTTATAGCCACCACCAGCTTGCACAGTGCGTTGTTGACAATTTGGATCCATGGCTTGGTGGCGTCTGCGCCACAGTCGAGCCATATCACCTCTTGGCGTAAATCTAGACTCACCTGACCAGGCACAATTTTTCAATAATCTAGGCTCCAACCGATATGGTCAGGAGCTCAAGAGAGCAAAGGCAGCACAGTAGGTAATTTGGGTTTCACACGAATCTAAATTTAGCTCACAGTCCTACCACCTCTGGCAGAAACAGCTGGTCTAACCTAGCACAACATCTGCTCGAAATGGGCCTGGATGACAGTTACTGTTACGCCTTTCTATCCTACTTTAACTCCATGGCAAAGTTCATCAATTCAAGCGGTTGGCGAGTAGTATTCGCAACCCACCATCACATGTTTTCAATAGGTTAGAGACCTGAAAAAAATCAGGCTACCCTCTGCTTATAGGGAGGTCAGGAGGGCAAGGTGAATATGTGGTCTTGCATTATCTTGTCGAAAGGTAGCTTCACAGAGACCTCGAAGATAGGGCACAGTCAATTCATAAAATTCTCTCCTTAACTGGGTCCACAGCCATCAAATTCATGTTAAATGAAGGCATTTTCCACTTGGGCTGTAGATTCATGTAGTACTTTTACTGTTACCGACCAGTTTGAACATCATGGTCATTATCGAACATCTATTCTACAAACTATAAGCGTATGACCACATCCACGCAAATTCTTGAAATTTACCAAGAGACTGAAATTTGCCAGTTGCAAATAACAGTCTTTCATTAACGTATGCATCAGCGGAAATATGTCTTCATTTAACAATGCCAGGTAAGTAACGCCTGCTGTTCAAATTACCCATACGATCACGCCAGATACGGGCCCATAACAACATGTCAAATGTTAGCTGCGTTCGTTCTTCTCGGAGCCTCCATACGTGAATAGTTCCACAGTCGTTTTGCGCATTGGAAAAGAACTAGCATTAAAAGAAGACGTGGTATTAATAATGGACTAACTTGACGACGGTTGTCGTTCGGCGCTACGCAGTTGGTGCGCTTCTCATTGCTGCTGCGTCAAGGGATCCTTCAACAATGGCCACAGTAGTGACAGCCCATGCTGCTTAGGATACCGTCGTAATATCTGTGTAGATACTGGTTTTGCTGCGAACAACACCATTTCCCGACACTGAAGATACGAAACGTGGCTGTATGATACTGCGTGGCCTAGGGAACACTGTACACTGATCTTGGGTATTAATAAACAGCTTCAGATGTATTTAGTCCTTTATTACTTCATCATTGCCGGTTTCGTGGCGTTAAAAGCACATCAAATGAACATCTGCACAACATTAAGTCCAGAAAGAATAACAACCCTGTGATGCGCACTGGTATGGCAAATTATTTCAAGATTTATAAAATAAATTTAAAAGTATTAAAAACTTTCACATGAGATGTGAAAATGTTGGTACTTACATAATTAAAATATTTGAGCGGAAAATCTTGGAACCTTTTCACCCAATATTCGTTGTCCGTCATAACAGAACACCGCTAAAAGGTGGTATGTCATAGAATAAAATAGCCGGATTTCAGTATAGTGAATAGGTCCTATGCAAATCATACCATAGTGAGGTATTGGTAAGGAGAAATTAAATGAATACTGTTAAGTCCTGATTTTGGGCCAGACAGAAAAACCAAGAAGTGGTTGCCACAAAATAGAGGGATGTTCTACCTGGAACAAACCGCACTTACATCGTCTCCGACCTATAGGGAATCGCGAACAAGGGACGCGGCCGCGTGCTCTGTCATACTGACGTTCACTGTCGACAACACGTGACGAGTGGTGGCGCGCTCTTGGGGCTCATATAAGCGAGACCTCCACGGCCTAGCAGCCGGTCGTCGACTCATCTTGCAAGATGTTGTCCGCAGTCGGCAACCAAACATCAAGAGAAAGAATTTCTACTGTTCGACCACGGCCTCGTAGTCTGCAAGTTTTAATTAATGAAGACGCCGGCGGTCAAAGCCTACACGTTTATGATTATGCCCCCACAGAGGTTCGTGCACGAACTGACCTCTCGATTCTGTCCCATAAATATTCGATGGGACTCATGTCGGGCGATGTGGCTGGCCGAATCATTCGCACGAACTGTCCAAGTCGTCTTCAAATGGTTCAAATGACTCTGAGCACTATGGGACTTAACATCTGAGGTCATCAGTCCCATAGACTTAGAACTACTTAAACCTAACTAACCTAAGGACATCACACACATCCATGCCCGAGGCAGGATTCGAACCTGCAACCGTAGCCGTCACGCGGTTCCAGACTGAAGCGCCTAGAACCGCTCGGCCACAGCGGCCAGCAGAATGGTGTTCGAACCAGTCACGAACAACTGCAGTCTGGTGGCACGACGCACTGCCATCCATAAAACTTCCATCGTTGTTTGGAGACATGAAGTCTATGAATGGGTGCCATTGGTATCCAAGTAGCCGAACATAACCATTTCCAGTCAACGATCGATTCAGTTGCACCAAAGGACACAGTCCATTTCATGTAAACACAGCCCACACCATTATGGAGCCACTACCAGCTTGCACAAAGCCTTGTTGACAACTTGTGTCCATGGCTTTGTGGGGCCTATGCCACACTCAAACTCTACTACGATCAGCTGTTACCAACTGAAATCGGGACCTGTCAGACCAGGCCACGCTTTTAGAGTCGTCTAGAGACCAAACAGTATGGTCAGGGCCCAGGAGGGGCGCTAGAGGCGATGTCGTGATGTTAGCAAAGGCACTCGTGGTGGTCGTCTGCTGCCCATTAACGCTAAATTTCGCCGCACTCTCCTTACAGATACGACCCACATTGATTTCCACGGTTATTTCACGAGGTGTTGCACTTCTCTGACCACTGACAACTATACACAAATCCAGTTGCTATCGGTAGTTAAGAGAAGGCCGTCGGCGACTGCGTAGCACGAAGGGAGAATTAATGCCTGAAATTTTTGTATTCTCGGCAACGTTTTGTCATTGTGGATCTCGGAATATTGAATTCTCTAACGATTTCCGAAATTGAATGTCCAATGCGTGTAGGACTGCAGTTCCTTCTCTAAATCCTCGCACGAACGAAAAAATGGCTGACATCGAAATAGGTGTCCAAGGAATAGAAAAGCAACTGAAATCACTCAACAGAAGAAAGTCCACTGGACCTGACGGGATACCAATTCGATTCTACACAGAGTACACGAAAAAACTTGCCCCCCTTCTAACAGCCGTGTACCGCAAGTCTCTAGAGGAACGGAGGGTCATTTCTGGAAACGCAGAATCTACTCTGTAGGAATCAACATGGATTCCGGAAACAGCGATCGTGTGAGACCCAACTCGCTTTATTTGTTCATGAGACCCAGAAAATATTAGATACAGGCTCCCAGGTAGATGCCATTTTCCTTGACTTCCGGAAGGCGTTCGATACAGTTCCTCACTGTCGCCTGATAAACAAAGTAAGAGCCTACGGAATATCAGACCAGCTGTGTGGCTGGATTGAAGAGTTTATAGCAAACAGAACACAGCATGTTGTTCTGAATGGAGAGACGTCTACAGATGTTAAAGTAGCCTCTGGCGTACCACAGGGGAGTGTTATGGAACCATTGCTTTTCACAATATATATAAATAACCTAGTAGATAGTGTCGGAGTTCCATGCGGCTTTTCGCAGATGATGCTGTAGTATACAGAGAAGTTGCAGCATTAGAAAACTGCAGCGAAATGCAGAAAGATCTGTAGCGGATAGGCACTTGGTGCAGGGAGTGGCAACTGACCCTTAACATAGACAAATGTAATGTATTGCGAATACATAGAAAGAAGAATCAGTCCTTAGAAAATGTATCCATCAACAAAGGAGGTGGCTTACAAAACACTCGTTCACAGGGTTATTTGGTAAGCGTGATAGCGTTACAGAGATGTTTAGCAAACTCAAGTGGCAGACTCTGCAAGAGAGGTGCTCTGCGTCGCGGTGTAGCTTGCTGTCCAGGTTTCGAGAGGGTGCGTTTGTGGATGAGGTATCAAATATAGTGCTTCCCTCTACTTACACCTCCCGAGGAGATCACGAATGTAAAATTAGAGAGATTCGAGAGCGCATGGAGGCTTTCCGGCAGTCGTTCTTCCCGCGAACCATACGCGATTGGAATAGAAAAGGGAGGTAATGACAGTAGCACGTAAAGTGCCCTCCGCCGCACACCGTTGGGTGGATTGCGGAGTATAAATGTAGATGTAGGTGTAGCTCAACTACCTATCTGCGTTCCAACTCTGTTAATTTCCGTAGTGCGGCCATAATAACGTTGGTAACCTTTCCACATGAATCACCCGAGTCCAAAGGACATCTCCGCCAATGTACTGTCCTTTTATTACCTAAGTACATATCGCTGCCCCATGAATTCTGTTATCTCAGTGTAAGACGTCAACTGAAATTTAAAAAATGGGAGCAATTCTTGTCGGCACATCTTTGTAGAAACGGAAGGTGGCAACTGACCTCAATAAGAGGTGAGAAACCAAGAGAGCGAGATGTTTATGAAAAAATTGTGAAAAATAATGTGTCGTCTGCGTCACGGAGGCGAAGAAAAGTACACTTGAATAGGGCGGAAGTAGCCTCGTTTACGGTCGCTAACGAGGCAGCGCGCCGGTGAGAACGGACCGCCGAGAATGCCTCGCTCTGCTGTTCGCCGTTTGCAGGTAACACGAGCGAGCAGAGTGGCACGCCCCCTCCTCATTCATTCAAAAAAATAATTGTAGCGCCGCCGCTCGTGCTGACACAGATAAGGCTGCTGCTCCCGCGAGGGGTTTCTTCTCGGGTCGCTTTCACGGCGGGGTGACGCTAATTCAGCGGATGCCTTCCGTGAACCAACCAAAGCGCCATTGTTCGTATGGAGGTCGCCGAGGGCCAATAAGAGAAACGGGCACGCAGGTCGCCTCGAAACACAGACGGCGGCCCCGCGAAACAGCCACGAGTCGACGCGGGGGGCTTTTTATTCTTCTAAGGTCAGCGCGCATTGGTTTTTGCATCCTCTCTTCTACATTCAGAGGAGAGAGAACACTTCCGGTCGAAACGCTGAGCGAAGCAGGACAGTGGTTTATATAACGAACTCGTTTCCTGGACGAGTGAATGTAACATTACAGCCCAGATAGTCGCATCGGCAGAGAAACGATTATATGCTTCTTGCATCCAATTAATATTACAACCTAAGTTTGAATAATACAGCCGGCCGCTGTGGCCGAGCGGTTCTAGGCGCTTCAGCCCGGAACAGCGCTGCTGCTACGGTCGTAGGTTCGAATCCTGACTCGGTCATGGATGTGTGTGATGTCCTTTGGTTAGTTTAAGTAGTTCTATGTCTAGGGGACTGATGACCTCAGATGTTAAGTCGCATAGTGCTTGGAGCCATTTGAACCATTCTTGAATAATACAGCTTATTAAGATATCCTTACTTTTCCAGATCCAGTTTACATCTTCCCGCTTTGATAGCGTGATGAGAGATTTATAAAACTAAAATTCTACCTCGGAACCCAGAACCTGGTAGCACTTGCAGCTTAGAAACAACAAACCGTCGATTTTCAACGTTTCGCATAATTATTGACGAAATTGAAAATGACGTCTTACGGGGTTTGTATGAAAAGTGTCCACCTGCTTATCTGGGTGGTAACGTGCTTGCCTCCCGTGCAAGCGGGCCCGTGTTCGATTCCCGGCCGGGTTGGAGATTTTCTCCGCTCGTGGACTGGGTGTTGTGTTGTCCTCGTCATCGTTTCATCCCCATCACCGGCACCCAAGTCCCCCAATGTGGCGTCGGCTGTAATAAGACTTGCACTTGGCTGCCAAACTTCCCCGGACGGGCCTCCCGGCCAACATTGCCAAACGGTCATTTCATTTTTTTTTTGTATAAAAAGTAATGAGACTGATTTTTTGATGACGCGACTGTATTTCGCAGCGCGCGCTCGACCCTGGGTTTTGTTGTGGGGTGTGTATGGGCCGAAAACACGCGGCGTGCCAGTCGCCTGCGGGCTCTTGTCTCGGCAGTATCGTGTGTTGACAGTCGTGGTGAAACATGCAGCAAAGGATCGAGCAACGTTACGCCATCAAATTTTGTGTGAAACTAGGGAAGTCTGGTACGGAAACGTTGGATATGTGTCGGCAAGCCTACGGCGATGATTGCTTGTCAAAAGCCCAGGTTTTCAGGCGGTTGAAGAGCTTTAAAGAGGACCGGGACAGCGCTGAGGACGAGGACCATTTCGGACGCCCGTCAACCAGCAAAACTGACCAAAACATCGACCGTGTGCGCGTTTTATTGAACACCGACCAGCAGATGAGAGACATGATTACAGCAGACGACCTCGGACTTGATAAAATGACAGAGCACAACATCATCAGCAAAGAATAGTAGATGAGGAAGATCTGCGCCAAGATGGTCCCGAAGATTTTGTCAGACGTTCAAAAGCAAGCACCTGTGTGCTTCCAACACAGGGTCTTGAAGATGGTGTGTTTCAGTACGACACAGAGACAAAACACACAAGTGCCGAATAGCACACCGCAGCATCCCCCCGTACAAATAAAGCTCGCATAAGCAAACAGAAGATGAAAGCCATGCTGATTGTGTTTTTCGACGTCAGTGGCGTGGTTCATCATGAGTTTGTGCTCCAACGCCAAACTGTCAACGGTGCGAAGTGGCTGAGCGGTTCTAGGCACTTCAGTCCGGAACCGCGCAACTGCTAAAGTCGCAGGTTCGAATCCTGCCTCGGGCATGGATGTGTGTGATGTCCTTAGGTTAGTTAGCTTTATGTAGTTCTAAGTCTAGGGGACTGATGATTTCAGTTGTTAAGTCCCATAATGCTCAGAGCCATTTGAACCATTTGGTGCGAGGTGTTCAAGAGACTGAAAGGTAGGGTCTATCGCGTGAGGCCAGCCGTCGCCGATGATTGGAAGCAGCATCATGGCAACGTGCTGAGTCACACCTGCTTCATGGTCGCCAGCTACCTGACCAAGAATGGGATTCCAACGGTCCCGCACGCAACCTACAGTCCCGACGTGGCCCCGCTAGACTTCTTTTTGTTTCCCAAACTAAAAACTTCTCTGAAAGTACACCATCACGGGTCCTGGAGCAGATTCAAGCGGCCACGAAGACAACTTTGAAAACCATCCCAGTGTTCGCGGCAGCATTTGAAGCGTGGAAATCTCGCATGCAGCGGCTTGTTGACTCTCAAGGGTCATACAGTGAGGAGTACTAAGTGGTTGTAGCGATATCTACAATAAATTTTGATTCACAAGCTCAGTCTCATTACTTTTTTTTCAAACGCTATAATCTGCTCATTAACAGGTATAATCATACGTTAAAATTTTAACACAATAAGACAAGTATTACCAGTGGAAACTGCGTGTTTTTATTGAAGTAGTGTAACTGACCGTGCAGGAACACATGAACTTCATCTGTACAGTAAGCAATTAGCGACTTCCAACAAACTATACACGTAAGTTAAAACCTTTACGAAACCTTTTCTCGCTGAAGTCTCTATACGAATTTGAAAGAAAAAAGTTGATTACTATATTTCTGCTGTTCGTGTAGTCAAATGTCAGCATTAGACATGACGTTTTGATTTATTACTTCTTTACTGCTAACTCTACTCGCAACATAGTTTTCAGGCAGTATCGACATAAACCATTTAATGTACCAGCAAAATTGTATCACTGTACGACGCGTAGTTCAGGAGATATGACGTCATAAACATTCATATATGTGAAAAACTAGCTTTCGCTTAAAATAGCATGCACTAAATCTTCTAGATCATGGCTCACTTTTCAATTTGTTACTTCTTTACTACTAGTTCTATTAGTAAAACACTTTGCACACAATATCTACAATTATCATTTAATATTCCTCCAAAATTGTATCGTTGTACGGCACGTAGTTCAAGAGACATGAAGCCACAAACATTGAGATGCGAGAAAAAAACCAGCTTTCACTTCAAATTACCCCGTTTATGTTCATCCACTGTTTGATAAAGAGGGCACTTAGCGATTTTCTGCACACTTCAAGCACAATTTCAAACCTTTCCAGAAGCTCTCATTCATAAAAGGGAAATAATTACCACATTAACTCATTTGTAAAGTAGTAAGACGTTTGAATTGTTTTATACATGGGAGTTCGATACTCTTTGCTCGCCGTAGGGCAGAAACTTGACACGGCAAGGACTCAACAAGTCGGTGGAGGTCCACTGCAGAAATTGCTGGGCCGTGCTCCCTCTACGGCCGTCCATAATCGCAAAAGCATTGCCAGTGCACGATTTTGTGTACGGACAGATCTACAGATTATGTTCAATAAATGTCCGATTCATTCGAATTGTCCAGAACGTTCTTCAAACCATACGCAAACAACTGTGGCGCAGTGACATGGTGCGCTGTCATTCATAAAAATTCCATCGTTGTTTGGAAAACTGAAGTGTCTGGATATTTGCAAATCGACTCCAACCAGCCGGACATAACCATTTCCAGTCAATGATGGTTCAGTTGGACCAGAGGACCTAGCCCATTCCATGAGAATACAGACAACGAAATTACGGTGTCACCACCAGCTGGCAAAGTGCCTTGTTGACAATATCTACATCTGCATCTACATGGTTACTCTGCAATTCTCACCTAAGTGCCTGGCAGAGGGTTCATCTAACCATTTTCATACTACTTCTCTACCATTCCACTCTCGAATGGCACGTGGGGAAAAAGGAACACTTAAATCTTTCCGTTCGAGCTCTGATTTCTCTTATTTTATTATTATGATCATTTCTCCCTACGTAGGTGGGTGTCAACAAAATATTTTTGCATTCGGAAGAGAAAGCTGGTGATTGAAATTTCGTAAATAGATCTCGCCTTTGTTTCAGTGAATGCCACCTCAACTCGCGTATCGTATCAGTGAGACTGCACCCCTACTGCGCGATAACAGAAAACGATCTGCCCTTATTTTCACTTTTTCGATGTACTCCGTCAATCCTACCGGGTAAGGATCCCACACCGCGCAGCAATATTCCAGCAGAGGACGGACAAGTGTAATGTAGGCTGTCTCTTTAGTGGGTTTGTCGCATCTTCTAACTCACGCTCGTCCAAACTGTGCCCCTGGGGCGCTAGCGCCCGCGATCGCCCGCGGCCAGCGCCCCGGGCGAATTCGTATGTTGCTGCAGTGGCCGAGCCGTGTAGCTTAGCTGGCCGTGCAGACTGCCCGCCGTGCCTCGCCCTGCCGCTGTACGCAAATATTGCAATAGATAAAAATTTATTTTGCGACCACACATCGCTGTCCTTTTCAGCGGAACTGGGGGAAAACGCATCTAAAACCAATCTTTTTTGTTAGTTTTTCCTTTGAGTTTCAATGAATGAAACAATTAATTGTTAAAGTGATAAAAGAGTTTTAAAAACAGGATTGTACAAAATTATTTGTATGTTCTTTTTTGGCGTGGTACTGTGGGGTGGCGGGTGGAATAATTGTTAATGTTCCTATTATTTATTTAATGCTGTTGCTTGCCGTTCTCAACACTGGCTCTCTAGCTACAATATTGGCAACCAGAAAGTGATTAACAAAACGTGAAGCCTGTAATTAGAATTCCTAGTGCCCACTTCATCTGAGAAGTACATTTATAGCTACAGCTTATAGCTCTGAGGAATCAGGAGATTGTCTGGGATTCATAATCAAAAACCATTCTCTCTAAAATGTTCACTATATTCTGAAAGTCACAGACCAAAAAGAATCCACACAATCCAACTACCAGAGCAGTTCAGAGTCTAATGCGCTGATGCAACTATAACTGTTCAAATTAAATGTCTAAGTGAATGCTCTCCATAATTTGATGATAATGTTCATCAAACGCCACGCTAATAATGGTAGAATGTCTGTTCCGCGGCGGCACGTGAAAATACGACATACGCAAACTAAAGATAGATCATTAACATCATCCCAAAATTAACACTTCACTCGAAAACGATTTCATGCTTACGCGTATCCCGAGTAACTTATTACTGCATCCGAGGCTGTTTATATCAACGATACCGACGAGACACGAATCCCGGCACAGATGGTGCGCTAATCAGCGTCTGGAGAGAACTTTAAGTTATCGAATAAATCATTGCATCCTTTGCTGATGGCCGATGAAGCTTTCAATTTAATTGTGCAGTCAGCACACAAGTAAGCAATCATAATAAAAGTCTGGCGTAGCTAAGTCAAATATTTTGGGCGAGAGAATTAATTTAATTACACTACACGCAGTAGACGAGCTCTGAACTTGCTCTTTGGAGATACGCTATAGCTATAGTTTTATAGTTATTTTGTTGAAACTTCTCACATTTTTATGATTATAGCGGATCTCCCTTCTACTTAAATTTAAACATCCTAGCTTTATTCGCCTACTTAATCTATATTGCTTTCTTAATTTCTAAGACAAAAACCAGAAAATCATGAATTTCAACTAAAATTTTAATTTGTGAGATCCAGAATATTGTTTCTACTAAATTATTATGCAAAATGAATCTAAATATAAATTTTTAAGTTTCTAGCTCTTTTCTGTTGCGCCAATGATTTTTACAGAAAAATATCCAAATTTCGAAAATAGTTAAAGTTATTGAACTGATATCCAACACATATTGATTTTATATTACACCTGACATGCTAGAAACGTTTCAGGTTATTTACTTCATTTTAAAGTATTGCACAATATTTATGACGTCAGAGCTACACTCCTGGAAATGGAAAAAAGAACACATTGACACCGGTGTGTCAGACCCACCATACGTGCTCCGGACACTGCGAGAGGGCTGTACAAGCAATGATCACACGCACGGCACAGCGGACACACCAGGAACCGCGGTGTTGGCCGTCGAATGGCGCTAGATGCGCAGCATTTGTGCACCGCCGCCGTCAGTGTCAGCCAGTTTGCCGTGGCATACGGAGCTCCATCGCAGTCTTTAACACTGGTAGCATGCCGCGACAGCGTGGACGTGAACCGTATGTGCAGTTGACGGACTTTGAGCTAGGGCGTATAGTGGGCATGCGGGAGGCCGGGTGGACGTACCGCCGAATTGCTCAACACGTGGGGCGTGAGGTCTCCACAGTACATCGATGTTGTCGCCAGTGGTCGGCGGAAGGTGCACGTGCCCGTCGACCTGGGACCGGACCGCAGCGACGCACGGATGCACGCCAAGACCGTAGGATCCTACGCAGTGCCGTAGGGGACCGCACCGCCACTTCCCAGCAAATTAGGGACACTCTTGCTCCTGGGGTATCGGCGAGGACCATTCGCAACCGTCTCCATGAAGCTGGGCTACGGTCCCGCACACCGTTAGGCCGTCTTCCGCTCACGCCCCAACATCGTGCAGCCCGCCTCCAGTAGTGTCGCGACAGGCGTGAATGGAGGGACGAATGGAGACGTGTCGTCTTCAGCGATGAGAGTCGCTTCTGCCTTGGTGCCAATGATTGTCGTATGCGTGTTTGGCGCCGTGCAGGTGAGCGCCACAATCAGGACTGCATACGACCGAGGCACACAGGGCCAACACCCGGCATCATGGTGTGGGGAGCGATCTCCTACACTGGCCGTACACCACTGGTGATCGTCGAGGGGACACTGAATAGTGCACGGTACATCCAAACCGTCATCGAACCCATCGTTCTACCATTCCTAGACCGGCAAGGGAACTTGCTGTTCCAACAGGACAATGCACGTCCGCATGTATCCCGTGCCACCCAACGTGCCCTAGAAGGTGTAAGTCAACTACCCTGGCCAGCAAGATCTCCGGATCTGTCCCCCATTGAGCATGTTTGGGACTGGATGAAGCGTCGTCTCACGCGGTCTGCACGTCCAGCACGAACGCTGGTCCAACTGAGGCGCCAGGTGGAAATGGCATGGCAAGCCGTTCCACAGGACTACATCCAGCATCTCTACGATCGTCTCCATGGGAGAATAGCAGCCTGCATTGCTGCGAAAGGTGGATATACACTGTACTAGTGCCGACATTGTGCATGCTCTGCTGCTTGTGTCTATGTGCCTGTGGTTCTGTCAGTGTGATCATGTGATGTATCTGACCCCAGGAATGTGTCAATAAAGTTTCCCCTTCCTGGGACAATGAATTCACGGTGTTCTTATTTCAATTTCCAGGAGTGTAGTTACAGCGGACTAGGCGATGGAAAGACTGATGTGAATTTTATAAGGCGTGAGTATGCTGCTTCCCTACAGTACGAGCAGGAAACAGGTGGGCAAAGTTTGCGCGCAAGTTACAAATGAACGCTGAGAACTGGGAAAGCAGGGAAACCCTTTGCCGCTGGGAATCTCACCAAGGATTGCCTGGTCGACTCGGTGGCTTCTATTTGTCCACCAGACCTCAGGGAAAAATTTGAAAAAATAGCTCTTTCGCCTCAAACTGTTGCTCACAGCGTCGAAGATATGGTCTCAGATATGGAGCAGCAATTAATGGAGAGTGCGGCAAACTTCATTTCACTTTCTTCGCTCTTGACGAGTCTGCGGACGTTGCGGACATATCTCAGCTCGTCATATTCATTCGAGGTGTCGACGAAAATCTGCGTGTCACCGAAGAATTTCTCGATCTTATACCATTAAAAGACACAACCACGGGTTTGGATATTTTTCTAGCCATGGAAAACGTATTAGAGTCAATGGGTTTAAAATGGGAACGCCTGACCAGTGTAACAATGGATGGAGTCCTTGCGCTACGAGGGATACACACTAGATTTCTGAGTTACGTCAGGTCAAAAATGGCTGAAGTCGGCTGTTCCTTATTCGCGACAGTCCATTGTCTGATTCACCAGGAGGCATTTTGTGGGAAGATTGTCAACATAAAAATGTTATGGACACAGTTCTTCCAACGGTTAATTATCTTCGCTCGCATGGACTCACACATCGCCAGTTTAAAGAATTTCTGGCTGATATCGAAGCGGAATATCCAGACATCCCCTAAGATGGCTGAGCAGAGGAAAGGTGCTTCATCTGTTTTTCCCCTTGAGGGGCGGAATAAATACCGTTTTGGAAGTGAAAGGACGTCCAGAAGAATTACTTTGTGATCCTAAGTGGATGGCGAATTTGGCTTTTTTGAGTGACCTTACTGATCACTTAAATGCTTTGAATATTTCACTCCAACGTGAAAATCACTATGTCGTTAATTTAGTGCAGACGATACAAGCATTTTAAAAAAATTTATTTTGTGGGAAAAACAATTGCGCGAGTGGACACTTTCCTGCACTAGACAGCGTAAAAGAAGATGTGGATTTTTCAGATTATGTTGCAATAATTTGCGAATTACAAGAACGGTTTGAAAACCGATTTTTGGAGATAAGTGGGCTTCAATCGGCCTTAGATATATTTGTTCGCCCGTTTCCCTTCGGCATAGGACGTCTCACAAGTGCTTCAAGTAGAGCTGATTGACCTGCAGTGCGATATCCGCCTGAAGGACCGCTTTCTCACGTGCAAAACTTTGGATGACTTTTACAGCTGTCTTCCACGAGAGAAATATCCTCTTTTGCACAAGCACGCGACCTAAGTTCTCTCAATGTTTGGTTCCACGTATATCTGTGAGCGCTTTTTCTCTCAAAACTAAGAACCGTTCATTACTTGGCGATAAAAATTTGAGTAATTCTTTGAGGTTATCAGTCTCAGGGAATATTGTACCAAACATTGACAAAACCGTTTCCTCGAAAAAGAAAAAAGTTTAAAATCTTAATTGTCTTTTTTACCAATGTTGACTGTAAGAATTGGAGAGCTTTATAACCTTAATTCTATCTTTTAATAATTTTCAAACTTTGTCGGTTAAAATTAATACGTGCCAAACAGGAAACTATGGATCCGATTTCTAAACTCTGAAAAAGGATACAAAGAGATGTAGCCCGAAATACAACCAAAAATGTTTACTTGTAACTGCTAACAGTAAGAATGAGACTCTATATCCCTTACATAAAGTTATTTCTAAAACAGAACATTTATGACTCTAGTTCATTTAAGAAACTGATATATTTTTCAGAAGACGCCTATTGTACATATGACGAATGTGCACGTGCTGTACTAATAGAATGAACCTGTGGGTCAGAAGACAACTAATATGTTCTTCGATTCTTGTTTTGGATATTGTTGTCTAAAGCTCTGCGTAGTAATTCTGCCACACGAACACTAGTTATTACCTAAACGGTAAGTGGTTTGCTTGTTTTAGCGCTCATCGGCCTCTTTTACAGAGGTGCGCTTCCTCTGTTATTTTGTTCGCGTTGGATCAGACTGCGGGACAGCCCACCGCAGAGCAGTGGTGTGCGGTCTCACTCGCTCCGCAGCTCTCTCTCTCTCTCTCTCTCTCTCTCTCTCTCTCTCTCTCTCGCTCCTATGGCGACACTAGCGACACACGGTCGCGGACGGGGCGCTGAATTACATTGTCTGGCGCCCGCGGGGCGCACGCGCGCCCGCCGGACGCAATTCTTGGATGAGCCTGTTCTAAGTGTTCTGCCAACAAAGTACCGTCTTTGTTTCGCCTTCCCCACAATATTATCTATGCTGTCTTTTCAATTTACGAGGGCAGTTCAATAAATAATGCAACACATTTTTTTTCTCGGCCAATTTTTGTTGAAAAAACCGGAAATTTCTTGTGGAATATTTTCATTGACTTCCAACAGGTGGCAGCGCTGTACGGAGCTGTTAAAATGGCGTCTGTAACGGATGTGCGTTGCAAACAACGGGCAGTGATCGAGTTTCTTTTGGCGGAAAACCAGGGCATCTCAGATATTCATAGGCGCTTGCAGAATGTCTACGGTGATCTGGCAGTGGACAAAAGCACGGTGAGTCGTTGGGCAAAGCGTGTGTCATCATCGCCGCAAGGTCAAGCAAGACTGTCTGATCTCCCGCGTGCGGGCCGGCCGTGCACAGCTGTGACTCCTGCAATGGCGGAGCGTGCGAACACACTCGTTCGAGATGATCGACGGATCACCATTTATCAACTCAGTGCTCAACTTGACATCTGTGTTGGTAGTGCTGTCACGATTGTTCACCAGTTGGGATATTCAAAGGTTTGTTCCCGCTGGGTCCCTCGTTGTCTAACCGAACACCATAAAGAGCAAAGGAGAACCATCTGTGCGGAATTGCTTGCTCCTCATGTGGCTGAGGGTGACAATTTCTTGTCAAAGATTGTTACAGGCGATGAAACATGGGTTCATCACTTCGAACCCGAAACAAAACGGCAATCAATGGAGTGGCGCCACACCCACTCCCCTACCAAGAAAAAGTTTAAAGCCATACCCTCAGCCGGTAAAGTCATGGTTACAGTCTTCTGGGACGCTGTAGGGGTTATTCTGTTCGATGTCCTTCCCCATGGTCAAACGATCAACTCTGAAGTGTATTGTGCTACTCTTCAGAAATTGAAGAAACGACTTCAGCGTGTTCGTAGGCACAAAAATCTGAACGAACTTCTCCTTCTTCATGACAACGCAAGACCTCACACAAGTCTTCGCACCCGAGAGGAGCTCACAAAACTTCAGTGGACTGTTCTTCCTCATGCACCCTACAGCCCCGATCTCAAACCGTCGGATTTCCATATGTTTGGCCCAATGAAGGACGCAATCCGTGGGAGGCACTACGCGAATGATGAAGAAGTTATTGATCCAGTACGACGTTGGCTCCGACATCGACCAGTGGAATGGTGCCGTGCAGGCATACAGGCCCTCATTTCAAGGTGGCGTAAGGCCGTAGCATTGAATGGAGATTACGTTGAAAAATAGTGTTGTGTAGCTAAAAGATTGGGGAATAACTTGGTGTATTTCAATGCTGAATAAAACAACCCCTGTTTCAGAAAAAAAATGTGTTGCATTACTTATTGAACTGCCCTCGTAAGTTGCTCATAATAGTAATTCCAAGGTGTTTAGTCGAATTGACGGCCCTTAGATTTGTGTGATTTATCGTATACCCAAAATTTATCGGATTTCTTTTAGTACCCACGTGGATGACCTCGCACTTTTCTTTCTTTAGTGTCAATTGCCACTTTTCGGACCATACAGAAATTCTCTCTAGATCATTTTGTAGTTGGACTTGATTGTCTGATGATTTTACTAGACGATAAATCACAGCGTCATCTGCAAACAATCTAAGGGGGCTGCTCAGATTATCGCCTAGATCATTTATCTAAATCAGGATCAGCAGTGGGCCTGTCACACTACCTTGCGGAACGCCAGATATCACAACGTGGGTCCATGGCTTCATGGGATTTGCACCACACTCAAACTGTTCCATCAGCTCTTACCAATTGAAATCGGGACCCATCTGACGAGGCAACGTTTTTCCAGTCGTTTATGGACCAACCGATATGGTCACGAGCCCATGAGAGGTGCTTCATGAAATGTGGTACTGTTAGCGAAGGCACTCGCGTCGGTCGTTTGCTGCAATAGCCCATTAACGCAAAATTTCTCCGCTTGCGTTAGACTTGCGTGCCACATTGGTCTCTGCGGTCATTTCATGCAGGGGTGCTTGTCTGTCAGTAGTGGCAGCTCTACGCAAACGCAGCTGCTCTCGGTCGTTACATGAAGGCTGTCGGCCACAGCTGTCCGTGTTGAGAGGTAGTGCCTGAAATTTGGTATTGTCGGCACACTTTTGAGACTCTGAATCTCGGAATACTGAATTTTCTAAAGATTTCGAAATGGAGCGTCTAATGCTTCTAAGTCCAGCTACCATTCCGCCTACAAACTCTTTTAATTTCCGTTGTGCGGCCATAATGACGTCGGAAACCTTTTCACGTTAATCATCTGAGTACAAATGACAGCGCCACGAATGCACTGCCCTTTCATATTGCGTGTGCGTGATGCTACCGCCATTTGCGTATGCGCATACCGCTATCCCATGACTTCTGATGATGTGATCATCATCATCATCATCATCATAATTTCGCTTTTGTGGGGCTCTCAAAGACAATGTTATCAGCGACCGTACAAATTCCCAATCTTGTCACAGTCCAGTCTCACCAATTTCCTGAATGATAGGATGATGACAACGCAAACGACCATTCCCTGTTCGGAGAAACTCCCCGAGCCGGCCGGGAATCGAACCATTGATCCAGAGGCAGCAGCGCGAACCGCTAGACCACGATCTGCAGAGCCCATGACTTCTGTCACTAGAACCCAGTAATTCGCAATTTGCGAATACATTTTGTTAATTTAATACATCTGTAGATCGTCCGTCTAATGAGTACACAGTATGGTTTGAGAGTAAATCTGAGAAAGACGAAGGTAATGAGAAGTAGTAGAAATGAGAACAGCGAGAAACTTAACATCAGGATTGATGGTCACGAAGTCAATGAAGTTAACGAATTCTGCTACCTAGGCAGTAAATTAACCAATGACGGACGGAGCATGGAGGACATCAAAGGCAGACTCGCTATGGCAAAAAAGGCATTTCTGGCCAAGAGAAGTCTACTAATATCAAATACCGGCCTTAACTTGAGGAAGAAATTTCTAATGATGTACGTCTGGAGTACAGCATTGTATGGTAGTGAAACATGGACTGTGGGAAAACCGGAAGAGAAGAGAATCGAAGCATTTGAGATGTGGTGCTATAGACGAATGTTGAAAATTAGGTGGACTGATAAGGTAAGGAATGAGGAGGTTCTACGCAGAATCGGAGAGGAAAGGAATATGTGGAAAACACTGATAAGGAGAAGGGACAGGATGATAGGACATCTGCTAAGACATGAGGGAATGACTTCCATGGTACTAGAGGGAGCTGTAGAGGGCAAAAACTGTAGAGGAAGACAGCGATTGGAATACGTCAAGCAAATAATTGAGGACGTAGGTTGCAAGTGCTACTCTGAGATGAAGAGGTTGGCACAGGAAAGGAATTCGTGGCGGGCCGCATCAAACCAGTCAGTAGACTGATGACCAAAAAAAAAAGATCGTCCGTAATGTCGGTAATGCACGCATATCGAAGGACATTGCATTAGACTACATGGACACTGCCAGCCTATAAGTATATAATGTTGTTGCCGATGCTATGAAACTGGTACTAGGACGTCTGGTTTATGAACGAAGTAATATTGTACGATGTTTTTGATTTTAATTGACATTGTTCAATTAGAGTATATGAGCTAAGTAAAGTAGGGCGCTTACCTCAGGGATAATTATTGCCGCCACTGTGGAGTCAAAAGATGTGAGAGGTGGAATGTTTTATTGTATGTATTCCTGTGCTGTGATTGATTTTATAATTTATGTGCCATTGTAGAGAAGGTGATCTTTCTTTTATTATGCTGTGAGTGCGACTGAATTTATTTTTGCCATTGTATATGGTATTATCTTGTTATTTTACCCTGTCAGAGCGCTCTCTTTTGTATGTCATGTTGTACAGAAAAATGTTGAGCCGTTGCCGGTTCGTGTTATGCTTTGCATTAAACCTTGGTTGCTATTCTGTGATCAGTCTCCCGCAGTTATCGCGATTATGCTGTTGTCCTCTCTCTCCGCGAGCGGCAGCAGTAGCGTATATCGATATTCGCACCCTTGTACTATCTTTGGCCTCGCGCTTATAGTTTCCCCCTGTGCCGTGTGCGGGCAGTTGGAGGGCGAGGAAGTCGCCGAAGCGCGTGTCTGGCGGCGTCCACGCGCGGTCAGTGTGAGGGGCTGTTCCCATTGCTATGAGATCCGTGGCTCACTGATCCCAGACACGAAAGTTGAGTCTTTACTCAACCTACCAGCCAGCCTCAACTGCTCACATTGTGTCGTTTGAATTTCGTTGTGGGCTGTTGGGACATTCTCGCGAGCAACAACATGTGTTTTCAAGTTGGCGAAATTCTGACCGCCCGCCTCTGGGGTTTAACTTAACTTGATTATTTTGAATTGAAGTGCACCAGCTGAATCTTCTGCCTTGTGGCCGTTGACGTTCAGGTTACCTCCCCTGGCCGTTGACGTAAATTCAGGCAGTGTATTTTCCTCGTCATGTTGTGGCTGTTCAGCATGGCGTGTGGTTTGACAGCTGAATGTGTAATTCGTTATGGGCGCCGATACCTTCTGCGTTGTTCCATTGAACTCCCTGTTGTGTGCTAGTCGGGTGGAAGTTAACCTGTCGCATGGTCCATTGACTGTCGGTTGGGTTGCGGTCGGATTGAGAATGTGTTGGGACGACTGCCTGTCTCACCTAAGCGAGCGTTTGTGTTTGAATTCCAGGCCGATCCTTGGAAACTTCTGAGCGCCGTTTGATGTGCTGCCTTTTCTTATTTGTCCTTGTTGTCTGTTTATGAATGGCTTCTAGCCAATTTTCAATTAAAGCTGTTTTGCCCTTAACGCGTGAGATTGTTTGGGCCTTCAGCCTAATTGAGAGAAATCTTTTAAGATAAGGTCTTCTGCCTTTTAAATTCAAATTCCTGTTTTGAGTCTTAAGTTAGTGGCATTCAGCCGGTTTTAAATTAAAGTTGTTTTTCCCTTGAGGCGTGAGAGTGAATGGTGCATTTAGCTGGAAATTAAGTTCTAAAATTAATGTTTGGCTTGCTCTGTTTTTAATGTTTTCTTTAGTCTTGTAATATTTGTCAAATGAATAAAGTAGTATGATCGAGTGCAAAAGACACCCACTCATTTTGGCCCCTTTCCACAAATTAAACTATCTGTCCTGTCCTGCGGATATAGCAGGGGATCTCAAATGTATTGAGAAATTTGCGTAGGTAGTCCTATGGATTGCTGACAGTTACTTCACATTAGTGACTAGTTGGCAGTGGCCGTATATCTATATTAGTTGAGTGCTAATGTAAGTAGCCTTAATTAGTTCATGGAATAGTATTTCAATTGGTTGTCCTGCGGTTAACCTTATTTTCATTTTTCTGCTTGTGACCAGAAGTCAGGTAATGTAAGCTATTGTTGTAAAGTGCTATTGACTGATTCTATCTACTGGGGCGAAACTGATTTGAATTTTATTGTCATTGGGTTAACGTATTTTATGTTGTTATTCTCTTGTTGAGTGCATCCTTCAAGAACTATGTTGAAATGTAAATCAAGTTCTGATTTGTTATTCTTTCTATGCTATAAGAATAATTCATGTTTAATAAACTATTTGTAAAATTGAGCTCACACCTGCACAACCCCAGCCTGAACCCCATTCCACCCAAATCCTACGCTAAAAACTGCATCGCTCATTTATCATTAGAGTACTCAATTCAACCGACACTATCGCTATCAAGTAATCATTTCAGTCGGCAGTGTATGATACCAGATGTTTCATTCAATTTTTCATTTTAGCATCAACTGAAATTCTATGTTGGGGGAAAATTCGTTAGTTTAACAGGTACTCAGTGATAGTATAGCGATTCAGGCAATTCCGAGCCAGAATCCTCGTGGAGGATAACATTATGCCCCAGTTAACATGCGTACTACTGTCTGTCCCATACGTATCGTATCCGTCTCTTTCCTCTGGGTTTGGGCAGACAGCTAATTTTCAACCGATTTTTGAATCGTATATTGTCTAAATTCTGCTAGAAACTGGAAGCCACGGAGAAATCAGTTGGGGATATTGTGCCAAATTAGTAAAGCTGAGCAGATACCTCACAACAATATTCTTTGTTCGGGAAGTTCTTCTGCAAGTCTCGCTGATTTGATGGTATCGACAAGAAACCTGCCTTGCACTTACGCTTTACACAGCAATTTGAAGAGGAAGCAACTCTTTTTCAGAGTGTTGTATGAGCTTAAAACATATTTGCAATGTTTCAATGCGAAAATTCTTTTCTTAAACTTAAATATCTAATTAAATAGTGAATTGTGCTCTAAATTTCCACAATAACCACTGCCAAAACAGGCTCAGTTACGGTGAGAGAGGGAACTAGGGACTTGCTTACCATACTTCCCATCTATATTACTGAAAAGCTAGACTGGTTCATGGTTTATGGTTCATGGTTCATGGAACACAGTCACAGTTGCAGGTTACCTATTTAACGGCTTTCAGCGGCGACAAACATTTGAGTCTCAGTATTTAGTATAGATAAAATGCTTTCATAATCTGCGCATTAAGTGGTATAACCTCATGTTAAAGGTTTGACACAGTAAGACAAGTACTATAGTTAGAAACTGTGTATATGGTTTGAGGTAGTGTAGCTCACAGAACCTGGGCTATTCATCCGGTATTCGAGAATTGGAGCACTTATCGACTTCCATACAACTGTTCACCTAATTTCAATAATGATAGCAAAAACGCTAACGCTTACTACAATTTTACTGTACATGCAGTAAGACTTCAGCATCAGACATGATGTCTTAGTTTATTTCTTCTTTACTATCGATTCTATTCGCAACACTTTTTGCAGATGGTACCCTCAAATGCCACTGAATGTGTCTGCCAAATTATATCATTGTGTGATACATGTTTCAGGAGAAATGATATCATAAGCATTGAGAAACTATCTTTCACTGAAAACAAAGCGAAAATTACCCCGACTATACTGATCCAGTGCCGGCCGCGGTGGTCTCGCGGTTCTAGGCGCGCAGTCCGGAACCGTGCGACTGCTACGCTCGCAGGTTCGAATCCTGCCTCGGGCATGGATGTGTGTGATGTCCTTAGGTTAGTTAGGTTTAAGTAGTTCTAAGTTCTAGGGGACTAATAACCACAGCAGTTGAGTCCCATGGTGCTCAGAGCCATTTGAACCATTTGAGCCATACTGATCCAGTGTTTCATAATGAGAGAACTTAGTGACCCGCAAAACCTTTAACACAGTTTCAGAACTTCTCTAAACTTTTTCTCACTTACATGTTTAACGTCAAATATTAACACCTTAACTTATATGCTAAGAAATCAAACGATTTGAGCTGTTTTATACATGGGAGTTCATTTGTGTAAGGAACTGGATTTGGGTAATTGTGTTTTCCGGTATTTATCTAACACAGACAAAGTTTTTGGGATGGGATGCGCCTGACTCAATATGTTTCATCACTGTCCTACAGCGAGTGAAAATGCGAACAAAATTCGGAATGCACACACGTCTCTGTCATCCATGGAAGAATTCCGGAGCTCCAGATGTCTTTGAAGACCTGGCAGGACGACGAAGAAAGCGGAAAGAATTTTTAGCACCTGCTCCAGTAAACTCAAAAAAGGCGAATGTGTTATTTCAATAAATGTCCCTAGAAAAATGAAGAATTCTAATCGAATAATGATTTTAACTATTTTACTTTCAAAATGCCAGAAAATACATTCAGTTATAATTGTAACTAAAGTTTTGTCTACAGGTACTAGGTGAAAGGTATTTTAATTTCAAAACTTGTTTATCTTCCCTAGTGCTGTCCTATTCATGGACTCTTTGGACTTTATATGATGATCTCACTGAGTGATAGCCAACTACCAAAATTTTCTAAAATAAAAAATGTACGATACTAACTGGCTCGATCCAAAGACACCAGGCGAAATTTTGAAACTATTTTGTTACGTCCAATTTCCAGCAGAGTCCAGACACTGCATCAACATTCAAATCGTTCTTAAAGGTGTCCTCGAAACGCAGTCCACCCATAGAATCGCTTTTGTTTCGCCCTTGACCTACAACTACGCCTCCAGGCGTACGAAGAAAGCCGATCTCAAGCGGGAAACAGGAATTTAAGTGATTCTCAGTGGCGCGCAACACTAAGTCAGCCCGATTCTTATTGCTGACAAATAGAATGTATTTTCATTCTCACTCAAATTAAACGGTTTGCAAAAGAAATCTCTTATTATGCGAAGGGCGTTCAATCAGTAATGCAACTCCTTTCTTATCGGTCAATTTTGGTTGAAAAAATGGTAAATTGTTGTGGGACATCGTCCTATATTCCCTCTTCAACCCTTTAGTTCCATGAAGTGCCAATAGGTGGCGCTCGTATACATGACTTTGAAAATAGTGTATGTAGCAGAGGTGCGTTTCAAGCAGTCATTGAGTTTTTTTTTTTTTTTTTTTGGCGGAAAACCACTGCATCATAGGTATTCGTAGGCACTTACCGAATGTCTACGGAGGCCTGAGAGTGAACAAAAGCACAGTGAGTCGTTGGACGAAGCGTCTGTCATCATCGCAACGATGTCGGCCTTCTGCACACCGCTGTCACTCCTGCAATGTTGGAATGAGCAAATACTCTCATTCGAGGTGATCGATGGATGCAAACGAACTTCTCCTTCTCCATGACAACACAATGCCTCACAAAAGTCTGTGCACCAGTTTGAAAGAAGGAAAACACAAGAGAAACTTTGTCTAAAATCAAACACAATAATCTCAGTTAATTAACTTATGTGTCGTTCATAATAACGTCAGGAATGAATGTCTTAGGCTACTTATATGTTGTGGCTTGAAGGAGAACGTACAGGGGTTATCGCTAATGTCGAGCTCGTTAACCTAAGATTCTACACGCTACCGTCGTATTTATATCTCGTGACAGCACAAAGTACGAGTAAATTATTGCATTGCACAAAGTTATACAAATCGTTTTTGTCACCAAATGAACTTCGTGGTACGTTAAATCACAGTCCTGGTAGAAATGTTTACCATATAAAGTACACAAATGTTTGTAAAATACTCTCACTCTTAACTGAGGAGCGATGTCCTTAACTCGTCTGGACGTGTCTGTATACGTTTATTCTCAAACACTTGCTGTAATCATAGCTTTTTCCGTATTCTGAACATCTGTATCTTTTACCTTCATTCATCACATTTGTTATGAAGTGGTCCTAGTTCTGATTCAAGAAGCAGACAAACATTACATTTTAACCACACCACAAAATATTCATCGGACGTCAACGATAACGAAACACTTGACACATATATAACAGACCACTGCAGTACAAGGTGTCGAAACGTCAAGTCATTTAACAGCACGTTTCTCATCTGCTATTACGTAGATTTTCGGCTCTTCCCGTGAGAGAAGGGGGCTGTGCCCTGTCAGGGGCTATGTGTCCATACAATCCCATACCTGCCATTTTCTAAGAAAGCGCTGGTGCGGTAGGTCTGGGACACTCGTTGTATCTCTGGTTTTATACAGCGTTGAAACAAGCGGAAGTGCAACTCTAGTTCGCCCCGCAGACGAGAGATGGCGCTGACAGGCTGAAAGCGGTAGCGGCGCTCCTCCAGCGTGGGCGGGCTGTGAATTGACCGACCGTGTGACGCGGGCACGCGGACCGGTTCTGGAGAACTGCAGGAAGTGTGACTATGAAATATGCATAGGAGCTGAGCCGCGAAGAAGAGTGCGATACAGGCTACGGAGGCCGATGGGCTGAGAATGGAAAGTTTTATACACCATCGCTTAGTCCAGTATTCAAATGGCCCTCATTTTTGGATGACGACCTTCGGCGCCGCTAATTGTACTTTATTTAAATGTCATTACCAAAATTAAGGGTTAAAGTAATTTCAAGTGGTCTCATGCCCACCATCACCTTGTAACAAGACAGCTAAAAACTTACGCTCAGCATCTAAACATTTGAAAATGGTTTTAAGTCCTGAATTGCAAAGATGTACTTTAAATAAAGTACAGTCAATGGCGGAAAGGTTGACAAACAAAAAAATTAACGAGAGTGTGAAAAAACACTGCGCAACAAAATTACAGGATCACTTTTTCGAAACCCTGTAATTGTCTCCCATTGCGACGCTCAAGTTTGAAATTTGGCTCAAAGGTGCACACAATTTTGCGCTGTAATTGTGCAAAAGCGTGGCGCCCTGTGACGTCACTCTCGGGGTCAGCGACGCCTCAAACACCAAGGTGTCGACACATACGAGAAAAAGTTCGCAGTCCAGAAGTTCGTGTGAACTTTGAGGTGGGTTAATGATATCACTCTGGCACCGAATTTCGCCAAAATTCTGACCCACACCACGATGGGAAAGTCGTTACACTCCATCTTATCCACATTTTACCTCTTTTTTGCCACCTCTGCGATTGAGGTCAGAACCACGACACTCAGCGCTTAAATCACGTGGTATTCTTATTGGTGGCTGAGGAAGCATTTCAGACACACCGCCGTTGAGAATCGACAAGAAAAGGCCTGAGAGGGTGCCATAAAGAGCGTCAATGAAACCACCCAATCTTTCGGATGCTGATTCCCACACATTTCGCCTCGAAGACGACAGTTTGAATTGCCATGAGCAACAGGACGACGTTCTTGACAACGTTCAACATTGTTGCCATCCCCTGCGCGTTTCAGCCCTACTCTAAGGTCAACGTGGGGCTGCAACCCCACAGTACGACCGAAATTTTTGCTTTGGTGTGTAAGGTGGAACCAAAAGGGAGCGTTTAAAACTAATCGACGAAACTTGAGCGTGGTTAGTAGCAGTGAAGGGGTTTTATGCTTTTCAGCTCTTCTGTTCGCGTCCACTTGCGGCGTGACCACGAGGGAAGGAAGGGGCTGCTACATTATCATGTCCATGAACAAAACGGAAGAGGTCCCTGTAAGACCGGCCAGTTCGTCAACAACCTTCATACCATCTACGTTACTTGTTGCTCACTGTAATAAATATGTTCCTGTCGGAAAGCTTGACACCAATTTAGTCTCGCAGCTATTCTAACGCCTGAGTGTTAGGCAACTCCTTCGACGCCCCTTAAGTGCAGGTTCCCTACATTAAGGCCGCCGCGAGACTAAACTGGTGTCGAAGTTTCCGATAGGAATATTTTCGGAAAAGTGGTCAACGGAGATGCACAGATGGTACGGACGGTGTTGTCGAACTGGTGGGTCTTAGATGGACGCTTTCTCGTTTTATCCAATAACTTGGTAATGAAGCAAACTCTCCCCACAGGAGGGTGCGAAGCAGAAGGGCTGAAGAATCACAAAACCCCTTGCTACTTCGGATCACGTTTAGATTTCGTGGAATGGTTTTGAACGGTCCCTAATGGTTCCACCCCGTATACCAGAGAAAAACTTGCGGTCTCATTACACTCCGAAGGGTTCAGATCACGTTCAGTGGGGTTTCAGACCCACGATGTCTTTAGAGAAGGTTGAAAAAAAAAATGGCTCTGAGCACTATGGGACTCAACATCTGTGGTCATCAGTCCCCTAGAACTTAGAACTACTTAAACCTAACTCACCTAAGGACATCACACACATCCATGCCCGAGGCAGGATTCGAACCTGCGACCGTAGCGGTCACGCGGTTCCAGACTGATGCGCCTAGAACCGCACGGCCACACCGGCCGGCCGAAGGTTGAAATGTCCGGGAGGTGTCAGCAGTGTCTAACGTTGTCAAGAACGTCGTGTCGTTGTTCATCGTACTGCAAACTTCATCTTATACCCCGAAGTGTCCAGGAATTAACACTCCAAAGAAAGGGATTGTTTCATTGCCACCCTTTATACCACACCATGAGACCTTTTCTTGTCGATTATCAACGGCGACGTTTCCCTCCGCCAGTCGTTAGAAAAGTGCGTGGTGACAACGCAGGGTGTCGCGGTCCTGTCCTCCACCGCAGAGGCGGCAAAAGAAGGGATAAATTATGGATAAGAGGGGGTGTGATGACCTTACCATCGTGTAAATGACCACGGCGGCGATGGGTAGGATTGTGATGAATTTTGTGCCAATGCAACGTCACTGACCCACCTCAAAGGTGACACGAACTTCTGAGCTGTGGCCTTTTTTATTCACACGTGTCGACGTCTCGCTGGCTGAAGCGTCGGCAAGCACGAAGATGACGTCAGTGGGCACCGTGCTTTTCCATCATTACTGAGGAAGGTTATACGCACCTGTGAGCCAAATTTCAGGCTTGTACATCCGAATGGGATACAATTACGAATTTCGAAAAAGTGATCCTTTAATTTTGTTGCGCAGTGTAGTACAAATGCATTTATCTAAGCCTTAATTACACTGAGGATGGACTCATAATAAACGCTGAATGTTAATCAGTAGGGTTTGATACCATGCCTCGCAGAGAAATCCGATTGTTTGAGAGGCGCTATAGGACAGCAAAAGGGGTGTAATCGTCTGTCCATCGCATCTCGCAAGGGCTCGGCAGTACTCAAATAAGGCGATTTCGGATACTGGAAAAGCCGTACCGTTCTATCTTAACGCTCATTGAATCAATCTTACGCACATCCAGAATGTGAATAGGAACTTAATGATCTCGGAGACGTAATTCTCTACAATTTGGCCGGCCAGTGTGGCCGAGCGGTTCTAGGCGCTTCAATCTGGAACCGCGCAACCGCTACGGCTAATTATTGAACCCAGTCACCTTCAAGTACAGTGGTTCCCGTCGTACCTTCCATCCTTCCATCAACAACGGATGGGCGTAACATTAGGGTCCCCACAGCTATACGTACTGGGTCCATTATTTTTCTAACTGTAGGTTAATAACGTGTCATTCATTTTACCATCCCTCCCCCCCCCCCTTCCCCGAAAGTATCACTTATGCGCTGAAGACTTAAACAAAATTGCAAGACCAAGAAACCCGTGGACAGTCACCGAGCACGTAAACGATTACTTATGTTATGACAGTGGGCATAGAATACATCTTTGAAACTAAATCCACCTACATAGCAATCATTTGTAATCGCTCACTGAACACTTGTTAATCCTCAGCAAAGACAATCTCTCCACCACTAACCTAAATGTTACTGAAATAACTTGCTCCTCCTCTTTTCGCTGGACTGAACATTCAACTGCAGTCTGTAAGAAACTCTCAACGTCTCTCCATGCGATACAGAAATGTAAAAAGGTATTGTCTTATGTTTCAAAAGAAATCGTAGAATTGCTTAAATTTGGCCGTGCAGTTCTAGGCGCTACAGTCTGGAACCGAGCGACCGCTACGGTCGTAGGTTCGAATTCTGCCTCGGGAATGGATGTGTCTGATGTCCTTACGTTAGTTAGGTTTAGGTAGTTCTCAGTTCTAAGCGACTGATGACCTCAGAAGTTAAGTCGCATAGTGCTCAGAGCCATTTGAACCATTTTTTGAATTGCTGGAATTCTCAAATCTTGATTATTGTGATCGCTCTCTACACGGTCTTTCGGATGGAAGGCAAACCGGGTGTAAGAGACGATGAACGCGAACGCTTATGTGTGATGCATGTGTGACGTTCTTTTTTTCGGTCTTATCATGACTATGTGTAGATAAACCAAGAGACTATCAAACCCTCTGATTGGTTTGCTATACTGTCTGCTCAATTCTTACACTCCCTCGCATTTATCTTCAGCTGTTACATTTTATCTGAACAGCGTAGCAGCAATGGTGGTTACCAGCAAATCAAAATGTGCTCGCTGCCGTTACCTACAGAGCCAGTTTCTCAAATTCACTTTTCGTACTCGCATCTGGAACCCGAATTTGGAACGATCGTCCTCATAATCTTCTTGAAAATGTCTATATTTCTTTCACATACTTGACTAAAATTCACTCCCGTGTAAGCCTCTCCTCCATCGTTCTCCCTCTCTTGTCTACAGAGCTGTTTGTTAAAGTAGTCTATTGTCATCATTTCAATCTTCCCCTCTGAAACATCACACCTGTTCCTGATGACATTGTCACAGCTTCCAAAATTCAAAACGAATTAATGGTAGCCGGCCGGAGTGGCCGTGCGGTTCTAGGCGCTACAGTCTGGAACCGAGCGACCGCTACAGTCGCAGGTTCGAATCCTGCCTCGGGCATGGATGTGTGTGATGTCATTAGGTTAGTTAGGTTTAATTAGTTCTAAGTTCTAGGCGTCTGATGACCTCAGAAGTTAAGTCGCATAGTGCTCAGAGCCAATTAATGGTACTATGTTCTATCATTAATCACTATAATTATTTGCTTTGGTAATTATAATTATACTAATAATATTATCAAAGATATATCCATAAATGAGTTACAAGTAGCCGTTGTTAGTTAGTTTACAAGTTCCATAGATCACTTGAGTGATTCTCTTATCGAAACGGTGTAGAACGAATCAGTTTATAGAACATGGATACACGATTACATTAATGAACACATTGCTTTTAATCCTACTCATGCAACTACACTTAAAAGCAAGTATTTTATAGGCTACAAGTTGTTATAGAAATTGAAAAATTTCATGTACGATGTTTGGTAATAGATTTTGAGACTGCTTGCATTTTACTCTTCCCCAGATGTTCGTATGCATATACATTTTCCGGTTGTATACAGCGTAAGAGTAAGCTGTTCGAACAACATCGCGTGTTTGTCTAAAGAGAAAGCTCTGGTTATGTCTTCCTTCTACCACAGGATTTTATTACTTATATTTATCTAATTGACAGAAGGCAAAATGCAGCTCTAACATGAATGGTTCGCTGATGTAGTTTCCGTCGCCCTTTCTTCTGTATCACCGTGTTCTCTAGAAACACACTGAGTTTCGCAATTACTTCCGTGGCAATGCTTTTCTAGTAGAGATAACAATAATTTTAGTAGTCTGTTGTCTCCCTAAGTAAGATTATTTCTACCCGCGCTGCTGAAGATAGCAATTGAGGTTCATTGGAAATCCGACGTTATGAAAGTTCAAGAACACATTAACACGGCGGCTACTGACTGCTGGCGAATCACGAAGCTTCCAGAAATGTTATTGTGCAAGATTAGAAGAAGGAGACAGAGTGAATGTGTCACAAATAAGAAAAAGCTAGCTCCGTATTTGAAACTACGATAGTAGTCGTATTATTCTGTCTAACCAGCAGCGGAAATCAGTAACACACTTCAAATAATCAATTTAGAGAGATCTGCTTCCCTTGTTCTAAAATTTATTCAAACCACGACAGCTTTCGGGATTTTAAAATCCCATCCTCAGGTGTGTGAAATTGTGGTATTTGGTATACATAGCATGCGGTGGGTCAGCCAGTGCAAGACCTCCAGTCATTGCATGTTGGTTTGAAATGTCCCGCCGCTGGGCAACCGCGGCTGCTCACAAGGGAAACTCCCCATCGCATCCTTTTCAGATTTTGTGGTAAGATGGCCCAGTGGATGGCCGGTGAAAAGCTGAATACAGATCAGGCATGAAAACAGGAAGAATGTGTACTGAAGTGTGACAAGAAAGCAAAATAGAAACTGTGAACGGGCCAGTGTTAAAAAGTGCAACACTGGTTCAGTGGTAACGGTGACTGGCTTCTACACGGACGACTTGGGTTCAAAACATTTTCGTGCAATTAATTTCTATATTTTTTCTCAAAATTACGAACTGTCCGTCCGGCCATTGACATGTTTGCTCTCTTTCTTTAGTTTTGGCAACTGTCATACTATACATTGGTTACAGAAAGAGAGTCATGTAGTAAGAATACATTACCGTCGCAAGTAAATGTCATGAACAATGACAGCAGCGGGATACCAGATAGACGTCTCACAGAAAAGAAAACAACAAAGAAATTCAAGAGTCTAAACGTCCAAGACGAAACGTACGTTCAAAGACGTTCAAAACACAAGTTTTGACAGAGCACAGGGAAAACTGTGCGATTGTGAAACTGTTGCGTACATTTGTTGCAGCTTGCATGACAAACTGTTATGTTTTCAACATTTTCTTGGTAGTGATCACATTTACATCATACGAAAACGTAAAACGGGGAAGGAGGCATATCTCACACGTTCACCAGGTGTATAAGTTAGGTGCGTCGATAAGAGATTCCTATCATACGACACACGTACTGACACTAATGCCCTGTATGACACACCAGACGTGTTTCCCGGTGGAGGGTTCGGTTGACTTCTCGCCTTGTCATCAAACGTTTGCGGTTCCCATTCGAAAGCCATTTCCTTTCGGCTGCTCATAGAATAGTTGGGCAGAGTCAACTTTCGTTATCATATGTACCTTCCTTACACCTTGTTGTTGCAAACGGACGTTACACCACGACACAGACACAGCGGAAAAAAAAAAATGGCACGAGGGTGGACCCACCACGGCTCACCGAGATGGTCGTCCAGCACCTTGACTACTTAACCACGACGCCGTAGCTACATCTACATCTACATTTATACTCCGCAAGCCACCCAACGGTGTGTGGCGGAGGGCACTTTACGTACCACTGTCATTACCTCCCTTTCCTGTTCCAGTCGCGTATGGTTCGCGAGAAGAACGACTGTATGAAAGCCTCCGTGCGCGCTCGAATCTCTCTAATTTTACATTCGTGATCTCCTCGGGAGGTATAAGTAGGGGGAAGCAATATATTCGATACCTCATGCAGAAACGCACCCTCTAGAAACCTGGCGAGCAAGCTAAACCGCGATGCAGAGCGCCTCTCTCGCAGAGTCTGCCACTTGAGTTTGCTAAACATCTCCGTAACGCTATCACGGTTACCAAATAACCCTGTGACGAAACGCGCCGCTCTTCTTTGGATCTTCTCTATCTCTTCCGTCAACCCGATCTGGTACGGATCTCACACTGATGAGCAGTACTCAAGTATAGGTCGAACGAGTGTTTTGTAAGCCACTTCCTTTATTGATGGACTACATTTTCTAAGGACTCTCCCAATGAATCTCAACCTGGCACCCACCTTACCAACAATTAATTTTATATGATCATTCCACTTCAAATCGTTCCGCACGCATACTCCCAGATATTTTACAGAAGTAGCTGCTACCAGTGTTTGTTCCGCTAGCATATAATCATACAATAAAGGATCCTTATTTCTATGTATTCGCAATACATTACATTTGTTTGTGTTAAGGGTCAGTTGCCAGTCCCTGCACCAAGCGCCTATCCGCTGCAGATCTTCCCCTCAACTGCATTTCTTTTGCTTGGAGCGTTCCCTGCTTCTATTTTGCTTTTTTTCGCGCTTCAGTACACCTCTTTCCTGTTTCCGTGCTTGTTCTGTGGTCAGTTTTTAACGGGTGGTCAACTGGGCCCACTTACCACTAAATCTGAGGAGGGCGGGAGGGGGTGTTTGCCTTGTCAGAAGTTCATGCCACGGCTGCCCGACGGCGGACAGTTCAAACCAACATACAATGACTGGAGCTCTGGCACTCTTATTTATTACCCAATACTTTAAATTCACACACCTGACGACGGGATTTTAAAATCCCGAAACCGGTCGTGGTTTGAATAAATGTTTGCACAAGGGGAGCGGATCTCTCTAATTTAATTATTATGCCTCTCAACTGAGGATATCCTACGTACGAAATCTTGTACACTTCAAATAGCTTACGTTAACACAATTACAACATGCTCGCTGAAAATCAAATGGCTGTTTCTTCAGTACAATATACAAAAATTCGAATTATTATGGAATGACAGTATGGAAAAAGCCAATACTAAATTTCACACACCGATGGCCATGCCCACACTTTGGTATGGAATACAAACTTGGATAAGAAAATCAAGGACCAAAATAGAATTTTATTGATCTATAATTATAATTTTTTCGATTACCGGTTTCCACCATACGAAGAAAATTTAAAATAAATATAAATAAATCATAATATATAATTACTATTTCTAGAGAAAATATACATAAAATAGTCATGCTCGGATCAATGTGAAGTACTGCGGTCTGAAAATCGCTATTTGATATGGATGAACAATGTTAAAAAAAGAAAAAAAATTAATATGATTGTACTTTGAAACCGGTAATTAAAAAAGAAATAACGTGGCTGAAGCGTCACACTAAAAATCCAAGGGTCTATGTCTCGAGCCCTATTCGGTCTTTGAATTTTTTCCTGTCACTTTTCGCTTCCTTCACCTGTGCCAATAATTTGCTAACCCCATATTATGCCTAGATCTGGAGCACAATGTAAATTATAAGTCTGTCTATGACTGGCTGATTAAGTCAGCTGAAAGTTCGGAGGAAGGTAACGGCATACCATCTCCAGGGCCTAATAAACAACTGCGGTGTTGAAACCAACCTTGGGATTGACGATAGCTTTTCTTCATCAGAAAATTAATAAATTTGGCAATCACTTATATCCCACACAATTATGTGTGTGTGTGTGTGTGTGTGTGTGTGTGTGTGTGTAAATTCCTGAGGGACCAAACTGCTGAGGTCATCGGACCCTAGACTTACTCAGTTACTTTAAGAACTATAATAACATCATCCTCTCACAACTTTGAAAATTCAGAATTTATACAAAATAAAGTCGAAGTGTGCACCCACCATTATCAGGATTTCACTTAGCACTACGACTGTGAACACAGGTCTGCAGTCTGTGACTATAGCAGTAAATAGGGAGAGTGCTGTATCTTTCAGTCGATCCCGCCTGCATTCACAAAATTAGTCTTTCCGTTATTTATTTATTTTTTAGCGGAGGGTCTTCCCGTTTCTGCATTCTCTTACTCGACTACATGTAGTCTGCCAGTTCTATCTGTAGACTTGAAAACTCCGTTGAGTTGGATTTGTTTTTGACTGCAGGTACTTATTCTACGTACGTGTTCTTTGCCTGACTGGAATGTTAGCGGACAGACAGTAAATACCGTGTATTAAATGTATCTTATAAGTTATTGTTTCCTTTGACATTTTCAAGACCCATAGTTTTCGTACTATTTTATTCTCCCAAGGGTAGCTGAGAAATTTGGAAATCGATAGACTCCGTTCTTTCAAAAAGCTGATAGACTGATTTTATTTCTGGCATATAAGCAATTCCAGCTACAGTGGCAGCTTCAACTAACAACTGTAAACAACAGATGCACTTCCGACCAGTCAGTTATAAGTAGGCAGTGTTAGGCAGAGGAAGTGAGGCCATGATGTGTCAGCGTTGTTGGTCACAAATCGCAGTGGAGCAACATCTATAAACCAAGCGTTCAGTACCTTTCCAGAATGTTCTGAAGAAGAACAAAATAGGAATGTGCAAAGATAGTAGTGTACACTTCCCTTCCGAAACAAAAACGACGCCTGTTGTCTAATGCAAAATGCGGACAACTCTTTTCCGGAAAAAGCATCACAGGTGATGAGACGTGGTGTTATCAGTAAGAACCTACCACAAAACGACAGAGTGTAGAAATGTACATGAGTATCAATGCCTTGAAGACGTAATCGACATTCAAACAACATGACTCACGAACCGACCAACATCCCAAAGACAGACTTTTCTGACAGTTTCGCTTGAATGTGTGAACGTTCTGTGCATTGTACTCAAGTGGGGAGAGGGGGGAGGAGACTATGTAAAACACCTGATGCATTAAAACAAACATATTAAGTTGCTCTATTTTTTATCAACCCAGTCTCTTATAAATACACTACTGGCCATTATAAATTGCTACACCAAGAAGAAATGCAGATGATAAACGGGTATTCATTGGACAAATATATTATACTAGAACTGACATGTGATTACATTTCTCCGCAATTTGGGTGCATAGATCCTGAGAAATCAGTACCCAGAACAACCACCACTGACAGTAATAACGGTCTTTATACGCCTGGGCATTAAGTCAAACAGAGCTTGGATGGCGTATACAGGTACAGCTGCCCATGCAGCTTCAATACGATACCACAGTTTATCAATAGTAGTGACTGTCGCATTGTGACGAGCCAGTTGTTCGGCCACCATTGACAAGACGTTTTCAATTGGTGAGAGATCTAGAGAATGTGCAGGCCAGGGCAGCAGTCGAACATTTTCTGTATCCAGAAAGGCACGTACAGGACCTCCAACATACGGTCGTGCATTATCCTGCTGAAATGTAGGGTTACGCAGGGATCGAATGAAGGGAAGAGCCACGGGTCATGATACAATGTAGTATGAGGCAAATGAAATGGAATTTCAGGGGGCATTTAGGTGGTAACATCACTAGATTACGTGTATTCGACTTACTCTTGTAGGAACGGAATGACTCTTTGATGACTGATAAAACAGGAAACTACAGGCACTGATGCTGTCAACACACTTTACTGGCGGGAGATCACCTGCCATAGCTCTACCTCTGGACTACCAACCAATGTGGAGAACAAGCGTGATCAAGTAATAGGCGGAGCGATGAACTGTATCGGCCAAAAGCACAGCAATGTATAATACGAAAGGCGTTCAATAAGTAATGTAACACATTATTTTTCGGTTGAAAAATGCTCAAATTGTTGTGGAACATCGCGGCATATTCCCGCTTCAGCCCCCATAATTTGATGGATTTCCAGTAGGCGGCGTCGCTACACATAGTCTTCAAATTGGCGTCTTGTAACGGAGGTGCGTTCCAAGCACACAACCTTTCATTAAGTCTCTTTTGGCGGAAAACCAGAGCATCGCAGATATCACAGGCACTTGCAGAATGCCTACTGAGACATAGCAGTGAACAAAAGCACGGTGATTTGTTGGGTGAGGCGTCTGTCATAATTGTAACAAGGTCACCCAGATCTGTCCCATCTCCTGCACATAGCTGACTCGTGCGGTGTTGCAACGTGTGGACACTCTCATTCGAGGTGATCGACATACCATAATCAAACAACTCGCTGCTGAACTGGACGTCTCTGTTGATACTTCGGACGGACTCGTCCGCCAGTTGGCGTGCTCGAAGGTGTCTACCCACTGGGTTCCTCATCGCCTTACAGAAGACCATAAAGAACAACGAAGGATAATCAATGAGGAACTGCTTGCGCGTTACGAGGCTGATCATGACAATTCTTTTGTCGAACATCGCCACAGGCAATGAAACAAAACGGCAGTCCATGAAAAAATTCAAAGCCGCACCCTCGGCCGGTAAAGTCATGGTAACGGCCTTCTGGGGGTCTGCAGAGATTATTCTGCTTGATGTCCTTCCTCACGGTGCAAATATAGACTCTTAACGGTATTGTGCTCCCATCAGGAAATTGGTGAAACGACTTCAGCGTGTTCGTCGCCACAAAAATGCAAACGAACTTTTCCTTCTCCATGACAGTGCAAGGCCTCTCACAAATCTGCGCACCCTAAGGAGATCACGGAACTTCGTTGGACTGTTTTTCCTCATCCATCCTGTGGCCCGATCACGCACCTCCCGACTTCCATCTGTTTTACCCAATGAAGGATGCACACTGCGGAAAACAGTACGTTGATGATGTGGAGGTTACTGATGCACCAAGACGTTGGCTCTGACGTCGGCCAGTAGAGTGGTACCATGCGAGCATAGAGGCATTCCCAGAAATGTCGCATTGAACGGAGATTACGTTGAAAAAGAAGGTTCTGTAGGCAAAAAGAGTGGGGAATAATATGGTGTATTTGAATCCTGAATCTTTCAGGGAAAGAAATGTGTTGCATTACTTGTTGAAAGCTCCTCGTATGATGAGAACCGTGCATTGATAGTTTACGATCCAGACCAAAGGGGTTGCAGTTCCTAAGACTGTTATAGGTGTGGAGTCATAATCAATGTATAATGCCGCCGTCGTGATTGAAGCCCCATGGATCTTTACACATTCTGTTACGCAATCTCTGGCAGTTCTGTGACTGCAGTAACAAATTACTGAGAAAATAATATTAAGCCATGCTCTCTCCCAACTATGCGTTTTCGTGAACTTCGCTGTCTATCTGTGTTCCGTTTCCCGCCGTTGTCGCAGTTACGTCGTAGTTCTTATTCCTTCTACGTGTGGCAGCAGTGATGTGTATCGATATTTGCGCCGTGTACCATCTTTGGTTTGGTGCATATAGTTTCCGGCAAGGGGGCCTGGAGTCAGTCGGTCGGTTGTGGTGGACGAGAGAAGTTATCTCCGAGCGGTGCAGTCGGCTGGGGCCCCTGGCAGCCCCTGCGCAGTGTCGGAGCGTGTGTGGAGCTGTCCGATCGCTACGAGCTTCGTGGTTCACCGACCCAGGACGTCAAAGTTGAGTAGTGGTTTCAACTACCCAAGCCACGTCTATTCATTTTGTGGTGGTTCGCTTCGGTAGTTTGCTGTTGGGGAGGTTTTCCGGTGAGCTGAGATTTAGCCGGCCGGCCAGGGTGGCCGAGCGGTTCTGGGCGCTACAGTCTGGAACCGCGCGACCGCTACGGTCGCAGGTTCGAATCCTGCCTCGGGCATGGATGTGTGTGATGTTTTTAGGATAGTTAGGTTTAAGTAGTTCTAAGTTCTAGGGGACTGATGACCTCAGAAGTTAAGTCCCATAGTGCTTAGAACCATTTGAACCATTTGAGATTTCGCCGCCATGCGGTGCAATTAACTATTTTGGTCAACTACGATTTGAGTGTACCAGTGGAATTTTCTGTCTTGTGGCCGTTAGTGTTCCGGTTACCTGCCCTGGCCACTAACGTAATTTCAGGCAGCTTCCTTTTCTCACCTGTTGTTGCTGTCCAACGTGGTGTGTAATTTTAACAGCTAATACATGCTCCATTGTGGATTATCACGTTTGTAACATTGCCGGTTTGAGTTCTCGTGTACTGATTGACGGCAAGCAAGTCGTTGTGTCGGTCGGTCTGTGGCTGTCCCCTGGTTGGGTTCCGACGGATCAAGTATATTTGGGCTCACCACCTGTCTCACTTAAGGGAACGAGGGCAGACCGACCTCCCTGGGAGGCTTCTGAGTGCCACTGGTGTTTATCTGTTGTCAGCTATTTTAAATTTTAGGCTTATCGTTATTTGTTTGCTTTCCTAAAATTTTGCAAAATTAATTTTTAAGTTATCTTTCAAGCTTAAACACTGCGACCTTCTGCCTTTAGAGATTATGGTAATATATTTTAAAATTCTGAAGTTTAATTGTGGCCCTCAGCCATTGGTATTGCACCTGGCATATGTTGCTTCTTTAAATGATTTTATTGCTATCTTAATTGGATTTTTATCTTGTTGATTTTTAAGATTTCTTGTTGTTCAACATGCTGGCCTTCTGCCTTTAAAGGTCTATGGTCATATATTCTGAAGATTTGAAATTTAATTGCTGCCCTCAGGCATTTTTGATGCACCTTGCATATATTTTGGAATTTAATTGTGGCCCTCAGCCATTTGTATTGTACTTTGCGTATGTTGTTTTGGAATTTTTTATTGCTATTTTAATTGGATTTTTATCTAGTTAAGATTTCTTGTTGGAGGCCTTCAGCAGTGAAAGAGTTGCATTCGGTAAATATTTGGCTATGTGCCGTTTTGGTTGTAGAGATTAATAAATTACAATAAATGACAATTAGAAGCAGAAACTGACCTCAACCCTTGGCCCTTTCCACAATCCTATTACCTGTTCTGCCCAGCTGTTTTGCTGGCGTGTCAAATATCTTCGTTGATAACACTTTGCTGTGTTCACTAGGCGTTTCGATTGTCACATCAGTGTAATTTGTATTGTCTTCGTCCTTATCTGTTTGACTGATGAGTTGTTTAGTAGCGATGAGCCATATCAAGGATAGATATTGTCAACGCAAAATTACAGATATAATTATCATCAAGAGCTTAATCGCTATTAGACATTCCATAAGCATGAGGTTAAAACGAACAGAGGTGAACGAGTAACACTGATATCCACCTCAAAATGAAGGAAGTTTAGGGATTGATAACCCGTTCGCGAAGGAACCATTGCAAACAGAGTACAAGTTAGGATAGAACAAGGATGAGGAAGGAAACTGGACGTGCACCTTTCAAAGGAATCCCTGCAGTATCCATTACGATAGATTTAAGGGAACCAGTGTTATCCTAAATTGTGATCGCTGAACGTGAATTTGATACCAGTTCCTCCCGAATGTTAGTCACTTAAGCTTTATTAGTGATCAACCGAACTCCGTTGTGATGTATATTCTAGTTATGATGACTGTGTGACCATCAAGTCGCGTAATGGGAAGAGAAACGTGCAACTGAAGCGAAATATTGTTTTATTTACACCTTGTGTTCATGGTTTTTTTAAATTGCTTCGGATGAATGCCAACATGATTCGCTTGGCGAGACGACGCCTGGCTACTTCCCACTACTACCTTGACCTACTGAGGCACTGCCCATCTCGCATGACCTCGAACTCTACGGGACATTAAACTCAAACGGCGCGGAGAAGGTTGCGTTAACAGTGCTCTCGCTAAAAGCAGCGATCGAGCATCGATATTTTGCCTGCTTCTGTTACTGGTGCTGCTTGCTCTTTCAGCTATACTAAGCCCGAGCCGGTTTCGGCGACATCTCCGAGCTTCACGCTGTAGCAGAACATATCGACACAAGATAAATAATAGCGAGATAATATGTCCCCGCAAGTATCGGAATATGCGACCTGTTGAACACTGGTGTCCTTTTGTCGGTATATCTCTAAACTGGACAGTATTGCATCGACCCGGGTCGGCCAATGTTCATAGGTTCTGTGTTTACGTACTTACGTCATTAAGGCCGTAATTTTAATTTAAACCGTTGACGAATACCACACCTCGTCCTCGGCCGTGTTTACTATGACGACAGTTACATATTAAAATGACAGGCGAACATTTGTATAAACCCACAAAAGGTGACGGTACAGATTTATAAGTACGGAAGTAGGCATTTAGAAACAGTAAACAGCCAACATCAGCAGATCTTGTGAAATAAACGACTTCGGTTATACACTGAAGTACCAAGGAAACTGATATAGGAATGCGTATTCAAACACAGAGATACGTAAACAGGCAGATTACGGCACTGCGGTCGGCAACCCCTCTATAAGGCAACAAGTGTCTGGCGCAGTTGTTAGATCGGCTACTGCTGCTACAATGACAGGTTATCAATATTTAAGTGAGTTTGAACGTGCACTTACAGTCGGCGCACGAGCGTTGGGACACGGCATCTCCGATATAGCGATGAAGTGGGGATTTTCCCATATGATCATTTGACGAGTCTACCGTGAATATCAGGAATCAGGTAAAACATCAAATCTTCGACATCGCTGCGGCCGGAAAAAGATCCTGCAACAACGGGACCAACGACGACTGAAGAGAATCGTTCAACGTGACTGAAGTGCAATTCTACTGCAAATTGCTGCAGATTTCAATGCTGGGCCATCAACAAGTGTCAGCGTGCGGTCCATTCAACGAAACATCATCGATGTAGGCTTTCGGAGCCGAAGGCCCACTCGCCTAACCTTAATGACTGTACGACACAAAGCTTTACCCCTCGCCTGGGTCCGTCAATACCTGGTCGGACGAGTGTCGTATCAAATTGTATCGAGCGATGGACATGTACGGCTATGGAGCCAACCTCATGAATCCCTGGACCCTGCATATCAGCAGGGGACTGTTCAAGCTTGTGGAGGCTGTGTAATGGTGTGGGGCGTGTGCAGTTCGAGTGACATGGGATCTCTGATACGTCTAGGTAAGGCTCTGACAGGTGACAATTGCGTAAGCATCCTGTCTGAACACTTGCATCCATTTATGCCCACTGTGCATTCCGATGGACTTGGGCAATTCCAGCAGGACAATGCGACACCCCACACGTCCAGAATTGCTACACTGTGCAACATCTACTGGGTTTAAACACCGTCGCTGGCCACCAAACTCCACAGACATGAACATTATGGAGTATATTTGGCATACCTTTCAACGAGCTTTTCAGAAGAGATCGTCACCTCCTCGTACTCTTGCTGATTTATGGACAGCCCTGTAGGATTCGTTGTGTCAATTCCTCCATCACCACTCCAGACATTAGTCGAATCCACGCCACGACGTGTTGCGGCACTTCTGCGTACTCGCGGGGCCCCTAGAGAATATTAGGCAGGTGCACTATTTTCTTTGGCTCTTCAGTGTATAACAGCCAGAGCGGAAAATGGGATTGCCTTTCGATACATAAGATGTGTGTGTAAACGAGGTCGGTCCGTTGAAAGGCTTGTACTAGGCTGGGAGCCACAAGAAAGGAAGAAGATGAGAGTTCAACATTCCGTCGACGAGAAGACCACGGGTGACATACTAGCAGCAAGGGCCGAATAAGGTTGAGGAGAAAGAACAGCCTCACTGTTTCCAAATCATGCCCGGCATTTCCCTAAAGCTATGTAGCACAAACGAGTAGAATCTAAATCTGGATAACAGTACAGAGATCTAGACCCCACTACACTGGAATAAGAGTCCAATGTCCACATTTGAAAATGTTTCATACAAAGATAAGACATTGAGACATGATGCAAAAATTGTGGTTGTCCATTAATATAATCTTTCATACAAAGATAAGGCTCTGAGATGTGTTTTAAATATTGCCCGTTTGCAACCATCCGTTAATAACTTCAAACAGTTTCAACACCACAATGAAGCAAATGGGAGTGTCTTATCTAACTCAGGGCTGACAACTTACCGAGAGAGAAAGCTTTCAGCACCGATCGATAAGTACATCTTTCAACTGTGCAGCGCCTAGGAGCTAAATCCGCAAGGTACGATATCTGACCATAAGTATCCGAACGCCCTTATGTACTGCAGAATTGATCTCTAGATGTCACGAGAGGCGGACACGGAAGTGTAAAAAGTGGTGGGGTGTGTCGTGTTGTCAGCAGAGAAGCAGTAAAAGGGAAGTGACTTCGAAAGTGGATTAGTTACTGGATATCAATTGAGATATCAGATGAGGCGGTCATGGAGTCCAATGGTGCAATGCCACATCCGTACATCCCTTACGGCCTGTCCATCGTTGAGATACCCCACTGTTTTATTAAGTCGTATCAGAAGACACACATCAAATAATCAAAATTATGCATAGTACTTTCATTCTGGTACTGTAAACATTACCAGCTTTCTACAAACATATGTTACATAGCAACATGCATTTTAAACGCTGTGTGACCAATATTTAGCCATCTGAGACGCTTCATGTGCAGCTGTTATAGTTCTTTTAGGAAGTACACTGTTGGACACAGCTTGCAGATAAGGAAGTGATACATGGTTTCCGCTTCTCCGTATTCGCACAGGATAAAACCACAAGAAAATCCCCACTTCTTTAGGTTGGTCTTACACCTGTGGACTCCAGATCGTAGCCTGTCGAGCGTTTTTCATGTCGGCCAGCTTTATCCATGACCAGAAGGTGAGTCCTCACATGGTACTACGCATTCCGTGATGTCTCGGTTATGTCAGGATTTTAGTCTGAATGCTGAAGGTTGTTCAGTGAGCGTTTCTGTAATATGGACGAGACATCGTCTTGATGTGAGTAGGACAATTGCTGGTGAGTATCTATACAAAGAATGTAACCCTATATTTATTGCTTTACTTCTTTCTAGTCGAGCGGTAGATTCAAAGCGGATGTCATTGTGATGGTTCTCTGTCCAGCTACAAAATTAAAGTTTCGATATGTTCTCGCATTTCTGGAACAAAATCAGATACCCAGAATACCCAGGTATGTGATTACCGTAACTGTATCTTAAGCAAAAAATAACGGGCCATAAATATTTTCCTGTTGAATGTCGCAGAAGGAATGATGCGTTGAAGAGTCTCTCTAGTGCTCGAATAAGGTTCAAATGGTTCAAATGGCTCTAAGCACTATGGGACTTAACATCTGAGGTGTGTGTGTGTGTGTGTGTGTGTGTGTGTGTGTGTGTGTGTGTGTGTGTGTGAAATCTTATGGGACTTAACTGCCAAGGTTATCAGTCTCTAAGCTTACACACTACTTAACCTAAATTATCCTAAGGACAAACACACACACCCATGCCCGAGGGAGGACTCGAACCTCCGCCGGGACCAGCCGCACAGTCCATGACTGCAGCGCCTAGACCGCTCGGGTAATCCTGCGCGGCTAACATCTGAGGTCGTCAGACCCCTAGGCTTAGAACTGCTTAAACCTACCTAACTTGGAAGGACATCACACACATTCATGCCCGAGGTAGGAATCGTACCTGCGACCGTAGCAGGCGCGCGGCTCCAGACTGAAGCGCCTACAACCGCTCGACCACAGCGGCCGGCTAGAATAAGGCATGTAGCTGTTGCGCTCCCCATTTTCTTACGTTGTCGTGGTTCAGTACTCCACTTAAATGGAGCGAAGCTTTGTCATTGTGTACTGAACATGGAAGGAACCAGAAATTTTCCATTTCCACGTCCCAAATAAATTCACATAAATCTACAACTTGTTGATTACGACGAACATAAAGAGCTTGTGTCAACTGAATCCTGTGCGGTTCGAAAAACAAACGTACTGACGGACAAATGAAGAATGGCACTATGAGTAGGCTGCTGTGGACTACCTGCAGAACTCTGTTGAATGGGCTGTACGTATTCATGGGTCCCAGGGGAGACGTGGGTTTCCCTTATATAAATAACCAGTGTTTGGGAAGTAATGGTGTCGTCGTCAAACACTTTGAGCTATAAGTGGTACAGCTCCGTACTGTCAAAAATCATCCTGCATAGTTGTTGGTGAGTGGTATCCGCTGAAAGGGGAATCCAAAACACGTTTTGTTGCTGTGTTCGAAATCTCGAGTCGACGTACATTGGGTAATGAACGAGCTGAGTGCATTAGTGACATTCCTGCCGGTGACCACCTGAAGGGAAACCTAGAGCTGATGCGAAGGTAACTCTTCGGTTGGATGCGTACGTTAAAATTCAGCCCACGCTCCTGTCTACATTCATGTAGAAAATGAATAAATTTAGAACCTTGCGAAATGTGATGACTCTTTTGAAATACACTATATTTTCTGAGATTATGGACCTGATTGGAAATCATTCCGAAGTGAACAGGAAAGAAGGACATCCGTCGGCAACGTCGATATCAACAGTGGCGTAGCACAAGGTCGGAACGGACAAACATTGGGAAGGAAAACGGCCACGTCCTTTTCAAAGAAACCAAAGTCAAATGGTTCAAATGGCTCCAAGTACTACGGGACTAAAATCTGAGGTCATCAGTCCTCTAGTCGTAGAACTATTTAAACCTAACTAACCTAAGGACATCACACACATCCATGCCCGAGGCAGGATTCGAATCTGCGACCGTAGCAGCAGCGCAGTTCCGGACTCAAAGGTACCGTCCAACTGTTCATCTCAGTCGTTCTGGAGAAACAGTGCAAAACTAAGTCAGTATTGCGGGACGGAGATTTGATACCCCTTTTCTCCTTAAAAAACAGAGTCTTAACCACTGCGCCACTTGGTCTGGTGACGTCACATTGTGCTAGGGCACTTCGGCGATATGTAGTACGCAGTACACGAGAACGTCTTGCGACTATAGGGCAACGTTTAGCGGAGTGCGCTATGAAATACATTACCTGAAAAAATAGTGAAGCACCCAGAGGGATAGGAAGAAATGAACTGAGACCTGACGGGCTGCAGGGTTCGTGGCATTACGAAATCGAGTCAAGTTTACAAACAACTTAACAGTAGGAGAACAATTGTCACTACGACGTTGCTGCCCCCCTCCCTGACCCCTTCCCCATACCCGACCTAGATGCTTGCACCGATTCGGTTTCGAAAGGTGTCATAAAGCTTGAAAGGCCTCTGTAGAGTGGCTTCATAAGACTTGTAGTCCCATTTGATTCTGTTTACGTCATCCTCTGCACAGTTTGGAGTGTAATTCTATTAACTCACCCAGAACGACTGAGCAGTGAAGTTGATGAAAATTCAATGTTCATCTGAGTTAAATGCCGCCAACTTGTGCTTTGGGTCAGTATGTCAGAATTTTCTGTCATTCATTTATTTACCATGTGTAATCCATACCCATTTTTATGACGTCCTTCCTTTACCTTACCTTGTGTGTCCTAGACTGTGAGTGTATGGGTGTTTTCACGTGTCTTTTCGGGTTCGTTTGTGTTTAGCAGTTGAGTTGCTTTTCGTCTGTATTAATTCGCGGTCATTCATGATCTCTTCGTTCTTGTAGTCGTGTTCCATCATTGATTATGTTCTTTTCGTACTTTTCCTTTTATTTCCATTTGGAACGTTTAAATGTCTGACTAGCGCACTGCGTGGTCAGTTCGGTTCATTGTATGCTGTGTGCGTGAATTCTAGTGTTGCGTATTTATGGTAACAAGACGTTTGACTCAGTATAAACCTATTTGCGGTTAGTGCATGGTGGTAGTGGTTTGTTCCTCTGAACTTCGTCTTTTTCCGTGTGAATCTTGATTGGGAGAAAGAAGCCGTGTATTTCTTGTTCCTTTTCCTCTCTTTCGCCTCATGTGCGGCTAGATAAATTTTACAACGTAATTTCATTTTCTCAAAGCAGGTTAATTTATTTCATGTGACTCTTCAAGCTTTCCCGGCGGATATCTTGTAAACAGTCTTCACGGGTTTGTCGCCGGATCACGTTGTGCAAATTCCACAATACTTCCTCGAAGCAACTGACCGACATCTTCAGGAGGTTCAACCTTGCTGGTGGCTAGATACGACTGACGGTATCCGCACGTCGACGCCCCGTTTCTAGAACACGCGCACGAAGAATGCGCATACGCGGAAATCACGCATGCGCAATATGATTTGCATTTAGATGGTGACGTACTCAAACGCCATCTGCCAAAATCGTAGAGCGGCTCTCCTGCGCCTGCGTTGTGCGCTGTGTTTACTAACAGTGCGATCAGACGTTACTCACTAAAAAACTATACTGTACCAATGTTATGGCGAGTCTGTTATCAACAAAACTCGATATTCGGATCGTGATTTATTAGCAGCCAATGCAGGATTCCAGGCTGTGCTCAGTCGAAATCCTGCATCCCTGTTGATGGGATTATCGGCTGTAAGGATATGTATTGCTTCCTTAGTGACGCAATCCCAGAAAGATGATGGCGGGGATAAAACTTCCGTCTTTTCCTAACTCATGTGATGTCCTGTATTCAGACAGTGTTCCGCAATAGCCGACTTTTCCGGTTCACGAATGCGTGTATGACGCTGATGTTCATCGCAGCGTTCATGTACTGTGCTACATGCCTCGTCTATATATGCTGTCCATCGAAAAAGAATCTTGTACACACCACATTTCCTCAGGCCAAGATCATCCTTTACCGAACCCAACAGGTTTCTCAGTTTTGCAGATAATTTTAATGCCATATCTTCCGAGAACTGTTCCGACTCTTGACGACATGACACCAAAATATGGCAAAAAGGCCAAAGTGGCGGGTGTCTTGGTATCTTCATTCTGCCCCATAGATTGAACTCGCTCGGGCCTGAATACATTACGTATCTGTCTCTCAGAATAACCGTTTTGTCGGAACACTGTCTTCAAACGTTGCATTTCAATCGACAGGCTTCCAGAAACAGATACTACATGTCCATGAACTAACGTACGTAATGCATTACCGCATTGTGCAGGATGATGGCAGCTTGTGGCCTGCAGAGATAGATCTGTGTGCGTTGCCTTGCGGTAGACGCTGTGTCCCAAGATCCAATCTGCTTTCCTTCGTACCAAAACATCAAGAAAATTTAAAGTACCATTTTAGTACACTTCCACTGTTTAGTTTATATTCGGACGGAGCGAATTCAGATCCTCAAGAAACATAGATAGAGTATCAAGTCCATGTGGCCACACAATAAATGTATCATCCACATACCGCAGAAAACAAGAGGGTTTGAGAGTGGCTCCGAGGAAATATTGTGGAATTTCCACAGTGTAATCCGGCGGTAAACCCGTGGAGACAATTTACAGTTTATTTTACGTTCAGGCACCAGTATCAGTGGTGACACAATGTCCAACCCTGACTCTTTGTGGGTATCTGCAAGTAAATATGCTTAATAAAAGCTCATATTATGTCTCCTGTTACCTTCTTTATAGATCATCAAGTAACTATCTAATTTGCAAGTTAATGCTTTTTGTCCCCGTGTTCTTTAAAATACTAGCCCGGTTTCGCATGCTGCCCGAAGACGGGTTGCTGGTTAATTTTTGAGTTTATCTGTCGATGATACGTTCTCTGATTTTTTTTATCTAGTTCACTAAGCGTCTTTATCCTTTCTTTTGAACAAATAATCTAATAATTCCCAGTTCAGTCTATTCTCGTATATTAAGAAGGACTGGACTGGTGGCGGCCTGTGATATAATTAAGCATTTTCCCTTGTAGGTGTCGTAACCACTGTGTTGTTGAGTGTGGCACGTAACGTACGTCAGTTCAGCATAGTACCAACAGAGTGATACTGACTTGTGGCCTTGAAGCTGCTGTATCCTCTACTGAAGCAAGTTGTAACAGGTTCTTGATAAGCTGGATACTGACACTGCGAATGGCACGGAGATGATGTCCGAGCCGTTCAGTCCGTGGCTCGTCTGAGGATATTGCTTGCTACTGCAGTACCTCAATATCACGCAGGCAGTTCATAGAACTGTTGAAAAATGGCACCACTATAGTGTCGCATTAGAGGTAATACATCCAGAGCGATCTTAAATGGAATGACCACATAAAACAAATAATTGGAAAAGTAGGAGCCTGACTGAGATTAATAAGAAGGCTCTTATGGAAATGTAACTCATCCAAGAGTGGCTTACAAGGCGCTTGTTCGGCCGATTCTTGAGGACTGTCATGAGTATGGGACTCCTACCGGGAAGGACTAATGGGAGAGATAGAGAAGATCCAACGAAGAGCCGTGCATTTCGTGACGGGATCGTTTGGTCAGCGCGAGAGCACTGCACAGATCCTGAGCAAACTCCAGCGGCAGACACTACAGGAGAGGCGTTGCACATCACGGAGAGGTTTACAATTAAAATTTCGAGAGAGTACTTTCCTGGAAGAGGTGGACAATATATCACTTCCTCCAACATACATGTCACGAAATGATATAGACGTAGATGTAGATGTAGCGCACGCAGGATGTCCGTGACGTCCCACAGTGTCGCCAACAGTTCCATCAATCACCACTAGCTCCCACACAAATGGCGCCAAGAGTAACACTGCTGTTCCTCTCCAGAATATTGGACGAATGGCACCTCACGCTAGGTCGCCGTAATAATCCCGACGATCGCCATCAGAAGTAGTTCAGAACAGCCGTTCGTCGCGGCACACAGTGCGACGTTATTCACCAGCAGTCCATGTTTTCCACTCATGGCACCACTCCAAACTCAGCCATTTGTGTTTTGGCCTTAACGGCAGCTTTCGCATGGGTTGACAATTCCCTAGCCCGGCTGCTGCTTGTCTGTGACCGATGGTCCATGATGATGCACAGTATTGCATGGAGTCCATTACTTGTTCACCGATGGCAGACGCAAATGTGAAGGGATTACCAAGTGCCTGATGCACAATACTGCGATTTTGGTGGTTAGAAGTCGTCGATCGGAACCTCGATGACGAGTTGCCTGCCCTCACGTGGCCATGAAGTCCAACAAGAACCTGTGTCACCTCCGAATGCCCCACAAATCTGAATGTTGCACGATTCGACTAGCCGGTCAAATAAAGAACTCCAAACAGGCCTCTTTCAAATTCTGCTTGGTACTGCTAACACTGTCTCGCACATGCGGCATCTCTATATCCTTCAGAGTGGTCATTCAACATCTGATGGTGTTCACACACTTTATACACTGACTCCTCGGACAGCCATACACACATATACAGATGGCGGCAGTATCGCTCACTCAATGTAGAAAAGGGAGCGCATTGGCGGAGCAGTCATTTGTACTCGGGTGATTCCTGTGAAATGGTTTGCGAAGCGATTATCACGGCACTACTGGAGTTAACAGACTTTGAACGCGGAATGGTAATTCGAGCTAGATACGTGGAACATTCTATGTCGGAAATAGTTAGGGAATTCAATATTCTGAGATCCACAGCGACAAGAGTGTGCCGAGAACACCAAAATTCAGGTATTACCTCTCAGGGGCCGGCAGCTGTGGCCGAGCGGTTCTAGGTGCTTCAGTCCGTAACCGCGCTGCTGCTACGGTCGCAGGTTCGAATCCTGCTTGGGGCATGGATGTGTGTGATGTCCTTAGGTTAGTCAGGTTTAAGTAGTTCTAAGTTCTAGGGGACTGATGACCTCAGATGTCAGGTCCCATAGTGCTCAGAGCCATTTGAACCATTTTTTTACTACCTCTCACCGCGGACAACGCAGTGGCCGACGGCCTTCACTTAACGACCGAGAGCAGCAGCGTTCGCACAAAGTTGTCAGTGCTAACAGACTAAAGCCATTCTGCGTGAAATAACTGCAGAAATCAATGTGGGACGTGCGACGAACGTGTACGTTAGGACAGTCGGGCGATAATTAGTGTTAATGGGTTATGGCGACAGGCGACCGACAGGTGTGCCTTTGCTAACGGCATTCCATCGCCTGCAGCCCCACTCCTCGGCTCGTGATCACATAGGACCAAAAAACCGTAGCTTGGTCATATGATTCCCGACTTGAGTTGATAGGAGCAGATGGTACTGTACGATTATGGCACAGACTCCAGGAGCCATGGACCCAGTTTCTAAACTAGACACTGTGCAAGCAGGTGGTGGCTCCATAATGGTGTGGGCTGTATTTGCATGGAATGGACTGAGTCCTCTGGATGTTCGACTAGTTGGAGACCTTTTTCAGTCCTCCATGGATGTCATGTTTTGAAAACAAAGAAGGAATTTTCATGTACGACAATGCTCCATGTCACCAGGCCACAGTTCATCACGACTCGTTTGAAGTATATTCTGGACAATTCGAGCGAATAATGTGGCCGCCCAAATTGCCTGACATGAATCCCATCGAACATTTATGGGACATAATCGAAAGGTCAATTAGCACACAAACTTCTGCACAGACTATAATTCCGCGTTATGGACGGCTATAGAGGAAGCATGGCTCAATACTTCAGCATGGGACTTCCGAAGACTCGAGTCCGTGCTAGCCGCGCGGGATTAGCCGAGCGGTCTGAGGCGCTGCAGTGATGGACTGTGCGGCTGGTCCCGGAGGAGGTTCGAGTCCTCGCTCGGGCATGGGTGTGCGTGTTTTTCCTTAGGATAAATTAGGTTAAGTAGTGTGTAAGCTTAGGGACTGATGACCATAGGAGTTAAGTCCCATAAAATTTCACACACATTTGAACATTTTTTTCTTTTTGTTTTTTTGTTTTGAGTCCGTGCTAAGTCGAGCTGCTGCACTCCGTTGGGCAACATGTGGTCCAACACGATATTAGGAGGTATCCGATGACTTTCGTCACCTCTACTTGGTCTGACACTAATGCACCCTGATGGACGTTCCATTCGTTTAATCATCTACATACCTGCCCATGGTGTGTACTTGTACGAAGTTACATCGAGATCTGACTGTGTTTTCTAGGTACTTCACTTTCATTTTTGTCAGGCAGTGTACGTAAAAGTCATGACAGAGCTTTAATGTCTTGAGGTCAAAAGCTGTGAAGTACCGGGTGACCAAAAAGTCGGTATAAATTTGAAAACTGAATAAATCACGGAATAATGTAAATAGAGAGGTACAAATTGACACACATGCTTGGAATGACATGGGGTTTTATTAGAACCAAAAAAATACAAACGTTCAAAAAATGTCCGACAGATGGCGCTTCATCTGATCAGAATAGCAATAATTAGCATAACAAAGTAAGACAAAGCAAAGATGATGATCTTTACAGGAAATGCTCAGTACGTCCACCATCATTCGTCAACAATAGCTGTAGACGAGGAATGATGTTGAGAACACCACTGTAAAGCATGTCCGGAGTTATGGTGAGGCATTGGCGTCGGATGTTGTCTTTCAGCATCCCTAGAGATGTCGGTCGATCACGATACACTTGCGACTTCAGGTAACCCCAAAGCCAATAATGGCTCGGACTGAGGTCTGGGGACCTGGGAGGCAAGCATGACGAAAGTGGCGGCTGAGCACACGATCATCAAACGACGCGCACAAGAGATCTTTCACACATCTAGCAATATTTTTTTTTTTGTTCTAATAAAACCCCAAGTCATTCCAAACACGTGTGTCAATTTGTACCTCTCTATCTACATTATTCCGTGGTTTATTAAGTTTTCAAATTTATACAGACTTTTTGATCACCCGGTAAGAACTTCCCGCTTTGTGGCAGTGAGGAACACAGAGGACGGAGGGACGTGGGTGGGCGCCTGGGCGCGGCCCGCACTCGGCGAGAGCCCGTGTCGGGCCGAGGCCTTGACCCCGGCGTTTGGCACGCGGACCTGGTGGCGGGCTCTGGGAGCGGGCCTCCGCCGCCGCCGCCGCAGCACGCACGGCGCGGCGCGGCGTGTGTCACCGCAGGCTGAGTCACCGCGGGCTCGCTTACCGCGGCCGCGCTGGATGTGGAAGCGACAGCCCGTCGGCCGCGGCTCCGAGAGGCTTTAAACCGCATCACCTCGCTAGCGCGCAGTTCGCAACGGCAGTGCCGAGCCCCTAGCAGCTCACCGCTAAGCAACAACTATGCTCTCTCTTTAACAGCCTGGCGTCGTGTGGATCCAGCGGGAGACTCTACGCTCAGTCCCCCACTACTTCTGAGAGATGCGTGGCTCAAATCCCTGTTCAGTGATCCACGAATCATTTTACTTGAATATTAGGACGACGCCATCGAAGACATCATGGTCGAATTACTGCACAGTACTCGAAAGACTGAATGTTTACATCTACAAATATATACTGAAGCGCCAAAGAAACGTATAGGTATCCCTATTCAAATACAGAGATAAGCAAACAGGCAGAATACGGCGCCTATACAGGATGGTCCATTCATAGTGACCGGGCCAAATATCTCACGAAATAAGCATCAAACGAAAAAACTACAAGGAACGAAACTCTGCTAGCTTGAAGGGGGAAACCAGATGACGCCATGGTTGGCCCGATGGCACTTCTATAGGTCAAACGGATATCAACTGCGTTTTTTAAATACCAACCCACATTTTTATTACATATTCGTGTAGTACGTAATGAAATATGAATGTTTTAGTTGGACCACTTTTTTCGCTTTGTGATAGATGACGCTGTAACAGTCACAAACGTATAAGTACGTGGTTATCACGTAACATTCCGCCAGTGCGGACGGTATTTGCTTCGTGATACATTACCCGTGTTAAAATGGATCGTATACCAATTGCGGAAAAGGTCGATATCGTGTTGATGTATGGCTATTGTGATCAAAATTCCCAACGGGCGTGTGCTATCTATGCTGCTCGGTATCCTGGACGACATCATCCAAGTGTCCGGACCGTTCGTCGGATAGTTACGTTAATTAAGGAAACAGGAAGTGTTCAGCCACTTGTGAAACGTCAACCACGACCTACAACAAATGATGATGCCCAAACAGGTGTTTTACCTGCTGTCGCGGCTAATCCGCACTTCAGTAGCAGACAAATTGCGCGAGAATCGGGAATCTAAAAAACGTCGGTGTTGAGAATGCTACATCAACATCGATTCCATCCGTACCATATTTCTATGCACCAGGAGTTGCATGGCGACGACTTTGAACGTCGTGTTCAGTTCTGCCACTGGGCACAAGAGAAATTACGGGACGATGACCAATTTTTTGCACGCGTTCTATTTAGCGACGAAGCGTCATTCACCAACAGCGGTAATGTAAACCGCCATAATATGCACTATTGAGCAACGGAAAATCCACGATGGCTGCGACAGGTGGAACATCAGCGACCTTGGCGGGTTAATGTATGGTGCGGCATTATGGCAGAAAGGATAATTAGCCCCCATTTTATCGATGGCAATCTAAATGGTGCAATGTATGCTGATTTCCTACGTAATGTCCTACCGATGTTACTAAGAGATGTTTCACTGCATGACAGAATGGTGATGTACTTCCAACATTATGGATGTCCGGCACATAGCTCGCGTGAGGTTGAAGCGGTATTCAATAGCATATTTCATGACAGGTTGATTGGTCGTCGAAGCACCATACCATGGCCCATACGTTCACTGGATCTGACGTCTCCGGATTTCTTTCTGTGGGAAAAGTTGAAGGATATTTGCTATCGTGATCCACCGAAAGCGCTTGACAACATGCGTCATCACATTGTCAATACATGTTCGAACATTACGAAAGGCGAACTACTCCCTGTTGAGAGGAATATCGTTATGCGTATTGCCAAATGCATTGAGGTTGACGGACGTCATTTTGAGCATTTATTGCATTAATGTGGTATTTACAGATAGTCACGCTCTAACAGCATGCGTTCTCGGAAATGATAAGTTCACAAAGGCAGATGCAACACATTGGAACAGCCGAAATAAAATGTTCAGACGTACCTACGTTCTGTGTTTTAATTTAAAATCGTACCTGTTACTTACTGTTCGTCTAAAATTGTGAGCCATATGTTTGTGGCTATTACAGTGCCATCTATCACAAAGGGAAAAAAGTGGTCCAACTAGAATATTCGTATTTCCTTAAGTACTACACGAATATGTAATAAAAAATGGGGGTTCCTGCTTAAAAAAACGCAGTTGATATCTGTTTGACCTATGGCAGCGGCGTGTAGCGGGCCAACCATAGCGTCATCTGGTTTCCCCTTTCAAGCTAGACAAGTTTCGTTGTTTCTAGTTTTTTCGTTTGACGCTTATTTCGTGAGATATTTGGCCCCGTCACGATCAATGGACCACCCTGTATAAGCCCATAAGTGGCTGTTGCAGTTGTTAGATCGGTTACTGCTGCTAGAATGGCAGCTTATATAGATTTAAGTGAGTTTGAATGTTGTGTTATAGTCGGCGCACGACCGATGGGACACAGCATCTCCGAGCCAGCGAAGAAGTGGGGATATTTCAGTACGATCATTTCACTAGTGTACCGTGAATATCAGGAATCCGGTAAAACATCAAACCACCGACATAGCTGTGGCTGGAAAAAGATCCTGCAAGAACGGGTTAACGACGACTGAAGAGAATCGTTCAACGTGACAGAAGTGTAACCCTTCCGCAAACTGCAGCAGATTTCAATGCTGGGTCATCAACTACTGTAAGCGAGCGAACCATTCAAAGAAATATAATCGATTCGGGCTTTCGAAGCAGAAGGCCCACTCGTGTACCCTTGCTGACTGCCTGGGTCCGCTGTTGACTACTGGAAACATGTGGCCTGTTCGGACGACTTTCGTTTCAAATTGTATAGAGCGGATGGACGTATATGGGTATGGAGACAACCACACGAATACATGGACCCTGCATGCTAGCAGGTGACTGTTCAAGTTGGTGGAGGCTCTGTAGTGGTGTAGTGCTTGTGCAGGTGGAGTGTTATGGGACCCCTGATACGTCTAGATACGACTCTGACAGGTGACATGTACGTAGGTAACCTGTCTGATTACCTACAGCCATTCATGTCCATTGCGCATTCCGACGGACTTGGGCAATTCCAGCAGGACAATGCGACACCCGACACGTCCAGAAGTGCTACAGAGCGTGTCCAAGAACACTCTTCTGAGTTTAAACACTTCCGCTGGCCACCAAACTCCCCACACATGAACATTATTGAGCATATCTTGCAACGTGTTGTTCAGAGGTCTCCACCCCCTCGTAATCTTACGGATTTATGGACAACTCTGCAAGATTCAAATGTCAGTTCCATCCAGCATTACTGCAGACATTAGTTGAGGCCATGCCACGTCATGTTGCGTCACTTCCGCGTGCTCGCGGCGGCCCTGCACGATATTAGGCAGAGGTACCAGTTTCTTTGGCTCTTCAGTATACAACTACACTGTGGACATCACTCTGAGGTGCGTGGCAGCCTCTACTTCCCAATGTAACTGTAAATTAGGGTTCCCCATGTTCCATTTACGTATGAACTGCGGGAAGAATGACTGTTTCAGTGCCTCTGTGCGGGCTGTGATTAGTCTAATCTACGGAGTTTTAAGCTTCAAGAGCGGAGTTGCTAACTGCAGTAGACAGTAGTGCTTGATCAACAGTGTGGCACGATGAAACTGCCGCGCGGGGTAGCTTCGCAGTCTTAGGCGCCTCGCCACGGTTCTCGCGGCTCCCCCCGTCGGAGGTTCGAGTCCTCCCTCGGGCATGGGTGTGTGTGTCGTCCTTAGCGTAAGATAGTTTAAGTTAGATGAAGCAGTGTGTAAGCCTAGGGACCGATAACCTCAGTAGTTTGGTCCCGTAGCAACTTACCACAACCCATCCCACAATGAAACTACTTGTCAGGAAGACAAGTCTTTTTCTCATGAACTGGGAGAGTGATATTACGAGGGGCATTCAATAAATAATGCAACACATTTCTTTTCTCGGTCAGTTTCGGTTGAAGAAATGCGAAATTTGTTGTGGGCCGTAGTGGAATATTCCCGCTTCAGCCTGTATAGTTTCATGAACCTCCGATAAGTGGCGGCGCTATATGTAGCCATCAAAACGTCGTCTATAGCTGAGATGCATTCCAACCAGAGAGCTGTCGCTGATTTTCTTTCGACAGAAAACCAGAGCATTAATCGTCGCTTCCAGAATGTCTACGGAGACCTAGCAGGGAACAAAAGCAAGTTCAGTGCGGAACTGTCGTCATAGCAAGAAGGTAGCACATACCTGTCCGATCTGCCTCATGAAATTCAAGAAACAACTTCAGAGTGCTCGTAGGCACAAAATTGCAAACGAATTTTTCCTTATTGAGATGCGACACTACCACCTCTTTATTACGTTTACTGAACATATAGACCCTTATGCTTATTTCTTGGTCATCACTGTTGCTACAAGTGCTTCATGATCTCTGATACTTCTGTATGTAGACATCCTCAAAGAAGGCAGGTCTGTCTGTTGCGATTAGTTCCAAACTGTTTCTATTATGAGTGGGCTTTCGAACACTCCGGTTTAGGTAGTTCTCAGAGACTGCATTAAGCGCGTTTAATAAGGTTTCGCAGGACATCTTGTCACGCCAACCCCTTAGAAACTGTACTTTTCCCCATTTGGTTGTTGCATGCTTAAAAAGCCTCCGCCCCCTCCCCCCCCCCCTCCTATGTTCCTAATACTGAACTTGCGTTTTCTCGGTTACATTTTTAGGTGAGTCTGATAGTCCACAGAAGAATCCGATAGTAAGTTTACTTTCATCCTTTATATTGGGTCTTGTCCAGACAATCTCGCATCCAGTTTCAATTTCTACCGCGGTGGATTTGAGTTTTTTGTTCACTGCAACAAAGACACCATCCATATTTACCATTAGCCTATTCTTTCAAGATACACTTAAATTTTCCCCAAAACTCTCATTGCTGTCAATTTCGGGTTTGAGCCAGCTTTTTGCACATAGTATTCGTGTGCTACACTGATCTTTAGGAACACTTCAAACTCTGGCAATTTGTTGCTATTGCTTCGGCTGTTAATCACTGGGGTTGTAATACTCTCGCCTGTATGGAGGACTTTCTTGGATCTTATGCTGACATTTCCGGGTCTCCTACAGCTATCACTGTCTCAACTGGGTCTATTCTTAAAAAATCCATGTCCACCATACACACAGTCAGCTACCTGGGTAGTTACCTCTGATTTGTAGTGCACACCTGCTCCATTTAGGGGGATCCTGCATTTATCAACCCTAAGGCACAAATCCAAGAAGTCGTACTCTACCTTGTCAAAGAATCTCCGAAGTCTCTGGTTCGATTCTTACACTCGAATCAAAAAAGGGATCCACATTCACTTCTGGACCAATGTTGCAAATTATGAGCTTAGCTGAAACTCCATGAGCAAGGTTGGTCTTCCGAACCTACTCTACCAGTCGCTGAAATGATCGAAGTATGTCCACCGACTTCACACGACAGGCATCGTTTGCTCCAATGTGTGCCACAATCTGCAATTGGTTGAACACTGTTCCCTCAACGACTATCGTAATAGCCTTCTGAACATATTGAATGACGCCCCCAGGAACTCATACTGAGTGCACCTGGTGTCCTTGAAGTCCCTTTCTGACATTTCCTTCATAGGTACCATAACTCACCGTACATTTGAACCGCCGAATATTAATAGACCTTGCTCTTTTGCGTTCGTCCTCTTGACAAGGAACGCATCAGGTTTCCCAAGTGAGGTCAGTCTCACTGGCCCAGTTTCGATTTCAGTGGAAGAGAGCATCTCGAACTTGTTTCTTGAGGGATCGCTGAAACACCTGTGTTCTGCCTGTTCCTGTCTCCCCTGTACAGGGGCCTAGCCCTTCCACTGACATGCCGCTCACAGTCAAGTGTACGAGTACTGATAGAGCTCGTGCTTCCTGTAGAGGAGACATAATCGACAGGAGCAGATAGTACTTGAGGTATAGTTGGTAACTGTGGTACACGACTCTCGGGATCTGTCAACACACCTATTCGTAACATCTATTTACTACGAAGTATGCTATCCAGAACACTCCTAACTACCGAAATTCTCAAAAATATTCTTTTATTCACTTTGGTGTGCACTGAAAGTCATAACGCGACCGCTAAAATTGTATAAAGCACACATGTTAATTGCAGTACACACTGTAATGTGGCTTGCGGAGCACAGACGTAGATGTAGATATTTCTACTACTATTATCGTATACTTTCATTCATCTTAGTTTTCTTCTTCTTCCTTTCTTCGTTTTGGTCATCTAAGGACCACGCACCAATTTCAATGCTTTCTTCTTTGTCGTTCTTTCTTTTTCCTCCAGTATTCTTTCATCTTTTCACTGCGTATCCTTTTTCTCTCCTCGGACGATTTTGTACCTGTCTTCTTCTCCCTCCTGCCTTGGAATCGTTCCATTTTTAACACTTTCCTCTTGAAAATCTCTCTTCCTGTTGCATCTTTTTCACTTATGTTGTGTCTTTCCAAATCTTTCCTAACTTCTTGAATCCAGGCTGTTGTTGACTTCTTGTCCCAAAGATATTTAAAAATCTAGAATGAGATTTTCACTCTGCAGCGGAGTGTGCGCTGATATGAAACTTCCTGGCAGATTAAAACTGTGTGCCCGACCGAGACTCGAACTCGGGACCTTTGCCTTTCGCGGGCAAAGGTCCCGAGTTCGAGTCTCGGTCGGGCACACAGTTTTAATCTGCCAGGAAGTTTCATTTAAAAATCTGTTTGGTTCCTGTTGCTGTTCATTCTGTATAGGTGTCCAAAAACTGGCAGTCGCCTCTTTCGTAGTGTTTCATTTATGTTTTCTATGTTGCGATAAACTTCTTCATTGCTTCTTAATTTCAATACCTCTGTATTTTTTGGTGGCCTAAATATTTTTCAAATGATTTTTCTTTCTACGACTTCAAGTTTGTGTAATTTGTGGTTCAGTACTAAACATTCACTTGTGTAGAGACATTCTGGTTTTACTACTGTGTTGTAGTGCTGTATCTTGAAATTTTTACACAGACACCTTTGGTTGTAGACATTCCTAGTTATTCCATAAGCTCATCCATTTTATGTACTCTTTCTTCGACAGCGAATTTTTCTAAGCCATTTTCTTGGATGATTTCGCCCAGATATTTAAATTTATTTACCCTCTTATCTGGCCAGTATTTGTTGCTAGCGATTTCGGAGCATTTTTTATATTCTTCATAAATTTTGTTTCTTCCGCAGATACTCTTAAACCTGCTTTGTTGGCTATTTCTTCTAAGAGATTCTTTTGTACTCAAGCATTTGTTAGGTTTTCAGAGAGAATGTCAAAATCATCCGCAAATGCTAAACAGTGAATTTCAATACCTTTGTTTTTAGTTCCAAGTCTGATTGATGATAGCTTCTGTTCTTTTAGTTCTCGTTTCCATTCTCTTACTATTTTCTCTAGTACGCAGTTAAAGAGGAGTGGAGACAGGCCATCACCTTGTCTTACACTTTTTTTTTATGTTGAATGCCTTAGATAGTTCACCCCGAAACTTTCCTTTTGATTTGGTGTCTGTGAGCGTTTAACGAATAAGGTTTGCTAATTTAGATTTGATGACAAATTCTCTGATCACTTTATATCGAGTGTTTCCGTATCAACCGAGTCAAATGCCTTTTTAAAATCTATAAATGTTACAACTTCGTTTTCATTATTAATTCTGATACACTCTGAGCATTTTATTTAACAGCAATGCATTTCGAGGTCTGGGAAATCGAAAGAAAATTCTACCCCGCGTAGGTCTAGAGATGGAAAACTATATCTAACCTAACTATCTTAGAAATTATTAACCTAAATATTTGTAGCTGAGATCAAAGTTTGCTGCTACCAAAGTTCGATATGACGCACCATTTTATGTGAGATATGGTTCACAGTTCCATTTTCCTTCTTTTTCTTTACTCTGTGGACAACCTTTCATCAGAAAAACGCGTAGCATAACTTCGAATTATAGGAAATCAAACGTTAGGCTAACAACCGAACCCAGAGTCGCTAGCAAATGCGAATACGAGGCGTCTTGACATGTAGAGATTCGATTCAAATACTTTTGATGACACAAATTGACAACATCTGTATTTGACAGGGAAGGGGAGAGGTGGTGGGATGAAGTTATTTGGCAACAGAGCTTACGCCAACGTTCTGGATGAGATACAAAGCCTAGTCAGACAGATTTTGAAGGTACTGAAGGAAATGACAAGACACTGGACTTGTTTGCTGGAGGATGGCACTCAAATCCCTGTCTGGGTATCGAGATCCTGATTTTCAGTGATTAAGGTTGTTTCCTTTGAAAGAGCGCACCCTATTTCCTTCCCCACAGTTCTCCGAGCTTGTGCCCCGTCTATAATGTCGACAGGACGTTGTAATGTCGACAGGACGTTAAAGCCTATTTTTCTTACACCCCTCTGTTTCATAGAGTAACAGCGTGTGACAATCTTGATGGTAATATGCTCATCAGATAGGGGCATTAAGCTCCGGGTGCAGCTCAGTGGAGTAGGCTATGTGATAGCACCTGCTTTTAAAGTCCGCCTTCTTTTACCCGTAACGTCCGCCCCAGGTAGCTAAATGGTCAGCGTGACGGATTGTCAATCCTCTGGGCCCGGGTTCGGTTCCCGGCTGCGTCGGGGAATTTTCTCCGCCCAGTGACTGGGTGTTGTGCTGTCCTCATCATCATCCTATCATCCTTATCGACTGCAGGTCGCCGAAGTGGCGTCAAATTGAAAGTCCTGCACCCGACGAATGGTCTGCCCGACGGAGGGCCCTAGCCATACAAATAAATAAAATTTACCCGTAACAAGACAAACACAGCGTTACGCTACACTGTTCAAACAATCATCACAGTCATCCGCACTTGACACTCCGCAAGAGATCGGAGGAAGGCGACGGCAAACCATCTCCAATAAGGACCTTCCTTACGGACACTAATGAGGGATTCCTAGATGATCCGCAATGCTTAAACGGCTATGTAGTGTACTGACTTTGGCTATGAATAAATGCAGGAATAGCTGGAGGTATTAGAGGGACCAGTAGACTGCTTGGCAAGACTACTTTTTCCAAAAGTGTTGTATCGTCTGGCGATCACTGAATGCATGGGATGTTAGCACACGGTGCTGCTGGGATAACACTAGCTGTATACTCGCTGTCAAGCAGTGGATAAAAATCTTACGCAGCAAAAGACAGAAGAGAAATAAACTAATTTTGTAAAACGTTATAGGCGATGTTTCCAGTGTCGGTATTCGGGACAGACCAAAAACTATTCTCCGGAGATCCGTATTTGGAGCTCACTGCGAGCGGAAGAGAGGGCGCAGAGGAAACGAGGAAAAGGATGTGACCAACGCGACAGGGCTGAGGTCATCAGCTTACTCCACTGTGAGGCAAGCGTCTGATATTCACGCCCGTCATGGAGGCTAACAGGCAGAAATCCTCCCGTCGGAAGGAGACCTTATTTCTCTGTCACCCACGGTGAACTCACCGAGTTTCTGAATTGGTAAGATGCTATGAAAGGCTTACTTCTAGAGTACCAGCTTTCATGACAGACGTAGGGCAAATTGCGTTCTTGTACTTAAACATATACAGGGTGTTACAAAAAGGTACGGCCAAACTTTCAGGAAACATTCCTCACACACAAATAAAGAAAAGATGTTATGTGGACATGTGACCGGGAACGCTTAATTTCCATGTTACAGCTCATTTTAGTTTCGTCAGTATGTACTGTACTTCCTCGATTCACCTCCATGGGTTCATACGGGATACTCTACCTGTGCTGCTAGAACACGTGCCTTTACAAGTACGACACAACATGTGGTTCATGCACTATGGAGCTCCTGCACATTTCAGTTGAAGTGTTCGTACGCTTCTCAACAACAGATTCGGTGACCGATGGACTGGTAGAGGCGGACCAATTCCATGGCCTCCACGCTCTCCTGACCTCAACCCTCTTGACTTTCATTTATGGGGGCATTTGAAAGCTCTTGTCAACGCAACCCCGGTACCAAATGTAAAGACTCTTCGTGCTCGTATTGTGGACGGTTGTGATACAATACGCCATTCTCCAGGGCTGCATCAGGGATTCCATGCGACGGAGGGTGGATGCATGTATCCTCGCTAACGGAGGACATTTTGAACATTTCTTGTAACAAAGTGTTTGAAGTCACGCTGGTACGTTCTGTTGCTGTGTGTTTCCATTCCATGATTAATGTGATTTCAAGAGAAGTAAAAAATGAGCTCTAACATGGAAAGTAAGGGTTTCCGGACACATGTCCACAGAACATATTTTCTTTCTTTGTGTGTGAGGAATGTTTCCTGAAAGTTTGGCCGTACCTTTTTGTATCACCCTGTATATCTCCAAAAATATTACAGCTAAAATAGTAAAACCTGAGACTACTATGTACAACATAATGTTTGATATTTTGTGCAACTTTTGTTTGAAAATGCGCATCGACATACATTTTATAAGTTTTTGAATTTTTAATTACCATTGTTTCTATAATATACCTTTCCTCGTAAACTAATCAAGCAATAAAACTGGAATTTCACAGTTTACATCTGCATAGGAGGCTAATAACAAGTGTGGAAGAGATTTTTGTTTTTAGGTTATAATTGTTTTGAAACTAATTTTTCAGTTTTGTGTTAATCGGGACCGCTCTACTTTTCTCAAATTTTTAAAGGTGAAATTTTCTCGTATTAAAGATAACGGAAAAGTGCAGCATAGGATTATTCAGTAAGTAATTCTTAACAACTGTTCCAAAATTTCAGGGATGTTAGCTTTTATAGTTCCTGAGAAAAGATACATTACAGCTCAAAAAGTCAGTTTGAGGCAGTTCGCATTTAGATTTTATTTCAATTTTTGTCAGTGCTGCTACAGCTCTAGTACTAATCCTGTCCATGCGGTAATCTTTATTCTCTTCCTCGTCTTTTTTCTTCTGCTGCTTGAGCTTTGTCCAGTTCATCGATGCTTCTGAGTATCTTCAGTGTCAGTGCACGAGGATGGAAGCCTAGTCTCTGCAAGTACTTTATTCTGCCTACATTTCCAGTATTGAACAAGAAAATATTCAAATGCGTGTGAGTTCCTAATGGACCAAACTGTTAAGATCAGCGGTCCCTAAACTTACACACTACTTAACTAAGTTATGCTAAGAACTACTCACACACACCTATGCCCGAGGGAGGACTCGAACCTCCGGCGGGAGGGACCAAGCAGTCCGTTTCATGGCGCCCCAAACCACGTGGCCACTCCGCGAGGCACTATTGAGCAATAGACAGGCTTCGCATGCAGCTATCTTCACAACACTTGGGGACACAAATACTGTTTTTGGACAATACATCTATATAAAGCGATTGTAGCTCTCATTTGTATTCTGTGTTTTCCCACGTACGTATTTGTTTTTCAGCAGTTCACGATTGGCTAGTTACCTGAAAGTTGGTTTTACAACATCTAAAAACAGCAAGTGGGACACCATGTTTGCGGGTGTATTGCTTTCCACTGGCTTTTGCCTGAAGATATTTGCACCACGATATGTGACAAAGGGAATGCTGACGATTATCACCTGCGTAAAGTTTGTGACAATACACTGTCCACATAGATTGCTGCATTGTTTTCACGCTATGTAAGTTATCCCTTATAACTTTTTCAGTGTTACGACCCATTACGATCCAAACAGGTTGATATATGCAAAACTGAAACAGGCATAAGTTTGTAGCTTGTACTGTAGTAAACAAAGGAACAAACAAAGATAATGTTTCTCACAGCGTTCTAGACTCATCTACAGTTCGTCTAGATTGTGTGAACGAAAAATTAACGAACAAAAAAATTCTAGCGTAGAGAAGGAGTGAATCACAGCATAGAAAGTGCAGGCGTGTCAGGCGCACACGCCCAAACAAATTTTTTAAAACATATTTCTAGCAAGAATTCAATTATGAAACTTTGCGATGTCATTCTTAAAGAATCAATGTAATTAATTACACTATTAAAAAATTCGAATTTTTTCGCAATTTTTCCCTACATCTGCCCTTTAGTGTAACACGTTCATCGAAGAAGAAACGTTTCACGAGTTGGAGGAATTAAAGAAATGGGCAAGATTGTAGAATTACCCGGTCACAACGACTAAATATATATAGGGTGGTCCATTGATCGTGACCGGGCCAAATATCTCAGGAAAAAACTACAAAGAACGAAACTCGTCTAGCTTGAAGGCGGATACCAGATGGCGCTATGGTTGGCCCACTAGATGACGCTGCCATAGGTCAAACGGATATAACGTGCGCTTTTTTAAAAATAGGAACCCTCATTTTTATTACATTTTCGTGTAGTACGTAATGAAATATGAATGTTTTAGTTGGACCACTTTTTTCGCTTTGTGATAGATGACGCTGTAACAGTCACAAACGTATAAGTACGTGGTATCACGTAACATTCCGCCAGTGCGGACGGTATTTGCTTCGTGATACATTACCCGTGTTAAAATGGATCGTATACCAAATGCGGAAAAGGTCGATATCGTGTTGATGTATGGCTATTGTGATCAAAATTCCCAACGGGCGTGTGCTATCTATGCTGCTCGGTATCCTGGACGACATCATCCAAGTGTCCGGACCGTTCGTCGGATAGTTACGTTATTTAAGGAAACAGGAAGTGTTCAGCCACTTGTGAAACGTCAACCACGACCTACAACAAATGATGATGCCCAAACAGGTGTTTTACCTGCTGTCGCGGCTAATCCGCACTTCAGTAGCAGACGAATTGCGCGAGAATTGGGAATCTCAAAAACGTCGGTGTTGAGAATGCTACATCAACATCGATTCCATCCGTACCATATTTCTACGCACCAGGAGTTGCATGGCGACGACTTTGAACGTCGTGTAGAGTTCTGCCACTGGGCACAAGAGAAATTACGGGACGATGACCAATTTTTTGCACGCGTTCTATTTAGCGACGAAGCGTCATTCACCAACAGCGGTAACGTAAACCGCCATAATATGCACTATTGAGCAACGGAAAATCCACGATGGCTGCGACAGGTGGAACATCAGCGACCTTGGCGGGTTAATGTATGGTGCGGCATTATAGCAGATAGGATAATTGGCCCCCATTTTATCGATGGCAATCTAAATGGTGCAATGTATGCTGATTTCCTACGTAATGTCCTACCGATGTTACTAAGAGATGTTTCACTGCATGACAGAATGGCGATGTATTTCCAACATGATGGATGTCCAGCACATAGCCAGCGTGCGGTTGAAGCGGTATTGAATAGCTAGCATATGTTATGACAGGTAAGATTGGTCGTCGAAGCACCATACCATGGCCCGCTCGTTGACCGGATCTGACGTCCCCGGATTTCTTTCTGTGGGGAAAGTTGAAGGATATTTGCCATCGTGATACACCGGCAACGCCTGGCAACATGTGCCAGCGCATTGTCAATGCATGTGCGAACATTACGGAAGGCGAACTACTCGCTGTTGAGAGGAATGTCGTTACACGTATTGCCAAATGCATTGATGTTGACGGACATCATTTTGAGAATTTATTGCATTAATGTGGTATTTAAAGGTAATCACGCTGTAACAGCGTGCGTTGTCAGAAATGATAAGTTCACAAAGGTACATGTATCATATTGGAACAACTGAAATAAAATGTTCAAACGTACCTACGTTCTGTATTTTAATTTAAAAAACCTGCCTGTTACCAACTGTTCGTCCACAGTTGTGAGTTATATGTTTGTGACTATTACAGCGCCATCTATCACAAAGCGAAAAAAGTGGTCCAACTAAAACATTCATATTTCTTTACGTACTACACGAATACGTAATAAAAATGGGGGTTCCTATTTTAAAAAACGCAGTTGATAACCGTTTGACCTATGGCAGCGTCATCTAGCGGGCCAACCATAGCGCCATCTGATTTCCCCCTTCAGGCTAGACAAGTTTCGTTCTTTGTAGTTTTTTCGTTTGACGCTTACTTCGTGATATATTTGGCCCGGTCACGATCAATGGACCACCCTGTATGGCTCTGAGCACTATGGAACTTAACATATGACGTCATCAGTCCCCTAGACTTAGAAATACTTAAACCTAACTAACCTAAGGACATTGCACACATCCATGCCCGAGGCAGGATTCGAACCTAGCATTCGACACTGCGACGGTAGCAGCACCGCGGTTCCGGACTGAAGCGCCTAGAACAGCTCTGCCGCATCGGCCGGCAATAAATAATTAAATAAAGAGAAGAAAAATAATAAAAACTCGTTAAAACATTTTGGTAAATTGATTAAATGTGAAACTCATAAAAATATGTGGGACTGGAGTAAACGAGCAGTCTCTAACTCACCAACTTTTAATGACCACAAGAAAGGTACTGTGAAACGATCAGCTAACTGCACACGCGAAGTCGGTAATTCTGTACGCATGTAGCATGCCGGCCCGACCCTAGGTGTGAGTCAACGGGGATAATGTTCCTGGCTCTGTCTGTGCAGTCACAAAGTGTTTCGCTGTGTACTTCAAGTTAGTCATCGAAACGAAAACTATGACAGAAAGTCACGTTTTGCAACCTGTTTTTGTTGAGCGTGCTAATATACATTTAACCTGCTTTGTTTATAAATTCAAACCTTATAGAAGAGTTGTAGGAACTGAACAACGCTGATGACGATGCTGTGGTAAAACTTTGCCGTATTGTGTTAAATTATGTAGAGCAGGCAGCGAAAACTTACTTTCGCGTTTGGAAGGCACTCATCAACACACCCAGAGTCCGCTCCTGGTAGCTGGGTGGTCGGCCCGGGTTCGATTCCCAGCTGGGTCGGAGATTTTCTCCGCTCAGGGACTGGGTGTTGTGTTGTCCTTTTCATCATTATTTAATCCCCATCGACTCGCTAGTCGCCGCAGTGGCGTCAACTCGAAAGACTTCCACCAGGAGAACGGTCTACCCGACGGGAGGCCCTAGCCACACGGCATTTCCATTACCACACCCAGTTCCAGACCTCTACTTAAACAGGAGAATGCTACAGAATTCCGTTAAAACAAAAGGCGAAGCTTTAGCTGAAAGACCATCAAAGCTTATACGCAAAAAAACAGATGACAATCCAACAATCGTGAAGACGTTAACGAGGAAGGATGTGTATTCGCAAAAGTATTACTCAAGCGATGAAAACTGAAGTTGCCTTAGTGTAGATGGAAGTGACAATTACAAAGGGCGAAGCCTTTTTCCTAAATAGTGATATGGAAAATAATTACGTTGGTTTTTCAACGGACTCCAATACCTATGTCAGCAGGAAATTATATTGATGGATGGTACTTTCCAGTATGGAACGAAACACTTTTGCCAGTTATTCACAATCAAGAGCTACTCTGGAGGTTCTTATATACCATTACTGTTTATCCTCATAAAAGATAAAAAGATGAGAACCTATTGGAAAATTTTACAGCGAGTTCAAAGAGAATGCAGGAAGATGCAACTGTCTTCAAATCCATAAACGGTAGTAAATGAGTTCGAGCAATCCGTCCATGAAGGTATCAATGTTGCCTCCCCATCAGTCAAGATTACTGCTTATCGGTTTCGCCTGGCTCAAGCTTGGTAAGTACAAATGTAATTGTTGTTTTAAGAAAACCATATTACAGTTGGACGATAAACGGCCATAATCAGTATACAACATTAGTTACCTTTTTTAAAACCTCTGTAGTATATAATAATTCCTGAAATCACGTTAGTCTTAAAATCGGCTACACATAATTCACGCTACCAAGCGTTGTGTACATTGCTTAAGTTGCGGACCTTGAAAAACTTTTGCTCTCAAATTTCTACAAACCTTATTTTTTTTACATATTTCAGATGACGAAAAATACAAACGCCCGGTTTGAAGAACATGTGCAAAGACCGGAACAGTGAAGAAGGCCAGTGGCCGCATTACCTCTTTGGGCTTAGTCACTTAAATCCTCAAGATATTCTTGATGTTTTTGCTGACATCGTCAGCGTACAGCCACAAGATCAGAAACTCACCAAATTTACGGATTATGTAACTAAAATAATTGCGTTGATGACGAGGAAGGTGCATTATTTGCTCCCCTCGTCGGAAAAGCAGATTCGCTTCCTTATGGAGAACGACTAATGCTTGTGAAAGCTTTAACTCCTGTTTCAGTGCTACGTGTGAATCTCCTCACCTAAACACCTTCTAGTTTGTGAAAAGTCTGAAGGACATACAAATGGATACCTACATAAGAATTAACTCTGCAAAAGATGGTCATATCCTCAAACGGGCTCTGCAAAGAAGAAGAGGCAAGCTTTTCTACAGCAGAAAACAGGTTTATTCAGAAATTGTGAAATCTGCAAATTGTAATTTGTGTGTTTCATATAAAGTAGCCATGAGCAGAATATAATGTAAAGGAAATGCAATTATTTTTGTACGTGAAATTTGTAGGAAAATCTTTGTGTTTATGTACTTCGTTTTTATTTGTATCTTGTTCATTGGTCCAGTATTTGCAGCATTCTTTAAAAATGTTGCGTTGTAAATAGTGACGGACGCCATGCACTTGCCTCGTTCAGATTTGGAAGAGTTTGTCAAGGTCGTACGGTTGGTCTGCGAACAGCAAATAGAAGTTGCCGAATACGTGCGTTCCGGTCAGGAGGCGCATTGGGAAGAGTTCCGAATTCGAGTGTTTCGTTTTTCCGACCAGCAGGTAGAAGTTGCGGAGTTCGGCGAGCCTGAATAAACATAACGATTTCAGAAAAAGATCATCAGAAAATATGAAGACTGAAATAAACATTTTGATCGTCAACATTAACAGTTAAGCCATCTTTTGTTTGTTTCGCCTTAAGTATTTTGCTCTGTCTGTGTTTTCTTTGGCCGGCCATCTCCCTTCCTCTTTGTTATGGCAATATACTTCATGAGCGTCTCACTAAGAAAATGTCCCCTGATCAGATTACGAGCGCTGTCCAGAGTTAGAGTGGTGGAGGGGCTGCCACGTTTTAACATCAAGATCTGGTTTTTTTTTCTGTCAGAGTCGTGTCTCTAAACCAGATGCCCCGGTCCAAAGTCATAGGAGACTCGTCCTCTACTTCCTTGCGTTAGCTACAAACCAGGTGGAGTGCGTTGCCCAAAGGTTTCGTGGATTTGCTTTCGAAGGCAGGGGGTAAGGAATTTACTTGTAGAGCTGCTGCGACACCTCAGGTTCTGGCTAAAAGGAGCTGTAGAGGGGGTGGACAAAAATATGGAAATGTTTGCTTGAACATAAATGCAGATGCTAAGTAAGCTTGCAGACTGCATTGTAGTATTTGAGCACGAACGACACTTGTGCAAAGTAATCAATAATTTGCAAGTGTCTCTCGTGATCAGAAGATCGTTCTGCGTAGCCGTGAGTGCATTATGTCGGAGCTAGGTGCATTCAGTGGGGAAATTTTTAGTGCTCGTTTGGTGGGTGGTTCGGTAACAACCAATGTAGCCGAAGTGTTTGGTGTTTCGAAATACACCGTATCGAAGATTTATACCGCACACGAGGAAAGCGGATAAACACCATTCTCCAAGACACAATGCGTAAGAAAAAGAGTGTTGAGTGATCGTGACAAATGGTCATTGAAGAGGATTATAACGAAAAATAAATGATGAGAACTGTAAAAGTCGCTACAGAACGGAATATCGCACGAAAACAAGCAGAGCGAGCTGCAGTTCCAAAACCACTAATTAGTGATGGAAATTCCCATAGCAGGAAAAGGCGGTGCCGAAGCCATGGAACCTGGTATGTTGAGCGATGGAAGAAAGTCATTCGGCTGGATAAGTTTTGTTTTACATCGTTTCCAACTTCTGATCGAGTTGACATCCCAAGAGTGACAAATGGCGGGCGGTCCTTCAGTGATGATTTGGACAGCCAACACGTATTCCATGGGTCTCATGGTTGCTCTGCAAAACTGCATTACTGCCAAGAATGTGACCATTTTGGATGATCATGTCTGTCCCATCGTGCAATGTTCGTTCTCCAATGGCGATCCTGTGTTCTAAGACGCCAGGACCCCTTTCCACACAGCTCTGACTGGTTTTGTGAGCACTAGGATGAACTGTCGCATCTCCACTAGCCATCATACTCACCAGCTCTCAACATTATTCAGCCTTTATGGCCTTCTACGGAGAGAAGGGTGCGTGATGGCTACACACCTCCATCCTTGTTACCTGACTTTGCCACTATTTTGCTGAAAGAATGACATAAGATTCCCTTGAGCACCACACAGGACTTGTAATTGTCCATTCCGGGATGACTGGAACCTGTTTTGAATCTCAACGGGTTCCCTACTCCGTATTAGACGTGGTAATGTGTTGTGTTTTTTTTATTTTTCCATATTTTTGTCCACTCCCTGTATGTTACTTGACATACAACACAAAAGAAATACGGGAATAGCTCAGAAAGTGAATGGCATTCGTTGGTTCACAAAAGTCGTTTGGACACGGGTGGTAATAAATGAGAAAAGCACAACGAAAATGAAAGCTTATAAGCACGTGGAATGCCCTTGTTCTTCAGTAGGTTTTTTATCCTAGTAGAAAATGTAGAAGTGCCCGTGTGTAAACTGGGCAATAACGTCGCCCATTTCGCCTGCGGTCCCATTAGCAAGTTTCTACTGAATGGGCTTTTCGTGCTCGTCTTTCATCAGAAGAGCTGCAGCTAAGAGCGTCAAAGAAATTCTCAACATATCCAGTGAGAGTCCCTACGAGAAGAGCATGCCTCACACGCCAAGTATCAACAGTCATCAATAAAGATGCTGCTCCTCAAACACGAATATCGCTTTTTGAGGGTGGGCCTTATTGAGAGGGCCGTCTCTCTTCTCATACATCATCGGCGAAAGAAACATAGTGGGGAGAATGTGAATGCTATTTTGGTATCTTAGGTAAACTGTTCTCTAGACGATTTCTTACTGTTGATTCTACAACGATTCACTCCTGTGGTACCCTCATACTTCCTGCTTATGTTATGGCCGGCGCAGCAGTGACTTACAGTCTTCAGATCTTATCCCGGACCAGGATCGAAAATCAGCGCATCTGTGGCCTGCAGCACAATGTTCAGTAAGGACGCGAGAGCAACACAGCAGGAATTAGAGCATGCGAGGAGACGTACAGGCTGTTATTTTTGCCACGCTCCATTTGCGAGTAAATAGCGTCATTCAGCCCGCGCAGATCGCTAAAAATGGGATCACCAGGTCTCAGCATTTATACGGGCATGCATACACTCGACAAGTGGATTAGAGTGATTCATAAACGCCTGGGGCACAAGTTGTAATCGATGGCTACTTTCTTATTCGGTAGGTAACTTGAAGCATGGGACATTGTAAGTTTTCCAGAACCCTCTTTCCCTCTGCAGCGTGTAGCTGAACAGGTCTCATGCATTATGTAAAGTACTACACAAATTAATTTGGAAAATATTTCCTGAAAATAGTCTTAACATATAGTCACTTCGCGTAACAAATGAATGATCGTGATGAAGTCACGTCAAACTGCCACATAATTAAATATCGTGAGCTATTGCCACTATCTGTGTGTCGAAAATTTTAATTATTGCAGTGCAACGAGGCACGTTCTATTTCTGATCCAAAAATTAAATAATTCAGCGCAAACAAGCTCTTACCTAGACTGGTTGTGACTCTAGCTTTCATCATTACACAAAAACCATGCTAACAAATTTGGTAGAAAACGTTACATAAAAATGTTATGTAAGCACAATGTAGTGGCAGAAGTTACCAGGTGCAATTCGGCATTACTTTTTTCACGTGATTTTGAGTGAGTAACTATGTGAATGGACTTTCAACAATTTAAGTACTTAACTGCTATGGCTCATAATTTTGATTATAATTCAGGTTAGAGGAACAGATTTTAGTATGTAATAAAATATTCCATACGGACAAAACACAGATAAAGTTCATTTAAAGCGCTGTATTCTCAGATGTAAATCAGCATGTAGTTACTGAGTGGTTAATCTACGAAAACTGGATGTGGTCTACCTGAGGTCCGGTAAGGCAATTCAGTACCTTGATGCCGTAGATGTTTACAAGTACAAGGATGATGCCAATGCCGAAGGCGCAGTTTCAAGGTAGGAATCCCAGTACCAGTTCCAATTTAAACATTGTAATTAACCAATAATACACTGCTCTGCATATCTTCAGGAAGAGATAGATAAAATATTACAAACTCGGTGGAAATAAATGAAAGTTCGGGAGCGTCTTGCCAGTGTTCCAGGCGTGCACAGAAAACTGAACGCCACACGGAGTGAGATCTGCATGACTACAGGGCCAAATGGGGCTGACAGGCAACATGAGGCAGTTGAATGGACGGAAAAAGACCGTGTGATGTTTTATCGAAAACTGACATTCTGAGCTCGTAGCTGTGTACAAAGCGTAGGTTAACTCTTACACAGAACATAACAGCAACCAGCCACATTTTACCAAGCTACTTATTTATTTAAATAGCGCCCTTATCGGTTTCTAACCGATATCTTCATCTTCAGATGAGCAAGCTACGAGCCACATCAACAGCAAAATCATCTACTACAAATGATATGTTGATGTACAATTATACTCTTTGATACCACCAGTGAGGAAACAGACACATTAGCAACAAATCTGAGCAGCATTCACAAAAACATTAAATTCACCCTTGAACATGAGACCAACAACAGAAAACGAAGAAATCACCAACAAAACTATAAACATCTCTTTGAGATTTATGGAAAACAAACTTCCAAAGATGTATGTGTCAACAGCTCATCTTGTCATCCAAACCAGCATAAGATGTCATATATTAGATGCACAATGAATCGCATATATAACATTCAACTTGAATCAGTTCAAAAAGAAAAAGAAATCAACATCATTAAAACCACAGCCTCAAACAATGGATACAGCCTTCTCATGATAGACAAACTATCACAAAAAATCCAGAAATCATCAGCCACCAAATCCGCACACTAGACAAACATGCAGATAACATAAGACACGGTAAAAAACAGCAGAAAATATGTTGCACTACCTTCCTTAGCGAGCAGATCCTATAAAATAAGCAATCTACTTAAAAACACAAACATTAAGATAAGCTTCGACACAAACGACTAACTCCAGCAGGTAGCAGTTCAGAACTTAAAGAATAATAATCACCCATAAAAAAAATTTACATATACAAACTCAGCTGTCAGAGTTTCCCCTCTACCTATATAGGACAAACTGGGAGAAACATTAAGACTCGGTTCAAAGAGGATATAGATGCCATACATTTGAACAACATTTCAAAATCCACATTTACCATGCACACTACACACTGGCCATTAAAATTCCTAAACCACGAAGATGACGTGCAACAGACGCGAAATTTAACCGACAGGAAGAATATGCTGTGATATGCAAATGATTAGCTTTTCAGAGCATTCACACACGGTTGGCGCCGGTGGCGACACCTACAACGTGCTGACATGAGGAAAGTTTCCAACCGATTTCTCATACACAAACAGCGGTTGACCGGCGTTGCCTGGCGAAACGTTGTTGTGATGTCTCGTGTAAGGAGGAGAAATGCGTACCATCACATTTCCGACTTTGATAAAGGTCGGATTGTAGCCTACCGCGATTGCGGTTTATCGTATCGCGACATTGCTGCTCGCGTTGGTCAAGATCCAATGACTGTTAGCAGGTTATGGAATCGGTCGGTTCAGGAGGGTAATACGGAACGCCGTGCTGGATGCCAACGGCCTCGTATCACTAGCAGTGGAGATGACAGGCATCTTATCCGCATGGCTGTAACGGATCGCGCAGCCACGTCTCGATCCCTGAGTCAACAGATGGGGACGTTTGCAAGACTACAACCATCTGCACGAACAGTTCGCCGACGTATGCAGCAGCATGGACTATCAGCTCGGAGACCATGGCTGCGGTTACCCTTAACGCTGCATCACAGACAGGAGCGCCTGCAATGATCTACTCAACGACGAACCTGGGTGCACGAACGGCAAAACGTCATTTTTTCGGATGAATCCAGGTTCTGTTTACAGAATCATGATGGTCGCATCCGTGTTTGGCGACATCGCGGCGAACGCACATTGGAAGCGTGTATTCGTCATCGCCATACTGGCGTATCACCCGACGTGATGGTATGGGGTGCCATTGGTTACACGTCTCGGTCACCTCTTGTTCGCATTGACGACACTTTGAACAGTGGACGTTATATTTCAGATGTGTTACGGCCCGTGGCTCTAACCTTCATTCGATTCCTGCGAAACCCTACATTTCAGCAGGATAATGCACAGCCGCATGTTGCAGGTCCTGTACGGGCCTTTCTGGATACAGAAAATGTTCGATTGCTGCCCAGGCCAGCACAATCTCCAGATCTCTCACCAACTGAAAACGTCTGGTCAATGGTGGCCGAACAACTGGCTCGTCACAATAGGCCAGTCACTACTCTTGATGAACTGTGGTATCGTGTTGAAGCTGCATGGGCAGCTGCACCTGTACACGCCATCCAAGCTCTGTTTGACTCAATGCCCAGGCGTATCAATGCCGTTATTACGGCCAGAGGTGGTTGTTCTGGGTACTGATTTCTCAGGTTCTATGCACCCAAATTGCGTGAAAATGTATTCACATGTCAGTTCTAGTATAATATATTTGTCCAATGAATACCCGTTTATCATCTACATTTCTTCTTGGCGTAGCAATTTTAATGGCCAGTAGTGTATTAACATTATTGGAACAAACAGCACTGAAGATCATGTAGAAGTACTGCACCATGTTCAGTTAGGTAACTTCATGAATTTGCTTGAAGAGCGTGAAATATATGTACATAAAGGCGAATCACAACAAAATCTCCCCAATGAACAGACCGAATTAGACAATGCAGATTTTCTTCAGTATTTAATTCACTTGCTTTCCAGTTTAAAGTAAGCACTACTTTCTTTCAGAATAACAACTTGCAGACACTAACCCAACATGAAATAGTGAATAATGCACTGCCGTTTGTGAAAAGTGCAACACCGAGAAGGAATTACCTGAATGCTGCCACACTTAGTGGAAGTGGCGACGCGTGTACAAACAATACGTGATACGTTTTGCAGCGAGCAGAGCCCTGTCATGTCGGTCCGACAGGGTCGGTTGCGCCTAATATAGTCGGTGCAGAGCTGTCACACGAGGTGGAAACAATACAGTGAGTGCCAGTATGCCTCGTTGACGTCAAAGGGAGCCATAGCGGCATGTGAGCGAGATCGAACGGGGCATAATGGTCGGTCTCCGGGAAACGGAGTTGCCATACCGTGACATTTCGGCGCGGCCAGGGCATGCTGCTACGACACTGATGCGTGTGGAAGCAGTGGATAGAGGAAGGTCGTACGCAGCGACGAGCGGGAACTGGACCATGGAACATGACCGCAGCCCGGGACGACCGTGATCTTGTCCGCATGACCGTTACGAACCGTACAGCGTCATCCACACTGTTGGCTCGTCGCTGGAGCACCGCAACAGGTGTCAATTTGTCCGCATCGACGGTTCATCGCCGTCTGCTGCAGGCTGGACTGGTTGCACGCATGCCATTACGTCGGCTTCTATTATCTAGAAACCACAAGCTCCTTCGACTGCAATGGACGAACACCGTCACTGGGGTGCTCAGTTGCAACATGTAATCTTTTCGCATGAGTCCCTCTTCAACGAGTCCTACCGTGATGGCCGCATACGTGTCCTGCAGTATGAGGTGCATTCAAGTTCTAAGGCCTCTGATTTTTTCTCTCCGGACTGGAAAGAGATAGAAACATGCGCATTGTTTTAAAATGAGGCCGCGTTCATTTTCAATACGTCCCAGAGATGGCAGCACCGTACGGCAGATGGAATTTTACCGCCAGCGGCGAGAATGAGAACTGTTTTAAATACTTAAAATGGCGACGTTTTCCTTACTTGAACAACGTGCAATCATTCGTTTTCTGAATTTGCGTGGTGTGAAACCAATTGAAATTCATTGACAGTTGAAGGAGACATGTGGTGATGGAGTTATGGATGTGTCGAAATTGCGTTCGTGGGTGCGACAGTTAAATGAAGGCAGAACATCGTGTGACAACAAACCGAAACAACCTCAGGTTCGCACAAGCCGGTCCGACGACATGATCGAGAAAGTGGAGAGAATTGTTTTGGGGGATCGGCGAATGATTGTTGAACAGATCGCCTTCAGAGTTGGCATTTCTGTGGGTTCTGTGCAAACAGTCCTGCATGACGACCTGAAAATGCGAAAAGTGTCATCCAGGTCGGTGCCACGAATGCTGACGGACGACGACACGGCTGCCCGTGTGGCATGTTGCCAAGCAATGTTGATGCGCAATGACAGCACGAATGGGACTTTCTTTTCGTCGGTTGTGACAATGGATGCGACGTCGATGCCATTTTTCAATCCAGAAACAAAGCGCCAGTCAGCTCAATGGATGCACACAGATTCACCGCCACCAAAAAAATTTCGGGTAACCGCCAGTGCTGAAAAAATGATGGTGTCCATGTTCTGGGACAGCGAGGGCGTGATCCTTACCCACTGAATTCCAAAGGGCACTACGGTAACAGGTGCATCCTACGAAAATGTTTTGAAGAACAAATTCCTTCCTGCACTGCAACAAAAACGTCCGGGAAGGGCTGCGTGTGTGCTGTTTCACCAAGACAATGCACCCGCACATCGAGCTAACGTTACGCAACAGTTCCTTCGTGATAACAACTTTGAAGTGATTCCTCATGCTCCCTACTCACCTGACCTGGCTCCTAGTGACTTTTGGCTTTTTCCAACAATGAAAGACACTCTCAGTGGCCGCACATTCACCAGCCGTGCTGCTATTGCCTCAGCCATTTTCCAGTGGTCAAAACAGACTCCTAAAGAAGCCTTCGCCGCTGCCATGGAATCATGGCGTCAGCGCTGTGAAAAATGTTTACGTCTGCAGGGCAATTACGTCGAGAAGTAACGCCGGTTTCATCGATTTCGGGTGAGTAGTTAATTAGAAAAAAAATCGGAGGCCTTAGAACTTGAATGCACCTCGTACTGTGGTGAGCGCAGCCGGGAGGGCTGCACTGTGGCGCGGCATATCAGACAAACACCACGTGTGATGCATTGGGGCGCCATTGGTCACAACAACCGATCTCGCCTCGTACGTATTGCGGGAACTTTGAACAGCAACCGGTCCCTAACGGAGGTTGTGGAGTCTGAGGTACTCCCCCTGCTTCAGGCATCTCCATAGGCCACATTTCAACAGGACAACGCCCGGCCACATATTGTGAGGAATTTGCAAGCCGTCTTCGAAGAGCGACGGGTACCATTACTTCCCTGGCCTACACGTTCGCCAGACATGTGGCCCATCGAACGTTTCTGGGATATGGTTGGTCGGCTCCTGGTGTGTCACGTCCTCCAGTTATTGATGTCACGGATTTGTGGGCTCGGATACAAACTGCGTGAAGGGAAATCTCTCAGGAACGTATTCAGAACCTTATTGACCCAATGCCACACGTATAGCAGCTCTAATTGGAGCTCATGGTGGCCACACGACATACTGAATAGTAGGGCTCAAAGACATGTAAAGATTTGAAAAGGTAATCATTTGTCACTTGTCATGTACCTAACCTGCGGTATTAAGTTAATTGAATTCATGCGTTTCCTTTTTGGTGTTTCAATTTCCACAAACGGTAGTATAGATAACAGATTCCTTAGTCATACAGTACCATCAACTAGTTACATCTAAAACAAAAACAAAAATCAATAAAATGTCCATAGTTGTAATATTTACTTATGTACATCCATCACAAATCATTTACTGTGCTTCCAACGTATGCCATACTATTTACATAATATGTCCGTAGTTGTTATATTTATTTACGTGCATCTGGCCGTTATCATTTACTTTCGGTCCAATATATACCATAATAATTAAATAATATCACTACAGTAACACTTTATAACAAACTGTTTGTTTATCTTAATTTCAATCAGATCTCTTTTAATGCAAGTAGTAAGTAATTATTAACATTAGTGATTTGTAAATTTCTACTGTCATATACAAGTATATAATGAAATATCTCTGAGAGTGGAAGTTTTTGGCATTGTTATGGTTGTAATATCGCCATCTTTGTATACATACTTGCATGTGGTGAAATGTCTTAGTGTGTGAGTGGTGCTTTAGATTACGTGAATGCATATATAAACTGTTTGTTTATCTTAATTTCAATCAGATCTCTTTTAATGCAAGTAGTAAGTAATTATTAACATTAGTGATTTGTAAATTTCTACTGTCATATACACGTATATAATGAAATATCTCTGAGAGTGGAAGTTTTTGGCATTGTTATGGTTGTAATATCGCCATCTTTGTATACATACTTGCATGTGGTGAAACGTCTTAGTGTGTGAGTGGTGCTTTAGATTAAGTGCATGCATATACATAAAAAAGTGCGTCATACAGTTTTCGCTGCTGCAAGATGACACTGCACTGGAACGTAATGGTGCTGATTTTTCATCGTAAGTAGCCGAAACATCTTCCATTTAATGATTTGTTTACATCACTTAAAATCGTTGTGAGGCACAATTACAGTTAAAAAGACATTATCTCCCATCTTGTTTTGGTTGTTGGGAACCACCACCCCAAGGATATTCCATCAGTTGGGAATACAAAAAGCGAGAGCTATGTATCTTAACGTGCACTAGCCGCCTAAAGATGAACCTGTTGGTTCGAAACCGGTAACGATGGTATTTAAATAAATAAATAACATTGTAAAAAGTGGCTGGTTGCTTCTATGTAAGAGTCAACCTATAAAAGACAGTGCGTTATTCAGCAAGCAGTTACGGTGCACTGTGGTGGGTGTTCTTAATTAAAACATGGTCCGCACACCGGAGAGAATCGTCGGGAAATTGAAACAAGGACGAAGTGTGACGAGCGTACCCAGGCAGTTTGGCATTGCTCACAGTATCGTTTCAGATACATGAGGAGCATTCCAAACGACAGGCACTCCTGCCCGCAGAACAGGAGATGGTCGACCATGGTCAACTACAGCATCAGGTGACCTCTACTATGTCCAATCACTGTTGTGTGGGGAAGGCAAGGAGGAAGCCATACCAAACATCGGGTGCAATTGCAATCACATTTAACAGGACTACAAGTCACACAGTCGCACAGCGACTGCTTGGGGTGATCTCCTTGCCCGTCGACCAGTACACTGTGTTCCATTGGCACCAGCGCATCGGCAAGACCCACTGCGATGGTACCAACAGCATAAGGATTGGAGTGAGATCGCTTGTTCTTGTCTAATGAGAGCAGATTCAGTTTGGGTAGTGATTCTGGACGTACCCTCATACGGTGAGAGGGGAGACCCGTAATGCACTCAGTAACATTGGCGTACGTGGTCATTTTGGTGGTCCAATCGTTGTTGTGTGGGGAAAGGCATAATAGTACATGATCTTTCTAACCCCCGAATCTTTGACGACCCTACATTCACCGTTCAACGTTTTTGTGGCTCTGTACTCCTTCTCTATGTGATTCTTTTCAGACGTGCGTGCGGTCCTGGCTTTATTTTTTATGGTCGACAATGCGCGGCCGCATGGAATAGTACAAGTGAGGGAGCTCTCGGAATGAGAGGGTATTTCGCGAATGGTCTGGTTCCCCGTTACACGAACTTAAATCCCATCGGGCCTGCGTGAGAGGCTCTCGTGAGACGTACTGCAAGGCGTCTGCATGCACCAACGATCAGCCAGTCGTTGTCGAACGCAATGGTGAAAGAATGGAACACCCTACCACAAGACCCTCTTACCAATCTCGGGCTCAGCAAGGGAGCACGCTGCAAAGCGCGATTACCGTCCGTGGTGATTACACACTCTTCGTATTTCTTTCAGTTAGCTCTGTACTATACTGTAGCAATTCTTTCTACATATGGTCCATGTTTCATCAGTCTATGTTACTTGGAATTAACACGCCATGCAAAAGTTGCTCTCGTCAGTAACTTTTGCACACCCGTGTACCATGACAATATTTACACAATATTTATCTATCCAATTAAAATTTAAAGTACTTTAGCAAGAATCGTCAGCCTTTACAATTCGACGTTTAGGACTTGACTGCCTCACTAGACTTCTAAATTGAAACCCCGCACCCGTTCGTCATCTGCATTAGCCACCGTTTTTACAAAAGATGGGAGTCAACTACACATTAGCAAGAATTCCAGAACTGTCATCGCACAACAGGTACCTTTTCCTAGTCTAAAGTCAAAGTATTTATCTACACTATGAGCAAAAACAGATAGTAAGTTTCCATTGGAACTAGTACCATACGACACGTTACACTATCGAAAGTATGCTGAGAACATATACACCATTATCTGTCACTTGAATTATAAAACATTACTATTAGCATAATAACAAAATAGTTCAGGAGTGGGACTAAAATTTAGGGTCAAAGGATGCCAAGGACAATATTGGTTAATCACACAGTTATCCTCAGTGAGAAAGAACTGCATGACCTGTTAAATGGAATGAACAGTTTAATAAACACACGTTATAGACTGAGATTAGCCGAAGAAAAATGAAAGTAATGATGAGTAGCAGAAATGAGATTAGTGACAAACTTGCCAACAAAATTCAGGACAACGAAGTAGACGAAGGCAAGGAATTCCGCTAGACTGGAAGAAAAAAAACACTTGACGTAACAAGGAACGCATAAAAGAAGACTAGCATAGATAAAGACAGTCTATTTGACCAAAGAAAAACATAGGCATTATTTTGGAATACAGTACTGTACGGAAGTGAATTGTGGACTGTGGGAAAACCGAGAAAGTAGAGAATCGAAGCCTCTGAGACGGCCGGCGGGGGTGGCAGAGCAGTTCTAGGGGATACAGTCTGGAACCGTGCGACCGCTACCGTCGCAGGTTCGAATCCTGCCTCGGCCATGGATGTGTGTGATGTCCTTAGGTTTATTAGATTTAAGTAATTCTACGTTCTAGGGGACTGATGGCCTCAGAAGTTAAGTCCCATAGCGCTCAGAGCCGTTTGAACCTCTGAGACGTGGTGCTACAGAAGGATATTGAAAATTAAGTGCACTGGCAAGATAAGTTTGTCTGACGAGCCGGTTTCAGACTCTGTCTCCGGCTGATACTGATCTTCGGCCGGACATGGCAGATTGTCTTGTTCCAGAGGTTGCCCCTCAGTCTGCAAGATCCGGGCGGTCGCAGAGGATGGGCTTACTGGTAGTTGGGAGCTCCAACGTCAGGCGCGTAATGGGGCCCCGTAGGGATATGGCTGCAAGGAAGGGGAAGAAAACCAATGTGCACTCCGTGTGCGTACCGGGTGGAGTCATTCCAGATGTGGAAAGGTTCCTTCCGGATGCCATGAAGGGTACAGGGTGCACCCATCTGTAGGTGGTTGCTCATGTTGGCACCAATGATGTGTGTCGCTATGGATCGGAGGAAATCCTCTCTGGCTTCCGGCGGCTATCTAATTTGGTGAAGATTGCCAGTCTGGCTAGCGGGATGAAAGCAGAGCTCACCCTCTGCAGCATCGTCGACCGGACTGACTGCGGACCTTTGGTACAGAGCCGAGTGGAGGGTCTGAATCAGAGGCTGAGACGCTTCTTCGACCGTTTGGGCTGCAGATTCCTCGACTTGCGTCATAGGGTGGTGGGGTTTCGGGTTCCGCTGGATAGGTCAGGAGTCCACTACACCCAACAGGCGGCTACACGGGTAGCAGGGGTTGTGCGGCGTGGACTGGGCGGTTTTTTAGGTTAGATGGCCTCGGGCAAGTACAGAAAGGTCAACAGCCTCAAAGGGTGCGGGGCAAAGTCAGGACATGCGGGTACCAAACAGCAGTAGGTATTGTAATTGTAAACTGTCGAAGCTGCGTTGGTAAAGTAGCGGAACTTCAAGCGCTGATAGAAAGCACCGAAGCTGAAATCATTATAGGTACGGACATCTGGCTGAAGCCAGAGATAAATTCTGCCGAAATTTTTACAAAGGCACAGACGGTGTTTAGAAAGGATAGATTGCGTGCAACCGGTGGTGGCGTGTTTGTCGCTGTTAGTAGTAGTTTATCCTGTAGTGAAATAGAAGTGGATAGTTCCTGTGAATTATTGTGGGTGGAGGTTATACTCAACAACCGAGCTAGGTTAATAATTGCCTCCTTTTACCGACCTCCCGACTCAGCAGCATTAGTGGCAGAACAACTGAGAGAAAATCTGGAATACATTTCACATAAATTTCCTCAGCATGTTATAGTCCTAGGTGGAGATTTCAATTTACCAGATATATACTTGGATACTCAAATGTTTAGGACGGGTGGTAGGGACAGATCATCGAGTGACATTATACTGAGTGCACTATCCGAAAATTACCTCGAGCAATTAAACAGAGAACCGACTCGTGGAGATGACATCTTGGACCTACCGGTAACATACAGACCCGAACTTTTCGACTCTGTAAGCGCAGAACAGGGAATCAGTGATCATAAGGCCGTTGCAGCATCCCTGAATATGGAAGTAAATAGGATTATAAAAAAAAGGAGGAAGGTTTATCTGTTTAGTAAGAGTAATAGGAGGCAGATTTCAGACTACCTAACAGATCAAAACGAAAATTTCTGTTCCGACACTGACAATGTTGAGTGTTTATGGAAAAAGTTCAAGGCAATCGTAAAGTTTTAGACATTTACGTGCCGAGTAAAATTGCGAGGGGTGGGAAAAACCCACCGTGGTTCAACAACAAAGGAAACTACTACGAAAGTAGAGAGAGCTTCACTACAGCCAAAATCTCTCAGACAAACAGAAGCTAAACAATGTCAAAGTTAACGTAAGGAGGGCTATGCGTGAAGCGTTCAGTGAACTCGAAAGTAAAATTCTATGTACCGGTTTGACGCAAAATCCTAGGAAGTCCTGGTCTTACGTTAAATCAGTAAGTGGATCGAAACAGCATATCCAGACACTCTGGGATAATAATGGCATTGAAACAGTGGATGACACGCGTAAAGCTGAAATACTAAACACTTTTTTCCAAAGCTGTTTCACAGAGGAAGACCGCACTGCAGTTCCTTCTCTAAATCCTCGTACGAACGAAAAAATAGCTGACATCGAAATAAGTGTCCAAGGAATAGAAAATCATCTGAAATCACTCAACGGAGGGAAGTCCAATGGACCTGACGGGATACCAATTCGATTCTACACAGAGTACGCGAAAGAACTTGCCCCCCTTCTAACAGCCGTGTATCGCAAGTCTCTAGAGGAACGGAAGGTTCCAAATGATTGGAAAAGAGCACAGATAGTCCCAGTTTTCAAGAAGGGTAGTCGAGCAGATGCGCAAAACTATAGGCCTATTCTCTGACAACGATCTGTTATAGAATTTTAGAACATGTTTTTTGCCCGCGTATCATGTCATTTCTGGAAACCCAGACTCTACTCTGTAGGAATCAACATGGATTCCAGAAACAGCGATCGTGTGAGACCCAACTCGCTTTATTTGTTCATAAGACCCAGAAAATATTAGATACAGGCTCCCAAGTAGATGCCATTTTCCTTGACTTCCGGAAGGCGTTCGATACAGTTCCTCACTGTCGCCTGATAAACAAGGTAAGAGGCTACGGAATATCAGACCAGCTGTGTGGCTGGATTGAAGAGTTTTTAGCAAACAGAACACAGCATGTTGTTCTCAATGGAGAGACGTCCACAGACGTTAAAGTAACCTCTGGCGTGCCACAGGGGAGTGTTATGGGACCATTGCTTTTCACAATATATATAAATAACCTAGTAGATAGTGTCGGAAGTTCCATGCGGCTTTTCGCGGATGATGCTGTAGTATACAGAGAAGTTGCAGCATTAGAAAATTGTAGCGAAATGCAGGAAGATCTGCAGCGGATAGGCACTTGACGCAGGGAGTGGAAACTGACCCTTAACATAGACAAATGTAATGTAATGCGAATACATAGAAAGAAGGATCTTTTATTGTATGATTATATGATACCGGAACAAACACTGGTAGCAGTTACTTCTGTAATATATCTGGGAGTATGCATAGGAACGATTTGAAGTGGAATGATCATATAAAATTAATTGTTGGTAAGGCGGGTACCAGGTTGAGATTCATTGGGAGAGTTCTTAGAAAATGTAGTCCATCAACAGAGGAGGTGGCTTACAAAACACTCGTTCGACCTATACTTGTGTATTGCTCATCAGTGTGGGATCCGTACCAGGTCGGGTTGACAGAGGAGATAGAGAAGATCCAAAGAAGAGCGGTGCGTTTCGTCACAGGGTTATTTGGTAAGCGTGGTAGCGTTGCGGAGATTTTAGCAAACTCAAGTGGCAGACTCTGCAAGAGAGGTGCTCTGCATCGCGGTGTAGCTTGCTGTCCAGGTTTCGAGAGGGTGCGTTTCTGGATGAGGTATCGAACATATTGTTTCCCCCTACTTATACCTCCCGAGGAGGTCATGAATGTAAAATTAGAGTGATTCGAGCGCGCACGGAGGCTTTCCGGCAGTCGTTCTTCCCGCGAACCATACGCGACTGGAACAGGAAAGGGAGGTAATGACAATGAATGTAAAATTAGAGAGATTCGAGCGCGCACGGAGGCTTTCCGGCAGTCGTTCTTCCCGTGAATCATACGCGACTGGAACAGGAAAGGGAGGTAATGACAATGGCACGTAAAGTGTCCTCCGCCACACACCTTTGGGTGGCTTGCGGAGTATAAATGTAGATGTAGATAAGAAATGAGGAAGTCTCTCAAACAAACAATTGCAATGATACTTGAGGCAGCATGAGACGGTAAAAACTGGAGGGGAAGACAGAGACTGGAATGCGTCCAATAAATAATCCAGGACATTGGGCGCAAGAGCTACTCTGCAATGAAGAGAGTCGCACAGGATAGGAATTCATGACGGACTGCATCAGACCAGTTACAAAACTGATGACCCCCCCAAAAACGTCTTATCAATATACATTCACATATCGAAATAGTAGCAGAAGGTACTGTTATGCACCTTGCTGGCTAGACCCCGCTACTTACAACAAATTAAGAACATTTTTCCGTCCTGTTGTGTTGTCGTGTTTCTTTTTTACATCGTTGGCTCGACAGATTGCGTGTGTAGCTGTTCTACGGGCACGGCAAACAACCCGTGTTGTAAGAGATACAGTCTCACGAGGTCATCCGCAGACAGCGAAATCGCCCGACGCCATTCTCATTCACCGGACGACTGCGCTGCAGCTAGCGGCATAGAAATGCGCCGGCAATCTTGCTAGGCCAGACAAACGCTACGATGTACCTCCGTACCCTATAGTGATTCCTTATGCGGCACAGTAGTCTCCTGTCTGGTTCTCCAGATTGAATATTAGCCTTCGTTTGAAAAGAAAATCGTACCGTATTAATGAAAAACAGCATAAATCATACCAGATTTAATGAACGATCGAAAGACATGTGTGTAGAATTGTTGGCTAGTATCAAATACGTCACTTTCTTGTAGATCTGTGGAATAAAATCTATATTTTTACATGCTGAACTTTATCGTGACGGCGGAAGCAATATTTGTACGTCGAAATTCGACATACAGTTAGTGGCGGAGGGTAGATAGTGTACCAGAGTCGTTGCTCCTTCCCAATTCGTTTGCGAACCAAATGTTGGAAGGAAGAGATCTGCCTAAGGCCCAATTTCTGTAATTTTAGCGCCTTGTTCACTACGCGTGATGCGTGTCGGAGACACAAACATGTTGCCTGACTGTACTGGGAGCGTGTGCTCCCAGAGCTTTACAAGCAAGACACTCCGCGAGGCAAAACGTCTATCTTGCAACGTATCTCGTTACAGTTCATTGAATATTTCTGTGACTAGCTCGCTCTCACTAAAGAAATCTGGGGTGAATTGTGCAGCTTTCTTTAAAATCTTTTCTACCTAATCCATTAATCCAACTAGGTAGATAATAAATACTATTAGTTCACCAATTTTTATTGTAGCTTCGAAGATGTCTTTGTGATCTGAAGACAATAACTTATATTGTTTGATGCAAAGGATAAAGGAACTTCTGTATCAGCAACACGGTGGCAGGAGTATAATCCGATCCATCCTTTGTACATTAGATTAGAACTTTTTGCTCAAAATGATCCGTACGTGAGGAGGTTCAGAAAAACATGAGTACGCAATCAATATTTACGAAGAAAAACAAACACGCTAATGCACCTTGCACAGATCCCAAATGAGATGGTTATCATTGATGTGGAATGAGTAAAAAAAATCTTAAACACATTTTCACTTGAAAGGTAATAAATAACTTCTCACGAAACAGGTAAATGTTTAATACACTGAGGTACATATGATAATTCTTAGACTACTCTAGACAAGCACCTTCACCAAATCTACCCTCTCGTGGGGATAGCTCCCCCCCCCCTCTCCCCTGCCCCCATATAAGGCGGCAAGTAGCTGCCAGTGGAGAGGAAGACACGGGCACCAACAAAAGCCCAGGCAGCTTCGCTCAAGAAAGAGCTTCCTTCGGATGTCATAGCCAATCAGCGTCACCGTCGAAGATAGGAGTCTTCATCTATGGGTGGAGACAAATCCAAATCCTATCCTGAAGGAAGAACTTGCGGCTGGAAGTAAATCTTTTACTTCGACAGGCTGAGAACTAGGGTCTTTGCAAGTATAGGCTTGCCCGATGGTCTACTTCAATTGCCACCACTATGCGACTGTGGGAACTTTCAAACGGACGACCATCTACTGATGTGCCCAAATCTCAGCACAAGCTATACCCCGCTAGATTTACAGCTAGCAGATGATAAGGCCTTCCGTGTAGGTGATCACTGGGCAAAACATATTCAAACTTTAAATTTTATTACAATTTACTTACACTAGATTTTAATGTATTGTGTTCTGGACAGAAAAGAAAATAAAGTAACATACACTCATTTTTCCTGAGGACATGCAACTCCACTGTATGGTTAACTCATGATGTCGTCATCTTGCGTAAAATATTCCGGAAGTAAAATAGACACCCAGTCGGAACTCCGGGTGCAGATTACTCAGGAGGATGTCGTCAACAGGAGAAGCAAAACTGGCATTCTACGGATCGAAGAGTGGAATGTTAGGTCACTTAATCGGGCAGGTGGGTTAGAAAATTTAAAAAGTGAAATGGATAGGCTGAAGTTAGATATAGTGAGAATTTGTGAAATTCGGCGGCAGGAGGAACACCCGACTTCTGGTCAAGTGAATACAGGATTATAAATACAAAGTCAAATAGGGACAAGAACAGGTTTCTTAACGAGTAATAAAATAGGAATGCTGGTAAGCTACTATGAACAGCATAGTGAACGCATTATCGTAGCCAAGATAGACACGAAGCCCACACCTACCACAATACTACAAGTTTACATGCCAACTAGCTTCGCAGATGATGAAGAGAATCAGGAAATGTATGATGGATTAAAAGAATTTATTCAGATAGTTAAAGGAGAAGAAAATTTAATTGTGATAGGGGACTGGAATTCGATAGCAGAAAAGGAAGAGAAGGAAAAATACTAGGTGAACATGGACTGGGACAAGAAATGAGAGAGCAAACCCCTGATAGAATTTATCACAGAGTATGATTTATATCATCGCTAACACTTGGTTTAAGAACCGTAAAAGAAGGCTGCATATGTGGAAGTGACCTGAAGACACCGGAAGGATTCAGATTGAATATGTAATGGTTAGACAGGGATTTAGGAACCAGGTTTTAAATTATAAAACATTTCCAGTGGCAGATGTAGACTCTGATCACAATTTATTGATTATGGACTATGGATTAAAACTGAAGAAATTAGAAATAGGTAGGAAATTAAGGAGATGGGTCTCGATAAGTTTAAAGAACCAGAGGTTTTTGAGAGTTTCAGAGGCAGCATTAGGCAACGATTGACTAGAACAGGGGAAACGAATGCAGTAGAAGACGAATAGGTAGATTTAAGAGATGGAAATAGTGAAGGCAGCTGAGGATCAAATAGGGAAAAGACAAGGTCGAGTAGAAATATCAGAGACATTGAATTTAAGTGACAAAAGGAGAAAATTTAAAACAGCAGCAAAGGAAACAAGTGAAAGGGAATACAAACATCTAAAAAGTTAGATGGACAGGAAGAGCATAATTGCTAAGCAGGAATAGCTAGAGGACAAATGTAAGGATTTATAAGCAAGATAGAGTGTATAGGAAAATTAAAGAGGCCTTTGGGGAAAAGAGAAGCAGGTGTATGAATATCAAGAGCTCAGACAGTATACCATTCCTAAGCAAAGAAGGCAAAGCCGAAAGGTGGAAGTAGTATATACATAAGGGAGGTGAACTTAAAGGCAATATCTAAGAACTGGAAGAGGACGTAGATGAAGAAGATGAGGGAGATATGATACTGCGAGAAGAATTTGACAAAGCCCTGAAAGGTCTAATTCGAAACAAGGCCCCGAGAATAGACGATATTTCGTCAGAACTACTGATAGCCTCGGGAGAGCCAGGTTTGACAAAACTCTTCCATCCGGTGTGTGAGACAGGCAAAATACAGTTAAACTTCAAGAAGAATATAGTAATTCCAATTCCAAAGACAGCGGTTGCTGACAGGTGTTACCATACGATGAGTTTAATAAGTCTTGGTTGTAAAATACTAGCACGAGTTCTTTACAGAAGAATGGAAAAACTGGTAGAAGCAGACCGCCGGGAAGATCAGTTTGGATTCCGGAGAAATGTAGGTACACGTGAGGCAACACTGACCCTACGACTTATCTCAGAAAATAAGGTAAGGAGAAGCAAACCTACGTTGTTGACTGGAATACTCTCTTTAAAACTCTAAAAGTAGCAGGGGTAAAATACTGGAGCGAAAAGCTATGTACAACTTGTACGGAAACCGGTTGGCAGTTACAACAGTCGAGCGGCATGAAAGAGAGGCCGTGGTTGAAAAGGGAATGAGACAGGGTTGTAGCCTATTCTCGATATTATTCAATATGTACACTGAACAAGCAGCAAAGGAAACCAAAGAAAAATTTGGAATAGGAATTAAAGTTCAGGGAGAAGAAATAAAAATTTTGAATTTTGCTATGACATTGCAATTCTATGAGAGTCAGCAAAGAGCTTCAAAGAGCAGTTGAATGGACGGTGTCTTGAAAGGAAGGCGTAAGATGAACATCAACAAAATCAAAACAAGGATAATGGAATGTAGTCGCCTTAAATCAGGCGATGCTAAGGGAATCAGATTAGGAAAGGACAGACTTAAAGATTTTCTATTTGGGCAACAAAATAACTGATAATGGCCGAAGCAGAGAGGATATAAAATGTAGACTCGCAATGGCAAGAAACGCATTTTTGAAACAGAAAAATGTGTTAACATCGAACACGGACTTAAGTGATAGGAGGTCTTTTCTGAAGGTATTTGTCTGGAGTGTAACCATGCGTGGAAATGAAACACGAACGATAAAGAGAATAGAAGCTTTCTAAATGTGGTGCTGCAGAGAAATACTGAAGATTAGATGGGTCGATCACGCAACTGATGAGGAAGTACTGAACTGAATTGGAGAGACAAGAGATTTGTGGCACAAGTTGACCAAAAGAAGGGATCGGTTGATTGAACACATTCTGAGACATCTAGAGATGTTATCTGGACAAAGAAAGTGTCTTTAAATATTCGTGAACATTATTTTGATTTCCAATATTAATCCCATTAATTGAGCTGATGGTCTAAAAAAGAGATTTTTTAATGACAAATGTCATTAGGGAATAAATATATTGGAAATCAGTAGTTAGCATATCTAGCTCCCTCATCAGGCCTCTGTAGGATGTTCCTGAGTTCACACCACAAATAATTTTTATTATACGTTTTCGAACCCGGAAAACCTTAGCCAGATCTGTGGGATCCTCCTACTAATTCAATTTATTATCCTGCTGAAATACCAAGAATTAGACGCTATCAAATTCTTCTGTCTGTTTGTCGTTATATTTTAGTTATTTATGGGCCGGAAATTGCAGGTAGTGTGCCTTTCTCGAAGTTAGTGATAAGTAATTGGCTAGAAAATTAAATGTCCATGAAAATTTCACTAACCGACCTTTTTAAGACTATACTCCATTTACTATTTATTGCAATGTTTGTTGCAAAACAAACTTGGCATCAGGTAATGTTACAGATGAAAGGTCGTTGATATCCACAAGAAAAAGTAATGGTCCTAAGATGGAAACTTATTTCCAAGTTGAATTACGCGTGATAGCTCAATACAATTTAAAATAAAGAACCTCATCAAAGTTGCTGATTTGTGTTACAAAACTTCCCGAACGGCAGGAAAGTCCAGTTTTGATTTAAACTGGGACAAGTATCTCATTCGTATCATCCTTACCACAACTTCGATGGAACTTCATAAAAACAAAGTGACATGCACTAACTAAAAATCTGGACAAATGTTTTGGATGGATTCCCCTCAAAGTACACAACTATGAGAAGGTTGTTGGAGCTAAGTACAGCAAGCAACGCAATCACTAGGGGCTATCACAAGCAGTATATTCCAGATTGGAATCAAACTAGAATTTCTAAAAAGTGGTGATCCTGAAATAGGGGATAACTTACTACATCACCTCGATATAGTCAGATGTACTAGATGTATCGAGACTGTTGAATCATCCAATTTTCAAACATCAAACAGATAACCATGGTCATTACTAAGGAAGTTAGGTGGAAACAAAGTAAGAGTAAGGGACAACACCCGTATTTCCGCCAATAGCATTGTCCACATGTACTGTCTACATCCAGAGCACCATGGGATATTGCTCATACAAGATACATCAAACGCAAACTTACATCTCTCTCAAAAAGAGCACTAAAGAGCAATTCTCTGCACCTGTAATTTCTGTTTCTCTTAAAACTCTTAAATATGGAAATGCATCGGGACGTGATGGAATCCATCCCGAATATTTTCATCGCTGTGGGAACTATGCAAAATGATGGATGGAAAATTTTTCTCTGACATTATATCTAGTTCAGTTCCACAAAAGCGAAGCAATCAAAAACTACAGCAATACTCAAACCTGGCAATTCATCAGACCACTCAAAGAACTACGTCCAAACTACATTACTGAATAATATTTATAACAAAACTCCTCCCGACAGACCATGAAGGCCGGTAGACCGGCCACCGTGTCATCCTCATACCATAGGTGGCACTGGATGCGGATATGGAGGGGCATGTGATCAGCACACCGCTCTCCCGGCCGTATGTCAGTTTCCGAGACCGAAGCCGCTGCTTCCCAATCAAGTAGCTCCTCAGTTTGCCTCACAAGGCCTGCGTGCAGCTCACTCGGCAGACCGGATGGTCACCAAGTGCTAGCGCAGCTCGACAGCGCTTAACTTCGGTGATATGGCGGGAACTGGTGTTACCACTGCGGCAAGGCTGTTGGCAATATTTATAATGCCCTGAAAAAATTCGAGACATTTGGATTAGTTCAGTGATCTTCCAGAACTTTCCTGTTGAGCAAACTGGATTCTGACCTGGAGAGAGCTGTTCTGTTAATGTCTTATCGCTTGCAACATTCACTGAAGCTCGATATCAAGTGAAACAGAAAACATCAGCTGCTTTCGTTGACCTAAGTGCAGCGCATGATACATTTTGTAAGCATGTGCTGCTTTATAAATAATTACAAGTTATTCCATGCAGGCGGACAACAAGACTAATTGACAACATTTTAGTTGGAAGGACATTTTCCGTAACTTCAGAAAAGATATTAGCTGTCCAAAAGTTCTTAATAACTGCTTACTTCAGAGGTATGTGTTCACTTCTCTCTTGTTTAATTTATGTACGTCTGATATTCCTCCAACACATTCCAGAAACTTTGGCTATGCGGATGATTGTGCAATAGCTACCCAACACAAATTCTTCGAAACAACTGGAGAAATCCTAATTTCTGATCCAGGCATCTTACGCCAGTACGTCTGTGAATTGAGGTTACAATAAATAATTAAAAACGGAAGTTATATTTTCCACCTGTTCAATAGATGGCCGGCCGCTGTGGCTAGGCTAGGCGCTTCAGTCAGGAACCGCGCTGCTGCTACGGTCTCAGGTTCGAATCCTGCTTCGGGCATGAATGTATATGATGTTCTTAGGTTGGTTAGGTTTAAGTAGTTCTAGGGGACTGATGATGGTTCAAATGGCTCTGAGCACTATGGGACTCAACTGCTGTGGTCATCAGTCCCCTAGAACTTAGAACTACTTAAACCTAACTAACCTAAGGACATCACACACATCCATGCCCGAGGCAGGATTCGAACCTACGACCGTAGTAGTCGCACGGTTCCTGACTGCGGGGCTGATGACCTCAGATGTTAAGTCCCATAGTGTTCAGAGCCATTTGAATCATTCAATAGATGGGCACACGGAGCTACTGATGTCTATTTTAGGGGGGACGTGCTTCGTCATAACACGCATCCAAAATCCTTTGGGATCACCTTACACTAGACACTTTCTTTTAAGGAGCACTTGACACAAACGTCTACTAAGTTCAAAAGCAGAACTAACATTCTTAATAAGCTCTGTGGCACTACTTGGAGATCGTCAACGGCAAGTCATCGAGTGTAGGCACTTGGATTGATGTACTGAACAACAGAGGACTGTGCGTCTGCCTGGTTTAATAGTCCATGTGAGAAAAAAAACAGATGTACTAATAAACGAATCCAAGCATATTGTTAGTAGGTCAATATGATCCACTCCACATGCTGGTTACCAATCTTGAGCCACTTTCCTCCGCCTGATATCAGACAGAAGAATGTGCTACTACGTTAATATCGGAAGACTGTTGATAACACAAACCTTGCAATATTAAATGATGCATTTTCCTCGTAGTGAAAAAGATTGCGATCAAGTGATCCAGTTCTTATCACAGCCAGGATTGTCGTTGTAGATAAATTTAGCGCCATCGATGAATGGAGTCGTGTGGAATGACTCCAACTAGATAAGGACACAGTCTACGACAAACAGTCGCGAAACTCAGTAGGACAAAAAATGCAACCGTTTGACAGCTGTAGAGACGATAGCTCTCCAAGCAGCTGGCATACAGTGTCAGAAGAATGGCATTCTATCAACTGAGAAACATCTGTTTTTTATGGTGTTACTTCCGTATTTCCCAGTCGCTAAACGGGACATTATTTTTTTCCTTTGCGAATAGCAAAATGTAATTAAAACTAACATCCCCCCTCCTTCTAATTTTAACTTGTAATAATAACATCTGATTGCAATGTGATATACAGAATGAATCACCTAAAACGGGCACCAAAAATATTGCGGAAATGGAAACTGCTATTGATGTGCGGTTTTCACAGAATGAATTAGTGCCAGGGGCTCGTATTTCTTAGCCAATAAACATATTGCATTAAAGTGTATTTTTTTGCAAGCATACACTTTTTTAAATGCAGCAATGCCTATTCACATTAACAAACTAAATGTAGGGTATATTAGAATGTCAGTGGTGTTTGCTGGAGGATTCTAGTGCGAGTCGTTTACGCGATATCGTGTTCTGGAAAGCTCGTACATCGACGCTTGATTGCACATTCAATTTGCCTAGCTGCTAGGTACAATGTTGTTATGTTTGCTTACGGTGTGCTTGTGTGTTCCTTAAGTACATTGCTACTGCCTGGTCAGATAGCGTGTGAAAGTCCAAGTATTAGGTATTGAGTGGACAATGGAATTTACCAATGCAGAAAAAAGCCGACATGCTCATCATGTATGATGAGTATAGGAAGAGGGCAGTTCGTTCTTATACGGTGTATGTGGCAAAATATACCAATAGGTGTCGACCTTCTCGGCAATTATTTATATCCTCTTCAACCAGTTACCTGAAAGTGATGGGGTAAAACATAGACAGAAGAGAGAAAAATAACGTTTTTGCTGCTGATGCAGTTGATCCTCACGTCAGCTCTCGCGCAATCGCACGAGGAAGTGGCATGAGTCAGGCAAGTGTCCTAAGCCATCTTCATCGACAAAGGTTCCATCCCTATCACATTTCTCTCCATGAAGAGCTGAGTCGAAACGATTACGAGAATCGTGTTAACTTCTGTGCCCGGTCATTAAGACAGGGTACCCTAGATATATCATGTATCTTGTTTAGTGATGAAGCCACAATTACCTATTATGGCCAGGTAAACTGCAAACATGTGCGCTATTCGTCTGTTGACAAACCCTTGGGCTTCGTCATTTGGAACGTGAGCGTCCATGAAGTGTAAACGTGTAATTTGAGATAGAGAAACAACAGCTCATAGGCCAGTTTTTCATCGACGGAACACTGAAGCTGTTTCAAGAGGCATCGCGTCGAAGATTTGTACGGCACAAATGGAGGCGAAAAAACATCTTCTGTTAAGTTACTTGGAAACTGAACGTTGTACTCGCGATCCCTGTCAGCGCCAAAACAACAAGAGAGACCTACATGAGCAAGTGATGATTGCGGCAATCACATAGCGGTATTCCATGTGCTTCATGGTTACTCCACAAGATCTCACTACTGCCAAGGATCACGTGACCATTTTGGCTGATCATGTCCATCCATTGGTACAACGTTTGTTTCCCAGTGGTGATGGTGAGTTTCAAGAAGACAGGACCGCTGTTCGCCCAGCTCACATTGTCCCGGACTTGTTTTGTGTGTACGAGGATTAATTGTTGGCTCTTTCCCGGCCACCAGAGTTACCTGATCTCAATATTACTCAACCTTTGTGTTCTACTTTGAAGAGAATGGTGTATGATCTCTGTCCCCTCCATCGTCGTTAAATGTGCTTCCCGCTATTTAACTGCAAGAATGGTATGAGATTCCCTTGAAAACTATAGACCTGTATTTATTCATACCGAGACGATTGGAAGCTGTTTTGAATGGCAACGGTTTCCCTACTCCGTGTTAGGTATGATAGGGTGTTGTGTTTTTGATGTTTCCATATTTTGGTTCAACCACCCCCGCCCACCCCCCCCCCCCCCCCAACCCCCACCCCCCCACCCGCCCCGTATTATTCTGTGTGATACTCAAATGCTATTTGAAAAAAAGAAGTTCATTTCACCACGAAAGCTGCTTTTAGGAGATAATACTCTATTGACAATTACTTTTGGTACGAGGTGCTATTATCAAGTCGATTTAATTAACGGAAAGAATACCACAAAAGGATGGAACTGTATAATTATTTTATATAAATTATAACAGTAATGTGCAAAAATTTCGTGTAGGTACTCACATAAAAATACGTTTTGTGGGATAGGTTAAAACACAAAAGTCATACCAAAGTTAACAGTTGATCTGGTCACGGAAGTATTCATGAAAACCTGCTAGAAAACACAGTTCAGTGGTCAGCATGTATGTGCACTGCATCACACACGTATGCAAATCGACCGTCCATTAAATCATTGTACGATTCATTACGGTAATAATTGGAAATGTAACACTCATCTAAAAAATGTACAGAAAAGAACCAAAAGGCATCAACTGGAGCAGCAGTAAAGAAAAATATGGAGAAATCTGGAAGAGGAATTAAAGTTCAGAGAGAAGAAATAACAACTTTAATGTTTGCTGAAGAGACTGTAATTATGTGAAGAACGGCAAATGGCTTGGACGATTGGTTGAGCGGAATGTGTGTTGTCTCGAAAACAGGTTACGAGCTGAATGTTAATAAAATTTAAACAGTAATAGCGTGGTGTTGTCGAATTTAGTCAGATAATGCAAGGTAGATTAGAATCGGAAATGAGAGGCTGAAAGTAGTAAATGGGTGTTGCTGCTTGAGCAGCAAGGTAACTGCCACCGATAAGAGTAAAACGGAGATAAACAGGAAAAGAGAAATACGTTAACATATATACATATTATATAGTCTCCCAAAACGTTTTTCAGTCTGTATGTGAGGGCTAATCTCAGGAATTACTGTAGGGATTTTGAAACGATTAGATTAATTCACGACGAAGGTTTGCGTATATCATTACATATTATAAAAATTCGACCGTAGATACTTTGTGCTACTCATGAAAAGCCGGGGCTGGTCGCTTGTCGAATATAAATTGTGTTAGTGTGTCTTTTCTGAAAATATTTGTACCGAGTGAAACGTATGTATGGGAGTGAAACGTGGACGATAAACGGTACAGACGAGATGTTGTGCTGAGGATTAGATGGGCAGATCGGGTAACTATCTAAATGATACTGTATCAGTTTGGGAAGAAAAGAACATAATAGTACAATTGGACTAAAGGAAGGGATAGACCGATGTATCCTGACGTATCAAGGAACAGTTAATTTGTTAAAGGAAGAAAGAAGGAAGGGGAGGGAGGCCTAGGCATAAATATAGTAGACACTGCAGGTTCAAATGGCTGTAGGTGGCAGCAGTTAAGCAGAGACGAAATGAATTGTACAGAATAGACTAGCATAAACAGCTGAATCAAATCAGTATTGACAGTGAAGACTACGACAACACAACGTATCAATAACACGTACTCCGTGTGTGGTCCTGGGATGTGCAGTTTAGATTTTCCGCTAGCATATTAACATCAGGCGTCTATTCAGCGAGTTGACTCTCGTAGCAGAAATGTTGCGTATTAAGATCTGCATAACCACTTTCTTTTAGTTCATTTTACGGCCGTTAAGAGAATGCAGGTACAGAAGCGGTAACTGGTTTTCCAGAGAAGCCAGCAAAAATGCTCGTAAACAGCTCTTTGCTTTACAGCTGTCTTTTTTAATCACTTTGCTGAACAACAGTTACACAGGGCGGAAAACAGATCGTGCAAGTTAAAACACATAAAAACAAAATGTCGTATATCTGCCGGGTAGTCATACTACTCGTCCTAATGACTTGAAACACGAAATAGAATTGGAGTCAGTAAAAAAAAAGAAAAGAAAAAAAAACAGGCTTACACTGAAGGAATAACTTCCATGAGCAATAAATTAGTGGCCGTGGAGAATAGGTAGTGACCAAATTGCGTCTACCTAAGTGTGTAACGCAACTGTGAACTGTTGCAATGATTTCTAAAAATCTGAAAGTAAAGCTTAAAAATTATTCGTTAGAGAGCAGATACCGTCTACATCAGATACAGACATTTCGATATACTCAAGATATTTTCCATGGCTTAGGGCGCAATGAGTATGCTTTACCGCTTTGTATTGAATTCTTATAATTTGAGAAACTTTTTGCCTCAGTTTCAATTAAATCTGTTCTGACAGTCCTTGAGAAAGAAGAAACTGATTCAGCATGTGTTAGCACACTGAATAATACGTACTGTACGTCATTGCTACAGCTTGTAAATGGTGCACCTTCCATCCGATTGCAACAAGGTCGTGAGAAATTCAGAATTCAAAAACGAGTCAGTCAAGCAGATTCCACATCACCAAAATTATTCTCAGCTGTACTGTGGGAAGTTTAGTGAAGCCTAAGCTGGGAAAACGAAGAATGAATATATACGTCTAGTGGAACATATCTCAGCCACCTTACTTTTGGTGTTGAGGTATTGTTTGCCTGTAGTGGAAGTAAACTACAGTAAACAGTCACGTTTGAAAACAGGCCTAAAATCAATTACATTAACATTAAATAATGCATAACCCATACATCGAAAAGAAGATCTTACAACAGTGAAATCTTCACGGGTTATCAGCCGAGTGGCGTCGTCTTCTAGTCGCAACGTTTCAATGGATTGCGTATCCATCATCTTCGCCTGCGACTAGAAGACGACGCCACTCGGCTGATAACCCGTGAAGATTTCATAGCTGAAATACGCCGAGAAAGCCTGCAATCGCAAAATTTTACAAATTATCTAAGAAATCATACAGCAAGTTGATGAATGTTTATATCTGTGGCAGCTGAAAACAATGAGCATTTTGGGAGAGTAAGATACCTAAATTAATGCTTACAATCAGTGTTAATGACTAGTTTTTTCAAAGACAGTCAGACATGGAGATTGAATGCGACAAAAGTTTCAAATTTGAGGACTGTTCAGCGAAAAACGGAGAGATTCATGTTGGGAATCAATGGATTCGACGAGATAACTAAATACCAAGAGTATACCCAGATGTAAGGTGGGTAGATTACGCTAGAGGACTGTCAGACATGGCGTTTGAATGCGATAAAAGTTTCAAATTTGAGGATTGTTCAGTGAAAAGCGGAGAGATTCATTTTGGGAATCAATGGATTCGAGAAGATAACTAAATACCAAGAGTATGGACAGATGTAAGGCGGGTAGATTACGCTAGAAGACATGCAAGAGCTACGTGGATGCGGGTAGCTCAGTACTGTAATGCATGAAACAGTCTGGAGCACGCCTTTATCCAGCAACGGATGGCAGATGGCTGAGATGATAATGCTCATGACGGTCATGATGATGATGATCGTGATCGGGATTATGAAAACGGTAATGATCCTATAAAACTATCTTTGGAAATACTGATGTCAGTCATATTCAGTTACAACATTCAGTTACTCCTCGTGCACTATAAAATCATCTCCTGAATTGAAAATTACTCTACTAGGAACATGTTGTCCTCCTACGGTAAAGGTAGAGGTACAAGCTATTACAAGATTAGGAGAGTAACCATGAAACCGTTCGTTCCAGCTGCTACAAGAGCAAGACGTTGTATTCCAGTAAGGAGAAATTTGGATACAGCACCACTGTGTCAATGCACTCATGCGGCGCATAATCCAAAGAGTAATGATTGTTGATGATGCATTATGTAATTCTGGCTGGCAAACACTGATCCGAAACAATGGCACGTAGCGTCATGTCTGCTTCTAGGAAGCGTGAAAGTATCGTTATACCGTTCTCATAATTTACAAACAATGCTTTCAACGGCCAGATTGGTTCCTGCCGATGCCATTAACCTCAAGGAAACGTTAACACTGTATAACTAATTGTAAGAAATTTCACGGAGGGAAATAAATACTATTTATTCCCAGTTTTTAATTTTTTATTCATTTACCTGCGTTTATTGACTTCCAATTCATTTTCTGCAGATATCGAAGTGACAGGACTCAGCTGCGTGCACAAAATGATAGAACTTTGCGACTTCGAAACAGAAATAATTTAAATTGGAAATAGTGCTCAGAGCCATTTGAACAATTTTTCTCTTCTTATCTAAACTATTTATCATTCATGTTTCACTTCAATACGTGGCTTTAATCAAGACAAATACTTTGAGAAAATATGTACTAACACTTAAATTCATATTCGATGTTAACAAATTTCTCTTCTTCAGTAACGCTTTCCTTGTCACTACCAGTCTACATTTTACATCGTCTTGGCTTCGGCCCTCATCATTTATTCTTCTGACCAAATAGCAAAATTCATCTGCTGCTTTAAGTGTCTAGTTTCCTAATCTAATTCCGTCGCCATCAACTGATTTAATCCATTACATCATCCTTGTTTTGCGTTTGTTGATATTCGCCTCATGTCCCCCTTTTAATAGACTGCCCATTCCGTTCAACTGCTCTTCCAGGACCTTTCAGTTTCTGACATAATTACAATGTCACCAGTAAACCTCAAAGCTTTTATTTCTTCCTGGGACAGCCCGAAACCCTGTCTCAGCCCCTTCTCAACCACTGCTTCCATTTCATGCCCCTCGACTCCCTTTTCTGTACAAGTTTAAACAGCCTTTCGCTCTCTCTATTTTACCCCTGCTACCTTCAGAATTTCAAAGAAAGTATTCCAGTCACTACTGTCAAACCCTTCTCTAAGTCTCAAAATGCTAGAAACGTAGGTTGGCCTTTCCTTAACCTATCTTCTATCATAAGTCGTGAGGTAAGTATTGCCTTTCATGTTCCTTCACATCTCCGGAATCCAAACTGATCCTAGCTTTTCCAATCTTCTGTAAATGGAACTAGTGTTAGAAAAGGCTGTCGAGTAATAAATCCCGAAGTAACTGCTGGATATAGGGGCCGGGCTGTATATTTCACCCAGGCCTAAATACACTTCACTATATGTAGCACTGCCTATTTTCGTTATCATTTTACAATGTGATTGTATCAGCCACTCCAGCAGTTGTTCTTTTCAGGCATAGGGTGAGAAATACTTTCAACTCACAGTAATCAACCCTGTGAAATAGATACAACAACTACGAATTACGGTCACTAAGCTCTGAAGGAGCTAATTTACTTTATTAATCCTGAAACTTACTGTGAATTTGGATTCAGTTTTATTAATAAAGTTTGTATTAAAAATTCAATATGAAAGCTATCAGTATTGTTTCTGATGTCACGCTTAGGCAACCATATTTAAAACTGACATCGCAATTTCAATATAAGTTGTATGTATGCAGACTGAAGCGACGAATACAATTTGTACCAAGACCGGGATTCTCTCTCAGGGTTTCTGCTCACTAGGCAGTTGCGCTAACCACAGTGGTGTCGCACAACTGCTCGGAATACCCTAGAACGCATCCCTTCTCAATCCGAATTCCCATCCACGCCTCAATCCACTTGGTATTACCCCTACACCGAGGTTTGAATCCCAGTCTTGGTACAAATTTTCATTCGTCACGTCATCCTGCATAAATACATTATAGATGTTTGAGACTGGCAAAAGGTCTCTGGAACCATATAGTTTCATTTGATAAAGACAAGTTATTAAATTCAATAAATGACAGACATACGTAAAAGGAATATGATTAGTCAGTAGATTTAATAAAATTCGAAATATATTGAAAAATGAATTTATAATGTTCAAAATATGTTTTGTTCAACACTTTCTCTAAGATGACTGTCACTCCAGTAACAGTTCTAAGTCTATCAAATATTATAAAAGTCTTGCCTTGCAGATATTCTGTCGCCTCAATAAGTGGTGGCACACAATGTCACGCAGTTTCTTCACGTCTCTGACTACGCAAATTAATGTAGACCACTATGACGCTGTCCAGAGCCATTGTTCGAACAAAAACCATGGCTCAAAGAACTTTTCATCGTCGTTAAGTCCGGATTTTCTTGCATCCGCGACCAAAGTATTTCAGAGACGACCTACTAGCGCGAAAATAAAATCCACGCCACTTTAGAAGTGATTCGACGCTCAATTAACAGCCAAAGTAATTTTACGTTTTCGGCCATCAACAATACAGACACCATAGCCAACGTCACGCTACTTCATCTTCTCGCTATTTTTGTGCACGCCACCATGAAGCCCGTCAAAGCCTCCCACACAGTCGCCCAGTCAGGTTCCTTGTCTTACGTGGCTAACTGTTTAAAATTGTTGTTTCTGAACATACAGTCATTTACAATGTTATAAACAATGTTTTACCTCATACTTTTCTCAGAGTAATACATATTTTAAAAGCAAACATTCATTTTATATGTTACAATGCCTTCTAGTATTACAGGTGATTCAAAAATATTTCTGTTTGTTTGGTAGTGAAGGATCTTGTGTGTAATATTGAAACAGTATCAAATAATGTAGTTCATGAAATAAGTTCGTGGCTTGTGGAAAATAATTTGATGCTAAATCACAGTAAGACTCCGTTTTTACAGTTTCTAACTAACAATTCAACAAGAACCGATATTTTGATCAGACAGAATGGGCATATTATAAGCGAGACGGAACAGTTCAAGTTCCTAGGCGTTCGGATAGATAGTAAGCTGTTGTGGAAAGCCCATGTTCAGGATCTTGTTCAGAAACTACTCAAAAACTGGCTGTTCGAGCTATGTGTGGTGTAAGTTCGAGAACCTCTTGGCGACCCCTACTCAATAGTCTGGGAATTCTGACATTGCCCTCACAGTATATACTTTCTTTAATGTCGTTTGTTGTTAGCAATATTAGCCTATTCCCAAGAGTTAGCAGCTTTCACTCAGTTAATACTAGGCAGAAATCAAATCTGCATGTGGAATGCACTTATTGACTCTTGTGCAGAAAGGAGTGCAGTATTCTGCTGTATCCATTTTCAATAAGCTACCACAAGAACTCAAAAATCTTAGCAGTAGCCCAAACACTTTTAAGTCTAAACTGAAGAGTTTCATCATGGCTCACTCCTTCTATTCTGTCGAGGAGCTCCTGGAAGAACTGAAAAATTAAGCAAATTCCAGTGTTACATTGTTGATTTTCTTTATTTAAACTTACTAATTGTCGCCTGAATATGTTTCTTATATTTCATTTTATCTGTTTCTACTGTCGTGTTATAATTTCATATATTGACTCGTTCCATGACCATGGAGACTTCTCCTTAATTTGGTCCCACGGAACAATAAATAAATAAATAAATAAAGACATCATCGTTTTCAAATTACACATATTAACACTAATCTACCAATAGTTGCATCGAAAATTTTAAAAAATTGTTATTTAAAGCGTCAGTACAGTTGTTCTGTTATACTCTTATCAAAAGCACTGAGTGCAGTGACTTCAGACATCCTCGTAAAGTCATGATGCGAGTTTGACTATCGTCTAGATATTTGTCGTGCGTCTATCAGAGGGCACATTCGACATTTGCAAAGATAAATGAAGACTTTGATTCTAAACATAATAAAAAAAAGTACCCCAAGGGTGTGTATAGATGAAGGGAAAAGCTATATCTTCGTTCTTTTGAAAATAAAAACCATGTAGCCGTATGTAAACTAAAAATCGACTTCAAGTTTCCATCTTCATATATTGTGAAATGTAATGAATCTTTCGGAAATACCCTGCAGTCGATGTGGCTGGCAGGAGATACATCTTACATGTCATCTTATCTATAAATTTAAGAAATGCTTAAAACGGTCGTCCGCTGTCGATACAGTATCGAAAATAGTGTGCCGTCCTAAATGAGATTTCATAAATCGCTTCAAGCCATTCCCAGACACCTATTTTAACAAGCCTATGTTCTAATTCTGAGGCCTTATCTGTGTAATTGTGTCATTACTTCATTTCGTGCGACCACCGCATGTCAAGAGGTCAAACTCGGCTTCTTCTTTCATCCCGTTTCGTCTCTGGTTCTAAGGGGATCTGGCTATGAAAAGGGAACGAGAATTATGTTCCGTAATAAAATGTACATCATGCGGAATGTTCCCTTCTGTAATGACCAGTTATCGTATCCCATAATGCGAAGACACAGCAAAACAGATGTGGGAGAGACGAGAGGAAAATCGTAATAACGCACCAGCCGGCGCGATGACGCCTGAACGGAAGTCCGGCTAGCGGGACACAGCTGCCTCCAGCTGGCCGCGAATACTGATGCGGCGCTCATCTGTCGTTGCGTTCAGGCAGAAGCAGCAGTGAATGCGATTTCAGTATGCCAGCTAGCAGTTAAGTATTATACTGAAGCAATATGTAAACAGGCAGAATACGGTGCTGCGTTCGGCTACGACTATATAAGATAACAAGTGTCTGGCGCAGTTGTTAGATGAGTTACTGCTGCTACAGTGGCAGGGTATCAAGATTGAAGTGCGTTTGAACGTGCAGTTATAGTCGGCGCACGAGCGATGGGACACAGCATATCCGAGGTAGCAATCAAGTGAGGATTTTCCCTTACGACCATTTCAAAATGGCTCTGAGCACTATGGGACTCAACTGCTGAGGTCATTAGTCCCCTAGAACTTAGAACTAGGTAAACCTAACTAACCTAAGGACATCACAAACATCCATGCCCCAGGCAGGATTCGAACCTGCGACCGTAGCGCCTTACGACCATTTCATGAGACTACTGTGAATATCAGGAATCCGGTAAAACATCAAATCTCCGACACCACTGCGTCCGGAAAAAGATGCTGCAAGGACGGAACCAATGACGACTGAAAAGAATGGTTCAACGTGACAGAAGTGCAATCCTTCCGCTAGTTGCTGCAGATTTCAGTGCTGGGCCATCAACAAGTGTCGGTGTCTGAGTCGTTCAACGAAACATCATCGATATGAGCTTTCGGAGCCGAACGTCCACTCGTGTACCCTTGATGACTGCACGACACAAAGCTTTACGCCTCGCCTGTGCCCGTTAACACCGACATTGGACTGTTGGTGACTGGAAGCATGATGCCTTGGCGGATGAGTCTCGTTTCAAATTTTATCGAGCGGATGGACGTGTACGGTATGGTGAAAAGCTACATTTGTTTGGACTGCCTCCAGCTACACAAGGCAGAAATAAAACGACATTGCAAACAGCTGCAGAAACACCAGTGGAAATCTGCCTGACGACTTTTAGGAGAGACACCATTGTGTTTGCTACTCGAGTAACTAATCTGTACTTCGGGCAAATAGCAACTGAAATCAAGCAAATATTTCGAAAGGGAATTATTGAAGATTGAAGTTCAAAAACTTTAAACTTTGCCGATGGTATTCTAATTCTGTCAGAGACTTGCAAAAGCAGCTGAATCGAATCGACAGCTCATCGAAAGAGGTTAGAAGACGTAGGCTACATCTACAAAGTAAAACAATGGTAATGGAAAGCAGTGGAATTATATCAACTGATTCTGAAGGATTCATTTTAGAAAATATAACGATGAATTAGATATTTTGCCCTCCCGCAGTAGGTTCAGTTCGAGTCGTCCCTCGGGCATGACCTCAGCAATTTGGTCCCTTAGGAATTCACGCACATTTGAACATTTTTTAAATTAGATATTTTGCTATTTGGGTAGCAAATTAACTGACAACGGCAAACAGAAGGGATATAAAAAGCAATCTCGCAATAGCAAGAAACCTTTTCTGAAAAAGATAAATAAATTAATATCTAACAAAAGTTTAAGCTTTAGGAATATTGTTCTGGAAATATTCGTCGTTATTTCAGCCTGCTACAGAAGAGAAATGTAATTGATGTACAGTACAGGAAAGAAGAGAACAGAAGCTTTCGAAATGTGGTGCTACAGAGTAATGCTGAAGACCAGACGGTCAGATCAAAAAAATGAATGGTGAGACATTAAACCGAATCGAGGAGAAAAGAGCTTCATGGTACAACTCGCTAAAAGAAGGGATGCGTTGAGCGGGGGAAGAAGGGAGGAAGGGGGTAGCGGTTCGAATTTGTAGACGGATGAGACAAGATCTAAATGGATACGTTTTGCAGTACGCAGAGATGAAGACTCTTGCACAGCATAGACTCGCATAGAGACCTACATCAAACCGGACATCGGACTGAAGACAAAAACAAGCATAAATAACCAAAGTAATATTTTCTTTTTCGTCTTTCACCAGGCATTATACTTTACGGCCCGTTAAGAGTCCATTTCAGCAACTGTGTGATCTTGCCACGTTCGGCCAGCATTTCTCTTTCTCCTGGGGAATAATGGAGCGATCACTAAGTTAATCTTTCATCGAACATCTTCGGTACATCCTTCTACAATTTGTACTGTAATTGATAACTTTTTTAAAGTTCAATATGTTTGGCTGCTGCCGCGCGTCCCCGTTTTGCAGTGTCTCTCTGCTTGTGAACTTCGCTCGAAAATTTCATTTCCAAAACCTGTTTCTATTCGTATTTGTTTTTCTTATTTTTCTTACTGACTGCTCGGCTTTGCTCGAGTATTTATTAATGTGTGTAAAATAAAACTACAGCATACAATCTTACGAACAGCCCTCACAGCTAAGGAGTGGCTTCTTGTCAAGACTGCTCAGTTGGTAAGATCATAGCACGCAAAATGCAAAGTTCTAGGTTCGAGTCATAGTAAATCACGCAGTCTTAATCTGCCAGTAAGTTTCAGACGATGCAGAATTGTCTAAAAAGTGAAGACTTCAGTGAAGAATGTTTACATTGTATCATGTCTTGCCTTGGGTAGATCCTGAATACCATATTAGTTTGTCATAAATTCACTGCACCAATTTGGTGGTCATCAATTACATCTCATAGGAACCATAACTTCTTCTTGATGCACTCCAGATCAACTTAGCCTCGTTCTAGTACTCAAATTGATTCGCGATGCTGAGGACGAAATGTGGTTCTTGTAAGGGAAAATCGTAATCGGTGCCCTCTCAGCCATGACGGAGAAATATAGTTTGCTTCAAAAATAATATACGTATTTTAAAGTGCGCTGTATGACAAAAAAAAGAAAAGAAAAGAAATCTGCGCCCCACAAAGGAATTATTCGATTGCGATGGAAATCGATAGCTATGATGTATACGAACAGACAAACATACGATTACAATTTCAGAAGAATTGGACAATTTATTCAACAGAAAGAGGTTCATAAATTGAGCAAGTCGATAATGCGTTGGTCCAACTTTGACCCTTATCCAAGCAGTTATTCGCCCTGGCATTGACTGACAGAGTTTTTGGATGTCCTCCTGAGGGATATCGTGCCAACTTGTACGAAGTTGGCGCGTTAGCTTGTGAAAATCCCGAGCTGGTCGGAGGGAGCTGCCCATAATGCTCCAAACGCTCTTAATTGGGGGAAAGATCCGTAACCTTGCTGGCCAGTCCGGCACGAGCTATATTTTCTGTGTGACGTTTTCCTACATTTCCCGTCGTTTTCTTATCAGCTTGATATCTGATACTTCCTTGGATCACAGGTTGTTTTGGAAGTCAGCCTTCCAGTAGAGGTATCTCGTGCCGACCTGGTGCTCCAGTCGGGCAGCCTTTTACAATTGCAAGACAGTATGCCACTCACCGCGAGATGGCAATGGCATGGTTTTCATAGTGTCAGAGAATTTTAATTCATCATACGTCACCCAATTTGGAGGAAATATTTGTAAATTGTACAGGGAATCCCAGGAGAAGTGGTCAGTATTCAGGCATATGACGGAATGAACACTCGAAGCAACACATGGGCTCAAAAATGCATACCTTAAGATAGGGGTGGTCTAGAACTCGGCTCGTGTGCCATAGCACTCAGCTTGGTTGCACACTTCCGAAACCACCACGCAAAACTGCGAATGTACAGTATTTAGATGACAGATTCGTCAGTTACATCTGCACATGTACAGGTGCAGTTTCAACTAGAATAGCAAACAGTCTCAAAAACAGCTCAAAAGCAGTTGTTTCAATGGCAATGCCCTCAAAACGTTTAGAGAATTATCTTCCTAGTTCTTTCAAGGCTACAATGAACTGTTAAAACCTCGTGTTTTCTTTAGCGCCAGTGAGGATAGGAAACTTAACTGTTTTTGTCAGAATTTGTCCCTTCTGCAATGTGATTTGCTTTTTAAATATCCCTGTCAAACCATAAATTTGACAATAGCGAGTATTAAAAAGAAAAATCATTTCAAGCATGCCCCTTGACTGAACCACATACTCTGCAGTAATATACACTGAGGTGACAAGACTAAAGACAACGGCCTTGAAGCAGCGGTTCCCGCCAGATCAGCGAAGTTCGGCGCTGTCGGGCTGGGCTAGTACTCGGATGGGTGACCATCCGGTCTGCCTAGCGCTGTTGGCAAGCGGGGTGCACTCAGCCCTTGTGAGGCAAACTGAGGAGCTACTTGATTGGGAAGTATCGGCTCCGGTCTCGGAAACTGACGTACGGCCGGGAGAGCGGTGTGCTGACCACATGCCCCACCATATCCGCATTCAGTGACGCCTATGCGCTGAGTATGACACTGCGGCCGGTCGGTGTCCGTTGGGCCTTCATGGCCCGTTCGGGAGGAGAGAGTTTTGACAAGAGTCATTGTTCTCTTTATAATAATAGTACTTTCATACCCACTGTACAGACGGTGAGCGCCAATCTGTAGGTACTATTTTCAGCAGACTAGAACTGGAAACGTGAGTGATACACACCAGATTATGAAATCTAATTGCCGGCCGAAGTGGCCGTGCGGTTCTAGGCGCTTCAGTCCGGAACCGCGCTGCTGCTACGGTCGCAGGTTCGAATCCTGCCTCGGGCATGGATGTGTGTGATGTCCTTAGGTTCGTTAGGTTTAAGCAGTTCTAAGTTCTGGGGGACTGATGACCTCAGATGTTAAGTCCCATAGTGCTCAGAGCCACTGTTTTTTTTTATCTAATTCAGAGATTTCTTCTTTGTAGCATCTTTCCTCTGTTTTGCATAGGAATTCGCTACGTTGTGTTACTTATACGCATAACTCTCTTGGTCTCTTGTTTCTGTGTTTTCTTAATTACGAGGTGCATTCAAGTTCTAAGGCCTCCGATTTTTTTTCTAATTAACTACTCACCCGAAATCGATGAAACTAGCGTTACTTCTCGACGTAATCGCTCTGCAGACGTACACATTTTTCACAATGCTGACGCCATGATTCAATGGCAGCGGCGAAGGCTTCTTTAGGAGTCTGTTTTGACCACTGGAAAATCGCTGAGGCAATAGCAGCACGGCTGGTGAATGTGCGGCCACGGAGAGTGTCTTTCATTGTTGGAAAAAGCCAAAAGTCACTAGGAGCCTGGTCAGGTGAGTAGGGAGCATGAGGAATCACTTCAAAGTTGTTATCACGAAGAAACTGTTGCGTAACGTTAGCTCGATGTGCGGGTGCGTTGTCTTGGTGAAACAGCACACACGCAGCCCTTCCCGGACGTTTTTGTTGCAGTGCAGGACAGAATTTGTTGTTCAAAACATTTTCGTAGGATGCACCTGTTACCGTAGTGCCCTTTGGAACGCAATGGGTAAGGATTACGCCCTCGCTGTCCCAGAACATGGACACCATCATTTTTTCGGCACTACAGTTACCTGAAATTTTTTTGGTGGCGGTGAATCTGTGTGCTTCCATTGAGCTGACTGGCGCTTTGTTTCTGGATTGAAAAATGGCATCCACGCCTCATCTATTGTCACAACCGACGAAAAGAAAGTCCCATTCATGCTGTCGTTGCGCGTCAACATTGCTTGGCAACATGCCACACGGGCAGCCATGATGTTGTCCGCCAGCATTCGTGGCACCGACCTGGATGAGACTTTTCGCGTTTTCAGGTCGTCATGCAGGACTGTGTGTACAGAACCCGCAGAAATGCCAGCTCTGGAGGCGATATGTTCAACAGTCATTCGGCGATCCCCCAAAACAATTCTCTCCACTTTCTCGATCATGTCGTCAGACCGGCTTGTGCGAGCCTGAGGTTGTTTCGGTTTGTTGTCACACGACGTTCTGCCTTCATTAAACTGTCGCACCCACGAACGCACTTTCGACACATCCATAACTCCATCACCACATGTCTCCTTCAACTGTCGATGAATTTCAATTGGTTTCACACCACGCAAAATCAGAAAACGAATAATTGCACACTGTTCAAGTAAGGAAAACGTCGCCATTTTAAGTATTTAAAACAGTTCTCATTCTCGCCGCTGGCGGTAAAATACCATCTGCCGTACAGTGCTGCCATCTCTGGGACGTATTGAAAATGAACGCGGCCTCATTTTAAAACAATGTGCATGTTTTTATCTCTTTCCAGTCCGGAGAAACAAAATCGGAGGCCTTAGAACTCGCAGCTTCCACAGGTGCGTAAGTATTGTTCAGATATTCAGACAGAAGATAAGAAAACGAATACATCATAAACGGTATAAGCTGCCAAAATTAAACAGACGGTACAGCTCAGTTCAAACGGTTAAAATGGCTCTAAGCACTATGGAAGTTAACATCTGTGGTCATCAGTTCCCTAAACTTAGAACTACTTAAACCTAACTAACCTAAGGACATCACACACATCCATGCCCGAGGCAGGATTCGAACCTGCGACCGTGGCAGCAGCGCGGTTCCGCACTGAAGCGCCTAGAACCGCTCGGCCACAGCTGCCGGCTACAGCTCAGTGTTCTTGACAAAAAAGTCTAATGAAATATCGTTGTATCATGTTCTTTATTTTTGTATTCCTAAAAGAGAGGTATTTGTAGGTTTGATAGTAGACGTATTTCTGTTTACATTGTCAACTGACGGCACACGACCTTGCTTTTGTATTACCGACATCGACGCGGCGATCAGAGAAACGCAGCGACGAACCAGAGCTATGTAAACATTCGGCGTGTACAACGACGAGGCGCATCGGCTATGTACTACTGAAACAAGCAGTTTAAACAGTCGCTGGGTTGTCAAGAACTTGTAATTCATTTTATGTAAACAATGAATTAAGTCAGACAAACAGACTTTCTTTTTACAAAAAGTAAAGAAAAGCTAAAATCAATTAAAAGGTGTTTCCCTTTGTACAAAGTCAACCAATTACCAAGTAATTTGTTGTGATTAGCTACAATCAGCTGTTTCCTCTTTTTACAACAATACCATAACGAAACAAAATTCAGATTATTTTTTTTTTCTACAACAGTGCCGTAACGAAAATGATACCCACATCACTTTGTTTCCTTTTACACGAACACTATGATAACTGTTCAAAATGCCCATCATTTGATTCGGACCAGTTTCGCCGCTCTCGTTCACACACACGCACATTTGCCTTTATGGTACTGCCAGCATCGAAAATCTTCTGCCTACATTTGTCCACATCATTCATTTGCTGGCCGGCCGGTGTGGCCGTGCGGTTCTAGGCGCTTCAGTCTGGAACCGCGTGACCGCAGGTTCGAATCCTGCCTCGAGCATGGATGTGAGTGATGTCCTTAGGTTAGTTAGGTTTAAGTAGTTCTAAGTTCTAGGGGACTGAAGACCTCAGATGTTAAGTCCCATAGTGCTCAGAGCCATTTGAGCCATTTATTTGCTGATCATAAATAAGTGCTTTCACGTGGTCCCTCAAGTAAAAATTCAGTGGATTTAAATTAGCACTGCGTGATGGTCACCAACGTCGACCAAAACGTCCTATTCACCGTCCTGGATATTGTCTGTTCAAAAATCTTCGTAATCTGTGACCAATGAGGGGTGGAGCACCAACGTGGAGGAACCGCATGTGATGACGTACGGATAAGGGAATATTTTCTAATAAAGTTGGTAGCAATATTTTCTCTAGAAAGGTTCGGTGGTTGCGACCATTCAACCGTGCAGGTAAAACGTGATATCTAATACTGTAATCATCGATTATACCAGCCCACACATTTACGGAAAAGCGGCGCTGCCGGCCGGAGTGGCCGTGCGGTTCTAGGCGCTACAGTCTGGAACCGAGCGACCGCTACGGTCGCAGGTTCGAATCCTGCATCGGTCATGGATGTGTGTGATGTCCTTAGGTTAGTTAGGTTTAATTAGTTCTAAGTTTTAGGCGACTGGTGACCTAAGAAGTTAACTCGCGTAGTGCTCAACGCCATTTGAACCAAGCCAAAAGCGGCGCTGAAAATGTGTTGCTACTCTTGCCTGTGTGCACTCTACGTGTAATTGGTATGGAAATTGGTTATTACGTCTCGAGTTAAACACGCTTCATCCATGATGAGTATTTCGTTCACAAAATCATGCTGCGCAGTTCCTAACAAAGACCACTCCGAGAATTCTCGTCGCGGAGGGAATCTTGCTCTTCCAGTCTTTGTACTAGTTGAATTTGGTAAGGCCGCAGACGCTCCTCTTTCAAAGTGTGATGAACGGCAGTGTGCAAGACACACACCTGGCAGGCGATGGTTCTGGTACTCTGAATAGGGTCTTCGTGGATGCGGTCCAGTACTTGTTCCTCAGCTTCCAATGTACGTTCTTCGCGTTGTGCGCCTCTGCCTTCGGCGTAGGTTAGTAAAGAGCGAGTATCTCTCAATATATGCAAATTAAAGACGTACTCGTAAGCTGTATTCTGTCGTGATTTACTTAATAATAAAACGAACACCTATCCGAACAGACAACACATTTCGGATACAGAATTAAAGATAAATTGTGGTGTGCGTACTGTAAGACCTTCGGTACACACGCCATCAGATTATTTGACTTGTCGCTCTAATGAAGTAGGCGAACGTCAGCAATATGTCTCGTGGTCTTATTGTGGCGTGTTTATCTTCTGCCGTTGGGCCAGACGATAGAAATGCCACTTGCACGCTTAGAGTAGCAGATTGATGGAGACCTACTTTAAACAGAACTTGATTAATTTTCACACACATTTATTAAAATAGTAACAAGCATAAAATTACTTAACTTGATTCTACATGCTATTTACAATTGACAATCTGAAGTTCCTTTGGTCTTGGTAGGTTAATCTTATTCTCAGATATCTCTGATACTTGACAAAGTGTCTATACATTTATTTTCATGGCTATGTACAGGAATATGATAATCTTCTTAGGTGCAGACTGAAACTTGACCATAGACTGGTACCGACTAATGCAGACTGGTACAGACTGTTGCAGACAAATGCAGACTGACACATCGGAGGTCTGTACACTCGTTATAATACCTCGCGTGTTAAGGTATCACTGCGCGAGTGTGATCCACAAGGAGAAAAGGTTCTATGTTAGCAGCAATCTCATTGGCTCCGTTACATAATAATACGCGGATCAGCGGAAGCAGAATTTGGTCCGTCTCTAAGGCAGCGCCATCTCGTAGTGCGGAGACGGACGAGCACTGCGCCTGCGCTGTTGTGCTTAGCGGGGCGCGCTCTAGTGGGAAAGTTGTGTACGCGCTGACTAAGCGGAACTATGTACACAACAATAATGATAACTACTGTTCTTTGTTACTAAAGAATCGGAAAATTATGGAGGAAAAATAGAGAATTTTGATGATACAAACCTTTGGTGAACAGCGACGAATGTCGATCGTGGAGGAAGTCTTCGTTATGGGAAGCGTTCCCGATAAACTCGTGCAGCTGCTCTCGCAACATCTTTTGCCTCGCCGTAAATTAAATGAATTTTGCATAGCTCTGTGAGAGTAAATCCCCTTCCATCCTAAAGTTTAACGGAGTGCAATAACGTCTGCACAGGTAACTCGATGACTGCCGACGATCAGCGTATAACACTGACTCCAGCACGCAAGCTGTTGTGGACTACGTGTTGGCGACTCACGCTCGCGATTTCAGTACGCTCAGCGGTAATGTCCGCTTTCCCAAAATACTCTCCTGAGAGAAAGTGCTTTATTTTTCCCTGGGACAACCGTAGGAAATCGACAAACATGTTACTAGACGAAACTTCCTGGTAGATTAAAACTGTGTGCCGGACCGTGACGGGAACTCGGGACCTTTGCCTTTCGCAGGCAAGTGCTCTACTGGCAGAAGTGAAGCTGTGAGGATGGGGCGTGAGTCGTGCTTGGGCAGGCTCAGATGGCGCTGGCACGGTAGCTCAGCGTGTTCGGTGAGAGGGTTAGCTACCCTCTGTAATAAAAAACTGAGTGAACGGGTCAACAAAGAACCTGAACGCGTGTCATTGGACGTCCGGCCGTAACAAATTCAACGAACAATATAGAACAAAATGAGGTCGACAAAAAAAAAAAAAAAATGATTGTAGACGCCCGCGAAAGGCAAAGGTCCTGAGCTCGAGTCTTGGTCCGGCACACAGTTTCAATCTACCATTAAGTTTAATATCAGCGCACACTCCGCTACAGAGTGAAAATCTCATTATGTCACTAGATGTTTTAAATCTGTCACTAGTGTTCTACTAACAGGAGGTTTTTGGCGCCTTGTAGCATTCACAGGGTGTATATGAGACATTCGCCAGGGCGTGAAGGCACATTGGATGTCTAAAATGGTTCAAATGGCTCTGAGCACTATGGGACTTAACATCTGAGCTCATCAGTCCCCTAGAACTTAGAACTACTTAAACGTAACTAACCTAAGAGCATCACACACATCCATGCCCGAGGCAGGATTCGAACCTGCGACCGTAGCAGCAGCGCGGTTCCGGACTGAAGCGCCTAGAACCGCTTGACCACAGCGGCCGGCATTTGATGTCTACCGGCCGCTGTGTCGTCCTCTGCCTTGCGACGTTATGTGGATACCGTGTGGAGGCAATGTGGTCGGCACACTGCTTTCCCTTTGCAGACCATGGAACCCTTACTTCTCGGTCAAGTAGCTCCTCAATCTGCATCACGAAGCTGGGTGCACCTCGTACCAGTCCTCTCATCAAGTAAAACTCCTTGGCACTACAGAGAATGGAACCCGGGTGCTCTGCACGGCAGCCATTTACTCTGACCACTCGGCAACAGAGACGGACATACAGCAGATACAAATTTAAAACAATACCTATGCTTCTGAAAGAAATAAACACCGTTGCTATAGATTCTATCCTATTACCCCAGAAAAGTGAGAAAATATATAAAATGTTCAAATGTGTGCGAATTCCTAAGGGATCAAACCGCTGATGTCATCGGTCACTAGACTTACCCACTACTTAAACTAACTTATGCTAAGAATAACACACACACCCATGCCCGAGGGAGGACTCGAACCTCCGGCGGGAGGGGCCGCGCGATCCGTGACATGGCGCCTTAAACCGCTCGGCGAGAAAATATAGACTTCAGGGCGTAATCACACAAGGAGATTTCATATTACCAAAACTATTCTCGACAGCCCTTGCGAAGCTTTCAGATCCCCCAGATGGAAAAAGCAGAAGCGGTACGTTGTAATGGAAAATATCTGAACCACATTCGTTTTTCTTTCTGATGACATGGTAGTGTTTGTGGCTAGTGTAGATAAACTTTCGTAACAGTCAGAGTCACCTTGTACTCAGAGAATGAGCATAGTGGAGCAAACGCAGCAATCCTGCATCGCCGTTCTAGGCAGAGCCCTAGCAGAGGTGATTCGCCGTTACCTTCCTCCGACCCGTGTAGTGTAACTGACTATGGTGAGTGCTTGTACAGTATAGTGCTGTATTTGTTTTGATATGAATGGAGGGAAGGGCGGGGTGAACCTCCCCCCCCCCCCCCTCCAATAGTACCAAGGAGGCCGCCGAACTTAGCCTCCCCATCCGACGGCTGAATCACCATCAATAGTGTTACACTCCCACTACTTAGTGACACACTGCGGAGTGGTTTGGAATTGAACTCAGGATAATAGTGATCCGGAGGTTCACGCTATCATTTTTATTCCCCTTCCCAGCGAAATACTGTCAGTGAAAATTTTCCAGCTCCAGGATTCGAACAACCTTACCTCCGAGTCGAGCGGCATTTCAAATGTACGCGTTGACGACCTCGGCTACGGATACAGGTGTTCATAACAGTCGAAGAGGTTAATACAGCGAGTTTACACGTAGGTCTGAAAGTTATTTAAAACAAGATTACGATTACTGTAGCCGCGCGGAGTGGCCGCGCGGTTTGAGGCGCCATGTCATGGACTGAGAGGCCCCTCTCCCCGGAGGTTCGCGTCCTCCCTTGTGTTGTTCTTAGCATAAGTTAGTTTAAGTAGTGTGTAAGACTAGGGACCGGTGACCTCAGCAGATTTGCCCCTTAGGAATTCACACACATTTGAAGATTTTTTTGAACGATTACTATAATCATTTAGAGCCTAGGCTCAACACCATGGAACCCTTACTTCTCGGTCAAGTAGCTCCTCAATCTGCATCACGAAGCTGGGTGCACCTCGTATCAGTCCTCTCATCAAGTAAAACTCCTTGGCACTACAGAGAATGGAACCCGGGTGCTCTGCACGGCAGCCATTTACTCTGACCACTCGGCAACAGAGACGGACATACAGCAGATACAAATTTAAAACAATACCTATGCTTCTGAAAGAAATAAACACCGTTGCTATAGATTCTATCCTATTACCCCAGAAAAGTGAGAAAATATATAAAATGTTCAAATGTGTGCGAATTCCTAAGGGATCAAACCGCTGATGTCATCGGTCACTAGACTTACTCACTACTTAAACTAACTTATGCTAAGAATAACACACACACCCATGCCCGAGGGAGGACTCGAACCTCCGGCGGGAGGGGCCGCGCGATCCGTGACATGGCGCCTTAAACCGCTCGGCGAGAAAATATAGACTTCAGGGCGTAATCACACAAGGAGATTTCATATTACCAAAACTATTCTCGACAGCCCTTGCGAAGCTTTCAGATCCCCCAGATGGAAAAAGCAGAAGCGGTACGTTGTAATGGAAAATATCTGAACCACATTCGTTTTTCTTTCTGATGACATGGTAGTGTTTGTGGCTAGTGTAGATAAACTTTCGTAACAGTCAGAGTCACCTTGTACTCAGAGAATGAGCATAGTGGAGCAAACGCAGCAATCCTGCATCGCCGTTCTAGGCAGAGCCCTAGCAGAGGTGATTCGCCGTTACCTTCCTCCGACCCGTGTAGTGTAACTGACTATGGTGAGTGCTTGTACAGTATAGTGCTGTATTTGTTTTGATATGAATGGAGGGAAGGGCGGGGTGAACCTCCCCCCCCCCCCCCCCTCCAATAGTACCAAGGAGGCCGCCGAACTTAGCCTCCCCATCCGACGGCTGAATCACCATCAATAGTGTTACACTCCCACTACTTAGTGACACACTGCGGAGTGGTTTGGAATTGAACTCAGGATAATAGTGATCCGGAGGTTCACGCTATCATTTTTATTCCCCTTCCCAGCGAAATACTGTCAGTGAAAATTTTCCAGCTCCAGGATTCGAACAACCTTACCTCCGAGTCGAGCGGCATTTCAAATGTACGCGTTGACGACCTCGGCTACGGATACAGGTGTTCATAACAGTCGAAGAGGTTAATACAGCGAGTTTACACGTAGGTCTGAAAGTTATTTAAAACAAGATTACGATTACTGTAGCCGCGCGGAGTGGCCGCGCGGTTTGAGGCGCCATGTCATGGACTGAGAGGCCCCTCTCCCCGGAGGTTCGCGTCCTCCCTTGTGTTGTTCTTAGCATAAGTTAGTTTAAGTAGTGTGTAAGACTAGGGACCGGTGACCTCAGCAGATTTGCCCCTTAGGAATTCACACACATTTGAAGATTTTTTTGAACGATTACTATAATCATTTAGAGCCTAGGCTCAACACATCGAAAAAAAAATTGTAAAAACCGACAATGATCTCATACATATAGTGAATTAGTTCCCGTGGCAGGTGAAGGGAATAACTGGATGGACAGCAAAAGAAATAAATAGAAGGAAATAATTAAACAGGAGACTGCTTTTGTTAAGTTAAATCGAGTTCTCAGAATTAAGCGTCAGGTGTGCGTTGAACGGAAACTTTACAGTCGTAGTGCATTACGATTTGATTTACAGCCAGCTGGCAGTGGAGATACGCAGGGTGCTTATTGCTAGGGGATATAGGAAAACAAACACGTGAATCAAGGTTCAGACGTCCTCTGTACTTAAGGAGGAAGGCGGACGATGTAGCCCACAGGGGTGGGCAAAAGATACGTTCGAACAGTCTCGAGATTTCCCCATACACAGCGCAGTCCAATACGGTGCCGAGCGCTGCTCGAACAATCACGTGACATTTCACTCGCGCGGCGTGAGTGAAAGGGATACACAAGGAACTACGAACTAACCACAACTACAAGATAAATCCTACCACTGTACAAACTCCGGTCGTATCTGAACAAATTAGCAGTACGAGTTCTCATACAGTATGTACGGGAATAATTAAGGACTGCAGAAAGTTACACATGTCTCTCGCCAAAAACCATTTTGCAACACGAGTGGTACATTGTCAGAAGAATGCACCTGTTTCGGGTTACTAGCAGACACGGTTCTGCTGTGATGAGCGTAGCAGGGTCGTCACAGTGTGCGACTGGAATGGCCTGGCAACTGAAAACGTACTCCGAAGTTGAAGTACGCTGGACAGTACGATCATTGTGGGAATAAGGTCTAAATTTGCACACAGATTCAACGTGAAGTTCTGGCGGCGTATTGACCAAATATAGTTTCACGTCCAGAGGAAGTGAACGATTAGTAGAATGTTCTGACCGTTGTTTACATAAATTTGGTGACCGCGTTGAAAAATGGTGTCATGTATCTGTGTCAGTTCGAAGTGTATTGCGGTATTTAAAAAAAAGTTACTTTTCTACCATAATAATGTGTAACATACTTCTTGATATCGCTACGTGTTATTTAACAAATGAGTTGGAAATGAGCATTTCGACGCCTGTTCGCATACCAGAACAAGGAGCAGAAAGTTACCAGCTTTTAATGAGCTCTACAACAAGATGTTAACATTCACATAGAACAAAGAAGAAGATGCCTAGCAATCGAAATAAATCATATTAAACGGGCTGTGATTGCGATTGCGAGAATAAATTACAGTGTCAAGACCCATTGTGGAGATAGTATCAATAGACGTCACTAGATCACAGCAGGAGCGAAAGCTCGAGACTTGGACTGAATCAAGATTGTGATCTTTTTAGCATTCCGTACCTCAATCGGTAAAAACGCACCGTTATAGGATCATTTTGTTGTCCGTCTGCATGTCAATCTTTCTTCTATCCAATTATTATATACCCCTTTCCGCATGAATGGATATCAAGTTCAAATTTATGACACATGCTAAGGTCTGACGTCCCTTGGCGGCGTAATGAATGTAAGCTTCTAAGTCAATGCAGTCAAAAGATACGGCCATTTGTGTCACATACTTTGATACTCGCAAACTCACTCATCAGAACCTATAGTGTACTTCCTGTTGGCCTTGAATCACGCCATTTGGCAGAACAAGTAAAGGAAAAAATCAGAAAAGTATTAATTTGTAAATGTAGCGGACGAAACAAAAATTTTTTTGTCATTTGTTGTTCGGTTGTCTGTCCGTCAGTCTGTTAAGACCCCTTATCCTCAGGAAACGGGAGGCGTATCAAGCTGAAACGTAAGTCGATTGCTAAGCTGTATGGTCTCTTGGTGGTGTAAAAAAGTTAAGCTTCTGAGTTAATGTAATCGAAAGATATAGCAATTTACATAACAAATTTTGATACTCGCAAACTCTCTTATTAAACCTATAGGGCACTTCCCGTTGACCTCGAATTATGAAATTTGGCAAGAAGCTAGGTTTTGCAGTATGGAACTGCGCTACCGCTACGTTCGCAGGTTCGAATCCTGCCTCGGGCATGGATGTGTATGGTGTATGGTGTCCTTAGGTTAGTTAGGTTTTAGTTCTAAGTTCTAGGGGACTGATGACCTAAGATGATAAGTCCCATAATGTTCAGAGCCATTTGAAGAAGCTAGGTTTAACAGTACAATTAAAAGAAAAATTCCAAAATTTATAATATTTAATTATATATCGCAGGAGAAAAACATTTTCATTTGTTACCCGACTTGAAACTTAAAATTAAAACATTCTCGAAATTCTTGAAATTCCCGAGACTGATATCTTATCAGTATTAGTGTCAACAACAACAGGAAAACATCGTCAATATTCTCGATTCCCGGGGTGGATGAAATGTCTATGTACAGTAAGTTTGTAGGAATCCTCAAACCCCAGTCCTACTCGTACCTGGCCATTTTTTCACTAGGTGCTGGTTTTACATATGGTGGCCGTATTTCCTAGGTGTTGCTTTTTAATATGGTGTGCGCTCTAGAAGATGTCCAAACCGTGTTTAAAAGCTATTTCTGTTATCAAAATCCATACATTAATAGCACCTAGCCGCATCGCGGACGTAGTATCAATAGAAGTCACTAGATCACGAAGTGATCAAAAGCTCGAGCTGTTTCTGTTGTGGACTACTCCAGTCCGAAAACTGGTTTGATGCAGCTCTCCATCTTAATGTATCCTGCGCAAGCCTCTCCAACTCCGAATAATTACTGCATCCTGCATCCTTTAGATCCTATTTACTGTACTCATTTCTTGTTCTCCTTCTAAAAATTTTCATTCCCCCCTAATTCACTCCAGTACTAAATTTGTGATCCCTTGATGCCTCAGATTGTGTTCTAAGAATCGAATCCTTATTTTAGCCAAGTTGTGCCACGAAATTTCTTTTCTCCCCAGTCCTTTTCGGTGTCTCCTCATTGATTTCTTCTACCTCGTCATGCATTTTTTCAATCTCTTCATTGTCTGCGGATCTAGTAGAACCCGATATTTCTCGAGCTGCGACGTAAACTGCTCGAGCCATTAGAGTTGTGTTCAAGCACAGAAATAGCAGCAAGACGAATGGATTGTCGACGAACCAAGGAAGTTCTGAGTTGGGTCCCTAGAGATAAGGAGCGATCTAAAATACCATTTAATGAAAGGTGGATAGACGGTCTTAGAAAATACACTACTGGCCATTAAAATTGCTACACCAAGAAGAAATGCAGATGTTAAACGGGTATTCTTTGGACAAATATATTATACTAGAACTGATATGTGATTACATTTTCACGCAGTTTGGGTGCATAGATCCTGAGAAATCAGTACCCAGAACAACCACCTCTGGCCGTAATAACGGCCTTGATGCGCCTGGGCATTGAGTCAAACGGAGCTTGGATGGCGTGTACAGGTACAGTTGCCCATGTAGCTTCAACACGATACCACAGTTCATCAAGAGTAGTGACTGGCCTATTGTGACGAGCCAGTTGCTTGGTCACCATTGACCAGACGTTTTCAATTGGTGAGAGATCTGGAGAATGTGCTGGCCAGCGCAGCAGTCGAACATTTTCTGCATCAAGAAAGGCCCGTACAGGACCTGCAACATGCGATCGTGCATTATCCTGCTGAAATGTAGGGTTTCGCAGGGATCGAATGAAGGGTAGAGTCACAGGTCATAACACATCTAAAATGTAACGTCCACTGTCCAAAGTACCGTCAATGCGAACAAGAGGTGACCGAGACGTGTAACCAATGGCACCCCATACCATATCGCTGGCTGACACGCCGGTATGGTGATGACGAATACACGCTTCCAATGTGCGTTCACCGCGATGTCGCCAAACACGGACGCGACCATCATGATGCTGTAAACGGAACCTGGATTCATCCGAAAAAATGATGTTTTGTCATTCGTGCACCCACGTTCGTCGTTGAGTACACCTTTGCACGCTCTCCTGTCTGTGCTGCAGCGTCAAGGGTATCCAGCAGTGAATTTTGATTGGCTAGTGATAAGAATGACGATGATGATGATGATGATGATGATGATAACGAAGATTATGAACTCTTCGCTAAGACCCGACATATAACACACGCAGTCGGTTGCCACAGGGTTGAGGGGCAGCAGAAACATCTACCGTGGAATGAACTTTGAGACGTTCGGGAGTTTGTTTGATCCTTCAGAAATATATTTTATACTGTGTAAGGAATTCGAAGCAACTCCGTTTGCTGCCGCGGTGCCTGTTTTCCAGAACACTCTGACTTGCTTCATTGCCGGATGCTGTTGCGAGATGCATCTCGCAGCGACGCCCCGTGCCACAGTCCTCGGTTTATTACCGCGTGCTTTCCAGATCGCGGCGGTTACGGTACATCTGTTTCTTGTAACGTAACGAGTTCATCTGCTGAAGGTGCGCTGCAGTAGCAACAGGTTCCCCTCCATGACTCAACGGAATCGCGCTTCTGCTTGAAACTGTAAACCGGCAGCCACGCGGACGTCCTACATTTATTTATAGGCGCACTCTGAACTGCAAGAGTCTTCCACGTTAAAACAATGGCAGAAACACAACTAGCCGATAAAGATGGAACTCACCGCTCGGCCGCGAAATTCCTCTCCCGCCCCTTTTCACACCAAAACGGACAGTAAACTAAGCACTTCTACATCTACATCTACATGGATACTCTGCAAATCACATTTAAGTGCCTGGCAGAGGGTTCATCGAACCACCTTCACAATTCTCTTTTATTCCAATCTCGTACAGCACGCGGGAATGAACGCCTATATCTTTCCGTACGAGCTCTGATTTCCCTTATTTTATCGCGGTGATCGTTTCCCCCAGTGTGTGTCGGTGGCAACAAAATATTTTCGCATTCGGAGGAGAAAGTTAGTGATTGGAATTTCGTAAGAAGATTCCGCCGCAACGAAAAACGCCTTTCTTTTAATGATTTCCAGCCCAAATCCTGTATCATTTCTGTGACACCATCTCCCATATTTCGCGACAATACAAAACGTGCTGCCCTTCTTTGAACTTTTTCAATGTACTCCGTCAGTCCTATCTGGTAAGGATCCAACACCGCGCAGCAGTATTCTAAAAGAGGACGGACAAGCGTAGTGTAGGCAGTCTCGTTAGTTGGTCTGTTATATTTTCTACGTCTCCTGCCAATAAAATGCAGTCTTTAGTTAGCCTTCCCCACAACATTATCTATGCGTTCCTTCCAATTTAAGTTGTTCATAATTGTAATACCTAGGTATTTAGTTGAATTTATGGCTTTTAGATTAGACTTATTTATCGTGTAACCGAAGTTTAACGAGTTCCTTTTAGCACTCATGTGGATGACCTCACACTTTTCGTTATTTAGGGTCAACTGCCACTTTTCGCACCATTCAGCTATTTTTTCTAAATCGGATGACTTTATTAGTCGATAAACGACAGCGTCATCTGCAAACAACCGAAGACGGCTGCTCAGATTGTCTCCCAAATTGTTTACATAGATAAGGAACAGCAAAGGGCCTATAACACCTCCCTGGAGAACGCCAGAAATCACTTCGTTTGTTAATTTATTTGGTATAAATCTCTCAATTGCTGCCGATACTTTTTCTCTGAATTTAAGCCACATCTGGTCTACCCTAATATTATTAATTTGGAATGAGAGGAGGTTGTCTCTCAGGAAAGCGTCAAATGACTTCAATGCATGGATCATCAAGAATCTTGAAAGCAGTAGACGAAAATGAAGAGCCAGGTTTCATGGTATCAGATTTCCGAATGCCGCTGGACGCAACACCACACTGTCGACCAATAACGAAGAAGTTATGAGTGCAGTCTGAAACACGACTGGCTACATAAATTTTTCACCTTTAGAACTTAATACCGCAGCGATTCTGTGTGGTTTCGACAAGTCCTTGACAGGTTTCCGGCAACATACGGCACCAGATATCTACGCGCAAGCTTACGAATTCCACTTCCTGCTGTGCTGTCGGCCACTGGTGCTTCCATTGCCCTTTAACAGCTTTCTATAGGTGCCCACGCGAAGAGCCGAACAGCTTCACCGTTTCCGAGATGCTGGTTCCCAGACGCCGGCTCATAACAGACTGTCCATTGTCCAAGTCGCTTGTGTCAGTGAATTTCCGCATTTGCCCCCCGACATTGTGGCTAGAATGATGCCCCATGTGTCTCCACTCAGCGTATATGCTTCACGGGTCACGTAACCTTAAGGCCGTTAGGTGGAATTCAGTCTTGCGATGGGCAGTGTCTCTAATTTCTTTGCGTCTTAATTTATTTGTAATCCAAAACAAATGGGAACACGTTATATGTCTATGCTGCCATTTTCATACGTATGGTACCATTTTCCAGCTAACTATCTTCCTGTTCATTTTCTTTTACACCACTGTGTTTCCTTTCCGTAGCAGTAGTGTAGTGTGCTTTTTTATTCAGATGAACATTTGGTAAAGGCAGAAAAAGCCGAAACTAGTTATTATTGTTTTCATAGTGTTGGTCAGATTGGATCAGTATAATACTAAAACTGTTCTCTGTCAATGTTGTTATATACAGGAAAGTAGTAAACCTGAATGTTTGCAATGAAATTCAAAGACCCCGCCGGGAATCGAACCCGGGACCGCTTGCGCGTTAAGCGAGAACGCTACCGCAGGACCACGGGCTGCAGACTACATATAGGTAAAAGTGGGTACACAAGAAAAAGAGCCCGAGGTATCAGATTGCTGCGTTAATGGTAAAGTCTTGGAGCGTGTTACGTTGTATAAATGCCTCAGGTAACACTATGATCCGATATGATACGAAGTTAGTAGTGGGGAAACCAAGGCGACACTTCTACGTCTACATTTGCGTGATTACTCTGCTATTCACAATAAAGTGACTGCCAGAGGGTTCAATGAACCACCTTCATGCTGTCTCTCTACCGTTCCACTCTCGAACGGCGCGCGGGAAAAACGAGCACTTAAATTTTTCTGTGCGAGCCCTGATTTCTCTTATTTTATCGTGATCATTATTTCTCCCTATGTAGGTGGGTGCCAACAGAATGTTTTCGCAGTCGGAGGAGAAAACTGGTGATTGAAATTTCATGAGAAGATCCCGTCGCAACGAAAAACGCCTTTGTTTTAATGATTGCCACTCCAATTCACGTATCATGTCTGTGACACTATTTCCCCTATTTCGCGATAATACAAAACGAGCCGCCCTTCTTTGTACTTTTTCAATGTCATCCGTCAGTCCCACCTGATGCGGATCCCACACCGCACAGCAATACTCCAGAATAGGGCGGACAAGCGTGGTGTAAGCAGTCTCTTTAGTAGACCTATTGCACCTTCTAAGTGTTCTGCCAATGAATCGCAGTCTTTTGTTTGCTCTACCCACAATACTATCTATGTGATCGTTCTAATTTAGGTTATTTGTAATTGTAATCCCTAAGTATTTAGTTGAATTTACAGCCTTCAGATTTGTGTGACTTATCCCGTAATCGAAATTTAGCTCATTTCCTTTAGTACCCATGTGAATAACTTCACACTTTTCCTTATTCAGGGTCAATTGCCACTTTTCGCACCATACAGATATCTTATCTAAATCATTTTGCAAGTTTGCAAGTCGTTTTGACTTCGTGCGAGATTAGTGGAAAACTCCAGTGTTTCTGTAAAAAAAAAAAAAAAGATCGCACACAAGTCTCTTGCGCGAAGTATTCCACACTATTTAGTGTGCGCATTGCATCGGTCTAATGAAAATCATCGAAGGAGTTCAGAGTTGTGATTCTGGGATGAGAACTTAAAAAGGAATCAGTGGGAGGAGGGCTACATTATATTCAAGAAATTCTGTTAGGTAAACGCAGAGAAGAGATATTGCAGTTTATGCAGTGCCTTATAAAGTGCTATAGTTCTACTGCCTCCATTTTTTACCTTGAATTAGGGCCATAAGAATGAGGTAGAGCCAGTGCTCCGAATAGCGGTTGATACCGAAGAAACAGCGAGCGAACAAGATCACCACTAACACCGTTACTTAAAAATATTTCGATAATCGGATGGTTATTACACTATTTGCAAGGTGCTCCAGTTATGGACTGTGCGGCTGATCCCAGCGGAGGTTCGAGTCCTCCCTCGGGCATGGGTGTGTGTGTTTGTCCTTTGGATAATTTAGGTTAAGTAGTGTGTAAGCGTAGCAGTTAAGTCCCATAAGATTTCACACACATTTGAACATTTGAACTATTTGTAATGAACAAACTGAATGAAGAGGACACGGAAATTCATAAAACAGGTGGAGGCCCATCTTTTCGACAAACAATGAGTATATGAAGGCAAAGACGGCCAGTGATCTCTTCAGTGCCCACCAGCTCGAACTACACTCCTGGAAATGGAAAAAAGAACACATTGACACCGGTGTGTCAGACCCACCATACTTGCTCCGGACACTGCGAGAGGGCTGTACAAGCAATGATCACACGCACGGCACAGCGGACACACCAGGAACCGCGGTGTTGGCCGTCGAATGGCGCTAGCTGCGCAGCATTTGTGCACCGCCGCCGTCAGTGTCAGCCAGTTTGCCGTGGCATACGGAGCTCCATCGCAGTCTTTAACACTGGTAGCATGCCGCGACAGCGTGGACGTGAACCGTATGTGCAGTTGACGGACTTTGAGCGAGGGCGTATAGTGGGCATGCGGGAGGCCGGGTGGACGTACCGCCGAATTGCTCAACACGTGGGGCGTGAGGTCTCCACAGTACATCGATGTTGTCGCCAGTGGTCGGCGGAAGGTGCACGTGCCCGTCGACCTGGGACCGGACCGCAGCGACGCACGGATGCACGCCAAGACCGTAGGATCCTACGCAGTGCCGTAGGGGACCGCACCGCCACTTCCCAGCAAATTAGGGACACTGTTGCTCCTGGGGTATCGGCGAGGACCATTCGCAACCGTCTCCATGAAGCTGGGCTACGGTCCCGCACACCGTTAGGCCGTCTTCCGCTCACGTCCCAACATCGTGCAGCCCGCCTCCAGTGGTGTCGCGACAGGCGTGAATGGAGGGACGAATGGAGACGTGTCGTCTTCAGCGATGAGAGTCGCTTCTGCCTTGGTGCCAATGATGGTCGTATGCGTGTTTGGCGCCGTGCAGGTGAGCGCCACAATCAGGACTGCATACGACCGAGGCACACAGGGCCAACACCCGGCATCATGGTGTGGGGAGCGATCTCCTACACTGGCCGTACACCACTGGTGATCGTCGAGGGGACACTGAATAGTGCACGGTACATCCAAACCGTCATCGAACCCATCGTTCTACCATTCCTAGACCGGCAAGGGAACTTGTTGTTCCAACAGGACAATGCACGTCCGCATGTATCCCGTGCCACCCAACGTGCTCTAGAAGGTGTAAGTCAACTACCCTGGCCAGCAAGATCTCCGGATCTGTCCCCCATTGAGCATGTTTGGGACTGGATGAAGCGTCGTCTCACGCGGTCTGCACGTCCAGCGCGAACGCTGGTCCAACTGAGGCGCCAGGTGGAAATGGCATGGCAAGCCGTTCCACAGGACTACATCCAGCATCTCTACGATCGTCTCCATGGCAGAATAGCAGCCTGCATTGCTGCGAAAGGTGGACATACACTGTACTAGTGCCGACATTGTGCATGCTCTGTTGCCTGTGTCTATGTGCCTGTGGTTCTGTCAGTGTGATCATGTGATGTATCTGACCCCAGGAATGTGTCAATAAAGTTTCCCCTTCCTGGGACAATGAATTCACGGTGTTCTTATTTCAATTTCCAGGAGTGTATTACGGGAAATGCAGCGAGTAATGAGAATGATGGGCAAGGGACGCTACATTAGTGGTGTGTGAATAAGATGAGAATTTGGGTCAGACGGATAACGTGGTAGGGTGGTTCCTGCAGCTACTCAGTAGCTCAGTGGTCAGAGCGCCTACCTAGTAAGCAGGAAACCCGCGTTTGAATCCCAGTCCGGCAAAAAATTGCAACTTTCTCCATTGGTTTAAAGCGATGCCCACTGGCAGCCAATGTCTCTCATTTCTTTGCGTCTTAATTGATTTGTAATTCAAAACGAATGGAAACATATTATGTGTATATGCTGCCACTATCCTACTGTTCATTTACTTTTACACCACTGTGTTTCCATTCCGCAGTAGTAGTGTAGTGTGCTTTTTTATCCAGATGAATATTTGACAAAGGCAGAAAAGCCGAAAGTAGTTATTAATCGGAGAAAAGGTTTATATATACAACAAAGAAGTGGAAAAAATCTTCGTTCATTTATGTTTATCTAGTCTGTTTGACGTGTAAGCACGTGTGGGAGTACTGTCTGGTATGACGTTAATAACCTTACGAAGTTCACACTGCACATTTATTTGTATTTACTATTTTCATCATAAGGCAGATGATCACCGCAGACGAAAATCGATACTAAATTGACGAATGTGTACGATCAAGCACTGTGATTAAAGAGGATTAAAATCAACTATATATGCTTTGCCGAAAGAGAACTGTGGACTACATAAGTAATTCTAAATTTATATCGAGGTGATTTGTTTGCATATACCGTTTTCTTTCTTCATGATAACCGTCAAAGTATTTCTGAAATACAATTCATAATTATTTTTAAAGTGCTTCCCACACATTTTTGTGAATCACCAGAAAGTACGCATGTTCCATCTGAAGAGCCGCTTTTAGCTACGCCCCCTGCCACCCGTGCAGGAATGTGAACAGTTAGATCTGGAGGGAGCTGTGTGTGAATCGACGTGACTGAGCCAGGTTAGAAAAATAAATACAACTATTAGAATAGCCTCCCTCGTTAGTATTGCAAGCGACGGGAGTGGCCTTTGTAATTTGAGATTGCTTGAACTAAATTCCCTGTTGTAGCTCGCAAGTAGACGGTTTGCGGTTTAACGTTGTCTCACAGATTTGATCTTACAAGCGCAAGGCTCTTCAATTGAAGATAACAGTCTGAAACAACGAACAACATCTAGGTATTCTTTCTCTCATAAAAATAATTCACATGCAACTTCTGTTTTTTTTTTTTTTATTTATTCTCCGCCATGTAATTCAGTACAAACATTCTGCAAATAACTTTGCAACTCCACTGCTGTTACTTTTCCATCACTTCTACTGACGTATTATCATCTCTCAACGCCTTACCTTTCGTACCTCGAATAGTTTTATTCACCTCATCTCTGATTACTTCTTATACAGGTACAAGATTCCACCCACCGCAAATACTTTCAACGAGCCTAAAAGAAGTCGTAAGATCTCTAAACTCGAAAGAAAAAATAGGAATACGTATTAATTAATCATACCGGAAGCACCATCCTTTTGCTGATGATAAAGGAATGTCTGCCTCTAGAGTAGATAAACCTCAGCAACGTCTTTCCAATTCTGTTAAGTACCTCCATATTAGTTACGTGATCTGCCTGTCTAATCTTCAGCAGTCTTCTGTAGCACTACATTTCAAAAACTTCTATACTCTCCTTGTCTACACTGATTATCGTCCATATATCACTCCCATACATAGCTACATTCCAGACAAACACCTTCGGAAAAGATTTCCTGACATTTAAGTCTACAGTCGATATCAAAAAATTTTTCTTCTTCAGAAACTCTTTTCATGCCATCGCCAGTTTACTTTTTATATCCTCCCTATTTCGGCCATCATCAGTTAGTTTGCTGTCCAAATAGCAAAACCTGTCTACTACATTAAGTGTCTCGTTTCCTAATCTAATCCTTCAGCATCACTTGATTTATTCTTGTTTTGCTTTTGCTGGTTGTTGTCTTATATCTTCGTTTCAAGACACTGTCCATTCCACTCAAACGCTCCTCCAAGTGTTTTGCTACCTACGACAGAACTACAATGCCGGCGGCAAACGTCAAGGTTTTTATTTCTTTTCCTTGAACTTCAATTCCTACTCGAAGTTTTTCTTTGGTTTCCTTCACTGGTTGCTCAATGTGCAGACTGAATAACATCGGGAATAGGCTACAGTCTTTTCTCATTCCCTTCTCAACCACTGCTTCTCTTTCATTCCTCTCGACACTTATAATTACCGTCTGGTTTCCATATTAGTTGTAAACAGCGCTTTCGCTATCTGTATTTTACACCTGCTACCTTCAGAATCCCAAAGAGAGTATTCCAGTCAACGATGTGTAAAGCTTTCTGTAAGTCTACAAATGCTATAAACGTAGGTTTCTCCTTTCCTCAACCTATCTTCTAAAGTACGTCAAAAATTTGGAAAGTCCATGTGTCCTGCAGTTACATTAAGAACTATAACATCATCCTCTCACAACTTTGAAAATTCAGAATTTATACAAAATAAAGTCGAAGTGTGCACCCACCATTATCAGGATTTCACTTAGCACTACGACTGTGAACACAGGTCTGCAGTCTGTGACTATAGCAGTAAATAGGGAGAGTGCTGTATCTTTCAGTCGATCCCGCCTGCATTCACAAAATTAGTCTTTCCGTTATTTATTTATTTTTTAGCGGAGGGTCTTCCCGTTTCTGCATTCTCTTACTCGACTACATGTAGTCTGCCAGTTCTATCTGTAGACTTGAAAACTCCGTTGAGTTGGATTTGTTTTTGACTGCAGGTACTTATCCTACGTATGTGTTCTTTGCCTGACTGGAATGTTAGCGGACAGACAGTAAATACCGTGTATTAAATGTATCTTATAAGTTATTGTTTCCTTTGCCATTTTCAAGACCCATAGTTTTCGTACTATTTTATTCTCCCAAGGGTAGCTGAGAAATTTGGAAATCGATAGACTCCGTTCTTTCAAAAAGCTGATAGACTGATTTTATTTCTGGCATTCCAGCTACAGTGGCAGCTTCAACTAACAACTGTAAACAACAGATGCACTTCCGACCAGTCAGTTATAAGTAGGCAGTGTTAGGCAGAGGAAGTGAGGCCATGATGTGTCAGCGTTGTTGGTCACAAATCGCAGTGGAGCAACATCTATAAACCAAGTGTTCAGTACCTTTCCAGAATGGTCTGAAGAAGAACAAAATAGGAATGTGCAAAGATAGTAGTGTACACTTCCCTTCCGAAACAAAAACGACGCCTGTTGTCTAATGCAAAATGCGGACAACTCTTTTCCGGAAAAAGCATCACAGGTGATGAGACGTGGTGTTATCAGTAAGAACCTACCACAAAACGACAGAGTGTAGAAATGTACATGAGTATCAATGCCTTGAAGACGTAATCGACATTCAAACAACATGACTCACGAACCGACCAACATCCCAAAGACAGACTTTTCTGACAGTTTCGCTTGAATGTGTGAACGTTCTGTGCATTGTACTCAAGTGGGGAGAGGGGGGAGGAGACTATGTAAAACACCTGATGCATTAAAACAAACATATTAAGTTGCTCTATTTTTTATCAACCCAGTCTCTTATAAATACACTACTGGCCATTATAAATTGCTACACCAAGAAGAAATGCAGATGATAAACGGGTATTCATTGGACAAATATATTATACTAGAACTGACATGTGATTACATTTCTCCGCAATTTGGGTGCATAGATCCCAAGAAATCAGTACCCAGAACAACCACCACTGACAGTAATAACGGTCTTTATACGCCTGGGCATTAAGTCAAACAGAGCTTGGATGGCGTGTACAGGTACAGCTGCCCAAGCAGCTTCAATACGATACCACAGTTTATCAATAGTAGTGACTGTCGCATTGTGACGAGCCAGTTGTTCGGCCACCATTGACAAGACGTTTTCAATTGGTGAGAGATCTAGAGAATGTGCAGGCCAGGGCAGCAGTCGAACATTTTCTGTATCCAGAAAGGCACGTACAGGACCTCCAACATACGGTCGTGCATTATCCTGCTGAAATGTAGGGTTACGCAGGGATCGAATGAAGGGAAGAGCCACGGGTCGTAACACATCTGAAATGTAACGTCCACTGTTCAAAGTGCCGTCAATGCGAACAAGAGATGACCGAGACGTGTAACCGATGGCGCCCCATACCATCACGCCGCGTGATACGCCAGTATGGCGAAGACGAATACACGCTTCTAATGTGCGTTCACCGCGATGTCGCCAAACACGGATGCGACCATCATGACGCTGTAAACAGAACCTGGATTCGTTCGAAAAAATGACGTTTTGCCACTCGTGCACCCAGGTTCGTCGTTGAGTACACCTTTCGCAGGCGCTTCTGTCTGTGATGCAGCGTCAAAGGTAATCACAGCCATGATCTCCGAGCTGATAGTCCATGCTGCTGCATACGTCGTCGAACTGTGCAGATGGTTGTTGTCTTGCAGACGTCCCCATCTGTTGACTCAGGGTTCGAGATGTGGCTGCACGATCCGTTACAGCCATGCGGATAAGATGCCTGTCGTCTCGACTGCTAGTGATACGAGGCCGTTGGGATCCAGCACGGCGTTCCGTACTACCCTCCTGAACCCACCGATTCCATATTCTGCTAACAGTCATTGGATCTCGACCAACGCGAGCAGCAATGTCGCGATACGATAAACCGCAATCGCGATAGGCTACAATCCGATCTTCATCAAAGTCGGAAACGTGATGGTACGCATTTCTCCTCCTTACACGAGGCATCACAACAACGTTTCACCAAGCAACGTCGATCAAGTGCTGTTTGTGTATGAGAAATCGGTTGGAAACTTTCCTCATGTCAGCACGTTGTAGGTGTCGCCACCGGCGCCAACCTTGTGTGAATGCTCTGAAAAGCTAATCATTTTCATATCACAGCATCTTCTTCCTGTCGGTTAAATTTCGCGTCTGTAGCACGTCATCTTCATGGTGTAGAAATTTTAATGACCAGTAGTGTACAAACTGTTGTAATTAAGTGTTTTTGAGGGGTCGTGGGTGCCATGGTGTCTATCAACACATGCTCCCTTGGTTCCGTGCCTGCTTATCATTGTGAAGCCTGAACTCTTAATGAGAAAACCATTCAAAAACCGAGAGCATCTCAGTGACTAATGCAAAGTTGCTTGCTGGTAACTACTAGGAGAGACAGGAGATTAAACAAACAACTAATGGAACACGCTTGGGTGGATGACGTAATTACGGCTGGACCCAAAATGAAAATGATGTGAACCAGACAAGTAGCCAGGTGGTCGATTCACTAAGGACGTAGTTTTTTGGGTTCCGAGACATAAGAAGGAACCGAGAAGAATATTAAATGGAGGCTGAATAGATGAATGCATAACATATGGTAAGACAACATGGGTGCGTGTACTGAGTACTGAAGTGCAAGAAGCCTGGAAGTTGCTTTTATACAGCAGCTGAGGTCGATTAGCTGAGGATGATAATGTGTTCTACATTTTGCTTAAGTTCCATTGTATTCACCATCCAGACGTTCTTAGCTGCCGCTTGTCTTACTGTTTTCCCTTGATTCTGCGGTACTTGTCCCGTGCATTTCCTTAGAGCCGAAGGATCTGGACACACAGCCAACATTGAAACATACTGATCCGATGTGGCGGATCTCGAATGGCGCTGAGAGCAATTTCGCAGAACTTCAGTGATCGCCACTCGCGCATGCAAGCCGGTGTGCCAGCCTTATCGCCGGCAAGGCTGTGCGCCCGCGCGGCTGGAGGTCATCGGTGAAAGAACGGCACACTAGGCGTTACGGAAGGCTGGAGCGGGCGACGTGCAAGGCCTGCGCGAGAGCTGTCGCCGCCGCAGACACGCCAGTCTCACATCCATCCGGGATCGACTCCACTCACCGTGGGAGACTGCCTACACTGTAGTATTGCCACTTGCACAAGCCGCAGCGGTGTGGGTGATGCCGTAGGAGCAGAGTGTCAGGTTACGGTAACACCTTACTGAGTTCGGTTCCGTACTCTGCTGTCAGAAAACACCCACTCTACATAAGAGCCTACGGAGTATCAGAATAGCTGTGTGGCTGGATTGAAGAGTTTTTAGCAAACAGAACACAGCATCTTGTTCTCAATGGAGAGACGTCTACAGACGTTAAAGTAACCTCTGGCGTGCCACAGGGGAGTGTTATGGGACCATTGCTTTTCACAATATATATAAATGACCTGGTAGATAGTGTCGGAAGTTCCATGCGGCTTTTCGCGGATGATGCTGTAGCATACAGAGAAGTTGCAGTATTAGAAAATTGCAGCGAAATGCAGGAAGATCTGCAGCGGATAGGCACTTCGTGCAGAGAGTGGCAACTGACCCTTAACATAGACAAATGTAATGTATTGCGAATACATAGAAAGAAGGATCCTTTATTGTATGATTGTACAATAGCGGGACAAATACTGGTAGCAGTTACTTCTGTAAAATATCTGGGAGTATGCGTGTGGAACGATTTGAAGTGGAATGATCATATAAAATTAATTGTTGGTAAGGCGGGTGCCAGGTTGAGATTCATTGGGAAAGTCCTTAGAAAATATAGTCCATCGACAAAGGAGGTGGCTTACAAAACACTCGTTCGACCTATACCAGGTCGGGTTGACAAAGGAGATAGAGCGTTTCGTCACAGGGTTATTTGGTAAGCGTGATAGCGTTACGGAGATGTTTAGCAAACTCAAGTGGCAGTCTCAGCAATAGAGGCGCTCTGCATCGCGGTGTAGCTTGCTGTCCAGGTTTCGAGAGTGTGCGTTTCTGGATGAGGTATCGAATATATTGTTTCCCCCTACTTATACCTCCCGAGGAGATCACGAATACAAAATTAGAGAGATTCGAGCGCACATGGAGGCTTTCCGGCAGTCGTTCTTCCCGCGAAACATACGCGACTGGAATAGGAAAGGGAGGTAGTGACAGTGGCACGTAATGTGCCCTCCGCCACACACCGTTGGGTGGCTTGCGGAGTATAAATGTAGATGTAGATGTAGATGTAGATGTGCACCCTATATTCTTCTCTACATTGTCGCGTCACGTTCGACGGCCTTGGCATGGAATCTACACATTTTCCAGTACAGTCGGCGGCCGGGCGGTCTTCAACGACACAGTCATTTGTCGATAGCTACGCGCTGTGCGTGTCTCTGGAGCCATACTGCCTATGCCATTCGGTCTCGGCGCAAAAGACGTCATACCTTTAGTAACGGAATAAGGAGCTTCCTTACTCGCATCAACAGCGAGTGAAATGCGTAGAGCGTCATGTCAGGCCGTTATACGTATTATTCATCTTGAAGCTGAATCACTTGTGCTCGTGTTTGCTTACAAGTAAATTTATTTTTGGATGGCATCCGCCTTTAACGTACACAGTTTTCTCGTTTTTTAAAAGCAGACATGTTTCGCTATAGTTACAGCGTCATCAGTATTTTTTATCTTTCTATTAAACAACAATAAATGCCCTTTACTATCTGTACATACATAAACTGGACTTCTTAACATAGTATTCAGATGGTTCAGATGGCTCTAAGCACCATGGGACTCAACATCTGAGGTCATCAGTCCCCTAGCCTTAGAACTACTTAAACCTAACTAACCTAAGGACATCACACACATTCATGCCCCAGGCAGGATTCGATCCTGCGACCATAACAGCAGCGCGGCTCCGGACTAAAGCGCCTAGAACCGCTCGGTCACAGTGGTCGGCTAACATAGTATTCATAAATTTGAAAACAAACAATATTTTTATATGTACATTGTTACCACATTCTGTGATTGTGTGTGTATGTGTGTGTGTGTGTGTGTGTGTGTGTGTGTTTGTTTGTTTATGTTTATGGGTTAGTGTCATCTGACAGTTCCTTGAAGGCAGAAATCAGAGTTTCGTTGAGGACAGCTGTATATTCGTCTATTATTTGTTTCTCCTTCAACTATGGCTTTCTGTATTTGTTAATTTTCCGCAATTATTAATTTTTGAGGAGGATTGTTAATCCACTTGAAAATTTTTAATTTCGTGATGATGTCTGTTGGTTTATATATCATATCCAGAAGGTGTTCTGCGAATGTAAAATAGCAGCTGTTACTTTCTTGTACTCTTCGGTGTTCTGTGTACCTAAAATTAAAATTTCTGCGAGTCTGTCCAGTATAAATCGTATGGATACGACACAAACATTACAGACGAACTGAATCACAAAATCAAAACAGAACTGAAGAAGAGACTGAGCACTCAAAAACCAACACATCATCAGCAGCATACAAACACAGACGCACATAACATAAGCACACAGAACACACACACACAAAACAAATGAATAAGGAAGAAGCCATTAACACAAAGAAACGCGCGCGCGCGAGCGCACTTACACACACACAAAGTGTCAGATTCACCCCTCAAAATTCAAAACTGCTGCCCAGAATACAAGAACACATCACCGTCCGACATCTTGTTTTCGCAGTGACAGTAAACAGTGTAGTTCTTCACGGTCATGATTATGCGGAAACCAGAGAAAGTAAGTGAAACATATTGCATTTGCAGAGACAAACACACACAGTCTTCCACACAGAACGAAAAATAATACTAAGCATAGCATTACCAATCGTAAATTTTCGATGGAACTAATTTTCTGCATCAGATTGTCTACGCTTGCAGATAAATTGTGAAAGGAAAAATGTCTTGTCAGATTTCAAATTTGTCAATACTTTGTTAAAAACTCGAATTTATGTACAGGATGTGAGCGATATAAGTGCATTCTATTGATGGCTGAGGACAGTGTACTGAATAACATAATATCAGAATTCATTTGAGGACTAGTAATATAGGTATTACGCATACTACGTTTTTAGATTCGTGAATACCTCCAAGTACGAGTGGCACAAGCAATCCATTAATATTCCTTTTTCCCTGAGCAGCAGATCAAGTATTGAAATATGGATGCATGAACGCAATACAGGTAGTCTATACTAACAGGTGCAGTTCACTTCACGGAACTGTTACGACCGTGCAGAAAAAAAGGTAGCAAATTGTGTGATGTGTTTGCGGGAATACTGTTAGATGTAGAGAAAAATACAATACAGATAGTCTATACTAACAGGTGTAGTTCACTTCACGGAACTGTTACGACCGTCCAGAAAAAAAAATGTAGCAAATTGTGTGATGTGTTTGCGGGAATACTGTTAGATGTAGAGAAAAACACGTAATACATCGAAGTTGGTTAATATTAAGGTACCAGTTATCGTAATGTCAATATCTACACCCATAACACAGAAAGAAAATTAAAAAAACACTCACAATTCTGTACCACAGTGAAACATGTCTGGGTAAAAGAAGAGAAAAAAAATGGAAGTTCATCGGAAAAAATATTAGTCGCGCCGTAAAAGAGGATACTGATTGCTTTGGAGCGTTGTTAACTACTAGCGCTTGTGTGATCCTCCACCGCTGACAAAATTCATGCCATAGATGTGAGGCTTATGAGTCAGACGTTTGTTTGGAATCAGCGCAGTAAGTGGGTCGACGCGGATACCTTACAAAATGGCAAGAAGGTGCTATCGTGTTGGTTCGTGCCCACGACCACATAGTTAATGTATTTGCCCGATTTGTGTAAGTATCAACGCGGACAGTCAAACCGGTCTACAAGAAATGGTGTACCATTCGCAACCAAATAACACGACATTAGAAGAGTGGTTGTAAAAAGATCTAGCTGATGGTTCAAATGGCTCTAAATTCTATGGGACTTACCATCTGAGGTCATCAGACTTAGAACTACTTAAACCTAACTAACCTAAGGACATCATACACACCCATGCCCGAGGCATGATTCGAACCTGCGACCGTAGCAGCAGCGCGTTTCGAGACTGAAGAACCTAGAACCGCTCGGTCACAGCGGCCGGCTGATCCTAGATGACAAGAACCAGATACGAATATCATCCCTTGCCAATGACAGTCTGTTCCAAACACGGCTGGAATTGCTGCTGGTAGTGAATGTAAGTCCATCTCAGACAGTCTGCAAGTGAACATTGTGAAGGGAGCTTCAAACAATGGATATTTGGAGCCCATTACCTCGCAAAAGGCCACTGTTCCCAGGGTCACATTAATCTGCACGTCTTGAATGGGCCAAACAGTGCAGAAGGTGGCTAGAAGCTGACTGGAATCATGTAGTTGCCCGAAGAGCCGCGTTTTGGCTCTTTTTTTTTCAAAGTATGCGGGATGTCGAGTGCACCCAACAGCCCAATCGAAGCGTTTAACACGCCGTGTGTGATTTCTGTAGCTCACACAGGGAATGATTTTGCGATGTTTTAAGCAGTTTTTCGTATCATGGATTAGTCCTGCTTGTATAGGATACCATGAACAGGAACCATGACGTTTACTTTAACACTAGCTGACAAACGTGCCGTTGTCGGGATGTTCATTTTGACAATTTTCTATTGCTAAGTAAATGAAAAAATGTGTTCGTAGAGTAATAACGAAAAAATTTCGTTTCCACGTATTCGTCGAAACTCCTCTGAAATTATGAAACAGTAGTGCAAAGAAATATGCATTCTCTACAAATACGTTTAAGCACAATATCCTAATTAAGAAACATAGTGTGCAAAATACAAATTACCTGTAATGTTTATTTAATTCAGAACTTGATCATAAACAAAGTTTCTAGTAAGCTGGGCACGGCTGCTTCCTGCGTCAACAACGTGATATCGTAAACCTCTCTATGGAAACGCCTCTTCATGGCTCCGTAGACAGATATTGTTTTCGCCTATAGCCGTTTGTACTCCGCAGTTGGCAGTTTGCAGAACCGTTACCAGGAGTCAGGGATTCGTTTAAGTTGACTCGACTGCAGGACTGTCTTAGTAGTAAAGAATAAATGTATTAAAACTTCATGTGTGATGCGGGATTTTTTCAACCATGTCAGTGTTAATGACACCATATCTCTTAATCTATGTATCGCACAGTACACTCAGCGGCATATGTTAATACTTTCTGCAAGACCCGCAAACCAGGCTACAGATGAAAATCAATCAAAGGAGTACAGGAAGAGTGGTCTCAAATGAAGAAAGAAAGAAAATATCTGAAAGAATGAAGAAATACTGGGCAGACAGAAGAGCAAAACACCTTTCATATAAGAATAAACGCTAATAATTATATTACTTAAATATCATATTAAGTTATTGTTGAGCCAAATTGTATCCCTGTGTAACAACTTGTTTATAACCTTGTATTTTTGACTACAGTGGTCCAATGAAGGCCATAAAATAAATAATAATAAAATAAAAAAAACTTTCTGCGAAATTTGTTGCGAATAGAGATGGTAGCACACAATTAATAAATTTAAACGTCACGCATGATGATGCGGCAGTTATTGACGCATCTCAGTGCTTATGACATCATTTCTCCTGATCTTTGTTTCACACAACGATATGATTTCGTAGGTACATTAATCGGCATATGAGGATACTGTTCGTCAAATGTATTGCTAGTAGAGTTAGTTGCCAAGAAGTAACACATTGAAATGTCGTGCACAATGCGGCAGTTTTTTACGCATCTAAGTGTTTATGACGTCATGTCTCGTGGACTATGGTAGGTTTGTTGTCTGACGGTATGGGATACCTGCACCAAGTTTGGTTGAAATCAGTTCAGTGGATTAGGAGGAGCTGTGGAACATACACACATACACACATCCATTTTCATAATATTTCTGCATTTCCGTCCTCTTCAGCTTCATGATGAATATGTTGCGGACATTCCCGTCTTCCAAGACGACACGAGCCCTATTCGCAGAGCTACATGCATACGTTCGTCATTTGACAAAGACGCAGACACTCTGTCGCTATCGCACTGGTCCTCCTGAACACCTAACCGTCTCCGACTATTTGGAACAGCAGCTGATACGTAAGAAGCTATTGTCCCACAGTTTCGTAGCTCTACGGATTCTGATCATCAGTGAGCGGCTTCAGTTGACTATGAAAAACCTAAAGAAACTTGTCGAGTCTCTTCCTCGCCGAACTGAGGTATTTATCAAATCTGTAGTAGGTGCAATTGTCTCCTGAGGGTGACAAATTTTTTGACCGGTTTGTTTTCTTTACCGGTGCGTATTAAGTGACACGCCTCATTAATTTCGGACTGTATACATAGAACTTAGCAGTTGGTCCTAATACGGTGCTGGACAGCGTATTTGCAGACCAGCACAGTGAAAAACATACTACATTCATCCAGGCCGAATTTCTGTTTCACTGGTCCCCTTCCATCACATTCGAGAGAAGCGAAACTGAAATCATCGTTCAGACATCCAGATTTGGTTATTCTGCGATGTTCCATTAAACCGCTTGGGTGCATGTCTGGTTGATTCTTCTCACAAGTCTGATTTCCTGTCTCATGTTCCCCAATTTATGCTTTTGTCTCGTACGCACTGTATTTCAATACTGGAGGCCATAATTTCAGGCATGTATACCCTATATGTAGACAATAAAAAAGTTCGTTACATGTCTCCGGAAATGTTTGGTTCCAAATTATGGCCTTCAAACCAATCATATTCACCGGAACGTTTTCTTTTTTTCCGTGTAGCTGCCTCTAGAAAAGACGTTCAAAACTTACTGTCTCAGGGCCCTGCGAACACGATCCCAAATTCCATGGCTACAGTGTGTTTCATTACATACTGCTACAATTCTGTTCCGAAGGAATTCCACGTCAGACATGGGGGGCGAATACACCAACGATTTTAAATGGCAGTAGTTCACATTAGGTGACAGTGGAGGCCAAATAATTGTGTCACCTCTACCTATCCATCGATCCGGAAACATTCGATCCGTGTATCGGCGTGCTGTACCACTGGAGCAGCAAGAGCGCAATTATTTAAGAAGTTAGCTTGTTGACGAAAGATCAGTGGAGTTTATTCAAAAACATGAGACGTGTTGCTGTCAAACGAGTTTATGTACGCCTGCACGGTATGCCAGTTTACATGTCCAATGATACCTGCCCACATGTTGAATAGATTTGATGATGAGATGGAACAATTTGAAGTGGATTTTCTTATGCCCATATACAGGGGGAAGGGGCGAGGGGGTAGGGTTGGATAAAAATCTGGAAACACCCAAAACATAATACATTATCATGCCTAAAACGGTCTAAGAAACCTGTTGGCATTCAAAACAGGTTCCACTTGTCTCAAAATGGACAAAGATAGGTCATGTATGTTTTTCAGGGGTACCTTATACCATTTTTCCTGCAAAATAGTGCCAAATACAGGTAACGATAATGGAGGTGTATAGCGATCACGCAATCTTCTCTCCAATGTACACCGCAAATGTTCAATAATATTGAGACCTGGTGATTGTGGTGGCCAAGGGAAATGCGAGAATTCATCCTGGTGCGAAGAAAACTCGACCAGAAGTTGGAAACAGTCTGAAACAAGACTCATCCAACCAAATTACTTTCTTCCATTGTTCAATAGCCCAGGTCTTATGGCTTCGACACTATGTTTTCCTCTTACGGGTATTGGCATCACTGATGACTGGTTTGGGAGTTCCAGATCGCCCTGAAGTTCCCTGCTTCTGAAGCTCTCTTCCTGTTGTTTTGGTGCTGACACGGTTCGTGAGCGCGACTTTCAGTTCTGCAGTGACTTTTGCACCTATTAGCCTCTTATTTTTCGTCACAATGCTCTTCAATGACCGGCTGTCACGACCACTCAACGCAAACTTGTTCGCGTTGTCACTTGGCGGTTGATGTTTTTCCGCTTTCCCTGTATGCGGTATGAAACTTCGATACGATGCCTCTCAAAAGACCAAATACTCCGCCGGCCGCAGTGGCCGAGCGGTTCTAGGCGTTTCAGTCCGGAACCGCGCTGCTACTACGGTCGCAGGTTCGAATTCTGACATGGATGTGTGTGATGTCCCTAGGTTAGTTAGGTTTAAGTGGTTCTAGGTCTAGGAGACTGATGACCTCAGGTGTTAAGTTCCATAGTGCTTGGAGCTGTTTTTGAACCAAATACTTCGGCTACCTTGGTTAAGAAAACACGCACAGTACGAGCACCAATAATTTCACTTAGCACCGACATAATGCCCTTACAACTACACTGGACACTGCTATTACGATGACAGGGACTTGCATCGTGTTGCAGACATTGCACAGGTGCCGTTCGTGGTCAAACACATCAGCACAACCTACAGGCTTGGCTAGCATCTACAGTTATATTCAAGCATGTATTTCTCACGATGTTACGTATTTTTATCCGACTCCTGTATCCTGATTGTGAAAATTTGTAACGGCATACCGTGTGAGCTGCGATTCATCTGTGAATATACCAAGGCAGAAAAGATTGGATTTCTAGCACACTGCTGCAGAAACAACAGTCAGAACGTAACTCGTCCTGGATAATGCGCTGTTGACAGGACCTGTACCAGACTGCAGATGATAAGGATACAACTGTTGCTTTTGCAGCACTCTCCAGATAGTCGTATGAGGGACACTGGCTTGCACTAAATTTCGTGTGCTGATAGAAAGAATCGTGTGCACAGAAGACTGAGTTCCCTCCTCTACATTCAGAGTTGTTGATCTTCATCGTCCCCCCTCTAAATCAGGAGATGTAAACTTCCCACGAACGCACAAGCGGCGGCGGGGGCATTCAAATGTATTCCGATCTGGATATCTTCATTGTTGATACCACTTGGTTACAGATAAATTGCAGTTACTCACTGTGGTTCAGTATGGGCTGCAGTTATCTTATGGCGGCTGTAACACCCCAAATATGGAACCCCTATTGAAAGCCCTTTGGTAGTAAAAGAAATAGCAAAATTAGTTACTCTGACATTGACGGGAGATACTGACAACAAAATTAACACTATTTCAAGTTTGACTAACAGGAATACTATATAACTAATAAAGTTTATCATAAAGAAAGGACTAAATGGAAGACTATCAAATAATATGAAACTTTAAATAAATAATTCAAAATACATTCTTTACGAAGGTTAAATCCCAGGCCATAAATAGATCAGAGATAACATTTATCCAAGAAGAGAGTTGTAGCCGCATCGAGCTGTAAGTTCGCTGTGACTACAATGTAACACTGCATTGGAGATGTTAATTCACTCTCTCTTGTAGACGTCGAAACAATAGTAAGGTTATTGAACGCTACTAGACTGTTTCAAACCGATCTGAAATTTTAAAAGTTTTCCATTATCGACTTGACGTGCTAGTCAGAATTTCGAACTGAAGTAAAATAACATTTACGGTTTAGCCAGACAACGGAGCAGTTATTATATGTGAAAGAAAAGTAAATCGTGTGATACCTGATTAACGTTGGGACTTAGCCTTCGTGAGCTGTGATTGTCACGAACAACAAAGGACACAGCAATATACCAACCGCCGACATAAACTCTATTATTAGCCTTGAGTAGGAAACAGGTACATGCGATCACGAAGAACTTACAGTTACTCCGTGTTGTCGTAAGCTCTAGTCAATGTCAGACTCGCTGATGCAAATAGATTCAAGACCCTGAATGACAGATCGGTGTGTTTTCAGTGCAGGTTTAAATAATTACGAAGTTCAATAAACTCCAATATAACCTTAACGCTTCGTGTCGGCTACGTCATTTAATGGAAATTTACTGTGTAATTGTGAAATTAACTATTTATTGAGAGAATGCAGAAGTTAAAGGTGATTTAGTGATTTTGTTAACAGTGAACAGCAAGTTTACACCGAAATACGACGCTTTCTGTACGTTGTCAGAAGAGTATTTTATCTCTGGAATTACGTCGTATTAGTTGTTGAATTAACACCGTAGAGACGCCTTGACGACTCTATATTAATTAATAAATCAACATCCTCGCAAAACTATGATGAGGCATCGGCTTGAGTGATGGACTTTATAATTCAAGATTTCCTATTACCTGCGTTTGAACACTCATTCGCAAACCGGGCATAAGAACTACGGTTCTTAAGTTCGCGTAAGCTTATTAGCCTGTCGCGAATACGCGAAGCATATTTGGTTAATTGTTTTAGATCAAGGAAGTTGTTGCGGTACCGAGTGGTGGAGTCGCTGTGGGTTCGAAGTAAAGTAGACCGACAGACTTCGAACACCAGTGCTTCAATTTTAAACAAGGGCTGCTTACACATTCCGGCGTGCTGCTCTCGCGGTATGTAACAGTGTGGTGTGGATTCCTATTTGAAGAAAATACACCCAGGCGGCCTGGCAGATGTAACGTGACGACTGCACGTTATCGAGACCTCTTTGTACAGCATGAGATTCCTATTTTGGAAGAGCGTAAGTGTGTGGAAATCACTGTTTTCATGCAAGATGGGAAAACACCTCATTTGCTCACCCAGTGAAAGAACCCAACTTTCCACGAACGAGTTACCCTGTGATGTTTCTCCAGACCATGGTCTGCAAGGTCACCTGATCTGAATCCATGTAACTGTGGGCTCTGGGGACATCTGAAAGAACGCATTTACCATAGACACGTTCATTCTCTACCTGACCCGAAGGTCAGTATACACTAACACATTGCTTAGATTCCACCCGAACTACAGGAGTACCTCTTGAACAAGTCGTTTTACGGGCGAAGTATCTCATCGACGACTCCGTGCTCATATTAAACAGGTTGTGCAAGCGACAGTAATAAATCAGCCTTTTGCCTTTCTTACTCGTTTGATCTTTTCTTCCCCTGTCTCGTTCCTCATCCGTTGCATATGGGAACATTTCTATACGTCTTTCTCACAATCACAGCACAAGACTTGCACATGCTGGTCAAAATCGGAATTAGGAACTAATTTTTCCCAGTGTAAATCGGTTCCGTGCTAACGCTTTAGAGTATCTACCAAGTGTCGCTGCCATATCGTAAATACAGTCCACACTACAACTCAGTGGGTAGCTGCAGCCACACAGTACTTCTCCTTGTACAAGCGACTAGCCAGCGCAGCATTGCCATATCCCCCACTACCCTTCCGTACATCAAAAGCTCGATTGCCAGCCCTTATTTAAGTTCATGTCGTTTGCGGAATCCAACGCTTAGTGCATCCTCCAACTCTAAATTAAATGTGCTGTTAATATCTTCTGTCATGGTACGAGAACTGAAACATTTCGGGGAATATCACTGTTTTTAAGGCCATAATTCGGAAACTACGCATTTCCGGAGTTATTTTGTAATGAACAGTTTTTATTGACGACATACGAAGAATGCATACCTGAAACGATGTCCCCTGTTTCTGAAACTCCCTCTGTAATGACTTCGTCATCGCCAGGACATTAAAACATTGCTTCCCTTCCCGTGCGCTTCAAATGGCGGAATTGTTTTCCAATTAACTGCTCTTTTGCAGTTCATTAAAGGTGCTGCCAAGCTCTCTGTTAGATTTAGACTCACTCTTACTCCCTGCAAATACAGATTTAGATTTTCTAGTAATGAAGTGAAGTAACTCATTTGAAAGGATGATACTACAGCGGATAACTAAAGGGCATAATGACCAGACTTCAATTATCAGAGTCGAACGACGTGAAAGGGAAACAGTAGCTGAAAAGGGACTGAGACGGGATTGTAGCCTTTCCGCGATGTCGTTCAATCTGTACATCGAGCAAGCAGTAAAGGCAACAAAAGACGAATTGAGAAAGGGAATTAAAGTTCAGGGAGATGAAAGAAAAACAGCTAAGAGTTTACCGACGACATTGAAATTCTGCCAGAGATGCAAAAGACTTGCAAGAGCATTGGAGTGCATAGTATTGTGGAAAGAGGTTGTATGATGAACATCAACAAAAGTAAAACAAAGATGATGGAACGTGGTCGGATTAAATCAGGCAGTGGTGATGCAATTGGATAGGAAACGAGACACTTGAAGCAGTAGAAGATATTTATAAACAGCTGACGATGGCCGAAGTAGAGAGGATATAAAACGAGACAAGTTACAGCAAGAATAGTGTTTCTGTAAAAGAACAACTTCGTAACATCTAATACGAATTTAAGCGTTAGGAAGTATTTTCTGGACGTATTTATATGAACTGCAGCCTTATATGGAAGTGAAAAGTAGACGATAAGCAGTTCAGGCTCTAAAAGAATATAAGCTTTTGAAATTCGGTGCTATAGAAGCTTGTTGAAAATAAGATAGGTACCTCATAACTAATCAGGAAAAAGGAAATTTGTAGTGTATTTTGGCTAAAGGAAGACTCTGCTAGCAGGACACATTCCGAGGCATTAGGCAATGAGCCTTCGGAGGGAAGACCACAACAGCTTAAGCAGACGATATTGCAATACATCAGGGTGATCAATCCAACTACGTCCCTTGATATCTGCATCGAATTTGAGAGATTCTCATAAATAAGTTTCCTTTAATTTACGTCTATGGTCACAATCTTCTTTGTTTAACAGATTACCTGTTTCGGTCTTTAATGACCATCATCAGATCTGTTTCATAAAAACAAAGTCCTAATGTACTGCAGCCATTGTGGCATCGTCAAATCTTAAATGCGGAATCAGCACCAGCATCGTCAAATACATGTAAATCACATCACATTCACGAGTCATGTTGTCAGTGAAACTCTCATAAATAACTTAAAACGCAACTGGAAGCTTTCTCGAAGAATTTTTTATTTTGTGAGGCTGAAGGAGGGGGTGGGGGGAGAGAAGGGGAGAGGGGGAACACAACACAGTCTTAACTGCGTGCTACTTAAGGAGTGCTATAGGATGATAATGCAAACTACACAGCCGGAAAAAGATGCATCACCATCAACGACAAGGTCATTTTACTGACAAATGGCGTAGAAGATAGTTCATCAGTTTTAAATTTACCCATGTTATAGGGAATGTTTTGGCCAACGGTTACCGTGAGATCACCGAAGTTAAGCGCTGTCGGTCTGGGCTAGCACTTGGATGGGTTACCATCCGTTCTGAGGAGCGCTGTTGGCAAGTGGGGTGCACTCAGCCATTGTGAGGCAAACTGAGGAACTAATTGAGTGAGAAGTAACGGTATCGGTCTCGTAAACTGACATACGGCCGGGAGAGCAGTGTGCTGACCACATCCGCATCCAGTGACGCCTAAGGTCTGAGGATGACATGGCGGCCGGTAACCTTTGGGCCTTCCAAGGTCTGTTCGGACGTAATTTAGTTTAGTTAAGTATAGGGAATGTTTTGAACACTGCGACTGCACTGTAAATTTACGAAATAATTTCTACTGCTTCAGCCACTTTTTACCAATATTTAATTAGCACGACGTCCGCCCCTCGTGGTCTCGCGGTAGCGTTCTCGCTTCCCGAGCACGGGGTCCCGGGTTCGATTCCCAGCGGGGTCAGGAATTTTTCCTGTCTCGAGATGACTGGGTGTTGTTGTGTCGTCTTCATGATCATCATTCATTCCCATTACGGTCGGAGGAAGGCAACGGCAAACCACCTCCATTAGGACCCTGCCTAGTAAGGCGGTGCGGGTCTCCCGCATCGTTCCCCTACGCTCTGTAAAGAAGCATGGGACTTCATTTCATTTATTTCCAGTTAGCACGACACGTTTCGACAGTACGCTGCCATCATCAGATGCATTCCAGTTATATGTAAAGTATATTAATCCAAAAAAGTGGTTCAAATGGCTCTGAGTACTATGGGACTTTACAGCTGAGGTCATCAGTCCCCTAGAACTTAGAATTAAACCTAACTCACCTAAGGACATCACACACATCCATTCCCGAGGCAGGATTCGAACCTGCGACCGTAGGGGTCGCGCGGTTACAGACTGAAGCGCCTAGGACCGCTCGGCCACTATTAATCTGAAGCGTGACTAGTTTCATTTCCTGTGTGTGACAGTGAGATATGCATCTAAATGCGATCATTTTTGTTGGAAATGTAACTGTGCACAGTAACAAACACATCACAGCTTAGCACTTTCACATTCAGCTGGTGATAGTGGGGGGAGGGCGTAACCACTTAAACGATCCATGCCACGTCCGCTGTAGCTGTGCCGACCCTGTGCCGATGTGAGACAAAGACACAAGAAACACAAGAAGAAAGTAGCCATGCTTGGCGTTGTCGTGGTGTCAGCGGTGGCTGGGCCAGCGAGACACGTCATCTTAATTCTGCTGCAAGCAGACGGTTTTCAACGGTCGCTGATGATGCAGAATGTGTAACAAGTGCCCGGATATTGTCCTTGAATTATGTTCGGTCGGTCACCGCTCCTGGCACAATGCATCGATCTTGATGTGCTTCTGTACAACAAGGAAATCCAGAACCTGGTCCACAGGTATACGAGGTGTGGCTAGAAAAAAACCGGACTAGTACTGGTGAAACAATAAAACGAATGCAATAAGGCTGAAAGTCGCGTGGCTTGTCACATGACTCTCGCTCCGCTTACTGCTCGAGTTTCATCTGCCACCTGCACTCAGTCTGCCCGTGGCGTCTGTTTTAAGTAGTTGACGTTTTGTCTGTGCGTCGGAAAATGTTGAGTGTACAGAAAGAACAGCGTGTTAACATCAAATTTTGTTTCAAACTAGGAAAATCTGCAAGTGAAACGTTTGTAATGTTACAACAAGTGTACGGCGATGACTGTTTATCGCGAACACAAGTGTTTGAGTGGTTTAAACGATTTAAAGATGGCCGCGAAGACACCAGTGATGACACTCGCACTGGCAGACCATTGTCAGCAAAAACTGATGCAAACATTGAAAAAATCAGTAAACTTGTTCGACAAGATCGCCGTTTAACAATCAGAGCAGGTCTGAGTTAACAGGGGTTGACAAGGAACAAGTTTACCGATTTTTTCAATGTTTGCATCAGTTTTTGCTGACAATGGTCTGCCAGTGCGAGTGTCATCACTGGTGTCTTCGCGGCCATCTTTAAATCGTTTAAACCACTCAAACACTTGTGTTCGCGATAAACAATCATCGCCGTACACTTGTTGTAACATTACAAACGTTTCACTTGCAGATTTTCCTAGTTTGAAACAAAATTTGATGTTAACACGCTGTTCTTTCTGTACACTCAACATTTTCCGACGCACAGACAAAACGTCAACTACTTAAAACAGACGCCACGGGCAGACTGAGTGCAGGAGGCAGATGAAACTCGAGCAGTAGGCGGAGCGAGAGTCACGTGACAGGCCACGCGACTTTCAGCCTTATTGCATTCGTTTTATTGTTTCACCAGTACTAGTCCGGTTTTTTTCTAGCCACACCTCGTATGAATGATCCACAGACGGCTGTTGAACGCAGCGGCACACCACCGATACATTGTGCCCAACACGTGCTGCAGTCCATCGATATGTCCACCCAGCTCCCCGTAGGAAAACAATACGACCTTGTTCAGATGGCTGAAATTGTCCGACAGAAGTACGTACTCGTCAGTGGCGCACGGTTGTACTCTGGAGTGAATGTTACAAATAGTGTTCACCTCTAAATTCAGCACTGTTAGTGTTTGCGGAGACAAAACAAAGGCCGCATAGACAGACCTCCTGAGCACCGTCTGACTATTGTTGACCGTGACAAATGAATCACCAAGCCTACAGCCCTTCACTAGCACTGGTGCATTGATGCCACTGAACACAGTACTTACTGGTGTTGCATTTTTTCGGCAGTGTATTCACAGCATTTAAGGAGGTAAAGAAGCAACCACTCCATCACACCATCACCCAGAGAAAATCTGGAAGAGCACAGCAATCAAAAATACTTGTCACTCTCTCCGTACTCGTTAATAGGGTAGCGTTTGGACAAGAGTGGAAATTACGCCTTATATTGGAGAGGGCATTATTACACTTACATACGAGAAACGGGGCCCCTTCGACTTCAGAATGGCAGACGATACAAGTTGCGTAACGGACAGACAAGATCATACAGGCGGAACTGAATTGTTATGTAAAATACGACTATTCTACAGCTGCGCAAACAACAAACCTCACAGGTCGCGTTTAGGGTTCCCGTGTCAGGATTTCACCTGCCAGCTGCTTCGGAAGCAAATACGTACTTGTAGGCAGGAGCTACTCTGCATGTATCATTTGAGGATGTGTGTCTCCATTGAACGTGTCGTCCACCGGACGTTAAATCCTAATCGTGCTTTGTTTTTCGTTTCTGTACTCTTTAGGGAAGAAACAGACCTTGGTAAGCGTAGTGACGATCAACTGTCTTCAATTTTTATGGGTAACGGTGTCTCAGTTACAATTGCCAGACATGTGAGGCTTATCTAATATCGCCGCAGTTTGTGCTGTATACAGTATTTATTTATTATTTATCAAACATGTCACATTACGATGTAATATTACATACATGTTTGAAGGTTGACGTAAAGTGCTATCCACAGAATTTGAGATCAACAGGGATCATACAACATATGCGGTTACATCAGGTGCCTTACTTCCCACATGAAAATGTTACGGTGTGTCAAAATTTAACAATCATCTTAAATATCGCAGTTATATTTGCGTGTGCAGATCGGAGTCTTCAAGATCCGAGTAATTACAATTTAAATTAACACTGTAGTGTGGATATATGCACTTTGTGTTGTAAAACATTCTAATAACTGAGTCAATGACTCCATGCGTTAGGATATGGGTTTCAAATCTTTTCCTCGATGGAAAACTTTGAAATCCTGGAACTTTTATGGAGCATCTTCTTTAATTTCAAGGTTAATGAAATTAAAATATAAGAAAAACTTGTTTTATTCAATGAGTACTTCAGTTTTAATTTATGACTAATGACCAAGAAATCGTAATAAATCTTTTTTAATCAATTAGTATCGTCAAAATGCAAAAAGAAAAAGAAAAAAAAACGCCATGTTACTAACAGTTTTTCACGGAGCGTCTGTTCGCTTCCCGCTGAACAATTTGAGGAATGCTCAGTTAGGTGTACAAATCTGTTGCACGTCCAGCAAAGACCTAGGTTTTTCGGGGCATGTATGAAGTTGTAACTAATACTAAGTATTGACATGGATCTGATAATCTTATTGAATTACAAAACTAGAAAAAATCTGTTGTGACTTTGTGAACCAGATTTAAATGGTTCAAATGGCTCTGAACACTATGGGACTTAACTTCTGAGGTCATCAGTCCCCTGTGATCTAAGTATGATGGGCCAGTTTTCTCCTTTTTAAATTGTTTGCTTCCTGAGAATGTCCTTCTCTGTCGTTAACTTACTGCAGTGTAAAATCTCAATAGTTTGGCCTCTTCCACTGCATGTCCACAGTGTGTCTTCAGTTACAATGAGTTGTTAACAATATGCTTTCAGTTTTCCATAGCCTTCTAAAATCGCGATAAAATTCGGTGACAGTGAGAACTTAATCGTTAATCTTTGGCGGATCGTATGAAAATACCGTTTCGTATTTCCCCTCTTCTAATTTCGTTGCACCGAGAGAGGTGGTACAGTGGTTAGCACACTGGACTCGCATTCGGAAGGATGATGGTTCAAACCTGGTTCCCGCCATCTTCATTTAGGTTTTACGTGATTTCCCTAAATAGCTTCTGGCAAATGGCAGGATGGCTCCTTTGAAAGGGCACGGCCAATTTCCTTTCCCATCCTTCCTTAATCCGAGCTTCTGCTCTGACCTCGTTGTCGACTGGATGTTAAACACTAATCTCCTCCTCCTTCTCCTCCTTCTTTTATTTCGTTGCCACTCCATCTCTCAAATGTTTCTAAACTCTTCTTCTGTTTTTTTTTCTTTATTGCACTTACAGGTAGTTTCCTGTAACTAGCAGTTGTCCGTGGTCGGTTTGCTCTCTTAGCTAGATTATCAGCTAGTTCATTGCCCCATATCCCTGTTGAGCTTTAAACTATCCTAAATCCATCCGCCATTTGTGTTTTTGTAATCCTCTAAGACTCGTATTTGTTCTCTCTCTTCCATCAAGAAGTTGTGTTCCTTCGGATTTCGAAACGAATACCATGTTATCCTGCCGTCGGTGTGGTTTACTTCAACTCTGTCAATATTCGTTAGGTTTTCGACACAAGCGCATTTACAACAGCAAATTGTTCTGCTTGTTTGTTTGGGTATTCACTACTCAATCTGAACTATAATTAATGATCAAGTTTCTGATTGATAAATATTGTTATTCGCTAGCCCACTGTGTCGACTGATTTGCTTCCATCCGTGTATACTTAAACAGAGTACTACATTTTTTTTTCTCTCGAATAAAGAAGTTGTGTTTCTTCGGATTTCGTAATGAGTACCATGTTATCCTGCCGGCAGTGTGATATACTTACTTCTCTCCGTGTATACTTCAACAGAGTAGTACTTACTTTCTTTCTTTTTAGTTGTTACGGAAAAGTCTGCTGGACGTGGACAGCTTGTGTAATCCTCTGACATTGGATCGGTTTTTTTTGTTTTTTTTCCAATCAAGAAGTTGTGTTCCTTCGGATTTCGTAACGAATACCATGTTATCCTGTCGGACAAGAGTGGCGTGGCGTGGCGGCAGGGGGGGGGGGGGGCAAAATCCCCCGGCCCAAGTCTCTCAAAGATTCGGCTCCCCCAGGACGATAAGTTAGCAAAAATGAGAGTGCTATTTATATTTACTTCGAGAAGGGAATATAAAATAAATGAAAGGATTTTGGCAATCAGAAAACGATAGTTGACGCTGCACATTCAAATCTATCAACACTTGTGAAACACGCAATTCCTATCATCAGCGCCGCGGAAAAGTTTGTGATAATGGAAGTAATATTAGAGGGTCTTATAAATGAGCTCACACACATTTTCTTCAGTGAAATACTCCTGCAAAATTTGGTCTGTCTGCTTGTTATAGCCTTATGTGGAATATATGCAGCCGAAAACAGTCGTGGAGCAGATCCTTTTTTTGTTTTTAGTTATTCAACTTCTTTACAAACTGTTCAATAACAGTCCACAAAGATGGAAAATTCTGAAGCAGTGCTGGAAGTTCTATACATTCCATTCCGATACCCGTCGGAGTGCACGGGTTGACGCTGCAGTACAAATTGCCATTGCTGTTGAAACTCTCAGTAAGTTCTGTGGTACGGGATGTTTTGAGTTATGTGATATCACTCAAGTGTTTTATCACGGAATCAGTTTAATTAAGGCTGTTGGTATCAACTGATTACAGAAGCAAACTACTACAAGTTCGAGACACTACCATTGATGTCGAGGTAAGACACTTTGAGAGCTTATTAAATGACTTAAAACATCTTCACGAAAATTAGGACGCCATTCTCCCTGATCTATATGATCCTGAGATACCGGAGATTCGCAATGAGGACAGGAAATAATTTCCCGATGAAGCGAGGAATGAAATGACACATGTGAATTATTGGCAATCTGGTGTCTAACTTGAAAACCTGAGTTGAAACAGTGAAGATTTTAGACGAAACATTTGAATTTTATGGAAATACTTAAAGACGACTGACGATCAGGTCGCTGAGGCATGCAGGTTATTTATCAGTGAATACCATTACGATGTCACAACATATTAAGAAGAAGAAATTAAGTATTTGGAAACAACACATACTTTAAACTTTGAATACATTACTTTGGAACCATTATAACTTTTGAATAAGATAGACGAGCTTAAAATTTTAAGCTTGTTCCCAAATGTATGTGTAGCGACTGAAGCTGAAGCGGAAAGTTCATGGAGCACTCTAGCTCCTGCTGTCAGTTGTCTCAGATCAACTATGAATCAACGTCTCACAGATTTGGGAGCCTTGGTCTCCCAATATAATTTGGCAAGACAGCTGGACATTGACGCTATACTTCAGACATTTCCAGAACGAAAGACTCGCAAAGGTCCATTCACAGTGTTACAAGGAAGTCGGTTATAAAATGTTCTCCGTTGCACGACTCATAGTGGTTTACATACGAGTGCGCTAATGCCTATCTACTGAAATGTGTGGGGGCGCCAGGAAACGAGTGGGGACGGAACACTCCATATCGCAGCGTTACTGGTAGCAGATCTTTCGTCAATTTACAGTGCCGTATAATACTTAGACATTTGTTTTAAAGTGAAGTGACAGTAAATTAAACTAATTTACAAAATAAAATTAAATGGAGCGTACACACATTTTACGATAATTCATTATTGAGTAGCACGTGAAACCAAACTTGTGAGTTTGTAAGTCGTATTATTTTTCTGTCTTACCGTTTAGGTCGTGGTTAAGCTATAATCCAGTTACCCAGCTGTGGTGGTTTGGGCTCCTGATAACAGTCTTCGTCACTACTTCTCAAACTAATTTACTACTGTTCTTTCAGTCTCCCACTCCATGACAGCGTCAAGGCGCTAGTATTATTTCTTGATGCATTTAACCTTTGTACACTCATTCACGATTCGTCTGACTTGTGTATTAGTTCTTTCAAAGCGGCAGTGGGAAACAGGATACATGGTTTACGACTGCTTTTTGTTTCACAATATTCCAAATAATTTTGACTGTAATAGAACCTAATACAGTGTGTATCCTAATAGCTGTTACCAGTTTTTCATCTGGTTGATATCGGATGTTCTGCCGGTGGTCAGCGTCCTCCAAGCACGATCTTCCGACGCCATAACTCTACATGTTGGGAAGACGCAGACCACCGGCAGAACACCCGATCTCAACGAGGTGGGAACGAATAGCCGGGAAGGTCTAAGAGATTACAGTAACAGTTCTCTGAAACAGTATGGGGCATATATCGTAATAAAAGCTGTGGAAGGACTTCACTGTCAAATGAGTGTGAAATTTTGAGCATGATCTTTTAGCAATCGCACATAACGCTGGTGTAGTAGACTACTACCTTTTTTCTTTCTACGAAATTATTATAATTAAAAACAGTTAATATTACAAATATATTTAGAAATTTTACTTAAATTTGTAGCTGTCGTAACATACTCTAATTCTGCTTGCAAATGCGAGTGGAAATTAAAAATGTGAATGCAGCGAATGTGCTCGGAAGAAAATTATGTACCGGAGGCAGAAAAATTAATTCTGATGCCAGTTCGATAAGTACGAAGCCGCTCATTCTCCACTTTCGTAGAAAAACAATGTTACGTATTTTACCACACGAAACTATGCAAACAAATTTCACAGAAGATGTTCTTTGACCAATAGCAACAAACTAACTTCAGTAGTTCATTGTTTCCGTAGTAAGAGTAACACTGAAACTAAACTCGGTGTGATGAACACTGACTTTTGTATAGAAAACGAAGCATTTGCAGATACTGTGTTACTGATAAGTGATGTTTACATTCTTGTCCTCTACTATGTGAGAAAGTTAGGATTCAACGTATTGTACCTTGAACAACTCTCGTTTTGCTCGAATTCCGCCGGCAGTATCTCGTGCAGCGCATAGTACCATAGTGTGAACTAGCGGAAAAATGCTCCTGTCTCAGCACAAGAAAGCGAATATGTTCCTCTTCAAAAGACTCTGACAGAAGAGCGGGGGATCAGCTGTGTCAAACGTCATTCTGTCTTCCTCACCAAAATTTCGCCATGCGAATGTATTCGCGTTAACACAGAACGATCTAAATTTTTTTAACCTGTCTCTCTTTGCAGTGAAGCCTTCACACTCAGCATCTCCCCCTCACTGCTGTTGTCTATGTGTCTCTCCCACCGTCTCATTTCCCTCCCTTTGATTTACAGTATTTCCCATCGCCTCTGTCTCCTCTCTCATTTACACTGTCTCTTTTTCTCTTTCTCTGCTACTGCAACTGTCGCCACTGTACCTCGGCAGCAAAAAGACTCTGGGGGAGAGCGGTCGGGAGGGGTGAGGGAAGGGGGGGGGGGGGCTCCTACATATCTGTTACCCTATAACCACGAGCTTAAAATTTCGGTCCAAAATGCACACTCCCCTATACATAAGAGTCACAGTTCGCCGGTCTGGGATGGTCCACATCTCTCAAGCAATGTTTCCCATTTATCTCCCTTTTCCATCTCCACTGTCTCCTAACTCCTTTTCTCCCTTACTTCTGTCTCCACGCGTCTCTCTTTTTTGCTGCAGCTGTCTCTCATTGAACACCAATGTCTCCTCTTATTTTGGCTGCCACCGCTACGTTCATTCAGTTCTCGTTCTTTTTCACTGATACTTTCTACCTCCCTCCATCACTGTCCCCCCCCCCCCCACCTTCTTTTCCTTCCAGTGGTAGTGTCCCCTCTCTCTTCTAGCGTCACTGTCTCTCCTTTCAGCAGGCAAAAGCGCGAATATGTTCGCATGCCAAAATTTTGGTTGCGGAAGGCAGAATGAGAATTTAGAGACATCTGGTTCCCCACTTTTCTGTCAGATTCTTTTCAAAAGGAATATACTCGCCTTTGTGCCCCTGGCAGGGGCATTTCTCCCCTAGTTCACCTATTTTCCCTACTGCATCAGCGTATGCAGCTTATATTTCTAAATTTGTGGTAAGATGTTATGGGACCAAACTGCTTAGGTCATCGGTCCATAAGCTTACACACTGCTTAATCTAAAGTAACTTATGCTATGGACAACACATACACCCATGCCCGAGGGAAGACCCGAACCTCCGACGGGGGCAGCCGCGCGGACCGTGACAAAACGCCCCAGACCGGGCGGCTGCCCCGCGCGGCTTATGCAGCTTATACAGGGTGATTCAAAAAGAATACCACAACTTTAAAAATGTTTATTTAATGAAAGAAACATAATATAACCTTCTGTTATACATCATTACAAAGAGTACTTAAAAAGGTTTTTTTTCACTCAAAAATAAGTTCAGAGATGTTCAATATGGCCCCCTCCAGACACTCGAGCAATATCAACCCGATACTCCAACTCGTTCCACACTCTCTGTAGCATATCAGGCGTAACAGTTTGGATAGCTGCTGTTATTTCTCGTTTCAAATCATCAATGTTGGCTGGGAGAGGTGGCCGAAACAGCATATCCTTAACATACCCCCATAAGAAAAAATCGCAGGGGTTAAGATCAGGGCTTCTTGGAGGCCAGTGATGAAGTGCTCTGTCACGGGCTGCCTGGCGGCCGATCCATCGCCTCGGGTAGTTGACGTTCAGACAGATAAGTGCCAATGTGGTGGCGCTCCATCCTGCTGAAATATGAATTGTTGTGCTTCTTGTTCGAGCTGAGGGAACAGCCAATTCCTGGGCTGCGAACAAATGCTTGCTGGATGCGTGCTACATTTTCATCACTCGCTCTCGGCCGTCCAGAACTTTTCCCTTTGCACAAACACCCATTCTCTGTAAACTGTTTATACCAACGTTTAATACACCACCTATCAGGAGGTTTAACACCATACTTCGTTCGAAATGCACGCTGAACAACTGTCGTCGATTCACTTCTGCCGTACTCAATAACACAAAAAGCTTTCTGTTGAGCGGCCGCCATCTTAGCATCAACTGACGCTGACGCCTAGTCAACAGCGCCTCAAGGGAACAAATGTACAACTAAATGAAACTTTATAGCTCCCTTAATTCGCCGACAGATAGTGCTTAGCTCTGCCTTTTGTCGTTGCAGAGTTTTAAATTCCTAAAGTTGTGGTATTCTTTTTGAATCACCCTGTATAAAACGAATTCTATAGATTATTAAAGCTTTGTCGGTTACTAATATATTTCGCTAAATTTACATACTCTGACACATAAAAATAGCAAATAAATGCTCATAATATAAAGTTAACACAAAATCGCTTGCTTTCCATTTTTCTCTATACTTTGCTCATCGATCGCAATTCGACGAAAATGCCCGGCTTATTATTTGTATCTTCTTAGAAGATAGGTTAAGGAAAGGCAAACCAACGTTTCTAGCAATTGTAGACGTAGAAAATTTTTTTGGCAGTGTTGACTGGAATACTCTCCTTCAAATTCTAAAGGTGGCAGGTGTAAAATACTGGGAGCGAAAGGCTACTTACAACTTGAACAGAAACCAGATTGCAGTTATAAGAGTTGGGGGGCACAAAAGAGAAGCAGTGGTTCAGAAGGGAGTGAGGCAGGATTATAGCCTGTCACCGATGTTATCCAGCCTGTATATTGAGCAAGCAGTAAAGGAAACAAAAGAAAAATTTGGGGAAGGAATTAAAATGGCAAATGGTTCAAATGGCTCTAAGCACTATGGGATTTAATATCTGAGGTCATCAGTCCCCTAGACTCAGAACTACTTAAACCTAACTCAGACCTAAGGACATCACACACATCCACGCCCGAGGCACGATTCGAACCTGCGACTGTAGTAGCAGCGCGGTTCCGGACTGAAGCACCTAGAACCGCTCGGCCACCGCGGCCGGCAAGGAATTAAAATCCAGGGAGAAGAAATAAAAACTTTCAGGTTTGCCGACGACGTTGTAATTCTGTCAGAGACAGCAAAGGACCTGGAAGAGCAGATCAACGGAATGGACAGTGTGCTGAAAGGAGGATATAAGATGAACATCAACAAAGGGCAAAACGAGGATAATGGAACGTAGTCGAATTAAATCAGGTGACACTGAGGGAATTAGATTATGAAATGAGACACTTAAAATAGTGAATGATTTTGCTGTTTGGGGAGCAAAATAACTGATGATGGTCGAAGTAGAGAGGATATAAAATGTAGACTGGCTATGGCAAGGAAAGCGTTTCTGAAGAAGAGAACTTTGTTAACATCGAGTGTGGATTTAAGTGTCAAGAAGTCTTTTCTGAAAGTATTTGTATGGAATGTACGGAATTGAAACATGGGCGATAAATAGGATAGGCTAGAAGAGAATAGAAGCTTGCGAAATGTGGTGCTACAGAAGGATGCTGGAGATTAGATAGGTAGATCACGTAACTAATGACGAGGTACTGAATAGAATTGTTGGGGAGAAGAGGAATTTGTGGCTCAAGCTGACTAGAAGAAGGGACATGTTCTGAGACATCAAGGCATCACCGATTTAGTTCTGAAGGGAAGCGTGGAGGGTAAAAATCGTAGAAGGAGACTAAGAGATGAATACACTAAGCAGATTCAGAAGGACGTAGGTTGCAGTAGTTATTCCGAGGCTTGCACAGGATTGAGTAGAATGGAGAGCTGCATCAAACCCGTCTCTGGACTGAAGACCACAACAACAAAGAAGAGCGGCGCGTTTCGTCACAGGGTTATTTGGTAACCGTGATAGCGTTACGGAGATGTTTAATAAACTCAAGTGGCAGACTCTGCAAGAGAGGCGCTCTGCATCGCGGTGTAGCTTGCTCGCCAGGTATCGAAAGGGTGCGTTTCTGGATGAGGTATCGAATATATTGCTTCCCCCTACTTATACCTCCCAAGGAGATCACGAATGTAAAATTAGAGAGATTAGAGCGCGCACGGAGGCTTTCAGACAGTCGTTTTTCCCGCGAACCATACGCGACTGGAACAGGAAAGGGAGGTAATGACAGTGGCACGTAAAGTGCCCTCCGCCACACACCGTTGGGTGGCTTGCGGAGTATCAATGTAGATGTAGATGTAGAAGAAAAGAGTAAAAGTATTAATAGAAATATTTTACTGAATTTTCCGTCCTCCCAGTTTTAAATAATTTTAGCAGTCTTTTTAAGTTCCTTTTAGGCATGTTAAGAATCTTTTTATCCCTTTTTGTTACTGTAGTAGCATTTTGGGCATTTTTGTAAAGGAATGAAGCGCCCATTATATACTGACAGAGCGTCATAAAGTTTTATTCATGAAAAAATTCTGACGAAGATCATAGTTTGGTGAACTCAGAACCCTTGGGATGACCCTAGAGGTTGTCGTATGTCCACAACGTCATTTAAAATAACGTTTACGCCTCAGACCAATTATTAGGTGTGTATTTTACTACGTAAGCACGACAAATTTTAACTGCTGGGTCTTGGTAATGGCTAATGATGTCGATAATGGTTTAGAATTTTCCAGTAATGTAATTTTACGAATGTATGATAAAATTTTCGACAATTTACCATGAATATTAATTATAAAAGTAGGCATTCCCACAACCGGTACTTTTCGTGCGCAAAAACCGTGGTTTTTTGGGGTTTTCTCAGGAATCACCCATTAAGAAGCCACCTAAGGTCCACCCTGGATTACACCTAATACAAAAGGGCCAACCAAATTCGTCAATTTGTCTGGGCTGGGGAAGGCGTCTAATGTTTAAATTTTTACCTCGTACTGAGGACAGCTACTGTATGCCAATTCTTCCGATAGATGCATAAAAAAATTATGTGATCTACGGACCCCCGGATATGACCCCCTGAAAATTTGTATTTTCGCGCTTGGCTTCTTAGAACATATCGGAACCGTGCACGACCCGATTGCATTTGTGAGGATGTGACTAGTGTTTCATCCTAGCGAGTATTTTTTGTGTGTTTCCAATATTCCCCGAATTGCTTTACGTTTAAATCATATCAGACCTTCTTTAAAATAACAATAAAACTGGGCTGTTGTATTTGGAGATGGGGCCCAATCACACATCTTGCCCCCGGCCCAGCACTAGCTCTCAGCGGCCCTCAGTGTAGGGCGATATCTACAGTCAGTCTGGGTATGTTACAGCATTTGGCTACTTCTCTTATCTTAAGAGTTGCGGGCATGAGGCCTGCTAAAACACTTAGAGCTTCGTTGAATGTCGTCCTGCAAGCTTTCGCTATCTTTAAATTGATTAATCGTTGTACTCTATTAATTTTAATGCGCTTGCAATGTCGCTCCAGTGCTTCTATCTATACTGGTGAGGTGGACGATAATATAAGTAATACCACTCCTTTATCAATGACTGTAGTACCTCAGGTCGCAGACCCCAGCTGAGACTAGCTAATCTTGAGAGAACTTTAATTAAAGCCTAACATGTGTCCGTGGAGTGTGGAATATCTTTATTGGATGTAAACTTCCATGTATTTTAGATGATCTAGCTGTGGAAGTTCTTTGTTCTTAAGGCAAATGCTATTCGTTGAACACTAGAATGTTACTATCGGTCCGAGTTGCAATTTGTTGGATGTCCGTGTTGCAGATTTCTCAGTTTCAAGAGCGCTTTTTTCCTTAGTAGAATTGAATGTCCACGAGAACAACTATGAGAGATGCCTTGAGTAAGGCCAGGTAAATATCGCATTGTATATTATATTCCATAGACCTGGATCGCAACAAGACCCTTGATTCCTGTTCTCTCATTTAGAAGATTGTTGACGGTCAGGGTTGCGGTTATGTGGCTAAAGTACATGTAGTTACATGTCAATATGCCAGGACATTCAAATCCACACAATTTTTTTTGTTTTTAATTCTAGGCCACCGACCGCTTCCATGGCTTTTGGTATCTCAAAACTCGCCATGATGATACACATTTTGGCGGTGAGACGCTGTCGATAAATTTGTTACTGTCATTAACGCATCAGATGTGCCTGCTTGTGGGGTGAAACCGTATTGATTTTTATGTTGGAGATCTCGCGAGGCGATGAAATGTGTTATTCGATTTACTAAAAGTTTTTCCAGGATCTCCGCTTCTGCGTGAGAAAGACTTATTGGGAGGAAATTTATGACTTCTATGCTGTTTTCTTTTCAAGGCTTGACTGTAGGTATTATTTTAACTCCCTTCCTAGTTTTGGAAAGCATCCGGTTTCAAGACAACAATTCCATATTTTTATAGAAAACTAAAAGAATATAATCAATAAATAGAATTGCAGTATCAAAGCTGTTATCTCCTGGCGTCTTTTTAATATCCATATGTTCTAGTATTTCACAAATATCCCCTTGTGTAAAATCCTTATCGTCTTCAGTTCCTCCGGCTGTGACATTAGAGCACCTGACTTCTGTACGATATTCATTATCTTCGTCTTTTTTATCTACTGGTACAAAGTAGTCTCATATATTCAGTACATTCTGTAAGTTTAATGTCATCATACAGTCTCATTTCTGTAGAGTTGTCATGAAGGAAGACTTACTAGTTTCGTCTGATGCCAAACGACGGACTGCAGGCCAAGGATTGTTATCAGAAGTGAAAATACGATATTCCTTTCATTACTGTAATTATGCTTTACAAACTGTCTCTGTATATTCTTTCTTCTGCTTATGATACACCTCTCAACGTTGATATGATTAATCGCAGCTGTCGTTGCCCTGTCTAAAAAGTTTTCTTAACGTTGAGTCCTTAATGTCTCGTCATTCGTCGTTTTCGATGCAACCGTCTTGCGGCATTATCTCTTTTCCTCTGGATTGATACCTCAACCGTCCACTGTCTTTCAGTCTCAGATCGTAATGGTTCTTTTGCTACGAAGACCTTCTTGCATGCCGCGTCTATAAGAGTTTCGTAGTCTGTCCTGCAACCGTCAATGTCCGTTTCTTTTTCCACCAACATACGCAGTTCTGTGTCCATATTTTTTAAGACATTGTGGCAGTAGGCTTTAGATAGGTTTGTTCCTGTTCTTGCTTGATAAACTATTCAAAATTATTTAACTTTTTTCCATTGATTATGTATTTGATACTGTCGAAACCCCTGACGCTGTGATGTTTTAAAAGTGACAATTCTGTGATCCGAGCAACTTCCTTCGTTACTGCGTTTCCAGTCAGTCAATGACTACACGTAGGATGATGGCCAGTTAATCATTAGTGTTTTGTTGGTATTTTATGACAGAAGCAATAACGACACAATTTTGCATTCTCTTTCCTTTTCTAATGTTAATGACAATCTTTGTAATTTGATGGGTACGTTTATATCTTTTGTCTTGAAGAGGTTTTCGTCTACCATTTACCCCATGGCTTTATGATTCTTTGTATATTTATTGATGATCGGTAATTTACATTTTACATTTTCTGGTAATATTTACGAACAATTTGAATTCTTCTACTGTAGAAAGTTATCCAGCACAGTGTGACATATCCGCCATGTATCACATTCAGAATTTCTATCATCACAATCATCTCGAGATTCTACAGCTGTAGGCTGGAGAGGATTATGATTTGACTCTGTGGGATAGAAAACATTTTTTTACTTCATATTGAGAGTGATCGCTAAATGCTAAGAATAATACTGAGGCAGGTAGGGAATCAACAAACATATGTTGATCGATTATACTCGTATAACGTCGGAATTTCGATGGTTCTGTGCCGCATGTTGTTGATCAATATTCGATGTCTGACATTTTTGGGAGCCTCTCTGCACTTCGTATTATATTCTCGTGGTTGTGTATCGGAAGAATAGCGATGTCACTTGATATGTTCAGTTGGCAATTTTAAAACTGTCAGAGGAGATATGTCGACTTCTTGTCCCGTCCTGTGCAATGTTCGTGTTTCAGCAAGTGCTCTTCGCACTGTTTGACGGACAGATGTTGTGGCTTTAAGTGCAGGGAAGTCGCTGACGATACTTGTTATATCACCGGCAAGATTTGGGCAGTTTTTCCTCGCATAGCTAATATCTTTACAGTTTTAGCAAATTACATCAAACAGGAAGGAAGTCAGAAGTCACAATTCAGTCTGTACTTTGTATATTTTTTTAATCAAATTATTGATTTAAGCTATGTACATGCTAAGGTCGAGTAATAACATGTGCAGTTACAAGCCAAAATCACTCAATTCAAATGCACTGATGATAGCTTTAGTGTAGCTAGAATCTAGATCAGCAATAAAATACAAATTGTATCTCGACTGATTGCTGACTTCCTTCCTGTTTTCCAAGATGCTAAGCTACAGCCATGCAGTATTTTTTGAAAGAATAATCCGCCACTTACTGTATTTTTCTTCTGTACATCTAGATTTCGGCTTTTACGCCATTATCGAGAAAAACGTTAAAAGTCCTTAGACCATTAATATGTCATATCTGGTAAAGTCAGCACTACGCATGAATTACATTACAGTCGCTCTGCACAGCTGTTCCAGTGGGATCCAACCTGATGACAAATTACATCATTTACTGATACATAAACTGTTAAGATATTTCCTTCGAATGGAATCTGCAATTTGAATGGCACTTTACCGAAATCTTCAGTGATAAATTGTACAGTATACAATAGACTGTATGTAAGCACAGCCCTGTATCTTAGAAGCTAGTATTTCGCGAGTATGTCTGGGTGTGGCCTTATTTAAACATTTGGTTAATAACTAAGTTTTTAGGAATGAAAGGAAACACATTGAAAGAACTCGTCTGCCTGAACTTCTGAATCGCCTGAGGGACGCAATCATTCCCTTAATTGTTATGCCACCTTCTCGCAGTAAATGGTCTACATGTTCAACTTGTCTAAGGAAAACACAAGATCATGCCACCTACGATATGTGAACCATGCATAAAATCTGTGGCATATATTGTACCACTCATTGGCCACAAGTAGTCATCGATGATGGTATCAGGTACACTCTCGATGACAACCGCTTTGTCTTGAGAGATGGTGTGGTCAGGGGCGAGAGATGGCTGAAAGCGTGCTGCCGCAGTTGATGTCAGCTGCGGCGCTGTGCTCGCGGATTTGTCGCCTGCGCTCGCTTTTCTTTTCCTTTATTGTCATTTCATTCCATGCCCCATATGGGCAGGGGAGGGCTGGCAGCAGCACAGTCCACCGCTCTGCAGCCAAATGGATTTAACATAAATACAAGGGGAACTCTTAGATAAAAAGTGGGGGTACAAAGGGGGACATAAATATACACTAAATGGAGATGATGGGAGTTAAAATATACACTAATATGGGGACATTGGGGGACAATTAAAAGGTCGACATAAAGTTAAAAGAACACAGCTGCCAATTTGCTGCATACTGGAGTCAAACACAAGGTAAAAGTCGGCCACAATATAAACTTCACACAGAGTGAGACACTTAAAAAAAACACTGGAAACGACTAAACACTCGCAAAGAATAAAAAACCACTGGTAGGGACCTGCCAAGGGACTGGAGGTTGGAGAGGAGGGAAAAAGAGGGGAGGGGGGACGGTGAGGCGGGAGGAAGAGGAAAAAGGGGGACAGGGGGCACCCCAAATGGCAGGAGATGGGCAGAGAGGGGGATGAAGAGGGAAGACAAGACAGTCTAGAGACACTGAAGGGGAGCATGAGAGAGGGATGGAGTGTAGGATGGGAAAAGCCACTCAGGAGAAGGGAGAGGGAAGAGAGGGAGCCCTGGCGAGGAGGCAGGAGGAAGGTGGGCTTAGAGTTGGTAGGAGGGGCAAAGTTCATCATCCGAGAGGGGTAGGTGTGAAAGGAGGTGAGGAGGTGGTGTGGAGATGGAGAGACGTGGGCGGGGACACAGTGGTAAGAAAAATGGCTCTAAGCACTATGGGACTTAACATCTGAGGTCATCAGTCCCCTAGACTTAGAACTACTTAAACCTAACTAACCTAAGGACATCACACACATCCATGCCCGAGGCAGGATTCGAACCTGCGACCATAACAGCAGCGTGTTTCCAGTCTGAAGCGCTTAGAACCGTTCGGCCACATCGGCCGGTGGACACAATGGTAAAGACGCGGCATCGAGCTGGGGGTGGAGAGGAAGGTGGACGCCAGGGGGTGGGAGGTATCGAGTCAGCGGACAATATACAGAATGCAGATGTGTTCAAGTAAAAGGAGAAGGTGGTGGAAGGGGATGAAGTGGATGAGGTCATAGAGGATACCTGTGGGGGACAGAAGGCGAGGAGGGGTGCATGGTGCTCGAGGATTTGGAGGGCGTTATAGAACCTGCGAGGGGCCAAAAACCAAGCAATGCTGGTATAACAAAGGATGGGGTGGATCAAGGATTTGTAGGTGTAAAGGATGGTGGAAGGATGCAGCCCACATGTCCGGTAGGACAGGAGTTTCAGGAGGCGGAGACTGTTGCGGGCTTTGTGTTGGATGGTAAGGAGATGGGGCTTGCACTCACATTGGCGCCTTCCATTTGTACTTCGATGATGTGAGACGGTGACAGTAGCATCACACATAGCAGGTCATTGAACCAACCATGGATGCCCACTAAACTAGTCGCTTGATTACGTTTCAAAATGCGTTAATTTTGCAATGGAAACACCACGACCTACTATACAAGCACTTCCTTGAGTTCATTATAGCACAAATCAACAGCCATTTTGCATCTGGCATGCGATGTATCAGTTAGTATGTATTTTGGTGTGTAGAATCCGAATCTGCCTTTTAAAACGTTTTAACACGTAAGATTTTTGTGTTTTCAATTATTATTATTGTTTACTTTCTGTATTTTGTGATTAGCGTCATTCTGTTTAGATGTCTAGTTTTTAATTTTTGATTTTTTGGTAGAGTACAGGAATGCTAGATTGTCTAAAAATCTTCACTGCAGGTATGATAAGAATTCCAAACTTCACTCACCAGATAGTAAGGTAATCGATGGTTGGAAAGGCACTTTATCATATAGTGCACGTTGAAACACACATGGTGTATTTTCTAAAAGTTATAACAGCCATTTGACTGTACAACAGGTTCTATTTCACAATCTAGATTTCAGCCTAAGGCCATTATCAAGTGTTACAAGTATTATAAGTCATTTGACGCCAGTAGAATCCAAATCATGGTCAAAACAAGTCTCGTCCGTTATATAAGCCAACTTTGTCGAAATAAATGCAAGAACATTTGTGTAATGTTCAAATATACTGGCAGTTAGCATGACTCAGTCGATATAATTGTGAAAAAACAGATGACCAAATCACAGGTTTTTAAACTTTGCTACAGCCGCGCGCCGGCCAGAGTGGCCGAGCGGTTCTAGGCGCTTCAATCTGGAACCGCGCGACCTCTACGGTCGCAGGTTCGAATCCTGCCTCGGGCATGGATGTGTATGATGTTCTTACGTTAGTTAGGTTTAAGTAGTTCTAAGTTCTGGTGGACTGATGACCTCAGATGTTCAGTCTCACAGTGGTCAGAGGCATCTGAACCACTTGTACAGTCGCGCGCTGTATGGCGCCTTGCCACGGTTCGCGCGGCTGCCCCCGTCGGAGGTTCGAGTCCTCCCTCGGGCATGGGTGTGTGTGTTGTCCCTAGGGTAAGTTATTTTAAGTTATATTAAGTAGTGTGTAAGCCTCAGGACCGCTGACCTCAACAGTTTGGTCCCATACAAACTTACCACCACTTAGGTGATTTGAGGTGTTTAGAAACCAAATGCAGAAAAAGAGTTTAAATTTGTTAACAAATATAACAATCAAATCGACACACAAACGCACAAAATGAACAAATTAGATGTGAACAGAAAAACGCAGTCGTGTAATGTCGAAAAGTGTGCACATGCGCCACTTTCGTGGCCACCATTCGCTCGCTATATGCAGTATGTATATACAGTTACCATCGCCAGCTGGTGTACTGCGGGTCGGTAGTTCGATCGTCAGCAAAAATTCGTTATTTAGTATTTATCATACCTAGAAGGTTCTCGAAATTTCTTATGTTTGTAATATTTACATATTTTGGAATAGTTGATGTTTGTATACAGGTTGTCTAACATTCTGCGTGGTCTGTTGTACTAAGTCGTGTCTCCCTACCATTTTCGCGCAACGACGCTCTGAGCGTGTTTTTTAGGGAATTGACTAGTTTGAACCTGGGACCTGTTGCTGGTAAGGAGACGTCAGACCACACATGACATGTAGAGTTCAGAAGAGTTCAGTGAGACTAGCGATGATATAACCAAATACTTAATGATTTCAGCGTCAGCGCCACTGCACTCCATGTAAAAGAATCTTAATACTAACTAAATTTTGTGGAAGGGGTTCAAGGCTTTCCTATTTTTAGTTAGCTGGAAAAATAACGTCGAAAAAGCAGTTAAGTTTACCACTGGAAATTTTATTCTACTCACAAAACATTGTTCATAAATTACACTATTGATAAAAGGAAATATTTTAATACAGGATGATAAAAACCAACTGCGTTCAACAAAAATGTGAACGAATATTCCCTGATTGGGTTTCCAAGTTCTACAATGGATTGAAGGATGACCTATGCCATATCACATCTATAATCTAGGTTTAAATTAAGTTTCACAAAAGAGAAAACTATCAAAATGGTCTACAGTGACCCTCAATTATCTTTAATTACTTATTTAACTTGTCGTAAATTACAGTGGCTCATGTGGCTTCTCAATTATTATATAACAGAAAAATCATCGCGTTTCAGTTTTTAACTTCCACTAGCAAATGTGAATACCATGAGCTTTAATTGACGATCGACACTAGTATTACGTAAAAAGGGGATGTAACAGATGAGACTTCTGCAGTTCTGAGTGAAAATGCGGCATCGCGTGCGTTCATTACCTTGTCGGTGTTCGTCAGGGGGCAGCGACCGGCGCAGCTCCGTACAGCTCGCCGTCTCCGAAGCAACTCTCTCCTAACTTCTCGTTACTACAGTTTACCGAAGTTGGTTTAAAAAAAACTATCTGGCTGTGTTTTCATCTGACCAATCAGGGTCTCAATGTTAACCTTAAGCTCTGCCTACAAAAATTCTGTCTATCCAATGAGAAACGTTATACTTTTCGTGGTGGGGCAATGTTTTTAAAGTTTGCAACGTAACAGAGACGCGAAAAAGTCTCACGCTAAAACTTGCAGCTGGTGTGGCTCTTTTAGTGTTATCGTAAGATCTATACTGTTCTTCTTAACATGGGCTGGGGGTGGTCCTGTCGGTTACTTTTCGTGGTGGGGCAATGTTTTTAACGTTTGCAACGTAACAGAGACGCAAAAAAGTCTCACGCTAAAACTTGCGGCTGGTGTGGCCCTTTTAGTGTTATCGTAAGATCTATACTGTTCTTCTGGAGGGCTCTAGCTTTTAACATGGGCTGGGGGGTGGTCCTGTCGGATAGCTGGCGACGTAGGTGTTCGTCCTTTATCGTAGGGCCTTCTAGCTTAACACGGTTCTGCTCTCGGCTTCTGTTCTCGTTTCTCCCCTCAGAACTGCGTCTGTCTCACGTTGGGAAGGTAGACATGCATTTAGGCATTCTTGTGTTAGTCTGTGGTATTCCATTTGCTCACTCGTCACTCGTTTTACTTTGGTTAATTTAATGTCACGATTTATTCGGAGCTATGTGACATCCTACTGGATTTGCTTATCATGTCAGGGTTTTCATGGAAGGTGTTGGATTTGCCTGACACCTTACAGTTGAATATCAATAAAACCGGCAAACTGCAGGGACGGATTCTTGGCTGGAAATGGAGGGGAAAAAGGTCCTACAAGCATGTGCCCGCAAAACGCATCGTTGCCACGGTAGATGACGCTGATGAACGAAAGTTCCTCTGACCACGTGCCCTGTCTGTAGCCCACAGATGACGCTTATGCAGATTGATGACGAATTTTAAGGAATTTTAACATTAAGAGTGTGCTCCGTCCCCCTACTAAGATTAGGGCACTACTCGGCTCTGTGAAAGATGATTTGGGGCTTAGGAAACCCGGTGTATACAAAATTCCGAGTCAGTGTTGGAAGGCTTACATTGGCCGTACGATTCGCTCAGTTCATGACAGGGGTGTGGAACATACGAGGCCACAACAGCCGGAAAAATCGGTTGTAGCACAACACTGCTTAAATGAGGGACACAGTATGAAATATGATGAAACTGTGGTAGTTGCCAACATTTCCGGTTTTTGGAACAGTGTCTATAAAGAGGCGATTGTAATTAGGTTGGCGAATAATTTAATCATCAGAGACAATGGGTTTCCTCTTAGCAAGACGTGGAATCCTGTACTATCCCGCATCAAAACTGAACGTTCTTCGGTGCAGCCCTAGTGCGATATATCGTTGCCAGCAGTGTCCTACTAAGGGCGGCGCCACCTCCCAGCAACAGTGATGGGCGGTGCATGCGCCTTGTACTGAAAGGTGGCCTATACAGGACGTCCATTTGCAGCCTGGCGTCAGTTCTCAGCGGGACTCATCTGAAGAAGCAGCATTCTCCTGAAGATGGCGACCAGTTGGATCGCCGAAATATCGAGTCAAGTTGATTTCAGGATCCGGCAGAAAACCCGGAGAGACTTTCAAGACTTATTACGCCGTGAAAGCCTACGTAGTCATACCTCCTGTGTTATGCTGTAGCAGATCTTTTAATGTATCGTCCAAGTTTCATCGAGCTATGTTACTAGGCAGTGACGCGTCATGCGAAAGTTACTTTCCTCCTTACGTTTTGCACACTAGTGTAGATGTAGATGTAGTACATTAAGATACACACTGCTGATAAAACAAGTCAAGCAAATAGGAGGAGGAAACTGAATGAAACTTCACGTATCGATAGAATACGTGAGGTTATTTCAGTCATTACAAAATCGAGTCAAATTTACAAAGCTCTTGAGAGGATGAACACACTTATCAGTATCACGTAGTATTCCGTCTGTCCTGGATATTTGTGAAAGCTTTCTATAAAAAATCGACTGTATGTGAAAAAACTGAATATATTGATTTCAAAATCTTTCTCCTCATGTAACGTATGCTTTAGGAATCGCATACAATTGATGAGCAAAATTGGTTGTTGGTTGGCCCTATGTTGCCTATGTGAACAGCGTCGTGAAACAAAGATTTAAACTTCATTAAATATGAAATAAAGGAAATGAATCTAATGAAACGCCAAAAGGAACTAATTGTGAGCTCATTGAAAACTTTATAACTAAAACTCAGTGCCGAACAACACTATGAACGTTGCGTTATATGAAGTGCCATGTTTGACTTCTAATATCTAAAAACATAAATTATTTCTGTACTCGGAAAAAATAAATGTTTCAAAATACTAATACTGTTCACTGAAAACAAATCTGCTTGCTAACACGACACATGACAATCCAGACGACACACTGTTTGTTCAAGAACGTAAGGTGAGATCTGCCCTGAGATAAAAGTGGCTTATCTTTTGCTCAGCATTTTGTTTTTGTGTCTGGAATACTGACTTTCTTGAAAGCAAATACGAATCAGCAGATGCAGGAGCTAAAGAAAAATAATCTACTCTTTTTTTTTTCTTTCAGAAACAATCTGTTGCTGCATGTGGCGTGCAATGCAAAAACGGAAGTTTACTAAGAATCGTGGAAGTGGGTTACACTTCAAAGAAAACTGTTCTTAAGAAATGAAACTCTGATTACTGACAAAAAGACTGCACAAAACAAGAAAACTCTCACAATTATAAAATTCTCTCATTAGAAAACACTACAAACATTTCGACCAATAGAGTTACTTCTGACATAACGAGAAAACCAAGAGATCAAATTAGTGTTAATCATGAAAGTTGTTAGTTATGTGAGGGGCAAAGTTTACCTACAATTAATATTTCTGACAAAACAAACATTTCATTCTTGTGAATGTCTTCGTTATCTTTAAAAGTCCTCCAAAATCTTCTCCCTCAATATAAAGAACGAGAAAGGGTTATAAATGAGTTTACTTCTCCATAATAAAGCAGTCCAGAAAGTTTCTCTCAGATTTAAAATTAACAGGTCTCGTTCTCTGAAAAACTCAATTGCTCGCTACTGTGCCTCAAAGAAGAATGACCCAACGCTGCACAATTGACTGACTATCAAGTCAACCACAAATAAAACTAAACACAGTGAAAAGCATTTTATTCACTACTCATGCAGTCCGTTGATTCATCCTGGTCCCAGTGCAGCAGAGGTGAATTATTTACATTAGCAAAAACATGTGAGAACCTTCGTTTCAGAATAATGTAGTAAAATCGTTGTATCCTCGCCTCATGCAAGCTGGTCCACAACTGTTGTAAGTGATCCTTGAGAGTTTGGATACTGCTGCTGGGACGAAGTCGAGGTCAGATCCTGTCCCACACTTGTTCCATTGGGACAGGTCTGGGTGTCCTCTTGGCCACAGGAGTACTTCAACATCATGCAGACAGTTCATAGATGCGAGCCATGTGCGGGCTAGCACGGTGCTGTTGAGAAATGCCTCCACGATACTGTCGCATGAGAGGAACACATGAGAACGCAGGATGTCCATCGTCTGCCATTGTGCCGTCAGACTTCATACGAGTATACCTACTAGCAGTCCCAACCTGAAGTCATATACGACAGCTCCTCACACCATGATGCCAGGAGAAACATCGTTGTGCCTCCCCAAAATATTGGAACAATTGGACCTCTCTCCAGGTCGCCGTTATGCTCACCGACGAAAGTCATCTGAGGCTTTTCAAAAGAGGTGCAGCCCCTCCACGCCCACACCGGCATGATGGCCAACTCAAAACGCCTACTGCCACCTCTGCACAAGGGTTAGTTTTCACTAAAGTGCGGTGTCGCAGGATGTGGGTATAGCGATATTTCCGTACGTCTGGTTAATGTTAACCATTAATACGCGCTCATCTGGAGATAGATTGGGTCGAAAGTCGAAGGAAGGGTAGCGGTTTGAAGGGCGGAGGGAAAAAAGTACCAAGGCAACAGCCAAGGGAAAAAAACCTGTGCGATAGTTAGGTCGGGTAGTAAGAGCAGTAGCGGATGTTCTGCTGCCTGCGACAGGTCATGCAAGGGTAGATTTTGTTAGTAGTGGGTATCATGCATGTCGGTACCTTTGACGTTGTGCGGTGCTGTTACTCGGCGGCTGCCGCTGGGTGCCGGTGTTCATCTCTTGGGCAGCGTCAGCATACCTGTAACAGTCAGGTTCATCACCGTTTTGTTGTCCGATATGTCATACATCAGATGGACAGTGTAGGGTGTTGTTGGCGATTTGTTTGTGCGTCAGTGAGCGAGTTCGTCGGTTTACCTGCTGTAGCTTGTTGGTCGGCTTTAATAGCGGCTGGTATATGTAGTCGACGTTGCTGATATGCAGGGGCTTGCCGACGTTTGTCGCTTGTTTGTGTATGTTAGCTTGCCATAGTTGGTTATGCCCTAGCTAATAGAGTCTTTGGCCGCTTATGCTTTCGCCTATGGTTGTGACCGTAATTTCACAGAGTAAGGATGAAAGGATTGTTCAAGTGTCTCGAGTTCCTGTATAGTTGTGTGACGTGTTTTATGACTACTTCCTTAACGTTTTCAAGACGGTATTCATTGTGAAGATCCACAGAGCGTGTGTAGCGTGGATCGTTGCTAATGATTCGTAGCACTTTGTTCTGTATGATTTGCAGGCGGTACAGGCGTGTAGGAGCTGCATATCCCCAGACGGGAGCTGCGTACGTCATAAGAGGTCTAATCAGTGTCATCTATATGGACCTCGACACCCTCCTAGTCAGTGTGCTTTCCCTGTTGAGCAATGGTTAGAGTTGCTTGTGCCTCGCGTGCGCTTTGTTGGCAACATATTCGATGTGGTCCCCCAATGTAACTTTCCGGTCCAGCTAGACACCGAGATATCTTTCTCTCGGAAATGTATTGGGCGTGCATGTAGAGATATCTTTCTACTGTGTTGATATTTGCGCAGTAGTTTCAGTCTGCATGTAAACAGAAATGCTTCACATTTGTCGACTTTTACTTTAATACGCCACCGTTCCAATCAAGGCTCGGCAGTTCTGAGTGCCGCCTGTATTCGTGAATTAATGTTCGACGGTTTCCAATCTGTGGCTATGTCATTCGCGTAGATAGTTAACGTCGTTATTGTGTTGCTGGGAAGTCGTTAATGTACAGGTTGAACAAGATGGGCCCTAGGATGCTTCCCTGGGGTACTCCAGCTTGGATACCGTGTTGTGTTGATTGTTTGCCCTGCACGTCAGTGCTGAAACACCTGTTCGTGAGAGATGAGTGTATGAGACGTACGCGCCCGTCCAGGAAACCAGCTTCGTTTAGTTTGCGAGGTCATCGGAGGTTGCGTAGAACCGTGATTAATCGGAAAACACAATGTGACGCCATTTATCAGCAGTCCATGCTTCCCACTCACGGATCCTCTTCAAAAACAACCGTTTGGGTTGTGATGTTAATGGCGGTCTCCGCCTGTCGCGGTAATTCCCTGATCCTGCCAGTCTCCGACCAATGGTGCGAGATGACACAGAATGCTGTCGTGAGTCTATTACTTGAGACTGGGTATGAGGCGCAGATGTGACGGGGTTACAATTTTCTTGGTGCACAAAACGACGGTCCTCCATTGTCATGATCAGACGCGATCGACAGGAACCTTGATCAGGAGTATGCCTGCCCTCGCTTTCCTGTGTAGTTAAAGTCGGGCCACCGTCGCATCCGAATGCCTCACTAATCTGGATATTTCACGATTCGACCAGCAGGCCCAATGGAGACCTACAATGGAGCTGTTTTCAGACTCTTGTCAGGTGCTGATAACGCTGTTTCAAACGAGTACGCAGCATCTCTGTGTCCTTCTCAGTGATCATTCACGATCTGATGCTTTTCACGCTCCTTGTAGGCCCTACAAAGTCTGGAAGACAACTAAATACGAACAACACTAATGAGCTCTGGTGTACGTTCTACCTCCAACAGAGAGTTGCAATTCTAATCATTTACATATCCGCTGTTAGTGTGTACGTATGCCAGGTTACACTGACATCTGACCAAGTCTTCTGATCACTTCACTTCTTTTGTTAGGCAGCGTAATTCATGGCGTTCCATAACTTCAGCCTCCTCAGAGCGTTACACGCTGAATAAATTGGTCTTGAATTTTAGTTGTTGACCTCTGGTTTTATATCCGCATCAATATGTATACTCAGCGAGCCAATATGCGGAGCGTGGCGGAGGGTACACAGTGTAGCACTATCACTTCCGCCTATCACTTCCGCCCCACCTGCCAGCCCCTTTTTGGGGAATGGTACGCGGGAGGAATGACTATTGGAAAGCCTTCATATGTGCTCGAATCTAATTTTACCTTCATGGTATTATAGTCAGATTTACGTAGGAGGAAGCAATGTACTGGCTGACCCGTGTAGGAACGTACCCCGTCTGGATTTTAACAGCAAACCACACCATGGTACAGAACGCATCACTTGTAGTGTGTGACGCTGAAGTCGACTGGTCTGTTCTGTGAAGCTTTAGAGCTTAGTGAACGAGTCCGCGACAAACCTACTGCATTCCTTTGGATCTTTTCTATTTTTTCAACCAGTCTTACCTTGTGAGAATGCCAGACTCGGGAGCAGTATACAAGTACAGGTTACCTGCCTGCAGCGAGGATGGACTACTCTTCCAGTGGATCAGCCTGGCTTCTGCCTTTTCTGCGACTAACTTTATATGGATGGACTACTCTTCCAGTGGATCAGCCTGGCTTCTGCCTTTTCTGCGACTAACTTTATATAGTCGTTCCACTTTAAATCATCCAATACAAATACTCCCAGGTACACTGCCGGGAAAAAAATGAAATCCCCTCAAGGTCTGTGTTCAATAGCACCAGGATGAAATGTGTGCATCACGACGGCTTGTAGCGTTAGTTATTCATTTGTCACGGTCACCGGAGATCAGACGGTGCTCTGTGCGCTCTCTTTTTCGACTCTGCAGGCGATAACTATGCTGCGTTTAGAGGTGAACAGTGTTTGCAACATTCATTCTTGGGTACAACCATGCCCCACCAAGCGAGTATATACTCCTGTTGAACGACTTAGCCATTTCAGCAGGTCGCATGATGGGCCTGCGGGAAGCTGGTTGTACGTATCGACGAGTTGCAGCAAGTGTATGGCAGACTGTATCGCTGGTGTGTCGTTGCTTTCAACAGTCGTCTGCGGAGCATTGCTACACCCGTAGACCAAGTTCTGGACGCTCATCAAGGTCGACACATTGTGAGACTGATAGTGACCGACCGAACATCGTAAATGAAAGGATTCTGGACACGTGTTGAACACGATGTGTGACCAAGGATGACTGGGAACCTTCTGCTTGCAGCATGACTAGGATCACGTGTGCATCTGGCCAGGCTGCCACTGACAACACGACACCGTCAAGCACGGTTACTCTGGAGTCGGAAAGAGTCGACTGGGAAATGGAATGGCACTCTGTTGTCTTCAGTGATGATAACAGGCTCAGTCTGTGTACGAGGGATGGACGTACACATGTACGGCGTAAACCTGGTGAGTGACCTTTTGCGGAGTGTGTTCGCACATGACACACAAGTCCCACGTAGGTTTCAAGGTGGGGAAGGCCATCAGATGCAACTCGCAATCACATTTGGTGGTTCTGCAGGGTAAATTATCCCGCACAGGCTGTAAATATCCGTGTTCCTGCAGTTTCTTCGATAGCATGGTGATTCGCTTTTCAAGCACGGCGACATACTTCATTGACAAGAAGGTGATGTGCTACTCGAGCAGTACAATATACGACCGTGCGATCGAATGTGGTCTTCACGGCACACAATAACTGCTCTCCTCAGCAAGATCACCAGATCTCTCGCCAGTTGAACCCCTATAGGATACGGTGAAACAGGAACTCACTCGTTCTCCATAGTCTGCAAAAACCATTTCCGAATTGCAGCTAAAGGTGCAAGCTGGGTGAGACAATCTACGGATACCAGATATTCTAGTACCAGTGCGGCAATTTGTTGCAGGATGACATTATACGCCTTTGCGCTGCGTGAGCACACACCTGCATTGCCGTCAGAGCAACCAGTTTTGTTATTACCAACTTTTATTATTATTTTTGTGCTATTGTACAAACTTTTTATAGCTTCAATAAGACGTATAGCATAGCCAGCTTTAGTCATTATGTCCCATAATTTCTTCCTATTCATACAGTCAAAACCTTTTCCGAAGTCAATAAAAGCTCTATGTGTTTCTAAATTGAATTATCCTCTTTTCTTTATTGGGATCGAAAAAGCTTTCAGTGGCATGAACAGAAAGAAATTACAGGACATAATGTTTAAAGCTGCCTGTCGTAGACATCTCACTGAAGCTACAAAAAACTTACACTTGGGCACAATAATAAAAGTTGGTGAAACTTTTTTATTAAAATTTTTACTTAAACTGCTGAGTGAAATTGAATGCAAGTGAACCTACTTTCTCTTTACTTTTTCTTATCATGTCAACACTGACCCACAATATTCTAGCGCAACGCAATCTGACTGCTCAAAATAGGATAACCTGACTTCAAATAATTAATTCAAAAGAATGGCCCTGACTAATAAAGAAATCTTAACAATAACCTGTACATTTCATTAAGCACTTACCTCACAATAATCTTCATTACGCGAACCACTGCAGTATAGCGTGCGTCAATACTGCCACCTAAATAAAAGATTCTAACTACTAAAGCCACTAATTACTAATAGGCACGTGGTTAGCAAATGAAAGATTTGGTTGCAAACCAAATAATGTATTTTTTTACCTTAATAATGTGACATCCAGTTCAAACACAAACATAAATCGTCATTGATATCTAGTACAAAGATATATAATCATGAATAATAGTGCCTCTCCAGTCGAACATATACAGATAGTTAGCCTACGCTCTAACACTTCAGACCTCTACCCTCCATCAATGCTAACTTCTCACATCTAACATCTATCACTGCTGACCCTACACCTCCAACTGCCCAACTGTACTATCATCACTGCTGGCGACTAACTTCCAACTGCCCAACTCTACTGGCGATTAACTTCCAACAACGAGTCCAACCAGCCACAGAGTCTCTTACAAAGAAAGCGCAGTCAGAGATCCAATGCAAAGCGCTACACAGCGCTGCCAACACAGAAGCAGCCCACTTACATTGGTAATAATAAAACTGAAGGAATTACTACCAACAAGGGGGAAACAAGTCTGTAGTCCGTCATCAAGCTTATTTAATGCATGTATAAATGATTTAATAAAAAAATGGAGGGAGTAAATCCCCGGATATACAGATTAATAGAAATATATATGTCAATATTCTCATGTACGCTGATGATTTTACCGTAAAAGCAGTCTATGAATCACATCCATTAGAGAAAAGAGAATATAGCGTACGAAATCTAAAATCATGGATGATCATGAGAAATACCCCACACGCTCAAAATCACATCCATTAGAGGAAAGGGAATAAAGCCTACGAAAACTAAAATCTTGGATGATCATGAGAAATACCCCACACACTCAAAAATAATGCACAACTTGAGCTGGCCTCCAACTTTAATTTTTCTAGTATGTGATGTAATTTGTGACATGGACAAGTACACAGAAAATAAGATTAACAAATATCAATCAATATGAGGAATGATAAACAAAACATTCCAGAACAAAATACTAAAGGAAACAAAAATTAAATTTTATAAAACCATGACTGCACATGTACTGCTATATGGAAACGAGTCATGAATCGCCAAAGAACGCAACAAAAGCAAACTACAAGCAGCAGTTTTTTTACAAAAGTGAGTGATGTTACCAGGGCAGACCGTGTAGAATTAAGATATTAGCAATGGGCTAGATGTTTATAATATTAATGAAAAGACTGAATGAAATAAAACATTATTGAAACATCATCTGTAGAGTGCAGAGCCCAACGTCTGGCCATCCTGTACCAGCCAAGAGGAAGTAGCAACGTAGACGCAGGATGAAGTGGCAGTGAAAAGTGAAGGCGGAACAGTGCCTAAGCCTTTAAGTGCAGAAGAAGAACAGGAAGAGGAAGTTACCGCCAGAAGGGGTTAAAGCTGTATACTGACGCGACTGTTTGGGTTCCCTTTACTGTGATATGTGTGTTTCATACGCCCAAATTTGTTATCGTATACTACTATAACGATGATCTATCTGTCACATCACTTGTCAATAAAAAGGCGTTGTCCCTGAGGATGCTGCATTCTTTTCCGGCAGTGTATTTTACAGATGTGACTGAGTCCCCAGAAGAATGCTGAAGATTAGATGGGTAGATCACATAACTAATGAGGAAGTATTGAATAGGATTGGGGAGAAGAGAAGTTTGTGTCACAACTTGACTAGAAGAAGGGATCGGTTGGTAGGACATGTTCTGAGGCATCAAGGGATCACCAATTTAGTATTGGAGGGCAGCCTGGAGGGTAAAAATCGTAGAGGGAGACCAAGAGATGAATACACTAAGCAGATTCAGAAGTATGTAGGTTGCGGTAGGTACTGGGAGATGAAGAAGCTTGCACGGGATAGAGTAGCATGGAGAGCTGCATCAAACCAGTCTCAGGACTGAAGACCACAACAACAACAACTGAGTCCCGTGTTATTCGGCACTAAAGTAATCAAAGAATAACGTATCTTTCCGTCTACGTCCAAAGATCAGATTTGTACGCCGCAAGAAAGGAGAAAACAGGTCGCCCCATTCGCTAATGACTCTCTGCAGTGTCAGAGGGGACGACGGCGCACGGTTTATCTGCTGGCCTGCGTCAGTGGCGGCCGCGTGTCCTTGCGACACACACACACAGTGTCCTCCTTGTGGAGATCCCCCGGCCGATAGCAAGCTCGGGCGGCGCTTGTCGCCACTTCCCCGGACACAGTACAGTGGCTTTTCCGCGTCCGCGGGCTTCAGCGCGCCACCGCAGGCTTTCTCGGTCTCGCCGAGCTTCCCACGGCCCCTGCAACTGCCGTAGTCACCGCCGTAGTTCCGCAAACCTACCGCCGGCTCCTGCAGCGCACGCAAACAAACAAGGTAGCGCGCCGGCATGCCAGGCCTCAAAAGCTTTGTTCAGATATTCTCGAAACAAGCGACGTGTGCAACACGAACCTACTATGAAAATGTAAAGAAAATATTTTATCGTTTATTTTAAAATCGTAACTTCGTTACCAGATACCTTTGCATTTTATCTGCTTGTTGCATTCGGTTTATTGGTTGTGCTCCGTCGTCATAATAAATTCCATTAGAGAGAAAGCAACAGTAGAGCCGGCCGCGGTGACCGAACGGTTCTAGTCGCTTCAATCCGGAACCGCGCGACTGCTACGGGCGCTGGTTTGAATCCTGTCTCGGGCATGGATGTGTGTGATGTCCTTAGGTTAGTTAGATTTAAGTAGTTCTAAGTTCTAGGGGACTGTGATGACCTCAGATGTCCGATAGTGCACAAAAAAAAATGGCAACAGAAGAGTTGGTAAACGACATTTGAAACGGCCCCTTCGAAAAATTTAGTGAATTACTGTGCTGGTAAACCTCTTACATTATTTGCTTTTCAAACAGCTGAGCAAAACTGAACGTACTCAGACATTTCTCTCTTTACTTCTGATCATCACTAAACTGACACACAATATTTTTAGCGCAACGCAATCTGACTTTCAATAATCCCCACAAAAGAATGGCTCTGACTAACAATAACCTATACCTTTCATGAATCACTTACCTCACAAAAATCTTCGTTACTCGAACTGCTGCAATACAGCGAGCGCCAATACTGCCAGCTAAATAAAGTATTCTAACTACCGAAGGCACTAACTACTGATAGGCATAGTTAGAAAATGAAAGATTTTGATAAAGAACAAACAATGTATTTACCTTAATAGTGTTCAAAAGTCATTATATATATATATCAGTTCATGACATCCAGCCTTACAAATTTACTCTGATGGACACACGTCCAGATCATCCGGTCTCATAACTCCGCCATCTCTCTCCCCACATCCACCACTGCTGGCGGCTCACCCCCAACTGCACAACGCTACGCGCTGTTAACAGCCAATTGCCCAGCACTACAATAGCGACTATTTCAACAATGCCCACCAACCACAGACTGTACACAGCACAGCCAGTGATTTTCATACAGAGTGCTAGGAGACGTTACCAACATAAAAACCTAAACAGCCTACTTACACATTTTTCAAAGAATTATAAAATGGTTCTATAATCAGTCATGTACAATAAATAGAATCACACCACCAACTGATATAGCATATGAGCAGGAGTCAGTAAATGGGGTAGAATGCCCCAAATTGTTTGGTGTACATTTTGATGAAAAGTTTACCTGGAGTTTCACATACAATTAAGTTCAGCTACTTCCGCTATTCGTATAATTGACAATCTCGGAAGCGAACGGATAAGCTCCTTATTTTGCATATTTCTACTCAACAATGTCATACGGAATAATTTTCTGGAATAACTCATTATTTAGAAAAAAGTACTGATTGCACAAAATCGAGCAGTAAGATAAGAATAATATGTTAAGTCCACCCAGTCATCTTATAGGTACCTCTACAAGGAGGTAGGCATTTTAAGTGCTCCTTTATATCTATTCGTTACTGAAATTCGATATAAATAATCCATCACAACTTGAGAAGAACTGATGTCCATACCTGCAGTACTAGAGGGAAACATAATCTTTATTACCCATTATTAAAGCTGTCAGTGGCTGAGAAAGGAGTTCAACATGCAACAACAAAAATTTTTGATCATTTGCCCAATAACATAAAATGTTTCACAGGCAGCGAAGCAACTTTTAAATCTAACTTAAAATCTTTTTCTCCATAACAACGCCTTCTGTTGCATTGACGAATTTCTAACAATAAATAAACTGATATGAAACTTCCTGGCAGATTAAAACTGTGTGCCGGACCGAGACTCGAACTCGGGACCTGCCAGGAAGTTTCATATCAGGGCACACTCCGCTGTAGAGTGAAAATTTCATTCTAGAAGCAACCCCCAGGCTGTGGCTAAGCCATGTCTCCCCAGTATCCTTTCTTCCAGGAGTGCTAGTTGTGCATGGTTCGCAGGAGAGCTTCTGTGAAATTTGGAAGGTAGGAGACGAGGTACTGGCGGAATTAAAGCTGTGAGGAGGGGGCGTGAGTCGTGCTTGGGTACCTCAGGCGGTAGAGCACTTGCCCGCGAAAGCCAAGGTGCCGAGTTCGAGTCTCAGTCCGGCACACAGTTGTAATCTGCAGGAAGTTTCATATCAGCGCACATTCCGCTGTAGAGTGAAAATTTCATTCTAGATTTGTTGTCCAGTCTATCGACGTGTCCACAATCTTATTCTCGATCCCCCCCCCCCCCCCAATCTTCTTCGACGATTGTTAACAGATAAAGTGTAGGTATTTTCCATGCATCCATTATCGTAGACACACTGTGTAGTCTGTGTGCCAGATATAGCCAAGAATTGCCGCTGGAGAACATTGCGATCGCAAACTACGATGGGAGCACGTTCTGTATGATGTACCAGTTTGTTTCTGAGCATGCAACAACCGCTCTGCATGATGAATCAGAACATACCGTACTGAATGTTACTGGAGGCAACCGGACACGATCTGCACTGGAACATCCTCAATATTCCACTTACGGTGTTCAGCTGTGAGAGCTCTGTCCGACACATCTGTCATTTCATCAAACTCCACAGCAAAACACCAATGGGGAAAGCTCTGGGAAGACGCGAGACCAGGTCTGTACTGTGGGGCAACGACGGCGGGGATGGGGGAGGGGGAGGTTTGGCAGAGGGGCTGGAGGCCCTCCACCCCCCACCCCCCTCCCTGTTCCACACAAAAAATGTTTGGCCTTATACTAAGTGCAGTGGAAATGTACCAAAATGCTTCCTTAACATTTGTCATTCTCATTTATGACCGAAAGTCAAGTGAAAGGAATTTCAGGTGTTAAGAAGTCGATGAAAAATCGCAGAGGAAGATTCACACACCTACACTGCCATAAAAAAAAATTTGTGTACCCTTTTCGAGGTTTCCATTCCAGCCAAGATTTTTGGTTGCAACACTGCATATGGAATACATGAAATGATCTCATTTACAGATCAATAGTACAGGAGATTCTGAGGTACCCGGTATCGACCCATGGTGAAGTATTCATATTAGTTCAAAAATGGTTCAAATGGCTCTGAGCACTATGGGACACACATCCATGCCCGAGGCAGGATTCGATCCTGCGACCGTAGTGGTCGCGTGGTTCCAGACTGTAGCGCCTAGAACCTCTCGGCCACCACGGCCGGCTCCATATTAGTGCATGGTGTAGCCTCCACGGACAGCATTGCAGGCGCCGACTCTGACTTTTAATCGATCATACAGATGGCGAATGTTGTAACGGGATACCTCATGCCACGCCTGCTCGACCTGTTCACGTAGTCCTGTAAGAGTTGTTGGTTGATGAGTCGCGGCACGGAGTAGCCGCGTGGTTTGAGACGCCATGTCACGGATTGTGCGGCCCCTCCCACCGGAGGTTCGAGTCCTCCCCTGGCATGGGTGTGTCTGTTGTTCTTAGCATAAGTTAGTTCGTGTGCAAGTCTAGGGACCGATGATCTCAGCAGTTTGGTCCCTTAGGAATTAACACACATTTGAACATCTGATGAGTCACTTCTCGTCCCATCATATCCCACACGTGCTCAACTGGAGACAAGGAGATCATGCTGGTCAGAGAAGTTTCTGGACATCTTGGAGAGTACGCGGCGTTTCACGTGCAGTGTGTGGGCGAGCATTATCCTGACGGAACAACACATCACCTTCCTCTGGCAAGGACGGCAAAAGAACGGATATAACAACGTTCTGCACATATAGTGCGCTGGTTAGCATTCCCTCCTGAAACGCCAGAGGTAAACGAGAGTTACAACATATCACACAGAAGATCATAAGATCCGCTGAATTACAGGTCTATATCACTAACGTAGATTTGCAGTAGGATTTTGGAACATATACTGTATTCGAACATTATGAAGTACCACGAAGAAAACGATTTATTGACACATAGTCAGCATGGTTTCAGAAGACATCGTTCTTGTGAAACACAAATAGCTCTTTATACTCATGAAGTAATAAGTGCTATCGACAGGGGATGTCAAATTGATTCCATATCTTTAGATTTCCAGAAGGCTTTCGACACCGTTCCTCACAAGCGTCTTCTAACCAAACTGCGTGCCTACGGAGTATCGCCTCAGTTGTGCGACTGGACTCGTGATTTCCTCTCAGAAAGGTCACAGATCGTAGTAATAGACATAAAGTTATACAGTAAAACAGAAGTAATATCCGGCGTTCCCCAAGGAAGTGTTATAGGTCCTCTATTGTTCTTGATCTACATTAACAACATAGGAGACTTTAAATGCGAACATTTTTAGGTTAGGCTTTACCGTGACTGTTACTGACATTAAATGAAACAACAATTTCACTGTTACCAGTCACCAATCTTATAAAGCAACAACTACCTCCCAAACCGAACCAAAACAGCCAAAAGAAACACACATTCTACACACCCTTCCTCAACAACACGAACATTCACTGCAGAAGAAGAGGCACTACTCTGCAAAGGCTTGAAGCACAATGTTCAAGCTCCGCTGGATCAAAAGAACCAAGAAAAGCTCATCACTTGTGCAACACAGATCTCTACCATCGCCTTTAAGAAGCAAACTGACAGAATATCAGCCTGCCACAAAATTAACGAAATCATTGAAAAGGAGATTGCAAAACCTTTCCCAGCATACAAGAAAAGAGAAGAAGCCCTTACACGTACCATTAAGACTAAATTAAATGTGAATAATGCTATAATTGTAAAAGCTGACAAGGGCAACACAACTGTTGTAATGGACAGAACAACATACATAGAAAAAACTTTAGACTTCTTCCAAACCAGCAACATAACTGAAATACATAAAGATCCAACAGCCAGAATACAAAAGGAGATTAAACACATTTCAAATAACATTAACTTTCTACTCACCATCCAAGAAGCAAGAAACATTGTAACAATGAGCCCACAACCACCTTGCCTTAGATCACAACCAAAGATCCACAAAAACGGGACCCCCATCAGGCCCATAGTGAACTGTAGGAACAGCCCAACATTCAAGCTCAATAAAATACTCTTCAGAATTCTCAAACAAGCATACACATTCAATAATGAGAGAACACTTAGAAACACAACAGAATTTACACAATATGTCAAAAACATACAAGTACCTGAGGGAGCCACACTTGCCTCATTTGACATACAAAACCTATATTCCTCTGTGCCAATAGATCCCACACTACAGATAATTAATGCCAACCTACATAAACACAAAAATATCCCTTCAACTCACATTAATGAACTAATGGACCTGCTTGAATTCACACTTTCACACAACTATTTTAAATTTAACAATAAAATCTACCAACAAACAGATGGTCTGGCAATGGGCTCAAATCTTTCCGGGTTGCTAGCAGAAATATTTATAAGTAACCTAGAAGACAAAATCCTGAATTCCAATCACCATCTCCTCAAAAATATCATCTACTACTACAGATATGTAGATGATACCATCATTTTAATCAAAGGCACTAAAGATGACATCAGTAAGTTGAATCAGACCTTACCATTAGAATAAAGAATAACAGACATCAATTTGAAATTTATCGGAAGCCTACCACAACACATACCACAATCCACAACTCCTCTTGCCACCCTGCAGCACACAAAATGGCAGCATTCCGGTACATGATTAATAGAGCTATCCAACTACCACTCTCAGAAGATAAATGTGATCAAGAAATTGAAATAATAAAACAAACAGCTATTGAAAATGGTTATAACAGCTCCATAGTAGACACCCTAAAACACTCAATAATGGCAAAGGAATCACAACACAAAAAACAAAAAGAAAATAACATCTTCCATACAATCCCCTTTCTGGGTAACATTTCATACCAGATTGCCAATGTCTTCAAACGGAAAGGCATAAGCATATCCTTTACAACAGACAACAAGATTGGACAGAAGTTACCCCACAACATCGGCACACGAAACCCACTTCATCACACAGGTGTGTACAAAATTGAATGTTTGGACTGTGACTGCTTCTACATAGGCCAGACAGGCAGATCATTTGAGATTAGGTTCAAGGAACACATGGCAGCACTAAAAAACAAAAAATATCACACATCAGCAATAGCTACACACTTGCATGAAACAAAACACCATGTTAACAACACAAGTATTAGCATCCTACACACCCAACCAAAAGGCAGAAAACTAGACATCCTTGAAACACTCCAAATATACAAACATCAAATGAAACAACCAGAATCTATCTTAAATGACAAAAATGACAATATTTACAATAGTATCATCTCCGTTTTCAGCAACTGCCTACACTCATAAAAATGCACACACACACACTTACACACACACACACACACATAAATATTGACAGCTGCCAAGAGTACAAGAGATTGACCTCATTCAAAGATAATTCATCACACCAACAGCTTGTACCCCTTGTCAGCTTAAAACTGTATGTACATCAACTACTGGCACAAATGTATATCTATCTGCATATTTCATAGCATTAACCAATGTACTCCCCAACCTTTAGGCAGCTACTATATGCAACATGCAATGTTAAGACTCCTTGCCATGTAAATGTTTCCTCTCAATAATCACTCTTTCCTCTCTCCCTCCCTCCCTCTCTCTCTCTCTCTCTCTCTCTCTCTCTCTCTCTTTCTCTCTCTCTCTCTCTCTCTCTCTCTCCTCCCTCTCTCTCCCTTTCACTCACTCACTCACTCACACACACACACACACACACACACACACACACACACACACACACACACACACTCTCTCTCTCTCTCTCTCTTTTTCTCTCTCTCTACCTCTCCTTCTGCCTCCAGCCCCTCACTTCACATCTGTTTATTAACCCCAATCAAAGAGTGTAATGTATGTATGATTTTACTGTTGTAGCCAATATGGTCATTGAAATTATAGTCTGTAACATTTCACCTAATTGTTATCAATAAGTATGATGTTTAAGCCATTTTATCATTTCACCTGTTTGTATAAACAAGTACGAATGTTTGCTGTTTTAACTTGTCAGAATTGGATTTATATACCACCTGAAGTACACACACATATATTTGACACCTGAAAACAAACACCGCCAAATGCTTAAAGCAATGATTCTGTAATAATATTGTTATGATGTATATTCTTTGCACTTTGCGATTATGTCTTCACTTCTGCTATACGAACTTTGCACCCAGCTGATTCCAGACGCCATATTTGTTTACAAATGTGGCAGTATACATGTGATGTGTTACGACAGCAAAAGGAACCTGTGATCACTGAAGGTACTGTAGTTTACTTATTTAATGTTTACCATTAGATATCAGTTTAATTTTTCATAAAAGTTATCCTAAACCATATTCTGAAATAGTGTCTCGTTTCTCCACTAGGCAGTGCCACAAGTTCCTCCAAAAATCGTAACACAACACACACACAAATGTAATACTTACTAATGTAAACCCACCCGATGATGGAGGTTTAAACCTTCGAAACGCGTCGTGGAAATAAATAAAACGGTGACTGGTAACAGTGAAATTGTTGTTTCATTTAACATAGGAGACAATCTGAGTAGCCGTCTTAGATTGTTTGCAGATGATGCTGTCATTTACCGTCTTGAAAAGTCATCAGATGATCAAAACGAATTGCAAAATGATTTCGATAAGATATCTGTATGGTTCGAAAAGTGGCAATTGACCCTGAATAAGGAAAAGTGTGAAGTTATCCACACGGGTACTAAAAGAAATGAGCTAAATTTTGATTACGGGATAAGTCACACAAATCTGAAGGCTGTAAATTCAGCTAAATACTCAGGGATTAAAATTACAAATAACCTAAATTGGAACGATCACATAGATAATGTTGTGGGTAGAGCAAACCAAAGACTGCGATTCATTGGCAGAACACTTAGAAGGTGCAACAGGTCTAGTAAGGACGCTGCTTGCACCACGCTTGTCCTCCCTATTCTGGAGTACTGCTGTGCGGTGTGGGATCCGCATCAGGTGGGACTGACGGATGACATCGAAAAAGTACAAAGAAGGGCACCTCGTTTTGTATTATCGCGAAATAGGGGAGATAGTGTCACAGACATGATACGTGAATTGGAATGGCAATCATTAAAACAAAGGCGTTTTTCTTTGCGACGGGATCTTCTCATGAAATTTCAATCACCAGTTTTCTTCTACGATTGCGAAAACATTCTGTTGGCACCCACCTACATGGGGAGAAATGATCATCACGATAAAATAAGAGAAATCAGGGCTCGCACAGAAAATTTAAGCGCTCGTTTTTTCCGCGTGCCGTTCGAGAGTGGAACGGTAGAGAGACAGCTTGAAGGTGGTTCATTAAACCCTCTGCCAGGCACTTTATTGTCAATAGCAGAGTAATCACGTTGATGTAGATGTAGATGGGGCTGAGCCTGTGTGTCTTGAACGACTGCATTCTACAAGACAGCGCATACCACTTCTACTTCGAATGCACAAGCGACCGTCACTTGCGTGCGGGCAGAATATGCATTCATCGCTGAAGACCACGGCTTGCCGTTCCATCTTGCAAGCGATCCTCTGACGGCACCACTCGAGACGTGCACTTCGATGCGTAGCCTGAGTGGAAGACGGGCTAGCGGCGTACGTGCCCGCAGTCCCACTGCTAACGATTGATTTGCAACAGTTCTTCTTGACACGCCTGGGCTCACAAGCCCTCTTATCTATGCTGTGGTAGCTATACGATCCACTACTGCTGCTTTTAGAATACGATGATCGTGGCGGGCGTCTCTGCTGCGTGGACGTCCAGGATCTCGTCTACGGGTGTGAGAATGTTCACGTGACCACTAATACCACTGGTGCCAATATCGTTGCACAACTGTCGCAGCACGTCCAACTTGAGTGGCAGTTTTCCGGAAGGACCACCTCGGCACTCGGAAGGCAACAATTTGACTCCTCTCAGACTCGCTCAGTTGGCTGTAGAAAGCACGAATGCGACTCCGTCACATGGTTGCCTGCTTGCTTCACACCTTTGCACCATACTGAGCCTTCTGGCTGTGAGCATTGCCTATTAAAAGGTAGACACAGATGCCACTTTGGTAGCTATTTGTTGGTGAACGATGTTGAAACAATTATCAACACTTCTGCTATCCCCCAGCTGGCACATACCGTCAGCAGATCAAAATCAACGTCGTCTTTCCAGCTGTACTATTGTTTTTCGGCAGTGAATATAAGGCTTCAACTCTTGTGAAGCAGAGTAGATGCCGAAAAGTTATTTGCTTTTTACTGCGTAATACGTGAGACTTGTACTTCAGTAACACTGCTGTAAATTAAAGAATTATTTATCTAGTAGTTTTTACGGATCATTTAAGTCGAGTGGAAAAAGCAAATCAATTCTTGTTCGCCTGTCTGATCTATTAGAAGCATTAATTGAATGTGTATTTATATGATAATATAAAAATTCGCCCTAGGTACAATTAGCTTTCCGATTTGGGTTGCCCCCTCTCCTGAAAAATAATCTTATGTGCGGGCCTACACGAGACTACAGAAATGGTTCTGTCTTCCAAAAAACGTATTTTGCACTAAACTGCAATTAAGACAAGTGTCAAGTTGGCCATTCTTCTTGTAAATAAGCTTCTATAATTTCCAGATAAACTTTCGCCATCAACTGATACAACTAAGAACAATGTATGAAGAACGCGGGGCAATTATTCTACTGTACAAGATAACTGATTATTTGTTGACCATATTGATGTGTACAGGAAATTAACGTAACTGTGTAAATGGGACGGGGCCTAATCACTAAATCAAATTGTGTCCAATGGCCCTTATTCAATGGTAATGAAAGAATAAAGTCGTTCATAGCACACGACACGCTTTAAACGTGACTGTGCTCCCATCACTTTACCACAGCATTCGTTTCTTTCTTGCCACTTCACACACAGAGTGTGACTTCTCCGTCTTCTGTGTTAGATAACTGAGCAGCTTCCTGGGTGGTAGGTCCAGTAGGAACAGCACATCTTGGACAGGTTGTACGCGCTCATGAACCACTCTTCGGCGACTCGTGGTCAATCTTACATTCGTCCGTTATTTAATCCTGATGAGTCTTTAATAGGTTTCATGAAACACGTATTGCCTCTAAAAAACACTGTGGCACTACTGGTGATATTTGGAGGGTTACAAAACATTTATCCAATTTCACGACGCTATATCTTCTAAATGAGTATGAAACTTGAGGCTAATTTTATCTTACGCATAGCGCTATAGTTATTTTTATTTTCGAAGAAGTCATCGAACTTTACAACTGTAAATATTTTACACCCATTATGAATGAAAACACAGATGACACTGGTGTAATATTCAACATCATTTATTATTTATATCACAGACCGGTTTTCTGCTGTTATGCCATCATCAGGCACAAAGATAAATATGTTGTTTAGTGAAATTTTTGTAGTATCAAAGATTTTAAACTAGAGCATCTACAGGAACTCTCAGTTTCCAGAGACGAAAATAGTTAATGTTAATTTTAGGAATAAAACGAGAGGAATTTTACAGTGAAAATGCGATGCAAGATTATTTAACTAAGATAATTTTTGTGAAACATTAACTACTGAACTATATCCAAATTATAACAATCGTTCTTAGAAGAAAATAATATTGAGGCTGAACAAAATAATTCTTAACAGGTCCTGAATTGCAAACAGATATGTTATGTAAGTGAGATTAAGCAGATAAGTGAAGCAACTGTGTTCATACAAAGCAAATTTTTTTAACAGGACATGAGGAATTGTAATAACTGAAAAGAGGAGAAAATAGTGCATGTGAGTACGAGGGGTGATTTACAAAATGGCCTGGATGGGATTATGAGCAGTACCTGTAGATAGGAATGGCGACTTGAAGAACTGTGTCGGGTTATTCAGTACTAACCTTGCGCACTTGGGTTCACGTTTATTAATTACCATTATTTCAAGGTATTACATCTTCCTTCCTTTATGGATGTGATGTAACACTTCATGTTGCACCTGGACAGATGCTGAGGCAACTGATAAAGGTTAACATACCAAACTAGAGTACATAAGTTGTTGGACTGTACGAACTTCGTCAGGGTACGCAGCGGTGGTCGTGAATATGTTGAATATCACAAAAGTTTCCAGTCACGACAGTCTTTAAATTACAAAGGTCGTTAAAATTTACAGATAGATATGTTAACAACTTTACATGGGGCTTTCAATAAGTAATGCAACATACTTTTTTCTGGAAGTAGGTTGGTTTTATTCAGGATTCCAATACACCGTATTATTTTCTTCCACCAAATTACTGGGAGAACCTGTACGCCAACATGTTACCACTCTACTTCTCAACGTCGGAGCCAACATCTTGCTACATCATTAACTCCCCGCCATACACGTACTGCTTTCTGCCGAGCGCAACCTTCAGTGGGCCAAACAGATGAAAGTCGGAAGGTGCAAGATCAGGGCTGTAAAGTGAATGAGGAAAAACAATGCAATGAAGTTTAGTGAGCCCTCCTCTGGTACGCGTACTTGTGTGAGGCCTTGCGTTGTCATGAAGAAAGAGAAGTTTGTTTGCGTTTATGTGGCGATGAACACGCTGAAGTCGTTTCTTAAATTTCCTGAGGGTAGCACAATACACTTCAGAGTTGGTCGTTGCATCATGAGGGAGGACATCAAACAGTATAGCCCCTTCAAGGTCCCAGAAGACTGTCCCCATGACTTCAACGGCTGAGGGTGCGGCTTTGAACGTTGTCTTCGGAGGAGAGGTGGTGCAGAGCCACTCCTTGCATTGCCGTTTTGCTTCCGTTTCAAAGTGATGAACCCATGTATCATCGCCTGTGACGATGTTCGACAAAAAAATGTGCGCCCTAAAACACTAATCATCATCATCATCATAATCATCGACAAAAAATTCTTACTTTCAGCCTCGTAACAAGCAAGCAATTCCGCAAAGATGGTCCTTCGGTGATCTTTATCGTCTTCGGTTAGACTCTGAGGAAACCAATGGGCACACACCTTTGAGTACCACAACTGGTGGACGAGTGCCTCAGCACTACCACCAGAGACGTCCAGCTGTGCAGTGAAGAGTTTGACTGCGATCCGTGGATCAGCTCGATTGAGAGTGTCCGCACGTTCCAACATTAGAGAAGTCACAGCTGTGTGCGCCAGCCCGGCACGCGGGAAATCGGATACGTTTGCGCAACCTTGTTGCGGTAACGACAGACGCCTCACCCAACGACTCACTGTGCTTATTTTCACTGCCAGGTCTCCGCAGACATTCTACAAGCACTTATGAATATCTGTGATGCTCAGGTTTTCCGCCAAAAGAAACTCAACGACAGCTCTCTGCTTCGAACGCACCGCCGTCACAGACACGATTCTAAAGGCTAATAATAACGCCGCCATCTATCGGAACTTCATGAAACCATGGGGGCTGGAGCTGGATTATTCCACCACATCCCACAGCATATATCACATGTTGTCAACCGAAACTGACCGAGAAAAAATATGTGCTACATTATTTATTGAACGCTCATCGCAACAGGAAAGAGACTTTAAGAAAATGTGCACCGGCGTCACAGTTATGTCGAACATCTGTTCAATGATATCAGCCAAACGAAAACAGGACTGCTAATAATCCACTTGCAACGTAGTATAACGCAAGATCGGTATACGGGAACAGCTTCTTCCTCCTTCTGAAACTAACTACGATGGTTCAGCAACCTCTAACAGTGCTGGTAGCCAGTGATGAGGAAACTGATAGCCAACCCCTCCACCCTCATCTACGCGCTTCCACGTAATACAGCGTCCAATTTGGAGGCAGTTTTTTGTTGCTAGTTTGCCTCTGTCGGTGGAGAAACGGCTATCACTTAATTAGTTAGTCGCTGAACCTTTTAATTTACAGAACGGATCAGTGCCGAGAAACTGTCTATAAGAAATGTGTGAAGGAATGTATAAGTTAAGTAATAAAGATATACTTTTACACAGTAAGATCATTATCACCTGTGTTATCTACGTTCGAACGCTAGCTGAAGGCAGTGAAACGCCAGACATAAAACGCAGTCGGATAAAGTAAGATTATCTATGGGCGTTACCACGTGTAGATAGCAATGTCTTAAAGGAGATAACCAAGTCCGTGAAACACTGACAGGAAGATATCTGTAAAACCGAAGGTTCGGTGAGAAGATTTGATTCAACCAAGGCTAGCTGTATTCGCTTCGTAGTGTCAGTACTTATTTGTTGTGTAGCCGATGAAACATATAAGGAAAACATGATGTGAATAAATTGCGTAATGAATATGTCGTTACACCAAGGGATGCTCCGATGGCCTGAATGTTTAAGAGGAATTCATTTGGTAACCATCCTTACGATGATCTGCTCCTGTAAATGCGCAGGGCGCTAGTTTCAAGAATCACTCTCGAATATTTTAAAAAATACTCAAAAGCTTTGCAATGCCAGTTACTATAGCTCTCTCTTCTCCCTGCTAGGCTTACGCTGAATCCTATCACATGCCACGAATTTAACTATTTTAATGAGGAGCTATAACCAGGTATTTAAATGAGATATTAAAACTGATATCAGTGGTAGTAACTTACGCAGATGTTGCAGCCTATCAGCGATATCTCTCCTGTTACGGTACACATCTTCATCGCACCAGGTGGTTACAACTAAAGTGCAGATATTCAACAGAGGCTCAGTACGGAATGTAATTACCCTATGGTAAATATGCTAATGTCATTACGCCGTAAACAAATTAGTTCCAGATTTGGTCACCAGGTGCAAATCTGGTGCTGTGAATGCAAGAAAGAGGTATAGAGATGTTTCAATATGTAATGGAATAGGAACGGGAAGTGGTCAGCAAACGTCAAACAAGTGAGAAAGGCATAAGCTAATTTTATTATTAACCACTACTTACACAATTTGTTCAACGTGAGCACTGCAGACATCGGCGAGATGCTGTGTCCGTAAAATGTCGTGATCACCGGTTGGTCGTAGTAGTCCCGATGGAATCTGAGTAATGTGGTCCTGAATACTGGCCTTCACTGAAGGTAAAGGCGTTCTGTAAACTTCCCCAGAACCAAAAGTAGCATGGGTTCAGATCTAATGCTATTGCAGGCCATGCATTTGGAAAATCTCTGGAGATAACACGTTCGTTGAAGGTTGCATTGAGGAGATGTTTCAAACGAGAACGAAGTGAACTGTTGCCCCATCTATCCTGAAAACAGTAGTTTCCATACAGCTTTGCTCTTCCAAGGCAGGAATCACATGATGTACAAGGAAGTCTCGATAACATGCAGACTTCACAGTACACCGGATAGGTCTTCTGGGTGCATTCTCTTCAAAGAAGAATGGACCGACAAAAGCTGCTTGTGAATCTACACCACACAATCACATACGACGAGTGCAATGGCTCTTCGCGCACAACATGCGGTTTAACACTACCTCAAATTCGGCAGTTCTGTTTATTCACTGCACCCTGTAGCGTAAAATATGCCTCGTCAGTCCATAGAATATTGACAGGCCACGTGTCATCAACTTCGAATTGTGCCAGAAACCGAAGAGGGAATTCAGAACGTTGCTGCGGATCACAAGGTTTCACTTGCTGCACTGTCAGGATCCTTGTAAAATAGGAATCAGAACTTTCCGTACAATTGGCTGTGGGATGGACATTTCTCGTGACACTGCTCGAGCACTAGCGCTACCCAGGGCAAGTGCTGCATGGTCAGTTACGGCAACAGCAACTCCGTCAATAACTTCCGCAGGGATAGGACGCCTTCCTCTTCCAGGTGCCACACCAAGCTCCGAATTTCATTATCATCTTCTTTAAACCATTTAATGAGTTAGGGTCTCTCCTCAGACCTTTCAGTCGGCTATACTCCCTCAAAGCAGCACTGGAATTTAGGTCGTTTATTTAAAACAATTCCAGGAATAGCGCACGGTCTCTCTTCTCGATAGCCAGGTTGTTCACTCACCTAATTGTTTGTCAATCAACAGCGTGAATGTAATACCGTCATACAAAGAGTGTACATCGCCAGATTTGCACATGATGGTCAAAATTAATACTAACAATATACATCGAGAATAACTTACAAATACAGACAGTTACAAAGATGTTTTTAGATGTAGTCAACACAGATAATGTTATAGGTATACCATATCATGGAGGTGAAAAAAGAATGCGGCGTCATTACGTCACAAACTTGAAGCAGATGTCCTCCATCTTCGCCAGCCAAACACATTAGGTTCATCGCATTCGTACTTCCAAGATTCACCACTTTGACACTTCCCCTTGATCTCGCCCTAACGTGCCAGCGCAGTTTCGACAAAGTTGGGTGCGTTGTTTACGGGTGTACTAATCGGCCCGACCGTAATCTAAAGTTTAAAGGAGGGTGATTTCATCTCAAATCTTACAGGTCATGTCAACTCGTGGTCATGAATATCTCTGGAAAAATATATAGCACATCTCTACATCATAAATGTTAAGAGATAAAGTTTTTTCGTTTGATCTTAATTTTTGTAAATGGTACTGCCCTTTGAAAAGTGTATGTTTGTAAATAACTCTTAAAACAGTAGAGAACAATAAAAATATAACTAATAAACCAAAACTACTGGAGATCTGGCAGATGTTTTGCGTTAAAGCTCCCTCTCAGTGTGTTGAAATTTAGTTGACACCCACACACTTATGAGCTTCCTTTAACTTACAAATTTAAGACGAAAATACGAAATGTAAGTTAATGTTTACACTTATTTTTTTTCTGATTTGAAAGTCACAGAACGATATCTTTTCTGTCATATTAACAGATACTACTGATGTAATTGTAAACATTATCTCCTCTGCTCCAACTATTTGTATTACGTAAATATTTATTACTAAAAATGTAAAAAATTGGATTTTTAAGAGACTTTTCGAACTATTTACTCGGAAAGTGACATCCAAAAACTTTTGGGGATTACACAAAATATTTTTTGGTTAGTGTGTTAGCACTCAGTGCAAACACGGCGGGCAATATTTTTCTGTGTAAAGTGTTAAAAATTTTCAACATTCTGCATATTTCGCATCACTGAATTTCTAGTGTAAAATATGCATCTTGGCAACAATGTATCCAGCGCTCTTCTGCTTACAACGAACGAATGAGAACTTGCACATAAACAATTCTGAATCGAGTTTTGTGTTTGGTTTGAAATTTTTCTTACATACAGTGTCAGTGAGGAAATACATTAGTAAAAGGGTGAGGCATGTGGACTATAACAAAGACACAAGAAGGTGGTTTATGAAAAGTGAAAAATACTCCACAGTTGTTGGAAATCTGTCAGATTTATTGCAGAAAAATCTTGGTCATGAAGTCACTGTATTAGCATCACACCCATTGTGCAGGAATTGCTACACTTACTACAAGAAGAAATTCAGTGACAACCGATCTAAACGATCACCATCACCCGAATGTGAAACTGAAGAAGACTGTAGCCGGCCGAAGTGGCCGTGCGGTTAAAGGCGCTGCAGTCTGGAACCGCAAGACCGCTACGGTCGCAGGTTCGAATCCTGCCTCGGGCATGGATGTTAGTGGTGTCCTTAGGTTAGTTAGGTTTAACTAGTTCTAAGTTCTAGGGGACTAATGACCTCAGCAGTTGAGTCCCATAGTGCTCAGAGCCATTTGAACCAAGAAGACTGTACAGATGTTTATATTGCTGGCTGCGAAGTTGTTGTTGCGTAGCTCTACTATATCACCCCTTAAACATCCAGGAAAGCTAAGAACCACAAGAAAAAAACAGTATATATTCCTGGCTATGAAGTTGTTGATGCGTAGCCCTACTATATCCCCCCTTAAATATCCAGGAAAACTAAGAACCACAAGAAAAAAACAATATGTAAAAAAAGTGGAAGAAATTTAAACAAGTTTTACACAAGCAACATCGTGAAAACTTTGTGAGGCGTACAATGTAGATGCACCTGGTGCAGAACCTGAAGACAGTGATATGTGATCTAAATGTGATGTGTGGTTTCAAAAGCTAAATACGGCTATCTCAGCAGCCACCTATACTGAGAAGGTACTATTACTGTCACTGATACCAGGTAGCTACTGTAAGCAGCATATACAGAAATACATACCCACTTCCTCACATTATTTGATTTCAAAAGCCCGCAAAATAAAGAATGAGAAAGGTATTTGGGCATGCCCAGAATCTCACTGTGGGCATGCGTTGCAAGATGATACACTTGCTGTTGCTCTGGAATATTACCTAAGTGATGACAAACATTGCAGCAGGCGAAGACCTAACCAGGCTGATGTTATCTCTGTTAATGAAAATGGTCAAAAAGTTAAAAAGGTAAAAAGATATATGAGAAGATCGATAAGGCAAGCATATCTCCTAATGAAAAATCATAACATCAGTTTCAGAACTGGTCTCAGAAAATCTTATTACTTACGATCAAAATGGGTAAAATGTCAGCCAGTGAAGGAAATATGCTCACGTATTTAATGCACTAATTTTAAACTTGTTTGTTTTACCTTAAACAGTGTCACAAGAAAGAAGTACTCAGTGATGGATCTGATGCTTTTGTGTATATGTCAAGAGCTGCAAGATAAAATACGTTGGCTACAATGCGCCCTGGTGCTGGAGTGATGACTGTTGAAGCCTTACATTTTTAGGGTACCGACAATGACGTAACCTACGCATTGTGGGAAGTAGGAGTGATGGTGAAGAAGACAGTAAAGTCAGAGAAGTTTGTTACAGACATTACGAATTGGGTCACGAAAGGAATACCTAACCACCATATCTGGAGGATATAGCAGAAGTAAAATCAGCCACATCCCAGAATACTGACCCATTAGTTCTTCAATTCGACTTTGCTGAGAGCTGGTCTGTTGCTTTGCAGAACGAAATTTAAAGTTACTACTGGCACTAATGAGGGGTATCAATAGTCGCATGTGTTGCTCATTTCCTTGGAAAATCATAATGATTTTCTGTTGATCTCATTAATGACAGCATGATAATTGATGACATAGCATCTAGAGGCCATACATTTCCTAAACATTTGTATGTTACTGATGGTGCAGCCTCTTATTTTAAAAACTACTTTCAGCTTTATGAGCTTGGTCAACACTATAGTACAGGAATTAAGACAAAAAAATGGATACCTGCAGAACAGATCATGGAAACAGTGCATGAGATGAGGTAGGAGGTCACTGTAAAGATCTTGCAACATGATTTAATCTCCCGCTTGAAGTTGTTGATGCTATAAGAGAGGCTACTGGATTTGTGCATACCATATGAATACTAGTAACAAATATGAAACTCTTAATTCCAAATGATAGTACATTACGGGAATTCCGTTAAAAAAAAAAGAGAGAAGAGTGGTCTGCTATGAAGCCCGTGGTAGGAATTCAATCAAGTCACTACTGGGTTGCATTCTTGAGTGACACATACATTGCAAGAACGGCTCTCCATGAAATGCAACCTGTTACTGTGTGTGAAATGCAGAGACCACCGTATGCACTAAAAGATTTTGCAGTGTGCCATTTCATTTCTAGTGTGTATGACAACCAGTGGTGGTTGGGACAGATAATATGTGTCTCTCATGAGTTGCAAGATATAACAGTCTCCTTTAAGACACCTCATGCTTTCAAATGGCTATCATCAAAAGAGCAGTGTGCAGTTCCCATTTTCCAAGTACGCTCTTGTTGGATCATCATTGTCCGTGAGCAAATTCAGCTCGGTTATACATGTTCAAATAGAAGCAGATGAAAAAAAATGAATTCCTTTCAACAGTGCAGTGCTGGTTGTTACACGAAGGGAATTTTAACTCATGTAAAGTCATGAAGAAGTAAAATTATGACAGAGGACAATAATATCATAGAAAGAAAAGTGGGTATAAATATTCTATATCTCATTTTTTATATAAAATGTTTTCGAACAAAATTATAAATTGTTTTCCCACTCACTTATAATGTTGTAAAGTAATTACTGTGATTCAGAAATATCAGTTTTGCATGACTTTTACTTAAAATTAGCGATCACTTTAAATATTTAAGTTTTCATGATTTTTTGACCTTGAGAGTAGAGATAGGTCTACCTAAAAAGTTTCTCACATTTTATACCGACAAGTATTTCCCACTCTGATTACACATTCCCTAACTACAATGACCAACTCTACATCTACATCGCTACTCTGTAGTACACACTTAAGTGCCTGGCGGCGGGTTAATCGAACCATTTTCATACTACTTCTCTACCATTCCACTCTCGAATGGCGCGTGGGAAAAAGGAACACCTAAATCTTTCGTTCGAGTTCTGATTTCTCTTATTTTATTATGATGATCATTTCTCCCTACGTAGATGTCAACAAAATATTTTTGCATTCGGAAGAGAAAGTTGGTGATTGAAATTTCGTAAATAGATCTCGCCGCAAAGAAAACCGTCTTTGTTTCAGTTACTGCCACTCCAACTCGCGTATCATATCAGTGACACTCTCACCCCTATTGCGCGATAACACGAAACGAGCTGCCCTTCTTTGCACTTTTTCGATTTCCTCCATCAATCCTACCTGGTAAGGATCCCACACCGCGCAGTAATATTCCAGCAGAGGACGGACGAGTGTAACGTACCATGACATTTTTAGAACATTTAGAATGGGGGTTTGGAGAAAATAATTTCTAAATAACCAAAAAATTTCATATTCTTTCATCTTTATGTACAAATATTTGGAAGGTTTAAGAATTTCATGCATTAATGTCGTAGCAGACAGTTAGCAGCCGATCCACTTCATCATTTCTCAAGACAATTAACATCCTGTGACTATTCATATTTTCAAAACATAATTTTGAAATTCGCAAAACGTTACAAATTTTCAGTTTATTTTTACAAAAAAAAGAAAAAAAGTCTCCGAAGTTTGTATGTATTAATCATGTCTCATAGTATCACTTTTGGTTTCTTTATTGTAATTTTTCAATTTTCCCTTTCGTTACGACATTTCCACAGAGGCCGGCCGAAGTGGCCGTGCGGTTCTAGGCGCTGCAGTCTGGAACCGCGTGACCGCTACGGTCGCAGGTTCGAATCCTGCCTCGGGCATGGATGTATGTGATGTCCTTAGGTTAGTTAGGTTTAACTAGTTCTAAGTTCTAGGGACTAATGCCCTCAGAAGTTGAGTCCCATAGTGCTGAGAGCCATTTGAACCATTTGAACCATTTCCGCAAATACTCTCATTTAGAGAGGTGTGTAGCGTTTTCACAAATCACCAGAATTTCAAAATATTGTAGTTTTGGAGAGGTATCACGTGGAACTTCAACGTATATTTTTTCAGCTAACTTCGAAATAGCGATGTGACACGGCAATATTTTCTTTTGTATACATGAATTATTGTTGCACTGTTCTTCTTTTATTTTAATTGTTTTATTACTGTCATTTGACTTTAGATTTGTCTTACTTTACTCAGCGTCCGTTCGTTCTCTTCACTCCTATGGTTTTCATTGCCTTCCAAGCCGCAAACGCTCCGACATCCCAGCCACACTGATCAGCGGTCTCGTCCCCGCACAACACACGGCTACGTAACCGCGCTGATTGTTGGGGCAGCATCTGATTCCCTAAATTCCTGTCGTTGATAATTATCTATCATTCGTTGTTCACATTTCCTCCCCCTTTAAAAAAAGTTTTTGGTTAGAACAGCAGGAAATGGCGAACTTGTGCGCTTGAGTTTTGTGTGTATGATTGTGTGAATGTTTATGTGTGCTGTGCTTCCTTTCTGGAGAAGGCTTTGGCAGAAAATTTATGTAAACACGCTTTTCGTCGTGCCTGCCTTGTGCAAGCCGTGTGAGTAGCAATCTACCCGTTTCACAGTATAGTTATTCCCTCAATGGTGTACATAATTATAATACCAGAAGAAAAAAAAAGACATTCATTACACTACATGAAGGTTGTCTGTAGCACAAACAGGGATTCACAATGCTGCAACCTAAAGTTTTGATCACTTACCCATTGATATAAACTGCCTAACACACAGCAAAGTAAAGTTTGAAACCAAACCGAAAACGTTTGTCTTTGATAATTCCTCCCATTCCAGAGAAAAAAATCTACACGGAAGAGCCAAAGAAACTGGTATAGGCATGCGTATTCACATACAGAGATATGTAAGCAGGCAGAATATGGCGCTGTGATCGGCAACGCATATCCCGTACGATCATTTCACAAGTGTACCGTGAATATCAGGAATCCGGTAAAACATCACATCTCCGACATCGCTGCCGCCGGAAGAGGGTCCTGCAAGAACGGGACCAACGACGACTGAAGAGAATCGTTCAACGTGACAGAAGTGAAACCCTTCCGCAAATTGCTGCAGGTTTCAATCCTGGACCATCAACAACTGTCAGCGTACGAACCATTCAACTAAACATCATCGATATGGGCTTTCGGAGCTGAAGGCCCACGCGTGTACCCTTGATGACTGCAAGACACAAAGCGTTGGACATTGGACTGTTGATAACTGGAAACATGTTGCCTGGTCGGACGAGTCTCATTTCAAATTGTATCGAGCGGATGGACGTCTACGGGTATTGAGACAATCTCATGTATGGACCCTGCATGTCAGCAGGGGACTGTTCGAGCTGGTGGAAAGTCTGTAATGGTGTGGGACGTGTGCAGTTGGAGTGATATGGGACTCCTGAAACGTCTAGATACGACTCTGACAGGTGACACATGCTGTCTGATCACTTGCATTCATTCATGTCCATTGTGCATTCAGACGGACTTGGACAATTTCAGCAGGACAGTGCAATATACCACGCGTCCAGAGTTGCTACAGAGTGGCTCCAGGAACACTCTTCTGAGTTTAAACACTTCCGCTGGCCACCATGCTTCCCCGACATGAACGTTATTGGTCATATCTGGGAAGCCTTGCAGGGTGCTGTTCAGATGAGATCGACACCTCCTTACGGATTTATGGAAGCCCTGCAGGATTTATGGTGCCATTTCCCACCTGCACTACTTCAGACATTAGTCGAGTCCATGCCACGTCGTACTGCGGCACTTCTGCGTGCTCCCGGCGGTCCTACATGGTGTTAGGCAGGTGTAAAAGTTTCTTTCGCTCTTCAGTGTATTACTGGTAATGTGTACATGGTGATGGGTAGGAATTACCGACTAATATCTGTCTGCCTTTATTTTAAAAAAAGTGAAAACTAATAAATGTTCAATATGGACGCATATTTACAAAAAAGGAAAAAGAAAAAAATTGATGTCAGTATATAATGGCTCGTTCCGTACCATTACGATTTATCGCGCAAATGATACATGGAGGTTGAAACTAAGTAACTAGCTATTGGTATATCACAAAGGATGGTGCAGACTTATATAATTCGAGAACCTCAAAATGAAAGTCAAAGGTAAAATCATGCAGATCATAAAAGTAAGCATACATTCCAATTGTGCTAGTTCGGTTATTCCTGAAAAACTGAGTTACTGGCGAGAAATATTACGGTAAAAGAAGCAAATAGACTACTGTTCGAAAGGTATCTCACACAGGATAGGTTATCAATACTAAAAAAATTACTTACATAAATGTTAAAGCAAATCTTAAGCGATTGAGACCATTCCGTTACTCACATTAGTAGCATTTCACAACATTGGAAGATTCAAAAAATTATATATATTTTTTTTCCATGCAAGTGGCTATTGTTGGCCACCCACTGACTGACTCAACACAAGGTAAGATTTCAAAGTGAGAAGATACGTAAACTACAGTGAGACTAATGCTCTGACATTCTAATAAAACAAGAACTATGTTCTGTATGGAGATATACCTCTATGCAGTCCTGTTTCTTTGACATTTCAGTAATCATTCGTTATACTGACATGTACGAAATACGATCTTTAGTAAGTCTATGGATACGCAAGCATGCTTTGCTTCTTTCCTCATTGCTCACGTTTATGGGCTAGCAAATAACAAGTAGGTAAGTTTTTATAAACGGGAATACTAAAAATGTTCTGCATGAGAGTTGAAAGCTGACAATATAACGAACAAGAAGCAGTCCCGATACCAGTAAGCAAAAAGCATTAGCTTCGGAGTTCCAGTTTCATTTGCTGTCGATGAAAATACAGTAAAGGTCGAATTAAATGGATTACAAAAGTAGGCTTTTCACATCACTTTCTTCTGTTCTTAGTTATCCGAAATACAGCAGCGAGAAACAAGTTATGTTAACGAGGCCAAACGTGTCGTATTATTATAACAAATATGCATTCAAGAACAGAAAAAAACATTCGAAATTGCCTTTCTGACACTATGTTATTCATGTAAGCTCTATAACTTTCAGCATTTAAATCAGTTTTTGCGTTCACACGATAGAAATAATGAACAAGAAGCAGTCGTAAACAGTAATCTGCTAATCTTTCGGGCTACTTAAAATGGCGGCAGGCCGTTTTATTTAAGTAGAATGTCGAATCACCTGAAGAAATTCATTGATCCATTTTATGTTTTTCGTTTAGTATTACATCTTTATATTTTCTATATCAAACAAAAGGCATGAATGTGAATCAGTTAATTTCTTCAGATGCTTCGACAGCATTCTAAAATAAAAACAGTAACTCTGGTTTAAAAACAACGTGCAGTGTAAATCTGTAGTGCCACCTCCCTTCTTTTTTTTCCCTCCATGTTCCACATACAGACATGTTTGTCTGTTTGTGCTTCCACAGAGGACGATATGCCTTTTTCACAGATGGTATTTACCTTAACCATCTGAATTCTAATTTGCTTATATCTATTTTGCATTAGTGTTTATTTCTATGAGTTACTATTTTTTAAGTACACTGTCGAATCACCTGAAGAAAGTCACTGATTCACTTTCTGTTTTTCGTTCAGTATTTATCTTCGCGTTTTCTGTATTAAACAAAAATCTTGAATGTGAATCAGTGAATTTCTTTAGCTGCTTCGCCAGCATTCTTAAATCAAAATAGTAACATATAGATATAAGCATAATTGGAAAATAGATATAAGTAAATTATTATGCAGATTGCGAAGATAAACCCCTTTGTAAAAAAAATAAGATCTACAGTATAACATTATCCCTGTTGACTACATCTAAAAATATCTTTGTAATTGATTGTCATTGTAACTTGTTCTCGATGTATTCAGTGCACAGAACATTGTATGTGACGTTTAACATTTCTGTGACTGCACAGATAGACCATAAGGAAAAGATAAGTACACGTTCTTCCATATTTCACCACTGACTACATATTAAGACAGATAACCGACTAAAAATTACGTTTTTTTTTATAAATTGTAGTAAAGTCAACAAAACAAAGCAGAACCTTACGTAAAAAACATTACATGGAAATGGCGTAGTACACAGAAAAAACGCACTTGAATATGGGAATAATTTCCCGAAACACGTCGTACAGAATACGAGTGAAAGAAAATCTTGACTGGTGGCAGAAAAGTTATTTATAAACAATACTAGTGATAGCTACCAACCTCTCCACATTTTAGATCTGTGCTCGTCAGAAAGAAAATTATGTAATAAAGATTGTGCTTCGTTCATGAAATTACCTACCTCTTTACCAACGCATTCGTTCTTCTTCCCAGTCTACAGACGAACAAATTTGCATCAACAAACCTTTACGTCATGGATATCATTAGAAGCTCTGTGTGGCTACTTGTGGCCGATGTTGTCTGCATGGAAGACTGAAGCGAAATGCAGAAAGACGTGCAGAGGATCAACGATTAGTCCATAGTATTTAACTCTGAAAGTAAATAAATGTAATGTTTTTCGGATAAATATTTTTGGATAAATGAGCAAAGATATGCACTACTCTCCCTTTGCACTATTAGTGACATCGCTGGAAATAGTAAATATCGTAAATACCTCTGAGTAATCATCCTGAGCTACCGTAAGTGGAATGACAACATAAAAGAAATTGTGAGAAAAGCAGGTACAATGTTGAGATCCATCTAGGGAAAATATTAAGGAAATGAAGTGGAACCATGAAAGAAGTCGCAGCCTAAATAGATGTTACATCCATTTTCGCATATTGCTCTCCAGTCTGGGACCATTACGAAGTTGAATTAATCGAAGATCCTACGAAGAGTGATGCGCTCCGTTTCGGGATCGTTTAGTAGGATATGCTCAACGAACTCCAGTGGCAGTCGCTACAAGGGAGGCGTTATGCACCGTGGAGAGGTTTATTGTTGTAATTCTGAGAGTGTACGTTTCAGGAAGAGTCGAACAGAATATTACTCCTTCCTATGCACGTCTTGCGAATTGACGAAAATGTCAGAATCAGTGTATTTAGAGCTCACTCGGAGTTTTAATTAAGTAGCTAGTTACTTCTTCCATGCCCGCCTGGTTAGCCGTTTGGTCTAACGCACGGCTTTCCGGATTGGGAAGGAGCGCCTGGTCCCCGGCACGAATCCGCCCGGCGGACTTGTGTCGAGGTCTGATGAGCCGGCCAGTCTGTGGATGGTTTTTAGGCGGTTTTCCATCTGCCTCGGCGAATGCGGGCTGGTTCCCCTTATTCCGCCTCAGCTACACTATATCGGCGATTGCTGCGCAAACAAGTTCTCCACGTACGCGTACACCACTATTATTCTACCACGCAAACATAGGGGTTACACTCGTCTGGTGTGAGACGTTCCCTGGGGGAGTCCACCGTGGGCCAAACCGCACAATAACCCTGAAAGAGCTGTTCGGCGCGGAGCGGCGGAGGGGTCAAATGGACTGCGGTAGTCGTCGTGGGGTTGTGGACCACTGCAACTGCGGCTGGGAGGGATCCTCTCCGTCGTTTCTAGGCCCCCGGTTAACATACAATACTTCTTCCATAGATTATATTCACGGTAAACGTTATAATGTGGAGCGTGTCAACAGAACAAACACAGAAAGCAAACACACAACCACATCCAAACCCACATACACACACACAATGAGAGAGAGGGGGGAAGAGGGGGGGGGGGCGAAAGACAGAGAGAAAGATGAAAAGCATATTTATATTGCTATGTACTGGCCATTTACAGTTTTTTATATAAAAACGGCGACTTATTTGTTTTCAAGAATTCCTCTGCGTTATACCGGGTGTCTCTCAGCAGCGACTGAGTAGCGCTGCCTGCTTGGTGGTAGCAGTCAGTGTGAGCCAGGCCAGTACTCTCGCTGGTGGAGCACTGGTCATTCTTCAAGTTTTACTGTCTCTGTGAACACACATCGTCAAAGAAAGTATCGCACTAGACTAATCTTGAACAGCTCTATCGAATGGGCACGTAAAATTCCGCTTTGAATATCATTTTGTCTGTAACTGGAAAGAAACCGACGCTTACCATCGACTCTTGGCGTCACATGGAAGACGTGATGAGCCGTGTTTGTTTGGGTTGACTCCAGCTACACAACGCAAAAACGAAATTGCAAATGTCTGCTGAAACACTAGAGAAAATGCAATTCACTACTCTTAGGAGAGACATCCAATATGTATAAGCAGTTGCTAAGGAGAAACATCTTTAGTCTAATATTACTGCGTAGGTTTCCACGGTAGAGTCAGTTAACATAAAAATCTTCTGGACGTTGTACTGCGTCATAATATAGCTATCACCAAAATTTCGGACACGGTTACAGTGGCCTCCTAGGACTGCTGGTGTATTTTTGTTGTACAGTCACTTATATTTTGTCAAGACTGCTGTTGAACACGACATTACGTCAAAAAAACAATAATACTACTGGTCGCTAATACCAGGAATGGGGAACTTTATTGCAATGGGTCTCCTGTGGTGGAGGGAATGGGGATCTACTGTTTTCTGCTGCTACTTACAGTGACTGGTAGACTGGCAGTCATCGGCGAATGAAGTGTGGACTTTGTTTTCCTCATGCTGGACGCAGGCCGCGCGGTGGCTGTTACTCGTCGGTAACGCTCGCGTCCCTTATTTATTGGTCAATGCGGGATGTTGTGCTCTGAACTCTGGCAGCCAGGGTGGTGCAAGGCTGAGTCCTTCTTCTCTATTCATGATGTTGGGGTGTTCCAATATCACAGCAGTACCAAAGGTGGACATACAGGCTATAAGTTAGGCGGTCGTAATGTTGTGGCTGATCAGTGATTGCTGGAACTATATCCAACATACATGAGGTCCCTGAGGATGCAGTCAGCTGAATGGGAACTTCTAGATTCCACCTATAACACACGGCTTGCAAATATTTAAAGAACTTTCCTCCATAATACAACATTAAACTTAAAACATGTATTCTGCTTATAAGAATTATCTTATCTCTTTTACATGCAATTCATCTAAGTGTTTCTTTAATTTGTTCTATTTACGTGAATAATGTTGTCTTATCGACATAATCTACAGCTACATCTACATATATAATGCGCTAGCCACCAAGCGGTGTGTATTGGAGGGAACAATTCGCGCCAAAGTCATATTTCCCCTCCTCTGTTCCATTCGCGCGACTGTCTGAACGCCTCAGTACGAGCCCTTATTTCCCTTATCTTTCAATGGTGATCATTGCGCGATTTGAAAGTTGGTGGTAATAATATATGCTCTATATCCTCGGTGAAGATCGGATTTCGGAATTTTGTAAACAGCTCCTTCCGTTTAGCGCGTCGTCTATCTGCAAGTGTGTCCCACTACAAATTTTCTATGAGATTTGTAACGCTCTCACGATGGCTAAATGTACCAGTCACGAATCTTGCCGCTCTTCTTTGGGCCTTATCAATTTCTTGAATCAGATCCAACTGGTAAGGGTCCTATACAGACGAACAATACTGTAAGACTGGACGAACTAACGTATTGTGAGCTATTTACTTTGTTGAAGGACTGCATCGCTTCAGGACTCTGCCAATAAACCGCAATCTAGAGTTTGCCTTATCCGTTACTTGTGTAATCTGATCATTCCATTTGAGCTCATTTCGAATAGTCACATACAGATAGTTGATGGATGTTACCGCTTCCAAAGACTGGGCATTTATTTTGTACTCGTACATTAATGAGGATTTTCGCCTTATTATACGCAGTAGGGTCCATTTACTAATATTGAGAGATAACTGCCAGTCCACCACGCGTTTATTTCCTGAAAATCCTCATTGATTTGTTCACAACTTTCGTGTGATATTACTTTACTGTAGACTACAGCATCATCGGCAAACAGTCTAATGCCGCTGTCAATAGCATCAACTAGATCGTTTATGTAAATTGTAAAAAGCGGCGGACCTATTACGCTACCCTGGGGCGCACCTGAAGTTACACTTGTTTCTGTTGAAGTCACCCCGTTCAGACGACTCTCTATTTGAAAACTTTCTATCCAACCGCATATGACATCGTTTAGACCGCAAGAGCGCACTTTTTGGAGCAAGCGACAATCCGGAACTGAGTCGAACGCCTTTGAAAGTCGAGAAATATGGCATCAAAGTGGGAGCCGGTATCGAGAGCCTGTTGTGTATCATGCACAAAGAGAGCCAGCTGTGTCTCGCATGACCGCTATTTCCTAAAACCGTGCTGGTTTCTGCAGATGAGCTTCTCAGAGTCTAGAAAGGTCATTATGTCTGAACACAAAAGATGTTCCATGATTCTACAACAAATCGATGTCAGTGAAATTGGCCGGTAATTATGTGCATCCGATTTTCTACCATTCTTATAGATTGCTATGACCTGGGCCTTCTTCCAGTCCCGTGGAACTTTCCGCTGTTCCAATGGTCTCTGATAGATGATGGATAAGAATGGTGCTATATATGTAGCAAAGCGAACATACACTACTGGCCATTACAATTGCTACACCACGAAGAAATGCACATGATAAACGGGTACTCAATGGACAAATATATTACACTATAACTGACATGTGATTACATTTTCACGCAATTTGGGTGCATAGATCCTGAGAAATCAGTACCCAGAACAACCACCTCTGGCCGTAATAACGTCCTTGATACGCCTGGGCATTGAGTCAAACAGAGCTTGGATGGCGTGTACAGATACAGCCGCCCATGCAGCTTCAACACGATACCACAGTTCATCAAGAGTAGAGACTGGCGTATTGTGACGAGCCAGTTGCTCGGCCACCATTGACCAGACGTTTTCAATTGGTGAGAGATCTGGAGAATGTACTGGCCAGGGCAGCAGTCGAACATTTTCTGAATCCAGAAAGGCCCGTACAGGACCTGCAACATGCGGTCGTGCATTATCCTGCTGAAATGTAGGATTTCGCAGGGATCGAATGAAGGGTAGAACCACGGGTCGTAACACATCTTGAATGTAACGTCCACTGTTCAGGGTGCCGTCAATGCGAACAAGAGGTGACCGAGACGTGTAACCAATGGCACCCCATACCGTGACGCCGGGTGATACGCCAGTATGGTGATGACGAATACACGCTTGCAGTGTGCGTTCACCGCGATGTCGCCAAAACGTATGCGACCATCATGATGCTGCAAACGTCGTTCAACTGTTCGTGCAGATGGTTGTCGTCTCTGCAAACGTCCCCATCTGTTGACTCAGGGATCGAGGCGCAGCTGCACGATCCGTTACAGCCATGCGGATAAGACGCCAGTCATCTCGACTTCTAGGGATACGAGGCCGTTGGGATCCAGCACGGCGTTCCATATTAGCCTCCTGGACCCACCGATTCCATATTCTGCTAACAGTCATTGGATCTCGACCAACGTGAGTAGCAATGTCGCGATACGATAAACCGCAATCGCGATAGGCTACAATCCGACCTTTATCAAATTGGGAAACGTGATGGTACGCATTTCTCCTCCTTACACGAGGCATCACAACAACGTTGCACCAGGCAACGCCGGTCACCTGTTGTTTGCGTATGAGAAATCGGTTGGAAACTTTCCTCATGTCAGCACGTTGTAGGTGTCGCCACCGGCGCCAACCTTGTGTGAATGCTCTGAGAAGCTAATGATTTGCATATCACAGAATCTTCTTCCTGTAGGTTAAATTTCACGTCTGTAGCACGTCATCTTCGTGGTGTAGCAATTTTAATGGGCAGTACTGTATAATCTTACGGGGATACCGTCTGGGCTAGATGCCTTCCTGGCGTCTAAGGATCTTAACTGTTTTACAATCCCAGATATACTAAACACTATGTCAGCCATCCTTGCGTTTGTTCGATAATTGAAAGTGGAAATAGTGCTGCAGTCCTCTACCGTAAACGAGTTTTTTAAAACTAGGTTTAGAATTTCGGCCTTCTGTTTACCATCAACTTTAGCCGTACTGTGAGCAAAAGAAGGTCTTGAATTATTTGTAGCGTTTATAGATTTTACGTAGTACCAAAATTTTTAGAATCTGCTGATAAAATATTGCTTTGAAATTCATTAAAAGAATCTCTCATTGTCCTTCAGACAGCTGCTTTCATTTCGCATAATTTCTGTTCGTCAGCGGGGCAGTGACTACGTTTAAAACGACTGTGGAAAAGTCTCTGCTTTCTCACAACTTGCTAATACATATATTTGTTGTGCCAAGGTGGATCATTTCCCTCCCCTATATTTTTGCTGGGCACATACTTCTCCTATTCAGGAATGAACGTAATTTACTATATCTGTACTTCACGTATGCTGTATTGCCATCAACACCATTGCTATTCAATAAGAGTAATGTATCCTTGATGCCATACGAAATAAATAAAGATACCGCACACTAAAAGAGTGCTGTGCCAGTGCTTTTTGCAAGTGCCTGGCGTCGGAGAGATGCAGAGAGGCTCAGGACAGCGCCTGTCACCGCCGGGGCTACGGTATTAGCGGCGAAGCGGCCGGCTTTCACCTGAGCGGTGATTAACGGTGACGGGAGCGGGCGATTAGCACTGCGTCGCCAAAGCGTCGCTCGCAGATAACCGCGCAAGGTCGCGTGCCGGACTGGGCCGCTACGGCCACAGCCATCCCTGTCGAGCGGCGATGGAGTCAGCGGTGCTGCGAGCGGTGAGTAACTCCCACTTACTCACGGCCCGGTCTGACGTGTGTTTTCCTCGTTATCCACGCCCGCCGTCACCTGCATCTGTACTGCGTGGAACTTGCCTGGGGGCAACGAGGTTGCTGCATCCGGCGATGCGATGTACCGGTGCGTTACCCAGGAGTAAATGTTTAAGCCGTAGGCACACGGGCCGTGCTTTCGGACTTCAACGTTGAGCTCGCAGATTTCATTGTGCTGCTGAACGCTCAGAAACGATGCGAGTTGTGCGTATGGTATGTGTGCCTCAATGTGGTATACAAGACCGCAGCATACGGACATCGGACTGTAAAGGTTCCTTCACAAGTAGTGCGATGAAATTTACGAGTACAATAGCTCTTCATATGAAACGAAAATTATTTCATTGTTCTCACTTCTTACAAGGGAACCTCCCCATCGCAACCCCCTCAGATTTAGTTATAAGTAGGCACAGTGGATAGGCCTTGAAAAACCGAACACAGATCGATCGAGAAAACAGGAAGAAGTTGCGTGGAACTATGAAAAAATAAGCAAAATATAGAAACTGAGTAGTCCATGCGCAAGATAGGCAATATCAAGGACAGTGTGAGTCCAGGAGCGCCGTGGTCCCGTTGTTAGCGTGACCAGCTGCGGAACGAGGAGTCCTTGGGTCAAGTCTTCCCGCGAGTGAAAAGTTTAACTTTTTATTTTCAGTTTATGTGACAAACTCTTATGTTTTCATCACTTTTTTTGGAGTGATTATCACGTCCACAAGAAATCCTAAATCGGGCAAGGTAGAAGACTCTTTTTTACCCATTCGCCAAGCGTGCAAGTTAGGTGAGTCGACAAGAAATTCCTGTCATGTGACGCACATGCCGTCACCAGTGTCGTATAGAATATATCAGACGTGTTTTTCTGTGGAGGAATCGGTTGACCTATGACCTTGCGATCAAATGTTTTCGGTTCCCATTGGAGAGGCACGTCCTTTCGTCAACTAATCGCACGGTTTTGCGGTGCGGTCGCAAAACACAGACACTAAACTTCTTACAGTGAACAGAGACGTCAATGAACGAACGGACAGATCATAACTTTGCGAAAATAAAGAAAGTGAGATTTTCACTCGAGCGAAGATTTGAACCAAAGACCTCTCGTTCCGCAGCTGCTCACGCTAACCACGGGACCACGGATCTCATGACCGCACACACTCCTTAATATTGCCTATCTTGCGCATGGACTACTCAGTTTGTATATTTTGTTTATTTTTTCATAGTTCCACACAACTTCTTCCTGTTTTCTCGATTGATCTGTGTTCAGTTTTTCAAGGCCTATCCACTGTACCAACTTATAACTAAATCTGATGGGGGTGCGATGGGGATGTTCCCTTGTTAGCATATGGGGGCTAACGTCATTCTTACTTGATCACTGTTCGTATTCGGTAGCACAATCTTTAGAACATGTGAAACACAAAACTTGAAACATGGAAGTGCAAAATATCTTATTGCAGCTGGAATATACTGTCTTGTAGATAAAGCCAATCGAACAAACTCAATCCTCAGAATGAGCGCAGTTATTTTTACATAACATCCAGTATCTTAGAATATTCTGTCACTGTTTGTATTCGGTAGCAGAATCTTTACTACATGTGACATACAAAACTTGAAACATGGAAGTGCAAAATATCTTATTGCAACTAGAGTAAACTGTCTTGTAGATAAAGCCAATCGAACAAACTCATTCCTCAGACAGAGCACAGTTATTTTTACATAACAGTATAAAATGACTTTTTTAAATAATAATAATATGAATATGAATATTTATATATGTGTTTGGAGAGAGAGAAAGAGAGAGAGAGAGAGAGATTGATTTTTGATTGAGATTTTTACTTTAAGTCGTAACTGGTACCTGAATTTTGGTTGCTGCCTTCTTGAATGATCAGATTCTGAATCAGTTGTTAATGTATTACAATTTGGAGGAAGTTATTGGTCTTTAAGGTTTGACTCTGTTAGGTACTTGGCCCTATTGCGGATAGCTTTGAGCCCAAGTTTTCGTAGCTTTTCATACCTAAGGGACCACTGTCGTAAGTAAATAAGATCAAACAGCAATCTGCTTTTCGTGAGGAAAGGGGATTGCTTAGCACACAAACTTCCTTCAAACTACACGTCCTGCTATATCAAAATTGGTCAGTACAGTTCAGCACCATACTATTGTACAAGAACATAATCCAGTTACTGTAATTAATAAATTGTGAGAGGTTGTTGCTTATTGAATGAAAACTATAGAGAATGCATTTCTTTTCCTGTATTTTAGCGAACTTTGTACACTTAATAATTCTGTCGAGTGATAGACGGCGACGACAATGAAGTTCACTTCCTTTTCCAAAAACAAGATATTTCTATTCTTCACTCCCAGAAAATTTGTATACATAAATGTTTGGCAACTCTTACACATACTTTACTCGGTTTTATTACTAAAATATCAATTTTCACTATACGTAACATTACGTTCTGAGCGACAGCCTAGCAACACGTCCTCTTTCCACAAATACAAATTAACAGTCCTCTTTTTTTTAATAAATCACTTCTCTCTTTTTTTTGTAGAGTCCATACTAATAGATTCTCTAATATTATCGTTGCGGAGATTGCGCGCTTAAGAGTTTCTTGCTGTAAAGCTGCGCTTCACTTCAATTCAAGTGCTTGTTGAATCAAATTTACATTTACGGTATTTACATGCATTACTGAGCTTCTGAGGATAAAATCAGACACAAATTAGCTTAAAAAAGCAGTGAGGCACACATAACATTACAACATCCAGTATCATATAATACTCTACTATTAAACCGATAAAGAGGTATCACAACCTGTTGGAAAACGCGGAACTTAGTAAAAAAAATTGGATCCAAAGGATCACCAACCAGCAATGTATCACGAGTTACATTGGTAATCGGCGTCACTACTCGTTACGCAAAACTGCCTATAACTGATTCACAACCACTGCTTGAATGTTACCGGCTCCTGAAAGTATTAATCGCAGCTATATTATTAACCTGCATTTAATTATAACAAACTGTAACTAGAATAACGTGTTTTTGATGGACCCTCAATTTTCTTTTGCCTAAAAAGGTCATACTTTCATAATACGCAAGTTACAACAAGTCTTTAAGCACAAATATAAAGTTTCGCGTAAATTTATTACATCAAAAAATGGTTCAAATGGCTCTGGGCACCATGGGACTTAACATCTGTGGTCATCAGTCCCCTAGAACTTAGAATTACTTAAACCTAACCAACATAAGGATATCACACACATCCATGCCCGAGGCAGGATTCGAATCTGCGATCGCAGTGGTCGCGCGGTTCCAGACTAAAGCGCCTAGAACCGCTCGGCCACACCGACAGGCTATTACAACAAATCGCACAATTAACGACGGCTTTTCGACAGGTCCTTAGTTTGCTGGTGCTTAGAAACTGGCTATATACATATGGTTTGCGACTGAAAGCCAAACTGGCGTCTCGCGGGTCTTTATTGAAAAGAGTGTGTGTCATATGATGCAGGTGGTTTACGTTCAAACGCACATCCAGAATATCTGGCATGCAAGATTGCTCTGTACTTTCGGAAAGACTCCCCAATGTGCTTTTACCACGCTATGACGTCAGAAGCTCGTCCGCTCAATGCTTAATATTCGAATGCACTGTCCGTGTGTCGACAATTCTAAAGTCACTGAGCATGATGAATCCTGCGCATGCGAGGAACCAAACGGCTGTGGTGTTCTTTGCCAAGTTAATCACTTCTCCTCACGTTTACTAATGTTAATGTGTTTATTTGTGTCTTCTTCATCTTTCTTTTACTGTTTGTTTTTCTTTCATAACACGCTGCAGAGTTTGCACTGCTGCTGTTTCACACGGGAAACCAAAGATCCGAAAGCAAAAATGTGTTTTAGGTTTGTGCATAAGATGGTAGCTTTTTTGTCTTGCATGTTGATATTCCGGTTGCCATGGGTTTATTTAGCGTTTTCATTAATTATCTGTAAGTCACTGTTACTATTTGAATTTACATATTGTCATCTGGAGATAATGAGTGGAACTCTGGATGCTAGAAAATAGAGTGCTAAGTACAGAAATCGGAACATTTTCGACATATTCTTCTGTTTGAATTCAATAGAGAGGTCACACCAACGGAGGCAGCCAGAAACATTTGTGCCGTGTATGAGGATAACGCCATTGGATAGAGCGCGGGAAGAAAATAGTTTTCTCATTTTAAAGAGGTTCGTTTTGACATTAATGGCTCTCCACGTTCAGGAAGTTCTTCGATGTTTTATTAAGACCGTTTAAACGCATTAATCGACAACGTTGCACGTCCATAGTACGACATTTGCATGCAATGGGGAACGATCCAAAATCGGGTGTATGAGTATCGATGCTCTAAGCCAAAATCACAAAAATCAGTGACTGCTCATATGTGCATCTCTGCTTGTTCGTCATCGATCGGCTCGTGAACAACACCGAACATTCTTATCCTTGTATCGTTACTGGTGACTAGAAATAGCGTTCAAAAATGTGTGAAATCTTATGGGACTTAACTGCTAAGGTCATCAGTCCCTAAGCTTACACACTACTTGACCTAAATTATCCTAAGGACAAACACACACACCCATGCCCGAGGGAGGACTCGAACCTCCGTCGGGACCAGCCGCACAGTCCATGACTGCAGCGCCTCAGACCGCTCGGCTAATCCCGCGCGGTATGAGAAATAGTGGAAAATTGGAAGTTTGTGGTAAGGTCTTATGGGACCAAAGTGCTGAGGTCATCGGTCCCTAAGCTTACACACTACCTAATCTAACTTAAGCTAACTTAAGCTAAGGACGACACACACACCCATGCCCGAGGGAGAATTCGAACCTCCGACGGTGGAAGCCGTGCGGAAAAATAGTGTGTTTATGCTGACATAAGGAAAAGAAAGGAATCGTTGAACCCAAACAAAGCAGCAACTTCCCGTACAAAGACCTGCCCGCAACTACAAAAGGTAGTGTTATACGTCTGACATAACAGCGACAGTGTAGTGTTCTGCGAATTGCTTTCCCGAGGTATAACCATCACTGGTTACATTCACTGTAAACAACTGAGACGTCTTACAGCCGCAACACAAGAATAACGACCAGGAAGACTACGTGAAGTGATGCTACTCCATGATAATGCCCGCAAGTATTCTGCTAGGCTGACTAAAAACAATATACAGTCATTCTTCACCCACCTAATTCACCTGACCTTGCGTAATCATATTAAAACTTTCCTGCTCCCTATCGAGCACCCTTTCCGGATGAAAATGCCCTCCGTAAATGGTTTGAGGAGTTTTTCGTCTCAAAACCTCGTGGTTTTTACAATCGTGGAATTGGAAAGTCACACCAGCGTTGCCAGACATCGTAAATCTGTTATGTGTACCTGTTGTGCTTATTATTATTTAAAAAACGCTACGAACGTATGCATCAATCCATTGTTTAGGTTTTGCAATACCTGGACAAAGAAAAATCCTACATGGCACATTAACAAGAACGTAAATAGATGAAAAAGGCCATCACCAATACATCACTGTATCAAAACAACCGGTTTTGGCCAAACGACACACTATCTTCCGATATTAAAAAAAAAGACGTTAGTTTAGATCTGAGAATAAGTTTTAATAAAGTGACGTACAGCTATCGAACCAAATCAAAATTTCCCAAAGTTGTTTAGAAGCTGTGTATCATCGCCTCTTTAAAATAAGATGAGAAATCGTTTTGATGAAACTTGTTTCAGCAGTGAAAAAGTCAGATCTGTAGAATGAGAAAAATAATTCTCGGAGGTATTTGGCACTTACTTGGAAAGAAAACAGCACACAAATGATAATGTAAAAAGACTCTTACTTGCTGCCTTCTAAATATTGTTTGATGCGTTTGAATGTCAATATTTTCTCGAGCAAAAACATGTTGATGTTTTAAAATCTTTGGGCACACTTTTCCTATTCTTTTTGTTCTCAACGATGTGGAGGATTTACAACTCTACTTTTGTCAATCTTTCTTTGGTCATTAATAAACTCTATCATACTTGCTAGAACCTCAATTCTGTTATTGAATTTCCATTTTTTGGAAGAAGATTGGTTCCTAATAACTTCACTTTCACCACTGGCGCTCTGGAGACAGCTCTCGTAACACAAGCAATACTGGCGCCGACCTGTACACGAAAACGCCTTCTCGCGAGAGGCGAGTACTCAGTACAGAAATAGTGCCCCAGTGGCGCTGTAATAGACTCACTTGCCAGCATATTCGATTAAGATAAGAAAGCCACTCGTGTAAAAGGGACTTAACGCGTAACAGCAAAATCGCATTTCGTTTATCAAAAACAATGTGCTACGTTTAATCTGTTCTTCATGACGCCAGCAGAACGACAAGAGGAGGAAGAAATGTGCTGCAATGAGATATTTTTGCGTCAGTGAATAACCGTGTTGGAGGTCAGAGACAGAGCCATCCTTTGAGTGACTGTGATAAGTGGACAATTAATGAGCTTAAGGCGAGAAAATGTACTGTATCACTACTGTTACAGCTGCCATAAGGACGGCAAAAAGTAGGGTATCGTGTGTAACGAAAGCTGCTTGCAGCTAAGGAAAAGCACGGTGCGTGCATCCTGCTGCTCGTGATAATAATACGAATTGTGTTCAAAAAGTAACAGGAATTTTTTTCAAATGAATTTTATTTACCATCTATAACAATCGTGCCTCTTCAAAATAGCCTTCATCACATATTACAGGGCATTTTCCAATCCCCGAGCCTTGGGATAGCTTTTAGTTCTCGCAGCTGTGTTTTTATTCGCTTCTCTGCTTGTAAAACAAGGGCCTCTTAAGATTTTCTTTGTTTTTGGGAACAGGAAGAAGGTCATACGGGACATGTCTGGCATATATAGAGGCTAGGGAATCATTACAGTATTGGTTTTGGCCAAAATTCACGAATAAGCGACAAACAGCTATGAAATTGTTTCGCCACAAATGCGGGTGGATTTTTCCTTCGGTATACTTCATGTATACGGAGCTGAAGTCTCAAGTAGTATTTATTGATCGTTAGACATTCTGCCAAGACCCCACGCTGCACTGTGATGTTAAAATCGAGGAACACACCTGACCCCATTGTCGAGCTTTCCTCGGTCTTAGCGACACAGAATTAACGGTTGAGCCTCAGTTTGAACATCATAGACGGGAACGTATGTTTCATCGCCTCTTATGACACATTTCAGTCATTCTGAACCGCTGTTGACTTCGTCTAGCAAATCCTGAGCAGCTTGCTTTCGCCGCTACTTTTGTCCTAAATTCAAGTATTTTGGGATATACTTTACTGTAACACGTTTCATACACAACACAACGGAAACGTTTGATGCCATGAGCCAATTGATGTGCAAAATCATCAACGAATTCTCTGTGATTCGGCTAACGTTCACATTTACTTCTTTCACTTTTTCCACGATTTAATCTGTTGATGTGCTAGGCCGTCCAGGACGCTCGTCGCCTTCAGTGTCTTGACAACCACTTTCAAACCGCTTATAAACGCAAGTAAGACGCTCCGTGTTTTACTCAAAGCCGTCTTACCAAAAATTATATTCTAATATTTCTAAAACATTATTTCAACGTATTCCGTCCTTATAACAATACAAATTCTGTGATATATTTTATAGCCGGCCGGTGTGGCCGAGCGGTTCTAGGCGTTACAGTCTGGAACCGCGCGACCGCTACGGTCGCAGGTTCGAATCCTTCCTCGGGCATGGATGTGTGTGATGTCCTTAGGTTAGTTGGATTTAAGTAGTTCTAAGTTCTAGGGGACTGATGACCTCAGAAGTTAAGTCCCATAATGCTCAGAGCCATTTGAACCATTTTATATTTTATACAAAACAAATAGTCACCGATACTACCAAAATACGTCAACTTTTTGACAGCTGATAACAGACTAAATATTCGATACTGGTAAACTGTACAAATTTCAGAAAAGTTTACCATCACGACAACCGAAAAATATGGCCAGTATGGCTAATACAACACAAAAATTATAAAATTTTCGTTTATTTTGAATACAGTACATACGATAGGCAAAAGCGGTCGCTATACAGCGGAACGCTACAGGTGTGCTATTACTACATAAACTATTTAGACATTGGCTAAATGGTTCAAATGGCTCTGAGCACTATGGGACTCAACTGCTGAGGTCATTAGTCCCCTAGAACTTAGAACTACTTAAACCTAACTAACCTAAGGACATCACAAACATCCATGCCCGAGGCAGGATTCGAACCTGCGACCGTAGCGGTCTTGCGGTTCCAGACTGCAGCGCCTTTAACCGCACGGCCACTTCGGCCGGCATTTAGACATTAATGGTGCCTCAAAATGCCACGTTCCCACCACAACCATTTTAAAACTAGAACAGTGCCGGATTGTATCCGCAAAAAGCTGTCTAATCGTGCTGATGACTAACAAAACCATCAATGACAGATTTTAGTGTCATATCGAACATCGTGATTAGAAGCAACAAGTGTGTGAGCTCTCGTATGGTTCAGATTAAAAATATCTACCTATCTGCTGCTACCAGTCACTTAACGGCAATAAGTTTTGTGTTGTACTACTTGTTGAAGGTTGCATACATCGCCAGGTCTACACCGTATACGAATTTACTGAAATGGCAGCCATATGAAATCGAGACTGCCTGTATAATGGACATGACGCAGACGTTGGTAACGCAGACAGGTGCCTGTACAGAAGTGTCCTCAGTTGGGAATCAGGAAGGAACAGTTTGAATGTTCACCCCTGAGCCACTTGTCTGTTAGACGTGCTGGACATGAAGTCGGCGGGGCGAGGCGTGTGTGTGTGTCCGATTACCCTTTGGATGTCGGAAAGAGGAACAGGGAGGTGTAATGCGATTCTTGTCTGCGGAAGGAGTGTCAGGTAGTTAAACTCATATCCGAATGGCGAATACAGTACGTCAAGTGTGTTTAAGTTTGCAGGGAATACCACGTGTGAGAAAATTAACGAGACAGGCATCTATCTAACAACATTTTTATTTCTTTCTTTTTTTTTCCAAACAATAATAATGTCCCTTTCAGCGTGATTCCCTTCGGCAGATACCAGGTGTAGAAATATGAAACCGGAATTTTGTTGCAATAATTACACGTCTGTTTTTTGAAACTGATAAATAATATTTTATTCAAAATAATCTCCATTGCTATTTATACATTTATCCTACCTCTCCGGCAGGCTATGAATGCAACGTCAAAAAAATTCCTTTTTCGAAGCAAACCATTCAACGAACCATATTCGTACATTTTCATACCAATTGATACGTGGTTCCGGAGAGCGTGTCCCAGTGATGCAAATGGATGATAACGGGACGAAGACAAGTCTCGAGAATAAGCGGCATGCCCTAGTATTTCCCAGCTGAACGCCTCGATCGTTTCCCTGACCGTTTTGCTGTGTGTAATGGGGCGTTATCATGGAGTGATATGACTCTGCGTTGCCTTTTGCCACGTTCCGGGTCGTTTTCCACGTAATGCTCGATTTAAATCAGTCATTTGCTGTTGGTAGCAATCAGCGTTAACGGTTTCACCAAGTTTTAGCAGCTCTTAATAGATGAAACCCTTCTGATTTCAACAAACACATAGCGTTGTCTTGTGTCCAAAGCGATTTGGTCTTTCAGTTGATGTCGATGGTCTGACTGGATTCACCCATAATTTACGACGCTTAGCATTCCCAAAATATATTCATTTTTAATCACCTGTCACTATTCGATGGAGAAACGACTTTCTTTTGTATTTGGCGAGCAGCATTTCACAAGTGGTCTTTCATTTTTGCTTGCTGTATTTCATTCAGTTCATTCGGAATCCATTTTCTCAATTTCTGCACCTTTTCCATAGCTTTCAACGGAAAAGAAACGGCTTTCTGCGTCACATTCAATTGCTCCGCGAGTTCGTGTTGAGTCTGAGTAACATCTTCATCCAATAAGGGCTGCAATTTGTTCCCTTCGAACTTTTCCGTTGGTTTCCAGTGCTCGTCGTTTCTCACGTCAAAATCACCACTTTTGAATTTTTTGAATCACTCGAAACACTGTATTTTCCCAAGAGCATGTTCGCCGAAAGCTTCGACAAGCATTCGATGCGATTCTGCAGTAGCTTTTTTTCAAATGATTACAGAAAACCAATGCTGTCGGCAAACCGTAGTTCGTAGGCACAAAACGCCACATTTATACGGGTTAGATACCGATGCATGGAAGATGGGTTACTGTGTGTTGACATTCGCCGTCAGCCGTTACAGCGAGCAGATGGCGCTGCAGAGACTCTCTCGGGCCTAACACCGACGGCTAGCACCACCTACAGGGAAATTCAGTTTCATACTTCTACGCCTGGTATACACCGGCGGAGTCGTTGTTCCCATTCTGGTAGCAGCGCTTAAAGGCTTCAAATGGTAGGGCCTTTAACATGTACTCACATTCTTTTGAATGTTCTCCAGAGTCCCAAAATGACGACCGTTTAACACATTTTTCAATTTCGGGAAAAGAAGAAAGCCACAAGGACTTAGATTTGGTGAATGGGACGGCTGTGGAACAGCAGGAATCCCTTTTGAGGTCAAAGATTCCATGATGGAAGTGGGTGAGTGACATGGGGCGCCGCCATGACGCAGCTTCCACTTGTCTGCAACGTCCGGTCTCACTCGATTCATCCTTTCCCTGAGCCTTTCAAGGACGTCTTCGTTAAACACTTGGTTGACAGTACGTCCTGGAGGAACAAATTCCATATGCACGATACCCCTACTGTCAAAAACGCGAATCAGTATTGTTTTCAAAAAAATGTTCCAATGTGTGTGAAATCGTATGGGACTTAACTGCTAAGGTCATCAGTCCCTAAGCTTACACACTACTTAACCTAAATTATCCTAAGGACAAACACACACGCACCCATGCCCGAGGGAGGACTCGAACCTCCGCCGGGACCAGCCGCACAGTCCATGACTGCAGCGCCTCAGACCGCTCGGCTAATCCCGCGCGGCAGTATTGTTTTGGTCTCCGATTCCCTCATTCGAGTTTTTTCGATGGAGAAGATGTGTTAAGAGTGCCACTCCTCACATTGGCGCTTTGTATCAGGATCGTACTCAAAAATACAGGATCCATCACTGCAAGAGGTCGCTTGTTTTAATCATAAAAACAACAGTCTTCAAATCGTGAGACACACCCCTAATTTTTATGTATTAAATTAGTGAATTTACTCATGCTGCTTTTGTTGCCTAGCTGCGGTCAGTTTCAGACCTCAAATTAATCGTCAAGTTAACCAATTTAAAACTACTGCATTTTGAATTGCTGGTGTATCCATGTATCACCACAATAACATAAAAACAGTGAATGGTTGGAGGAGTATGAATGAGAACAGTGGCGTATTTAAGTTCACAATAATAACAAGTTTTGTAACTACAACCGAGATGAAAAATCTTCCAAAAAAATGACAAACATAAATAAGAAAAGGGGTGGTGCTTGATTGACAAAGCACTCATTAGAGTGGAATTATACAAATTCTCTCCTGAATTAATCCCTTTTACAGCGCAATCAGACTTTGTTTAAGTGAATCCACTGTGAGGCCGAATTCCATTCAAATGGAATCAGCTACGCCAAAGTACACCACAAACTATGGTTCACAGAGAACAGGCAGCTATTAATATCATTTAACAACTCTTCGCTGGTGCAGCCACACTTCAGCCTTTCACCTTGATTCAGACGGCAGCAGAAAATGGTATGCTGTGGTCGAGGAACTGAGAGGTGCGGCAGCTCTAATGTTCTGACACGTCCAGGAAAATTTGTAAACTACGCGGACTGGCCTTCTGATTATTAGAACACAGGAAATTTCATTGTCGGAGCCCTGAAATCCTAGCAGATTTCATTGTCAGGTGCGCCTGTTCGCTGGTCTGGCCAACCAATTTGACCCATTGCCACGATGGAGCATGGTGAAATTGTCAAATGTCAGACGGCCAACTCAGGACGAATGAGGTCACCTTCATGGCACACGATATGTTCGAGATGATATGCAGTTCCACTGTCGGTGCAGTTGGAAACTATCACTGACTGTTAGTCCACCACAAGTTGCGGATCACAAGTCTTACCCACTAAGGAAAGAACTGAAGTTCTCAACCAGGGGAGAACCAGAAGATAAAGGGAAGTAAAGTATCAGAATCACTTTCTACCGATCCTCGGTACAGGAGCCAAATTAGCGGAGAAAATCCGCCTCCACATTTTACAAACCAATCGAACTATCCTCTACTCATTCAATCTCCCCTCTTGATTGTTCTGTTGGCCTGGTAACCAACGCTGACACAACACCAGGGTTCCTACGCTGGAGGAGCAAGCCTATGCTTTGTCTATCTTGAGACACGCCAAACAGCGACTCAAAATCTCTCTTGTCTGAAAAAAGGAGATTTTAGATTAGGGAGTCATTGTTCTCACAGTAAGTATAGCCATGTTTCGGCAAAAAACGTCTGCTTGGGCGGTATCACAGTACCTAATTTATAGAGAAATCTAATCTTTATAGGCCGACCATTTCCAATTTCTCAAAGAAGGCGGTTAAGCTTCCCAGACATTAGTGACCATGGTTCAAATGGCTCTGAGCACTATGCGACTTAACGTCTGAGGTCATCAGTCGCCTAGAACTTAGAACTAATTAAACCTAACTAACCTAAGGACATGACCGAGGCAGGATTCGAACCTGCGACCGTAGCGTCGCTCGGCTCAGGACTGTAGCGCCTAGAACCGCACGGCCACTCCGGCCGGCTTAGTGACCATGAAATACACGTTTTTGCCGCTTGCTAAAAGAACCTGGCGGCCTCCTGGCTTGGGGGAAGTTACAATCTTGCCTACACTAAATAAGTGCGCTAGCTGCTTTGTTCGTATTGTCCCAACTTCTAACACGAGAATGCTTGTAGTTTTAGGACCGTCCCACCGTATGCACAAAAGCTTAGATTACAGCAATCTCTCTTAAATGGCTTCCTCCACCCACTATCCGCCAACTGGCCGCCTTCACGACAGACTGTTGCCTGGCCCAAATAAAATGTTTTTCAAGTCCCTCTCCTGGTAGAATTCACAAAGCGCTGCTTCCTCAAATTATTCGCACAGCCAGGTTACTGGACACATCATTTATGGCCTTCAGTCCATCTTTCTCCCTGTTCTATGTTGCCTCCACTATGACCCTCGAGTACAAGTTCTCTCCAGGCTACACATGCAGTTATATGAACATTCTGCCAACAATTTCTTCATCTAAAAACGGCATAAACCACAAATACCAAATGTAGTATTGGGAAACATGGAGATCATGACCTAAAATATGAATATTAATCTGACCGACAGTGTAGTTAAAGTGAGAGAATGACGTGCCATCTGTGATCACAAGACTGAACCAATCGTGGTCATTGGCAATCCTCTGAAGAGTATCAACACACACTTCTCTTCGATTGTCTTTATGCTCAGTTATGAAGTTTTTCGGTACCATTTTGCACAAACCTTTTCCATGAAAAAAAAACTTTGGTCAAAATTTGGTGTATGGCGTAGTGATTAAGTTTATCAGCTCACTCATTATCCTTATTGTTGCACGTCCATCTGATCTCACAAGAGTAAGCGAAAAATTTGACATTTTCGTCGGGTTTTGAAACTGAAGGTCTTCTTGAGTGAGTTCATCTTCAGCATGTTCTTCCAAAAATGATTTGTGCTGGCTAAAAGTATGTGGTCTTGATAAGAAATGTTTCCCAAAGGCCAATCTCAACGTTTCAAAGGGCAAGCTCGTGGATTCCCTAAGTGTAACACAAAAATTCATGGTATAATGTGGCTCTAAATTCAGTTGTTCCATTTTCGTAACATACAGCAAAACACAATCTCACTAACGGCCGACTCAAAAATCACGTGATGGCTGTACGGAGCTGAAACTCGGACTGAGCATCTTTAAGGGACGAGAACATCTGACAAGTAGAACAACACAGCGTCGCCAGATCGCCCGCAGTGTTGTCAGCCTCATTACTTCTCTCACACACCTCGTAAACTATTCTAGATGGCTGAATGTCGTTGAAAGAAAGCAAGACAGGCTCATCGTGCCATTGCCCCTTCTGTGATTGCTGCTGTGGATGCTTCAGTCAGAAGTAACGGTCGGCGGACTGTGGACGACTTTCGGCTCCTGTTGCGCGTCAGCCACGGTACCGCTCACGCCATCGTGACAGAGCAGCTGAAGTTCGGGAAAATATATGCACAACGCGTTTCCCACTGCCTGAGAGAGATGCAGAAGATGAGCATATGTCGACGTCACTGCAGCACCTGGAACGGTATCACGATGAAGAATATCTTTCCCTGTCCCTTATTCTCGCGTGAGATGAAACATGGTGTCATCATTTTGAGCCAGAGGCCAAGCATCAGAGTCAGCAATAAATGAACGTAGGTTAACCCCCCACCACTGAAAAAATCCAAAGTCGCCAGCTCTGGAAAGTCATGATGGTCTTTTTCTCTGACTGAAACGGCTCATTGAATTTCTGGAATAGAGCGCCACAATTAACGTGCAGTGGTAAGTGGACACTACAAAAACTAAAGCACACCATCAAATCCAGACGCCCAGGAATGTTGACGGACGGCATCATTCTGTTATAGGATAATGGCCACCTACATTTTGCTGAGGTTGTCACGACTGGTCTGCAGAAATTTCGGTAGGAAGCCCTTACACATTTTCCATACGGTCCCGATTTCTCTCCATGCGATTTCCATAGTTTTGGGGCCCTGGAGGAAGACATATCTTGGCCGTCGATTTGCTTCGGACTAAGAAGTGTGCCCCTGGTTTCAATCGTGGATCTTTCGGTAACTGCAAGCATTTTTCCTTGAACACATTGACCGTCTTGTCTTCAGTGGGATAAACTTTAACAGTTATGGCGATTACTTTTGAAATAATAAACATTTTTCTTACTTCGTTACATTTGTCTGGTATCATTTGACTTTTCCTTATACTCATGCTACCAAGCCTGCAGGCACCTATGCAATATCCTATATACATCGCCAGTCTCAGTCTTGATCAGAAGAGTGTGCATTATGTCGGAGCTAAGTGGCTTCGAACATGGGCCAGCTGAATGGGCTCGTGTAGCGTGTGCTTCCGTAACCAAAGTAGCCGATGTGTTGCTGTTTCAGGACGCACCGTATCGAAGGTTTATATTGCATACAGGAAAAGCAGAAAAATATCATCCACCAAGTCACAACGCGGACGGAAGCGTGCGTTGAGTGATCGCGACAGACGGTCGCTGAAGTGGACCGTAAGAAAATATAAGAAGACGGCAGCCCCAAAAGTTAACACAGAACTGAACGTTCTAAGTGTAACCTCCCCACAGAATAATTTAAAAATAGAAATGAACCAAGTGTAACCTCCCCACAAAATTAATATTAATTAAATGAATTTTAAATATTCTAACCTCCGAACAAAATTGGTTCCCATTTATAATCTCTGTGCAGAAATGCATTCACATTTGATGTACCCAAAAAATTCTTTTCTCATTTAATGTTAAGTTCGAAACAGAAAAATTCTAAAAACCCCGAAATAAAAAAGAAAATTCAGTAACCAGGTAAATTTTAGGGCGACAGCAGCGCTGCGCCTTGGCCCTGTATTCTGAATAAAAAAAGCAAAAACTCTTACCTCAGTAAAAACTGCGAATATATCTGCTCTTACCTAAAAAAATTTCAGCACAGCTCCGTGCAATGCTGGCCTATGCTTTGTGACTCGTGAAAGGAATTATCATGCATTGAAAAAAATGTTTAAATTGAAATGAATGCTTTTTTTAAAAAAAATACTTTATATTATAAAAATTATTATTGGGGCATTTTTTTAAAGAAATTGGATGACAGTTAACATGCATTACTAGATATGCGTAAGGCTGCTTCTTTACCTTCTACAATAATACCCATCCTCCAGAGTCCCGGCCAGAGCAGTCCGCAGACACGCGCAGACTACCGCCGACTACAGCAGACTACTGCAGACTCACGCAGACTACTGCCGACTACTGCCGACTCACGCAGACTACTGTCGACTAGCGACAAGCAACAACTAACTACATACTGCTCTCTGGTCAGAGACTCTCTTATGTCTTGCCTGTTGCAGGCAGCGCATATAGCGCATACCTCTTACAATGTGATTGTACAGTACAAATAATAGGGTTAGACATTGATATTTCCGACCAATAAGCTACTTGTATAGTAACGTAGTCTGCTGTTCGCTAAGGTGATGATTCTGGTGAGACCTCAAACAATCGGAATGCTTGATATCGTTGACCGCTGTTTCCATGCAGCCGCCGTAACCCTCGCGCTGGTTGCTACGCGGCTACTGGCGAAATACACCAATACAGCCATTGTAAAATGTCCATGAAGTGGCAGGCGCACCTTGCATGGGTACTCGCCGGAATCAAGCTTCCCAATGATGAGAAGCAAGGGGACTCACTGAAATCAAGCACCCCAATGGGAAGACACGCCGTTGTTCCTCGAGCACGTTGAACGTAGTTGCTAACCAGATATTGAAACAGCTAACTATATAGGAGTGTACAATCAAATTTGTAACACTAAACGAACGTTTTCACATCAGTATCAGCCGTCAGAACACAAAGGTTTACATTTACGTCGTAAATGAAATGTAGAATCTAGTATGTCGATTCTTAATTGTCAAAAAAAGTACATATGATATTTGTCGAGTACAGCGCCATCTACCACAATGGAAAACAATGGTTGGAGTAAACCGTACGTACCTTTTGGCGTAGAATCAAAATATGCAATAACAGTGGGTGGTTTGCATTTGAAATTATAAAGTTGCCCCCTCCCACGCAGGAGGGCTGGTTAGAAGGTGGCGAGTTGTAGCACAGACAAAAGCACTCCGTCTTCAGGCCACAAGTGGGCCATCGGGACCGTCCGACCGCCGTGTCATCCTCAACTGAGGATGCGGTTAGGAGGAGCGTGTGGTCAACACACCACCCTCCCGGTCGTTTGATGGTTTTCTTTGACCTGAGACGCTACTATTCGGTCGAGTAGCTCCTCTATTGGGATCACGAGGCTGAGTGCTCCCCGAAAAGTGGCAACAGCGTATGGCGGCCCAGCTGGTCACCCATCCAAGTGCCGGCCACACCCGACAGCACTTTACTTCGGTGACGTGACGCGAACCAGTGTATCCACTGCGGCAAGGCTGTTGCCGCAGCACAGACAGATGTTCCCTTTATTAATATTAACTTTTCACCTAGAACATTTTTTCGTAATTGCGTCTTTTCGATACATTTAGTTGTCTCAAGTTAAAACAAACATTCAGTCATAGCCAACCACAATATTATTGCACCTGGGAGTGAAGGGGCTTGCGACAGGTTTTAGTGAGTTCTTGTAGTGGTGTTTCACGAGGACATACTGAACCACGTGATGGTCTATACACAGCTGTCTTGAAACCTCTCACAATGCGATGTGTTTTCCTTGGTGGCCACTGTACTTGGTTACCGTAACCTCACCGCGGGTTTCTGGCAACGGCCACAGGAGGCCAAGTGTAATAAATATCGTAGTCGGATAATACACTGTTTAAAAGAGTAGGGGAACACATGTAACAACGTCCACTAGGTTAAATCTATTTTGATAAAACCGGTACCTGTTGTCTTATTGAATGGTTTGAAATCTTCGTTTTCAGTGTTGGCAGCTCGCCGTCTATTGGTTGTGTTATGTATTGCAGTGTCACGTGACCTCTCAGAAGGAAGTGAGTACCTGCATCCCAGTGTTTTATAGTGATCTACTGAGCTACACAAATGGCAATTGTAGTTTGTGGGCATTGTACTCAACCATACACACGGATTGCGACATCTTAGTGTAGCGCAAGTTGCAAGGGCGGTCTGTTTGATCCAAGGATGATGGACTTTAGAACATGTCACTGCAGATGCCAATGCCTCTCCATGGGCCATCCATAGGGTGTGGACACGCTACAGTGAGGCAGGTTCGCACACAAGGAGAGTTGGAAAAAGTCACCGACGCATTACATTCCCACGTGAAGACCGATATCTGGCCGTCTCTGCGTTGCGGCGTCGTACGGCTAGCCCCAGAGCACTGCAATACGATCTCAGGAGGACCACTGGAGCCGCTGTGTCCGATCACAGTGTTGTTGATAGGTTAGAATAAAGAACTGTACGACCCAGACGTCCTGTTCGAGTACCCCGCTTGGCACGACAACATCCTGCAGTCTCCTTCGGTTTTGCCGTTCCCATTTCAACTGGCAACTTCATCACTAGCGAAACGTGTTATTCACAGAACAGTACAGATAACCCATGACGCAAGCTGATGGTCGTGTTCCTGTGCGGATTCCCGTGGTGAACGGAATTTGCTAAATGTTGTCCAGGAAATTGACGGATTCCCAAGGTTCTGTGTTGTAGAGAGGTTTCAGTGCTGACAGCCCTACTGATCTTGTCGTTCTCCATGGAAGCTTTGCCGCCAGGCAGTACACCGAACAGACCATGTAGGACCATTTGGTGGCTGCTGCATATGGTGATGGACCTGGATTCCTTCTAATACCACAGTCCATGGCGGGCATCACCATAGATGTCTTGTGAAGCCTGAACATTGACGTAATGGAATGGCCGACGGCGAGTCTCGATCTAAAAATGGGTCAAATGGCTCTGAGCACCATGGGACTTAACATCTGAGGTCATCAGCCCCCTAGAACTTAGAACTACTTAAACCTAACTAACCTAAGGACATCACACACATCCATGCCCGAGGCAGGATTCGAACCTGCGACCGTAGCAGCAGCGTGGTTCCGGACTGAAGCGCCTAGAAACGGTCGACCACAGCGGCCTGCTGTCCCGATCTAAACCCCCTCGTGAATATCTGAGACACCCTTGACAGATGTGTTTGTATTCGCCTTGTTCAACCATAGACTCTCCATGAATTCCCAGGGGCTCTCATTGTGGAATGGGAACGAATACCACAGTGTGACAACCGCAGACTTACACGGGAACATGTCACGTATCAGGCAGTGATAATCGCTCACAGAGGGTACAAGCATTATTGCAGCATTCAAAGTCCAATGGAAAGCACCCAGGATGAGGAACGAATGATTGTTTCCACTTTGTTTTCGACATCTGCCGGACATTTACGTCCTTTTGCGTAAACGATCGACTATATAATGACATTTTCTTGTGTACTTAATTTGTGGACAATGAGTGTATAATTTGGTAACATACCCAGTCCTCAATTAATGCTCAACGGAGTATGGCAGATGCTCAAAAGCATGTTCCCTTAATTCTTTTGAGCAGTGAATATACTAGCTGTCAGCCTCTGTTTTTTTTCTTTTCTTTTCTTTATTGTAATTTCATTCCCCTGACCCATACGGGGCAGGGGAGGGCTGCCAGCGGCGCAGTCTACCGCTCGTCAGCCAATTAGCTTTACAAAAATACAGAGGGGTGATTGCATAAAAAGGGGGGATAAAAAGGGGGACATAAAAGACACAGTAAATGGAGATGATTGGAGTTAAAATATACACTAAGTTGGGGACATGCAAAAAAAAAAAGAAACACACTTGAAACGATAGAGCACTCATGAAGAATAAAAAACGCTGGTAGGGACCTGCCGAGGGACTGGAAGCTGGAGAGAAGGTAAAAATAGAGGAGGAACGTGCAGTGTGGGGGAAGGGGGTGGCAGGTGAGAGGAAGAGGAAAAAAGGAGGAGAGGAGGCGCACCAAGAGGCAGGAGACGGGCAGGGTGGGAGATGAAGAGGGAAGACAAGGCAGGAGAGAGTGTGGAGACCCTGAAGGGGAGCACAGGAGAGGAAGGGTGTGTAGGAGGGTGAAAGCCACTGAGGAGAAGGGAGGGAAGGAGGGAGCCCTGCGGAGGAGGTAGGAGGAAGGTGGAGTTAGTGTTGTTAGGAGGGGTAGACGTCAGGGCAAAGCTCATCATCCGGGAGGGGTAGGTGCTGAAAGTTGAATTGGGAAAGGAGGTTGAGAGTGTGGAGACAGGGTGGGACACAACAATAAAGGCATGGCAACAGGCTTGGGGGTGGAGAGGAAGGGGGACACCAGCAGGTGGGGGGATCGAGTCAGCAGACAATATATTGGGTGCGGATGTGTTCAAGGAAATGGAGAAGGTGCGGGAAGGGGATGAGGTCGTAGAGGATGTGCATGGGGGATGGAAGGCGGATACCGAAGGCGAGGTGGAGTGCATGGCATTCTACGATTTGGAGGGCCTTATGGAACCTGGGATGGGCAGAAAACCAAGCAATGCTGGCATAACAAAGGATGGGGCGGATCAAGGATTTGTAGGTGTGAAGGATGGTGGAGAATGCAGTTCCCATGTCTGGCTGCATGGGAGTTTCATGAGGCGGAGTCTGTTGTGGCCAGCCTCCATTTCGCGCAGGTAGCACTAAGTAGCTATGGTAATACGATCTGTCTGGTGTAGATGTAATTTTATTTATGAGCCACTGTGTAGTATTCTGGAAAACAAAGTTAGCCAACTGAATACCACACTTTCATACAAGAAATTTGTTTTAAGCAGTGCACGCCATGAAAGACCTCAGGAGGCGATAACGTTATCTGTTCCATCTTAATCGACATTTGGAGAGACTTCTCTCGTCGTTAACAGGAGCTGCGAACAACCCCATATCCGGTATGCAAGCGCATTTGGGATGAGCTGCAGTCGTTTGCCGGCTGCCTGAATCCAGTGCAAGCTATATTTTCTGTGTGACCTCCTGCGTTTCCCATTACAGCCCTTAAATATTAACCCTATAACAAAAATATGTTGTTATCAGCTTAATATCTAATATGTGCTGCATCGAAGGTCATTTAGGAAGTTGGCGGCAGTTCTCACTGGTCTCCAGGTATCATTATCTGGTGCAAGCCTGGTACTGTAGTTGGGTGGCTTCACATGATTTCAAGGAGTTCTGCTACTCACTACTAGATGGCACGGGCTTCATTTTCAGAGTGGCGAGGGACTTTGTAATGGTTCAGCTAATTTGCACGCAATATTTATAAATTATATGCATAAACTTTCCTTGTTATTCAATATGCTTATTACTGAAACCGTATCAAAATCTCTGTAGTAGATCCTGAGACAGAAACTGCAGTGGGAGACGTTTATTTATATGTGTAGCCATAAAGGAAAATGTATCCATTTTGAGAACAGTAATGGTACAGTAACATTCCAGTTGGATATGCGAGAAGCTACTTTTAAGTCTGAATATTTCTGTCCATTAAGAGTAGAACAGTTCCCATTATAATGCAGGTCTGATATTCCTAGGCTCATTATGCAACACTTTGGAATTTTATCGAACGCCTTTTGTAAGTCAAGGAGCAAAGCGTCAACCTACACATCTTTATCTCCTGGACGAACAGAACAATGTTAAGTCTAGCAAGAGCTGTGAATACTCCACGGTTCAATCTAATAATCCAGAAATGTCACGATACAAGAGCACAAAACATCTTTCACTAGTCTGCCACAAATTGAGGACAGTAATACCGGCGTGTAATTACGTGCAACTGTCCGACGAGTCGTTTTGAATTGCTCTAGAATTAATCACGTTTCAGTGTAACGACAAATTCTCTTCACCAGTATTTATGGAGTGAATTGAAAAATCCCACTATATCCGAAACACACGGTACCATTTCAGTTACACGTGGGGTTACGATTTCGGCCAATCATTGGTTATCTTAGCAGCAGGGTCGATGACGGAACTAAGGGATTGTACTCTTGTGAGTAACGGTTCAGAATAGCGAGAGAATCTGGATATCAGCTGGCTTGATGAAAACGAAAAACGTGTTACCATGGTTAAAAGGTATTAGAAGTTGACCGTTACAACTGATGTGGAGTTATGATGTCGGCGTCTCAGGATGAGTACTATTATGTAAACGTACAGGTATTTAAGAATCCTCTAATTACAAAGACAACAAAGTTAAACTACACTATTCATTTGTACGACTTGTTACAAATGCGCCAAAAATGCGTACGACGAGAGGTACGGATATAAACAACGAAACCGCATTTGAAAGCAAAATTTTTCGAAAATTTATGCGACTGCCGGAGAGACGGAGGATTGAAAAATAGGAAACAAACATGAAATACGAACAAAAGGTTATATAAGTGACCGATATAGAAAAATTTATTAAATCTCAGACGAAGTGCTGCGTAGGACTTGTGGAGAGAGTGGTAGATGGAAAACAAATAATGAAAGGCAGGTTATATTCCATCAGAAGTAAGGGCCGATCAAGAACAAGAGCAAGAAGAAGAATAATGACTGAATGAATACATGGACGCCACTGCATGCACTGAGGGGAAAAAAGTCGCAGTACCAAAAAATGACTAATAAAGGGTAACGAAATTAACATTTTAAGATCACAGGTTAATGTAACCGCGAGAAAAGCCATTGCAGATCTGAAATGGTGGTACATTAATAACTTGCATGACCTCTAGAACATTGAATGCAAGCATGCAAATGTGCATGCATTGTGGTGTACAGGTACCAGATGTCAGTGTTACGCTCCCAGGGTTTTGTGCTGACGATGCCCTAAACTCTGAGTTTACGGGACCTGCAAATTGCATTAACAGGGCAGTAAAATAGTTTATTCACTGAAATTATGAGCAGTTCATAAAGTCTCATTGAGAGGAGTAGGAAGGGGAGTATCTGCTGGCAGTGAGTATACTCCTTTGTTGACAAACAAAAGCTGAATCAAACCGAAATGAGAGTAACGAGAGAAATGCGAGCAACATACACGGTATCCGGAAGTGAAATTTTTTCAGCTCGATATTTCGAATCATGGTTAGAAGTTCTGGTTTTGCATGAAGCCAGTAAACGAATCAAAATCATTTCAATCGTTCAGTGATCACACCGCTACCAAAATGGAAAGCCGAGATACTTAATTCGACCTTCCGAAATTACTTCAATTCTCTCAGTCATCGTACGAACGCCGAAACGCCAGAATTTGTGAGAAGCGGTCGCAAAATCAACTGAAATGGCTCAACCGAGGAAAGACACCTGGACCTAATAAGACACACGTCCGATTCTGAAATTTATTCTCAGTTACAACTTAATCCAAAAGTTTACATTTCAAACCGATTTGTACTACATAGGGCAATATTCCATTTTGAAATCAGTGTCGACTCTTAACCATACATTCGCATTCGCAAATGGCTCATTTGAAGTCCCGTGTTTACTGGAATGTTTTTTCTTCTGTTATCGTATACCTCCGCCGGAGTCGATTTTAGCATGGTCTAGGATATACACCTTACATCACAATAGCAGTAGAAACAATAATGTTGGAGATATACAGGGTGCTCAAAATAATCTGGAAAACTTGTAAAGGTGTTGCATGGTACATTGTACTGAGAAGTAACTGTTAAGAAAAAAATTCGAGTTAATTAGTATCGAAGTTAACCAAGCAGGGCGATGTGCGCGCAAAGTCAAGCGGCTCGCCAGAGACGGTGTTGCCAAACGTGTTCTTTGTTTGGTTTCCTAAAACAGAATAAGGGGGCGATACAAAAATTTCGTGTGGGACGGTAGTAAGAATCGAACCCCAGCCAAAGGCTGAGCGGTCTCGTGGGCTATTATTTGTGCTGTGAGAACAACTGACGGTGTCTGCCAGGCCCCTTGAATTTACGCTCGCAACGGCCTGACTAACTTGAATGCTGATTAATTCGGAAACGGCGAAACGCATCGAATTTTTTTCTTAACAATTATTTCTCAGCACAACCGACCCTGAAACAGCTCTACGAGCTTTTCAGACTGTTTCTGACCACGCTGTATAGATGTAGTAGTAGTGGTGGTAGTAGTAATAGTGTTAGCAAGAACGGTAGAGACAGTATTATTTATTTTTAAGCGTAACATCGTTGTTAGTGAAAGATAATGCAGGAATACAATTTTAGACCGAAAATATGACCTGATATGGAGTAGTAGGTGAAAGACTAATATGTCCAGTAAATAAATAACTACATGATGTTCTAATTAAAACTATTCTCTTGTCTGAACGTGAAAATTGTGTGAGGTTCTGTTGCTCTGTTGTTCGTAGACGATGTTGTAGTATACAGAGAAGCCGCAATAATCTCAGTGTTCCCGTGTTCCAACTGTAATTTTTGTCGGTATGTGAAAATTCCAGAATTTAATGTCAATCGGAACTTTTGTCGGTGTGTGAACATTTCAGAGTCTAAACCCTCTTTTGTGCGTTGAGCTCACTCAAGTCCGACAGCTGGAAAAAAAAAAGAAAAAAGAAAACGGTACGCACCAAAGAGACGTGTCCAGATAAAAACCCCTTCAAGTACAGCCATAAAAGCTAAGTGCACAACGCGTGAGCAAACTCCATCCAGACGGGGCGCTGTCTTATCTTACGCTGGAATGCAGGACACCAGCGATAAAGTGGGCCGACGAACGGCACCGGTGAGATGCCGTTAGAAGACCCTAAGAAAAGTTACTGTGAGGTCTATGAAACACGTGTGATATTTTTTTCCGATCTTTGAAATAAGTTTAGAGTGTCCAGTGTCTACAACACTCTTTTCCTTACCTAAGTTTTTCTTTCTACTGCTATCGCTCTAACATTCATATGGCTGACTTGGAAGACATTTAACTTCATCTCTACAGATTACAAGATGCAATGCTGAAAATGTAAATTGCATGGAACTTGCTAATTATTGTCGGTCACACTGTGTCGATGTATATCGCAACGGAAAATTATACTAAGCTCTGGTTTTTGTTATACAAAGGTTTTCATTCATAAAGGAAAACAGAAGCAGTTTATTGCCAAGGTACGCGTACACAACTGATCTATCAGCTATTTAACTGTCGAAATAAAGTATAAACGTCCAATGGTGCACCATCCAATCCACCAAAAGAACAATACAAAATCTCAATTTTAAATGCATTTCTGGAAACAGATATCATAGTGTCTACAGTTTCTGCTACACATATTTATCGTTCGAACATTCCAGTCACCGCTCCACTTAATTTCTACTCAGTATTTCGTGTTATTCTTTACTTGCACTCTACGGTCAAGGCACTTGAATCAAGATTTATAGAAGACAATGATACGTCTTTCAAGAAAGTTTCCATTCATTCCATCGTTATGAATGTATAAATAAGGCTACTTTCATCACAGCTAAGAGGGAATTATCTATTTTCCATGGTAAAGATTGGAAAGGCAGCGTCCTTTTCCAAGGAACTACCCCGGCATTCTTCTAAGTCGGTTTACAGAAAACATGGAAAATCAAACCAAGATGAGCAGACAGGATTTTAATTCCGCTTCTCTTCAATGAATGCGAATTCAGTGAGCCGCCCCCTGGGCCACTCCACTCGTCGGAAATGTTTAACGTAACCCTTCTTTTTTTTCTTAACATTGTGAAACTAAACTTCTTTTGTCTGTCGCTTCCAGCAGAAGCGCTTTCGTATAATAACACTGTGCAATTTTCATTTAAAATTTGTAAATTACTTGTATCTAGGATTTCTACATTTATTTAACGAAAAAAGATCATTAAAAGTAATACTTAGCTCAGCCTAAGATGATGCAAATATCTGCATGAAAGTATAATCGCCAGATAACTGTGATGCGACACAGAACAATTTAGGTAGTATTTCCGTTCGAAACACTGAAAGACAGCTCTCGTTTCATGTATTTAGGATGCAAAATACTGCAAGAAAACGGGAAAGAACTCGTTGTTACAGCTTACGGTACCAATGGTGAACTTCTCAAACTTATCACCTCATTTAAATACCCAGACCCAGCACTACAGGGAGACATGGCATGGAACGAAGACGTGAATTCAGTAACAGCGAAGATGAATCGAATACCAGCGTTTTTGAAGAATTCTAAGAATATTACTATGCGTCTACTTTGCTCGTACGAAACTCAGCTTCCCCTTTTCCTCATATGATGTACTGTGAACCATTGATGAAGAGAACAGGCAGATTCCATATTTCTAGATTTCCGGAAAGCATTTGGCACAGTGTCGCACTGTAGACTGTTAACGAAGGGACGAGCATACAGAAGAAACTCCCATATATGTGAATGGTTGGAAGACTTCTTAAGTAATAGAACCAAATATGTTACCCTCGGCGGTGAGTGTTCAAATGGTTCAAATGGCTCTGAGCACTATGGGACTTAACAGCTGTGGTCATCAGTCCCCTAGAACTTAGAACTACTTAAACCTAACTAACCTAAGGACATCACACACATCCATGCCCGAGGCAGGATTCGAACCTGCGACCGTAGCAGTCGCGCGGTTCCGGACTGCGCGCCTAGAACCGCTAGACCACCGCGGCCGGCCGGTGAGTGTTCATCAGAGACAAAGGTATCGCCAGGAGTGCCCCAGAGAAGTGTGATAGGACCGCTATTATTTTCCATATATATAAAAAGCTGGCGGCCAGGGTGGGCAACAATCTAGTGTTGCCGCGCGCAGTGGCCGCGCGGTTTGAGGCGCCATGTCACGGGTTGCGCGCCCCCTTCCGCCGAAGGCTCGAGTCCTCCATCGCGCATGGGTGTGCGTGTTCTTCGTAGTGTAAGTTAGTTTAAGTAGTGTGTAAGTCTAGGGACCGATGACCTCAGCAGTCTGGTCCCTTAGGGATTCACACACATTTGAACATTTGAACAATCTACAGTTGTTTACTGATGATGCTGTGTTGTACGCGAAGAGGTCGAAGTTGAGTGTCTGTATGAGGATGCAAGATGACTTAGATAAAACTCCTAGTTGGTATGATGAATGGCTGCTAGCTCTAAAAGTAGAAAAATGACAAAACGTCTAGTTGGTTTGATGAATGGCTGCTAGCTCTAAAAGTAGAAAAATGTGAGTAAATGTAGATGAGTGGGGAAAACAGGTCCCTGGTGTTCTGATTAAGCACAATCAGGTCGTTTAAATATCTGAACGTAACGTTGGAAAGCGATATAAAATGGAAAGAGCATATGAGGATTGTGGGAGTGACGGCGAATGGTCGACTTCGGTATATTGGGAGAATTTTGGGTAAGTGTGGTTCATCTGTAAAGGAGGCAACATACGAGGCGCTAGTATGACCCATTCTCGAGTAGTGCTCAAGTGATTGTGATCCGCACCAGGTCGACTTAAAAGAAGACATGGGAGCAATGTAGAGGCGGGCTGCTAGATTCGTTACCCATAGGTACCACGTAAGTTTTAAAAAATGAGTACGCTGTGCTATTTGTAATAATGTTATTTTATTTTGTCACCGGTTTCGATTCTGAATAATCATCAACGGCAGCTGTACAACATACAAAAGTGAACAATTTGACAATGCTAAACGAAATAAGAAACACAGAAAAAGTGTAAGATATTGTAATCTGATTATCACATAATTATTTAATGTCAACGTATTTGGATCCGGTCAAGAATGCCATCTTTGTCCTTGAAGTTGTCTGACTTGTTTCGCTATACGTCATATGTTGTCCTTGTGTCAATGTGCCATCATATTTTTTGTCTTGCTACAATTTTCGATTTTAAACTATCTTGGCAACTACGGTTTCCTGTGATTACTTACTTTAAAGCATGTGCCACATTTGATACATCTGTGGTAATGTTCGTGATTATTTTGATCGATTTTACACTTTTTCTGTGTTTCTTATTTCGTTTGGCACAGTCAGATTCTCCACTTTTGTATGTTGTACAGCTGCCGTGGATGATAGTTCACCACCTAAACCGGTAGCAAAAAAAAAAATATTATTACAGACAGCACAGTGTTATGCATACTTCAAAATTTGTACATGCTGTTAGCCATCGCCTAAGCAAGATAACATGTAAGTGTTATGGAGATGTTCTGAAATCAACTGCGAATTCCTGGGAGGAAAACGACGTTCTTTCCGAAGAACATTACTGACAAGACTGAGACCCGACGCCTAAAGCTGACTGCAGAATGATTCTACTTCCGCCAACACACATCTCGCGTGAAGAACACGAAGATAAAATACGAGAAATCAGGGCTCATTCGGAGATACATAGATAGTTATTTCTCACTCGCTTTATTTGCGAATGGAACAGGGAAGATGATGTTTGGTTTGTGCGGCGCTCAAATGCGCGGTCATCAGTGCCCGTACAAATTTCCAATCTTTATACAGTCCAATACAGCCACTTTCCCGAATGATGATGAAAGGACGAGGACGAAACAAACACCCAATCCCCGGACAGAGAAAATCCCCAACCCGGCCGGGAATCGAACCCGGGACCCCGTGATCCAGAGGCAGCAACCTAAGGCACTAGACCACGAACTGCGGACGAACAGGAAAGAAATTGACTGGTAGTGAGACGAGGTACCCTCCGCCAAGCACCATACGGTAGCTTGCGGAGTATGTATGTAGATGTAGAAACACCACACAAGACTATACTGTGATCTGTTATTCAGGACTACGCCAGCTACGCGTGTCCTTATATCAAGTCGACCTAATGGAAGGTATTAAAGAAATTCAGAGACTCGAAACCAGAATCGTAACAGGTCAGTAACTTAACAGCAGCGATTGCGCGGGGTGTGGAACTGACAAGTCCTTGGTAGGTTTCCGGATGTATGTGGCACCAGATGTATGTAAATAACGGGCCGGTGGTTTGTGTGCGTGGGTTCAAACGGTTCAAATGGCTCTGAGCTCTATGGGACTTAACATCGGTCATCAGTCCCCTAGTAGAACGACTTAAATCTAACTAACTTACGGACATCACACACATGCATTCCCGAGGTGGGATTCGAACCTGCGACCGTAGCGGTCACGCGGTTCCAGACTGAAGCGTCTTAGAACCGCTCGGCCACTCTGAGCGGCTGTGCGTGGGACTGGCGCCTGATAAAATCCTATATGTGTTCCATCAAGCTCACACACGGCGAATTCCGAGCCCAAGACATCAATAACAGTTCATTATCACGCTCCGCAGTATTGTTGAAGTAGTCCACAGCTGCCATATTGTCTTCAATTACTACCACAGGTCCAGTAGAAGTCCAGTGTTTGTACCCCATAGCACAACACCGCCTCTACCTTCCTGCGTCCGTCGCACAACGTGTATTTCCCAGCAGCCCTTCGCCTGGCCGACGTCGTATCCGGGCATGACAATGTCTCTGGAGTAACAAGAAGAGTGATTCGTCCCACCATGTGTCACATGTCTACTGACCCACATTCCAGTCTCGACGATTCCCCAATAATAATTTTAATATTTACATTTTAAGACTTCCAAAGCCTTCAGAAGATTAAATCGCCATTCACAAGCGATGACAGCCATCATCGAAAAATACTAAATCCCAACACAAGCAAAGCGACTAAGTAAGTTGCGAGTCTTGAACATTCAGGGTTCTAATACCCATCAGAGTCGGCGTTAGTTGGTGGGACATCATTCTGGCAACGATACGGACCGCAAATGAGGAATCCACTGATACAAGTGACTTTGACAAAGGGCAGATCGTCATGACCGTGATCTCAGAACGAGAGTCTCGGAAACGACGAAGCTGGTCGGCTGTTCATGTGCTTGTTTCGAGAGCATCTACGGAGAGTGGTTGAACTACGACTAGGCGACAGGTTGTTGGACTTCCATGTGTCATCACAGAACGTGGCAGTCGAAGGTTTTCCCCATCTGAAAAGCAGCATAGGAGGTGATATATGAGAGATCGGACGACAGAGTACAATGCTAGCGAAAGCACAAGTGTTTCGGAGCACACTGTTCAGCACACATTGTTCAACATGGGCCTCCACTGCTGACGAATCTACGAGTTCCATTGTCGACCCAGTGGCTTCGCCAACTACTATTGCAGTGGCCACATGATCATCGATATTGGACCGTGGATCAAGGGAAACGTGTCACCTGATCGGATGTATCACGTTACTTGTTACACCAGGTAAATGGTCGTGCCCAGATACGCCGTCATACAGACGAACCGCTGCTCAAAGCGTGAGCCGCACCACGGATACAGGCTGGTGGGGGCAGTATTATACCACGGGGAACTTTCATCTGGGCTTCCATTGGACTTGTGGCAGTAATCGAAGACACGGCGGTGACTGTGGGCAACGTGAATATTATTGCGGATCTCTTGCATCCTTTCAAGCTTGATGTCTTATCCGAAGACGACGACACCTTCCAGCGAGATAACTGTCCGTGCCACAAGGCCAGAATCGTGCTACACAGATATGAGTAGCGTGACAGTGAACTCACGTTGAAGTCTTGTTCGCCAAATTCGCCTGATCTGAACCCGATGGAAGACATCTGTGACGCTATGGGACGCCATCTCCGCAGTCGCAGATCACCGGCTCGTAATGTACTGGCGAGCACCGTGTAGATACCTGGTGACACATACCTATGTACACCTAACAAGGACTTTTCAAATCCATACCAAGCTCTTAAGCATTATGTTTTAACTCATCAGTATTGATGTGTCGGCAGCTGGGCCAACACCTTGTAGATCGAGATGGCTGAAAATGCACGCTAGACTAACGCAGACGGGCGTGAAGTACTGGAACAGGCTACGTAATTAATGCTATGAAGAAAAGTACGTAGCTGGATTAATACTTATCTTTAATCAATCATTGTGGTACATCGCTCTTGACGATACACAGGAGACTTTAATTACAATCACTGTAAGGCTAATGGCGCCTTGCTAGTTCATAGCCATTAACTTAGCTGAAGGCTATTCTGTCTCTTGGCTAATGAGAGAGAAAGGCTTCGTACATCTAGTCGCTAGCTAGGTCGTCCGTACAACTGGGGCGAGTGCTTGTTCGTATCACGAGACATGCCTTGTGGTGGCGCTAGGTTTGCGATCACACAGTGGCGACACGCGGGTCCGACATGTACTAAATGGACCGCGGCCGATTTAAGTTACCACCTAGCAAGTGTGGTGTCTGGCGGTGACACCACAAGTATATCAAATTTGATGGGTAACTTTAGTGTCTTAACCAACATTTGTTATCTTCGTCAGGCAATGCCATCTAATCACATTGCGTAGCATCTGTTAGTGCTTAGATTAGTGAAAAATTCAATATTAACTTTACATAGTGCATAAAGTAAACTAACACGTTTAAAAAAATATGAGTGTATTGTTACTGAATAGCGGATTCGCATCATAACACTAACTTACTAAGCGCTCGCGTGATCTTATTAAATCCCTCATGTACCATGCTGTGGGTCTAGCAAAGCATCTCCTCCTTCTTCAAGCCTTCAGCTACAAATTACGGATTTCTGGAAGTGAGTTACAAGCGCTGAACTGAAATGAATGGTCCATAGGGGTGAAATCAATCAAGGTGTAAGGCCTGATTAAAATTTCCATTGTAATCAATTTCCCTGGAACTGTGCTCAGGTAAAGTAATAGTTAAGGTGATCGATCACAATAAGCAGGAAGTCTAAGTTCGAATCTCAGTCTGTCTAAGATTTTCAGTTGTCGCTGCTCATTCAGTGTAACCTAATTCTCATTTGAGGATTCCCGTCGACGCGTGTTACGGAACTTGTAGTGGGGAGTCGACACTCTTTGCTTTATTTAGCACTAAGACCAACAACTTGCATAATTTCCAACCTTCTTCTTTTTCGTTAAAGTTTTTTTGTCATTTTGAAATTCTACGACATATCTGTATACCCAACCATAGTAACGATTGGAAACTGGTAAAATCATAGCATCTGAGAAATGAATTTGGTGGTTTCCTGGACCCACTACATGATCTACTACTGCTGGTTTATCAGTGTTTCAACGATTGCTCTTATGTCCCCTGTGGGCCTTTGTCCTAAACAAAGCAAAACAGCGGCAGCTCTTCCCCACTACAAGCCTCATAACACACGTTAGCGCGAATCCGCAATGTTAAACAGTGGTCTGATGAATTCACGATCTGATCTAATACTCCTATAACCAGAGCTGAACTGTCCGCATTTCCCCAAAGTATAGGATACTCATACTTTTTTACATATGAGTCACAATGTGAATGGAGATTTTTGATTTTATGTATTGAAGAATTCGTCGTAAATATAGGTGTCTCCTTAGCTGTTTACTATACTACCCGTTGCAAACATGGTTTTCACGTTTTCCCAAGTGACTCAGAAGCAAGAAAAATATGGGCCGTAAATTGCTGTAGAGACAACTAGGACCCAGGAGCAGGCGCTCAATTGTGTATTGCAAGAATATGTTAAAGTTGTAACAATACCAGAGAAGGAAAGTTGCTACTCACCATATAGCGGAGATGCTGAGTCGCGATAGGCACGACAAAAAGATTCACACAATTATAGCTTTCGGCCATTAAGGCCTTTGTCAGCAGTAGACACACATACACACACGCGCACACACACACACACACACATACACTCACGCAAACGCAACTTGTGTGCCTTAATAGCCGAAAGCTATAATTGTGTGAATCTTTTTGTTGTGCCTATCGCGACTCAGCATCTCCGCTATATGGTGAGTAGCAACTTTCCATCTTTGGTATTGTTAGATTCCATCTTGGATTTTCCTTTGTTTAATAAAAATTGCTATAAACATGAACCCAATGTATACAAATGCGCTTCTTTCCCCAGTCCAAAACTGTAATGAAGCAATTCGTCTCAAAATTTTTCGATTCCTGAGATATTTTTAAAATTGGCAGACTGAAGAGGAATATTTATTGTGATGTATTTATACGTAGTTTTCATGTACATACACTAACTGAATAATACTTAGCCACATTTCTCATATAGGTACTACAGGACACGTGATAATTAAGATAGGGGACCTCCACAAGTAACACATCCTTCAAAGAATAAAGTTTTGACCACAACACAAGCAATAAATTACTGCATAACACACATATTTGAAAACAATGGTGCCGTATTCTTAACTCATTACATTTAATATACACAAATTACCACGAAAGTTCCGAGCCTACATTTCTATGGGCGCCTAATATTCCATTTCAACTTTTCTGTTATATGAAAAGAGCATTCCAAATATTTCTCTTTGTACACAATAATTATTGTTCAGTACACGTTATACATGCACTGTCAAACATTTATAAGAAATATTGTAAAATGTTGCGTGAACAGATTAACCACCCACTGGGTAAACATTGCCGAATTCTCAGAGTTGAGGAAAATATGGTGGACGATTCAGCCTATTACACAGGAACTCTAATCCGACCGTTGCATGGATGCGTAGAAACAGTTCGGTTTGCTCAACTGGTTCAAGTCTGAAACGTCTGCCTGAATCTTTACAGCCTCTGATGGTGTCTCCAACACTAGGAAACGAAACGGCAGACACAGAAATACACTACTGGCCATTAAGATTACAACACCAAGAAGAAATGCAGATGATAAACAGGTATTCATTGGACAAATATATTATACTAGAACTGACATGTGATTACGTTTTCACGCGGTTTGGGTACATAGATCCTGAGAAATCAGTACCCAGAACAACCACCTCTGGCCGTAAAAAAGGCCTTCATACGCCTGGGCATTGAGTCAAACAGAGCCTGGATGGCGTTTACGGTACAGCTGCCCATGCAGCTCCAACACGATACCACAGTTCATCAAGACTAGTGACTGGCGTATTGTGACGAGCCAGTTGCTCGGCCACCATTGACCAGACGTTTTCAATTAGTGAGAGGTCTGGAGAATGTGCTGGCCAGGGCAGTAGTCAAACATTTTCTATATCCAGAAACGCCCGTACAGGACCTGCAACATGCGATCGTGCATTATCCTGCTGAAATGTAGGGTTTCGCAGGGATCGAATGAAGGGTAGAGCCACAGGTCGTAACACTTGTGAAATGTAACGTCCACTGTTCAAAGTGCCGTCAATGCGAACAAAAGGTGACCGAGACGTGTAACCAATGGCACCCCATACGATCACGCCGGGTGATACGCCAGTATGGCGATGACGAATACACGCTTCCAATGTTCGTTCACCGCGATGTCGTCAAACACGGATGCGACCATACTGATGCTGTAAACAGAACTTGGATTCATCCGAAAAATGACGTTTTGTCATTCGTGCACCCAGGTTCGTCGTTGAGTACACCATCGCAGGCGCTCCTGTTTGTGATGCAGCGTCAAGGGTAGCCGCAGTCATGGTCTCCGAGCTGATAGTTCATGCTGCTCCAAACGTCGTCAAACTGTTCGTGCAGATGGTTGTTGTCTTGCAGACGTCCCCTTCTGTTGACTCAGAGATCGAGACGTGGCTGCACGATCCGTTACAGCCATGCGGATAAGATGCCTGTCATCTCGACTGCTAGTGATACGAGGCCGTTGGGATCCAGCACGGTGTTCCGTATTACCCTCCTGAACCCACCGACTCCATATTCTGCTAACAGTCACTGGATCTCGACCAACGCGAGCAGCAATGTCGCGATACGATAAACCGCAATCGCGATAGGATACAATCCGACCTTTATCAAAATCGGAAACGTGATGGTACGCATTTCTCCTCCTCACACGAGGCATCACAACAACGTTTCACCAGACAACGCCGGTCAACTGCTGTTTGTGTATGAGAAATCGGTCGGAAACTTTCCTCATGTCAGCACGTTGTAGGTGTCGCCACCGGCGCCAACCTTGTGCGAATGCTCTGAAAAGCTGATCATTTGCATTTCACAGCATCTTCTTCCTGTCGGTTAAATTTCGCGTCTGTAGCACGTCGTGTTCGTGGTGTAGCAATTTGAATGGCCAGTAGTGTAAGATAGGTAACCTCCACAAGTAACACAGCCTTCAATGAGTAAAGTTTTGACCACAACACAAACAATAAATTACTGCATATCACCCATATTTGAAGACAATGGTACCGTATTCTTAACTCATTACATTTAAAATACACAAATTACCACGCACGTTCCGAGCCTATATTTCTATCGGCGCATAATATTGCATTTCAATTTTTCTGTTATATGAAAACAGCATTCCAAATATTTCTCTCTGTATACAATAATTATAATTCGGTACACTTCATTTTATAAGAAATATTGTAAAATATTGCGTCAATATATTAACTACCAACAAGGTAAACACTGCCGAATTCTCCAAGTTGAGGAAAATATTGTGGTCGATTCAGCCTATTACACAGGACCTCTAATCTGACCGTTGCGTGGATGCGTAGAAACGGTTCAGTTTGCTCAACTTGTTTAAGTCTGAAACGTCTACTTCAATCTTTACAGCCTCTGATGGTGCCTCCAGCACTAGGGGACGAAACGTCAGATACAGAAATACGCCTTGGACCATGGCTTAGTGCCCATAAAACAAAATTAAGCAAGGCCACAAATTCCGACGTGAAGGCGTGAATTGTATGGTATAAATTCCATTTATATTACACTTCTACTTGGCGTCACGAGAAAGTGGTGACCTATCCGTAATTGTAGGAGTATAGCCAGGTAGCTCTTCAGCGCTCCGACGCAATCAGCTGTACCGGCAGTTGAGGGCCCCCTGACGTGAGCAGGCCGAGCTGACGGGGCAGCCTTGATGCGACACTGATTTCATTTCCAGAAGCGCGCTCCCGCCAAGCTCAACAACGCGTGACTTTCATAGCCCTTCTGAAGGTCACTCTATTTTAAAGCAGCTCTCCGCATACTTGTTGGATTAAGTTTTGAAAACATGGTTGCCCTCATTTTTTTACTGTTATTAAAACACAAGGAGTCTTCGTTGCAGCTAGTCACTCGCCACGTCAAGACAGAACAAGTCGGTTCTTCAGCTTTATGGAAACGAGGTATGCCATATTTCAGACGGCTGAAGCCCTGACCTTTCCGTTCACCTCCTTCACTGAGTTCACTTTATCGCAGTAGGCTTGAGCCAAGGTTATCTCCTTGTAGCGAAAAGTATCGCAGCTGGCGAAGAGGGAGGGTTACTGATATGCTGATCCTGACAAGAGCACGTTGTCCAAATGTTTCACAACACGTTCAATACATCTTACTGGTGTGCTTCAGAGTGACGACGTAAAACGCTGTTGGTAGTCAATTGTTAGTCAGATGGGGCACCATGCTTCTCTTAATTAGTTATGAGAAAATACAATTAATTTAGTTATTTCTGGGGTTCCGTATCTCAGTCGATAGGAACGCAACTCTTATGGCAGTGGTTCCCCACCTTTCCTACCTGGTGCCCCCCTTGCAACCCCAGAATACCTTGTGTCCCCTACGTTTATTTATTTCATTTATTTATGTGTTTGCTTCTTTCGAAAAACTTCATTTGACACTAATCTGCAACCCACACTGTAGCAAAAGAGAGTTAGCAAATGTAGAGTAATACAAAACTACAGTGTTTCAAAGGACTTCGTAGCCGAAATAGAAATGCCTTTATGTTTCAGTTAAATATCTACAGATATTGCTCCCACCTGAACAACACTTCACAGATAACTTTTCTTGTGCTGAAAATCACAAGAAAAATTCATAACATCAATGAGATGGTTGAAATCAACCACCAATGATGTAGTTTTTCTTTAAGCAGCTCCTGAATGTTTGCATCTAACGTCACTCTCCGCGTTCAGGCGACCGCGGTGTTTTATTTTCATGATGGTTAGTGTCCAGGATCCGGTATCATTTAGGTATATAGGTCGGAATTGTACGAGGACTTCTAAGGCCTGCTTTTCGACTCCTGAATAAATTGGAAGGAAACTGTCCCAAAATTCTTCCAACCCCATTTGTTTAAACTGTTCTTTAGCATATCAATTATATTTCAGTTCAGTTGCGTCCTCCTATACTTCATCGGGTAGTGCATGCACATCAGTTGTGGAGGGTGATCGTGCTAATTTGCATTGTCAGTCTTCTGAAGGCAAATGAGGAAACTAAAGTTTGAACTCTTCTTGAAGGAGTTCCAGGTATTCACGGATGATGACTCTCCCCTCGTTGACATCGCACTGTTGCCTGTCTAGAATTTCACTGAGTCGAGAGAATGGCGAACAGGTAATAAAGGTGACATCCAGGCGACACTTCCATGCCCTTACGGTACATTGGCATCCATTATTGAGATCTTTCCACCTCATATTCTTCTGGGCTTCAGAGAAGTCCGCAAGCTATCCTAGAGATAATACAAAACTGTCATCAGTGAATGAAGTAATGACGCTCTGCTTTCCCTAGACTCAAAAGAAATATTTCTACCTCTCATTTCAATTCATTCAACCTGCTAAACATGTCCTTCGAAAGCCACCGCTCTTGTGCATGAAAGGTTGGTGTTCAGTACTGAGTTATTACATAGCACACAGGACAAACGAGTATCGCAGCATTTCACCTAATTTTATTAACTGCACTGATAGTCACTTGCAGTATAGTGTTCAGTTTCATAGGTAAGGTTTCAGAAGCTAGAGATTCTCTGAGGATCATACTGTAAGAGTCAATAGGAAGACAACTTTTTCTTTGGCAATATTTAGGAAGCCAGAACATGAACCTAACATGGCTTGGTGCCCCGTCATTACAATTCCCATAACTCTGTTCCAAGACAAACCATTTTCACACAAAAACTCATTAACGGTAGAAAATGATTCAGAACCTTTTCGTGTTGTTTCCAAGTTCTTAGAAAATAATAGTTATTTTATTATTTTTTTCTCGACCACAAATCAGCAGTATACTATTAGCGACATTGTTGAGCTACTGTATATCAGAACAATCGTCACACTACAAGGCCAAATGTGGAGACATTTCCAGTCTTTTAACTAGCTGTTCTGTTCACATTTAGGACCATTTCTTAGGTCCTACGATGCACACTGTAGTTTGAAAGAGGCATCTCGTTATTTGTCGCTGAATATCTTCTCCTAAAACAATTCTGGTTGCATTGAAAAAGGAAGGTTTGATTAACTCTTTTGATTAACTCTCACCCGTAGTATGAGGTGTTTTTTCCGTTTTTTCCTATTAACAGAGAAATTTCGTATGATGTTTCTCATTTTCCTGCTGAAAGATCCCAGTAGAGTACAGTTTGATGTGATTTAAAGGATTTCTTTCTCCAACACAATAACTCTTTTGGGTTATTTTCCAATGCCAAGTGAGCTGATGTTAGATGACATTCCAGACGGACAGGCCTCAATGAGTCTTTACAGAGAACATTACGTCACACAACACACTGTCACAGTTGGACATTGTCTTTTTCAATAAACGTGAATCCATAGTTAATATACTCTTCATTGTAAAATCTTCTTTTAGCAGACATTTCCCCCAACTTAAAAAAATCAATCAAAATACTATTTACTTCTACAGAGCAGGACAGGCGTAATACTGAGTTAAGAACGCAGAGCACAAACTGAAGAAAAATATCAGTACCCCCCCCCCCCAAAGAGGGGATCACTTTGTTTTCCGTCCGACTGCTAAGACCCTTTCTTCTCAAGATCGAATAAAGGTATAAAATTGAAATTTATATCACATACGTAGGTCTGTGGCACGTTGGTGCTGTACAAACTGGATACTTGTAACCCAAGGATACTGCCATTTATGCCACAGATTCTGATACTCGAAAACACGCGTCAAAAATTATAGGGTCCTTCCCATTGATCAAGAATCATGAAATTTAGCAGGAAGGAAGGTTTCACAATACAAGTAAAGAAAAAAATCCTAAAATTATTAATTTGTAATTATATTATACAAATAATATTTCTTTTGTCATTTGTTATCTGACTTTAAACTTAAAATTAAAACATTCTCGACTGTCTTGGAGGTCCCGGGCCCAATATCTTGCCAGTATCCTTGCCGATAATACGCAAAAATCGTCGAGATTCTCAATTCCTGGTATGAATGAATCGTCTATATACGTAATTAGGTTTCCATCAAAAATACGATAGCACTTGAGTCGAGCTTTTTCTTTCCTTCGCTATCGGTAACCTTTCCATAGCAGAAAGATAACTTTTAACTGTGGACAATAATAGAGACTCGCCACTATAAAGCCCCTATGGAACAGAGAACTACAGTACCACACAAACAGCTTATTTGACAGAAATGTCAATGACTCGCCATATATTGTGTACTGTACACTCACATTTACAACACTCAAGTAACATTTGAAAATTAACATCAACAGCTGGAAAGCGAATATTTACATTTACACAGTAAATGAAATGTAGAATCAAATGCGTCGGTTCTTAATTGGAAAATCTGGCACACTTGGTATTTGTCGATTATACCGCCATCTACCACGAATAGGGAAGAATGGTTTGGCAAAACCATATGAATATTTTGGAGTGAAATCCGAATATGCACTAAAATGGAGGAAGGAGGGGGGCAGTTTGAAAATAAAAAGTTGGCCCCGCCCACGCAGGAGGGGTAGTCGGAAGGTGGCCAGTTGTCACACAGACAGATGTCACCTTTACTGATGTTGACTTTTTACCTAGAACATTTTTTTCGTACGATGCGTCATGTTCGAGATATTTATTTGTCTCAAGTTAAAAGAGGCACCCTGTATAGTGTGCCCTTTTAGCCATTTCACTGCTTTTCTCTTCATTTTGGGAAAAGGACTTTGTCTGGAGTGAGGAAGTGTGTTGTGGCATGAGATGCAGTCTTCTTGATACTCTCCTGCATCATTCTGGTAGTGGTCCATGTTGCTCACACGATTATATATGTCAGTCTGTGTTCTGCGTTGTAGATAAGAGTGCATGTGGAGCATAAGGATACGTCAGTGGGATGTACTGTGTATAGTTTGGAATTCTTTAGAATTTTCCAACTGACCGCGGTTCACCACCTGGACTCAAACATGCGCAGATAAATGACGGTTATGAATATTGTTACATATCATTTGCTATTTTGTGCTCTCGCATTTCTCTTCTGTAATGACCCCAGCTTTGAGTCGACCACCTGGATCCTGGTAAAAGTCGGTTACGAATGTTGTTCCATATCGCTTGCCAGTTTGTACTCTCGTATTTCTCTACTGTAATGTTCGCAGCTTTGCGTTCCATTAATTTATAATATAATTCCTTTGGGATTATCAGTTTGTTATCAGGTGTTGTCACTAACATGTAAGTGTATTCGATGAGAAAGTGCTTTAAGCGGTAGGGTCCGTATGAAATGTTGTTGATGTTGATAGATTCGGTCTGTTTCGTTTAATAAATGTACCATGAGGCAGGGCAGACACGTTTCTTCGTAGCTGGATGTACAAGGCCAGGAGACGCTGGTGAGGTTGAGACAAATGGACCACGAGCTTTGGAGTGCAGTGCGCACAGTGAAAACTTATGTACAAGATAATTTCTTGACTTCTAGTCTATCAGGGCTAACAGGACTTCCAATGGACACATATAGAAGGTAGGAAAGCTAAACGTAATGCTCATTCACTACACTTAACTTATAACACAAGTAAATAATAACATTTAAGTGCTGGCATTGAGCACTACCACTACTACTACTACTACTACTACTACTACTACTACAAGATCTACCTACTACTACTATTACTATTACATATCTAAACTAAAAGATTTAAAATATATTACTTGAAATGACAAAATTTTCACTGTTTGACAGAAACTGTGTTTACTATGTCCACCACGGCAATTTGTATTCTCGTTACTTTCAAGTGCATCTGAAAAGGGTCAAAAGTATAAATAGTAAAACGTATGGCATAACGGGATCATATGTACAAAGCACAGGTTGCATACAGCGTTATTTACTCGTTATCAAACATAATCCATGTGATATACGTCTGTCACGTCCTCCAGTAAAGTTGACACACTGAAGTGCCGTAGTCCGCATGAACATACCCAGACAAGAAACGACAGCCTGACTGGCCTAAAACAGATGAGAGCAAAAATATACATAATTACAAGCAAGTGGCGAAAAAGTTGACATTTAGAAACTTTTGGATGACTGTGGTCCCCAATACATAAAGATAATCGAACTGTTTCTTGTAAAAAAATAATTATAATATTAATTTTTGTTGTAAATCGCTAAAGACGTGTAATGTAATCAGACGAAACGTGCTGTTGAAAAAACGACGTCAAATTCAGTCGTGAAACATTAATATTGGTGATCCCTTGACCAACTACCTCTCAGCTCAGCAACGCACCTATACATGGAGCAAACAGTAAAGGAAACTAAGGAGAGATTTGGTAGAGAATTCAAGTTCAGAGAGAAGAAATAAAAATCTAAAGCTTGCCGATGAGAGTGTAAATCCGTCAGAAACGTTATAGGACATGGAAGATCAACTGAAGGAAATGGACAGTGTCTTGATAGGAGGTTATAAGATGACGATCAACAAAAGTAAAACAAATCTAATAGGATAAAATCGAATTAAATCGGAGTATGTTAATGTAGTTAGAATAGAAAATGAGGCACTAAGATGTCGATAAGTTGTGCTGTTTAGCTAGCAAAATAACGGACGATGGGTGAAGAAGAGATGATATAAAATATAAATTGTCAGCATCAAGAAAATCGTTTCTGAAAAAAGAAGTGTGTTAACATCAGCTGTAGCCTTAAGTCTTGGCAGCTTCTTCTGAAGGTATTTGTACGTCGTGTAGCTTTGTAGAAAAGCGAAATGTGAACGATAAACAGTTCAGAATTTTGTAATGTGGTGCTACTGAAGAATGCAGTAAATAAAATGGGTAGATCGAATAAACTAACGAGAAGGTAATGATCTAAATAGGAAAAAAAGAAGTTTGTGGCACCACTAGACTAAAAGAAGGGATCGATTTACAGGAGACATCCTGAGGCTCAAGGAGTTGTCAGTATGGTAACAGGAAAAAGTGTGGGGATAAAAATTATAGAGGGAGAGCAAGGATTCACTACAGTGAGTAGGCTGAAACAGATGGATAAGGTTTACACAGGATAGACTAGCATGGAGAGCTGCATCAAACCAGTCTCTGGATTGGAGACCACAACATCACCACTAGCAACGACAACCCATTTGCGACGAAAAATGCCGTATAACAAATGTCGCTATTCGTGAGCAATATGCTCACGTGTAAAAACAAACGTAACTCTGGAACGCCTGGTACAATAACAACCAAACTTGGTACTCATATGAGCTACCATCCAGAAAAAAATAGTTCACTTATGAAACAGACATGGCACCAATAGGAGTGAAGATGGGGACGAGAATATGCCATCTTTAAGAATAAGCCTAATTCTGGAATCCTTGGAGATGTAGATGTAGATGTAGATTAACTCATTGGGCGCCGGCCTCATATGAGTTACCATAAAGAAAAAATAGTTCACTTATGAAACAGCCATGGCACCAATAGGAGTGAAGATGGGGACAGGAATATGCCATATTTAAGAATAAGCCTAATTCTGGAATCCTTGGAGCAACTCATTGGGCGGCAGTAGTTGTGGCCAAGCGGTTCTAGGCGCTTCAGTCCGGAACCGCACTGCTGCTACGGTCGCAGGTTCGAATCCTGCCTCGGGCATGGATGTGTGTGATGTCCTTAGGTTAGTTAGGTTTAAGTAGTTCTAAGTCTAGGAGACTGATGACCTCAGATGTTAAGTCCCATAGTGCTCAGAGCCATCTGAACCATTTGAGCAACTCAGCGCGTGCTGTTCAAGGACTTCGCTCTACCCACAGAATGATGTCTTGCACATCATCCGTACTCTGCCTAGTTGCAAGTTCAGGAGAGATATCACCGCTGAACCCTGCATCAGGCAGTGTAGTAAAAATATGAGTAAATATTTCTGAATTCCACATTCTGCTGTCAAAAAATCGTCTATCTTATTGTCGACATACAGCAGCAGCGTTTCCATTTAAAAACCCATACGCTACGGATGTAAATGTATTGGAAGTTCCTAGCGGTTTTTTTTAAATATATGAGTTTAATAAACACAACACCTAAACATAACAGAAACTTTAGTCGTCAATGAAATATTCTCCTTCACTATTTACAACAGTCTGATGCTGCGGTATCTTTTCGATTTCGCAACTGCAGAGACGACGTGATTTTGAAGCGAACTCATCGAGCCATGTTCAGAGGGCATTTTCATCCGGAAAGAAAGGTCCTTGAAGGTTTTTCGATAGAGAGCGGAAAAGATTTAATCTGATTACTCAAGGTCAGGTGAGTAGAGTGGGTGGGTGTTGACTTCCCAACCCAGCTCCTATATAGTGCTCTTTGTCAGTCTAGCAGAATGCGTTACCGTGGAGTAGCATCACTTCACAAAATCTTACTGTTCGTTGTTCTTGGGTTCTGTCTGCAATAAACGTCAGCAGTGATGCTTGTACCTCGAGGAAGCAAGTCACAGTACACCACACTGTCGCTGTTCCATCAGATGCATATCATTACCTTTCGTGGATGTGTGTAGGTCTCTGTACGGGGAAATGCTGTTTTGTTTGGGCTCAACCATTCCTTTACTTTTCTTATGTTAGCATAAAGACACCATCTTCTCGTCACTAGTAACGATACAGGATAAGAATGTTCGGTGTTTTCAAGAGCCAATTGATGATGAACAAGCAGAGATGCACCTAAAGCCACCCGTGATTTTTGTGATTTTGGCTTAGAGCATCCGGTGCATGTACACCGGACAGTTCATCACAAATATGGTTCAAATGGCTCTGAGCACTATGGGACTTAACATCTGAGGTCATCAGTCCCCTACAACTTAGAACTACTTAAACCTAACTAACCTAAGGACATCACACACATCGATGCCCGAGGCAGGATTCGAACCTGCGACCGTAGCAGCAGCGCGGTTCCGGACTGAAGCGCCTAGAACCGCTCGGCCACAGCGGCCCGCTGTTCATCACATCTGCCAGTTCTCGAGTACACTGACGTGCGTCATTGTGCATTAATGTGTATAAACCGTCAAACCACGAAGGTTATCCTGAACGTGGGGACTCACTGATGTCAAATCAGTCCTCCTAGAAAACCATTTTCTTGCTGCGCTCTGTCCAGTGGCGTTATCCCAATGCACGGCACAAATTTTTCTGCCTGCCTCCGTTGCTGCCACCCCTCTACTGAACTCAAACAGAAGGACATGTCGGAAATGTTCCAATTTCTCCACCTGGCACTCCATTTTGTAGCGTCCCCAGCACCGACCACTATCTCCAAATGGCAAAATGACAATATGCAACTCAAATAGCAGCACTGAACTATAAATAAAAAATAACAATCGATAAATAAACCCATAGCAACCGGAATACCAACATGTATCTTATCTATATAAACGATTTGGGAGACAATCTGAGCAGCCGATTTAGGTTGTTTGCAGATGACGCTGTCGTCGTTTATTGACTAATAAAGTCATCAGAAGATCAAAACAAAATTCAAAACGATTTAGAAAAAATATCTGAATGGTGCGAAAAGTGGCAGTTTGTCCCAAAATGACGAAAAGTGTGAGGATATCCACATGAGTTCTAAAAGGAACTCGTTAAACTTCGGTTACACGACAAATCAGTCTAATCTAAAAGCCGTAAATTCAACTAAATACCTAGGTATTACAATTACGAAAAACTTAAATTGGGAAGAACACATAGAAAATGTTGTGGGGAAGGCTAACCAAAGGCTGCGTTTTATTGGCAGGACACTTAGAAAATGTAACTGACATACTAAGGAGACTGCCTAAACTACGCTCGTCCGTCCTCTTTTAGAATATTGCTGCGCGATGTGGGATCGTTACCAGATAGGACTGACGGAGTACATCGAAAAAGTTCAAAGAAGGGCAGCATGTTTTGTACGGAAAGATACAGGTGTTCATTCTTTCCACGCGCTGTACGAGATTGGAATAATAGAGAATTGTGAAGGTGCTTCGATGAACCCTCTGCCAGGCACTTAAATGTGATTTGCAGAGTATCCATGTAGATGTAGATGTGAAACAAAAATGCTACGAACTTACGCGCCAGCCTAGTACTATCTGATCAAAAGTATCCGGACATGCCTATGTAATCCGGAACTGACGAGTACATGTCGAGAGACGGAACCGCCAGTACAAAAGGAGGCGGGGAGTATTGTATTGTCGCTAGCGAAACACAAACAGCAGAACGTATCGGTCACTAGAACTCAGTGACCTCGAATGTGGACTAGCCGTTGGATGTTAACTGAGTAATAAATTCACCATTATATTTCAATCCTTCTAATGGTACCCAGTTCGACTGTTGGTGACGTGACTCTGAAGTGGAAACGCGAAGGAACAACCACAGTTATACCGAGACCACTCTGACCTCATGTACTGACGAACAGAGATCGTCGAGGACCGTGCAGGGTGGTTCTAAAAAATTGGGTGAAACCAGTCCAGCTATCACAATTATTGTGGGTGTGAAGTTAAGAAGAGTAGGGCACAATGGCCTAGCAGCTTCTCATAAGCCACTCATTTCTGCAGTCAATGCTAAGTGACGCTTGAGGTGGTGTAAAGAGCAACACCACTGAACAGTGGATGGCTGTAAATAAATGATTTGGAATGGTGAATCATGCTATACCTTAGGGCAATCTGTTGGAAGCATTTGGCTTTGGCATAAACCGGAGAACGTTACTTGTCATCATGACCAGCTGCTGAGAATTCTTCCAAATTGTATGGCCGTGGTCCGTGGAAATCTTCTATCTCTGACGTTTCGTCCAAAGCTACGTTGGACATCTTCGGAGGTGCTCCTGGTTGTGCTGAGTCTTGCCGACTGACGAGTCGGACGTCAAACAGCGGCCTAAATACCGTGGAAAGTGGGCGTGGTCTGGATTTCACGTGATAGCAGAGATAAACCTTCTCAAACCTAAAATATAACTATCGATCATAGTATGTCAAAGATGAAAACCATTCATCGATTCTGTAGCCCCACTGTCCATATATCGCTGACTTTCATAGTTTCTTCTTTTCTGTTAAAATTATCCCCATGTTTATGTATTTCGATGGCTTCTCTATTTAGCCGTGTATAATAGTTCGTCATAGTAAATAAAACTTCAGTTTCCGAAAATTTCACTACGTGATCACCTGATTGAAGAGCATCTTCCGCCACAACTGACTTGTCTGTTTCCCCTAGTCGGCAAAAACTTTTATATTCCTTCAACCGTGTATTCATACAGCTCTTTGTAGTTCCAATGTAGACCTTACCATACGTACACGGAATCTTGTATACACCACTAGCAGACAGAGGGGGATGTTTATCCTTAACAGAACGAAGGGCTTGGCCTATTTTTTTAGATAGTCTGAAAATCGGTCGAACGTTATGTTTCCTTAAAATCTTGACGATTTGATCCGTTACTTTTTTGATGAAGGGTAGAGAAACCGTGTTCTTCCATCGCTGTGTCCTATCGTTGTCCTCAGGCCTCCTGTTATTCGGTCGCAAAAGTCTATTTATTTCCCTACTAGAGTACCCATTCTTCTCAAAAGGCTGCTTTAGATGTTTTAACTCGGCGTCCAGGTATCCAGAGACCACACCCACTTTCCACAGTATTTAGGCCGTTCTTCGACGTCCGACTCGTCAGTCGACAAGACTCAGCACAACCAGGAGCACCTCCGAAGATGTCCAACGCAGCCTTACACGAAACGTCAGGGATAGAAGAGTTCCATAGATCACGGCCATACAACCCGGAAGAATTCTCAGCAGCTGAAACATCCGGTCGTGAAAGCCTTCATTGTACGATCATGGCTAGTGCCAGCAACAAAGTATAGAGTAGGTTGTGTTTTGGTATTGGGGTGTTTTTCATGAGTTAGCTGTGTTCCCCTTATTGCACTTACGAAAATGGTAAATGTGGGAGGATACGAACACATTGTAGAGTATTGTGTGCTGCGTAAAATGGAGGAACAGTTCGGAAACGATGACTGTGTCAAGATGATTATGCTCTTTGTCATAAAGCAACACTTGTAAGGTTTGTGGACAGTAACATTCCTCAAATGGATTGGTGCGCCCAGAGTTCCGACCTGAAACAAATAGAACCCGTTTGGGACGTGGTATAAACGTCTTCCCTCCAGACCCCATTGAACAACATCACTATTTTCCCTAGTTTGTGCTATTTAGCATCAATGGTGTGCCATTCCTCCAGAGACATTCCTGACATCTCATTGAAAGTGTTCCCAGTAGAGTTTAAGGCGCTATAAAGGCGAAGGGGTGGACACGCCAAATATTAATGTCTACTAATAGGTGCCGCCTGATCAGATAACGTATGTGCGCCATACTTGAACGGTGCAGTATAACTGGTTAACAAATCACAAGCACACTCACGATTTAAAACTTCAACAACGTAAATTCAAGCACAGCTTCGGATCATAAACTTAAAAACAAAACTGACAGTCGATAAACAAACTCGTACCAGCTGAAATGCCAATCTACATCTACATGGTTACTCTGCAGTTCACACTTAAGCGCCTGGCAGAGGGTTCATCGAACCATTTTCATACTAGTTCTCTACCATTCCACTCTCGAATGGCACGTGGGAAAAAGGAACATCTAAATCTTTCCGTTCGAGCTCTGATTTCTTTTATTTTATTATGATGATCATTTCTCCCTACGTAGGTGGGTGTCAACAAAATATTTACGCATTCGGAAGGGAAAGTTGGTGTCCGCAGCTCGTGGTCGTGCGGTAGCGTTTTCACTTCCCACGCCCGGGTTTCCGGGTTCGATTCCCGGCGGGGTCAGGGATTTTCTCTGCCTCGTAATGACTGGGTGTTGTGTGATGTCCTTAGGTTAGTTAGGTTTAAGTAGTTCTAAGTTCTAGGGGACTGATGACAATAGATGTTAAGGCCCATAGTGCTCAGAGCCATTTGAACCATTTTTAGAGAAAGTTGGTAATCGAAATTTCGTAAATAGATCTCGCCGCAAAGAAAACCGCCTTTGATTCTGTGACTGCCACCCCAACTCACGTATCATATCAGTGACACTCTCACCCCTATTGCGTGATTACACGAAACTGGCTGCCTTTCGTTGCCCTTTTTCGACGTCTTCCGTCAATCGTACTTACAAGGGAACCTCCCCATCGCACCCCCCTCAGATTTAGTTATAAGTTGGCACAGTGGATAAGCCTTAAAAACTGAACTCAGATCAATTGAGAAAACAGGAAGAAGTTGTGTGGAACTGTGAAAAAATAAGCAAAATATACAAACTGAGTAGTTCATGGGAAGATAGGCAACATCAAGGACATTGGGACCACAGGAGTGCCGTGGTCTCGTGGTGACGTGAGCAGCTGCGGAACGAAAGGCCTTGGTTCAAATCTTCCATCGAGTGAAAACTTTAATTTTCTATTTTCAGTTTATATGACAAACTCTTATGTTTTCATCACTTTTTTGGGAGTGATTATCACATCCACAAGAAAACCTAAATCGGGCAACGTAGAAGAATCTTTTTACCCATTCGCCAAGTGTACAAGTTAGGTGGGTCGACAACATATTCCTGTCATGTGACGCACATGCTGTCACCAGTGTCGCACAGAATATATCAGATGTGTTTTCCTGTGGAGGAATGCGATCAAATGTTTTCGGTTCCGATTGGAGAGGCACGTCCTTTCGTCTACTAATCGCATGGTTTTGCGATGCGGTCGCAAAACACAGACACTAAACTTATTACAGTGAACAGAAACGTCAATGAACGAACGGACAGATAATAACTATGCAAAAATAAAGAAAGTAAAATTTTCACTTGTGGGAAAGGTCCTTGGTTCAAATCTTCCATCGAGTGAAAACAAGGACCTCTCCTTCTGCAACTGCTCACGCTACCACGAGACCACGGCGCTCCTAAGCTCATGTACTCCTTGATGTTGCATATCATATGCATAGACTATTCAGTTTGTATATTTTGCTTATTTTTTCACAGTTCCACACAACTTCTTCCTGTTTTCTCAATTGATCTGTGTTCGGTTTATCAAGGCCTATCCACTGAGCCAAGTTATAACTAAATCTGAGGGGGGTGCGATGGGGAGGTTCCCTTGTTAGTAAGGATCCCACACCGCGCAGCAATATTCCGGCAGAGGACGGACAAGTGCAATGTAGGCTGTCTCTTTAGTGGGTTTGACGCATCTTCTAAGTGTTCTGCCAACAAAGCGCAGTCTTTGTTTCGCCTTCCCCACAATATTATCTGTGTGGTCTTTCCAATTTAAATTGCTCATAATTGTAATTCCTAGGTATTTAGTCGAACTGACAGCCCTTAGATTTGTACGATCTATCGTATATCCAAAATTTATCGGATTTATTTTAGTACCCATGTGGATGATCTCGCACTTTTCTTTGTTTAATGCCATCATGCAAAATGAAAACTTGCCTCTGAAACCAATAAAAATTGTTTTCAATGATATATGGTACGTATTATGCGAATTAGTCTGTCCTACAACCTTCTCAAATATTTTGTATTCTTCCTAAAACATTCTGCATACTAGGTACTCCAAGGAATAACAATAAAAGTGTATATGTTTTTGTTCAACTTCTTTCAAAATATACTGTGAAAAAACTGTCCATTTAATTAGTCAGCTGGTGAACCATCAGTAAAGATAAATTAATGCAACTAAGTTAACTGTGCCGCATCACTCACTGCAGAACTTTCATAAATCACTTAACTCGACGTAGCACTGTTAAGTTCTATCCTGGTGACGGGCCGTTCCCGACGTCCATTCTACACTGGTATTCCAGCGTGCCCGCTTTTGACTGTCTGTGAGAAGACAGAAGCCATTTCATCCAAGGAGCCTAATTTCACCTCATTACGCACTGCCTCGTAGACGAGAATGTTTGAAACTGCTCTTTGCCTTCTACCATCAAATTGTCTAATTTGAAATAGGACGCTAACTTCGTTGTACGCGGGTGGGGAAGGATTCATTCCAGTATTCGCCAGAGATGACTGAATAAAGCCCTCGAAACATAACTTTAGAATTTCTGGTCTGAGATTAGGAGCAGGCTTATCCTGAATACGACTACACTCTCTTATCACTTCGACACATCACTCAGTTAATAAGGGTTACGTTCCCTCTGCTTGTGTAAACTTTGACAGATATAGTTTTGACGGCGAGTGGAATTATCTGGCACGCTTCTCTGACAGTACGGTTGGCTGCGACCTCCATGTTTTAGTGGAGGGGAGACGCCAGCTGGTGCACGAGTAACGCCCAAGAGGGCTCCTCAGCAGACCGGTTCTCTTTCTACTTTGGACAATGGCGTTTCGGAGCGCCTTTCAGAATGAACGTAGTCTCATCCTCTTCTTTGCGGAATGTTCTCACGTTAGCGAAGGTGGTGCGAACACGTGTCCCTGTGTACTCAGCGACCGAGCGCTACAATGTCTGCGTTATGCAGGTTCGTTACAATGCTTTAAAATCAGCCATAATCGCTCTTATACTGCCTACGATGTACGAAACAGACTTTCTTACCAAAGTGTCCGACATTTCGCTGTGTCTGCAAACGGAATTTTGGAACGTTACATCCGCTTCGGCACTATCGCACTCTTGGTAGCGATCGAAGACAGCAAGATTAGACTTTAATGAACTGTCGACGGCCAGCTCATTAGAGACGGAGGACAAGCACATGTTGCCATCGATAGGGGAGGGAAATGACTATGACTTGCCTAAGAAAGCCACCCCAGCATTCAGATGAAGAGGTGTAGGAAATAATGGAAAGCGTTAATCATGACAGCGGTACAGGGAGGTGTACCTTGCGCCGCAACAACACGATTCCAGTATCCCAACCAGATCCTACCAAAACAACGGGAAAAAAATCGCAACATCAAAAAATAATTAATCCAAAGTAAAGAAATTTCTGGACTATATATTTCTGGCTAACATACGATTATTGGAGCTTAAATAGTGGCAACTATTTATTCACTACCGATACAAAAGAGTGACATGTTTGCACCTGTTACTGTACCTCAAAGTAGTCACCAGCGTTGTGTAGAGCCCGTTGCCAGCGATATGGAAGGAGTAGTATACCGTTAGCAGAGCCTTTTCTGTTGATGGTGCGAATGGGGCGGTCTACTGCGCTGTATGTGCCCGCCCATTGTCGTGCAAAACGATGGTTGGGTTGCACAGAAAGTGTCGCCGCTTCTTTCGCAAAGCTGGTCGCAGGTGACTTAAGTCCTTGTGACTTTGATTTGATTCCGAAGATGAAGGAACCACTTCGTGGCATTCGCTTCAAAACTGTTCCAAAGATTCGACAGGCTGTAGATCGCTCCATTCGCACCATCAACAGAATAGGTCTGCTAACGGTGTACTACGCCTTCCAAATCGCTGGCAACGGGTTCTACACAACGCTGGTGACTACTTTGAGGTACAAAAAATGGCTCTAAGCACTATGGGACTTAACATCTGAGGTTATCAGTCCCCTAGACTTAGAACTACCTAAACCTAACTAACCTAAGGACATCACACACATCCTTGCCCGAGGCAGGATTCGAACCTGCGATCGTAGCAGCAGCGCGGTTCCGGACTGAAGCGCCTAGAACCGCTCGGCCACACCGGCAGGCTTTGAAGCACAATAACAGGTGCAAACACGTAACTCTTTTGTATCTGTTGTGAATAAATAGTTGCCACTGTTTAAGTTCCAACCCTCGTATTTAAATGATTAACAGTGCAAGATCACATGTTAATGTAAGCGCGAGATAATCCATTGCAAATGTGAAACGCTGGTCCTTTATCAACAGGTGTAACTGCCAGAATGTTGAATACAAGCATGCAAACGTGCCCGCCTTTTGCTATACAAGTGCAGGATGTTAGTTTGAGGGACGGGGTTCCATACCCATTGCACTCGGTCAGTCAGTGGAGGGACAGTTTATGGTGTTTGTGGATGACGTCAGAGTTGTCGTACAAAGATGTCCCATGTTCGCTTGGAGACAGGTCTGTTAATTGACCAGGCCGAGGGACATGTAGAGCATGATGGGTTACAACAGCGACATATGGGCGAGCGGTATCCTGTTGGAAAACATCCCCTCTAATGCTGTTCATGAATGGCTGTGCAACAGGTCGAATCACGAGACTGACGCACAGATTTGCAGTCTGGGTAGGTGGGATCAACAAGAGTGCTCCTAATATCGTACGAAGCCGCATCCCAGTCCATAAAACCGCGCGTGGTAGCCGTGCGGTCTAAGGTGGCTTGTCACGGTTCGCGCGGCTCCCCCCGTCTGAGGTTCGAGTCCTCCCTCGGGCATGGGTGTGTGTGTTGTCCTTAGCGTAAGTTAGATTAAGTAGTGCGTAAGCCTAGGGACCGGTGACCTCAACAGTTTGGTCCCACAGTCCGTACCACAAATTCCCAATTTTCCAGCCATAGCTCCACGTGTAGGTCCAGTGTTTCTAGCATGCGGACGGGTTGTTTGCGGGCCCTCAACTGGCCCCCTTCTAACCAATACACGGCCATCACCGGCACCGAGGCAGAACCAGCTTTCATCAGAAAACACAACTGGCCTTCACCCTGTCTTCCAATGGCTACTCGCTTGAAACCAATGAAGTCGCAAATGGCGATGGTTTGGAGACAGTTGAATGCACGCTACAGGGCGTCTAGCTCAGAGCTGACCTTGAAGTAACCGATCTGTAAGAGTTCCCCGTGTCTCTGTGGTGCCAACTACTGCTCAAATTGCCGATGCAGATGCAGTACGACTCGCCAGAGACGAACACGATGGTCTTCCCTATTGGTAGTGCCACGTAGCCGTCCGGAACCCGATCTTCTTGTGACCGTACACTCTCATGACCACCGCTGCTAGCAATCGCGTACAGTGGCTACAGTCCCGCCAAGTTTATCTGCAATATCGCAGGAGGAACATCCAGCTTCTCGTAGACCTATTACATGACCTCGTTTAAACTCAGTGAGGAGTTGACAATGGCGACTTTGTCGTCTTAAAGGCGTTCTTGACTAACATCAATTCTCCTCGTCCAGTCTCAAAGGTAACAAACGCTCACAGCCGTTAAAGCGTATATTTAAAGCAAACCTGACTTGCATCGTCATAGTGGCACTAGTAGCACCACTCTTATGCGACTGGTGTGAAATTCGAGTAGTCATCATCTTTCAGAGTAGAAACATGCCTATGAACTTTCGTTATGTTGCACAACTCCTTTTGGTGTTGCAACTTTTTCTCCGTCAGTCTATTATTCAGGTTAGCGTGTAGAATGTATGAGGCGTGCCATAAGATTTTGGGAAGAACGTCATCCACACAATCTTGCACATAACAATGGCAGATGAATACTAAAGTTTCTGATAACAGCGATACACAGAAGAACGGAAAAGAAAACTGAAGTTATGTTAGACGAAGATCAGTATAGTGGTAGGGAAGGTAAATGCGAGAGAGGAGCAACTCTGATGTTGCACTTGATAATGGATACAAAACTTAAGAAAAAATCAAGATAACATCACAGGATCTGTGGATCTAGAAAAACCGTTCGACGACATAAAATCGTGAAAGATGTATAAAATTGTCAGAGAGGTAGGAATAAGATATGGGGAAGGTCGGGTTAGATACAGTACGCACAAGAGAACGATAAGAACGGAGGATTAAGAATGCCTTCTCTCTCTGTTCTTCTATTACATTTGTACATGGAAGGAACAGTGTCGGGAGATGAAATAAAGATTCGCCGATTACATTACAATCTTCGGTGAAACTGAGGAAGAACAACAGGGAAAGAATATGGATTGATAGTAAACCAAAGGAAGACTAATGTATTGAGGAGTAACAAAACTGAGATCAGTCAAGAACTTAACATCAAAACGGTCAACCACGTAGTGGACGAGGTGAAGGTTTTCCGCTACCCGCGCTAAAAGAAGTTCGCTGGTATCAAACATAGGACATCTACATCTACATCTACATGGCTACTCTGCAAATCACATTTAAGTGCCTGGCAGAGGGCTCATCGAACCACCTTCACAATTGTCTATTATTCCAAGATCGTACAGCGCGTGGAAAGAATGAACACCTACACTCCTGGAAATTGAAATAAGAACACCGTGAATTCATTGTCCCAGGAAGGGGAAACTTTATTGACACATTCCTGGGGTCAGATACATCACATGATCACACTGACAGAACCACAGGCACATAGACACAGGCAACAGAGCATGCACAATGTCGGCACTAGTACAGTGTATATCCACCTTTCGCAGCAATGCAGGCTGCTATTCTCCCATGGAGACGATCCTAGAGATGCTGGATGTAGTCCTGTGGAACGGCTTGCCATGCCATTTCCACCTGGCGCCTCAGTTGGACCAGCGTTCGTGCTGGACGTGCAGACCGCGTGAGACGACGCTTCATCCAGTCCCAAACATGCTCAATGGGGGACAGATCCGGAGATCTTGCTGGCCAGGGTAGTTGACTTACACCTTCTAGAGCACGTTGGGTGGCACGGGATACATACGGACGTGCATTGTCCTGTTGGAACAGCAAGTTCCCTTGCCGGTCTAGGAATGGTAGAACGATGGGTTCGATGACGGTTTGGATGTACCGTGCACTATTCAGTGTCCCCTCGACGATCACCAGTGGTGTACGGCCAGTGTAGGAGATCGCTCCCCACACCATGATGCCGGGTGTTGGCCCTGTGTGCCTCGGTCGTATGCAGTCCTGATTGTGGCGCTCACCTGCACGGCGCCAAACACGCATACGACCATCATTGGCACCAAGGCAGAAGCGACTCTCATCGCTGAAGACGACACGTCTCCATTCGTCCCTCCATTCACGCCTGTGGCGACACCACTGGAGGCGGGCTGCACGATGTTGGGGCGTGAGCGGAAGACGGCCTAACGGTGTGCGGGACCGTAGCCCAGCTTCATGGAGACGGTTGGGAATGGTCCTCGCCGATACCCCAGGAGCAACAGTGTCCCTAATTTGCTGGGAAGTGGCGGTGCGGTCCCCTACGGCACTGCGTAGGATCCTGCGGTCTTGGCGTGCATCCGTGCGTCGCTGCGGTCCGGTCCCAGGTCGACGGGCACGTGCACCTTCCGCCGACCACTGGCGACAACATCGATGTACTGTGGAGACCTCACGCCCCACGTGTTGAGCAATTCGGCGGTACGTCCACCCGGCCTCCCGCATGCCCACTATACGCCCTCGCTCAAAGTCCGTCAACTGCACATACGGTTCACGTCCACGCTGTCGCGGCATGCTACCAGTGTTAAAGACTGCGATGGAGCTCCGTATGCCACGGCAAACTGGCTGACACTGACGGCGGCGGTGCACAAATGCTGCGCAGCTAGCGCCATTCGACGGCCAACACCGCGGTTCCTGGTGTGTCCGCTGTGCAGTGCGTGTGATCATTGCTTGTACAGCCCTCTCGCAGTGTCCGGAGCAAGTATGGTGGGTCTGACACACCGGTGTCAATGTGTTCTTTTTTCCATTTCCAGGAGTGTATATCTATCCGTACGAGCTCTGATTTTCCTTATTTTATCGTGGTGGTCGTTCCTCCCTATGTAGATCGCTGTCAACAAAATATTTTCGCATTCGGAGGAGAAAGATGGTGATTGGAATTTTGTGAGAAGATTCCGTCGCAACGAAAAACGCATTTCTTTTAATGATTTCCAACCCAAGTCCTGCATCATTTCTGTGACACTCTCTCCCATATTTCCCGATAATACAAAACATGCTGCCCTTCTTTGAACTTTTTCGATGTACTCCGTCAGTTCTGTCTGGTAAGGATCCCACACCACGCAGCAGAATTCTAAAAGAGGACGGACAAGCGTAGTGTAGCCAGTCTCCTTAGTACGTCTGTTACATTTTCTAAGTGTCCTGCCAATAAAACGCAGCCTTTGGTTCGCCTTACCCACAACATTTTCTATGTGTTCTTTCCAATTTAAGTTGTTCGTAATTGTAATACCTAGGTATTTAGTTGAATTTACGGCTTTTAGATTAGACTGATTTATCGTGTAACCGAAGTTCAACGAACTCCGTTTACCACTCATGTAGATGACCCGATCCTTTTTGTAACTGATGTTCAACCTCCAATTTTCGTACCATTCAGATATTTTTCCTAAATAGTTTTGCAGTTTGTTTTGATCTTCTGATGACTTTATTAGTCGATAAAAGACAGCGTCATCTTCAAACAACAACAGATTGTCTCCCAAATCGTTTATGTACATAAGAAACAGCAAAGGGCCTATAACACTACCTTGGGGAACGCCTGGAATCATTTCTGTTTTACTCGATGACTTTCCGTCAATTACTACGAACTGTGACCTCTCTGACAGGAAATCTCAAATCCACTCACATAACTGAGACGATATTCCATAAGCACGCAATTTCACTACGAGCCGCTTGTGTGGTACACTGTCAAAAGCCTTCTGGAAATCCAGGAATACGGAATCGATCTGAAATCCCTTGTCAATAGCACTCAGCACTTCTTGTGAATAAAGAGCTGATTGTGTTTCACAGGAACGATGTTTTCTAAACCCATGTTGACTGTATGTCAATAGACCGTTTCAAATGGCTCTGAGCACTATGTGACTTAACTTCTGAGGTCATCAGTCGCCTAGAACTTAGAACTAACTAACCCTAACTAACCTAAGGACATCACACACATCCATGCCCGAGGCAGGATTCGAACCTGCGACCGTAGCGGCCGCTCGGCTCCAGACTGTAGCGCCTAGAACCGCACGGCCACTACGGCCGTCTAAACCGTTTCCTTCGAAGTAATTCATAACGTTCGAACACAATATATGTTCTAAAATCCTGCTGTATATCGACGTTAACGATATGGACCTGTAATTTAGTGGATTATTCCTACTACCTTTTTTGAATATTGGTGTGACCTGTGCAACTTTCCAGTCTTTGGGTACGGATCTTTCGTCGAGCGAACGGTTGTATATGATTGTTAAGTATGGAGCTAATGCATCAGCATACTCCGAAAGGAACCTAATTCGAATACAGTCTGGACCAAAAGACTTGCTTTTATTAAGTGATTTGAGTTGCTTCATTACTACGAGGATATTTACTTCTACGTTACTCATGATGGCAGCTGTTCTCGATTCGAATTCTGGAATATTTACTTCGTCTTCTTTTGTGAAGGCATTTCGGAAGGCTGTGTTTAGTAACTCTGCTTTGGCAGCACTGTCTTCGATAGTATCACCATTGTTATCGCGCAGAGAAGGTATTGATTGTTTCTTGCCGCTAACATATTTCGCATACGACGAGAATCTCTTTGGATTTTATGCCAGGTTTCGAGACAATGTTTCGTTGTGGAAACTGTTATAGGCGTCTCGCATTGAAGTCCGCGCTAAATTTCGAGCCTCTGTACAGGATCGCCAATCTTGATTTAAGGAAGAAATTTCTAAGAATGTACGTCTGGAGTATTACAAACTGTGAGAAAATCGGAAAAGAAGAGAATCGAAGCGCTTGAGATGAGACGTTACAGATGGATGATCAAAATTAGGCGGACTGATAAGATAAGAAACAGGACTCTCCGCAAAACCGCCGATGAAAGGAATGGTTGGTTGATTTGGAGGAGGGGACCAAACAATGAGGTCATCGGTGTCATCGGAGGAGACAAGGACGTGGAAGTAAATCGGCCGTGCCTTTTCAAAGGAACCATCCAGGAGTTTGCCTGAAGCGACTTAGGGAAATCACGGAATACTTAAATCAGGATGGCCGAACGCGGGTTTGAGCTGTCGTCCTCCCGAACGCGAGTCCACTGCGCCACCTCGCTCGGTGAAAGGAATATCATTACGGAGAACACTGACTGGAACAAGGGACAGGATAATAGAAGTTGTGTTAAGACGTCAGGGACTAACCTACGTGATACTAAGGGAGCAACAGATAGCCAAAACTGTAGGGGAAGGAACAGATTGGTTTGTATCCAAGAAGTACTCGAGGATGTTGGGTTTCAGTGCTACTCTGTGATGAAGAGGAAAGCGATGGAGGGGAAGTCGTGTTTGGCCGCATCAAACCAGTCGGAAGACGGAAGAACAAATAAAAAATATGAACATCTTATAAATAAGTATACTAATGTCCAGCAGTCAAAAGTAATGGGAAGAAGAGGAAAATGGGTAGATACAAAGTGAATCAGCACTTTAACAGAGCCGGCCGAGGGGCCGAGCGGTTCCAGGCGCTAGTCTGGAACCGCGCGACCGCTACGGTCGCAGGTTCGAATGGTGCCTCGGGCATGGATGTATGTGATATCCTTAGGTTGGTTAGATTTAAGTAGTTCTAAGTTCTAGGGGACTGATGACCTCAGCAGTTAAGTCCCATAGTGCTTATAGCCATGTGAACCATTTGAACTTTAACAAACCGTCAGAATTTCTCTACAAATCGAAATTATGCTAAATATTGCACGGAATGAATAAGCTGTGGTTCGAACACATTTCCTGATTCAAAGATAACGAGAAGGAGGGTTGGACTGCCGTTGTGAGCAGTGTAACCTCTCGTTTAAGTTTACGAAATCGTTTGCACCCTGTTTTTTCTGGAAAGAAACCTTGGACGCCTTGATCCAGATCAGACAGATAAAGTAGTTTTCAGCAACCATAAATACTAATGTTGCTGTCGCAAGGCTCTGAAGACGATTCCAAGGCACAGTAAATGTGTGTCTAAGGCCAATGCAGGGTCTTACCAAAACTAAGCATTTCAGAATAGGACTGAAATTTAGCTTCGATTGCGCGATAACGTAATGCCAGAACAAGCTTAACCAGCGCTGTAGTAGAATCACTGGCAATCATTTCTACAAATGCACGAAATCTGTAATTGAGCCTAATGTTATAAAAAAATTGGCCAGATGCGAGTAGAATTGGCGCACTGGGTGTTCCGCACGAACTTGTGCGTGGGCAGACATGGTCCCCTACAACCTCCTAAAGTTTGTCGGTTTAAATACTTTTCACCCTGTAGAAATGATTGGTATTTGAACCATGACGGCCCGCGGATTCAAGGTCAACATCGATATCGCGGCGTAACACCACCTATCGGCAAAATGTGCCTGCGGCTATCGTTGTCGCTATAAACCGAAGGCAATGGATCAGTGGGACTTGAGCAGACGTGCACGATGCCTCGCAGGCGTATGAGCGAACCGTACCGTCAAATCAGTAAGTCTGAAAGAGGGCGCATTATCAACATGAGAGAATGTGATGCATCCATCAGAGATACTGCTGCTCTGTGAGACGAAATGTTTCGGAAGTACAACGGGCGTGTGCAGAATGATTCGTGGAAGGTCCTAAAACACGACAGATGGGTCAGGTCGCACCATCCAGACACCCTCCGAGAAAATCGACACCTCAGCCGAATGGCACTGCAGAACAGACCTGCGTTCTCCTCGGCTCTTGCGCAACAGTGTAACACGCTGTAATGGGTTGTGACAGTCCGCCGCCCTTTATTACAGCACGTGCGCGTCGTCCACTTCACCGCCGCTTACCTTTGACCAATGTGCACAAACATGCTAGACGGCAATGATGTATGGAACGACATCGGTGGGACAGGAATGGCAACAGATAGTGTTTTCGGACGAATCCAGGTTCTGTTTGTTTGAAAATGATGGCGGCAATTTGTTTCACCACAGACAGGGGGAGGGGCATCACAGTGACTGCACTCGTACAAGACATATGGCGCAAATTCAAGGTCTTATGGTATGGGTTGCTATTGGGTACAAGTACAAATCACAGTTTGTGCGTGTCCACGGCACTCTGACCAGGGAGGTCTCCCTGAATGACACCATGCGACCCGTAGCCATAGCCTTTCTGCATAGCACCTCAGACACCATTTTTCAGCAAGACAATGCACAGCCACATGCTGCGTGAACACGTGCCTTCTTAGTGTCACAGAATGTCGGCCTTTTGCCCTGACCCGCTAGATCGCCAGATTGTTGCCAAAACATGTCGGATATGGGGAAACGATGGGTCCAGCGCTGTGACACAGTACTAATCGCTACAAATGAACTTTGGAACCAAGTGAAAGCAGCATGGACGGCTGCACCACAGGACGCCATTCGCGCCTAATACGCGTCGATGCCATCACACATGGAACAAGTTATCAGAGTCCATGGCGGACCCTGTGCCTACTAGCCAACAGGGCATATGCTCAACCGAGGTGACTGAAATGCTAATCATTTCTGCAGAACGTAGTAATGAGCTTGCCCCTTGAATATGAACGTCCTATCTCTAGTCGTTCAAGTTGTTCTATTTTTTCTGTACATGAGTGTATCAAAATTGGAGACTTCTATGATTAGAGGCAATGTAACACATGGCGCGCAAATTACCCAGACTATAGTGCTCCAGTGTTTGAGAATAAGCGCACTTAACGACTTCCAATGAGCTTTACATATTATTTCACACCTTTTAGAAAAATTTTCTCGCTAACACAACCCACAAAACAATGAAAGGAAAAAATCATTTACTACGGTTTGCTGTTCATGCAACAGGTCTTCTACATCAGACATGACATTCTAATTTATTGTTTCTTTACTACTGACTCTATTCGCAACAAATTTTGCTGACATTATCTATATACAGCACTTAATCCGACGTCCTACTTGGATCATTCCAGTGACGGGCAAACAAGGTTGAGAAAACCAGCCTTGCCCATAGTGTTTCAACAAAGCTCGAAGTTAGCAGCATTCTCCCCAGAACTGATCGTGGACCTTCGGTTCTAAATCGAGTGAAAGAAGTGAACCAGAGACTTCGAAGGTTCTGTGACAAATTAGGCTGCGACTTCCTGGACTTGCATCATAGGGCTGAGAATAGTAGAGTCCGCCTAATTGGGTCAGGTGTGCACTACACATGAGAGGCTGCTACTCATGTAACTCATTGTGTGTATGGGTGCACACGAAGTTTTTTTTAGATTAGGCGACTCTCCGCCCAATCGAGATAACGATAGGTGTAGCAAGTATCAGTGTAAGGTCGAAAGAAACGCTTCCCACAGATGAGAATTTTAAAATCCTAATGGTAAACTGCCGAAGCATTCGCAACAAGGTACCAAAGTTTGAGCGCTCATGAAACGCAGTGAAGCCCACATAATACTAGGTAGAGAAAGTTGTTTGAAACGTGAAATTATTAGCAGTGAGATTATTGGGGAAATTTTAAGCTATATCGGCAGAATAGACAAATGGGAAATGGAGGTGGTGCATTTGTCGCAGTAGACAAGAAACTCAAATCCACCGAGATAGAAATTGAGGCTGCCTGTGCTATTGTTAGGGCAAGATTCAGTATCAGAAGTGGGGCATAAAATGATAACTGGATCCTTCTATCGCCCTCCACAATCATCTCCCGATGTAACTGAAAACTTTAGAGAAAACGTCGGTTCAGTAGTATTTAAGTTCTCCAATAAAACTGTAACATTGGGGGAGACTTTAATCATCCAACAGTTAATTGGGAAAATTACAATTTTGTTAGTGGTGAGCGTGATAAGACATCCTGTGAAACCTTACTAAATGCCTTCTCTGAAAACTACATAGAAAAGATAGTTAGGAAACCCACTCACGATGGAAATATATTGGATCCAATAACTACAGACCGACCTGACCTCTTTGAGGATGTCCACGTCGAAACTGGTATCAGTGACCACAATGCGGTTGTGGCAACAATGATTACCAAAGTACAAAGAACAACTAAAACAAGAAGAAAAATACATATGTTCAGTAAACTAGATAAAAAGTCAGTAGTGTCATATCTAAATGAGGAACTTGAAACTTGCAGCACAGGGCAGGAGCATGTAGAGGAACTATAGCTCAAGTTTAAACGAATAGTGGACCATGCACTGGACAGATATGTACTCAGTAGAACAGTTCGTAATGGGAGGGAAACTTAGTGGTATGTAGTCACTGTAAAGAAACTTCTAAAGAAACAGAGATTACTGCATAATAAGTGTAAAACAAAGCCTAGAGCTGTAGACTGAGAGACGCTGAAGGAAACGCGTTTGATTTTCAAGAGAGCAGTGCACGGTAACTACCGTAGCAGAATATTGTCAAATGATCTTTCGCAGAACGTAAAAAAATTGTGGTCATGTGTAAAAGCTGTTAGTGGCTCCAAAGTTAGCGTCCAGTCCTTATCGAATTAGACAGGAACTGTAATTGAAGGTAGCAAAGCAAAAGCTTACATGCTTAACCACGTTCTCAGATGTCTCTTTACAAAGAAAAACCCAGCAAAATTTCGCCTATTTAATCATTGTACCACTTAAAAGATGACTGAAATTATTAGTGTCAGTGGTGTTGAGAAACGGCTGAAATCGTTCTTGGAAAAAAGCATAGGTCCGCCCAGACATCGATATGTCGTAGAGTCTTAGAACATTTTCTGAGCTCAGACATATTGAGGTATTTTGAACAGAATGGCCTCCTCAATGCCATCCAGCATGGATTCTGAAAGCGTCGATGATGTAAAACCCAACTCGTACTTTTCTCTCATGACATACTAAAAGCTCTGGATCAAGCAGTCAGGTAGAGATGCATTATTTCTTGATTTCCGAGAAGTATTTGGCACAGTACCGCACCTACGCTTATTGTCAAAAGCACGATTATATGGGGTACGAAGTGAAATTTATGACAGGGTCGAGAACGTTTTGGTAGGGAGGACACGGCATCTTATCTTGGATGGAGAGCTATCATCAGGTGTAGAAATAACTTCCGGTGTTCCCCAGGGAAGAGTGTTGGAACCCTTGCTTTCCATGTTGTATTTTAATGACCTTGCAGGCAATATTAAGAGTAAAATCAGGCTTTTTGCAGATGATGCAGTTATCTATAATGAACTACTGTCTGAGAGAAGGTGCGAAATATTCAGTCAGATCTTGATAAGATTTCAAAGTGGTGCAAAGATTGGCAACTTGCTTTAAATGTTCAGAAATGTAAAACTGTGTACTTCACAAAATGAAAAAAAAAGTAGTATCCTATGAGCCACTGTTTATCGATGAGCCACTGTGGGAATCGGTCAAGTCATACATATGCCTGGGTGTAGCGCTTAGTGGGGATATGAAATGGAATCATCACATAGGCTCAGTCGTGGGTAAAGCAGGTCTATTGGCAGAATACTAGGAAAATACAATCAGTCTGCAAAGGAGATTGGTTACAAATCACTCGTGCGACCGGCTCTAGATATTGTTCAAATGTGTGGGACCCACATCAGATAGGACTAACAGGGGATATTGAACGTATACCACGGTAGAAATCTCACGAACTGTTTATCTGTGATAATGGTATCTTCAACGATATTATTCGGCATTGCTGTACAGAGAATGGCAGCACGAATGGTTACAGATTTGTTTACTCCCTGGGAGAGTGTAATATAAATACTGAAGGAACTGAACTGGCAGACTCTTGAAGATAGACATAAATTAACCCAAGAAAGTTTATTAACAAAGCTTCAAGAACCGGCTTTAATGATGGTTCTCGGAATATACTAGAGTCTCCTACGTATTGCTCACATAGGGATCGTGAGGATAAGATTAGAATAATTACTGCATGCACAGAGGCATTGAAACAATCATTCTTACCGCGCTCCATACGTGAATGGAACGGGAAAAAACCCTAATAACTGGTAGAATAATTACTGCAAGCACAGAGGCATTGAAACAATCATTCTTACCGCACTCCATACGTGAATGGAACGGCAAAAACCCTAATAACTGGTACAATGGGACGACCCTCTGCCATGCACCTCATGGTGGTTTGCAGAGTACAGATGCAGACGCAGATGAATGAACCTGCAAAATTCTATCATTATACGACTCATAGTTCCTGAGAGACGACGACATAAACATTGAGGTTGGTGATAAACTAGCTGTTCTTAAAACGAAGCGCAAATTATCCAGACGTTACTTATCTTGTGTTGATAATGAGAGCACTTAAAAGTTTCACGACTTGAAGTCAAATATTTAACTAAAACATTTGTAGCCTAAAGTAATCAGACGTCTGAACCAGTTTTGTACATGGGAGTTCGATTCTTTGAAGTATGATTAATGAAGTAAGTAACTTTCATCAAACTGTATCATTTCTTCTCCAACTGGCAATGAGTTGTGATAAATGACTGACGACAATATGTCTTTCGATAGCGTAGCGCTAAAGAATCTCTGATACATTTTTTTTTATTTTTGTCTTAGTTAAATCGAGGTCGTACCCGGAAAAATAACTGCGTTTTCGATCTTTTACTGTGCAATGGATCTGCGGTGCAGTGATCTGCACGAGAGAAGCAGTTCCCATGAACCCAATGAGTACCTCTTCCAGTGTCACTGCAATGTAATCGTTACCATGACAACGGGATCCACGACTCAGCGCAGGAAAGTCAAAACACATCATTTCACAGAGCCTCCAGTGAGGGCAACTACACTCGGTAGTCTTCATGCTATATTCTTTGGTGGACACTGTGTGTTGTGAATATGGCACACTTGTTTACGTATGATATCATTTGGGCAGGGCCGTCGTGTCAGGTGTGATGTAGTCTTGTCGCACCTACATGGAACGTTTAAAGAGGATTTCCCGCCAGTAATTTATATGCGTCAAAATGGGTTAGTACAATCGGTAGATAAGTTACACATCACTGATATATATGTTGCTGTTATCTTAAGCGATAAGGATGGCATCAGAGAGTGGATGCTAAAGTAAACGCAATGAAGAGTAGAAGATACTGTTTTAACTTTTTTTAGGAACATCAAGAATAGAAGCAGTCGTCGAATTTGACTACGTGGCTCAGGAGCCCGATGAACTGACGCTGAGGAAAGGTGATGTTATTACCAACATCAAAACACAACCAGGAGGATGGTGGGAGGGCACTTTAGGAAACAAGAGAGGAATGTTTCCTGACAATTTCGTCAAGGTTGGGAAGCATGTGCAAAATAATTTATTTATGACAATCACTGTTCTGTTTTACTGACTGTGCGCTGTCCAGCGACCCAAATCTTTAGATGATGACAGACACTGATTTCATGTCATTAAATTATTATTTTGTGACCATCTGTGTTAATTGCGAAGTTGCAAGTGGAACTTAAAGCAGCAAGTGATAGTCTTCAGCAAAAGTGTGACTTTAAAACGAATTAGCTCAGCTTATAACTGTGAAATTATGGGAGATGTATTTCCTGATACTAACATGTAGTGTTTTGTGGACAAAGTATATTTAAATATCTGCTGTGAGAAACAGGTTACGTTGTTGTAAACAAACATACAGTGTACGCATCAACCAACTAACAAGAAGTAGCACACTTCACACTTTTGATAGCATTTGAGGCATACTGCACTATGCTTAACATGGGTGCCAATGATACATAGTGACAGTTATTATTAGTCTCTTTCTGTTACTGAAATACTATCATAAACTGCAGAATAAGAACTGTATGTGTTTAACAACATTTACATGAAATATTTATTTCAGGTTGTTTCAGAGCCACCTGACAGCAGAATGTCAAATGATGTCGCTTTGAGGCCAGGTAAGATTTAGTGTAAGACAAAAATTCCACTATTTCCTGGATAGGCAAGGTATAATATTTCTCAATTTGTTCCAGTTAGGGGAAGAAAGTGCAAGGTCCTTTTCAGCTATGCTCCTGTCAACGAAGATGAGTTGGAATTACAGGTTGATGATATTATCCATGTCATTACAGAAGTTGAAGAAGGCTGGTGGAAAGGAAGACTTCGAGATAGGGTGAGTAGATGTGTATACTGATTACAAAGGATGAATCTGTTTTCTTTGTTGCTTCAGACCTTACCAACTTGTTTATAAGAGGAAGCATTGAACTGTAGGTAAATCTAAAAACAAGGTGATGAGCATTATAGCATTATTTTTCTGAGCATATTTTTTTAGGTGGGATGAATATTACACTCTGAGCATTATCATATAGGTGTAATAGTTTTCTCAACAGAGACTGATCTGCCTATAACCAGTGCCAAATCCACATTGTCCTAGAGTTGCTGAGAGAGTTAAGAGGGTTGCAAGTAGTGGAGTGTTTGGAATTGAAACAACAGTAATATCACTTTTTGAAATCACCACAAAGAATGGGAATTATTGTATGTACCAAGAAAGTGAAGACCGTTGTTCAAATGTTGACATAACTCTTCCTGGGACCAAACAGGAAAGCTCTTAACAAGAAGCAGCTACGCTATGAAACAAGTTCCTGGATTTTAGAATTTTTGGTAAAAATCCTCAAAAATACAGATTTTTAAAGATGTACAATGGAGAGCTCATATTTTGTGTTTACAATGTCTGTATTTGTAAAATGTATTCTTCAGGTGGGAAAAAACACACTGAAAACGACTGCAATAATAATCCAAAATTGGAACACAGTTAACAGAACAAAATAGACCCAACACAAATACTGTAGACTAAATATGAAATAATTACATTAATGCAGAAATTAAATGCATGATTGAATGTGTACCAACCCCCCCCCCCCCCCCCCTGGGAGTGTAGATTGACATGGGGCTAACAGAGAAGCAGAGAAGAAATGTTCACACGCAGTTAACTGTGATGGAGTGGATTTGGGAAGAGGGAAGATGACAAAAACCTTCATTCTACAGTTTTATTTTTGAAATATAAATACGGAAACCTACTTCATATTTGTCTCTTCTATTGTTTGGCAGTATTCTTAAGCTATTTGTATTTTATTGGGAGCCCTGTTGCACTCAAAAGTGCTTTGCGGCTTGAGTACAAAAAGCAAAATACTGTAACTGATTTCTATGTAAGAAAGGAACAGGGGTCACAGAAAAGAAATGTTCTGTTTGTTGAATAGGCCATGAATGTTACTATTGAGACATGTATTGCTGTTGACCTATTAAACAGTTCAATAAGAGGGGCAGACAAGAAGAATGGTAAGCTAATTCGAAGGTACACTAAAAAGGAATGAGGCAGTTAAAACATACAGTTAAGGCAGTCTTAAAAATTAGAATTTCCGTACTGGTGCCGGGAAAAAGAGTATGTCCTACTTTGACACTATATTCAAGTCTGAAAGTTATACAGTTGCTTACTTGTTTCCATTATTTTGTTGTTACTGAAACAATGTAGCTGTATTATCAGTGGTTCTGTTCATCTTGCTTATCAAACAAGTGCACTTTTGATTAGTATACTTGAATTAAAATGTAGAACTTAAAAGTTTTATACACATTCACTGTTAAAAATCTGAACTTGTTCTGGTGGGGTGTGATTTTAATTTTTAACAACATAAGTAAATTTTTAGTCAGTTATGTTCTTCAGAGACAATGTAACTTAATTGCTAAACCTCCAGACATTTTACTTGAATTAAATTTTTTGCCAAACTGATTGCAACATGCCTCAAATGTCTTAAACTGCTGTACAGATTCTTGTTCGGGGTCAGAAAGCTTAGTCAGGGTATTTTAAAAACTTCATATTTATTTGATTCTCAGAAGAAAAACATAGATATCACATCTGGAAAATGGTGTGACCTTGCAGTGGCCCAACTTTACCTATCCACCAACTTGAAAGTGTGTACATGAGCAAATTGTAGATTTTTTTAGGGTAATGTGAGTGTCCCATTCTTGACCTTCCTTGTCAGTTTGTGGGATAAAAAATATTTTACATCTTAGGATATACTAATCTGCTGAAAGTGGAAAGATCTTTAAACTTAACTGTTGCCTAAGGCTTTTTTCTTTTTTCTCACTGTAGCACATATGGTTTAAAAATAGATTAAGTTATTCATTGCTACAGTCCAGTGGTGGTGAAACATACAAGTGGAAAATTGACTCATCATTTAGTATAAAATTCTTGTTTCTACCTAAGGTGTGTTTATAATGTCTTGTGAAATTGTGAATCTGCATGCTGTAAGATGCAAACATTTTCTGAGTACACACTAAAAAGTTGCCTGGAAAATGCCCAGTTCGAGAGATGCGAATTGCCTCACTTTGTAAGATAGTATACAAAGCGCTCTCTCTCTCTCTCTCTCTCTCTCTCTCTCTCTCTCTCTCTCTCTCTCTCTCTCTCTCTCTCTCTCTTTTTCTCTGTCCCCATCTGCTGGGCATGAACCACCTGACAATTTCCTGTGTCATGTGTACCAGTGGCTCTCAAATATACATTTGTGCCACTCATAAATTGTGTGTTCATGAGAAGGGTTTCTACTATATGTTATGACATTTCAGTTTTATGATAATCATGGTCTTTTCCTTCCAGTGAAAATAGATAACTACTATGTAATTACCTGGGGCAATAACTAGTTGTGAGCATTGGTTTTTAGTGCATGATAAAGTGTAGAACTCATTTTCAGTTCATTTATGTAACTGTCATTAACTTCTACAAGTAATAGTGGATATGCATAAGAAAAAGTCCTGATTTTTATTGGAGTACTTTGTTCTTACTTGTTACATTTTAATTGTGGTCTATTGAGTAGTGCACAATGCAGAGTGGGCTTTGTGGAGGAAAAAAGAGAGAAAACAATGTATGTATCAAATGACTTTCATTTCAGTAGCAGTTAGTTTCTAATTATATGTAACTTCAATATTTCAGGTAGGAGTATTCCCATCAAATTTTGTAGCTGAAATAGAGGAAAAGACTGTTAGCAGCAGCCCATATATTAGTGCCAGCACTGCATCACCACCAACAGCTACAACAGCAAGTGGGTCTACGACGACAGCAACAACTACAGCTTCATTGCCGCATGAGATGAAACCTGCTCATAGAGAAGAAGCGAGTATGTATTTGCATATTGTTTCAAAAGGTTAGATAATTGTTGTCAAGTTTGGATAGGAAAAAAGCTTCATCACACAAATGTGAACAGAAAATCAGATACAGATTAGCTTTTGAAATTAGAGTGAGGTTTCTTCATCTGAAAAAGACAGTAAGTTTTTGCAGGATGTGATGCTAATTGGGAATTCAGCAATTTTGTCACTCTCTGCTAAAGGCTAAATCAGGCACAACAAGATAGCACCTATCCTGCACCTTCTACCTAAAAAAAAACTGCAATGCAATGTTAGCAACACCCAACTTTTGAAAATCTAAAGAATTAAAAGGGATAGAGGGTAATCCAAAAGTACAAAATTCAGAGTGCTACTGAATTAACTCCCACATTTAGTGGATCCCTGATCCAGAGGGCAGTTTTTTTTATTTTTTAATTTAAAAATACAGCTACGGTGTTGGGTGTCTGCTAGGTAATTAGCTTCTTTCTACTGATAATGGTTTCAGGTGGACGAGCAGGGTTGAAATGTTGAACAATAACCATCTTTGTTGGGTCACACAGAATATTCCGTATATAGACCTACTTGACTTTGTCAGCCCCCTCAGGAAAAGTCATTGCGGAAAACTCAAGAAATCAAAAACATTGAATTACATTCTGCGAATGGAAACCACTGAATTAACATTAAAACAAAAACAGTCTTGCTGACTACAGACCATTTGAACACCAAATAATAGTGAGGAGGTCAAATACACAACATTCAGAATACAGCATTTTCAACTTCTCGCAGCGTAATGAATAGTCCATTAAATTTCGCGAGTACAGCCACGCAAATAACGACTTCTCTGCAGTTTAATTACCCCAAGAGCCGGATTCCATACTTTGTCCAAATTAAAACTGTTATCTCTATTTATTAAATTTCCTCCACCGATATTTCGGCTGCTTATCATCTGGCCATCCTCAGAGTGAGTAACAAGACTGATGACAAGATGCCAAGCATGGCCGTATACGCTCCACCGCTACTGCATGTGCCGGTCACCGACGCTGGTCAGCGGCAAAGAAACATGCTTACACATGTGCTGCCTGTGGCGAAGGCTTACAGACATTAGATTCACTACTGCTATATGATTGGTGGCAGCGACACCATGACGACTTCTCTGCAGTTTAATTACCCCAAGAGCCGGATTCCATACTTTGTCCAAATTAAAACTGTTATCTCTATTTATTAAATTATTAGCTAATCTAATCTCTATAGCTTCCTTGAAGACAGATTCCCAAAACAGAGGTGGATGTTAAAATATTCACATCGCTGTCATTCATGGAATGACCTGTATCCACACAATGTTCGGCCACAGCTGACTTGTCTGGCTGTGTTAAGCGTGTGTATCTTCGATGCTCCACACATCTCATGAATGGTGCATGTTGTTTGGCCTGTGTACAACTTCTCAGAATTTCCACAAGGAATCTGATACACACCCGCTTTATGAAGCAGTAAATCATCCTTCACAGAGCAGAGTAAAGCCGCAATCTTTTGGGGGGGGGGGGGGGGGGATAGGGGGTCGGAAGATCACCTCAACACAGTGTTTCTCAAGAATACGACCTATCTTTGAGGAAAGAGCATCCATATAGGTTCACAAACGTATTTTTCTGCCAAATATTTAGTTTCCTTATTAAAACCACTGATAGGGAAATGTAGTCACCGCATTCATAATTCTATGGATTTTATTCAGAGACTTAGCAATGACAGGCTAAATAGTACAAATGTGCTTGTTAGTTTTGACGTTGTATCATTATACACCAAGCTACCTTTAAAGCAGCTACAATCACTTAGTAGTGGAAAGGCTTCAGGTCTAGACGAGATACCTATAAAATTCTATAATTATGCGAAAGAACTTGCTCCACTTCTAGTAGGAATTTATCGTAGATCGCTTGAGCAACAAAAGGTACCTAAAGACTGGAAAAAAAGTGCTGGTCATTCCTGTTTTAAGGAAGGCTGTAAGACAGATCCACACAATTATAGACCTATAGTGTTGATGTCAATGTCTTGTAGAATTATGGAACATGTTTTATGCTCAAGAATTATGACGTTCTTGGAAAATGCTGGGTAGATAGAAAAAGTAATGAACAGGTCTTAAGAGAAGTGAATGAGAACAAAACGCTGCTAAATTATATAGGAAGAAGAAAATCAAAAATGATAAGGCACATAATGAGACACAACAAGTTCCTAAAGAATGTATTTGAAAGAAAAGTTTTAGGGCAAAAAACCAAGAGCAATTTATTTTAATAACATCAAAGAAGGTATGGGGATAAAATCGTAAGGAGAATTGAAGAGGATGACAATGGAGAGAGGGACGTGGCTAAATCGACAAGGCATAGCCTTTAGTTTATGATGCTGGTGGAAAATGAACAGCTCCTCCATAAAAATCAACATGGATTCCACAGACAGAGATCTTGCCGAACTCAGCTCCCTCTGTTCCTCCATGAGATCCACAGTGCAGTGCAAAATAGCGCTCAGGCTGGTGCCATGTTCCTTGATTTCAGTAAGGCATTTGACATTGTCCCACATTGCCGTTTAATGAAAAAAATATGAGCTTATGGAGTATTGGAGCAGACCTGGGATTCGATTCAAAACTTTCTTGGTCTTAAAGGAACTAAATCAACAGATGTAAAGGTAATATCTGGAGTACCACAGGGAAGTGTGATCGGACTGTTGCTATCCACAATATATATAAATGATCTAGTAGAAAGTGTTGGATGCTCTTTAAGGCTATTCACAGATGATGCAGTTGTTTATATCAAGGTAGCAACGCCAGAAGATGGGTAGAATTTGCAGAGTGACCTGCAGAGAATTGATGAATGGTGCAGACTATGGCAGTTGACCCTGAACGTAAATAAATGTAACATATTGTGCATTCATAGGAAAAGAAATCCACTACTGTACAGCTACACTTCTGATGACAAACAGCTGGAGACAGCATCTGCCGTAAAATATCTAGGCGTTCTTAAATGGAATGACCAAATAAAACATAGTTGGAAAAGCAGACAACAGATTCAGATTCATCGGAAGAATCTTAAGGAAATGAACTCATCCATGAAATAAGTGGCTTATTAGGCACTTGTTTTCCCAATTCTTGAGTATTGTTCATCTATCTGGGATCCCTATCAGGTATAACTGATAGAGAAGATCCAATGAAGAGTGGTGCGTTTCATCACAGGATCATTTAGCTGGCGAGAGAACGTTATAGAGATGCTGAACAAACTCCACTGGCAGACGTTAAGAGATACACATTGTGCATCACGGAGAGATTTACTACTGAAATTTTGGGACAGCACTTCTCGGAAGGAGCCAGACAACATATTACTTCCCCCCACATATATCTCGCATATTGACCACTAGGAGAAAATTTGAGAAATTGGAGCCAATACAGAGGCTTACCAACAATACTTCTTCTCATACCCTAGTCGTGAGTGGAACAGGGTTGGAGGGATCAGATAGCGGTACTGAAAGTACCCTCTGCCACACACCATTAGGTGGTTTGTGGACTATGATGTAGGTGTAGAGATGTAAAGGACTTTTTATCTCTTATCAGCCAACATTTTGATAAGAACATTATGGCCTCATTTGAACACGTGCTTTTATCATCTTATTTTCAGTTTAATTGTGAATTTTATCAGCAGGTTGATGGCTTTGCTATGGGAAGCCCCAGCTCCCCTCTGGTAGCTAATTTATTCATGGAAGACTTTGAGGACAAGGCACTGGACTCGGCAAGATTTAAACCAATGGTCTTCTGGAGGTACGTGGATGACACATTTGTGGTATGGCCAAACAGGATGGATGAATTACATCGATTTCTTGAGCATTTGAATTCTGTCCACGCTGGCATCAAATTTACTATGTAAATAGAAAAAGGGTGCCTCCCCATTTTGGATATTGTTGTTGCCTGTAAAGTTGATACATTAGGACATGCCTTATGTCTGAAACCAACACACACAAATCTATATTATCATGCCAGTGCCTGCCATCACCCTTCACAGAACATAGGTGTCCTTGAGACTTTAGCGCATAGTGTGCGCTGTATATCCAATAAAGATAATTTGCAAGAAGACCTCACATTTCTCTAGAGCATTTTTAAAGCAAATGGATTTTCTCTGCAACAAATTCATAGAGCATTCCATGCAAAACCTAGAATACAGGTATTTGATGGGGAAGAAGATAGTAACTCCTTCAGATCAAGTGTGTTTTTGCCCTATATGGGTGCTCTTTCCTCGAAGATAGGCTGTATTCTTGAGAAACACTGTTAAGATTATCTTTGGCCCCCCACGAAGATTGCAGCTTTACTCAGCTCTGTAAAGGATGACTTACTGCTTCGTAAAGCAGGTGTGTATCAGGTTCCTTGCAGAAATTGTGAGAAGTTGTACATAGGTCAAACAACACGCACCATTCATGAAAGATGTGTCGAGCATGGAAGATACACACGCTTATCCCAGCCAGACAAGTCAGCTGTGGCTGAACATTGTGTTGATACAAGGCGTTCCATGAACCACAGTGATGTGAAGATTTTAACATCCACTTCTTCATTTTAGGAATTGGTCTTCAAGGAAGCTACAGAGATTAGATTAGCTAATAATACCTGTGGATGAAATTTTATCTGCGTGGCTGCACAGCCAAAAGTTAATGGACTATTCAGAATGCTCTTCATGGAAACCTGCAAGATTTTATTGGAATTTCTTGTCAAAGAATGGGAAAATTGGTGCACCAGAAATTTTAGATTCTCCCATACAAAATAATCTGATCCAAAGGACAAAATGAGCAAATGTAGGAAACCAATAAATTATTTTGTTCAAAACTCTCCATGTGTCTAACACATTGTTCACAGGCAAGGCACATTTTGCTCTCTGTACATGATGATACAGTTCAATAATGATTTTTTGTTGACAATTCTCATGACCTCCACAGTTGTTTGTACGATTGATTACTGAGCAAAATGGTGCAGTGCTTCATATTCTGGGCGCATATTTGATTGAAGCATATTCAGATCAACCATCTGCCATTATGAAATGAAACAACTATAAGTGAGGAAGAAAATGATTAATGTAAAGAGATAGGAAATTGTAGATGGCATTAAAGGGAGCTCTGGTTCTGGAAATGCTCCAGATGACACACAGTAAATGTTGGTGTAAGTGCTGGTTTTGTTTCAGAAATCTTAAACTTTCCTACAGTCAGTAGATTACCAGTTGCTTGTAGTGTTCCAGTAGACTGGTATTATTTTCATCAATTTGAACTTAATAGTATATCTGATATACAAGACATGTTAAGAAAGTAAATGTACTAGATTCTCATACTTTTTTTAGAAAAAGTGTACTTGAAAAAATTACAAGAATTTGCTGATACAGTTGTTGATTATTTTTCCACATAATTACCATCTAGTTCAGTGCATATGGTGGGCCATGGCACAAGCTTCTCTGTGTCCTCCTTCAAGAACTCTGCTGACAGCTCCCCCCCCCCCCCCCCCTCCACCTACCTTCAGAATTTTTCTGTGGCTGCTTGTTAGTTGAAAATTTAATTCCGCTCATGTGTACCTTCAGGAAGGTGAAAAGATGATAAACTGAACCTACCAAGTCAGGAGAGTACATGGGTGGGGAGAAACTGGGTTCAAACGTCCCAACCAAATGAGTAAACAGAGTGCCTTGGTGGTCATGCCAGTATAAGGAGGCGTTTTTGTGCAAGAAGCATATGCATGTCATCAGCATTCCCCTTGGTTTGTTTTGCATGCTCCTGTAGAATTTTTTTAAGGGTCTCACAATATTGTTTTGCATTGAGAACACTTGAGACCATGATTTCTTTGCCAGAATTTGTGGTTTTGAATTTTTCGGCAGATTGGAATTGGTGTGACAACTGTCTTCTAACTTGGGCATATAACGAGCCACCAATGTCTCATCTCCAGTGACAATAGGGCTCAGAAACTCCTTGCCTTCAAATTCAAGTCGCCTGAGAAACCTGCAGGTACTATTGACCTGATTTTTCATGTGCTGCACTGTCAGCTGTTTTGGGACCCATCTTATGCATAGTTTTCAGTATCTCAGCTTTTCTATGAGCATCTTCCATAATAGAGTTCTGGATAACTGGAAACATCACAGGAATTTCAAGCACTGTCAATCAACAGTCTTCATGATCCAATTCCTCAATTTCTTGCACCACCTTGTGAGTCAAAGTGAAAGGTCATCCATTCATCTGTTAGTTTTAAGATTTGTTGTGCTTTCAGTAAATTCCCTACACCACTTATGCACTCTTTCTGGTGATAACACCTTTACCATAAACTACTTCAATTCACAAGAAAATTTGTTAGGTATTATTCCTTCTGCAAATAAAGAGTGAATCACAGCAAATGGCTCTCACTTTCTGGAATTTCTTACCGACAGCTTTCACACAGCTGGACACCACAAAACGAGTTTACATTCTACTGTGTTCTTGCGATGCTCACTCTGGCCCGGGGATCCCCCTCTACCTACCAGTTTGTTAAACCTCAAAGAAAACCTCAGCCTCTTATGGTTACAGTACACATGATTTTCTGAACATGTGTTGTATCTAGCAGTTTTCTAAATCTCATCCCAACTTCACAGATATTCGCCTACATTCTAATAATAACCAATACATCTTTCAATATATGTCAGTTATAACAACAGACAGCAGCACTTGATATGTGCCTTCTGCTGCCCTTCCATTTAAAACAGTGGTTCCTAACCTTTTCAGACAGTTACCCCTGGATGCAGTCGCATATTAGCTAGAGATCAAATATGAGCTCTGGGTGCACGCTTTAAACTCACCAGTGGGTCCTATGACATCATCTCTGAACTCTGTATCTCCATACGCTGGAGACTCAACTTCAGTCTCCACTGCTGCCTGTTTAACTGAAAACTTGTCACTTGCGTCTGTTGCCAGGTGCAAGTGGGTTGTACCATCATAAAAAGGAGAATGGGGTAAACTAAAGTTTGGGGTACCATCCCCATCAGCATGGCCCCATGACACAGCTATGCAATAAACTTAAAGCATGCTGCAGGTGAAAAATAGGTCCACAATGTGTCTTAAAATTGAAATAAATGGTTGTAGCTCTATCATGAGTTGCATTGGGAAGTATCTTTTTTATTTCTTGATGATGACTAGTTTCAGACGCAAGTGCCCATCTTTAAACCATCCTCAAGTGTGACAGATACGGGCAATAGCTGACGTGCAAAAACTGCCGCTGCAGTAATCAAAGCTGCGCTATGGCCAACTCAAGAACAGTAAAACACACCACATGGGATGGACATTGGAGAGCTACAGTTACGTTATGATTATTATATGCCATTATAGTGACTGGTCAGTTGGCAGTGAATACTGTTCTGTTTGTATGAACATTTATGTAAGTGTGGTGATAGATAAATAAAACACACTTACTGCAGTCTTCAAAAAGTTAGATAAATAAGTGAGAAGCCACACAACTCACTATCAGCCCATAAATGCAAGTTGTCATGGCCAAAAGAAAACATACATAGTGCATTTTTTGGTTGCTAAGACATAAGTGACGTTGCTGTGTGTCCAGTTTCGTATGACAGAGCACGTTTTCTCACGGTGGTGGTGATGGTGGAATAAACAATAATGCAACCAATTTCTTTCTGTTGGATGATACCTATAGATTTTTTGTCTGAAGCAGGGACTATAGAGCTGACACTCTCCAGACATTTCTCAATTTCATGAGATATCCACTGCCATAGACGCTCAGTACAAAGCATGAAGAACATGTGTAGTGGGTGGACTATGTGGGGATCTATAACCTCCAGTACATCGTGTCACACATTTATGATAACTTTTGAAAAAAAATTACAATGATTTAAAAGTATTTTAGTTTTATAATTGAAACTCAGTAGAACCCTTATTGTTCCTACCGTATCAGAATATTTCATTTTACCTCTCAGAGGGTAGTTTCCCGAAGTTGGGAGCCATTGTTTTGAAACAGCCTCCCACCCTACAACCTGTCACATGTGAGGACCATATCTCTTTAGATACCTAGTGAGATGACATAGTAGGAAGACAGTGGAAATGCATTTGGGAGGTCAGTTGTTCAAATCCTCATCCAGCCATCCAGCTTTGCATGTTCTTAGATAACTTGCTTAAAAATTTAAGTGAGAGACAAGGGGATTTAGATAAGTTAGTAGTATAAAATATATTGTATTCTACAAACTACAGAATTGACAAATGTTGCAGTTAGCAAATCACAGAAATATATGCACTTACTAATTCACCGACAGCTGTAAATTTAAATGAACTGTTGTTGGAATGGGCATTGTTTAAGATGGCATTGAACATCAGACAGAATGGCATGAATTTCAAATAGCTGGTAGAAACATTAGTGTTCGTGAGATGAGTGAAGAAAGTCCTCTTACAGATTTAATCATAGAATACGCCACTGGTATTCTCCTGTACACATTTGACTGCGAGAGAGGGTTTTGTTGCTTGAACGATATAAGAAAAGAAATCAGATATTGTCTTTCTTTGGAAGGAGCAAACTTCTGATGATGATTACTATTGAAAGACCATCTCACAATGACTTCGATTTTGAAAAGGCATTCACTGTGTGTAGTTTCCATAAAAACAGATATATTCTGTTGTGATATGATATAATGTAATGCAAAATACACAAATCAGTACCGGCAGTATCATTTATAAAATTTTCTGCTGGCAGTATTTTGCACAAATGTAAATTTAGATTTGTGCCTTTTTGTGATGTTATTTCATGTTCTAGCTTAAACCAGGCTTCCAACCTACATTATACCAGGCAATCAGTTTCAAGATAGGTAACTCTTGGCACAAAAAAAATTTCCTAACCTTGTTTGCATCAAGCACTTTCTTCTGCATCAGAGGGATCACAATGTTCACTTTTCTTACTACATGGCAAGTTACTGTCACCCAACTATCTACACAGATCTTTTGTCCCTTTTCAACTTATTTCAGTGCCTTGTTGTTTGTGTCCTTGTGTATACAGCTACTGATGAACCTTGCACATTCACACATCTCCCATGACTTACTCCACGTGATATAAAACTAATTTTATAGACATAACAGTTGTTATGCAACAACTGTTCAGCTTTGTGTGTTACTGTTAGAGGGGGTGAGCATGTGCATGTGACTCGCTCATTAACTGTGACCTTGGCAACTGCTCAGGAGTGGAATGGCGAGTAACTCATGGCGTGAATACAAGAGCTTGTGAGCAAGGCAACTCAGGCATGTTCATAGGGAATGGGAAGTAGGTAAGGTGTGATAAGTACACATTTAATGAATACATTTCACTGTCATACATGTTTAATGAATATGTGCCACTGTCGTACATGTTTAATTAATACACTCCACTCTCGCTCTCTCTCGCTCTCGCGCATATGTGCTAGTCGATGACTCAATACTTCTGCTATTTGGTGAATGGTTTCCTGTATGCCTAAGTTCTTTTGATCTTCGCATTTTCTTCCCCTTTTGTGTACAAACAGTACAGTATCAGAAAAAGCCATACTTCTCATGCATGCCTAGAAGCAAAATTTTTGTATGCTACAATCATAGTCAATGTTACTAAGTTACTTCATGAAGGCTTACTGAACATTTTTTAAGTTGTTGCATACAAATAATGCTTGGCATCACTCTCTTTGCCACAGAATGTAGCCCACTGGTTTTCTTTTGTAGTTCATTCCAGTCATTTCATAATTTGAATTGCAGACCTTCCATCAACAGCTTTGGTTTTCCACGGAATCTTTATCCGTTGCTTTGGTTTCCTGAGGGTTTATAAATTTGGCTTCTGTAACTTTGTAACTTCGGAGCAACACTTGGAAAATTCTTTGCACTTCCATCTAGGTTGATCCAGATCACAATGAAGGTGCCATGGATTTTCCTTAGATGGGCTACCTTGCCTTAGTCTAGGTCTGCTAACTTTCAGAGTGTTCCACACAACTAAAAGCATCACTTTGTCACGATCTGATATTGAATATAGCATTTATAAGTATTAGTTCTGTCAAATACAGTTCACTGTGTTTTTCTCTTCCTTACCACTTCAGAATAATGCAACAAATTTTTCAAAACTAGAGCGCAAGGAAAAAGCAGTGACGAAAATGTTACACTGATTATTCCCCAAGTGGTCCCAGGCTGAAACTTGGTGGTCAATTGCTTTGGTAAATAAGAAATAGTATTCATATTTTTGGATGAAATCAAAGAAAACCTTTTTAAAAATCCAATGTCAAAATTTACTTTCAGCTCCTCCCCCACCCCCTAAAAAAAAAATTGCGACATCTGGTGATATCTGCAAGCCTTCCCAATTTAGTTTTCTCAGTTTTTATTAAACCAGGATATACCTAAAAGACAATAAATGTAAACTCATCAATTTTCATAATTTTAGCATGCTACTTTTCAGAAACTTTATGAAGTAACTAGATACCTTGACATTCTCATTTCAAATGGCTGTTAAAGTGAACAAGGAAATCTTCAGAAATATCTGACAACATTGACTTGAGCACATAATTCATTTGCCATTTAATGACACAAATTTGTATTACAATTAAACAACTAGTATCTTGAAAACATCCCAATTGGAACTATCCCACCTTATTCTAGACCTGTCCAGTAGAATGTAAGTTTGTTGACTTTAACAAAATATCCTCTTTCATCGTTGTAGCACTGTGATAAACGGCACTCGATTGTCAGTGTGTTTCATGGGCTCAGTGGGACCTATAGGTATCAATGTGCCTGGTGTCTATCACCAGCTGCTTTCTTACTGCAACTTGTGGCTGCATGCATAGGACGCTACAGTGACGAGCGTACAGGCTACCCTCAGGGATGAGGTACCCACTTCTAGCTGCCATATAGGTCACTTAGTTGACAGTGAGAATGAATGAACATTTCTATATACTGGTAAAATATAGTAGCTACGACGTTTGTGCCTAGTTTACCTCCAAACATAACTAAGCAAGAAGAATGCAGATAAGAATTTGTTCTGTAACATTTGCTCATTTTATTCCATCCACATGCTGTATATTTGTGATATTCTCCTGTCATCATCCATTTCTCTTAACTTCTCTCACCCTGTCTGCCCATGTTTCGTTGTGCAACACACAACTTTTTATTTTTACTTTTACCTTAAAATGTATAGCTTTCATTGTTATTTTCCTCCAACATTTATGTATTAACATGTCTTTTGTTTTCTATTTTTGTTTCCTCTGTCTCTCTATCCTTATCTTTTCTTTATGGTAGAAAATTCTTTGGTGGAATATAAATAATGGAAAGAATAAAGGCAACATCACACCATATACACTATGTGATCAAAAGTATCTGGACACCTGGCTGAAAATGACTTAAGTTTGTGGCGCCCTCTGTCGGTAATGCTACAATTCAGTAAGGTGTTGGCCCACCCTTAGCCTTGATGATAGCTCCCACTCTCACAGGCATATGTTCAATCAGGTGCTGGAAGGTTTCTAGGGCAGTGGCAGCCCATTCTTCACGGAGTGCTGCACTGAGGAGAGTTATCAATGACTGCCTGTGAGGCCAGGCATGAAGTTGGCGTTACAAAACATCCCAAAGGTGTTATATAGGATTCAGGTCAGGACTCGGTGCAGGGCAGTCCATTACAGGGATAATATTGTCGTGTAACCACTGTGCCACAGGCCGTGCATCATGAACAGGTGCTGAGTTGTGTTGAAAGATGCAATTTCCATCCCCGAATTGCTCTTAAACAATGGGAAGCAAGAAGGTGCTTAAAATATCAATGTGGGCCTGCGCTGTGATACTGCCATGCAAAACAACGGGTGCAAGCCCCCTCCATGAAAAATATGACCACACCATAACACCACTACCTCCGACTTTTGCTGTTGGCATTACACACTGGCAGATGACGTTCACTGGGCATTCGCCATACCCACACCCTGCCATTGGATCGCCATATTGTCTACCATGATTCATCACTCCACACAATGTTTTTCCACTTTTCAGTCATCGAATGTTCACGCTTCTTACACCAAGCGAGACTTCATTCGGCATTTACCGGCATGATATGTGGCTTATGAGCAGCTGCTAGACCATGAAATCCAAGTTTTGTCACCTCTTGCCTAACTGTCATAGTACTTGCAGTGGATTCTGATGAAGTTTGGAATTCCTGTATGATGGTTTGGACAGATGTCTGCCTATTACACATTACAACCCTCTTCAACTGCTGGCAGTCTCCATCACTCAACAGATGAGGTCGGCCTGTACACTTTTGTGCTGTACATGTCCCTTCATGTTTCCACTTCACTATCACATTGGAAGCAGTGGACCTAAGAATGTTTTGGTTTGTGAAAATCTCGGGTACAGACGTACAACACGAGTGACACCCAGTCACCTGACCACGTTCAAGGTCCGCGAGTTCTGCGGAGCACCCCATTCTGCTCTCTCACAATGTCTAATGACTACTAAGGTCGCTGATATGGAATACCCGGCAGTAGGTGGCACCACAATGCACCTGATACGAGAAAGGTATGTTTTTGGCAGTGTCCGGATACTTTTGATCACATAGTGTAGTTCAGATGTTGGTTTATCCATAGGCTCATAAGAGACTGAAAACATTGCTAAGATTTCAGGTGATACCTTTAACTACTGAAATGCGTGCGTGCATGCACGCATGCTCGCTGCTGCAGCTGCAGTTGAACCATAGTGAAGATGTCTGTGTCAGGTGGAGTGGGCAGTGGGGGGGAAAGAAATGGCAGTGTTGGAGGGATGACTGACTTACATCTGTTAAGAGCGGCAGCAAGACAGGAATGTGCACTGGTGTACTCAGTCTGCGGTATTGGGAATGAGAGAGGTTGGAGGTTGGTGTGGGACAGGCACTATGGAGAACGAGGCACGGCTTTACAGAAGTTACAGCAGAGCTGTTACATGACATTACTGCTTTCACAGGTGACCCAGCTTGCGATAGGATGGTACAGGATATTCCTATGAAGAGTCTGGAACAGTGTGTAGGTTAGGTCTTGTACCTGGGTTCTCCATTGGTGGATGGTCCTGTGGCAAGGGGGTGGGGTGTAGGTGTGGTGTCAGGATGGACCAGGAAATTTCTTAGACTGAGTGTGCGGAAGAATACCGCTTTGCAAGATGTGGGTTACCTGTTCCTTATTTCCAGACAAAGAAATAAATGGAATTTCTGGTTTAGGATGTATCTAAGTTGTTCCAATTCATCTGATAATGGGTAATGAAGGGGATGCTGCTTTGCCTGTAGTCTACAGACAGCATATGATCCAAATCCTCTGACCACCCCCATGAACCAGCTGCAGAACAAACCCCTCTTCATTTTCCAACATTCCTCTTAGACTGCAACTACTACATTGTTGGTATTTGCTGTTTTCTTGTTGATATATTGGCTAAACATTGTTTACTCTTACAGTTTATGGATCTGAAATCTTATTTTTTAGATGCTGAGAATAATTTTGAAAATACAGAATCAATCACAAATGTTCCAGTGTTCTAATAGTACAACATAGAAGTTGATTATATTCTTCAGTATACTAATAGATGTTCGACCAGGTTATGTTTGTCAGTGGCTGTTAATACAAATTTCGTTGAAACAGAGTTGGAAGCCTTCTAAAAATCTACAATGCCAGTAAGAATGGTAATTCATAGTCACAGTTCTGAGTACAATCAGTTCTTCTTATTTCTGTAAATTAACTGTATAATAAATCTTACAAGCAAAGTGTACCTAAGTTTTTCCCCACTGTCACTTGTGCATCATGAGTCACTACTGGGAATCATGTGTGTTCTGACTACATATACATACTCCATGGCAGCATACATTCTATGTTCATAATGGAATTCACTCCAGTAGATAAACAAGCACCATGTATTTACAAAACATACAACGGCTTTCAACAGCTTTTCCTCCAACACTGTTAACAGGTGGTGTCTTAAATGCACCATCAGGACACTGTATCTTATAATTATGTACAGTTCTTTTCTTCATGGTTTTTAGATACTCGTTACTTTTTCTATCACCACATGGTAGCTGTAAGTAATCAAATTGTGAAAGATCATTGTATTGAGAAATGAGATGTTACATGAAATCAGTTGAAAACTTTACTATACAGGATGGGGAAATTTACACTGATATCACATATATGTAACATCCCTTTATCTAGAGAATTATTAGGACATACCTTTCTCCTTTTTTCTGTGTGAATGACAGTAACAATATGCAATGGAAAACGTAAGGAGCATAATGAGGATTTCTGATGTTGTAAATGAATTTTGAATTCCTCTTTACATTTCCTCTTCTGTTGTTGACACAGACATGAAGACACTTTAAGAGAGAAGTTGAAATTGGAAATCGGAAATGAACACGATTAATCACAGAACCACCAGATCTGAAAACTTGTTTCAGACTGTGATTTTTGGGAGCTACAATCTACTGTTACGACTGATGCTTTGTATATAAGTGGACTGTGGAGTTTAGGAAGGAGGCAAATCAACATCTCTTAAGTGTTACATAAAATATTTTGTGATTGTAATAATGATGGTTCTATTTTTATAGCAAGAATATCCAGATGAGTCAAAAACTAACAGCATTCTCATAAACAACATATGTTCTCGAAATGTAATTCTTGATAATTCTAATGTTTTTAAGTCAAATTTCTTAATTGTAGTGTACATAAGATATACATTTCTGCGTACAATGTTTCTCTTTGTGAACTAATGTAGTGTCTGTTTTCTGCCTCTTTATGTCTCCATACAACAGAGCTTTACTCTGCTAAAAAAATTCTTTACTTTCTGAGCTTCTTGTTGTCCTCCACTCCATTCTTCACCACAGTATCATCCTCTTGTACTCAACACCACAGTCTACCATTGTTTAACCTTCCTTGCACTTTTATATCTCCAAATTGTTTGTTTATAATGATTTGAAATCTGATCAATCTTGAAGTAAACATAATACAGATTTGTGGAATGAGATTGTGACTCTACAAAGGAATTTATTTTTGCTAAACATAGGTGAAAGTGAAGGGGAACTATCAACATCTGTATCTAGTCCAGATTCCAGCCAGCTGCTTGATTCTACTGGGAGATCAGATCAGGACACAGACTCACCTCTTCTGCCACCAAAACCAGGTAATTTCTGATTTGTTTATCATTCTTCTTTGTCTTCTTTTAGAGAACAACTTCAGTGATCAAATGAAATACTTCAAAAAGGCAGTTGGCAATACATTTTGCAGTATCTATGAATGAAATTGGTAGAAAAGTGACACGGCAAATAAGTTTTGATTTTATCCACAATGGATGTGAAATTCCAAAGTGAAAATGTATTCTTAACCATTCATGACAAAAAAGCACAATTTTTCATGTTTTATGAAAATACATTCCTTCAGCGCCAGAATAATTTGTGACACAGAAGTCTGTACTTCAAGAAAAGCTTGCCCATGAGTAGTGAACATCAATAGAATAAGTCAGTACATATGCTGACAGCAAGTGTTGTTAGTTTTTCAGCAATAGCAGTTCATATGTACTTCCTCCTCTGGAAAATGGCCTCCAGGCATAACACATCACAACATAATTAAGCACCTCATGTGTTTAATCAAGGAATCGCACACTTCCACCAAGGATCAAAGATAACGTACATACTCTCCCCCCCCCCCCCCTCCCCCATAGAAATTACCAGGAATTTGAATCAGAGCACATACAGTAGATCCTAAAGGCATCCACATCAAAAATGTGGTTGATATTTAAGGTAGCTGAACAGATGACTTCAAAACTAGAATAATTCCTCAAAATTTTTAAGCATGTTGTTGCAATTCTTGTAACCTGTTCATTAAGTATACATCCATTTTTCATGTATGCTATGTAATCTTCAATTGTTCCAACATAGATCTGATCTAATTTCCTACCCTCATTTTGCATGTGCAAGGTAGATTTTCTTCAGTTTGCAACAAAGGATGCCCAGTTTCATAAATGAGTGTAAAAGTCCTCTTTTAGTAAAACTTGATAAATACACCCAAGGCATTGTTATGTCTACAGCGAGTTTTTGTGGTTGCCAGTTTTGGTAACTACAGACCTAAGGTTTTCATTTCAAAAGTTGTTTGCAGCTCGTGGTCTAGTGACTAGCGTTGCTGCTCTGCAGGAAGGGGTCCTGCATTAGATTCCCCGCTGGGTTGGGGATTTTCTCTGCCCAGGGACTGGATGTGTGTGCTGTCATCATCATCCTAATCATCATTCATGACAGTGGCTAAATAGGATTGTGTAAAAATTGGACTGCGTAAACATTGGGACTTTGTATGGGTGCTGATGGCTGTGCAGTTGAGCACCCCACAAACCAAACATCTCATTACAAAAGTAATTCTCTTCCATGTTGCTTGGTTTTCATTTTCAGTATTGGGACCAAAATCTGCAGATCTTTTGTCATGATATCTGGCATTGGTCTCACCAGGTCTACTGCTACTGTCACAGCAGTTCCCTTAGGGGTTAATTGGTGCATATATCCTTGGTATTTTATAGCACTCTCTTGGTCGCTTGACACAGTTCACAAGTACTTATACTCATACTCACATAGGATGCCAGACAGTAGAAAGGGTAGTCCCTCTTAAGACGATAAAGACACTTTTGTACTGCAAAATGGCCATTATTTAGTTGCATGAGCCATATTAGTCTCTCCACCTTACTGGTCAGGAATGCATGATGTCCAGTCTTCTTCCTCTATATTAATCCACCTTAAGGGGGAAAAAACTGTGCACTAGTTTGTAAGTTTTCAGCTTCTTTTCACATGTACTTCTGTGCTTACTCTTTATTAACGAGACTTTGGTGTGTGTTTTGTTTATCAGTTTCATACCTTCCATCCATCTTGTTTTTAACATACATACATGGTATCCTAGATAGAGCATCAGGTACTGTGATTTCAGTTATTGCTATATACTTAATTTCAAAGTCAAATTCTATGTTTGTTAGCTCACGTCTTGTTAGCCTGCTCTATTACAACTTCATAGTCGTTATAAATGATAATGCCCATTTGTCTGTTCCTACTTCTGGTTTTCCACCAGCCAGATAAGAGCCAATCTTTCCGAATCCAAATCATATTGCCGAACCTTTCTTTTCAGTCATGAAATATTTTCTTTACCACAACATTAAGATTGCAAAAGCAATTTTTTAGACTTTCTTTGTCGTGTGAAAGTAGTCCAAACTGTCACAGCTTAAGTAGTATTATGGGTACACAACAGTGTGATTCAAATATAACACTGATTTATTTCATCCGAAAGGAATGTACATCATGGAGTATACAGCACATATCAAGTTATATATATCAATATCATCAGAGTATCAACCCACAACATGCTCCCCACCTTGGTCAGCTTCTAGATTGATCATCATTTGAAAGATACCTGAGATTATGGACCCTTCGTGGTTTGTAAGGCTACAGTTAATACCTTAATGTCTTCTCATATGCAGGATATTGTGTCCACACCTTCCTCCACATGTGGCATGGACGAACATCATCGTGGAGAAGGTTTTAATGGTAAGACTCACTCAGCTGGTAACAAAGCCTTTGTATGTTGAGGGAAGTGAGCCTTCAGTGTCTTGAAAGCTAGGCAGTAGTGTAGACATGTATCGTACCCTGTCAAGCTCTAAGAATCCAGAATTCTGTTCTCAGTTCAGATAATACTGTTTACTAAAAGGTGGTGCAGGCAAATCGGAATCCGGCGGTAGGCATCCACCAAGACGAATAAGACCCAAAAAAGTGTTGAAGAGAGCTATCTTAAAATTTTGTGGTACAGTGAAGTTGTTGCACAGAGGGTGCAACTTGGTTCGTGCAAGTCTGATGCTGTCAGTTCTTCTAATGTCTCATAGCCTTTCATTAATTGCCGTTCAAAGTGACGTATCCATCCTGTGATTTGCAACAGTTTGTAGCTGTTACAGTACCATGTAAATGTTAAAATATGGAGTGTTGTTTTTACCCTGAAGACGTGGTCTATTAAATTCTTCTTTTCCAGCAGTTAATGGTCTTTTGCCTATATAAATCATGGCTACTGTGTTCAGTTCTTTGCTAACCAAGCAGGCCCTCATAACCATATAGTATTGTGCTGAAGTTTGTCTTCTTCGATACCTCTAGAGAGCAGATCAGCTGCGTTTTCTGCACTAGGGCAGTATCTCAACTGTGGTGGATATTTCTGAAACAAAATTTCACACAAACGTCTTCCATTGATAAGGGTCATGTTACATCCATTCTAAGGCTACAGTTGAGTTAGTCAGCAGAGTTGCACAGCCTGTATTGTGGCTCACAGTGTTACAGAAATAATGCAGTAGTCTTGATCCAAGAAATGTTGCTAGAAGTTCTAGCTGTGGAAGAATTATCTTCTTGATGGAAACGAGTCTGTTTTTGCTGCAAACTAAGTGGACTGATGTAATGTTTGAAAGTTGTGCATCATATATAAATGACTGTGCCTTATATTTTTCCTGGTACGTTGGAAAATACATAATCTTCAGTGTCTTCAGAGGACACCAACCTGTGTGTGTGTGTGTGTGTGTGTGTGTGTGTGTGTGTGTGTGTGTGTGTGTGTGTTAGCCTCATTTGCCAAAATCAAGAGGTGAGAGCTCATCCCATTCAGTTCCTATTCACCGAATTTCCTGAAAAATTATTTTTTCAATGAGGGACAAAGGTAACAAAAGATCCAGTGGGTCTTAGAATCTAGCAGTGCTTTGAAGTACTTTGTACTGAGTGGCAGGTTCAGTGAAATTGTTTATGACATTGCAATGAACAACACTGAACGTGTTAGACAGTGTGTTCCATTAGACTGCTAGTACCTCTGTGTATGTATTGTTTACAACACTTACTGACTACTGTCCTTCAGTTTGTGGCCCATTGTCATCTTCAGCACCTGCTGCAAAATCATCCCTACACACTTTCTGTTCGACAAGTAAAACATTTCAAGGAAAATTCAATTTGTGAATTGTAGCAAGGTCTTTGTGTGGTTTCAAGAAGACACAGGCTGCAGGTAAGTTCAGATCCACCAGGAGACTTTCAACTCTTCAGTGAGTACTTCCTTGGCACACACGAGGCCCCTGCACTTGCAGTACTCTTTCCTTTTCCGTGCTGCATGTCTATCCTTGTACTATTCTTTCTCCCCTCCCTTTGGGACCATGTCCTGCGTACAGTTGGGAAACTGAAACTTGAGAAAGTATTGGAAGACTTGGGTGGATTTCATTATTGCCTGCCTCTCTTTTCTTGTTCTGACTTATCCTGTCCTTCACCTGCTTCAACATTTGAGGGCTCTCATCTTTCTTCCAGCCTGTGCATACCTGAAGGCCGGCTCATGTATTTCACATATTACGGGCAACTGGGTAATGTGTAACTCTCAGCACCCTGGTCGACAGGTAGGAGGCACGCATGTGCCCCAGTGAAGGCCAGGCCCAGGGAGGGGTGATTGCCTGACCTGTTACCTTCACAACTGCCGATTTATCCCTGTGTTGGAGTATGGGAGGTGTGACCAGAGGTGTGAACACTCACCTAAGGTGGGTGTTCTCCCCTCCATGGTGCCCCAGAAGGAAGGAGTGTGCCATTGGAGATGCTGGCAATCTCGGGGAATTAACCCATGATGAGTACATCAACACTGTTAACACAACCTTTGCCTAATAAATATAAATGGAATAGGCCAAAGACATGATTAATCTTCTAGTTACACCCACTACCTCGTGGCATCGTGTACAGGAGGTCAGAACTTTCCTACAGTGAACCCATTTGTCATTTAAAAAAGAGTGGATACAGTTGCAGACGCACTAAAAGTGCTGCACTTGTTGTCGCAATGGTGCTTCTTTAGAAAAACTGCTTAAAGCTATGATCCTCCACTCCTCCACGGTTACCCAGTTTGTGAAGAGGCTCATCCAACACTGAATTCTTCACATGGTGTCATATACTCCCAGCTGCTTGATGGTATGACTGAGGTAGATATATATTATTATCTTTCTGATCAGTGCATTCCACCAGGTTATGAAGAGGGTTTATGCAGAATTAGCACCTATCCGCATCCTTCTCTTAACATTTGATCGAGTAGAACTCCCATCAAAGATAAAGGCCGGCTCTGAAGTTACTATGAGGTCCTACATGCCAAAGCTAATTCGTTATAACAGTACTCACATGTTCTGTAGAAACAAAGCCAAATGTGGCAAGAAAGTTTATGATGGAGATTGCCCATCTACTTCTCCCCGCTGATCAACTGCACTGGCAGCCGTGCCCGTGGACCTTGGTGAATGAGCCAATCAGGAGATCCAGGTGAAGGAAAAGGTGCCCTTCAATGATGCTCAAACAAGTTAGTTAGTAGGAAGCCTTGGATATCACTATCCAACAGTTACAGTATCGTTGTTGCTGCGTCTTGACTCACGGACCAACCGTAGGTTACTGGCATTTCTGAAGAAACAGTGGAATTAGGATCCTCCAGCCTCACAAACCTGTAATTGTATACAGCTGAAATCTGGCACTGGCAGCCCCTATCCTCTAATATGGCTGTCTTCCAAAGAACATTTGTTGCATCAACCACCTAGGGCAGACTTAGAACCGCTATTGCAATCACAGTCACCAGTTGTTTTATGCCTCCAAGAATCAAAATTATGCCCTCAAGACTGCTTTGACTTATTGCACTTCACTCCAGTACATTCCAGCCTTCCATCAGAGGAATGAACTCCAGCTCATGGGTAGTCGTGGCACTCATTCGGGATGAGATCCATAGCCAAACCATTTCATTGACAACTCAGCTACAAGCTGTTGCTGTCCATCTTTATCTCCCCAATTGTACCTTTTCTTTTTGTAATATTTACATACCCCATCATCTGATCTCACCAGGGCAGACATACTGCAGCTTACCTCTCAGCTCCCTCAACCCTTTTTGCTACTTGGCGACTTCAGTGCCCACTATCCCATTTGGAGCTCTCTGAGAACCTGCCCGAGAGGCTCTCTCCAGGCAGATCTTCTCAACCAACTTGATGTCATTTGTGTCAACACTAGTGAACCCACATTTCTTTCAGATTCTACACACACTTTCTCTCACCAGGACCTTTTGTTCTGCAGTGCACAGCTTGCCAACTTAGAGTAGTCCTCCCCATGTGTCATTTGTCTGGTAACTCATGTCCCATCTCTGCAAAAGACCACCTGGCAGCTTTTTAAACATAACTGGAGGCTCTACTCTTCACTGGCAACCTTCAACGAGCAATATTTCCACAGCTGTGATGACCCGGTAGAGCACCTTACAAATGTTACCCTTACCGCCAGGGAACATTCCATTCCATGAACCTCTTTCATACCGCGACAAGTCCCAGTTTCCTGATGGGCAGAGGAATGCCACAATGTGGTTCACAGTTGAAGATGTGTTCCATGTCTTTGAAGGCTATATCATAAAGAAGAACTGTATTCCTTATAAACAGTTTAAAGTAAAGAGTCCTCAAATTATCAGAGATAGCAAAAAAGCTAGATGGTTCTTTTACTAATTTTTGTAACCCTTTTACTCCCTGTTCTGTTTGGTGTACCCTTCATCAGCTTTCTGGAAACAAGGTACAGCTCCTGATTCATGGCCTGGCTATAGTTAACTATGTCATTGTGGGCCCTATTGAGATTCCAGCACCATGGGTCAATACTTTAGAGATCTCAAACTGTGCCTTCCTACCTCAGAAACAATATCTTTTCTACTATGAGGGAGCACGAACGTGGTCTCAGATCATCATCATCATCATCATCATCATCATCATCTTCATCTTCATCTTCATCTACATCTTCCTCCTCTCCGGACAATATTCACATTCAGATGTTGCAGCACCTCTCTTGACATCAATCACTTCCTTCTTTGTACATGTAATCATATCTATAGGGATGATGAACTTCCCAGACACTGGCACAAAGCCACTGTAATTCCCATACCCAAGCCTGGAAGGACATCTTCCAGCCAGCTACTGCATGATTTCCCTCACAAGCGGTGTCTGAAAGGTGATGGAATGCATGAACAGTGGGTAGTTGGTATGGTGGCTTGAGTCTCAGAATTTTCTAACAAATGCGCAATGTAGATTTCGTAAGCACTGCTCTGCAAGTGATCATCTCATTACCCAGTCAACCCATATTATGAACAATTTTCTGCGGAAATGCCAGAATGTAGCTGTGTTTTTTGATTTGGGGAAGAATTAAAATAGCTGCTGGAGGACAGGCATTCTCTGTACAGTGTACACGTGGGGCTTCTGAGGCTGCCTGCCCCATTTTATTCAGAAGTTTTTAAATACTAGATTTTAAAGGTACTTGTGGGTTCAGCTTTGTTGAACACTTTTATTCAGGAGAAAATGAGATGCTTCAGAACTCTGTGTTGAGAGTAGCCCTGTTTGCCATAGCAGCTGACCCTATCGTGGACTGTCTCCTGCCAGGCATCTCAGGCACTCTTTTCATTGAAGACTTAGAGATCTATTGCAGCTCTCAATGGAACTGTTTACTTGAGTAACGACTTCAACAATGTCTAGACTGTCTCTTCTCATGGAGCATCACCAACGGATTCCACTGAGAAAACTCTTTATTTGAACTTCTGGCGGCATAAGGAGTCCCTTCTACCATCCTTACATCTCAGTCCTGTTGTTTTTTTCGGTGTAAAAACCACAAAATTCTTGGGGCTCATGCTATTGGTCATCCTGTACCTGATCTCTAAATATCCTATGCATTTTAAATGGTACTTCATGGGTGATGCCAGTCTCTTGTCAGATCAAAACTGGACTGCATGCCTTGTTTACTCATCTGCATGACCATCTGTTTTACACCATCTCAACAAAATCAACCATAGAGCCATACATTGGGCTGTTGGGTCTTTCTACACTAGCCCAGTTATGAGTCTCTACGCTGATGCTGTTGAACTACTGCTGTCAACTGATGTGATGCTCTTCTCAGCAGATACACATGCTGTCTGTCCTCTATACCCAACCATATATCATATGTATCCTTTTTTGATGACTTCCTTGACTGCCAATAAGGGATAATTGCAGCTTTTTTGTTGCCTCCTAAAGTTTGCCTTCGTATACTGCTTTGGAAGCTTAATCTTACGTTACCATCCACGTTCCTGATGAGTGAGAGCTCTTCACTGCCTTCGATTCATGCAGAGGTCTATGTTCATGTGGGACTTACTTCAGTTCCTAAGGACAGTACCCTAGATATGACTTATTGCAGTAAGTTTCTCAAACTTTGCACGCAACTTGGAGGCAGCACCTTCATCTACACTCGTGGCTGTAAGACTGACCATGGTGTTGGATCTGCCTTTGTCATTAGCAACAATCATTTTAGATACTGACCTCTAGAACAGTGCTCAATTTTTCCTGCAAAGCTTTTGGCCTTCTATCAGGCCACCCAGTACATCCAATGACACACTTCTCAATTGTGTATTATGTTCAGATCAATTTAGTGCCCTCCAGAGCCTCTGTAGGCTATACTCATACCACCCCTTAATACAAAAAACCCAAGAATGCCTCCACCCACCTGCTGATGATGGAGCCATTATGATGTTCATGTGGGTCCCTGGTCATGTTGAGGCATCAGGGAATGAAGCTGCCAATGCTGCTGCTGCTGCTGCTGCTGCTGCTGCTGCTAAGGCTGTAGTCCAATTACCTAGACCTGTTAGCTATTCTGTCCCTTCAGATGATCCCTGTGTTGCCACAGAGATGAACACTGATCTCTATATGGGAATGAACTCTGGGAAATTATATCCTCCCAATGGCTTGGACAACTTCATCTCACCCCTCTAATCGCGAGGAGATACTTTTAGCTAGGTGGCATTATTGGACACTGTAATTTCAGTCACAGTAATTTGTGAAGTGGGGAACCACCACCACTCTGTACTTACTGCAACCAACTATTGAAAGTGTGCCATTTTCTGACCCCATGTCAATTTTATAGCAGTTTACATTTTCATGTATGTTTACCACCTGAATTATCAGATATTTTAGCAGATACAGCATGAGCCTTTGATCACATTTCACTTTTTATTCGTCATAGTAATGTGGCAAAGGAAATTTAATTTTCAACTATTTGAGCTACCTCCTCAAAGGGGAAGTGATTGTTCCCAGCTATACCCATTCTCCAGTCGATCAGGCTCTGAGTATTATTTACTTCAAATTCATTCAGTAATTGACCATTTTAAGTTAAGACATGGGCACTTAGGACCACAGTAGTTTTGCACCCTAAAGCAGCAACAAACAAATGAACAAATGTAAGTCTGTAAGGTGATCAGGTGATGCGGTATGTAACCCTTTCACCAGTCATAACACAATTTCCTTGTTGATCTATGACTATTTTTTTATTTTTTATATTTAAGAAAAGAAGCAGCCTATGAGACCTGTCTTTCTTGTGGGGAAGTAACTAGAGAAATTTTTGCTTCATATTGGCAATTAAGGCTACCCCAGATATAAACAGAATCTCAGTAATACTGAATGTCGGGAAGTAAATTAGGACCCATATCTAAAGAGCCATTCAGTGAATGTGTATTCTTCTCACGTGAAGAAACCATCAAATACATGCTCCATTTGATAAGCATTAATTTTGTTTTTCTTTTTTTTTCCTTTTCTTTTTTTCTTTATTGCATGATGGGGCAGATAAAATGTCACTCAGTGTCTTGGCTAGTAGACATGACCTCCACAAGTCCTTTTTTGATGTCAAAAATTTGCAGATCGTGATTGTGTTTCAGGTTGCTGTCCTTCGTAAATTTTTTTCTCCTGTGAAATAAATCTTTTCGCTATTTGCTGAAGAGTATAAGGCACCATAACATTGGGTATTCCTTCTTTTATCTTTGATGCAGTAGGATGTTGAGAAATAGTACAATGAGGCCAGTCACTTTGGATTCGGAGTTCCTGTTCCATCCTCTGTGATCATCACCATCATTTCTAAATTCCAGAAACATTATAGAATATCAACTGTTGGCATCACCATCTCTAAACTGACGAAATTTGCCATCACATGATTTGCTGTGGTCAAACTTAGTCGAAGGTACCATTACAATGGATGAGGTTAGTCAAATAGGAGGAGGATAATCTCCAGTGATTTTCAAGTAGCTATCTTCTCCATTAAGGATCTCCGTGCAAAGATCTTCTGCAGCATCCTGCACATTTGCTAACTGAAATCTCTGGGTGCACACTCATTTTCTTACATGGAGAGGTTCAGTTGCATGTGCGGCAAATGTGTGTGCGCTTTCAAATATAGTTACAGATGATGTGGAATTTGTCCAGATATCCTTTAGAGTGAAATCTACATTGAAGTTGTAGATGGCATTTCAAAAGCACTGACAGATAGGTTGCTATGTTCTATAGTTTCTAAACCCATGTTACCAATAACAAAGTTGGAAATGAAGCTTTAGTGACTGCTGCTATCCACAAAGTAACACGTAAGTCTGTTTAATCCTCCAGTTACCTGAAAATAAGTAAAATATGGTGAACTTACTTGTGATAACTTCTTGAAGATGAAAGTAAAGATAAGTCTCAGTACAGCTAGCTTTGTGATGATGGTTTTGTACTTGGAATGCAATACCTTGCCCTTCTTACTTGTGTTTGTAGCATTGTGACCTTGGTTTAAATATGCAAGACAGCAATTATATTGCTTTAACTTACATTTTGTTGGTTGTCTGTCACTGTTCCAATGAGTGCAAGCTTCACAAAAAAACCAGTACACTTGTAATTTTCAGAAGTTTTTAGCTTGCTTTGAATTAATATGAAGTGAAGTGTTGCTGCAGTGAGAGTGAAGTTAAGCAGATGACAGATGTGCAGTAAGAGCACTTTGAACTACTTCTTCAAAAAAGTTCAGTAGGTTCAATGGATCTCCTTCTAATATTTCGGTTCCTCTAGCATTTGACACATTTCAGCAGGAAATACTCACTGAATTTTCAGAGTGAGAACTTAAATGTGTGCTATGACATCCTCTCCTAGGGTGTGCAGTGCTTAAATATGGTGGTTTTACTCCAGTAATGTTCACTTCAGCATTTCAGTTGTCACTTATTGTACAGGTCAGGTGTATGGAAATCAGCAAGGCACACCTGTATAATGTGGTTGCTATCTCTGTACCAATTCAATAAAATTTTCTTCCTTTCCTTGTATGTGTTATCTGCCAACAACTTCAGTTTGCCTGACAGATACCCTTGAACAGAAACATATTTGTTTACTGTAGAAAGTGATGGGTCCTCATCAGTGGCCAGTTACAATTGTTCTCCAAAGTGGAATCACATTTTAACATATCTATAAATTGATTCGAGCTTATGGCTGGAAGCTTGACACTGGGATAGCATGGGGGGGTGTGGACACTGTAGGTGACGCGATATACATCTGCAGTATTCAGGCTGAAATCCTTTAATCAGTTTCTTCTGTAAATTTTTGTATAGAGCACTTAATTTTGTCTATACATCCTTCACAGTTTGGCACATTTGCACCAAATTTGTTGTCACAGAGAAACTTGAGAATAGCATCATCCAACAAAATAAGTTTCTCTGAAGTGTCTTAAAGATGTTCCTGTTAGGTGTTCAAAATCATCAAATGGGCTTTCTATAGTAAATTTACAAAATCGCGTAGCATTAGACCTCTCCTTAGTTTGCTTTCTTTTGAAGATTGCTAGCTGGTTTTGTAAGTAGTCTGGCACTATGTCTTATTAAAGACTGCTATCACAAAATTTTTACAGGTCTGCTTGTGACTAAGACTTCTGACAGAACATAAATGTAAAATGAATTGTACTTTCCTTAACAAAATAAGTGCTAGGGCCAAATGTTTCCAAATTTGCAATACAGAGCAAAGGTCTTGAATCATTCTGTAGACATCATCATCTCTTGTTTCCAGCAGCATAAAGTGAGCTATTAATCACTGAAATCTTGATATCTATGTGAAGTTTTGACACTTTTCTCTTCAGTGTGTGTGTGTGTGTGTGTGTGTGTGTGTGTGTGTGTGTGTGTGTGTGTGTGTGTGTGTGTATTCTTCCAAAAGGCATATATATCATGGAGCATACAGTGTAGACCAAGTCATAGGTAATAAGTCTCATCAGTGTGTCTGTAATTATTACAAATATCAACACGCAACAAATACAGTACTTTTGAGAGATTAGGCCAGTACAATATTTCAGCAGTTACATGCTGCCTTTTAATTTAATGTCTATAAAACCCACTCAACATTTGTCTGACAACTACTATCAACTGCTTCTCTTCAGTAAGCACTTGAAAGAATTGCTCTTAAATTTTTGTTCTCCAACAAATCTTCTGTGTAAGTTGCACAATCCTAAGAATGCACACAATTGTTTTTGACAGCTCAGCCTCAGAAAATCATTAACTGCTTGTTATTTCTCAGGATCTAGCTTTATTTTTTGAGATGTGATTTCATGTTCAAAAATATTTTGAAGCAAACATTCTAGCAAGTTAAAATCTTTTCGATGCTACATAGCCATCAATGTATCATCTATGTACCTTCTAATCTCACTCCATAGTTCATCACCCAGCAATGCATCAAGCATTTTTATAAAAATGGTGACTCAAATGTTTAACCCAAATGGCTACACTTGGTATTGTCAACAGTTCCCCTCATACAAAAATATGTTGTATATTGCCTTGACTCTTCTGCCAACTAAATCTCTAGTAATACCCTGCTATTGTGTCCAAGCTACTACAGCTTTTAGCCCCATCAAATTTCTACAATAACTTGTCTAAGGTTTCTGGCTGATCCCTGTGTGGCCCAAAGATTTGATTTGATTTGCTTTACAACATCAGTAACTAGCCTGGTTCTGCTGATTTTTATTCTCTGTCACAGAAAAAGTGATCATTGTACTGACTGGATCATCATTCAGTTATTTCTTCTAATTATATACACTGTAATCCATTCTCCATGTTGGACTTCTTAGCCTGTAACATTGGATACTACTTTGTGTAGAATGGCTTATTAGGTTTAATCTTAAGTCTGAATGAGAAACCTTTTTTCAAAATGGTTTCATTGAAAGGGCATTTGTATGTTTCATGACTGATGCATGTATCTTACCTGCTGTTCCTGATTCTATTTGTGTTGCTGTTCCAATTTTCTTCGTGCTTTCTTTGCCTTCATCTGATGGTAATTCTCTCCACTAATGTTTGTTTCAATCATATACAGCTTTATAACATTGTTTTATTTGTGGTGTGCTATTTGAAACACTCCCTATTAATATGACAGCGTTTGTTAGTAATCGAAATAGCAGTCTAGCTTTAATTTTGATGTGATGGAGACCTAACAGATAAGTGCTAATTCGGATGTAGCTGCTTTAGAAGTTGTTTCTAATCTGGATGTGGCTGCTCTATAGTGTTCACACGATGGTAAAGGGTTCCACAATAATCAAAGCAAATATATTTTCCACTTTTTGACTTGTGACCAGTATATTTGATGCAAAATGTGAATATATGGCACACTGTAAACCTTTACAAAATACTTCTCAGGAATATCATTTGTCATATATTGGTAATGTTTTGCTGAGGTTGGACCCATGGGGGTGGTGACTCATTTAACCGGTATAACACAACACGTAGCTCACAGCTCCATCGGATTCAATGGACTTAACACTCACACTCTGAGACTTCCACTCTTATGGCTAGCTGCAACTAACAATCCATTTGTCTACCATCAATGTGTGCAAATTCAAAATGCGTTATCATTGAGTAAGGGATTGTGGACTCCTTACATGTTCCCTTCTCATCATGCAATGTCGGCTAATTTCTTCTGGTAATTTGCTTCAGTTGTCAGATTGAATTGTGTGGTACAACATTCCCCATCTACACGTATTTGTGTTGAGCTCAATTTGAATTTCCACAAACCAGTCCACCAACCATTGGAGGTACACCAAGCCCCGGTACCAGAACAAGTACCTCATATTTCTTCTAGCCTTTTTTCAACATCTAACTGCATGTGACATCTAATAGATTTGCTGATTCCTCCAAAATTGCTACTCACTCCAATAAACACATGGGTAGACTAGGTATTTTTCCATTTTCCTTCAAAAGTAGTTAGTGTTGAAGATATAAGGCTATACACACAGCTTCTTGAGTCTAGAAATGCATGTGCAACATGAATGCAAATTTTAAAATCTTATTATTGGTGGGTTAATATTGGTTTCCACCTTCATTTCTTTATCCAACAACTCCTCTTAAGCATTGCTACATGTTTTCTTCTTCTTTAGATATATTTCATTCTCAGCAATACCACTGAGGTTCCAGAACAGGGCTCATCTAGAAGAAATCTGGTATTCTGGACCATGCATCATTTTGTTACTCTGATCATGGTTCAGTCTTCCTCATATCGGTTGCTGTCATCAAAACTTCTAATTCTTTTTGTGGTGTCCTTATTCATTTCCAGATGTGTTTGGTGTATATCTGTTGTCGCTCCTGCATCATTTATGCCAGTGATTTGCAGGCACTATTCCATTGTTATTCAGCCCATAATATTCCATTCTGTGTACTCTTCTTTGATGGTTTACTCCTTCCTTCTGGAGCATAAAGAATTACTTTAGTCACAATTTGGTCAAGAACCTTTCTTGTCTTGTTAAAAGTTTTGATAATGACTCTTACCACCCTTTATTTTGTGTGTAATACTAATGTATTTATCACCCAGCATATTACAGTATATTCCAAGTGTCAAGATACACTCCTGGAAATTGAAATAAGAACACCGTGAATTCATTGTCCCAGGAAGGGGAAACTTTATTGACACATTCCTGGGGTCAGATACATCACATGATCACACTGACAGAACCACAGGCACATAGACACAGGCAACAGAGCATGCACAATGTCGGCACTAGTACAGTGTATATCCACCTTTCGCAGCAATGCAGGCTGCTATTCTCCCATGGAGACGATCGTAGAGATGCTGGATGTAGTCCTGTGGAACGGCTTGCCATGCCATTTCCACCTGGCGCCTCAGTTGGACCAGCGTTCGTGCTGGACGTGCAGACCGCGTGAGACGACGCTTCATCCAGTCCCAAACATGCTCAATGGGGGGACAGATCCGGAGATCTTGCTGGCCAGGGTAGTTGACTTACACCTTCTAGAGCACGTTGGGTGGCACGGGATACATGCGGACGTGCATTGTCCTGTTGGAACAGCAAGTTCCCTTGCCGGTCTAGGAATGGTAGAACGATGGGTTCGATGACGATTTGGATGTACCGTGCACTATTCAGTGTCCCCTCGACGATCACCAGTGGTGTACGGCCAGTGTAGGAGATTGCTCCCCACACCATGATGCCGGGTGTTGGCCCTGTGTGCCTCGGTCGTATGCAGTCCTGATTGTGGCGCTCACCTGCACGGCGCCAAACACGCATACGACCATCATTGGCACCAAGGCAGAAGCGACTCTCATCGCTGAAGACGACACGTCTCCATTCGTCCCTCCATTCACGCCTGTGGCGACACCACTGGAGGCGGGCTGCACGATGTTGGGGCGTGAGCGGAAGACGGCCTAACGGTGTGCGGGACCGTAGCCCAGCTTCATGGAGATGGTTGCGAATGGTCCTCGCCGATACCCCAGGAGCAGCAGTGTCCCTAATTTGCTGGGAAGTGGCGGTGCGGTCCCCTACGGCACTGCGTAGGATCCTACGGTCTTGGCGTGCATCCGTGCGTCGCTGCGGTCCGGTCCCAGGTCGACGGGCACGTGCACCTTCCGCCGACCACTGGCGACAAGATCGATGTACTGTGGAGACCTCACGCCCCACGTGTTGAGCAATGCGGCGGTACGTCCACCCGGCCTCCCGCATGCCCACTATACGCCCTCGCTCAAAGTCCGTCAACTGCACATACGGTTCACGTCCACGCTGTCGCGGCATGCTACCAGTGTTAAAGACTGCGATGGAGCTCCGTATGCCACGGCAAACTGGCTGACACTGACGGCGGCGGTGCACAAATGCTGCGCAGCTAGCGCCATTCGACGGCCAACACCGCGGTTCCTGGTGTGTCCACTGTGCCGTGCGTGTGATCATTGCTTGTACAGCCCTCTCGCAGTGTCCGGAGCAAGTATGGTGGGTCTGACACACCGGTGTCAATGTGTTCTTTTTTCCATTTCCAGGAGTGTATTTATTTCATTTGCACTTCCTCTCCAGGAATAACATTTTGCAATTGGTTATAAGGCTGGTTACTAATTGAACTTAAATGTGATTACTTCTTTCCTATTCAACCAATGTTTGGCTAGAAATGTGGCTTCAAAATTGGTCTACATGAACTAACCCCCACCCCACCCCCTACCTGCTCCCCTCCAAACCACCCAATCTCCCTCTCCCTCTCCCTCTCCCTCTCCCTCTCCCTCTCCCTCTCCCTCTCCCTCTCCCTCTCCCTCTCCCTCTCCCTCTCCCTCTCCCTCTCCCTCTCCCTCTCCCTCTCCCTCTCCCTCTCCCTCTCCCTCTCCCTCTCCCTCTCCCACCACATCAAAGTTATATATTCCAAGAATTAGCCATATACTTAGTTATGTATTATTCTGGCCACCTATCTGGCAGCACACCTTCAAAGCTGCATAGAAACTCTGTTGCATGAAATGACACTTCCTTTATTGAGAAACATAACATGAACATTCTTCCATTTGACTGAATGCTTCAATATTCATTGATTTCAAACTATCATGATTTGAGCTTTATAGCCATTGTCAAGGGCAAGGGTAAATGGACCACATAGTGTCAGATATGTCTGGATATTGAGAGTGCATGTCACAGCTCTGTTCCGGCCATCATAAACACAGCACAGTGTGATACAACATTTCTCCTGTACACAATGTCAGCTGTACTATCTATTTTTAGTTTGTAGTCACTTCCTGTAATATGAGAACTGGTGTATGTGACCAGATATATGTTACAGTAATTCGGTGATATGTCCTTCACACTTTATAATGATTAAAAAGCTGAAATCACAATAGTGTGAAATAAATGAATTAAGACATACAATCAAATGGCAGAAACTTAATTCAAAAAGTGCAACTGTATGTACTTTACATTTTGGATTAAATTTATTCAGAATTATTTTTCTAAGAAAATACTCCTGTGGATCTGGCCATGTTACTTTGTTTACTGTGGTGGCAGTTTTCCAAGCCTTTTGTTCCAGTTTGTGGATGCTAATTACTAGTTACTCTTGTTGTTATTTAAAATACCTTTTAGTGAAATTTTCATTTTTAATCTGCATCTGAACCAGTTTGAACTTCATGCTCGATTTTACTTGCTCCTCATTGTAGATTATGACTTCAGATTAGAGTTTTGAGAATTTGACGGCATGCTCAGTACTAGTGTGTTCTACAGCTGCTTGCTCCTCCTTTTTCTCAGTGTTCACAACAAACACTGTCTTCTGATTCATATTGCTTCCTATCTTGTTCTTTCTTCAAATTTTTGACAGGATCTTCCTGCTTCCTCTGCAGTTTCAGCATAGCTTTACTTCAGTTACTGGATGCTTTGCTTCTCGTTGCATGTCAATTCCTGAAACCTCTGGAATTTACTTTAAGTGTGCCGCTATGAGCGCAGCAATGATTTTCCAGTCCAATGTCACCTGTCTTTCTTCTCTGCTGTCATTTTGTATTTTGTATTTAAGTATTTCTTTCCTCCCCCTTCCTGCCATGATATGCTACCTGTTCACATCTGGCATGTTAAATGTCCCACCTCACAAGTATTGTCCATCAGTCTATTATCAGTTTTACTGCATCAAAAACAACAGTCTGTCTCTTCTGAATTAATTTCTATGTCCAATTTATGCAATGGAATCTTCACTTTATTTGTTACTTTGTCCTTTTATGACATAATTACTTTCACAGTAATGCGATGCTGTACTAACAATAATCTTATGTCACACAATTCATACAGAAGTTAAACAATGGAAAATCCAGGATGGAATGTAACAGTATTATGAGAAGGAAAGTTGCTACTCACCATATAGCGGAGATGCTGAGTTGCAGATAGCCATGATAAAAACACTCTCACAATTGTAGCTTTTGGCCGTTAAGGCCTTCGTCAACAATAGACGAGCCTCCCCCCCCCCCCCCCCCCACACACACACACACACACACAGTCTGCAGTCCCAGGCAACTGAAACCACACTGCATCTGTTCAGAAAGAACATGTCCCAGGCAACTGAAACCACACTGCATCTGTTCAGAAAGAACATATACCGTTACGGCTAACCAACCATTGACCTCCTCCTCCTGTGCGAATGCACACACATTGCCCGAACTCTTACGGGATTCAGTAAGATTGTCTGCCGCGAGTAATGAGTGTAATGGGCAGGGGCACTATGAATGTGGTGTGTGGACATTAAGTTTGGAATGTGGGTCTCTGCACCCTCGATGGCTCAGATGGATAGAGCATCTGCCGTGTACACAGGAGATCCCGGGTTAGATTCCCGGTCAGGGCACACATTGTCGACTGTCCCCGTTGATGTATATCAATGTCTATTGACAGCATAGAGTCTTGATTTAATTATCATTTCATTGAAGCATATGTTTGGCAGCGTGTTCAGCAACAGGGTGGTCCACTTGTTTCTTGGCCACAGTTTGTCGGTGACCATTCATGTGGACAGACAGCTTCTTGGTTGTCATGCCTACATAGAATGCAGCACAATGGTTGCAGGTTAGCTTGTAGACCTCATGAGTGGTTTCGCAGGTAGCTGTGCCTCTGATGGGATAGGTGATGTCAGTGACCGGACTGGAGTAGGTGGTGGTGGTGGTGGTGGGGGGGGGGGGGGGGATGTATGGGACAGGTCTTGGATCTAGGTCTATTACAAGGGTATGAGTCATGAGGTAAGAGATTGGGAGCAGGGGTTGTTTATGAATGGACGAGTATATTGTGTAGGTTGGGTGGACAGTGGAATACCACTGTGGGAGGGGTGGGAGGGATAGTGCGCTGGACATTTCTCATTTCAGGGTACAACGAGAGGTAATTGAAATCCTGGCGGAGAATGTAAATCAGTTGCTCCAGTATGGGTGGTATTGAGTTAAGAGGGGAATGCTTCTCTGTGGCCGGACGGTGAGATGTTGGGAGGTGGTGGGAGAATGGAAAGATAAGGCACCCTCCCCACTGCAGCCTCCTCCTTATCCCCAACCAGTCGCCACTCCCATCATGCACTGGTGCTGCTGCTCACAGTGTAGTTTCAGTTGGCCAAGACTGCAGTCATGTTCCAGCATCTCCTCTATACAGGGTGTTACAAAAAGGTACGGCCAAAAAACTTTCAGGAAACGTTCCTCACACACAAATAAAGAAAGATGTTATGTGGACATGTGTCCGGAAACACTTAATTTCCACGTTAGAGCTCATTTTAGTTTCGTCAGTATGTACTGTACTTCCTCGATTCACCGCCAGTTGGCCCAATTGAAGGAAAGTAATGTTGACTTCGGTGCTTGTGTTGCCATGCGACTCATTGCTCTACAGTACTAGCATCAAGCACATCAGTATGTAGCATCATCATGTTAGTGTTCATCACGAATGTGGTTTTGCAGTCAGCGCAATGTTTACAAATGCGGAGTTGGCAGATGCCCATTTGATGTATGGATTAGCATGGGGCAATAGCCGTGGCGCGGTACGTTTGTATCAAGACAGATTTCCAGAACGAACGTGTCCCAACAGGAAGACGTTCCAAGCAATTAATCGGAGCACGGAACATTCCAGCCTATGACTCGCGACTGGGGA